>NC_141060.1:52862578-54104072 GCF_041138505.1 Cibotium barometz
GGGACCCACCCTCACATGCTTGTAAAGTGTTGTTCCCATAGGAGAATGTTTCGGTACGATAGTATGGGGAAGGCCCGGATTTTCCATGGCCTCCTAAGCACCAAGAGACTTGACAAATCCACACTGGGCGCTAATTACCAATGCAAACATGCTCCGATTCTGACCAAACTTTGCAAGCATGTGGGCGTGGGCCTCTTCCACGTGCTTGAAAAGTTTGGTTCCCATCGGAGCATGTTTGCGTACGATGATATGGGGAAGGCCTGGATTTTCCATGGCCTCTTAAGCACCAAGAGACTTGAAAAATCCGCACTGGGGGAAAATTACTAACCCGACCACCCGATCATGACCAAACTTTGCAAGTATGTGGGAGGGGCACACCCCCACATGCTCGCAAAGTTTGGTCCTTATCGGAGCATGTTTGGGTACGATGGTATGGGGAAGGCCCGGATTTTCCATGGCCTCTTAAGCACCAAGACTTGAAAAATCCACACTCGTGGGCGGTAATTACCAATTCAAACATGCTCCGGTTGTGACCAAACTTTGCAAGCATGTGCGAGGGGACCACTCCCACATGCTTTCAAAGTTTGGTCCCCATCGGAGCATGTTTGGGTACAATGGTATGGGGAAGGCCCAGATTTTCCATGGCCTCTTAAGCACCAAGAGACTTGAAAAATCTGCATTGAGCACTAATTTTCAATCCAAACATGCTCTGATTATGACCACACTTTGCAAGCACGTGGGGGTGGGCCCCTCCCACATGCTTTCAAAGTTTGGTTCCCATCGAAGCATGTTTGGGTACGATGGTATGGGGAAGACCCCGATTTTCCATGGCCTTGTAAGCACCAAGAGACTTGAAAAATCCGCACTGGGCGCGAATAAGTAACCCGACCACGCTCTGATCATGACCAAACTTTGCAAGCATGTCAGAGGGGCCCACCCTACATGCTTGCAAATTTTGGTTCCCATCGAAGCATGTTTGGGTACGATGGTATGGGGAAGGCCTGAATTTTCCATGGCCTCCTAAGCACCAAGAGACTTGAGAAATCCACACTAGGGGCTTATTACCAATCCAAACATGCTCCGATTCTGACCAAACTCTGCAAGCATGTGGGGGTGGGCCCTTTCCACATACTTGCAAAGTTTGGTTCCCATTGGAGCATGTTTGGGTACGATGATATGGGGAAGGTCCGGATTTTCCATGGCCCCTCCCAAATGCTTGCAAAGTTTGCTTCCCATCGAAGCATGTTTGGGTACGATGGTATGGGGAAGGCCCGGATTTTCCATGGCCTCAAGAGCACGAAGAGACTTGAAAAATCCACACTGGGCTAATTACCAATTCAAACTTGCTCCGGTTGTGACCAAACTTTGCAAGCATGTGAGAAGGTCCCATTCCCACATGCTTGCAAAGTTTGGTCCCCATAGGAGCATGTTTGGGTACGATGGTATGGGGAAGGCCAGGACTTTCCATGGCCGCTTAAGCACCAAGAGACTTGAAAAATCCGCATTGGGCACTAATTTTCAATCCAAACATGCTCTGATTGTGACCAAACTTTGCAAGCATCGGACCATGTTTGGGTACGATGGTATGGGGAAGGTCCCGATTTTCCATGGCCTCGTAAGTACCAAGAGACTTGAAAAATCTGCACTGGGCGCAAATTACTAACCCGACCACCCAATCATGACCAAACTTTGCAAGCATGTGGGAGGGGCCCACCCCCACATACTTGCAAAGTTTGGTTCCCATCGGAGCATGTTGGGGTACAATGGTATGGGGAAGGCCCGGATTTTCCATGGCCTCTTAAGCACCAAGAGACTTGAAAAATCTGCATTGAGCACTAATTTTCAATCCAAACATGCTCCGATTGTGACCACACGTTGCAAGCATGTGGGGGTGGGCCCCTCCCACATGCTTTCAAAGTTTGGTTCCCATCGAAGCATGTTTGGGTACGATGGTATGGGGAAGGCCCCGATTCCCCATGGCCTTGTAAGCACCAAGAGACTTGAAAAATCCACACTGGGCGCGAATAAGTAACCCGACCAATTTTCGATCATGACCAAACTTTGCAAGCATGTGGGAGGGACCCACCCTCACATGCTTGCAAAGTGTTGTTCCCATAGGAGCATGTTTCGGTACGATAGTATGGGGAAGGCTCGGATTTTCCATGGCCTCCTAAGCACCAAGAGACTTGACAAATCCACACTGGGCGCTAATTACCAATCCAAACATGCTCCGATTTTGACCAAACTTTGCAAGCATGTGGGCGTGGGCCTCTTCCACGTGCTTGCAAAGTTTGGTTCCCATCGGAGCATGTTTGGGTACGATGATATGGGGAAGGCCTGGATTTTCCATGGCCTCTTAAGCACCAAGAGACTTGAAAAATCCGCACTGGGGGCAAATTACTAACCCGACCACCCGATCATGACCAAAATTTGCAAGTATGTGGGAGGGGCACACCCCCACATGCTTGCAAAGTTTGGTCCCCGTCGGAGCATGTTTGGGTACGATGGTATGGGGAAGGCCCGGATTTTCCATGGCCTCTTAAGCACCAAGACTTGAAAAATCCACACTCGTGGGCGGTAATTACCAATTCAAACATGCTCCGGTTGTGACCAAACTTTGCAAGCATGTGCAAGGGGACCACTCCCACATGCTTTCAAAGTTTGGTCCCCATCGGAGCATGTTTGGGTACAATGGTATGGGGAAGGCCCAGATTTTCCATGGCCTCTTAAGCACCAAGAGACTTGAAAAATCTGCATTGAGCACTAATTTTCAATCCAAACATGCTCCGATTATGACCACACTTTGCAAGCACGTGGGGGTGGGCCCCTCCCACATGCTTTCAAAGTTTGGTTCCTATCGAAGCATGTTTGGGTACGATGGTATGGGGAAGGTCCCGATTTTCCATGGCCTTGTAAGCACCAAGAGACTTGAAAAATCCGCACTGGGCGCGAATAAGTAACCCGACCACGCTCTGATCATGACCAAACTTTGCAAGCATGTCGGAGGGGCCCACCCCTACATGCTTGCAAATTTTGGTTCCCATCGAAGCATGTTTGGGTACGATGGTATGGGGAAGGCCCGAATTTTCCATGGCCTCCTAAGCACCAAGAGACATGAGAAATCCACACTAGGGGCTTATTACCAATCCAAACATGCTCCGATTCTGACCAAACTCTGCAAGCATGTGGGGGTGGGCCCTTTCCACATACTTGCAAAGTTTGGTGGGCTCCGATTCTGACCAAACTCTGCAAGCATGTGGGGGTGGGCCCTTTTCACATACTTGCAAAGTTTGGTTCCCATTGGAGCATGTTTGGGTACGATGATATGGGGAAGGTCCGGATTTTCCATGGCCTCTTAAGCACCAAGAGACTTAAAAACTCTGCACTGGGTGCTAATCACTAACCCGAACATACTCCAATCATGACTAATTTTTGCAAGCATGTGGGAGGGGCCCACATCCACAAGCTTGGAAAGTTTGGTCCCACCCATCAGAGCATGTTTGGGTATGATGGTATGGGGAAGGCCCAGATTTTCCATGGCCTCTTAAGCACCAAGAGACTTGAAAAATTCACATTGGGCACTCATTACAAATCGAAACATGCTCCGATTGTGACCAAACTTTACAAGCATGTGGGGGTGGGTCCCTCCCACATGCTTGCAAAGTCTGGGGTGGGCCCCTCCCAAATGCTTGCAAAGTTTACTTCCCATCGAAGCATGTTTGGGTACGATGGTATGGGGAAGGCCCGGATTTTCCATGGCCTCAAGAGCACGAAGAGACTTGAAAAATCCACACTGGGCTAATTACCAATTCAAACTTGCTTCGGTTGTGACCAAACTTTGCAAGCATGTGGGAAGGTCCCACTCCCACATGCTTGCAAAGTTTGGTCCCCATAGGAGCATGTTTGGGTACGATGGTATGGGGAAGGCCAGGACTTTCCATGGCCGCTTAAGCACCAAGAGACTTGCGAAATCTGCATTGGGCACTAATTTTCAATCCAAACATGCTCTGATTGTGACCAAACTTTGCAAGCATCGGGTACGATGGTATGGGGAAGGTCCCAATTTTCCATGGCCTCGTAAGTACCAAGAGACTTGAAAAATCTGCACCGGGCGCAAATTACTAACCCGACCACCCAATCATGACCAAACTTTGCAAGCATGTGGGAGGGGCCCACCTCCACATACTTGCAAAGTTTGGTTCCCATCAGAGCATGTTTGGGTACGATGGTATGGGGAAGGCCCGAATTTTCCATGGCCTCAAGAGCACCAAGAGACTTAAAAAATCCACACTCGTGGGCGGTAATTACCAATTGAAACATGCTCCGGTTGTGACCAAACTTTGCAAGCATGTGGGAGGGGCCCACTCCCACATGCTTGCAAAGTTTGGTCCCCATCGGAGCATGTTGGGGTATAATGGTATGGAGAAGGCCCGGATTTTCCATGGCCTCTTAAGCACCAAGAGACTTGAAAAATCTGCATTGAGCACTAATTTTCAATCCAAACATGCTCCGATTGTGACCACATGTTGCAAGCATGTGGAGGTGGGCCCCTCCCACATGCTTTCAAAGTTTGGTTCCCATCGAAGCATGTTTGGGTACGATGGTATGGGGAAGGCCCGGATTTTCCATGGCCTTGTAAGCACCTAGAGACTTGAAAAATCCACAATGGGCGCGAATAAGTAACCCGACCACGCTCTGATCATGACCAAACTTTGCAAGCATGTGGGTGGAACCCACCCCCACATGCTTGCAAAGTGTGGTTCCCATAGGAGCATGTTTGGGTACGATAGTATGGGGAAGGCCCGGATTTTCCATGGCCTCCTAAGCACCAAGAGACTTGAGAAATCCACACTGGGCGCTAATTACCAATCCAAACATGCTCCGATTCTGACCAAACTTTGCAAGCATGTGGGGGTGGGCCTCTTCCACCTGCTTGCAAAGTTTGGTTCCCATCGGAGTATGTTTGGGTACGATGATATGGGGAAGGCCTGGACTTTCCATGGCCTCTTAAGCACTAAGAGACTTGAAAAATCTGCACACTGTGGATGCTCATAAAGAAGACCATAATGTGCAGTGGTCTTTACATATCGCATAATACGTCTCACTACATCCAAATGAGGTTTTCTGGGGCTAATTACTAACCCGAACATCCTCCGATCATGACCAATTTTTGCAAGCATGTGGGAGAGGCCCACATCCACCTGCTTGGAAAGTTTGGTCCCCATCAAAGGGGTACGATGGTATGGGAAAGGCCCGGATTTTCCATGGCCTCTTAAGCACCAAGATACTTGAAAAATCCACATTGGGCACTCATTACAAATTGAAACATGCTCCGATTGTGACCAAACTTTACAAGCATGTGGGGGTGGGTCCCTCCCACATGCTTGCAAAGTTTGGAGTGGGCCCCTCCCACATGCTTGCAAAGTTTGGTTCCCATCGAAGCATGTTTGGGTACGATGGTATGGGGAAGGCCAGGACCTTCCATGGCCGCTTAAGCACCAAGAGACTTGAAAAATCCACATTGGGCACTAATTTTCAATCCAAACATGCTCTGATTGTGACCAAACTTTGCAAGCATCGGACCATGTTTGGGTACGATGGTATGGGGAAGGCCCCGATTTTCCATGGCCTCGTAAGCACCAAGAGACTTGAAAAATCTGCACTGGGCGCGAATTACTAACCCGATCACCCGATCATGACCAAACTTTGCAAGCATGTGGGAGGGGCCCACCCCCACATGCTTGCAAAGTTTGGTCCCCATTGAAGCATGTTTGGGTACGATGGTATGGGGAAGGCCCGGATTTTCCATGGCCTCTTAAGCACCAAGAGACTTGAAAAATCCACATTGGACACTCAAATGTTACAAATCGAAACATGCTCCGATTGTGACCAAACTTTACAAGCATGTGGGGGTGGGCCCCTCCCACATGCTTGCAAAGTTTGATTCCCATCGGAGCATGCTTTGGGTACGTTGGTATGGGGAAGACCCAGATTTTCCATGTGCTCTGAAGCACCCAGAGACTTGAAAAATCCACATTGGTTACTCATTACAAATCGAAACATGCTCTGATTGTGACCAAACTTTACAAGCATGTGGGGTTGGGCCCCTCCCACATGCTTGCAAAGTCTGGGGTGGGAACCTCCCACATGCTTCAAAGTTTGGTTCCCATCGAAGCATGTTTGGGTACGATGGAATGGGGAAGGCCCAGATTTTCCATGGCCTCAAGAGCACCAAGAGACTTGAAAAATCCACACTGGGCGCCAATTACCAATTCAAACATGCTCCGGTTGTGACCAAAGTTTGCAAGCATGTGGGAAGGTCCCACTCCCACATGCTTGCAAAGTTTGGTCCCCATCGGAGCATGTTTGGGTACGATGGTACGGGGAAGGCCAGGACTTTCCATGGCCGCTTAAGCACCAAGAGACTTGAAAAATACGCATTGGGCACTAATTTTCAATCCAAACATGCTCCGATTGTGACCAAACTTTGCAAGCATCGACCATGTTTGGGTACGATGGTATGGGGAAGGCCCCGATTTTCCATGGCCTCGTAAGCACCAAGAGACTTGAATAATCCGCACTGGGCGCGAATTACTAACCCGACCACCCGATCATGACCAAACTTTGCAAGCATGTGGGAGGGGCCCACCCCCACATGCTTGCAAAGTTTGGTCCCCATCGGAGCATGTTTGGGTACGATGGTATAGGGAAGGCCCGGATTTTCCATGGCCTCAAGAACACCAAGAGACTTGAAAAATCCACACTCGTGGGCGGTAATTACCAATTCAAACATGCTCCGGTTGAGACCAAACTTTGCAAGCATGTGGGAGGGGCCCACTCCCACATGCTTGCAAAGTTTGGTCCCCATCGGAGCATGTTTGGGTACAATGGTATGGGCAAGGCCCGGATTCTCTATGGCCTCTTAAGCACCAAGAGATTTGAAGAATCTGCATTGAGCACTAATTTTCAATCCAAACATGCTCCGATTGTGTCCACACTTTGCAAGCATGTGGGGGTGGGCCCCTCCCACATGCTTTCAAAGTTTGGTTCCCATCAAAGCATGTGTGGGTACGATGGTATGGGGAAGGCCTCGATTTTCCATGGCCTTGTAGCACCAAGAGACTTGAAAAATCCGCACTGGGCGCGAATAACTAACCCGATCACGCTCCGATCATGACCAAACTTTGCAAGCATGTGGGAGGATCTCACCACCACATGCTTGCAAAGTTTGGTTCCCATCGGCGAATGTTTGGGTACGATGGTGTGGGGAAGGCCCAGATTTTCCAATGCCTCCTAAGCACCAAGAGACTTGACAAATCCACACTGGGCGCTAATTACCTATTCAAACATGCTCCGATTCTGACCAAACTTTGCTAGCATGTGGGGGTGGGCCCCTTCCACATGCTTGCAAAGTTTGGTTCCCATCGAAGCATGTTTGGGTACGATGATATGTGTAGGACCCGGATTTTCCATGGCCTCTTAAGCACCAAGAGACTCGAAAAATCTGCACTAGGCGCTAATTACTAACCCGAACATGCTCTGATCATGACCAATTTTTGCAAGCATGTGGGAGGGGCCCACATCCACATGCTTGGAAAGTTTGGTCCCCATCGGAGCATGTTTGGGTATGATGGTATGGGGAAGGCCCGGATTTTCCATGGCCTCGTAAGCACCAAGCGACTTGAAAAAGCCACATTGGGCACTCATTACAAATCGAAACATGCTCCGATAATGACAAAACTTTACAAGCATGTGGGAGTGGGCCCCTCCCATATGCTTGCAAAGTTTGGGGTGGGCCCCTCCCACATGCTTGCAAAGTTTGGTTCCCATCGAAGCATGTTTGGTTCCCATCGAAGCATGTTTGGGTACGATGGTATGGGGAAGGCCCGGATTTTCCATGGCCTCAAGAGCATCGAGAAACTTGAAAAATCCACAATGGGCACTAATTACCAATTCAAACATGCTCGGATTGTGACCAAAATTTGCAAGCATGAGGGATGGGCCCACTCCCACATGCTTGCAAAGTTTGGTCCCCATCGGAGCATGTTTGGGTATGATGGTATGGGGAAGGCCAGGACTTTCCATGGCCGCTTAAGCACCAAGAGACTTGAAAAATCCGCATTGGGCACTAATTTTCAATCCAAACATACTCCAATTGTGACCAAACTTTGCAAGCATTAGACCATGTTTGGGTACGATGGTATGGGGAAGGCCCCGATTTTCCATGGCCTCGTAAGCACCAAGAGACTTGAAAAATCCGCACTGGGCGCGAATTACTAACCCGACCACCCGATCATGACCAAACTTTGCAAGCATGTGGGAGGGGCCCACCTCCACATGCTTGCAAAGTTTGGTCCCCATCGGAGCATGTTTGGGTACGATGGTATGGGGAAGGCCTGGATTGTCCATGGCCTCCTAAGCACCAAGAGACTTGAAAAATCAACAGTAGGCGCTAATTACCAATTCAAACATACTCCAATTCTGACCAAAAATTACAAGCATGTGGGGGTGGGCCCCTCCCACATGCTTGCAAAGTTTGATTCCCATCGGAGCATGTTTGGGTACGATGGTATGGGGAAGACCTAGATTTTCCATAGCCTCTTAAGCACCAAGAGACTTGAAAAATCCACATTGGGCACTAATTACAACTCGAAACATGCTCCGATTGTGACCAAACTTTACAAGCATGTGGGGGTGGGCCCCTCCCACATGCTTGCAAAGTTTGGTTCCCATCGAAGCATGTTTGGGTACGATGGTATGGAGAAGGCCCAGATTTTCCATGGCCTCAAGAGCACCAAGAGACTTGAAAAATCCACACTGGGCGCCAATTACCAATTCAAACATGCTCCGGTTGTGACCAAACTTTGCAAGCATGTGGGAGGGGCCCACTCCCACATGCTTGCAAAGTTTGGTCCCCATCGGAGCATGTTTGGGTACGATGGTACGGGGAAGGCCAGGACTTTCCATGGCCGCTTAAGCACCAAGAGACTTGAAAAATACGCATTGGGCACTAATTTTCAATCCAAACATGCTCCGATTGTGACCAAACTTTGCAAGCATCGGACCATGTTTGGGTACGATGGTATGGGGAAGGCCCCGATTTTCCATGGCCTCGTAAGCACCAAGAGACTTGAATAATCCGCACTCGGCGCGAATTACTAACCCGACCACCCGATCATGACCAAACTTTGCAAGCATGTGGGAGGGGCCCACCCCCACATGCTTGCAAAGTTTGGTCCCCATCGGAGCATGTTTGGGTACGATGGTATGGGGAAGGCCCGGATTTTCCATGGCCTCAAGAACACCAAGAGACTTGAAAAATCCACACGCGTGGGCGGTAATTACCAATTCAAACATGCTCCGGTTGAGACCAAACTTTGCAAGCATGTGGGAGGGGCCCACTCCCACATGCTTGCAAAGTTTGGTCCCCATCGGAGCATGTTTGGGTACAATGGTATGGGGAAGGCCCGGATTCTCTATGGCCTCTTAAGCACCAAGAGATTTGAAAAATCTGCATTGAGCACTAATTTTCAATCCAAACATGCTCCGATTGTGTCCACACTTTGCAAGCATGTGGGGGTGGGCCCCTCCCACATGCTTTCAAAGTTTGGTTCCCATCAAAGCATGTGTGGGTATGATGGTATGGGGAAGGCCTCGATTTTCCATGGCCTTGTAGCACCAAGAGACTTGAAAAATCCGCACTGGGCGCGAATAACTAACCCGATCACGCTCCGATCATGACCAAACTTTGCAAGCATGTGGGAGGATCTCACCACCACATGCTTGCAAAGTTTGGTTCCCATCGGCGAATGTTTGGGTACGATGGTGTGGGGAAGGCCTGGATTTTCCAATGCCTCCTAAGCACCAAGAGACTTGACAAATCCACACTGGGCGCTAATTACCTATCCAAACATGCTCCGATTCTGACCAAACTTTGCAAGCATGTGGGGGTGGGCCCCTTCCACATGCTTGCAAAGTTTGGTTCCCATCGAAGCATGTTTGGGTACGATGATATGGGTAGGACTCGGATTTTCCATGGCCTCTTAAGCACCAAGAGATTTGAAAAATCTGAACTGGGCGCTAATTACTAACCCGAACATGCTCTGATCATGACCAATTTTTGCAAGCATGTGGGAGGGGCCCACATCCACATGCTTGGAAAGTTTGGTCCCCATCGGAGCATGTTTGGGTACGATGGTATGGGGAAGGCCCGGATTTTCCATGGCCTCTTAAGCACCAAGAGACTTGAAAAAGCCACATTGGGCACTCATTACAAATCGAAACATGCTCCGATTTTGACCAAACTTTACAAGCATGTGGGAGTGGGCCCCTCCCATATGCTTGCAAAGTTTGGGGTGGGCCCCTCCCACATGCTTGCAAAGTTTGGTTCCCATCGAAGCATGTTTGGGTACGATGGTATGGGGAAGGCCCGGATTTTCCATGGCCTCAAGAGCATCGAGAAACTTGAAAAATCTACAATGGGCACTAATTACCAATTCAAACATGCTTGGATTGTGACCAAAATTTGCAAGCATGAGGGATGGGCCCACTCCCACATGCTTGCAAAGTTTGGTCCCCATCGGAGCATGTTTGGGTATGATGGTATGGGGAAGGCCAGGACTTTCCATGGCCGCTTAAGCACCAAGAGACTTGAAAAATCCTCATTGGGCACTAGTTTTCAATCCAAACATGCTCCAATTGTGACCAAACTTTGTGAGCATTAGACCATGTTTGGGTACGATGGTATGGGGAAGGCCCCGATTTTCCATGGCCTCGTAAGCACCAAGAGACTTGAAAAATCCGCACTGGGCGCGAATTACTAACCCGACCACCCGATCATGACCAAACTTTGCAAGCATGTGAGAGGGGCCCACCCCCACATGCTTGCAAAGGTTGGTACCCATCGGAGCATGTTTGGGTACGATGGTATGGGGAAGGCCTGGATTGTCCATGGCCTCCTAAGCACCAAGAGACTTGAAAAATCCACAGTGGGCGCTAATTACCAATTCAAACATGCTCCAATTTTGACCAAAATTTACAAGCATGTGGGGCTGGGCCCCTCCCACATGCTTGCAAAGTTTGACTCCCATCGGAGCATGTTTGGGTACGATGGTATGGGGAAGACCTAGATTTTCCATAGCCTCTTAAGCACCAAGAGACTTGAAAAATCCACATTGGGCACTAATTACAACTCGAAACATGCTCCGATTGTGACCAAACTTTACAAGCATGTGGGGGTGGGCCCCTCCCACATGCTTGCAAAGTTTGTGGTTCCCATCGAAGCATGTTTGGGTACGATGGTATGGGGAAGGCCCGGATTTTCCATGGCCTCGAGAGCACCAAGAGACTTGAAAAATCCACACTGGGCGCTAATTACCAATTCAAACATGTTCCAGTTGTGACCAAACTTTGCAAGCATGTGGGAGGGGCCCACTCCCACATGCTTGCAAAGTTTGGTCCCCATCGGAGCATGTTTGGGTACGATGCGATGGGGAAGGCCCGGATTTTCCATGGTCTCAAGAGCACCAAGAGACTTGAAAAATCCACACTAGGCGCTAATTACCAATTCAAACATGTTCCGGTTGTGATCAAACTTTGCAAGCATGTGAGAGGGGCCCACCCCCACATGCTTGCAAAGTTTGGTCCCCATCGGAGCATGTTTCGGTACGATGGTAGGGGGAAGGCCCGGATTTTCCATGGTCTTAAGAGCACCAAGAGACTTGAAAAATCCACACTTGTGGGCGGTAATTACCAATTCAAACATGCTCCGATTGTGACCAAACTTTGCAAGCATGTGGAAGGGGCCCACTCCCACATGCTTGCAAAGTTTGGTCCCCATCGGAGCATGTTTGGGTACAATGGTATGGGGAAGGCCCGGATTTTCCATGGCCTCTTAAGCACCAAGAGACTTGAAAAATCTACATTGAGCACTAATTTTCAATCCAAACATGCTCCGATTGTGACCACACTTTGCAAGAATGTGGGGGTGGGCCCCTCCCACATGCTTTCAAAGTTTGGTTCCTATCGAAGCATGTTTGGGTACGATGGTATGGGGAAGACCCCGATTTTCCATGGCCTTGTAAGCACCAAGAGACTTGAAAAATCCGCACTGGGCGCGAATAAGTAACCCGGCCACGCTTTGATCATGACCAAACTTTGCAAGCATGTGGGAGGGGCCCACCCCCACATGCTTGCAAAGTTTGTTTCCCATCGAAGCATATTTGGGTATGATGGTATGGGGAAGGCCTGGATTTTCCATGGCCTCCTAACCACCAAGAGACTTGAGAAATCCACACTAGGGGCTAATTACCAATCCAAACATGCTCCCATTCTGACCAAACTTTGCAAGCATGTGGGGGTGGGCCCCATCCACATGCTTGCAAAGTTTGGTTCCCATTGGAGCATGTTTGGGTATGATGATATGGGGAAGGCCCGGATTTTCCATGGCCTCTTAAGCACCAAGAGACTTGAAAACTCTGCACTGGGCGCTAATTACTAACCCCAACATGCTCCGATCATGACCAATTTTTGCAAGCATGTGGTAGGGGCCCAAATCCACATGTTTGGAAAGTTTGGTCCCACCCATCAGAGCATATTTGGGTACGATGGTATGGGGAAGGCCCGGATTTTCCATGGCCTCTAAAACACCAAGAGACTTGAAAAATCCACATTGGGCACTCATTACAAATCGAAACATGCTCCGATTGTGACCAAACTTTATAAGCATGTGGGGGTGGGCCCCTCCCACATGCTTGCAAAGTTTGGGGTGGGCCTCTCCCACATGCTTGCAAAGTTTGGTTCCCATCGAAGCATGTTTGGGTACGATGGTATGGGGAAGGCCCGGATTTTCCATGGCCTCAAGAGCACTAAGAGACTTGAAAAATCCACACTGGGCACTAATTACGAATTCAAACTTGCTCCGGTTGTGACCAAACTTTGCAAGCATGTGGGAAGGGCCCACTCCCACATGCTTGCAAAGTTTGGTCCCCATCGGAGCATGTTTGGGTACGATGGTATAGGGAAGGCCAGGACCTTCCATGGCCGCTTAAGCACCAAGAGACTTGAAAAATCTGCATTGGGCACTAATTTTCAATCCAAACATACTCTGATTGTGACCAAACTTTGCAAGCATCGGACCATGTTTGGGTACGATGGTATAGTGAAGGCCCCGATTTTCCATGGCCTCGTAAGCACCAAGAGACTTGAAAAATCCGCACTGGCGGTAAATTACTAACTCGACCACCCGATCATGACCAAACTTTGCAAGCATGTGGGAGGGGCCCACCCCCACATGCTTGCAAAGTTTGGTCCCCATATAAGCATGTTTGGGTACGATGGTATGAGGAAGGCCCGGATTTTCCATGGTCTCAAGAGCACCAAGAGACTTGAAAAATTCACACTCGTGGGCGGTAATTACCAATTCAAACATGCTCCAGTTAAGACCAAACTTTGCAAGCATGTGCGAGGGGCCCACTCCCACATGCTTGCAACGTTTGGTCCCCATCGGAGCATGTTTGGGTACAATGGTATGGGGAAGGCTCGGATTTTCTATGGCCTCTTAAGCACTAAGAGACTTGAAAAATCTGCATTGAGCACTAATTTTCAATCCAAACATGCTCCGATTGTGACCACACTTTGCAAGCATGTGGGGGTGGGCCCCTCCCACATGCTTTCAAAGTTTGGTTCCCATCAAAGCATGTTTGGGTACGATGGTATGGGGAAGGCCCTGATTTTCCATGGCCTTGTAAGCACCAAGAGACTTGAAAAATCCGCACTGGGCGCGAATAAGTAACCCGACCACGCTCCGACCACGACCAAACTTTGCAAGCATGTGGGAGGGGCCCACCCCCACATGCTTGCAAAGTTTGGTTCCCATCGAAGCATGTTTGGGTATGATGGTATGGGGAAGGCCCAGATTTTCCATGGCCTCCTAAGCACCAAGAGACTTGAGAAATCCATACTAGGGGCTAATTACCAATCCAAACATGCTCTAATTCTGACGAAACTTTTCAAGCATGTGGGGGTGGGCCCCTTCCACATGCTTGCAAAGTTTGCTTCCCATTGGAGCATGTTTGGGTACGATGATATGGGGAAGGCCTGGATTTTCCATGGCCTCTTAAGCACTAAGAGACTTGAAAACTCTGCACTGGGCGCTAATTACTAACCCGAATGTGCTCCGATCATGACCAATTATTGCAAGCATGTGGGAGGGGCCCACATCCACATGTTTGGAAAGTTTGGTCCCACCCATCAGAGCATATTTGGGTAAGATGGTATGGGGAAGGCCCGGATTTTCCATGGCCTCTTAAGCACCAAGAGACTTGAAAAATCCACATTGGGCACTCATTACAAATCGAAACATGCTCCGATTGTGACCAAACTTTACAAGCATGTGGGGGTGGGCCCCTCCCACATGCTTGCAAAGTTTGGGGTGGGCCCCTCCCAAATGCTTGCAAAGTTTGCTTCCCATCGAAGCATGTTTGGGTACGATGGTATGGGGAAGGCCCGGATTTTCCATGGCCTCAAGAGCACCAAGAGACTTGAAAAATCCACACTGGGCGCTAATTTACCAATTCAAACTTGCTCCCGTTGTGACCAAACTTTGCAAGCATGTGGGAAGGGCCCACTCCCACATGCTTGCAAAGTTTGGTCCCCATCGGAGCATGTTTCGGTACGATGGTATGGGGAAGGCCAGGACTTTCCATGGCCGCTTAAGCACCAAGAGACTTGAAAAATCCGCATTGGGCACTAATTTTCAATCCAAACATGCTCCGATTGTGACCAAACTTTGCAAGCATCGGACTATGTTTGGGTACGATGGTATGGTAAGGGTCCCGATTTTCCCAAGAGACTTAAAAAATCCACACTAGGCGCAAATTACTAACCCGACCACCCAATCATGACCAAACTTTGTAAGCATGTGGAAGGGGCCCACCCTCACATACTTGCAAAGTTTGGTCCCCATCGGAGCATGTTTGGGTACGATGGTATGGGGAAGGCCCGGATTTTCCATGGCCTCAAGAGCACCAAGAGACTTGAAAAATCCACACTCGTGGGCGGTAATACATGCTCCGGTTGTGACCAAACTTTGCAAGCATGTGGGAGGGGCCCACTTTCTTCCACCTGCTTGCAAAGTTTGGTTCCCATCGGAGCATGTTTGGGTACAATGATATGGGGAAGGCCTGGATTTTCCATGGCCTCTTAAGCACCAAGAGACTTGAAAAATCTGCAGTGGATGCTCATAAAGAAGATCAGAATGTGCAGTGGTCTTTACATATCGCATAATGCGTCTCACTGCATCCAAATGAGGTTTTCTGGGACTAATTACGAACCCGAACATGCTCCGATCATGACCAATTTTTACAAGCATGTGGGAGGGGCCCACATCCACATGCTTGGAAAGTTTGGTCCCCATCAGAGCATGTTTGGGTACGATGGTATGGGGAAGGCCCGGATTTTCCATGGCCTCTTAAGCACCAAAAGACTTGAAAAATCCACATTGGGCACTCATTACAAATCGAAGCATGCTCCGATTGTGACCAAACTTTACAAGCATGTGGGGGTGGGCCCCTCCCACATGCTTGCAAAGTTTGGAGTGGGCCCCTCCCACATGCTTGCAAAGTTTGGTTCCCATCGAAGCATGTTTGGGTACGATGGTATGGGGATGGCCCGGATTATCCATGGCCTCAAGAGCACCAAGAGACTTGAAAAATCCACACTAGCCGCTAATTACCAATTCAAACATGCTCCGGTTGTGACCAAACTTCGCAAGCATGTGGGAGGGACCCACTCCCACATGCTTGCAAAGTTTGGTCCCCATCGGAGCATGTTTGGGTACGATGGTACGGGAAAGGCCCAGATTTTCCATGGCCGCTTAAGCACCAAGAGACTTGAAAAATCCGCATTGGGCACTAATTTTCAATCCAAACATGCTCCGATTGTGACCAAACTTTGCAAGCATCAGACCATGTTTGGGTACGATGGTATGGGGAAGGCCCCGATTTTCCATGGCCTCGTAAGCACCAAGAGACTTGAATAATCCGCACTCGGCACGAAATACTAACCCGACCACCCAATCATGACCAAACTTTGCAAGCATGTGGGAGGGGCCCACCCCACATGCTTGCAAAGTTTGGTCCCCATCAAAGCATGTTTGGGTACGATGGTATGGGGAAGGCCCGGATTTTCCATGGCCTCAAGAACACCAAGAGACTTGAAAAATCCACATTTGTGGGCGGTAATTACCAATTCAAACATGCTCCGGTTGAGACCAAACTTTGCAAGCATGTGGGAGGGGCCCACTCCCACATTCTTGCAAAGTTTGGTCCCCATCGGAGCATGTTTGAGTACAATGGTATGGGGAAGGCTCGGATTTTCTATGGCCTCTTAAGCACCAAGAGATTTGAAAAATCTGCATTGAACACTAATTTTCAATCCAAACATGCTCCGAGATTGTGTCCACACTTTGCAAGCATGTGGGGGTGGGCCCCTCCCACATGCTTTCAAAGTTTGGTTCCCATCGAAGCATGTGTGGGTACGATGGTATGGGGAAGGCCTCGATTTTCCATGGCCTCGTAGCACCAAGAGACTTTAAAAATCCACACTGGGCGCGAATAACTAACCCGACCACGCTCCGATCATGACCAAACTTTGCAAGCATGTGGGAGGGGCCCACCCCCACATGCTTGCAAAGTTTGGTTCCCATTGGCGAATGTATGGGTACGATGGTGTGGGGAAGGCCTGGATTTTCCAATGCCTCCTAAGCACCAAGAGACTTGACAAATCCACACTGGGCGCTAATTACCTATCCAAACATGCTCCGATTCTGACCAAACTTTGCAAGCATGTGGGGGTGGGCCCCTTCCACATGCTTGCAAAGGTTGGTTCCCATCGAAGCATGTTTGGGTACGATGATATGAGAAAGACCCGGATTTTCCATGGCCTCTTAAGCACCAAGAGACTTGAAAAATCTGCACTGGGCGCAAATTACTAACCCGAACATGCTCCGATCATGACGAATTTTTGCAAGCATGTGGGAGAGGCCCACATCCACATGCTCGGAAAGTTTGGTCCCCATCAGAGCATGTTTGGGTACGATGGTATGGGGAAGGCCCGGATTTTCCATGGCCTCTTAAGCACCAAGAGACTTGAAAAATCTACATTGGGCACTCATTACAAATCGAAGCTTGCTCCGATTGTGACCAAACTTTACAAGCATGTGGGGGTGGGCCCCTCCCATATGCTTGCAAAGTTTGGGGTGGGCCCCTCCCACATGCTTGCAAAGTTTGGGGTGGGCCCCTCCCACATGCTTGCAAAGTTTGGTTCCCATCGAAGCATGTTTGGGTACGATGGTATGGGGAAGGCCCGGATTTTCCATGGCGTCAAGAGTGTTGGAATTAGGGATTGTTGGAATTAGGGTTGCAGGAATGCACACACAACTTCAAGAAGATGAGGAAGCTTGAGCACAACACAGTAGTGTATTATGAGTGCCAAAAATGAAAGATAACAAGCCCTAGAAGATAATGGGCGTATATACAATGCACGGGGGAAAAAACCTCCTAGTGAGGGAAAAAGTGCCCCGGCGGTCCTAAGTGTGTTCACACACATCACTACTATAATATGGTAACAAATCCCCCCTGGAGTGATGCGGTGAACAAGAGCTAGCACTCATGTATAGGGAAGTGTCTAGCTATGTGGACGAATCCACAAAAGGGAGTAAGCCCAAAGCTTTGCGAAAAGCTTCGAACTTCTCACGAGGCAGAGCCTTTGTGAAAAGGTCTGCAAGGTTATCCTGTGTTGGCACATAAGCCAAACTGATCTCTCCTGCAGAGAGTCTCTCCCTGACATAATGATAGTGCACCTCAATGTGCTTCGTACGAGCATGGAACACTGGGTTCCGCGCAACTGCCAATGCGCTCTGACTGTCAGTGAAGATGGTGGTGGCAGATGGCTGCCCAACACCCAAATCAGCCATAAGGCGTCTGAGCCACACACACTCAACCGTAGCTGTGAAAGCTGCCCTGTACTCAGCTTCACAACTAGAAGTGGCCACAGTAGGCTGCTTCTTGCTCAACCATGATATGCATGAGCTTCCAAGCATGAAGCAAAAACCACTCGTGGACACGCGTGTGTCATAACAACCAGCCCAGTCAGAATCTGAAAAAGCATGTAAATCTGGCGGCAATGATCCCCCCTTGGGATAAAACAACCCAAGATGCCGAGTACCACTCAAATAGCGAAAGATACGCTTCACTGCCTGCCAATGCTTAATGCCTGGGCTATGCATAAATCTGCTCACCTGTGAGACTGCAAACTGAATGTCTGGCCTCGTAATGCATACATAAATGAGGCAACCAACAGCTGTCTGATAGAGTGTGACATCAAAGTGATCTCCAGCATCATGAAGACTCAACTTCAAACCTGTCTCCATTGGAGTAGCAATAGGCTTGCAGTCTTCAAGGCCAAATCTCCGCAGCAATGTTTCAATATACTTTGTCTGACACAAAGCAATACCTCCATCACACTGCTTAAATTGTATCCCCAAATAATGATGCAAATGCCCCAAATCTGACATCTCAAAAGAGGCATTCAAATCAGCCTTAAAATCAGCAATATGACTCTCATTTGGTCCTGTGAGCAGCATGTCATCGACATAGAGAGCAATGATTAGATGTACACCATCCACACGTTTAGCATACAAAGTGCTTTCTGTTGGACTATTCTGAAACCCATGTGCAGTCAAATATGCATGTATTTTTTCATACCAAGCTCGTGGAGCTTGCTTTAAACCATATAAAGCCTTTTTTAACCTGCACACTTTGTTTTCCTGCCTTCTTTGAACAAAACCACGAGGCTGCGATACATACACCTCCTCATGCAAATCTCCATTTAAGAACGCAGTCTTTATGTCCAGCTGATGTACATTCCAACCATTATGAGCTGCTAATGCACAGATGCTACGAACAGTGGTCATACGACATGTGGGAGCAAAAGTCTCATCAAAATCAATGCCCTTCTCTTGAGCATAACCTTTTGCAACAAGTCTAGCCTTATGGCGATCCACTGTGCCATCAGGCTTACGCTTCAATTTGTATACCCACTTAGTGCCAATGGCCTTCTTGCCAGGGGGCAAGTCACATAAAGACCATGTACCATTCTTCATAATAGCATCGTATTCTGCTTGCATAGCAGCCATCCAATTTTTTGAACTTTGTGCCTCATCAAATGAAACAGGCTCACTTTCATCGCACATACTAGAAACAGCCAATGCAGAACAATCTGACGCATAAGAGGCACCATGAGAGCCAGAACGAGTGCGACTAGACAAAGGGGCATCCAACTTGCTGTCACGCAAAGTCTGCACCAGCCATCTAGGCATATTCCTAGAGCCCTCAATCTCTTGTCTCTCATCCTCAAGTGCATCATGCACATCTGCATCAGATATAGGCTGATCTGTGCCATCATTTAAAACCTGCATAGGCTGAAAAACTGCCTCATGAGGTATTGCACTTGACTGTGCACCACTGAAAAGAGGCAACAATGTATCATAGACATCACGTGAGCTGATATCTGTCTCCTTAGTACATGAAACCAAGGGCTGAACTGCATCTTCCACAAATACAACATCACGGCTAACCAAAATGCGCTTTGTCTGTGGATGATACAAACGATAGCCTTTGCTCTCAGCACTATATCCAACAAAAATACATTTGACAGCTTTGTCATCCAATTTTCTGCGATGTTGCACAGGCACTAATGCATATGCCAGGCAACCAAAAACACGTAAATGGCCAACAGATGGCTTGCGGCTATGCCAAGCCTCATATGGAGTGACAACCTGTAATGCTTTGGTGGGACACCTGTTTAGTACATAAGTGGCACACATGACAGCCTCAAGCCAAAAACCATGTGGTAGACTTTGACTCTTAACCATACATCTTGCCATTTCCATGAGAGACCTGTTTTTTCTCTCAGCCACACCATTTTGCTGTGGTGTATACGGCACTGTACATTGGTGTTTTATCCCACGCTCAGCCAGAAATGCATTAAATTCTGAAGACATATACTCCCCCCCTCGATCTGAACGGAGGGTGCCCATCTTACTTTCTGACACATTTTCAGCCATAACCAAAAACCGTTTGAAGCACAAAAACACTTCGGACTTTGCCTTCAAAGGATATACCCATGCATGCCTGGTAAAATCATCAATGAAAGTCACGAAGTAAAGGTAGTTTCCAAATGATGGAGTTTGCATGGGACCACAAACATCACTGTGAACAAGCTGCAATCTGCGTTCAGCTCTCACTGATCCATCTTTGGGAAAGGAAGCACGCTGCATTTTACCCAATATGCAGCCCTCACAAACATGCTTGACAGGTGCCTCAAGCTTAGGCAAAGAAGACACCATTTCAGATTTCTGCAGGCGCAGCAAACTTGCAAAATTCAGATGACCAAAACGTGCATGCCACAGTTTTGCATTTGAAATAGCCTGCGTATCCATAATAGCACATGCTGAATCCTCTACACATTTGCCATCCATATTGAGCTTATACAGCCCTCGACATAGTGAACCAGATGCTACAATGATGTCACCACAAGAGAGATCATGAACAGTACATCTGTCATCCACAAATTTTACAACCAAACCTGTTTTGGCAAATGCGGAGACTGACAGCAGATTCTTTTTGATCCCTGGCACATACAATGCATCAAAAAGTGTAAAGGTGTTGCCATTTGCAACATTCAGCACAATCTGTCCAACTCCTTTAACGGGATAAGAGGAGTTATTGGCACAAGTGACAGTATTCCCTGTGGGAGCAGACTCAAGGAAAGTGAATAAACTGCGCTGCGAGGTGATATGCTTAGTGGCACCACTGTCAAAGTACCATACATCTGAATCTACTGCAGACATACATGTGTCATGCAAAGATGGGTCATAACTGCACTGCGCATTGAATGCCCATTCTGTATCTAGCACAACATTAGCAGATTCATTGTTAGAAGGAGAGGCATCTGCAACAGCCATACCAGCCTCTTTCTTCTTAGCCTCTTTCGCAGCCAGCTTAGGACACGCTTTGATGACATGATCATTTCCCTTACAGTACTTGCAAAATGTCTTCTGTTTGTCACCCTTCTTCTCATCTTTGTCTTCCTTCTTTGGTTGCGCAGCATTTGCAGATTTCTGCTTACTAGAAGAAAAGCCAGCTTTACCTTTCCCGCTTCTCTGACTAGCAACGAAAGCTTGATCTGCGACACGCATAATATTCCTGTTTTGCCTTGACTGGTCTTCTTGCAGCAAAACAGAAACTAACTCCTCAAATGATAAGGCATTGGGATTGCCTTTCATCATCAAGCGAAGAGTGGAAGCAAAACCCTGATAAGAATCTGGTAGACCATTCAAAACAGTCTGCACAAGTGAACTGTCTGACAGGATTTCATCTGCAGAAATGAGCTGCTCTTTGAAATCCTTGATCTTTGTCAAAAAGCTATCCATAGAATCACCTTCATTCATATGCTCACTCTCCAACTGTTTTCGGAGATAAGCAACACGAGCCTCATTTCTTGCCTGATACAATGTGGCAAGTACATCCCAAGCATCCTTAGAAGTCCTGCAGGAGCGAATATGTGGGATAATGGTACGTTTGACAGATAGCGCAATCAAGGCATGAGCCTGCGCATCTCTACCATCCCAACGAATCTGCTCTGCTGAAAGTGGTGGTTCTCGAACAGCTGCTACAGCACTTGTGCCTGCACCATCATCAACAGTACCTGTTTCTGATGTGTTTGCAGCATTCCCAGCCACAATAGGACGTGCATCAATACCCTGCACAATGTTCCATAACCCCTTTGCTACCAATACATGTCGCATCATATATGCCCACAATGGATAGTTGGTGCCATCCAACTTATCCTCAGCAGCCAACATGCGGAATACATCATTGTTGTCAGCCATGGCCAATGACTGTACTACTAGATGTAAATGCTGTCTGTAAGAGGTAAACCTGTATAAAAACGACCTGTGCTATGTAGCACAGCCCAAAACAGACGAATGGGCACCTGTCCTGCAGATTTTAATCTTGACAGAAAATCTGCACAGTAGGACGATTTTGCCTGCGCAGTACTTGGAATGCAAAAACGGAGGGCGAAATGACCTCAGATCAAAATTCTGAAATGACCGAGCCCTACGGGCTCCCCCACGGCATATACTAACCTGCAGTCGCTCGTGAAACCTCGTCGCAATCGGAGGAGATGAAGCGGCAGGTGCCGGTGATGCTGCCCGGGAGGAGGAAGCCTGCTCTGATACCAATTGTTGGAATTAGGGTTGCAGGAATGCACACACAACTTCAAGAAGATGAGGAAGCTTGAGCACAACACAGTAGTGTATTATGAGTGCCAAAAATGAAAGATAACAAGCCCTAGAAGATAATGGGCGTATATACAATGCACGGGGGAAAAAACCTCCTAGTGAGGGAAAAAGTGCCCCGGCGGTCCTAAGTGTGTTCACACACATCACTACTATAATATGGTAACAAAGAGCACCGAGAAACTTGAAAAATCCACACTGGGCACTAATTACCAATTCAAACATGCTCCGATTGTGACCAAAATTTGCAAGCATGAGGGATGGGCCCACTCCCACATGCTTGCAAAGTTTGGTCCCCATCAGAGCATGTTTGGGTACGATGGTATGGGGAAGGCCAGGACTTTCCATGGCCGCTTAAGCACCAAGAGACTTGAAAAGTCCGCATTGGGCACTAATTTTCAATCCAAACATGCTCCAATTGTGACCAAACTTTGCAAGCATTAGACCATGTTTGGGTACGATGGTATGGGGAAGGCCCCGATTTTCCATGGCCTCGTAAGCACCAAGAGACTTGAAAAATCCGCACTGGGCGCGAATTACTAACCCGACCACCCAATCATGACCAAACTTTGCAAGCATGTGGGAGGGGCCCACCCCCACATGCTTGCAAAGTTTGGTCCCCATCGGAGCATGTTTGGGTACGATGGTATGGGGAAGGCCTGGATTGTCCATGGCCTCCTAAGCACCAAGAGACTTGAAAAATCCACAATGGGCGCTAATTACCAATTCAAACATGCTTTGATTCTGACCAAACTTTATAAGCATGTGGGGGTGGGCCCCTCCCACATGCTTGCAAAGTTTGATTCCCATCGGAGCATGTTTGGGTACGATGGTATGGGGAAGACCTAGATTTTCCATAGCCTCGTAAGCACCAAGAGACTTGAAAAATCCACATTGGGCACTCATTACAAATCGAAACATGCTCCGATTGTGACCAAACTTTACAAGCATGTGGGGGTGGGCTCCTCCCACATGCTTGCAAAGTTTGGTTCCCATCGAAGCATGTTTGGGTACGATGGTATGGGGAAGGCCCGGATTTTCCATGGCCTCGAGCACCAAGAGACTTGAAAAATCCACACTGGGCGCTAATTACCAATTCAAACAAATTCCGGTTTTGACCAAACTTTGCAAGCATGTGGGAGGGGCCCACTCCCACATGCTTGCAAAGTTTGGTCCCCATCGGAGCATGTTTGGGTACGATGGTAACTTTCCATGGCTGCTTAAGCACCAAGAGACTTGAAAAATACGCATTGGGCACTAAATTCAATCCAAACATGCTCCAATTGTGACCAAACTTTGAAAGTATCAGACCATGTTTGGGTACGATGGTATGGGGAAGGCCCCGATTTTCCATGGCCTCGTAAGCACCAGGAGACTTGAAAAATCCGCACTGGGCACGAATTACTTACCCGACCACCCGATCATGACCAAACTTTGCAAGCATGTGGGAGGGGCCCACCCTCACATTCTTGCAAACTTTGGTCCCCATCGGAGCATGTTTGGGTACGATGGTATAGGGAAGGGCTGGATTTTCCATGGCCTCCTAAGCACCAAGAGACTTGAAAAATCCACACTGGGCGCTAATTACCAATCCAAACATGCTCCGATTCTGACCAAACTTTGCAAGCATTTCGGGGTGGGCCCTCCCACATGCTTGCAAAGTTTGATTCCCATCGGAGCATGTTTGGATACGATGGTATGGGGAAGACCCGGATTTTCCATGGCCTTTTAAGCACCAAGAGACTTGAAAAATCCGCACTGGGTGCTAATTACGAACCCGAACATGCTCCGATCATGACCAATTTTTGCAACCATGTGGGAGGAGCCAATATCCACATGCTTGAAAAGTTTGGTCCCCATCGGAGAATGTTTGGGTGTGATGGTATAGGGAAAGCCTGGATTTTCCATGGCCTCTTGAGCACCAAAAGAGACTTGAAAAATCCACATTGGGCACTAATTACAAATCGAAACATGCTCGGATTGTGATCAAACTTTGCAAGCATGTGGGGGTGGGCCCCTCCCACATGCATGCAAAGTTTGGTTCCCATCGGAGCATGTTTGGGTACGATGATATAGGGAAGGCCCGGATTTCCCATGGCCTCAAGAGCACCAAGAAACTTAAAAAATCCACACTGGGCGCTAATTACCAATTCAAACATGCTCCGATTGTGACCCGGATTTTCCATGGTCTCAAGAGCACCAAGAGACTTGAAAAATCCACACTCGTGGGTAGTAATTACCAATTCAAACATGCTCCGGTTGTGACCAAACTTTGCAAGCATGTGGGAGGGGCCCACTCCCACATGCTTGCAAAGTTCGGTCCCCATCGGAGCATGTTTGGGTACAATGGTATGGGGAAGGCCCGGATTTTCCGTGGCCTCTTAAGCACCAAGAGACTTGAAAAATCTGCATTGAGCACTAATTTTCAATCCAATTATGCTCCGATTGTGACCACACTTTGCAAGCATGTGGGGGTGGGCCCCTCCCACATGCTTTCATCAAAGTTTGGTTCCCATCGAAGCATGTTTGGGTACGATGGTATGGGAAAGGCCCCGATTTTCCATGGCATTGTAAGCACCAAGAGACTTGAAAAATCTGCACTGGGCGCGAATAAGTAACCCGGCCACACTCTGATCATGACCAAACTTTGCAAGCATGTGGAAGGGGCCCACCCCCACATGCTTACAAAGTTTGTCTCCCATCGAAGCATGTTTGGGTATGATGGTATGGAGAAGGCCCGGATTTTCCATGGCCTCCTAAGCACCAAGAGACTTGAGAAATCCACACTAGCGCCTAATTTCCAATCCAAACATGCTCCGATTCTGACCAAACTTTGCAAGCATGTGGCGGTGGGCCCCTTCCACATGCTTGCAAAGTTTGCTTCCCATTGGAGCATGTTTGGGTACGATGATATGGGGAAGGCCCGGATTTTCCATGGCCTCTTAAGCACCAAAAGTCTTGAAAACTCTGCACTGGGCACTAATTACTAACCCGAACATGCTCCAATCATGACCAATTTTTGCAAGCATGTGGGAGGGGCCCACATCGACATGTTTGGAAAGTTTGGTCCCACCCATCAGAGCATATTTGGGTACGATGGTATGGGGAAGGCCCGGATTTTCCATGGCCTCTTAACCACCACGAGACTTGAAAAATCCACATTGGGCACTCATTACAAATCGAAACATGCTCCGATTGTGACCAAACTTTACAAGCATGTGGGGGTGGGCCCCTCCCACATGCTTGCAAAGTTTGGGGTGGGCCCCTCCCACATTCTTGCAAAGTTTGGTTCCCATCAAAGCATGTTTGGGTACGATGGTATGGGGAAGGCCCGGATTTTCCATGGCCTCAAGAGCACCAAGAGACTTGAAAAATCCACACTGGGCGCTAATTACCAATTCAAACTTGCTCTGGTTGTGACCAAACTTTGCAAGCATGTGGGAAGGGCCCACTCCCACATGCTTGCAAAGTTTGGTCCCCATCGGAGCATGTTTGGGTACGATGGTATGGGGAAGGCGAGGACTTTCCATGGTCGCTTAAGCACCAAGAGACTTGAAAAATCCGCATTGGGGACTAATTTTCAATCCAAACATGCTCTGATTGTGACCAAACTTTGCAAGCATCGGACCATGTTTGGGTACGATGGTATGGTGAAGGCCCCGATTTTCCATGGCCTCATAAGCACCAAGAGACTTGAAAAATCCGCACTGGTGGCAAATTACTAACGCGACCACCCGATCAAGACCAAACTTTGCAAGCATGTGGGAGGGGCCCACCCCCACATGCTTGCAAAGTTTGGTCCCCATCGGAGCATGTTTGAGTACGATGGTATGGGGAAGGCCCGGATTTTCCATGGCCTCCTAAGCACCAAGAGACTTGAGAAATCCACACTAGGGGCTAATTACCAATCCAAACATGCTTCGATTCTGACCAAACTTTGCAAGCATGTGGGGGTGGGCCCCTTCCACATGCTTGCAAAGTTTGCTTCCCATTGGAGCATGTTTGGGTACGATGATATGGGGAAGGCCCGGATTTTCCATGGCCTCTTAAGCACCAAGAGACTTGAAAACTCTACACTAGGCGCTAATTACTAACCCGAACATGCTCCGATCATGACCAATTTTTGTAAGCATTTGGGAGGGGCCCACATCCACATGTTTGGAAAGTTTGGTCCCACCCATCAGAGCATATTTGGGTACGATGGTATGGGGAAAGCCCAAATTTTCCATGGCCTCTTAAGCACCAAGAGACTTGAAAAGTCCACATTGGTCACTCATTACAAATCGAAACATGCTCCGATTGCGACCAAACTTTACAAGCATGTGGGGGTGGGCCCCTCCCACATGCTTGCAAAGTTTGGGGTGGGCCCCTCCCAAATGCTTGCAAAGTTTGCTTCCCATCGAAGCATGTTTGGGTACGATGGTATGGGGAAGGCCCGGATTTTCCATGGCCTCAAGAGCACCAAGAGACTTGAAAAATCCACACTGGACGCTAATTACCAATTTAAACTTGCTCCGGTTGTGACCAAACTTTGCAAGCATGTGGGAGGGGCCCACTCCCACATGCTTGCAAAGTTTGGTGCCCATCGGAGCATGTTTGGGTACGATGGTATGGGGAAGGCCAGGACTTTCCATGGCCGCTTAAGCACCAAGGGACTTGAAAACTCCGCATTGGGCACTAGTTTTCAATCCAAACATGCTCCGATTGTGACCAAACTTTGCAAGCATCGGACCATGTTTGGGTACGATGGTATGGTAAGGGCCCCGATTTTCCCAAGAGACTTAAAAAATCCACACTGGGCGCAAAGTACTAACCCGACCACCCAATCATGACCAAACTTTGCAAGCATGTGGGAGGGGCCCACCCCCACATACTTGCAAAGTTTGGTCCCCATCGGAGCATGTTTGGGTACGATGGTATGGGGAAGGCTCGGATTTTCCATGGCCTCAAGAGCACCAAGAGACTTGAAAAATCCACACTCGTGGGTGGTAATTACCAATTCAAACATGCTCCCGTTGTGACCAAACTTTGCAAGCATGTGGGAGGGGCCCACTCCCACATGCTTGCAAAGTTTGGTCCCCATCGGAGCATGTTGGGGTACAATGGTATGGGGAAGGCCCGGATTTTCTATGGCCTCTTAAGCACCAAGAGACTTGAAAAATCTGCATTGAGCACTAATTTTGAATCCAAATATGCTCCAATTGTGACCACACGTTGCAAGCATGTGGGGGTGGGCCCCTCCAACATGCTTTCACCAACATGCTTTCAAAGCTTGGTTCCCATCGAAGCATGTTTGGGTACGATGGTATGGGGAAGGCCCCGATTTTCCATGGCCTCGTAAGCAACATGAGACTTAAAAAATCCGACCACCGGATCATGACCAAACTTTGCAAGCATGTGAGAGGGGCCCACTCCCACCCCATCGGAGCATGTTTGGGTACGATGGTATGGGGAAGGCCCGGATTTTCCATGGCCTCAAGAGCACCAAGAGACTTGAAAAATCCACACTCGTGGGCGGTAATTACCAATTCAAACATGCTCCCGTTGTGACCAAACTTTGCAAGCATGTGGGAGGGGCCCACTCCCACATGCTTGCAAAGTTTGGTCCCCATCGGAGCATGTTGGGGTACAATGGTATGGGGAAGGGCCGGATTTTCCATGGCCTCTTAAGCACCAAGAGACTTGAAAAATCTGCTATGAGCACTAATTTGCAATCCAAACATGCTCCGATTGTGACCACACGTTGCAAGCATGTGGAGGTGGGCCCCTCCCACATGCTTTCAAAGTTTGGTTTCCATCGAAGCATGTTTGGGTACGATGGTATGGGGAAGGCCCCGATTTTCCATGGCCTTGTAAGCACCAAGAGACTTGAAAAATCCACACTGGGCGCGAATAAGTAACCCGACCACGCTCCGATCATGACCAAACTTTGCAAGCATGTGGGAGGGACCCACCCCCAAATCCTTGCAAAGTGTGGTTCCCATAGGAGCATGTTTGGGTACGATAGTATGGGGAAGGCCCGGATTTTCCATGGCCTCCTAAGCACCAAGAGACATGACAAATCCACACTGGGCGCTAATTACCAATCCAAACATGCTCCGATTCTGACCAAACTTTGCAAGCATGTGGGGGTGGGCCTCTTCCACCTGCGTGCAAAGTTTGGTTCCCATCGGAGCATGTTTGGGTACGATGATATGGGGAAGGCCTGGATTTTCCATGGCCTCTTAAGCACCAAGAGACTTGAAAAATGTGCAGTGGATGCTCATAAAGAAGACCATAATGTGCAGTGGTCTTTACATATCGCATAATGCATCTCACTGCATCCAAATGAGGTTTTCTGGGGCTAATTACTAACCCGAACATGCTCCGATCATGACCAATTTTTACAAGCATGTGGGAGGGGCCCACATCCACATGCTTGGAAAGTTTGGTCCCCATCGGAGCATGTTTGGGTACGATGGTATGGGGAAGGCCCGGATTTTCCATGGCCTCTTAAGCACCAAAAGACTTGAAAAATCCACATTGGGCACTCATTACAAATCGAAACATGCTCCGATTGTGACCAAACTTTACAAGCATGTGGGGGTGGGCCCCTCCCACATGCTTGCAAAGTTTAGAGTGGGCCCCTCCCACATGCTTGCAAAGTTTGGAGTGGGCCCCTCCCACATGCTTGCAAAGTTTGGTTCCCATCGAAGCATGTTTGGGTACGATGGTATGGGGATGGCCCGGATTATCCATGGCCTCAAGAGCACCAAGAGACTTGAAAAATCCACACTAGCCACTAATTACCAATTCAAACATGCTCCGGTTGTGACCAAAATTTGCAAGCATGTGGGAGGGACCCACTCCCACATGCTTGCAAAGTTTGGTCCCCATCGGAGCATGTTTGGGTACGATGGTATGGGGAAGGCCCAGATTTTCCATGGCCGCTTAAGCACCAAGAGACTTGAAAAATACGCATTGGGCACTAATTTTCAATCCAAACATGCTCCAATTGTGACCAAACTTTGCAAGCATCAGACCATGTTTGGGTACGATGGTATGGGGAAGGCCCCGATTTTCCATGGCCTCGTAAGCACCAAGAGACTTGAAAAATTTGCACTGGGCACCTGATCACCCCCGATCATGACCAAACTTTGCAAGCATGTGGGAGGGGCCCACCCCCACATGCTTGCAAAGTTTGGTCCCTATCAGAGCATTTTTGGGTACGATGGTATGGGGAAAGCCTGGATTTTCCATGGCCTCCTAAGCACAAGACTTGAAAAATCCACACTGGGCGCTAATTACCAATCCAAACATGCTCCAATTCTGATCAAACTTTACAAGCATGTGAGGGTGGGCCCCTCCCACATGCTTGCAAAGTTTGATTCCCATCGGAGCATGTTTGGGTACGTTGGTATGGGGAAGACCCGGATTTTCCATGGCCTCTTAAGCACCAAGAGACTTGAAAAATCCACATTGGTGACTCATTACAAATCGAAACATGCTCTGATTGTGACCAAACTTTACAAGCATGTGGGGTTGGGAACCTTCCACATGCTTGCAAAGTTTGGTTCCCATTGAAGCATGTTTGGGTACGATGGTATGGGGAAGGCCCGGATTTTCCATGGCCTCAAGAGCACCAAGAGACTTGAAAAATCCACACAGGACGCTAATTACCAATCCAAACATGCTCCGATTCTGACCAAACATGCTCCGATTCTGACCAAACTTTGCAAGCATTTCGGGGTGGGCCCCTCCCACATGCTTGCAAAGTTTGGTCCCCATCGGAGCATGTTTGGGTACGATGGTATAGGGAAGGCCAGGACTTTCCATGGCCGCTTAAGCACCAAGAGACTTGAAAAATCCACATTGGGCACTAATTTTCAATCCAAACATGCTCCGATTGTGACCAAACTTTGCAAGCATCGGACCATGTTTGGGTACGATGGTATGGTGAAGGCCACAATTTTCCATGGCCTCATAAGCACCAAGAGACTTGAAAAATCCGCACTGGTGGCAAATTACTACCGCGACCACCCGATCATGACCAAACTTTGCAAGCATGTGGGAGGGGCCCACCCCCACATGCTTGCAAAGTTTGGTCCCCATCGGAGCATGTTTGGGTACGATGGTGTGGGAAAGGCCCGGATTTTCCATGGTCTCAAGAGCACCAAGAGACTTAAAAAATCCACACTCTTGGGCGGTAATTACCAATTCAAACATGCTCCGGTTGTGACCAAACTTTGCAAGCATGTGCGAGGGGCCCACTCCCACATGCTTGCAAAGTTTGGTCCCCATCGAAGCATGTTTGGGTACAACGGTATGGGGAAGGCCCGGATTTTCCATGGCCTCTTAAGCACCAAGAGACTTGAAAAATATGCATTGAGCACTAATTTTCAATCCAAACATGCTCCGATTGTGACCACACTTTGCAAGCATGTGGGGGTGGGCCCCTCCCACATGCTTTCAAAGTTTGGTTCCCATCAAAGCATGTTTGGGTACGATGGTATGGGGAAGGCCCTGATTTTCCATGGCCTTGTAAGCACCAAGAGACTTGAAAAATCTGCACTGGGCGTGAATAAGTAACCCGACCACGCTCCGATCATGACCAAACTTTGCAAGCATGTGGGAGGGGCCCACTCCCACATGCTTGCAAAGTTTGGGTCCCATCGAAGCATGTTTGGGTATGATGGTATGGGGAAGGCCCGGATTTTCCATGGCCTCCTAAGCACCAAGAGACTTGAGAAATCCACACTAGGGGCTAATTACCAATCCAAACATGCTCCGATTCTTACCAAACTTTGCAAGCATGTGGGGGTGGGCCCCTTCCACATGCTTGCAAAGTTTGCTTCCCATTGGAGCATGTTTGGGTATGATGATATGGGGAATGCCCGGATTTTTCATGGCCTCTTAAGCACCAAGAGACTTGAAAACTCTACACTAGGCGCTAATTACTAGCCCGAACATGCTCCGATCATGACCAATTTTTGCAAGCATGTGGGAGGGGCCCACATCCACATGTTTGGAAAGTTTGGTCCCACCCATCAGAGCATATTTGGGTACGATGGTATGGGGAAAGCCCGGATTTTCCATGGCCTCTTAAGCACCAAGAGACTTGAAAAATCCACATTGGGCACTCATTACAAATCGAAACATGCTCCGATTGTGACCAAACTTTATAAGCATGTGGGGGTGGGCCCCTCCCACATGCTTGCAAAGTTTGGGGTGGGCCCCTCCCAAATGCTTGCAAAGTTTGCTTTCCATCGAAGCATGTTTGGGTACGATGGTATGGGGAAGGCCCGGATTTTCCATGGCCTCAAGAGCACCAAGAGACTTGAAAAATCCACACTGGGTGCTAATTACCAATATAAACTTGCTCCGGTTGTGACCAAACTTTGCAAGCATGTGGGAAGGGCCCACTCCCACATGCTTGCAAAGTTTGGTGCCCATCGGAGCATGTTTGGGTACGATGGTATGGGGAAGGCCAAGACTTTCCATGGCCGCTTAAGCACCAAGAGACTTGAAAACTCCGCATTGGGCACTAGTTTTCAATCCAAACATGCTCCGATTTTGACCAGACTTTGCAAGCATCGGACCATGTTTGGGTACGATGGTATGGTAAGGGCCCCAATTTTCCCAAGAGACTTAAAAACTCCACACTGGGCGCAAATTACTAACCCGACCACCCAATCATGACCAAACTTTGCAAGCATGTGGGAGGGGCCCACCCCCACATACTTGCAAAGTTTGGTCCCCATCGGAGCATGTTTGGGTACGATGGTATGGGGAAGGCCCGGATTTTCCATGGCCTCAAGAGCACCAAGAGACTTGAAAAATCCACACTCGTGGGCGGTAATTACCAATTGAAACATGCTCCGGTTGTGACCAAACTTTGCAAGCATGTGGGAGGGGCCCACTCCCACATGCTTGCAAAGTTTGGTCCCCATCGGAGCATGTTGGGGTACAATGGTATGGGGAAGGCCTGGATTTTCTATGGCCTCAAGCACCAAGAGACTTGAAAAATCTGCATTGAGCACTAATTTTCAATCCAAACATGCTCCGATTGTGACCACACGTTGCAAGCATGTGGGGGTGGGCCCCTCCCACATAATTTCAAAGCTTGGTTCCCATCGAAGCATGTTTGGGTACGATGGTATGGGGAAGGCCCCGATTTTCCATGGCCTCGTAAGCACCAAGAGACTTAAAAAATCCGCACTGGGTGCAGATTACTAACCCGACCACCGGATCATGACCAAAATTTGCAAGCATGTGAAAGGGGCCCACTCCCACATGCTTGCAAAGTTTGGTCCCCATCGGAGCATGTTTGGGTACGATGGTATGGGGAAGGCCCGGATTTTCCATGGCCTCAAGAGCACCAAGAGACTTGAAAAATCCACACTCGTGGGCGGTAATTACCAATTCAAACATACTCCGGTTTTGACCAAACTTTGCAAGCATGTGGGAGGGGCCCACTCCCACATGCTTGCAAAGTTTGGTCCCCATCGGAGCATGTTGGGGTACAATGGTATGGGGAAGGGCCGGATTTTCCATGGCCTCTTAAGCACCAAGAGACTTGAAAAATCTGCTATGAGCACTAATTTGCAATCCAAACATGCTCCGATTATGACCACACGTTGCAAGCATGTGGGGGTGGGCCCCTCCCACATGCTTTCAAAGTTTGGTTCCCATCGAAGCATGTTTGGGTACGATGGTATGGGGAAGGCCCCAATTTTCCATGGCCTTGTAAGCACCAAGAGACTTGAAAAATCCACACTGGACGCGAATAAGTAACCCGACCATGCTCCGATCATGACCAAACTTTGCAAGCATGTGGGAGGGACCCACCCCCACATGTTTGCAAAGTGTGGTTCCCATAGGAGCATGTTTTGGTATGATAGTATGGGGAAGGCCCGGATTTTCCATGGCCTCCTAAGCACCAAGAGACATGACAAATCCACAATGGGCGCTTATTACCAATCTAAACATGCTCCAATTCTGACCAAACTTTGCAAGCATGTGGGGGTGGGCCTCTTCCACCTGCTTGCAAAGTTTGGTTCCCATCGGAGCATGTTTGGGTACGATGATATGGGGAAGGCCTGGATTTTCCATGGCCTCTTAAGCACCAAGAGACTTGAAAAATCTGCAGTGGATGCTCATAAAAAAGACCATAATGTGCAGTGCCCTTTACATATCGCATAATGTGTCTCACTGCATCCAAATGAGGTTTTCTAAGGCTAATTACTAACCCGAACATGCTCCGATCATGACCAATTTTTACAAGCATGTGGGAGGGGCCCACATCCACATGCTTGGAAAGTTTGGTCCCCATCAGAGCATGTTTGGGTACGATGGTATGGGGAAGGCCCGAATTTTCCATGGCCTCTTAAGCACCAAGAGACTTGAAAAATCCACATTGGGCACTCATCATTACAAATCGAAACATGCTCCGATTGTGACCAAACTTTACAAGCATGTGGGGGTGGGCCCCTCCCACATGCTTGCAAAGTTTGGTTCCCATCGAAGCATGTTTGGGTACGATGGTATGGGGATGGCCCGGATTATCCATGGCCTCAAGAGCACCAAGAGACTTGAAAAATCCACACTAGCCACTAATTACCAATTCAAACATGATCCGGTTGTGACCAAACTTTGCAAGCATGTGGGAGGGACCCACTCCCACATGCTTGCAAAGTTTGGTCCCCATCGGAGCATGTTTGGGTACGATGGTATGGGGAAGGCCCAGATTTTCCATGGCCGCTTAAGCACCAAGAGACTTGGAAAATCCGCATTGGGCACTAATTTTCAATCCAAACATGCTCCAATTGTGACCAAACTTTGCAAGCATCAGACCATGTTTGGGTACGATGGTATGGGGAAGGCCCCGATTTTCCATGGCCTCGTAAGCACCAAGAGACTTGAAAAATTTGCACTGGGCGCGAATTACTAACCCGATCACCCGATCATGACCAAACTTTGCAAGCATGTGGGAGGGGCCCACCCCCACATGCTTGCAAAGTTTGGTCCCCATCGGAGCATGTTTGGGTACGATGGTATGGGGAAGGCCTGGATTTTCCATGGCCTCCTAAGCACGAGACTTGAAAAATCCACACTGGGCGCTAATTACCAATCCAAACATGCTCCAATTCTGACCAAACTTTACAAGCATGTGGGGGTGGGCCCCTCCCACATGCTTGCAAAGTTTGATTCCCATCGGAGCATGTTTGGGTACGTTGGTATGGGGAAGACCCGGATTTTCCATGGCCTCTTAAGCACCAAGAGACTTGAAAAATCCACATTGGTTACTCATTACAAATCGAAACATGCTCTGATTGTGACCAAACTTTACAAGCATGTGGGGTTGGGCCCCTCCCACATGCTTGCAAAGTTTAGGGTGGGAACCTTCCACATGCTTGCAAAGTTTGGTTCCCATTGAAGCATGTGTGGGTACGATGGTATGGGGAAGGCCCAGATTTTCCATGGCCTCAAGAGCACCAAGAGACTTGAAAAATCCACACTGGGCACCAATTACCAATTCAAACATGCTCCGGTTGTGACCAAACTTTGCAAGCATGTGGGAGGGGCCCACTCCCACATGCTTGCAAAGTTTGGTCTCCATCGGAGCATGTTTGGGTACGATGGTACGGGGAAGGCCAGGACTTTCCATGGCCGCTTAAGCACCAAGAGACTTGAAAAATACGCATTGGGCACTAATTTTCAATCCAAACATGCTCCGATTGTGACCAAACTTTGCAAGCATCAGACCATGTTTGGGTACAATGGTATGGGGAAGGCCCCGATTTTCCATGGCCTCATAAGCACCAAGAGACTTGAATAATCCGCACTCGGCGCGAAATACTAACCCGACCACCCGATCATGACCAAACTTTGCAAGCATGTGGGAGGTGCCTACCCCACATGCTTGCAAAGTTTGGTCCCCATCAAAGCATGTTTGGGTACGATGGTATGGGGAAGGCCCGGATTTTCCATGGCCTCAAGAACACCAAGAGACTTGAAAAATCCACATTTGTGGGCGGTAATTACCAATTCAAACATGCTCCGGTTGAGACCAAACTTTGCAAGCATATGGGAGGGGTCCACTCCCACATGCTTGCAAAGTTTGGTCCTCATCGGAGCATGTTTGGGTACAATGGTATGGGGTAGGCTTGGATTTTCTATGGCCTCTTAAGCACCAAGAGATTTGAAAAATCTGCATTGAGCACTAATTTTCAATCCAAACATGCTCCGATTGTGTCCACACTTTGCAAGCATGTGGGGGTTGGCCCCTCCCACATGCTTTCAAAGTTTGGTTCCCATCGAAGCATGTGTGGGTACGATGGTATGGGGAAGGCCTCGATTTTCCATGGCCTCGTAGCACCAAGAGACTTGAAAAATCCACACTGGGCGCGAATAACTAACCCAACTACGCTCCGATCATGACCAAACTTTGCAAGCATGTGGGAGGGGCCCACCCCCACATGCTTGCAAAGTTTGGTTTCCATCGGCGAATGTTTAGGTACGATGGTGTGGGGAAGGCCCGGATTTTCCAATGCCTCCTAAGCACCAAGAGACTTGACAAATCCACACTGGGCGCTAATTACCTATCCAAATATGCTCCGATTCTGACCAAACTTTGCAAGCATGTGGGGGTGGGCCCCTTCCACATTCTTGCAAAGGTTGGTTCCCATCGAAGCATGTTTGGGTACGATGATATGGGGAAGACCCGGATTTTCCATGGCCTCTTAAGCACCAAGAGACTTGAAAAATCTGCACTGGGCACTAATTACTAACCCGAACATGCCCTGATCATGACCAATTTTTGCAAGCATGTGTGTAACGTGCGGAAGCTCTGGGGAGTCTTCTTTCAGCCCTAAACACTCTTGGAAACCTTCTGATGCAAAACGCACCATCTGATGCAAAAACGCAGGTAGAGAGAGAGTAGAGAGAGAGAGAGTGAGAAGTGCTGGAATTTCAGTATATACTATGGTACAAAAAGGTACATATTTGTACAGCCATGGGCTGCCTTCATAAAAAGGTTGTTAACCCTAAAATCTGTCCCCTATGGGACCTCTAAGGATCCAATCCCCTAGTGGGAGAGAATGCCTAAAACAAAGAGCTAAGGTGCCTTTATATAGGCGTTAGAGCATGTGGAAAACTGGCCGACTGCTGGTCGGCCAGTTACTAATTCATAAATTCAATAAAAATACAGCCGACTAGTTCTCTTGGATGCGCCTGCTGCCAGCACCCTCTGTCCTGCAGAAGCCGACAGCCCTTTGGTCATGCTGATGTCAGCCTCCATGCAGCCGACAGCCCTTTTGATCCATGCTTTGCTACAAATCCTGCTCCATGTCCATCTTCTACTGGTTAATAGTCTTTATCTGCTTGCCCCTTCTGGATTTAGTCTTGAGAAAGTCCATGGCATTGCTGATGCACATGACATCCCCCTCTGCTAAACTTGATGACGAGAATCCAACCTGCTCTTGGATGACTGTCATCATCCCAATCCTATTCCGAAGTCCCTCTGTCATCATCCATCCCTGGCAAACCTTTTTCTCTGAAAATCCGATCTGTTCTCCAAACCACTCTATCTCTGATGAAGATCTATGCATCTGGTCTTCCTCTAGTCCACAATCCATTCCTGCCCTGACTCTGAACACCGTCTTGGTCTTCGTTCCTGGAACTGAGTCTGGCACTCTCACATCACCCTTGGAGGATCAACCTCCCTTGGGACCGTTCCCTTAGAACCCATCTGGCTCACGGAACTGCCATCCCCATCTGGCATTGTGGAACACCACCAACAAACCTCCTAGGAGTTCTTCCCGATCTGTGTTCCTGCCTTGGGCTTCGAATCCGTGTACTTTCTTGTACCTTGGACCTGTACACCATCATCTGGGACTGAATCAGTGTTTAGCTTTGCTGAGCCTGATGCTCTGATACCAATGTAATGCGCGGAAGCTCTGGGGAGTCTTCTTTCAGCCCTAAACACTCTTGGAAACCTTCTGATGCAAAACGCACCATCTGATGCAAAAACGCAGGTAGAGAGAGAGTAGAGAGAGAGAGTGAGAAGTGCTGGAATTTCAGTATATACTATGGTACAAAAAGGTACATATCTGTACAGCCATGGGCTGCCTTCATAAAAAGGTTGTTAACCCTAAAATCTATCCCCTATGGGACCTCTAAGGATCCAATCCCCTAGTGGGAGAGAATGCCTAAAACAAAGAGCTAAGGTGCCTTTATATAGGCCTTGGAGCATGTGGGAAACTGGCCGACTGCTGGTCGGCCAGTTACTAATTCATAAATTCAATAAAAATACAGCCGACTAGTTCTCTTGGATGCGCCTGCTGCCAGCACCCTCTCTCCTGCCGACAGCCCTTTGGTCATGCTGATGTCCGCCTCCATGCAGCCGACAGCCCTTCTGATCCATGCTTTGCTATAAGTCCTGCTCCATGTCCATCTTCTACTAGTTCATAGTCTTTATCTGCTTGCCCCTTCTGGATTTAGTCTTGAGAAAGTCCATGGCATTGCTGATGCACATGACAATGTGGGAGGGGCCCACATCCACATGCTTGGAAAGTTTGGTCCCCATCGGAGCATGTTTGGGTACGATGGTATGGGGAAGGCTCGGATTTTCCATGGCCTCTTAAGCACCAAGAGACTTGAAAAATCCACATTGGGCACTCATTACACAAATCGAAACATGCTCCGATTGTGACCAAATTTACAAGCATGTGGGGGTGGGCCCCTCCCATATGCTTGCAAAGTTTGGGGTGGGCCCTTCCCACATGCTTGCAAAGTTTGGTTCCCATCGAAGCATGTTTGGGTACGATGGTATGGGGAAGGCCCGGATTTTCCATGGCCTCAAGAGCACCGAGAAACTTGAAAAATCCACACTGGGCACTAATTACCAATTCAAACATGCTCTGATTGTGACCAAAATTTGCAAGCATGAGGGATGGGCCCACTCCCACATGCTTGCAAAGTTTGGTCCCCATCGGAGCATGTTTGGGTATGATGGTATGGGGAAGGCCAGGACTTTCCATGGCCGCTTAAGCACCAAGAGACTTGAAAAGTCCGCATTGGGCACTAATTTTCAATCCAAACATGCTCCAATTGTGACCAAACTTTGCAAGCATTAGACCATGTTTGAGTACGATGGTATGGGGAAGGCCCCGATTTTCCATGGCCTCGTAAGCACCAAGAGACTTGAAAAATCCGCACTGGGCGCAAATTACTAACCCGACCACCCGATCATGACCAAACTTTGCAAGCATGTGGGAGGAACCCACCCCCACATGCTTGCAAAGTTTGGTCCCCATCGGAGCATGTTCGGGTACGATGGTATGCGGAAGGCCTGGATTGTCCATGGCCTCCTAAGCACCAAGAGACTTGAAAAATCCACAGTGGGCGCTAATTACCAATTCAAACATGCTCCGATTCTGACCAAACTTTACAAGCATGTGGGGGTGGGCCCCTCCCACATGCTTGCAAAGTTTGATTACCATCGGAGCATGTTTGGGTACGATGGTATGGGGAAGACCTAGATTTTCCATAGCCTCTTAAGCACCAAGAGACTTGAAAAATCCACATTGGGCACTCATTACAAATCGAAACATGCTCCAATTGTGACCAAACTTTACAAGCATGTGGGGGTGGGCCCCTCCCACATGCTTGCAAAGTTTGGTTCCCATCGAAGCATGTTTGGGTACGATGGTATGGGGAAGGCCCGGATTTTCCATGGCCTCGAGCACCAAGAGACTTGAAAAATCCACACTCGGTGCTATATACCAATTCAACCATATTTCGGTTGTTACCAAACTTTGCAAGCATGTGGGAGGGGCCCACTCCCACATGCTTGCAAAGTTTGGTCCCCATCGGAGCATGTTTGGGTATGATGGTAACTTTCCATGGCTGCTTAAGCACCAAGAGACTTGAAAAGTACGCATTGGGCACTAATTTCAATCCGAACATGCTCCAATTGTGACCAAACTTTTCAAGTATCAGACCATGTTTGGGTACGATGGTTTGGGGAAGGCCCCGATTTTCCACAGCCTCGTAAGCACCAGGAGACTTGAAAAATCCGCACTGGGCACGAATTACTTACCCGACCACCCGATCATGACCAAACTTTGCAAGCATGTGGGAGGGGCCCACCCTCACATGCTTGGAAAGTTTGGTCCCTATCGGAGCATGTTTGGGTACGATGGTATGGGAAGGCCTGGATTTTCCATGGCCTCCTAAGCACCAAGAGACTTGAAAAATCCACACTGGGTGCTAATTACCAATCCAAACATGCTCCGATTCTGACCAAACTTTGCAAGCATTTCGGGGTGGGCCCCTCCCACATGCTTGCAAAGTTTGATTCCCATCGGAGCATGTTTGGATACGATGGTATGGGGAAGACCCGGATTTTCCATGGCCTTTTAAGCACCAAGAGACTTGAAAAATCCGCACTGGGTGCTAATTACTAACCCAAACATGCTCCGATCATGACCAATTTTTGCAACCATGTGGGAGGAGCCAATATCCACATGCTTGAAAAGTTTGGTCCCCATCGGAGAATGTTTGGGTACGATGGTATAGGGAAAGCCCGGATTTTCCATGGCCTCTTGAGCACCAAGAGACTTGAAAAATCCACATGGGGCACTAATTACAAATCGAAACATGCTCGAATTGTGATCAAACTTTGCAAGCATGTGGGGGTGGGCCCCTCCCACATGCATGCAAATTTTGGTTCCCATCGGAGCATGTTTGGGTACGATGATATGGGGAAGGCCCGGATTTTCCATGGCCTCAAGAGCACCAAGAAACTTGAAAAATCCACACTGGGCGCTAATTACGAATTCAAACATGCTCTGATTGTGACCAAACTTTGCAAGCATGTGGGAGGGGCCCACTCCCACATGCTTGCAAAGTTTGGCCCCCATGGGAGCATGTTTGGGTACGATAGTATGGGGAAGGCCCGGATGTTCCATGGCCTCTTAAGCACCAAGAGACTTGAATAATCCGCATTGGGAACTAATTTTCAATCTAAACATGCTCTAATTGTGACCAAACTTTGCAAGAATGTGGGGGTGCATTCCTCCCACATGCTTGCAAAGTTTGATTTCCATCGGAGCATGTTTGGGTACGATGGTATGGGGAAGGCCCGGATTTTCCAAGGCCTCTTAAGCACCAAGACACTTGAAAAATCCACACTGGGTGCTAATTACTAACCCAACCATGCTCCGATCATGATTAATTTTATAAGCATGTGGGAGGGGCCCACATCCACATGCTTGCAAAGTTTCGTCCCCATCGGAGCATGTTTCGGTATGATGGTATGGGGAAGGCCCGGATTTTCCATGGCCTCCTAAGCACCAAGAGACTTGAAAAATCCACACTAGGCGCTAATTACCAATGCAAACATGCTCTCATTGTGACCAAACTTTGCAAACATGTGGGGGTGGGCCCCTCCCACATGCTTGCGAAGTTTGGCTCCCATTGGAGCATGTCTGGGTACGATGGTATTGGGAAGGCTTGGATTTTTCACGGCCTCTTAAGCACCAAGAGACTTGAAAAATTGGCAATGGGCGGGCGCTAATTACCAAATCAAATATGCTCCGATTGTTACCAAACTTTGCAAGCATGTGGGGGTGGGCCCCTCCCACATACTTGTTGCAAAGTTGGGTCCCCATCGGGGCATGTTTGGGTATGATGGCATGGGGAAGGTCCGGATTTTCCATGGCCTCTTAAGCACCAAGAGACATGAAAAATCCACACTGGGCACTAATTACCAGTCGAAACATGCTCTGAATGTGACCAAACTTTGCAAGCATGTGGGGGTGGGTCCCCCCCATATGCTTGTAAAGTTTGCTCCCCATCGGAGCATATTTGGGTACGATGGTTTGGGGAAGGCCCGGATTTTCCAAGGCCTCTTAAGCACCAAGAGACTTGAAAAATCCACACTGGCCACTAATTACCAATCCAAACATGCTCTGATTGTGACCAAACTTTGCAAACATGTGGGGGTGGGCCCGTACCACATGCTTGCAAAGTTTGGTTTCCATCAGTCTGAGCATGTTTGGGTAAGATGGTATGGGGAAGGCCCGGACTTTCAATGGCCTCCTAAGCACCAAGAGACTTGAAAAATCCACACTAGGCGCTAATTACAAGTCCAAACATGCTCTAATTATGACCAAACTTTGCATGCATGTGGGGGTGGGCTCCTCCCACATGCTTGCAAAGTTTGGTTCCCATTGGAGCATGTTTGGGTATGATGGTATGGGGAAGGCCCGGATTTTCCATGGCCTCTTAAGCACCAAGAGACTTAAAAAATCCACACTGGGTTCTAATTACCAATTCAAACATGCTGCGATTGTGACAAAACTTTGCAAGCATGTGGGGGTGGGTCCCCCCCACATGCTCACAAAGTTTGGTCCCCATTGGAGCATGTTTGGGTTTGACCATATTGAGAAGGCCCGAATTTTCCATGGCCTCTTAAGCACCAAGAGACTTGAAAAATCCACACTAGGCGCTAATTACTAATCCAAGCATGCTCCAATTGTGACCAAACTTTGCAAGCATGTGCGGGTGGGTCCTCCCCACATGCTTGCAAAGTTTGGTCCCTATCGAAGCATGTTTGGGTACGATGGTATGATTCATCTAACTCAATTGACAAATAAAAGTCAAATTATAATATTAATCCTAATCTCTTCTTTTTAATACCCAAAAATATCATGGGCAACTGGAAAGAACTTATAATATTAATTTTAATCCCTTCTTTTTAATATCCAAAAATATCACGGGGAATTGGAAAGAGTTTGTAAGAGTTTCCTCTCACCTTGTTAACTCAAGGCTCTCATTGAATTTTATGTGTCTAATCCATGACATAAATAAAACCACACAAATTCACCATGTGTACATCGCATTTTTATACAATTTTCCTATGCACCAAAGCTTCTCACATAATTCAAAAACTAAAACTAAAATGTATGTGTTAATGTGAGACAGAGTTGAATCACTAAACTCCATTAATTGGTTCCTTAGTTAACCATTCATACTATGCAAGAAGAATACATCAAGACTATGCAAGAATAATACATCCGTTTATCCCCATCTTAAGGGAAATATATATATTCCAATAGAGTACACATTCAAATTAAATGGCATATTAACGGATTTAGTAAAAGTCCCAAGATAATTATTTTTAAAATAATGAAAAGAGAAAGAATCCAAAATTAAAGAGACACTTACTTGGATTAGAAAGATTTCTTTGCGTTAATAAGATGATTAGAGGATTTTCCACGATTAAGAAAACCCTAATTCCACATACTATAGAGTATGAGAGTCTTGATGCTTTAGAGCTTGTTTTCTTGTAAATAAAGGGCCTAGAAGACCTTTGCTTCCTGATTTAAAAAGTAATTTAGGTATAAATTAAGATTTACATGCACATGGTTATGTGTGATTTTTAATTTGAGCTTGGAGGCTTAGTGTTCTCAGAGAAAATAAAGGGTTGTATAGATTAGGTTTAACATGCACATAGTCATGAAACTTAATTTTAGCTTGGAGGTTAGATAGACATTACTATTGCATTAAAACAATTATGTGGCATAATAATGGATTTAGTAAAAGTCCCAAGATAATTATTTTTTAAATAATGAAAAGAGAAAGAATCCAAAATTAAAGAGACACTTACTTGGATTAGAAGCATCTCTTTGAGTTAATAAGATGATTAGAGGATTGCCCACGATTAAGAAAACCCTAATTCCACATACTATAGAGTATGAGAGTCTTGATGCTTTAGAGCTTGTTTTCTTGTAAATAAAGGGCCTAGAAGACCTTTGCTTCGTGATTTAAAAAGTAGTATAGGTATAAATTAAGATTTACATGCACATGGTTATGTGTGAATTTTAATTTGAGCTTGGAGACTTAGTGTTCTCAGAGAAAATAAAGGGTTGTATAGATTAAGTTTGACATGCACATAGTCATGAAACTTAATTTTAGCTTGGAGGTTAGATAGACATTACTATTGCATTAAAACAATTATATGGCATAATAATGGATTTAGTAAAAGTCCCAAGATAATTATTTTTTAAATAATGAAAAGAGAAAGAATCCAAAATTAAAGAGACACTTACTTGGATTAGAAGCATTTCTGTTAATAAGATGATTAGAGGATTGCCCACGATTAAGAAAACCCTAATTCCACATACTGGCTTTAGAGCTTGTTTTCTTGTAAATAAAGGGCCTAGAAGACCTTTGCTTCGTGATTTAAAAAGTAATTTAGGTATAAATTAAGATTTACATGCACATGGTTATGTGTGAATTTTAATTTGAGCTTGGAGGCTTAGTGTTCTCAGAGCAAATAAAGGGTTGTATAGATTAAGTTTAACATGCACATAGTCATGAAACTTAATTTTAGCTTGGAGGTTAGATAGACATTAGTATTGCATTAAAACAATTATGTGGCCTCTTGAGCACCAAGAGACTTGAAAAATCCACATTGGGCACTAATTACAAATCGAAACATACTCGGATTGTGATCAAACTTTGCAAGCATGTGGGGGTGGGCCCCTCCCACATGCATGCAAAGTTTGGTTCCCATCGGAGCATGTTTGGGTACGATGATATGGGGAAGGCCCGGATTTTCCATGGCCTCAAGAGCACCAAGAAACTTGAAAAATCCACACTGGGCGCTAATTACGAATTCAAACATGCTTCGATTGTGACCAAACTTTGCAAGCATGTGGGAGGGGCCCACTCCCACATGCTTGCAAAGTTTGGCCCCCATGGGAGCATGTTTGGGTACGATAGTATGGGGAAGGCCCGGATGTTCCATGGCCTCTTAAGCACCAAGAGACTTGAATAATCCGCATTGGGAACTAATTTTCAATCTAAACATGCTCTAATTGTGACCAAACTTTGCAAGAATGTGGGGGGGCGTTCCTCCCACATGCTTGCAAAGTTTGATTTCCATCGGAGCATGTTTGGGTACGATGGTATGGGGAAGGCCCGGATTTTCCAAGGCCTCTTAAGCACCAAGACACTTGAAAAATCCACACTGGGTGCTAATTACTAACCCAACCATGCTCCGATCATGATTAATTTTATAAGCATGTGGGAGGGGCCCACACCCACATGCTTGCAAAGTTTCGTCCCCATCGGAGCATGTTTCGGTATGATGGTATGGGGAAGGCCCGGATTTTCCATGGCCTCCTAAGCACCAAGAGACTTGAAAAATCCACACTAGGCGCTAATTACCAATGCAAACATGCTCTCATTGTGACCAAACTTTGCAAACATGTGGGGGTGGGCCCCTCCCACATGCTTGCGAAGTTTGGCTCCCATTGGAGCATGTCTGGGTACGATGGTATTGGGAAGGCTTGGATTTTTCACGGCCTCTTAAGCACCAAGAGACTTGAAAAATTGGCAATGGGCGGGCGCTAATTACCAATTCAAATATGCTCCGATTGTTACCAAACTTTGCAAGCATGTGGGGGTGGGCCCCTCCCACATGCTTGTTGCAAAGTTGGGTCCCCATCGGGGCATGTTTGGGTATGATGGCATGGGGAAGGCCCGGATTTTCCATGGCCTCTTAAGCACCAAGAGACATGAAAAATCCACACTGGGCACTAATTACCAGTCGAAACATGCTCTGAATGTGACCAAACTTTGCAAGCATGTGGGGGTGGGTCCCCCCCACATGCTTGTAAAGTTTGCTCCCCATCGGAGCATGTTTGGGTACGATGGTATGGGGAAGGCCCGGATTTTCCAAGGCCTCTTAAGCACCAAGAGACTTGAAAAATCCACACTGGCCACTAATTACCAATCCAAACATGCTCTGATTGTGACCAAACTTTGCAAACATGTGGGGGTGGGCCCGTACCACATGCTTGCAAAGTTTGGTTTCCATCAGTCTGAGCATGTTTGGGTAAGATGGTATGGGGAAGGCCCGGACTTTCAATGGCCTCCTAAGCACCAAGAGACTTGAAAAATCCACACTAGGCACTAATTACAAGTCCAAACATGCTCTAATTATGACCAAACTTTGCATGCATGTGGGGGTGGGCTCCTCCCACATGCTTGCAAAGTTTGGTTCCCATTGGAGCATGTTTGGGTATGATGGTATGGGGAAGGCCCGGATTTTCCATGGCCTCTTAAGCACCAAGAGACTTAAAAAATCCGCACTGGGTTCTAATTACCAATTCAAACATGCTGCGATTGTGACAAAACTTTGCAAGCATGTGGGGGTGGGTCCCCCCCACATGCTCACAAAGTTTGGTCCCCATTGGAGCATGTTTGGGTTTGACCATATTGAGAAGGCCCGAATTTTCCATGGCCTCTTAAGCACCAAGAGACTTGAAAAATCCACACTAGGCGCTAATTACTAATCCAAGCATGCTCCAATTGTGACCAAACTTTGCAAGCATGTGCGGGTGGGTCCTCCCCACATGCTTGCAAAGTTTGGTCCCTATCGAAGCATGTTTGGGTACGATGGTATGATTCATCTAACTCAATTGACAAATAAAAGTCAAATTATAATATTAATCCTAATCTCTTCTTTTTAATACCCAAAAATATCATGGGCAACTGGAAAGAACTTATAATATTAATTTTAATCCCTTCTTTTTAATATCCAAAAATATCACGGGGAATTGGAAAGAGTTTGTAAGAGTTTCCTCTCACCTTGTTAACTCAAGGCTCTCATTGAATTTTATGTGTCTAATCCATGACATAAATAAAACCACACAAATTCACCATGTGTACATCGCATTTTTATACAATTTTCCTATGCACCAAAGCTTCTCACATAATTCAAAAACTAAAACTAAAATGTATGTGTTAATGTGAGACAGAGTTGAATCACTAAACTCCATTAATTGGTTCCTTAGTTAACCATTCATACTATGCAAGAAGAATACATCAAGACTATGCAAGAATAATACATCCGTTTATCCCCATCTTAAGGGAAATATATATATTCCAATAGAGTACACATTCAAATTAAATGGCATATTAACGGATTTAGTAAAAGTCCCAAGATAATTATTTTTAAAATAATGAAAAGAGAAAGAATCCAAAATTAAAGAGACACTTACTTGGATTAGAAAGATTTCTTTGCGTTAATAAGATGATTAGAGGATTTTCCACGATTAAGAAAACCCTAATTCCACATACTATAGAGTATGAGAGTCTTGATGCTTTAGAGCTTGTTTTCTTGTAAATAAAGGGCCTAGAAGACCTTTGCTTCCTGATTTAAAAAGTAATTTAGGTATAAATTAAGATTTACATGCACATGGTTATGTGTGATTTTTAATTTGAGCTTGGAGGCTTAGTGTTCTCAGAGAAAATAAAGGGTTGTATAGATTAGGTTTAACATGCACATAGTCATGAAACTTAATTTTAGCTTGGAGGTTAGATAGACATTACTATTGCATTAAAACAATTATGTGGCATAATAATGGATTTAGTAAAAGTCCCAAGATAATTATTTTTTAAATAATGAAAAGAGAAAGAATCCAAAATTAAAGAGACACTTACTTGGATTAGAAGCATCTCTTTGAGTTAATAAGATGATTAGAGGATTGCCCACGATTAAGAAAACCCTAATTCCACATACTATAGAGTATGAGAGTCTTGATGCTTTAGAGCTTGTTTTCTTGTAAATAAAGGGCCTAGAAGACCTTTGCTTCGTGATTTAAAAAGTAGTTTAGGTATAAATTAAGATTTACATGCACATGGTTATGTGTGAATTTTAATTTGAGCTTGGAGACTTAGTGTTCTCAGAGAAAATAAAGGGTTGTATAGATTAAGTTTGACATGCACATAGTCATGAAACTTAATTTTAGCTTGGAGGTTAGATAGACATTACTATTGAATTAAAACAATTATATGGCATAATAATGGATTTAGTAAAAGTCCCAAGATAATTATTTTTTAAATAATGAAAAGAGAAAGAATCCAAAATTAAAGAGACACTTACTTGGATTAGAAGCATTTCTGTTAATAAGATGATTAGAGGATTGCCCACGATTAAGAAAACCCTAATTCCACATACTGGCTTTAGAGCTTGTTTTCTTGTAAATAAAGGGCCTAGAAGACCTTTGCTTCGTGATTTAAAAAGTAATTTAGGTATAAATTAAGATTTACATGCACATGGTTATGTGTGAATTTTAATTTGAGCTTGGAGGCTTAGTGTTCTCAGAGCAAATAAAGGGTTGTATAGATTAAGTTTAACATGCACATAGTCATGAAACTTAATTTTAGCTTGGAGGTTAGATAGACATTAGTATTGCATTAAAACAATTATGTGGCCTCTTGAGCACCAAGAGACTTGAAAAATCCACATTGGGCACTAATTACAAATCGAAACATGCTCGGATTGTGATCAAACTTTGCAAGCATGTGGGGGTGGGCCCCTCCCACATGCATGCAAAGTTTGGTTCCCATCGGAGCATGTTTGGGTACGATGATATGGGGAAGGCCCGGATTTTCCATGGCCTCAAGAGCACCAAGAAACTTGAAAAATCCACACTGGGCGCTAATTACGAATTCAAACATGCTCCGATTGTGACCAAACTTTGCAAGCATGTGAGAGGGGCCCACTCCCACATGCTTGCAAAGTTTGGCCCCCATGGGAGCATGTTTGGGTACGATAGTATGGGGAAGGCCCGGATGTTCCATGGCCTCTTAAGCACCAAGAGACTTGAATAATCCGCATTGGGAAATAATTTTCAATCTAAACATGCTCTAATTGTGACCAAACTTTGCAAGAATGTGGGGGGGCGTTCCTCCCACATGCTTGCAAAGTTTGATTTCCATCGGAGCATGTTTGGGTACGATGGTATGGGGAAGGCCCGGATTTTCCAAGGCCTCTTAAGCACCAAGACACTTGAAAAATCCACACTGGGTGCTAATTACTAACCCAACCATGCTCCGATCATGATTAATTTTATAAGCATGTGGGAGGGGCCCACATCCACATGCTTGCAAAGTTTCGTCCCCATCGGAGCATGTTTCGGTATGATGGTATGGGGAAGGCCCGGATTTTCCATGGCCTCCTAAGCACCAAGAGACTTGAAAAATCCACACTAGGCGCTAATTACCAATGCAAACATGCTCTCATTGTGACCAAACTTTGCAAACATGTGGGGGTGGGCCCCTCCCACATGCTTGCGAAGTTTGGCTCCCATTGGAGCATGTCTGGGTACGATGGTATTGGGAAGGCTTGGATTTTTCACGGCCTCTTAAGCACCAAGAGACTTGAAAAATTGGCAATGGGCGGGCGCTAATTACCAATTCAAATATGCTCCGATTGTTACCAAACTTTGCAAGCATGTGGGGGTGGGCCCCTCCCACATGCTTGTTGCAAAGTTGGGTCCCCATCGGGGCATGTTTGGGTATGATGGCATGGGGAAGGCCCGGATTTTCCATGGCCTCTTAAGCACCAAGAGACATGAAAAATCCACACTGGGCACTAATTACCAGTCGAAACATGCTCTGAATGTGACCAAACTTTGCAAGCATGTGGGGGTGGGTCCCCCCCACATGCTTGTAAAGTTTGCTCCCCATCGGAGCATGTTTGGGTACGATGGTATGGGGAAGGCGCGGATTTTCCAAGGCCTCTTAAGCACCAAGAGACTTGAAAAATCCACACTGGCCACTAATTACCAATCCAAACATGCTCTGATTGTGACCAAACTTTGCAAATATGTGGGGGTGGGCCCGTACCACATGCTTGCAAAGTTTGGTTTCCATCAGTCTGAGCATGTTTGGGTAAGATGGTATGGGGAAGGCCCGGACTTTCAATGGCCTCCTAAGCACCAAGAGACTTGAAAAATCCACACTAGGCGCTAATTACAAGTCCAAACATGCTCTAATTATGACCAAACTTTGCATGCATGTGGGGGTGGGCTCCTCCCACATGCTTGCAAAGTTTGGTTCCCATTGGAGCATGTTTGGGTATGATGGTATGGGGAAGGCCCGGATTTTCCATGGCCTCTTAAGCACCAAGAGACTTAAAAAATCCGCACTGGGTTCTAATTACCAATTCAAACATGCTGCGATTGTGACAAAACTTTGCAAGCATGTGGGGGTGGGTCCCCCCCACATGCTCACAAAGTTTGGTCCCCATTGGAGCATGTTTGGGTTTGACCATATTGAGAAGGCCCGAATTTTCCATGGCCTCTTAAGCACCAAGAGACTTGAAAAATCCACACTAGGCGCTAATTACTAATCCAAGCATGCTCCAATTGTGACCAAACTTTGCAAGCATGTGCGAGTGGGTCCTCCCCACATGCTTGCAAAGTTTGGTCCCTATCGAAGCATGTTTGGGTACGATGGTATGATTCATCTAACTCAATTGACAAATAAAAGTCAAATTATAATATTAATCCTAATCTCTTCTTTTTAATACCCAAAAATATCATGGGCAACTGGAAAGAACTTATAATATTAATTTTAATCCCTTCTTTTTAATATCCAAAAATATCACGGGGAATTGGAAAGAGTTTGTAAGGGTTTCCTCTCACCTTGTTAACTCAAGGCTCTCATTGAATTTTATGTGTCTAATCCATGACATAAATAAAACCACACAAATTCACCATGTGTACATCGCATTTTTATACAATTTTCCTATGCACCAAAGCTTCTCACATAATTCAAAAACTAAAACTAAAATGTATGTGTTAATGTGAGACAGAGTTGAATCACTAAACTCCATTAATTGGTTCCTTAGTTAACCATTCATACTATGCAAGAAGAATACATCAAGACTATGCAAGAATAATACATCCGTTTATCCCCATCTTAAGGGAAATATATATATTCCAATAGAGTACACATTCAAATTAAATGGCATATTAATGGATTTAGTAAAAGTCCCAAGATAATTATTTTTAAAATAATGAAAAGAGAAAGAATCCAAAATTAAAGAGACACTTACTTGGATTAGAAAGATTTCTTTGCGTTAATAAGATGATTAGAGGATTTTCCACGATTAAGAAAACCCTAATTCCACATACTATAGAGTATGAGAGTCTTGATGCTTTAGAGCTTGTTTTCTTGTAAATAAAGGGCCTAGAAGACCTTTGCTTCCTGATTTAAAAAGTAATTTAGGTATAAATTAAGATTTACATGCACATGGTTATGTGTGATTTTTAATTTGAGCTTGGAGGCTTAGTGTTCTCAGAGAAAATAAAGGGTTGTATAGATTAGGTTTAACATGCACATAGTCATGAAACTTAATTTTAGCTTGGAGGTTAGATAGACATTACTATTGCATTAAAACAATTATGTGGCATAATAATGGATTTAGTAAAAGTCCCAAGATAATTATTTTTTAAATAATGAAAAGAGAAAGAATCCAAAATTAAAGAGACACTTACTTGGATTAGAAGCATCTCTTTGAGTTAAGAAGATGATTAGAGGATTGCCCACGATTAAGAAAACCCTAATTCCACATACTATAGAGTATGAGAGTCTTGATGCTTTAGAGCTTGTTTTCTTGTAAATAAAGGGCCTAGAAGACCTTTGCTTCGTGATTTAAAAAGTAGTATAGGTATAAATTAAGATTTACATGCACATGGTTATGTGTGAATTTTAATTTGAGCTTGGAGACTTAGTGTTCTCAGAGAAAATAAAGGGTTGTATAGATTAAGTTTGACATGCACATAGTCATGAAACTTAATTTTAGCTTGGAGGTTAGATAGACATTACTATTGCATTAAAACAATTATATGGCATAATAATGGATTTAGTAAAAGTCCCAAGATAATTATTTTTTAAATAATGAAAAGAGAAAGAATCCAAAATTAAAGAGACACTTACTTGGATTAGAAGCATTTCTGTTAATAAGATGATTAGAGGATTGCCCACGATTAAGAAAACCCTAATTCCACATACTGGCTTTAGAGCTTGTTTTCTTGTAAATAAAGGGCCTAGAAGACCTTTGCTTCGTGATTTAAAAAGTAATTTAGGTATAAATTAAGATTTACATGCACATGGTTATGTGTGAATTTTAATTTGAGCTTGGAGGCTTAGTGTTCTCAGAGCAAATAAAGGGTTGTATAGATTAAGTTTAACATGCACATAGTCATGAAACTTAATTTTAGCTTGGAGGTTAGATAGACATTAGTATTGCATTAAAACAATTATGTGGCCTCTTGAGCACCAAGAGACTTGAAAAATCCACATTGGGCACTAATTACAAATCGAAACATGCTCGGATTGTGATCAAACTTTGCAAGCATGTGGGGGTGGGCCCCTCCCACATGCATGCAAAGTTTGGTTCCCATCGGAGCATGTTTGGGTACGATGATATGGGGAAGGCCCGGATTTTCCATGGCCTCAAGAGCACCAAGAAACTTGAAAAATCCACACTGGGCGCTAATTACGAATTCAAACATGCTCCGATTGTGACCAAACTTTGCAAGCATGTGAGAGGGGCCCACTCCCACATGCTTGCAAAGTTTGGCCCCCATGGGAGCATGTTTGGGTACGATAGTATGGGGAAGGCCCGGATGTTCCATGGCCTCTTAAGCACCAAGAGACTTGAATAATCCGCATTGGGAAATAATTTTCAATCTAAACATGCTCTAATTGTGACCAAACTTTGCAAGAATGTGGGGGGGCGTTCCTCCCACATGCTTGCAAAGTTTGATTTCCATCGGAGCATGTTTGGGTACGATGGTATGGGGAAGGCCCGGATTTTCCAAGGCCTCTTAAGCACCAAGACACTTGAAAAATCCACACTGGGTGCTAATTACTAACCCAACCATGCTCCGATCATGATTAATTTTATAAGCATGTGGGAGGGGCCCACATCCACATGCTTGCAAAGTTTCGTCCCCATCGGAGCATGTTTCGGTATGATGGTATGGGGAAGGCCCGGATTTTCCATGGCCTCCTAAGCACCAAGAGACTTGAAAAATCCACACTAGGCGCTAATTACCAATGCAAACATGCTCTCATTGTGACCAAACTTTGCAAACATGTGGGGGTGGGCCCCTCCCACATGCTTGCGAAGTTTGGCTCCCATTGGAGCATGTCTGGGTACGATGGTATTGGGAAGGCTTGGATTTTTCACGGCCTCTTAAGCACCAAGAGACTTGAAAAATTGGCAATGGGCGGGCGCTAATTACCAATTCAAATATGCTCCGATTGTTACCAAACTTTGCAAGCATGTGGGGGTGGGCCCCTCCCACATGCTTGTTGCAAAGTTGGGTCCCCATCGGGGCATGTTTGGGTATGATGGCATGGGGAAGGCCCGGATTTTCCATGGCCTCTTAAGCACCAAGAGACATGAAAAATCCACACTGGGCACTAATTACCAGTCGAAACATGCTCTGAATGTGACCAAACTTTGCAAGCATGTGGGGGTGGGTCCCCCCCACATGCTTGTAAAGTTTGCTCCCCATCGGAGCATGTTTGGGTACGATGGTATGGGGAAGGCGCGGATTTTCCAAGGCCTCTTAAGCACCAAGAGACTTGAAAAATCCACACTGGCCACTAATTACCAATCCAAACATGCTCTGATTGTGACCAAACTTTGCAAATATGTGGGGGTGGGCCCGTACCACATGCTTGCAAAGTTTGGTTTCCATCAGTCTGAGCATGTTTGGGTAAGATGGTATGGGGAAGGCCCGGACTTTCAATGGCCTCCTAAGCACCAAGAGACTTGAAAAATCCACACTAGGCGCTAATTACAAGTCCAAACATGCTCTAATTATGACCAAACTTTGCATGCATGTGGGGGTGGGCTCCTCCCACATGCTTGCAAAGTTTGGTTCCCATTGGAGCATGTTTGGGTATGATGGTATGGGGAAGGCCCGGATTTTCCATGGCCTCTTAAGCACCAAGAGACTTAAAAAATCCGCACTGGGTTCTAATTACCAATTCAAACATGCTGCGATTGTGACAAAACTTTGCAAGCATGTGGGGGTGGGTCCCCCCCACATGCTCACAAAGTTTGGTCCCCATTGGAGCATGTTTGGGTTTGACCATATTGAGAAGGCCCGAATTTTCCATGGCCTCTTAAGCACCAAGAGACTTGAAAAATCCACACTAGGCGCTAATTACTAATCCAAGCATGCTCCAATTGTGACCAAACTTTGCAAGCATGTGCGAGTGGGTCCTCCCCACATGCTTGCAAAGTTTGGTCCCTATCGAAGCATGTTTGGGTACGATGGTATGATTCATCTAACTCAATTGACAAATAAAAGTCAAATTATAATATTAATCCTAATCTCTTCTTTTTAATACCCAAAAATATCATGGGCAACTGGAAAGAACTTATAATATTAATTTTAATCCCTTCTTTTTAATATCCAAAAATATCACGGGGAATTGGAAAGAGTTTGTAAGAGTTTCCTCTCACCTTGTTAACTCAAGGCTCTCATTGAATTTTATGTGTCTAATCCATGACATAAATAAAACCACACAAATTCACCATGTGTACATCGCATTTTTATACAATTTTCCTATGCACCAAAGCTTCTCACATAATTCAAAAACTAAAACTAAAATGTATGTGTTAATGTGAGACAGAGTTGAATCACTAAACTCCATTAATTGGTTCCTTAGTTAACCATTCATACTATGCAAGAAGAATACATCAAGACTATGCAAGAATAATACATCCGTTTATCCCCATCTTAAGGGAAATATATATATTCCAATAGAGTACACATTCAAATTAAATGGCATATTAATGGATTTAGTAAAAGTCCCAAGATAATTATTTTTAAAATAATGAAAAGAGAAAGAATCCAAAATTAAAGAGACACTTACTTGGATTAGAAAGATTTCTTTGCGTTAATAAGATGATTAGAGGATTTTCCACGATTAAGAAAACCCTAATTCCACATACTATAGAGTATGAGAGTCTTGATGCTTTAGAGCTTGTTTTCTTGTAAATAAAGGGCCTAGAAGACCTTTGCTTCCTGATTTAAAAAGTAATTTAGGTATAAATTAAGATTTACATGCACATGGTTATGTGTGATTTTTAATTTGAGCTTGGAGGCTTAGTGTTCTCAGAGAAAATAAAGGGTTGTATAGATTAGGTTTAACATGCACATAGTCATGAAACTTAATTTTAGCTTGGAGGTTAGATAGACATTACTATTGCATTAAAACAATTATGTGGCATAATAATGGATTTAGTAAAAGTCCCAAGATAATTATTTTTTAAATAATGAAAAGAGAAAGAATCCAAAATTAAAGAGACACTTACTTGGATTAGAAGCATCTCTTTGAGTTAATAAGATGATTAGAGGATTGCCCACGATTAAGAAAACCCTAATTCCACATACTATAGAGTATGAGAGTCTTGATGCTTTAGAGCTTGTTTTCTTGTAAATAAAGGGCCTAGAAGACCTTTGCTTCGTGATTTAAAAAGTAGTATAGGTATAAATTAAGATTTACATGCACATGGTTATGTGTGAATTTTAATTTGAGCTTGGAGACTTAGTGTTCTCAGAGAAAATAAAGGGTTGTATAGATTAAGTTTGACATGCACATAGTCATGAAACTTAATTTTAGCTTGGAGGTTAGATAGACATTACTATTGCATTAAAACAATTATATGGCATAATAATGGATTTAGTAAAAGTCCCAAGATAATTATTTTTTAAATAATGAAAAGAGAAAGAATCCAAAATTAAAGAGACACTTACTTGGATTAGAAGCATTTCTGTTAATAAGATGATTAGAGGATTGCCCACGATTAAGAAAACCCTAATTCCACATACTGGCTTTAGAGCTTGTTTTCTTGTAAATAAAGGGCCTAGAAGACCTTTGCTTCGTGATTTAAAAAGTAATTTAGGTATAAATTAAGATTTACATGCACATGGTTATGTGTGAATTTTAATTTGAGCTTGGAGGCTTAGTGTTCTCAGAGCAAATAAAGGGTTGTATAGATTAAGTTTAACATGCACATAGTCATGAAACTTAATTTTAGCTTGGAGGTTAGATAGACATTAGTATTGCATTAAAACAATTATGTGGCATATATTGATCAGATAGGTAGATTAGAATGCGATTAGATAGCTAGATTAGAATGCGATTAGATAGCTAGATTAGATATAAGGTTAGATAGACATTACTATTGCATTTAAATAATTAAAGATGAGATAGCTAGATTAAAATGGGGATAGATAGAGGCCTGCCATTTATACCTAAACAATTTTGTGACACTAGCATCGCTCTAACGAGATATTAATTGGAGGTTAAGAAAAGAAAGGCACACATTTAGCTTTGAAACTTGAGTGAATCACCATGCCTAATAAACTTCTTGTGACACAAGCAATGTGTGGGGTCCTACGTTGAGTGAGATAGACACATCATCAATAAGCCTTACTGATCTAAAATATGTGGTGACACATGGCTACACGATGGAACAAGATTTGACTGTTGCTATTGTTCCTCAAGGTTACGCACGATTCTAAGAATCTAGTAGCATGGGCTTCACATTCCTAGACCATAGAGAGGTATCCACTCAAGATGCTGTTAACACAATCCCAGAGTATTGGGTACTTTACCTGCCACCTATGACCTCCATATGACTAACCACACAACATTGCTCGTTAGTTTTATGCCCTTGGTCATAACTATGGCAACCATGATTGTAGTAGTCCCTAGAGCAATGGCTCAAAGCCTAGCTAACACATCCATATCATCTGCTAGGGCTACAAATAGAGGAACCTTCACCCAAAATCATCGCCTCTAGTTTGCAATTGTAATCGAGAGCAAGGGGGGCATTCTTACAAATGACTAGACCAGGGGCACCCTTGGCTCATATGCCATTGTAGTACCTATGGGAATTTTTGTATGACCCCCCACCTACTAGACTCATGTTACTCCTCCTAGGACTCATGCCATTATGCTCACTATTGCCATGTTGTACCAATACTTTGAGCAGTAGCCCTTCCAACTCATTCAGTAGCCTTTGCATAAGCATTGGGGAGAGAAGTGATCGAAAGTATAAGGCTAGTCCTGAGAGATAACAAACAAAGTAGCCCTAGAAAGGCTACACAAATCATGAAGCTCACACATAAGTTCAATGGAGAGGGCAATCTTAAAAGACATCTCGAGATCTTTGATAAAGTTTGTGTGGTCTTAGGGGAGAGGGATGATCTTGCAAAAACCAATGCCTTTAGATGTACGAGATCTTTGATAAAGTTTGTGTGGCCTTAGGGGAGAGGGATGATCTTGCAAAGACCAATGCCTTTAGATGTACATTACATGGAAAGGCTGATTATTGGTATCCAAACTTGAGAGTTAAAGAATGTTTAAACTTTATCGATTTTTGATGGTTATTCCTAGAGCAATTTGTGGACAAGGAAGCTTTGTGGAGTGTGGCTTCACAATTACACAAAGTTGAGAGAGAAGAAGATGAGTCAATGAGAGAGATTTTATTAGTCATCTCAAGCATTTGAACTCTCATTGTGCTCTACATGATTGCTTCTCCAATAATCAACTACTTGATCGATTCATCCACCCACAGGTTTAAACATGAAGATATCTATATGGTTTGGTCATTAGAGGTATCACCACCTAGGAGGACGTCATAGCTAATGTTGTCCAACTTGAGGATAACGTGATGTGATAAGATGTCAGCGCTTTAGATTCTAAGTTTGTTACATCAAGAGAGAAATGAATGGTTGTAGCACTTCTCAAAAGCTATCCAAGAGGAAATTAAGATTATCAAAACTCGAGAAAATCTACACATGTACCTAGGGAGAAAGAGGAAATTAAGATTATTGAAGCTCCATACAATCTACACATGTACCTAGGGAGAGAACTTCATTGGTTGTAGTCAAGGATATACCACCAACGAATGTCCAATCTTAAAACCTTGTTACAATGGTAACCTTGGCTATTGTGAGCACATGGTCACGAAGGCCGAGATTCTCTGACACACCTACATGGTAATTCTAACACAACGAGATCATAGGTAGCCTTTTCGGCAGTGTCACAAACACTAGCCCTTAGTCCTCTAACAAATCAAGCAATGGTTGAGTATCCACGTAATAAATCCTATCAAAGGGCATGCACAATACACCCAATGTGCCATTACCTCCACTAGCCTACGACCGCAACCACCTCCAACAAGGAGGACACATCTTAATCGAGTAAGCTTCAAGGGGCCTCCTAATTATCGAGAATATGCGGTGGATATCAAACCCATTCCACACTTCTTTGAGGACCCCATGGAGCTTCATTAGGAATATTATGTAGTGGATGGGAGAGGGGGAGTTGAGCCAATTTACCAACTTGCCACTATGGGAAGGGGCTAGGGCATCAACACAAGAGGAAGGAGAATGCCTCTTCAATGTTCCAACTTTCAAGGTCCCCATCAAGTTTCAGAATGTCTTACAAATCTTCCTCAACTCAATGAAGCTATGCCCTCAAATATGCCTTCGGCTACCTGTAATTGTTGTGGCATAGATCATTGGATTGGATTAAAGACTACCCCAACAAGTCTATGGTGATAAGTCCACATATATGACCCATCATCACAACCTTAAACATGGTTGGAAGGAGATTTTCAAGGCCAATGAAAGGAAGGGTGGAGGGTAGAGCTCAATATGCAAAAACTCCTAATCATAACCCTACATAGCCAGAAATAAATTTCAAAAGCTAAGAGGTAATTCCTTAATTTGACAAACCTAAATAATAGGAATCCCAACACCATTTGATTACAGTGAAAAGCTTAGGTTACAATTTTTTTTTTAAAAGTGCAACTATATTTAAGGACAAAAAGAAAATTTCAAAAAAAAGACTTTTTAAGAACCATAACTTATATCAAAATGTGAGTTTCATGTAATCATATTTCTCACTTCCGTGAGATGCACAATGTAATTCTGTAGTTCTGAGTCCTTGAAAAGCAAGTTGATTTCCTTAGAGATGGCTTGATTGTCTTCTTCCAAGTGTTCCTTGTGGATTTCATTGATCCTATCTTGAAATTCCTGTTGAGCCCTATTCATTTGAATGAGCTATTCCATGGCATTCTTTGTGTATTGATTGGGCTTTGACTGCTTGCATGTTGGCTTTGTGAAGAGTTTTCATCTGCAAATTCAGACCAGCCCTCAGACCCGGCATCAAATTGAGAAATTATGATTAAAAGCACATTTATTTTTATTTATCCAGACAGTCCACAAGTACTTATAGCACGGATAATGTTCCATAATTCTGCATAGCATTTAATTTGTTGACCTAGAAGGTTTTCTATCCCACTTAAGTCCCAAGATTGGATCGACGAAATACATTGATTTAAAAGTTTTAGAGCACATGCATTGCATGCACACCCCCGATGAAGAGATGGGCAATTGTTTTTGGCTCCTTTTTACATCTTGGGCATTGTCCATCCCCATATCCAAATCTATTTGCATGGGCATTTGTCCACAGTGCTTTATGCATGATCAACCACATCAAACAAGATTTCTTTGAAGGGATAATGGGTGACTAGATTTTTGAGAACTTGAATCCCCATTGTTTCCTATCCCATATCAGGTTCCATCTATTGTTGAGTTTGCAATGTAATGGAGGATCTTGAGAGGGGAGAGAGGGAATAGGTAGTAGGTTGTGTTTGGATTTCCAGGAGAAAGCCTTATAAGACATCGGGCCTTTGAGTTGGAGAAAAACAATCCTCTCATTAGGCCATAAAAGCATTATGTCTTTAATTAAAAGCAAATCCATTGCAGAGAGTCTGAAGACTATACATAGATCTCGATCTGATTTCCATCTGCCCTCCGTACTGCACCACAGGTCACCTTAGGTTCGTATCCCCTTTTTGTGAAGTTTGTATGCATGTCTAAATTGACCTGCAGGGATATTAGTCGCTACAATGGTGGAGAACCACACTCAATCCAGATGCAAAACATGTGCATGTTTTCTGGATTTATTATATAGCTGCAATTCCTCTTTACATATGTTCCATGCTTTCCACATTGCTAGGATTAGGGGGCTGCCATGCGGTTTTATTTTGACCATGCTGAAGAAAACCGTTAGCTCTGGGAGTTTTTTCCATTTGGGGAAGTCTGCAATACTGTATTTATCTACATTTCTTTTGAGCAAGATGGCCTAGTTTTCATGGGGCAATAGGAAACTTTTGATGATCCATTTAACTGCCATTCGATCCGCAAAATCCACAATATTGGGAATTCCGAGACCTCCATGATTTTTGGGTTTGTTGCGTACCTTCTAGGCTAGGCTACTTTAGGGAGTTTCATCTCCTCGGCATTGCTTGACCACAAAAAATTCCTGCACATTTTTTCTAATTGTTTTAAATCAGAAGTCGATGGGTGCCAACAAGAAAGAAAGTATAATGTGGTTAGGAAAAGAATATGTTTGAGAACTAAGAATATGATGGGAAAGAAAGAATATGTGGTTGTGCTACATGCCCACCCAACATCTGAATTTGATCTGTAGTTTGTCCAAAATCCTTTGCCATCGTTGATGCATAGAGACCTCAAACCCCATTGGAATGCCTAGGAGTCTGAAGATTTGTCCCTCATTCAGAAGTTTGCATCCTTGATCAAAAAGCCACTGTGGTGAATCTGCCAACATGGTTCTATATTTTAGAGTGGTTTATGATTGAACCTGAGGTACTAATTGATCCGGAGTCATTGTTGTGAATAAAACCCTTGGTATCATCTGCAAACTGCTGAAGGGATGCCCGTCCTTTGTTGTTTGGGAACTGGATTCCCCTTAGAAGGCCTTTCTCCATGGCATTTTGAACTAATCAACCTAGAGCATGAATAACAATTGCAAAAAGTAGCGGAGCTAGCGGGCACCCTTGCCTTATGGAGTGGCTTATTGTAAAGGGTTCAGTGAGATTCCCATTAACCATTACTCTTGCCTTTGCATTTCCAAATAGTACTTGCACGATATTTATGAAGTTGGGGCCCAGTCCTCTGGCTTTAAGGGATTGCAAGATAAAATCCCATTCAAGCCTATCAAAATAAACTCTTAGGTCACAATTGTAGAACTCATGCGCACTTGAAACACTTTTCAGATTGTCGATCAAGCATCATCATCATCATCATCATCAATTGCATTTGTCGATCAAGCATCATCATCATCATCATCAATTGCATTTGTCGATCAAGCATCATCATCATCATCATCAATTGCATGTGCCAATGCTGGGATCTCAAACATATGAAACACATGATAGCCAAAACTTCATTCGTAACACACATTGCTTGCCTTCACGCCCAAGCAGTGAGTGGAAGGAGTCATCTGAAGCAAAAGTAATGCTCATGTCCATGGTGTGGGCAATAGAACAATCATGTACTGGGTAATAGAAGGTTAGCTATGCTAACCTTCTCACTACCCACCTGCGCAGTGTGAAGGTTAAAACATGTGAAACTCAAGCTCGACCTAAACAGGTTGACCTGCCCAGAATGACAAAAACTACCACGAGATAATCGACAATTTATTAAAATCATATGCAACATTATCATTATTGCGCATATACCAATCAATGGCAGGTTTTCGGACCATTGCAGCACTAGGACATGGTAGCTGTGATAGCCTGTACCTCATCAATGGCAGCCCTGATTGATTCTAGGGCAACAGCAAAGCGGGCTGTCTTGTGGAGCTCGTGCAAGACAAGATACCATGGTATTGGCAACCATGTCATTCTGCATGGATTCTCCATGGTGTAAGATGGTCCCTCTGAAGGCCGGCGGGCCTACTTCCTACTTCTCTCCATAGTTCTTCTCATGATATCTTCTTCACCACCATGGCCTTTTGCTCTGCTTCTGAACACAGCCCCTATGATCTTCTCACTCTGTTCTTTCTCTTGTATCAAGCTTACAAGCTCATCTCATTCCAGCATTGCGCCTAATAGTACTGTGCTACCAAATCCATGGCTAGTCTTGACTCTTCTTCTCTTTCCTTACGTATGGCCATTAAATTGCTCTAAGGCGGCGCAGATGCCTTGCCATAGCTGCAGCAGAACCATATTAAAACTGATATATATTCCTGCAGACAATATCTACATGGCTGTCCTCAGATTGCACACGGCCATTTTTTCTTCACACACAGACACACAATGAGTACGGGTCTGCATGACTCATGGCAGCGAACAACAAGCATAAGCATGTGATGAAAGGCAGCGCCGACAGGCGGCGGCGCCATCAGCGCAGTGGTAAGAATTCTTGGCTCTTAAGCTAGAGGTACTGGATTCGATTCCTACGTCTGACACCGTCTGTGTGCTCTGCAGGTTTTAATAATTTTAACATATGCTAGGCTTTACATTTTCATTCATTTGCAATTGTGGAGAGCGTACACGTTTAGAACGCTACGCAGTTTTATATATTATTTATAAAGCTACGCATCTCACAATATGTCCGCATTATAATCTCCTCAACCCTAAACCCGTCACCTTGGGTGTTCCGACATCTACTCCAACTATCAATCCAATCAGACCATGCCAGAAGAATACATCCATACTATGCAAGAAGAATACATGCTTTTACCCCATCTCAAGGGAAAAATATATATATTCCAATAGACTACACATGCAAACTAATTGGTATATTGATAGATTTAATGAAAGTCCAAAGATAATTATATGTTAAATAATGAAAAAGAGAAAGAATCCAAAATTAAAGCGACACTTACTTGATTAGAATTAGCATTTCTTCGAGTTAATAAGATGATAAGAGGATTGCCCATGATCAGGAAAACCTTAATTCCACATACTACGGAGCATGAGAGTTTTGATGCTATAGAGCTTGCATTCTTGTAAATAAGACTTTTTCTTTATGATTTGAAAAGTAATTAAGGTATAAATTAAGATTTACATGCACATGGTTATGTGTCAATTTTAATTTGAGCTTGGACGCTTAGTGTTTGAGAGACAATAAGAACAAAGGGTTGTACTATAGATTAAGTTTTACATGCACATAGCCATGAAACTTAACTTTGGCTTGGAGGTTAGATAGACATTAGTATTGCATTGAAACAATTATGTTCCATATATATAAAATAGATAGCTCGAGTAGAATGGGGTTAGAGATAAGATTAGATAGCTAGATTATAATGGGGTTAGATAGACATTACTATTGCATTTACACCTGAACAAATTTGTGACACTAGCATTGCTCTAACCATATATTGATTGGAGGTTAAGGAAAGAAAGGCACACATTTAGCTTTGAAACTAGAGTGAATCACGATGCATAGGAAACTTCCTATAATGCATAGCTAGAGTAGAATGGGGTTAGAGATAAGATTAGCTAGCTAGATTATAATGGGGTTAGATAGACATTACTATTGCATTAAAACAATTAAATGGCACATAAATTAGATAGCTAGATTAAAATGGGGATAGATAGAGGCCCATCATTTATACCTGAACAAATTTGTGACACTAGCATCGCTCTAACCATATATTGATTGGAGGTTGAGGATAGAAAGGCACACATTTAGCTTTGAAACTAGAGTGAATCACGATGCATAGGAAACTTCCTGTAATGGAAGTTGGGACAAACAATGTACGGGGTCCTACATTGAGTCACATAGAGACACCATCAATAAGCCTTAACTGATCTCAAATATGTGGTGATGCCTGACTACACGATGGAACAAGATTGGACTCTGCTCATATTGTTCCTCAAGGTTACACATGATTCTAAGAATCTACTAGCACGAGCTTCACATTCCTAAACCCTAGAGAGGTATCCACTCAAGATGTTAACACAATCCTAGAGTATTAGGTACTTTACAACTCATAATGGCACTGCCTATGAACTCCCTATGACTAACCAAACAACATTGCTCGTTAGTTTTATGCTCTTGGTCATAGCCATGGCAACTACGGTTGTAGTAGTCGTTACAACAATGGCTCGAAGCCTAGTTAACATATCCATATCATCTTTTAGGGCTACAAACATAGGGACCTTAACCCAAAATATGCGCCCTCTACGTTGTAACCTAGAGCAACGGGGGCATCCTTACAAATGACTAGAGCAGGGGTGCCCTTGGCTCATATGTCATTGTAGTACCTATGGGAATTTTTGTATGACCCCCTACCTACTAGACTCAATTCACTCCTCTAGGACTCATGCCATTATGCCCACAAGTATTGTCCTTTGTACCATATGCTACCCCTTATGTAGTACCAATGCTTCCAACAGCAAACAATCCTCCCAATTCCTCCAGTAGTCTTTGCACAAGCATTAGGGAGAGCAGTGAATGAAAGTATAAGGCTAGTCATGAGAGATAACAAAAGAAGTAGCTCTAGAAAGGCTACACAAATCATGAAGCTCACACATAAGTTTAATGGAGAGGGCGATCCTAAAAGACATCTGGAGATCTTTGATAAAGTTTGTGAGGCCGTAGGTTAGAGGGATGATCTTGCCTTTAGCCTTACATTAGATGGCAAGGGTGGTGATTGGTATGGGACCCTGAGAGTTAAAAAATGGAGAGGGCGATCCTAAAAGACATCTGGAGATCTTTGATAAAGTTTGTGAGGCCGTAGGTTAGAGGGATGATCTTGCCTTTAGCCTTACATTAGATGGCAAGGGTGGTGATTGGTATGGGACCCTGGGAGTTAAAAAATGTTTAAACTTTATCGATCTTCGTGATGGTTATTCCTAAAGAAATTCATGGATGAAGATTTTTTCTACTCCCGTCGTCATTGTGTGGCAGTGAAGTCTTGGGTAATTTTTTGTCAACAATTCTAGATGGTGTTTTGTATGAACCCTAAATTAGTTTTGAAGATCTCTAACAGAGTGATCCATCAAGGGCTGAAAGTTGGTTCCAAGACATGGTTGAGAAAAAAATTCATCGTGTGTGTGATCGATGTAGTCACGTATTGTTTCCTTGGGATTTTGTTCCAATTAGAACATTTAGATGACGGGGCTCCATTTGGGCCCGTAGGGTGCAAATCCGAGAATGAAGGACTCCCTCACTACGTTGAAAGAGATTTTGTGCCGAGGGTCCAAGGATTGGAACCATTGCAAAGCCTTGCATTCAAGGCTAAGTCCAAGCAGATGGACTTTGGTTGCATCTTCGAATATTTCAAATGCTTGACAAATTTGGTTAAAGACCTCGATATGGAATATGGGGTCTCCAACTCCATGGAATTTTGGTAGAATTTTGAAAATTTTTACCCACATAGGTTTTGTATGTGATGTTTATGGATGCAAGTGTTGTGACACTCCCCTTCCTAGAGCTTGTGCTAAGGTTGGAATGTCAAGTTGTGGCGTAAGGGGAGGTTGTGCAAGGGTGGGGGGTGGGAATAGATTCGTGGTGAATAGAGAAGAAGGTACATGAGTGTTCTCGAGGCATCTATCCTTGCCGGGGTGCATGTATGGAGGGGGCCCACTAGATGAGGGCTCTTCAAAAATTGTTTCGCCCTCACGACCAACTTTGATTTACAATTCAAATCCAACTTTAGAACTAACTGATTCTGGGGTTCTTTAGATTGGTCTGCTCTCCATAGAATCATGGGATAAAGATCCCTTATATATATAGAACTCATTATCAGATAATAACTTATTCAGAATATATCATTCATATTCTTAACACAATAATGGTCCATCAGATCGAAAATTCCATCTGAACATTCCTCCATGGAAGTTTTAGTTATGTAGGTTTTTAATTTGTCATCCCTCCACTAGGTCAAGTGTTAATAGTAGCAATCTGTCAGCACAATCCACTAATCTCGTAGTGATTTACTGAAGTCATTATCGTCATTCAAGTTATGAACATCACCACAGGGACTCGTCCCATCCTTCATTGAGGCTTTACTCAGCTTATTACATTTCAACCACCAAAATTCAGAAATCATCCTTTTTCAATCAGAATCCAAAATCAACTCATCAGTTCTCATCCAGAATTCTAAAATCATATCAACCAGCATTCGAATTCATCATTTGGATAGCATTTTTACTTATAATTTCAAGGTCTTAGATTTACTCATATATACTTCCAGTAAAGAGCTGTAGCTATACCCTCGATATATACGGGTAGTCACGGTCCTTGGAATTATAAGGTAAATAACATCATGACTAGGCCTTAAGCAAGTTAGGGATTTCCATACAATTGTGGTACTTCATCTGAAGACCCACTTTCAATTTTATGAATCTTCATTCTGAATATCAATTTGTGTGAATTTTATTACACAATTATAACTTTTTATTGTTACTTCACAAATTTATGACATTTTTGGCTTTTCAGTTGATCCACTTTAGCCAATTCGCTCTGATACCAACAGCTGAAAGATCATTGCTCCCTCTGCGCAACGAATTCGGGGGTGCTAGCAGTGGAAGTAGCACTTCTTACGCGGGACAGGATTCTTCACTCGGGGCCTCGCCCACACGGATATCTGGTCAAGAGACTAATCCCTTGGTTCTTCAAAAACCAAACTCGAAAAAACTTCCCTCTACCGGAGAGCATGGGCGATTCCACCAGGATAATTATACTCTAACATAGTCAGGGTCATTACTTACCAAACTGACCCGACCGAACGTGAGTGTCACTTGGCCAGATCAAGGAAGAAACTTGCACTTGGATCATAGAAACCAACGCTTTTTCCCCATCGAGAGGCACATCCGTTGATTCTTTTTCTATAGAACAATTACTATCCGGGATTTTACTTCATCTATCGTACTATAACAGAATTGAGTATTATTTTATGGATCCATCAGTCCAGCCTAACCCCATCCAGTCCCATGGGTTAGCCAACTGCCCAACCACTGTAGTGATGGGATCCAATTAGGAATTTGGTTAGGTTTTGTCCCGCATACTAGGGGAAAGAGTTTCCAGGTCCCCTAGCCAGATATTCATGCAAATTTAATGCCAGTCATACCACTTACACACACACCCAATATGAAATTGCCTTTTTCATACATTCAGCTATCTTTAAAACAATCATTTAATGAAACCATAGTGTCACCGATCATAATCCTCAAAATCTCCGATTGAATCCTTATTTCCAATCATTCTTCATCGGTGTATCTATGGCATCATTCGCAACCAGAACGCTCACCACCTGTCCACTCAGAGACCTTTTCGATAGTTCCTAGCTCATAGTAACCGGTAATATATTCTCTTATAAAAATCAAGATGGAATATCCATTAAAGATCAGCAATAAGATCAACCAACAGATCCATATAAAAGAGCCATGGACTCATCCGTTGATGAGGACCAGCAAGGTCAATCAACCAGATCCATGCTTGGTTTCAGAAAACCACTCTTACTCCTTGTTCCAATATCTTCCACGATGCACGTGTGGGTATCTTCAGCGACCCAGAGCTTGAGCACCGTATGGTCAGCACCCTCTAGGATCATTCGCAGGTGACCTAGCGCTTCACTCATAGGCCGCTTCCGTGGTCCCTCATCCACCGTACTGGAAGCTCACCATTTAAGTCAAACCGAGGCTGGTCAAGACCTTGGCCGACCTTGCTATGCGAGACGTCCTGCATTGACTCTCTATCAGCTGTTGCAACTTTATCAACTAGGTCTCCATGACCTCATTCACAAGACGGTCAAAATGTTTCCCCAGCATTTTTGACATAAAACAGTCATTTAAAAACAGGTCATAAATACAGTTCCTATAATGAACTCTCATCTTTCACATTGTTCCACATCCGTCCACATTACTTAATCCATATCCAATTCACATGTATACCCATTCTCATCCAATTACATCATTTTCCATCTCATCACATCTTTCCTCATTTATTCTCATCACATGTCATCCACTCACATCAACCCATATTCACATTCCATCACACCTCATTAATTTCACATCTATCTCAATTTACATCACATCTCATTCATTCACATCCCGATTCACATCTCATTCATTCACTCACATCGATATCACATCCTTTCACATACACATCCACATCCATTCTTTCACATACACATCCGCATTCATTCTTCGACATACACATCCACATCCATTCTTCGACATACACATCCACATCCATTCTTCCACACACATCTTATCACATCCTATTTTCATCTTATCACATCCCCTACACATCTTATCACATCCATTCACATTCTATCACATTCCATACACCTCATATCACATCCATTCACATTCTATCACATCTTATAAACATCTTATCGCATCCTATTTTCACCTTATCTCATCCATTCACATGCTATTCCCATTTAATAGCTTTTTCGAGGTTGATCCCGATAATGGGACTTTTTCTAAATTTCTGCCAATTGCTTGACCTAATTAAAGATTCTTTTTCTCGACGACTATATTCTCAATTTTTCAAATGAATTATAATATTCAATATTTCTCTTTTGAATAAAAGGATTCATGGAATCTACAAAAATCAATTCTACCCATATTTTCACTTTTGATAAATAATCATAAATTGAATTATACTAGAAATTCCTCTTCTTCTCATTTAATTTCTTAGATCTCAAAACCATGGGAATTCCTCTTTTTGCATTTAATTAATTGCATTCCAATGTCATGGGTATTCCTCTTTTATCATCAAATATTTTACATAAGGTAATTTCATCTAAAATAAATTACCCATTAATTCAATATGCTAGGAATTTCTCTTTTTCCATCTGAATGGTGAAATTCCAAATGTCATATGAATTCCTGTTTTAACATTTAAATATTTCTCATAGATAAAATAAATTTATCTAAATTTCATCTTTGATTGGATCGATGAAATACATTGATTCAAAAGTTTTAGAGCACATGCATTGCATGCACACCCAATGAAGAGATGGGCAATTGTTCTTGGCTCCTTTTTACATCTTGGGCATTGTCCTTCCCCATATCCAAATCTATTTGCATGGGCATTTGTCCATAGTGCTTTATGCATGATCAACCACACCAAACAAGATTTCTTTGGTGGGATAATGGGTGACTAGATTTTTGAGATCTTGAATCCCCATTGTTTCCTATCCCATATCAGGTTCCATCTATTGTTGAGTTTGCAATGTAATGGAGGATCTTGAGAGGGGAGAGAGGGAATAGGTAGCAAATTTTGTTTGGATTTCTAGGAGAAAGCCTTATAAGACATCGGGCCTTTGAGTTGGAGAAAAACAATCCTCTCATTAGGCCATAAAAGCATTATGTCTTTAATTAAAAACAAATCCATTGCAGAGAGTCTGAAGACTATACATAGATCTCGATCTGATTTCCATCTGCCCTCCGTACTACACCACAGGTCACCTTAGGTTCGTATCCCCTTTTTGTGAAGTTTGTATGCATGTTTAAATTGACCTGCAGGGATATTAGTCGCTACAATGGTGGAGAACCACACTCAATCTAGATGCACAACATGTGCATGTTTTCTGGATTTATTATATAGCTGCAATTCCTCTTTACATATGTTCCATGCTTTCCACATTGCTAGGATTAGGGGGCTGCCATGCAGTTTTATTTTGACCATGCTGAAGAAAACCGTCAGCTCTGGGAGTTTTTTCCATTTGGAGAAGTCTGCAATACTGTATTTATCTACATTTCTTTTGGGCAAGATGGCCTAGTCTTCATGGGGCAATAGGAAACTTCTGATGATCCATTTAGTTGCCATTCGATCCGCAAAATCCACAATATTGGAAATTCCGAGACCTCCATGATTTTTGGGTTTGGTGCGTACCTTCGAGGCTACTTTAGGGAGTTTCATCTCCTCGGCATTGCTTGACCACAGAAAATTCCTACATATTTTTTCTAATTGTTTTAAATCAGAAATCGATGGGTGCCAACAAGAAAAAAAGTATAATGTGGTTAGGAAAAGAATATGTTTGAGAACTAAGAATATGATGGGAAAGAAAGAACATATGGTTGTGCTACATGCCCACCCAACATCTGAATTTTATCTGTAGTTTATCCAAAATGCTTTGCCATCGTTGATGCATAGAGACCTCGAACCCCATTGGAATGCCTAAGAGTCTGAAGATTTGTCCCTCATTCAGAAGTTTGCATCCTTGATCAAAAAGCCATTGTGGTTAATCTGCCAGCATGGTTCTAATTCCTATTTTAGAGTGGTTTATGATTGAACCTGAGGTACTAATTGATCCAGAGTCATTGTTGTGAATAAGACCCTTGGTATCATCTGCAAACTGCTGAAGGGATGCCCATCCTTTGTTGTTTGGGAACTGGATTCCCCTTAGAAGGCCTTTCTCCATGGCATTTTGAACTAATCAACAATAACAATTGCAAAAAGTAGCGGAGCTAGCGGGCACCCTTGCCTTATGGAGTGGCTTATTGTAAAGGGTTCAGTGAGATTCCCATTAACCATTACTCTTGCCTTTGCATTTCCAAACAGTACTTGCACGATATTTATGAAGTTGGGGCCCAGTCCTCTGTCTTTAAGGGATTGCAAGATAAAATCCCATTCAAGCCTATCAAAATAAACTCTTAGGTCACAATTGTAAAACTCATGCGCACTTGAAACACTTTTCAGATTGTCCATCAAGCATCATCATCATCATCATCATCAATTGCATTTGTCGATCAAGCATCATCATCATCATCATCAATTGCATGTGCCAATGCTGGGATCTCAAACATATGAAACACATGATAGCCAAAACTTCATTCGTAACACACATTGCTTGCCTTCACGCCCAAGCAGTGAGTGGAAGGAGTCATCTGAAGCAAAAGTAATGCTCATGTCCATGTGGGTAATAGAACAATCATGTGGGTAATAGAAGGAAGGCAAGGCTGGTGATTGGTATGGGACCCTCAGAGTTAATTTTTAGGTATTAGGGCTAATTTTATGCTTTCTTAAGGAGACAAGGTCAATCAAAAGAGCTACTTGGAGCCTATAATTTGAGCTTTATAGCCCATCACTCCCCTAGAAAAATAGGGTCTAATGTTGTCATTCTCTCTCCTCTTCTCTTTCTAGCAAATGTGTAACTAAGGGGGGCCCAAAATGGATTTTTCTTCCCATTTAGCAAGTTTTATACTTTGAAACTAACCCCAGACCCATATATATGTAAAACATTCAATTTTAAACATTGATTTCCCCCTAAAACCCACTCTGTCTCATCATTGAATGCCTCCACCTTTTTCTCCTTCATTTAATGCCTCCACTTCCCCACCAAATCAGACATCTCTTGTCACTTTCCATATCATCAATCTCGCAATCTACTCTTAACTCTCCCTTTCTCTCTCTCTACTATGAGCTAATGGCATGCAAACACACTCTCTCCTCTCTCTCTCTCTCTCTCTCTCTCTCTCTCTCCTATGACTGCATCCTCCCTCTCTCTCATATCCACTCCTTGTGGAAAGTTATGGCATGCACTCACTCCCTGTAATCTCAACTCCTATTCCTCTCTCTCTCTCTCTCTCTCTCTCTCTCTACTGTGATCTTAGGGCCTCCCTCTTCTTTTCCACTATCAACTCCTTCTAAGCATGGCATTGCATGAAATCACTACATGGGATTGATGCAAGGTGGATTTCCATGTGCGGGTGTTGGAAGAGTATGCACATTTGGGCAAGGTTCATCTCACAGAACATGGGAGGAATGTACGTAGACAAGGGGGTCACACTTATGTGGATCTATGGGTTGTTGGGCATCTATACCCTCTCTACAATCAAGGAATGTGAAGCCTGTAATAGTAGATTCTTAGAATCTCGTGTAACCTGATTAAGAAAATACATAAGGTATTAACAACACAAATCTATCTTGGAACCTAATTGATTTGCGTCTATTGCACATACAGATCATCATGTGTATAATTAGATACCATCCACCTTAGGTCATTTTAATCATGTGCAATTAGTAGGTGATTAGTGTGAGATTAGCATCATTGCCATGGAGAGCTTGGGTCTTCCAAAATCTCAACATGGTATCAGAGCCTCCCCATAGCTCTCCTACCTATCTTCCCTCTTCTCATTAGTCTTCCCACAGCTCAATTAGCACTAATCATATCACTAATCACATCTTATCCATTTCTCCCACTTGTGGCCCAAATTTGACATGCTCTATTCTCTCAATCCTTTGCACCATTGCCTAAACCCTCTTAGCCACACATTTCTTAACCTATTGCTAACCTACACATCCAAGGGTTTGGCCAATTTATCCTCTACCTCCTGATTTTCGTGTTGCAAAAACCGATGGGCTGCTATCCACATTTTTTAATTCATTCTTTCTCTCTACTCACAATTGGGCTAATTCCTCTTAGGTTAAATTTAGCAATGTTGGAGCAAACAAAAAAAACCAAATGCCAATAAGAAGGCAACAGTTGTTGCAAACTACTGAAAATTGGACTTTAGTAAAGTGCACCCCAATAGCATCTGAGAGATGATTTTGGAAATCCCAACTGTGAAAGTGTGGATCCATGAGACCACATACATGCTTATGCGGAAGGGTCTTTGGGAGATCATTGATAGTGAAGAAGAATCAACCTCTACATCAACAAATCCTCAAAACAATCACAAGGCATTGGGTATAATCACTCAAAATCTTGGTGATGAAGTGATTCATCACATTATAGGCATCAAAGAACCAAAGGCGGCATGGAAGGAGCTGAACAAGATCTTCGGCACCAAATCAAAGCACTCCAAAATCAACTTGCTCATGCAATTTTACAAAGCAAACAATAAAAGCATGGCCTCACACCAGCAAATTCAAGGCGGTAACACAACAACTCCATGCAATTAAGAAGAAAATTGATGAAGATGAAGCTATCTCTGTATTGCTTAATAGTGTGGATAAAGAGCCATATGACACCATTGTTTCAACACTTCAAAATGTGGATAAAACTCTATCATAAGTAGAGTCTTCTTTGTTAGAGTATGAAACAAAACACAAGCCACCCAGAGGAGAGACTGTACTCTTCACCACGAGGAAGATTCAAGAACAACAAAGCCACTACCTCAGGCACAAAGTTACCAAGGTGTTTTCATTGTGGAAAACTTGGTCATGTTATCAATGAGTGTCATAATAGGGACAAGCCTAAACTTGTATGTAATCATTGTGGTAAAATTGGCCACCTAGAAGAAAAGTGCTATGGGGAAAAGAATCCAGCCAACTTCACCGAAGCCATAGATGCTTCAGAAACACTCTTTTAAAGAAAAAGGAAAACATGTTTGCTTCACCCCTTCTCTCTACAAAAAGTGCTTAACACTAGTTTGGTACCAAAAAAGGACACTTAAGTGTCCTTTTTCGGACGATGTAAATAAAATGCTACTTGCGCTAGGAAAGACATATTCAAAATCCCTCTTGAGGAGTTTGAATATGTAACCTAGTGTGTCTTTTAAAAATGTAACCTTGCAATTTGGATGCTGGCACGATAAGGAATTACACCCATAAATAGGACTTGCAACTTGCGCTAGGAAAGACATATTCAAAATCCCTCTTGAGGAGTTTGAATATGTAACCTAGTGTGTCTTTAAAAAATGTAACCTTGCAATTTGGATGCTGGCACGATAAGGAATTACACCCATAAATAGGACTTGCATGAGACTGCAACTCAGGTTTGAGAAAACCGCCTTATAAGCTTAGAGAAAAAAATCACTAAGCCTCGTGAAAAATTCCAAGTAATTATTTCATATTTGTGTCAAAGATTTTGCCAAGTTTCACATGAAATAAAATTCAATTGAGAGTGTCTAAAATAGTAGGAGTTTTAGCTTACTTTTGCCTTTGGTGTGAACGCACCCTTAAGGTAAAAATGGTTTTTTGAGGTGTTTCATGCATGTAAAAATGACCCTAGTTAGTTCGGGAGATAGACCAAAAGCATCTCTAAACTTTTAGAAAATTTTGATTTTTTTTAAAAAAAGTTTTTTTGCTACGGTCATACGCTTATAAGTGAACAGCCATGGCTTTAGTGTGGAACGGCTGTTTGAGTTTTATTTATTTTTGGGTACGTCTGTATGCTCACAAGAGAACACCCATGGATTTAGTGTGGAAATATGGTTGTTTGATTTTTTATTTATTTATTTTGGTATATAGCCGTATGCTCACAAGCAAACACCAATGGCTTTAATTTGGAACGGTTGCGGGCGACAAGTGTGAAACGACCATTCAAATCTTTTTATTAAAAGTTTTTTTTGGGTAGGTCATACGCTCACAAGAAAACGCCCATGGCTTTAGTGTGGAACGGTCGGTAAGTGGGGAATGGTTCTTTGAATTTTGAAAAAAAGAAATTTTAAAAAACAGTTTTTTTTTGGGTACGACCGTATGCTCACAGCAACCACCCCTAGATTTAGTGTGGAATGACCATTCAATTTTTTTTCTATTTTTTTTAAAGTTATTTTTTGAGTATGGCCATGTGCTTACAAGTGAACGCCTGTGGCTTTAGGATGGAACAACCATGGCAAATGTGAAAGAGCGGTGGCAAGTTGGAATTTGAATTTGAATTTCAAATTGGAGGGAAGTGAGTGGGAGACAACTAAGACCCTCTCATTAATGCTAGGTAGGTGGGAAAGGGCTAAAGTTAGAGACTACCTCTAAATTAGTGGATTTCAACTAATTTAGAGGTACTTTAGCTTACCGAAAGATTAGTTTTCTTAATCCAAATGTTAATCACTCCTTAACTCTCTTCTTTGCCCTCAAATTAGTTTAAGCATGGGGATTTGATAGGTGGATTAGAAAAATTTATGCTAATCCAAAGGTGTGATTATCTTAAAAAAATTAACTAATTAGGTCACTAATTAATCCACTCAAAAGAGAAAAAAAACTTGACAAAAGAGACCAAATTAGTACCAATTCTTACTAATTAAGGCATAATTGGACTGAACAAAGCATAGACTTGAGTCAAGGCAAGTGTTTAGAACACTAATGGCACTCCAATTAGTCTAACTACAAGCAATTAGGCTCACTTTTTTAGTTTTTTGCTCTCTTTAAGTTCACTTATCATACTAACCAGTACGTTAGTGACAATTAGTGAAAATTAAGAGATAGTTTATGGTTTTTTTTTTGTTTTTTTGTTTGACTAGTGTTCTATCTATAGTAATGCTAGCCTACCTATGCAAAGGAATTAAGCAAAAAAAAAGAGCTAAAAATTAACAAAAAGAGTCCAGGTTTAAACAAAACTCCTCTTGATTAGGCTCTTTAATCACCCAAATCACAAGTTTATTTACTCAAAGTGATAATCCTACTTTAAACACAAAGCTATACATGAATCTTAACCAAAACATTAAAATAACCAAACAAAACATCAAAATACAAAAAAAAACTATATTCGAAAGAGCCTACCTAGCATCGGGCTATGGGGGCTCCGTTGGATTCGAATCAAAGATGGCGTACACAAGTAGCGGATGACACTTCCCAGGGGAAGTGCCAAAAATGTTAAGGAAACCCTACACTAACTGTGTCATGGGAAGTTGCCTATTCGCCGAGCTTGAGCATGGCTCACGAGCTCCACCGTAGCCGCTTGTCACCGCCATTCTCCCATACTCGTTGTCACACCAAGGTGGTTACTCTACTCTAACGGGTGATGCAAGATTTCTCACAAAAATCACGTGGGATCTCCGTAGAAGTGGATTGCATTGGTCACCCTAATCACTCAAGAGAGAGACAGAGAGATATGAAGCAAGAGGGAACAAGTGATTAGCACTAATCACTTCCAAACCCTAACCGTGCACACCACACATGCTAGATTAGAGTTACAAGAGAGAGGGAGAGAGAGAACGCTCCACTTCTATTGCACAAATGGGAGAATGAGTTACAAACAAGAGAAATCGACTTTTATAGTTCCAAGCCTTTTCCCACTAGGCTGCCTAGGAGTAAGTGACCCAAGGCACCCAAAACATAGTTACAAGACTTTTCTCTATGATTTGGTCAACTTACCAAGATCCTCTTGTCTACTCTTTGACGCTCAATACTTGGGAGCATTCTTAGGGTGTTTCCCTCATCAAATGATGGGATTTACAATATAGCAGAGGCGTCCATTACATAAGTGTGCAGACATAGCTATCATAGAAATATGTTAACCAATATGTGGTTAAGAGAGGTGTTTTAGGAGAGAGTCTCAATTTCTAGATCGCCAGTCAATAGCAGTGCTACTAATTTTGCTAATGGGCAGCAGACTTTTTCTACTCCCGTCATGTCGTTGTGTGGCAGTGAAGTCTTGGGTAATTTTTTGTCAACAGTTCTAAATGGTGTTGTGTGTTTTGTATGAACCCTAAATTAGTTTTGGCTAGGTTGAAGATCTCTGACAGTAATCATCAAGGGGTTAAAGTTGGTTCCAAGACATGGTTGAGAAAAAAAATTTATTGTGTGTGTGATCGATGTAGTCACGTATTGTTTCCTTGGGTTTTTGTTCCAATTAGAACATTTGGATGACGGGGCTCCATTTGGGCCCATAGGGTGCAAATCCGAGAATGAAGGACTCCCTTACTTAGGGTGCAAATCCGAGAATGAAGGACTCCCTTACTACGTTGAAAGCAATTTTGTGCCGAGGGTCCAAGGATTGGAACCATTGCATAGCCTTGCCTTCAAGGCTGAGTACAAGGAGATGGACTTTTGTTGCATCGTCATATATTTCAAATGCTTGACAAATTTGGTTTAAGACCTCGATATGGAATATGGGGTCTCCAATTCCATGGAATTTTGGTAGAAGTTGAAAATTTTCACCCACATAGGTTTTGTATATGACGTTTATGGATGCAAGTGTTGTGACACTCCCCTTCCTAGAGCTTGTGCTAAGGTTGGAATGTCAAGTTGTGGCATAAGGGGAGGTTGTGCAAGGGTGGGGGGTGGGAATAGATTCATGTGGTAGATAGAGAAGAAGGTACATGAGTGTGTTGGAGGCATCTGTCCTTGTAAGGGTGCATGTATGGAGGGGGACCACTAGACGAGGGCTCTTCAAAAATCGTTTTGCCCTCATGGCCAAATGTGTGTGTGGCATTGCAACCACATGTGAATGTGCAATGGGGACCGAGGTGCCGATGAATGGAATGGGAGCATCGGGGGCATGCAATCATGACCTAAAGGTATCCACGGTGTGCGGAGAAGCTTAGAAAAGCTTCAATGTGATGCGTGCGCCAGCCTGAAATAGGAGTTTTAGCTCACTTTTACCTTGTGTGTGAACGTACCCTTAAAGTAAAAATTGGTCTTTTGGGGTGTTTCATGAATGTAAAAATGACCCTAGTGAGTTGAGGAGATGGACCAAAAGCACCTCTAAACTTTTAGAAAATTTTGATGTTTTTGTGATTTTTTTTTTTGGGTACGGTCATACGCTCACAAACGAACACCCATGGCTTTAGTGTGGAACGACTGTTTGAATTCTTTTTTTTGGGTGGAATGGTTGTTCGACTTTTTTTTTGGTAGAGCCATATGCTCACAAGCAAACGCCCATGGCTTTAATTTGGAACACCTGCGGCAAGTGTGAAATGACCATTCGAATCTTTTTATTAAAAGTTTTTTTTTTCTGGGTAGGTCATACGCTCACAAGCGAACGCCCGTGGCTTTATTGTGGAATGGCTGCAAGCGTGGATCAGTTTTTCAAATTTTTTGGATATTTTATTTTTGGTACGACAGTATGCTCACAGCGAACACCCCTGGTTTTAGTGTGGAACGCCTATTCAAATTTTTTTATTTTTTTTTGAAAAAAAAGTTTTTTTTTTAGTACGGCCATATGCTTGAACCCCTGTGGCTTTAGGATGGAGCAGCCATGGCAAATGTGAAACAATCGTGGCAAGTTGAAATTTGAATTTGAATTTCTAATTAGAGGGAAGTGAGTGGGAGACAACTAAGACCCTCTCATTAATGCTAGGTAGGTGGGAAAGGACTAAAGTTAGAGACTACCTCTAAATTAGTGGATTTTAACTAATTTAGACGTACTCTAGATTAATGAAAGATTAGTTTTTTTAATCCCAATGTTAATCACTCCTTAACAAGGCTCTTCTTTGCCCTCAATTACTCCTAATTGTTGGTGAGGAGTTTAAGCATGGGGATTTGATAGGTGGATTAGTAAAATTTATGCTAATCCAAAGGTGTGATTATCCAAAAATAATTTAACTAATTAGGTCACTAATTAATCCACTCAGAATTAAAAAAATTAGGTCACTAATTAATCCACTCATAATTAAAAAAATTAGACAAAAGAGACCAAATTAGTGCCAATTCTTGCTAATTAGGGCCTAATGAACAAAGCATAAATTTGAGTCAAGGTAAGTGTTTAGAAACTAATGCCACTCCAATTAGTCTAATTACAAGCAATTAGGCTAACTTTTTTAGTTTTTTGCTCTCTTTAAGTTCACTTATCATACTAACCAGTACGTTAGTGATAATTAGTGAAAATTAAGAGATAGTTTGTGGTTTTTTTATAGTTTTTTTGTTTGATTAGTGTTCTATCTAGTAATGCTAGCCTACCTATGCAAAGGAATTAAGCAAATAATAAATAAAATTAAGCTAAAAATTAACACAAAGAATCTAGGTTTAAGCAAAACCCCTCTTGATTAGGCTCTCTAATCACCCAAATCACAAGTTTCTTTACTGAAACAAGTGATAATCCTACTCTAAACACAAAGCTATAAATAAATCTTAACAAAAATATTCAAACAACCAAACAAACATTAAAATGTTTAAAAAAAATAAAAACTATATGCGAAAGAGCGGACTATGGGGGCTCCGTTGGATTCGAATCAAAGATGGTGTAGACAAGTAGCGGATGGCGCTTCCTAGAAGCGGTGCCAACAATGTTAACCGTGTCATGGGAAGTTTCCTATCCGCCGAGCATGGCTCACGAGCTCCACGGTAGCCGCTTGTCACCACCGTTCTCCCTACTCGTTTTGTCACACCAAGGCAGTTACTCTAATCCAACTCGTGATGTAAGATTTCTCACAAAGATCAGTGGGATCTCCGCAGAAGTGGATTGCATTTGTCAGCCTAATCACTCAAGAGAGAGACAGAGAGATAGGAAGCAAGAGAGAACAAGTGATTAGCACTAATCACTCCCAAACCCTAACCTATAAGCACACCACGTATGCTAGATTAGAGTTCCAAGAGAGAGGGAGAGAGAGAACGCTCCACTTCTATTGCACAAATGGGAGAATGAGTTACAAACAAGAGAAATTGGCTTTTATAGTTCAGGGCCTTTTCCCACTAGGCCACCCGGGAGTAAGTGACCCAAGCACCCAAAACATAGTTACAAGGCTTTTCTCTTTGGTTTGGTAAACCGACCAAGATCCTCTTGTCTATTCTTTGAAGCTCAATACTTCGGAGCGTGTTTAGGGCATTTCCCTCATCAAATGATGGGATTTACAATATAGCACGGGCGTCCATTACTACATAAGTGTACGAACATAGCTGTCATAGGAATGTGTTAACGAATAGGTGGTTAACAGCAGCGGCATTTTAGGAGAGAGTCTGAGTTTCTATATTGCCACTAATGAGCACTGCTAATTTCACTAATGGGCAATGGATTTTTTCTACTATCGTCGTCGTTGTTGTGGCAATGAAGTCTTGGGTAGTTTTTTATCACAACAGTTCTAGATGGTGTTGTGTGTTTTGTATGAACCCTAAATAAGTTTTGGCTAGGTTTAATATCTCTGACAGTGATCATCAAGGGCTGAAAGTTGGTTCCAAGACATGGTTCAGAAAAACAATTCATTGTGCATGTGATCGAAGCAAGGGCCAATATATACAATAACATCGTATAACAATTGAGCATATCCGGACATATGGGCTTCATGAGGCATTGGCACGACCGAGTGCAGATGATAACATGGAGAAGAAACATAGGAGAGTGCTAGGTTACATGCCACACCATTCAGTGACATCGGGTAGAGTGAGGAAGGTGGAAAGGCTTCATATGGAAAGCATAGCTGAGACTCATCTTCGCCAACCAATGAATGATGTGCCTCCACCATTGGTACATGGGGAGGAAGAGAATATCATCATGGAAGACATAGTGAATGACTTCTTTGGACGAGAGGTCATAGATGATAGTGAGCAAACTCCAATGTTACAAGAGGACGAAACCTTGAGTAGAGAGGCAAGCACCCCTTTGTATATGAGGGATGTTCATAATGCACACTATGAGAAAACTTGGAGCTATTAAATTTGCAAACAACTTATGCATGGAGTGATGCAAGTGTCACCAGTCTTCTTTGGTACAACCGCCTCATTCTATTCTCTCAAATATAAAATGTTTCATGTTCTATATACTCTCTGCTAATAATTTGACGTATGATTTCTTATGTTATGTTATGTAGTATTCTTCTCAAGAATATTCTGCCCCCTCAAAATCTATTGCCAAACTCATGAGATGGATGTCTTAAAATTCTCTCTATGCTAGGTATGGATTACATAAAAATACACGCATGTCCCAATTATTGCATGCTATTTAGAGGGGTTAATAACGATGCAACACAATGTCTACAATGTAGGGAGATCCACTATAGGGATAATTTGCAAGGAGATAAAGTTCCCCGAAAGGTTTTGAGACACTTCCTTATCATTCCTAGCATCCAACACGTTTAAATGTAAGGGGATTGCAGAATGCATGACATGGCATGTTACTCATCGCTCAACCGATGGCATAATGATCGTATAGCTGATTCACCGACATGCCAACATGTGGAGAATCAATGGCCAGAGTTTAAAGATAAGCCCCGTCACTTATGCCTTGGCTTGGGCATGGATGGTGTTAACCCATTTGGCTTCATGTCCACCTCATGGTCTACTTGGCCTATTATATTGGTGTATTAAAACCTCCTTCCTTGGGTGGCAATCAAGCAGGGATTTCATTCACGTGATCACGTTAACCGCGAAGTGGTAATAACACTAGTTAATAACACTCTCACACACTTGTTAATATAATAGATATTCACACAACCGGGAGAAACTTGCTATCCCGGTTTTCCCGGCGGGCTACTAGCTTGGCCCGGCGGGCCACTGTTTAGCCCGGCGGGTTACTTATCTAGCCCGGCGGGCCCCGGGGCCTTTTTTTTTGCGCCAAAAACTTGGCTGTTTTGGAGGGACCTATATAAAGGGTTTCCCCTCACTTCCAAATGTGCTTTACCAAAGCACTTGGGTGGCTCACCTCAGGCTAAAAGACACAAGAGGTGAGTATAAATATTCTGGATTTTTGTTTGAAGCTTGTTAATAATATTTTGTATTTTATAAGATTTTGATTGTAAATGGTTTATCGTATTTGTTACGTGGACTAGCAATGTCTCCTCTTGGGTGGTCTACTCGAGTGCCAATTGGTCTGGGGGGTAGGAGCTTCCCTAGAGGAGGGTATAGGTGGTGAGATGTTCGGGACATCATCTCTATCTAGGGATGGATTGCCTCAAATGCATCTCACCAAACGTTTGGTTTCTTTAGGTCGACTAGCAATACCTCCTCTTGGGTGGTCTACTTGAGTGCCATTTGGTCTGGGTAGAAGCTTCTCTAGAGGAGGATATAGGTGGTGAGATGTTCGGGACATCATCTCTATTTAGGGATGGATTGTCTCAAATGCATCTCACCAAACGTTTGGTTTCTTTAGGTCGACTAGAAATACCTCCTCTTGGGTGGTCTACTCGAGTGCCATTTGGTCTGGGTAGGAGCTTCTCTAGAGGAGGATATAGGTGGTGAGATGTTCGGGACATCATCTCTATTTAGGGATGGATTGCCTCAAATGCATCTCACCAAACGTTCGGTTGCATTGGCAAGAAGTGGGTTTTAGACTTTATAATTGCATATTTTAGTTTTACTCAGGCTGTTTTGGATCTCAAATCTTGCATGATTGTTGTTTAGGTGTTACAATGGTTGCTTCTAATTGCGGCACATCAACCCAACGAAGCAACAGACCATTAGAAACTAGTGGAGTTTCCTTGCAACGAGATATGACAGCACAAACTTTGAATGTTGCGTCTCAAAGTGGCAAGAGGAGGAGCGGAGGAAAATCACCGGGACCTAAATGGCAATTTGCTTCCAATCTTTCTAGATTTGTCGAATGGAAGTGTAATTTTTGTGGCTTGGTAAAATCTGGGGGTGCTCCCAGAATAAGGGAGCATTTGCTTGGCAATAGCACAAAAAATCCCGGAGGTAAATGCAAGGGTGCAGGAGCTGATGATGCTGCAAAGCGCCTTAGAGCTTTGATAAGTAAACAAGCATCACAAAACAAGAGGCCCAATCTCTGTGCAAGAAATCACCAATGGCCGAATTTGGCAGCATCAAGTGGAGGGATCTCCAACCAAGGAGTGACTCCAACACATACTACTTGCCAAAATGACACCCAAGATCCAGATGTCTCAATACCGATGGATGCATCTCCTGAGTTTCAGGTGGGTATGTCTCGTACCAGACAAACTAATCTAGTTAACAGCTTTCGTGCCACTGCTTTAGAGGATGCTCAACTTGCTTTAGCGAAAGCGATCTTCTTTACTGGTTCTTCATTGTCTATGGTCACGAAAGATTCATGGAAGATGGCTTGGAAGAAGATTGGAGAATATGGACCTGGGTTTTGTCCACCAACTTATCACCACATGCGAAATCAATTATTTGACAAGTGCTATGACAACACACGGGAAAGCGTTCAAAGACTCATAATTGACACCACAAATCAGTCTGGATGCACAATTGTCAGTGATGGTTGGTCGAATGCCCAAAGACGTCCATTGATAAATGTAATGTTGGTATGTCCTCGTGGGGAATGCTTTATCAAAGCTGTTGATAGCTCCGGGGAAATTAAATCTGGTCAATTTATCGCCGATATCATTGGTGATGCTATCGACCAAGTTGGGTCTGAAAATGTGCTTCAAGTGATTATGGATAATGCAGCTAATTGTCGAGCAGCAGGTCGTATGTTGGAATCTCGATTTTCCAATATCTATACATTTGGTTGTAACACTCAAAGCCTTAACTTGGTGTTACAAGATTGGTATAAAAATGCTGATACAGAGTGGTTCAAGGAGATTATCGATAGTGCAAGTAAGATTGTCAAATTTGTGCTCAAACGGCAACGTGTTTTAGATATGTATCGTCAACGCATGGAAACTATGCTAAAGTTGCCTTGTGAAACTAGATTTTGCACTAATTTTTATATGCTTCAATCTCTCCTAAGAAATAGGAATGCAGTCATGGAAACCTTTGTGTGTGCTGGCTTCTCTGAGTGGGAGGCTGACCAGTCCGAAAAGGTTAAAGAAAAGGTGAGGTACATGCGATCTTTGATATCGGATCGTAGTTTATGGGAGGAAGCAACTGATTGTTATCATGTTATGATGCCAGTTATGCTTGCTTTGCGCCAGTTGGATTCTAGATTGACAAATATCAGGAAGGTTTGGATGGCGTGGTGGTCCATTCAAGAAAGCCTCGCAAACCCAGAGGAGCCCACTAAAACTGTTGTCAAGCATTGGAGTCCTCCATTCACCAGAGCAAGGAGAAATATCTTGGCCAAGTATGTAAGCGCTCGGTGGGTAGGAGCACATAGTCCATTGCATAGTGTTGCATATTGTCTTGACCCAGAATACTGGCATATGGACGTGAATGCCCTAGATGAGGAGGTAATCGATGATTTCTATGATGTTGTGGAGCGATTTTATGAAGGTCCAGATGAGCAAGCAACAGCGGTAATTGAGCTAACCAAGTATAAATTGAAAGAAGGTAGATTTGCCTTGGAGTTTGTGCAAAAGCTTGCTAAGGAACAGCCTGCTTGGAAATGGTGGATGTTGAATGGGGGAAGTGTTCCAACTTTGCGACGCTTAGCTGTGAGAGTGCTTGCGCAATGTGCTTCAAATTCTAGTTCTGAACGTAATTGGAGCAGTTACAAGTATGTGCATTCTATTAGCACAAATTGTTTATTGAGTGATAGAGCTGAGAAGTTGGTGTATATGTATTGTAATGATAAATTGGTGAAGTCAATTGAGTCAGATGATTACAACGAAGAGATGCCTAAGTGGACATATGACATTGCTCAGGATGAGTATGATGCAGAAGAGAATGGAGATGTAGAGCCTAATGTCCCACATACGAGCGATAACTTGTGCTTTATTGAAGAGATAGAAGAAAACTTGCAACCCGATTTTGGTGTTAGTAAAGCCACCCGCAGACGCTCCTCACGTTTGATATAATCATGTTAGTTTTGACACACTCCAATGTAATCCGTCTTGCAACAACTGGATATCAAACATGTTGGTGAACATTTTAGAGAGAATGGTTTTTAGTCATGTCATGTTAAACTTAGAATACGAAATCATGTTAGTTTTGACACACTCCAATGTAATCCGTCTTGCAACAACTGGATATCAAACATGTTGGTGAACATTTTAGAGAGAATGGTTTTTAGTCATGTCATGTTAAACTTAGAATACGAAATCATGTTAGTTTTGACACACTCCAATGTAATCCGTCTTGCAACAACTGGATATCAAACATGTTGGTGATCAATTTAGAGAGAATGGTTTTTAGTCATGTCATGTTAAACTTAGAATACGAAATCATGTTAGTTTTGACACACTCCAATGTAATCCGTCTTGCAACAACTGGATATCAAACATGTTGGTGATCAATTTAGAGAGTATGGTTTTTAGTCATGTCATGTTAAACTTAGAATACGAAATCATGTTAGTTTTGAGACACTCCAAAGTAATCCGTCTTGCAACAACTGGATATCAAACATGTTAGTGTCAATTTAGAGAGTATGGTTTTTAGTCATGTCATGTTAAACTTAGAATACGAAATCATGTTAGTTTTAACACACTCCAAAGTAATCTGTGTGCATGTGTTTGTGTGTGTGCGAGAGAGAGAGAGAGAGAGAGAGAGAGAGAGAGAGAGAGAGAGAGATAGAGAGAGAGAGCATTGGAAATCTTTTGAACAAAGTTGCCGAATCTTGTTAAATTCCAGGGTTGCATTTAAGAGAGAGATAAGTTTAAATGCGGCTCTAACTCGTCCATGTGTCGTGCATTGGTCAACCGATCATAGTCGGCACCCAATTTAAAACATATATACAAATTTTTGTGAAATTCTTTGCCGCACAAAGCACACGTAGTACTGTTGACCATGTGTTGCAAAAGACAGGTCAAGTGGTACATGTGCCCACATGGGACAGTGTAGTGGCCAGACCATGAGTGAAAGAAACTATAACAAATAGGGCATGGTCCGCCACTTTCGTGCCCATGTAGAGGTGGTTGCTCCAAACTATTCGGGTGTTCAAATGCCGTCATAGGAGAGTTTGCATGGCCTTGCTCCTCCATTTGCGTTATGCGCCTCTTCAAGAGCTTGTTCTCTCTTAGTATATCTCTAGCGCTTGAACTTTCAGGTGCTTGCCCGCGCTCTGGTGCTGCTTCCGTCTGTTGAGGGCCTTGGGTGCCTCTAATTTGGTTGATTTGAGTTTGAAGCTCATCAACCGTGTGATGAACTTCCATTGAGGCTCCAAGAATGGCCAGTTGCAACTCATCTCGAGGCATAGTGATTGACTCACTCCGAATGTCTTCCACATGTAGATGAGGAGGTCGAGAGCTAAAGTCTACAACTGAATTCTGCACAAATTGTGCATATAGCATTTTAGCAAACCAGAGGGGACAGTCACCGTGATGCATGGGTTGGGCCATGACATCCACAAAAATGCGCTCCGCATGCTCGATAATTAAAGGAACACTACATTGTGTTAGCTTCAAGCGCCCTTTTTTTATGGCATCATTGGAGACGTCAGGCCAGATGCTCTTGACCATCTCTTTGGACACATTCTTATTTACTTGGGCATACTGTAATCCATGGGCCGGTGCCCATTTGGAGGTGCGTCCGGCAATACGTGCCGCATCATTCACAGTGCCAGTGCCCGAGATTTGCTTTAAGCATTCAAATGCCTTCTTTGCGGCTTCATTATTATCAGCCATCTGAGAAAAAGTATGTATACACTTTAAGTTTATAGAATCAATGTTAATTTAGGAATAGCTTTAAAGTTATTTTCAGATGTTAGGTATAAGTTTATAAAATCAATGTTTATTTACTGCAAACTTGTTATTTTCAAATACTCAGAGAGAGAGAGAGAGAGAGAGAGAGAGAGAGAGAGAGAGAGAGAGAGAGAGAGAGAGAGTTGGGATCAAAATAATATTTAACAATTGGGACCAAAATAGTGTCAGTCGATTAAAGGCAGGTCATGGAATAGATAGCCATTGACCAAAACATATCATTTACAAGAGGCTTTATAATAAGTGTGGTGTCATCTCAGATAGTGGACGTAAGCATGCAGCAGGTGACACTTCCAAATTCTTCAATTGCTCCTCAAAATCTGCCATGGTCTCCCTATCTTCCTTTGATGGCGTCATATAGGCAGCCGTCCATTCCTTAATCAAATTTGTGTGGATGGCAGTTTTACCCACCCACGGCACTTTGGTCATTTCTGCAAACTCAGCACAAAATAATGTAAACTTTTCAATCACCCAAGCCAAGCAGAAGACATCTAATGCCTTGCTCCATGGACAAGGGGACCTTACATCTGCGAGCTCAGGGGCTCTCCAGGGGCGTTGATCGTGCTCTGCTTTGTTGGCGATATTTGTGGGTTTGAACTCAATCCCATCCCTCAATGCAAGACCCCAGTCAATGATGCCTACCCGTGGCACCCCTTCTTTGGTGAAATCTATCATTATATTCCAGGGGTGGCAATCATTGTGGATGATCCCTTCAGCATGTGCAAAGGCCATGGTATTCACAAGGGCACAGATAAGCTCGGGAGCATGAAAAATCAAAGACTTGTATCGCTCCATTTCATGAGGAGCCACTTGTTTTTTCTTGTATCTGCTGCCTTTGCCTGCAGCAAGCATGGAACTGAGGGTCCCCTTAGGAGGCGGAACACACTCCATTATATCTCCAAGACTTCCCCCATTAAAGAGGGGGAAGAGCAGTATCCATGGCTCCTTCCTTGTGTGCCCAATGGCGCGCACTAAGCCCCTGTGGGTTAGGTCGATTGAAGCCTCCTAAGCAAAAGACTTCAATTGAGCCCTTCGGCTACCAAGGAATTGCTTTGCACAATAAGAAATGCCTTCTGGAAACCAGGAGACACCTTGAATATGGCATTTATGTACAACGTCGTACGATCCAGAGCCCATCTTCTTTTCTGTGATTATGGCCTCTGCAGGCAACCCAATTGTCATGCTGCAGTTAGTATTATGCTTTGTGCGCTACAAGTGGGTGCCTTTAGAGACCTCACGTGCACCAGATGATAAATCTTCTTGTTCATCAGCAGGCCGGTCCAGCTCTTTGCGAGCTCTCTTGCTCAGGATAGCTTGGGTGTCTATGGCCTTTGCACGCTTGGACCTCTCTTTCTCTACCTTCCATTTTGTGTGGAAGTGCTCCAGCTTGGATTCATTTGTTTCCGCTGGTCTGTCGTCACCTAGGTCAACAGCGCATCTAGGCATGTTGCCCACAATGCTAGTAACAAAATGCTTGATGGCTGCTCCATCAGCACCCACATGGATATTTTTCACTGCGCAGACAACCTCACCTAATATTTGCTCAAATCGATTCCTATTAGACACAATACCCTCGATGTGATTAGGTGACAAGCAACTAATGAGGGTAACGAGTTTGATACGAATTGATTTCTTGATTTCAGGAGTAAGTGCAAGCGTCGCCATCAATCTGCACAATATAATTGACAAATAGTTGCAACATTTATAACCACAAAAAATGCTATTTGTAAGCTAACTAAGAGATTTCTACATCCAACACACTTATGACTCATGTCATGCAAACTAAATAATCACATTCATCGTCAAAAACAAACACAAAACACAAGTTTACGACTTAACTTGACGTCAGCAGACCTAGTCAGTATACCGACCATCTGCAGATATCGCATTAAGCTGAAAACTATGGCACAAGTTAAATGCTTTGACACATCGTCAGCAGACCTAGTCAGTATACCGACCATCTGCAGATGACTATCAAACCAAATAACAAAAACAAACTTCACCACATAGCTTGGTGTCAGCAGACCTAGTCAGTAAACCGACCATCTGCAGATACCGTACTAAGTAGCAAAGCATCACACATGTCAAATGCTACGAGCGCACATCAGCAGACCTAGCGAGTAAACCGGCCATCTGCAGCGGGCTCTCAAAGCATTTAACAAAAACAAAGCCGCATTGTAACTTGGTAACTGCAAACCTAGTCAGTAAACCGACCATTTGCAGATACCGTGCCACAACGAAAACTTCTACATAAGTTAAATATTAAGAGTGCACATCAGCAAACCTAGCCAATCACTCGGCCATGTGCAGCGGGCCTCTTAACATTTAACGACACATGCACATGCATCACAAACAACGTTAAACTTAAGCGTATGCAAAAAATTAAATGACACCAACACTTTCAACTTAAAAATTACCTCAAATTGATCACACTAGCACCACTGACACCAAGTACAAGGAAGATTCTGTGAACAGTGACCCCCTGGACCACCCTTTTATACTACAATATAGCCCGCCGGGCCGGGAGGCGGGCCCGGCGGGCCCGGCTTGTAGCCCGGCGGGTCAATTGTGGGTTACCAGGTCATCCCACCCTCTAGGATTTGAGAACTGTGAATTTTGTGAACATTGAGATTTGTGAACAATAGCTGTGATCACAAGAAAAAAGGCTGTGATCACGTGAATATGAAATCCCTGCAATCAAGAAATGTCATATTACGCTTGCTATCCTTCTACCAGGCAAGTATAAGGTGGAAAACATGGATCTGTACCTCGAGCCTTTGATTGAGTACATTGAGACACTATGGCGAGGTATCAAAGTACATGTCCTTTGAAGGCCAATAAATAAGCGTGAGGGAGAGTTGAAAGGAGTTTTGCTTTCGACGATGTGTTTATATCTCTACCTCTCAATCATCTCAATTTTAAAATAGTTTTGGTAACCTTTCGACATCATACATGTTAGATTTGTGGACCATCACTTGTTTCAAAAAGACCCTGGACACTTAAGAAGGTGGTGTATGACAAACATCATCAATTTCTCCCTCCTTCACATCCCTAGTATGTTCCACATGAGGGGTCTCACCACTTGTGATGAGAGGTACACATTGGTTTGAGGCATGGAAAAGAACCCCTAATCCACCACACCCGATGGGATGTCTAGAGACTCAATCTTCTTTTGACTTCCATATTGGTGTGACATGAAGATCAATAATCTCTTAGATCCCATGCATATCTTCAAGAATGTAGACAAATATTTGGGACCATTTAACTGGTAAAAGAATACAAAGGGTACAAAACATTGGCTGCCTTCAAAGTGCATGTTGACCAATTGAAGGTGAGAGTGACAACATGGTCCTACCAAAGGCACCATGGGTATTAACCAAGAAGGAGCACAATAAGGTGAAAAGTGTGATTGCCTCTTTTCGTAAACCAACGAGAGTAATGCATTCATTGAAGGGTGCCTTCACAAATACCAAAAAGGAAGGAGAGGTACAATTATATGGCCTCAAGACACATGATTGGCACAAGATATTATAGGTATATAAATATTCGATTATTCTTTTTCTTTTTATGGTGCATAATTTGTAGGCTCATATACTAACTTCCATGTTTTTTCTATGCATAGTTTATTCTTCCAAATGCTATAGTTGGGTGTGGAGACAAGAAGGTGAGGGGCGATATTTACAAAATGGGAAGATTCGTGAGGTATGAATCTTCTCTTCAATTCACTAGCTAAGTTATCTTGAAGAATTGGTATCCTCATGCGCTCACAAATTATGTATTGGTAAATAGTACACCATGATGTCTATGTATGTAGGTACATATCCTTAAAGTAGGTAGATCCTACATCCATTGAGATGGCTCGTCTCATGTATATACCTTGTTTAATGCACTATACTAAATGTCATGCTTTTGTCTAATGTTAGTACAAACTATATAATGCAATATGGTCATAGGGAGAGCACTTTTGCACGGAGCATGTGGATTCTAAAAGAAACACATTTGATTTGTGGTGTGATGGAAACTTTTGAGCAAGAGAGTCGAGCTAGTAGATATCATACCAATGTCATAGAGGACAATCTTGAGCATTATAAAATTATTCAAGATATTCTTGAGGTTGGATTTAGAGCATTTAGTCTATTCATCTTTGATGTCAAATGGTTCAAGGTGGTATATAGGTGGTTGCAAGCTGAGGTTATCTAGTTTCATGTAGTGGGCGCCCTTGGCTTTAGCCAGAAAACAGGCATTTTTTCAAGAAGAATAGCCAATCTCTCCTAGTTAGCCACCTAGTTAGCCAAGGAGTTTCACTTCAAGGTCTTCTAATGAAACATCATATGCAAAGTTGGGCACCTAAAACTATAATCTGATCGAATATCCAATAGTTGCAAATCCCCTTTTCTTTGGGAATCAAAATTGTATATACAGGCCCTGTCAGAGGTTTAGACAAGTACAGTGAATGTGAGTAAATTACCTATAACTTTTACATTATTGCTCATATGATGTTTCCACTTTGCATATCATAAATACAAATAACATAGAGCTTAACTTGATTTATCGAGTAATTTTTTATGTGTTCTACTATTTTCTATATTATTTAAAAGGTATTAGAATTATTACAAAACATACTATTTTGTCCTCCCACCGCATCTACCATTTAAAATGCTCAAATTGTATGGATCTAGTGATGATTAGACTGGGAAAGATTAGTATAATGTGGGTATAAGTTAAAATTACAAATCTAACGGTTGGATTTTTGTAGATTTACTTTGGAAAATTTATTATGACTGTTAGAGGCCCATTAAATCAATCATAATTTAATTCAAGAAAATTAAATATTGAATCTTTCAATCTAAAAACTCTAGGGATCAATATGCTTGTTGCCATGAATTTATTAAAAAAATTAGCTTAATTTGAGTATGGGAAGGTCCATTTTCAATCCTCCCAACTGAAAATTCCCATATTGTGTCCACTCTCCCCTTTTCAAGTCTAAAACCAATCCTAGTTAGGTTTGGAAATCTAGGCTTGGTAAACATCAAAGCTTAGATATCATTCCATGTGTGAGGCTTAGGTAGGCACAAATCTTATAGATGCATGCCACTTTATGTCCACATCAGCTTTGAGAGGATCCACATAAGTAGCTTGCCACCTCACCTTGCCACCTCCACCCTCCATGTCAACATGGTCAACCTAGTTGACTCCCCACCTCATCATCCTAGTCATCATTAATGCCACATCTTCTTGTCACCTGTGCATGCCACCTCGCACTTGGTGACATGGCATGCCACATCAATCATAATAGTGCCACATGTCAAGAGAATGCCACGTGTCATGCACGCATGTGACACGTGGCACCTCCTTCCCACCTCCCCTTTTAAAAAAAAATATATATTTTTGAAAAAGTTAATTTAGTAATTTAGAGAAATAGAATATAGAATTTTAAAAAATAAAATATATATAACTTATTAAATAAAAGAATTTGATATCACTAATTTTAAAGGATTATATTTTGGAATTAGATCAATAATATTATTTTTAAAGTTCATGTTATTCAATTTAATAAAATAAATTTTTAAGTTTAATATTTCTTGAAAATATTTTGTGTAGAATAAACCTTTGAATAAAATTTAAAAACAATACATTATTAAAAAAATACAATTATATAATTATAAAATAAAAGATATATTTATATATCTAGTAATGATAAATATTTAGATTTGTTAATAAATATTATTAATAATATTAATTTTTAAGTGGATAATAGTTTATCTTTAATTATCTTTATGTTTATCTTAATTATCCAATCAATCTTAGATAGGAAATCCAATGAGATTTGAATTGGTTAACCTATTTTTCCTATATAATCACACATCTCTAGTACTATCCCACACTTATCTCTAGTACGATCCCATCATTGAGCCTTCATAATTTTTTCTCTCTTAGTTTCCTTGAGAATGACTTTCCATGGCCGCTTAAGCACCAAGAGACTTGAAAAGTCCGCATTGGGCACTAATTTTCAATCCAAACATGCTCCAATTGTGATCAAACTTTGCAAGCATTAGACCATGTTTGGGTACGATGGTATGGGGAAGGCCTCGATTTTCCATGGCCTCGTAAGCACCAAGAGACTTGAAAAGTCCACACTGGGCGCAAATTACTAACCCGACCACCCGATCATGACCAAACTTTGCAAGCATGTGGGAGGAGCCCACCCCCACATGCTTGCAAAGTTTGGTCCCCATCGGAGCATGTTTGGGTACGATGGTATGCGGAAGGCCTGGATTGTCCATGGCCTCCTAAGCACCAAGAGACTTGAAAAATCCACAGTGGGCACTAATTACCAATTCAAACATGCTCCGATTCTGACCAAACTTTACAAGCATGTGGGGGTGGGCCCCTCCCACATGCTTGCAAAGTTTGATTACCATCGGAGCATGTTTGGGTACGATGGTATGGGGAAGACCTAGATTTTCCATAGCCTCTTAAGCACCAAGAGACTTGAAAAATCCACATTGGGCACTCATTACAAATCGAAACATGCTCCGATTGTGACCAAACTTTACAAGCATGTGGGGGTGGGCCCCTCCCACATGCTTGCAAAGTTTGGTTCCCATCGAAGCATGTTTGGGTACGATGGTATGGGGAAGGCCCGGATTTTCCATGGCCTCGAGCACCAAGAGACTTGAAAAATCCACACTCGGTGCTATATACCAATTCAAACATATTTCGGTTGTGACCAAACTTTGCAAGCATGTGGGAGGGGCCCACTCCCACATGCTTGCAAAGTTTGGTCCCCATCGGAGCATGTTTGGGTATGATGGTAACTTTCCATGGCTGCTTAAGCACCAAGAGACTTGAAAAATATGCATTGGGCACTAATTTCAATCCGAACATGCTCGAATTGTGACCAAACTTTGCAAGTATCAGACCATGTTTGGGTACGATGGTATGGGGAAGGCCCCGATTTTCCACAGCCTCGTAAGCACCAGAAACTTGAAAAATCCACACTGGGCGCTAATTACGAATTCAAACATGCTCCGATTGTGACCAAACTTTGCAAGCATGTGGGAGGGGCCCACTCCCACATGCTTGCAAAGTTTGGCCTCCATGGGAGCATGTTTGGGTACGATAGTATGGGGAAGGCCCGGATGTTCCATGGCCTCTTAAGCACCAAGAGAGTTGAATAATCCGCATTGGGAACTAATTTTCAATCTAAACATGCTCTATTTGTGACCAAACTTTGCAAGAATGTGGGGGTGCGTTCCTCCCACATGCTTGCAAAGTTTGATTTCCATCGGAGCATGTTTGGGTACGATGGTATGGGGAAGGCCCAGATTTTCCAAGGCCTCTTAAGCACCAAGACACTTGAAAAATCCACACTGGGTGCTAATTACTAACCCAACCATGCTCCGATCATGATTAATTTTATAAGCATGTGGGAGGGGCCCACATCCACATGCTTGCAAAGTTTCGTCCCCATCGGAGCATGTTTCGGTATGATGGTATGGGGAAGGCCCGGATTTTCCATGGCCTCCTAAGCACCAAGAGACTTGAAAAATCCACACTAGGTGCTAATTACCAATGCAAACATGCTCTCATTGTGACCAAACTTTGCAAACATGTGGGGGTGGGCCCCTCCCACATGCTTGCGAAGTTTGGCTCCCATTGGAGCATGTCTGGGTACGATGGTATTGGGAAGGCTTGGATTTTTCACGGCCTCTTAAGCACCAAGAGACTTGAAAAATTGGCAATGGGCGGGCGCTAATTACCAAATCAAATATGCTCCGATTGTTACCAAACTTTGCAAGCATGTGGGGGTGGGCCCCTCCCACATGCTTGTTGCAAAGTTGGGTCCCCATCGGGGCATGTTTGGGTATGATGGCATGGGGAAGGCCCGGATTTTCCATGGCCTCTTAAGCACCAAGAGACATGAAAAATCCACACTGGGCACTAATTACCAGTCGAAACATGCTCTGAATGTGACCAAACTTTGCAAGCATGTGGGGGTGGGTCCCCCCCACATGCTTGTAAAGTTTGCTCCCCATCGGAGCATGTTTGGGTACGATGGTATGGGGAAGGCCCGGATTTTCCAAGGCCTCTTAAGCACCAAGAGACTTGAAAAATCCACACTGGCCACTAATTACCAATCCAAACATGCTCTGATTGTGACCAAACTTTGCAAACATGTGGGGGTGGGCCCGTACCACATGCTTGCAAAGTTTGGTTTCCATCAGTATGAGCATGTTTGGGTAAGATGGTATGGGGAAGGCCCGGACTTTCAATGGCCTCCTAAGCACCAAGAGACTTGAAAAATCCACCCTAGGCGCTAATTACAAGTCCAAACATGCTCTAATTATGACCAAACTTTGCATGCATGTGGGGGTGGGCTCCTCCCACATGCTTGCAAAGTTTGGTTCCCATTGGAGCATGTTTGGGTATGATGGTATGGGGAAGGCCAGGATTTTCCATGGCCTCTTAAGCACCAAGAGACTTAAAAATCCGCACTGGGTTCTAATTACCAATTCAAACATGCTGCGATTGTGACAAAACTTTGCAAGCATGTGGGGGTGGGTCCCCCCCACATGCTCACAAAGTTTGGTCCCCATTGGAGCATGTTTGGGTTTGACCATATTGAGAAGGCCCGAATTTTCCATGGCCTCTTAAGCACCAAGAGACTTGAAAAATCCACACTAGGCGCTAATTACTAATCCAAGCATGCTCCAATTGTGACCAAACTTTGCAAGCATGTGCGGGTGGGTCCTCCCCACATGCTTGCAAAGTTTGGTCCCTATCGAAGCATGTTTGGGTACGATGGTATGATTCATCTAACTCAATTGACAAATAAAAGTCAAATTATAATATTAATCCTAATCTCTTCTTTTTAATACCCAAAAATATCATGGGCAACTGGAAAGAACTTATAATATTAATTTTAATCTCTTCTTTTTAATATCCAAAAATATCACGGGGAATTGGAAAGAGTTTGTAAGAGTTTCCTCTCACCTTGTTAACTCAAGGCTCTCATTGAATTTTATGTGTCTAATCCATGACATAAATAAAACCACACAAATTCACCATGTGTACATCGCATTTTTATACAATTTTCCTATGCACCAAAGCTTCTCACATAATTCAAAAACTAAAACTAAAATGTATGTGTTAATGTGAGACAGAGTTGAATCACTAAACTCCATTAATTGGTTCCTTAGTTAACCATTCATACTATGCAAGAAGAATACATCAAGACTATGCAAGAATAATACATCCGTTTATCCCCATCTTAAGGGAAATATATATATTCCAATAGAGTACACATTCAAATTAAATGGCATATTAATGGATTTAGTAAAAGTCCCAAGATAATTATTTTTAAAATAATGAAAAGAGAAAGAATCCAAAATTAAAGAGACACTTACTTGGATTAGAAAGATTTCTTTGCGTTAATAAGATGATTAGAGGATTTTCCACGATTAAGAAAACCCTAATTCCACATACTATAGAGTATGAGAGTCTTGATGCTTTAGAGCTTGTTTTCTTGTAAATAAAGGGCCTAGAAGACCTTTGCTTCCTGATTTAAAAAGTAATTTAGGTATAAATTAAGATTTACATGCACATGGTTATGTGTGATTTTTAATTTGAGCTTGGAGGCTTAGTGTTCTCAGAGAAAATAAAGGGTTGTATAGATTAGGTTTAACATGCACATAGTCATGAAACTTAATTTTAGCTTGGAGGTTAGATAGACATTACTATTGCATTAAAACAATTATGTGGCATAATAATGGATTTAGTAAAAGTCCCAAGATAATTATTTTTTAAATAATGAAAAGAGAAAGAATCCAAAATTAAAGAGACACTTACTTGGATTAGAATCATCTCTTTGAGTTAATAAGATGATTAGAGGATTGCCCACGATTAAGAAAACCCTAATTCCACATACTATAGAGTATGAGAGTCTTGATGCTTTAGAGCTTGTTTTCTTGTAAATAAAGGGCCTAGAAGACCTTTGCTTCGTGATTTAAAAAGTAGTTTAGGTATAAATTAAGATTTACATGCACATGGTTATGTGTGAATTTTAATTTGAGGTTGGAGACTTAGTGTTCTCAGAGAAAATAAAGGGTTGTATAGATTAAGTTTGACATGCACATAGTCATGAAACTTAATTTTAGCTTGGAGGTTAGATAGACATTACTATTGCATTAAAACAATTATATGGCATAATAATGGATTTAGTAAAAATCCCAAGATAATTATTTTTTAAATAATGAAAAGAGAAAGAATCCAAAATTAAAGAGACACTTACTTGGATTAGAAGCATTTCTGTTAATAAGATGATTAGAGGATTGCCCATGATTAAGAAAACCCTAATTCCACATACTGGCTTTAGAGCTTGTTTTCTTGTAAATAAAGGGCCTAGAAGACCTTTGCTTCGTGATTTAAAAAGTAATTTAGGTATAAATTAAGATTTACATGCACATGGTTATGTGTGAATTTTAATTTGAGCTTGGAGGCTTAGTGTTCTCAGAGCAAATAAAGGGTTGTATAGATTAAGTTTAACATGCACATAGTCATGAAACTTAATTTTAGCTTGGAGGTTAGATAGACATTAGTATTGCATTAAAACAATTATGTGGCATATATTGATCAGATAGGTAGATTAGAATGCGATTAGATAGCTAGATTAGAATGCGATTAGATAGCTAGATTAGATATAAGGTTAGATAGACATTACTATTGCATTTAAATAATTAAAGATGAGATAGCTAGATTAAAATGGGGATAGATAGAGGCCTGCCATTTATACCTAAACAATTTTGTGACACTAGCATCGCTCTAACGAGATATTAATTGGAGGTTAAGAAAAGAAAGGCACACATTTAGCTTTGAAACTTGAGTGAATCACCATGCCTAATAAACTTCTTGTGACACAAGCAATGTGTGGGGTCCTACGTTGAGTGAGATAGACACATCATCAATAAGCCTTACTGATCTAAAATATGTGGTGACACATGGCTACACGATGGAACAAGATTTGACTGTTGCTATTGTTCCTCAAGGTTACGCACGATTCTAAGAATCTAGTAGCATGGGCTTCACATTCCTAGACCATAGAGAGGTATCCACTCAAGATGCTGTTAACACAATCCCAGAGTATTGGGTACTTTACCTGCCACCTATGACCTCCATATGACTAACCACACAACATTGCTCGTTAGTTTTATGCCCTTGGTCATAACTATGGCAACCATGATTGTAGTAGTCCCTAGAACAATGGCTCAAAGCCTAGCTAACACATCCATATCATCTGCTAGGGCTACAAATAGAGGAACCTTCACCCAAAATCATCGCCTCTAGTTTGCCATTGTAACCGAGAGCAAGGGGGGCATTCTTACAAATGACTAGACCAGGGGCACCCTTGGCTCATATGCCATTGTAGTACCTATGGGAATTTTTGTATGACCCCCCACCTACTAGACTCATGTTACTCCTCCTAGGACTCATGCCATTATGCTCACTATTGCCATGTTGTACCAATACTTTGAGCAGTAGCCCTTCCAACTCATTCAGTAGCCTTTGCATAAGCATTGGGGAGAGAAGTGATCGAAAGTATAAGGTTAGTCGTGAGAGATAACAAACAAAGTAGCCCTAGAAAGGCTACACAAATCATGAAGCTCACACATAAGTTCAATGGAGAGGGCAATCTTAAAAGACATCTCGAGATCTTTGATGAAGTTTGTGTGGTCTTAGGGGAGAGGGATGATCTTGCAAAAACCAATGCATTTAGATGTACGAGATCTTTGATAAAGTTTGTGTGGCCTTAGGGGAGAGGGATGATCTTGCAAAGACCAATGCCTTTAGATGTACATTACATGGAAAGGCTGATTATTGGTATCCAAACTTGAGAGTTAAAGAATGTTTAAACTTTATCGATTTTTTATGGTTATTCCTAGAGCAATTTGTGGACAAGGAAGCTTTGTGGAGTGTGGCTTCACAATTACACAAAGTTGAGAGAGAAGAAGATGAGTCAATGAGAGAGATTTTATTAGTCATCTCAAGCATTTGAACTCTCATTGTGCTCTACATGATTGCTTCTCCAATAATCAACTACTTGATCGATTCATCCACCCACAGGTTTAAACATGAAGATATCTATATGGTTTGGTCATTAGAGGTATCACCACCTAGGAGGACGTCATAGCTAATGTTGTCCAACTTGAGGATAACGTGATGTGATAAGATGTCAGCGCTTTAGATTCTAAGTTTGTTACATCAAGAGAGAAACGAATGGTTGTAGCACTTCTCAAAAGCTATCCAAGAGGAAATTAAGATTATCAAAACTCGAGAAAATCTACACATGTACCTAGGGAGAAAGAGGAAATTAAGATTATTGAAGCTCCATACAATCTACACATGTACCTAGGGAGAGAACTTCATTGGTTGTAGTCAAGGATATACCACCAACGAATGTCCAATCTTAAAACCTTGTTACAATGGTAACCTTGGCTATTGTGAGCACATGGTCACGAAGGCCGAGATTCTCGGACACACCTACATGGTAATTCTAACACAACGAGATCATAGGTAGCCTTTTCGGCAGTGTCACAAACACTAGCCCTTAGTCCTCTAACAAATCAAGCAATGGGTGAGTATCCACGTAATAAATCCTATCAAAGGGCATGCACAATACACCCAATGTGCCATTACCTCCACTAGCCTACGACCGCAACCACCTCCAACAAGGAGGACACATCTTAATCGAGTAAGCTTCAAGGGGCCTCCTAATTATCGAGAATATGCGGTGGATATCAAACCCATTCCACACTTCTTTGAGGACCCCATGGAGCTTCATTAGGAATATTATGTAGTGGATGGGAGAGGGGGAGTTGAGCCAATTTACCAACTTGCCACTATGGGAAGGGGCTAGGGCATCAACACAAGAGGAAGGAGAATGCCTCTTCAATGTTCCAACTTTCAAGGTCCCCATCAAGTTTCAGAATGTCTTACAAATCTTCCTCAACTCAATGAAGCTATGCCCTCAAATATGCCTTCGGCTACCTGTAATTGTTGTGGCATAGATCATTGGATTGGATTAAAGACTACCCCAACAAGTCTATGGTGATAAGTCCACATATATGACCCATCATCACAACCTTAAACATGGTTGGAAGGAGATTTTCAAGGCCAATGAAAGGAAGGGTGGAGGGTAGAGCTCAATATGCAAAAACTCCTAATCATAACCCTACATAGCCAGAAATAAATTTCAAAAGCTAAGAGGTAATTCCTTAATTTGACAAACCTAAATAATAGGAATCCCAACACCATTTGATTACAGTGAAAAGCTTAGGTTACAATTTTTTTTTTAAAGTGCAACTATATTTAAGGACAAAAAGAAAATTTCAAAAAAAAAGACTTTTTAAGAACCATAACTTATATCAAAATGTGAGTTTCATGTAATCATATTTCTCACTTCCGTGAGATGCACAATGTAATTCTGTAGTTCTGAGTCCTTGAAAAGCAAGTTGATTTCCTTAGAGATGGCTTGATTGTCTTCTTCCAAGTGTTCCTTGTGGATTTCATTGATCCTATCTTGAAATTCCTGTTGAGCCCTATTCATTTGAATGAGCTATTCCATGGCATTCTTTGTGTATTGATTGAGCTTTGACTGCTTGCATGTTGGCTTTGTGAAGAGTTTTCATCTGCAAATTCAGACCAGCCCTCAGACCCGGCATCAAATTGAGAAATTATGATTAAAAGCACATTTATTTTTTTTTTATCCAGACAGTCCACAAGTACTTATAGCACGGATAATGTTCCATAATTCTGCATAGCATTTAATTTGTTGACCTAGAAGGTTTTCTATCCCACTTAAGTCCCAAGATTGGATCGACGAAATACATTGATTTAAAAGTTTTAGAGCACATGCATTGCATGCACACCCCCGATGAAGAGATGGGCAATTGTTTTTGGCTCCTTTTTACATCTTGGGCATTGTCCATCCCCATATCCAAATCTATTTGCATGGGCATTTGTCCACAGTGCTTTATGCATGATCAACCACATCAAACAAGATTTCTTTGAAGGGATAATGGGTGACTAGATTTTTGAGAACTTGAATCCCCATTGTTTCCTATCCCATATCAGGTTCCATCTATTGTTGAGTTTGCAATGTAATGGAGGATCTTGAGAGGGGAGAGAGGGAATAGGTAGTAGGTTGTGTTTGGATTTCCAGGAGAAAGCCTTATAAGACATCGGGCCTTTGAGTTGGAGAAAAACAATTCTCTCATTAGGCCATAAAAGCATTATGTCTTTAATTAAAAGCAAATCCATTGCAGAGAGTCTGAAGACTATACATAGATCTCGATCTGATTTCCATCTGCCCTCCGTACTGCACCACAGGTCACCTTAGGTTCGTATCCCCTTTTTGTGAAGTTTGTATGCATGTCTAAATTGACCTGCAGGGATATTAGTCGCTACAATGGTGGAGAACCACACTCAATCTAGATGCAAAACATGTGCATGTTTTCTGGATTTATTATATAGCTGCAATTCCTCTTTACATATGTTCCATGCTTTCCACATTGCTAGGATTAGGGGGCTGCCATGCGGTTTTATTTTGACCATGCTGAAGAAAACCGTTAGCTCTGGGAGTTTTTTCCATTTGGGGAAGTCTGCAATACTGTATTTATCTACATTTCTTTTGAGCAAGATGGCCTAGTTTTCATGGGACAATAGGAAACTTTTGATGATCCATTTAACTGCCATTCGATCCGCAAAATCCACAATATTGGGAATTCCGAGACCTCCATGATTTTTGGGTTTGTTGCGTACCTTCTAGGCTAGGCTACTTTAGGGAGTTTCATATCCTTGGCATTGCTTGACCACAAAAAATTCCTGCACATTTTTTCTAATTGTTTTAAATCAGAAGTCGATGGGTGCCAACAAGAAAGAAAGTATAATGTGGTTAGGAAAAGAATATGTTTGAGAACTAAGAATATGATGGGAAAGAAAGAATATGTGGTTGTGCTACATGCCCACCCAACATCTGAATTTGATCTGTAGTTTGTCCAAAATCCTTTGCCATCGTTGATGCATAGAGACCTCAAACCCCATTGGAATGCCTAGGAGTCTGAAGATTTGTCCCTCATTCAGAAGTTTGCATCCTTGATCAAAAAGCCACTGCGGTGAATCTGCCAACATGGTTCTATATTTTAGAGTGGTTTATGATTGAACCTGAGGTACTAATTGATCCGGAGTCATTGTTGTGAATAAAACCCTTGGTATCATCTGCAAACTGCTGAAGGGATGCCCGTCCTTTGTTGTTTGGGAACTGGATTCCCCTTAGAAGGCCTTTCTCCATGGCATTTTGAACTAATCAACCTAGAGCATGAATAACAATTGCAAAAAGTAGCGGAGCTAGCGGGCACCCTTGCCTTATGGAGTGGCTTATTGTAAAGGGTTCAGTGAGATTCCCATTAACCATTACTCTTGCCTTTGCATTTCCAAACAGTACTTGCACGATATTTATGAAGTTGGGGCCCAGTCCTCTGGCTTTAAGGGATTGCAAGATAAAATCCCATTCAAGCCTATCAAAATAAACTCTTAGGTCACAATTGTAGAACTCATGCGCACTTGAAACACTTTTCAGATTGTCGATCAAGCATCATCATCATCATCATCAATTGCATTTGTCGATCAAGCATCATCATCATCATCATCAATTGCATGTGCCAATGCTGGGATCTCAAACATATGAAACACATGATAGCCAAAACTTCATTCGTAACACACATTGCTTGCCTTCACGCCCAAGCAGTGAGTGGAAGGAGTCATCTGAAGCAAAAGTAATGCTCATGTCCATGGTGTGGGCAATAGAACAATCATGTACTGGGTAATAGAAGGTTAGCTATGCTAACCTTCTCACTACCCACCTGCGCAGTGTGAAGGTTAAAACATGTGAAACTCAAGCTCGACCTAAACAGGTTGACCTGCCCAGAATGACAAAAACTACCACGAGATAATCGACAATTTATTAAAATCATATGCAACATTATCATTATTGCGCATATACCAATCAATGGCAGGTTTTCGGACCATTGCAGCACTAGGACATGGTAGCTGTGATAGCCTGTACCTCATCAATGGCAGCCCTGATTGATTCTAGGGCAACAGCAAAGCGGGCTGTCTTGTGGAGCTCGTGCAAGACAAGATACCATGGTATTGGCAACCATGTCATTCTGCATGGATTCTCCATGGTGTAAGATGGTCCCTCTGAAGGCCGGCGGGCCTACTTCCTACTTCTCTCCATAGTTCTTCTCATGATATCTTCTTCACCACCATGGCCTTTTGCTCTGCTTCTGAACACAGCCCCTATGATCTTCTCACTCTGTTCTTTCTCTTGTATCAAGCTTACAAGCTCATCTCATTCCAGCATTGCGCCTAATAGTACTGTGCTACCAAATCCATGGCTAGTCTTGACTCTTCTTCTCTTTCCTTACGTATGGCCATTAAATTGCTCTAAGGCGGCGCAGATGCCTTGCCATAGCTGCAGCAGAACCATATTAAAACTGATATATATTCCTGCAGACAATATCTACATGGCTGTCCTCAGATTGCACACGGCCATTTTTTCTTCACACACAGACACACAATGAGTACGGGTCTGCATGACTCATGGCAGCGAACAACAAGCATAAGCATGTGATGAAAGGCAGCGCCGACAGGCGGCGGCGCCATCAGCGCAGTGGTAAGAATTGTTGGCTCTTAAGCTAGAGGTACTGGATTCGATTCCTACGTCTGACACCGTCTGTGTGCTCTGCAGGTTTTAATAATTTTAACATATGCTAGGCTTTACATTTTCATTCATTTGCAATTGTGGAGAGCGTACACGTTTAGAACGCTACGCAGTTTTATATATTATTTATAAAGCTACGCATCTCACAATATGTCCGCATTATAATCTCCTCAACCCTAAACCCGTCACCTTGGGTGTTCCGACATCTACTCCAACTATCAATCCAATCAGACCATGCAAGAAGAATACATCCATACTATGCAAGAAGAATACATGCTTTTACCCCATCTCAAGGGAAAAATATATATATTCCAATAGACTACACATGCAAACTAATTGGTATATTGATAGATTTAATGAAAGTCCAAAGATAATTATATGTTAAATAATGAAAAAGAGAAAGAATCCAAAATTAAAGCGACACTTACTTGATTAGAATTAGCATTTCTTCGAGTTAATAAGATGATAAGAGGATTGCCCATGATCAGGAAAACCTTAATTCCACATACTACGGAGCATGAGAGTTTTGATGCTATAGAGCTTGCATTCTTGTAAATAAGACTTTTTCTTTATGATTTGAAAAGTAATTAAGGTATAAATTAAGATTTACATGCACATGGTTATGTGTCAATTTTAATTTGAGCTTGGACGCTTAGTGTTTGAGAGACAATAAGAACAAAGGGTTGTACTATAGATTAAGTTTTACATGCACATAGCCATGAAACTTAACTTTGGCTTGGAGGTTAGATAGACATTAGTATTGCATTGAAACAATTATGTTCCATATATATAAAATAGATAGCTCGAGTAGAATGGGGTTAGAGATAAGATTAGATAGCTAGATTATAATGGGGTTAGATAGACATTACTATTGCATTTACACCTGAACAAATTTGTGACACTAGCATCGCTCTAACCATATATTGATTGGAGGTTGAGGATAGAAAGGCACACATTTAGCTTTGAAACTAGAGTGAATCACGATGCATAAGAAACTTCCTATAATGCATAGCTAGAGTAGAATGGGGTTAGAGATAAGATTAGATAGCTAGGTTATAATGGGGTTAGATAGACATTACTATTGCATTAAAACAATTAAATGGCACATAAATTAGATAGCTAGATTAAAATGGGGATAGATAGAGGCCCATCATTTATACCTGAACAAATTTGTGACACTAGCATCGCTCTAACCATATCTTGATTGGAGGTTGAGGATAGAAAGGCACACATTTAGCTTTGAAACTAGAGTGAATCACGATGCATAGGAAACTTCCTGTAATGGAAGTTGGGACAAACAATGTACGGGGTCCTACATTGTGTCCATAGAGACACCATCAATAAGCCTTAACTGATCTCAAATATGTGGTGATGCCTGACTACACGATGGAACAAGATTGGACTCTGCTCATATTGTTCCTCAAGGTTACACATGATTCTAAGAATCTACTAGCACGAGCTTCACATTCCTAAACCCTAGAGAGGTATCCACTCAAGATGTTAACACAATCCTAGAGTATTAGGTACTTTACAACTCATAATGGCACTGCCTATGAACTCCCTATGACTAACCAAACAACATTGCTCGTTAGTTTTATGCTCTTGGTCATAGCCATGGCAACTACGGTTGTAGTAGTCGTTACAACAATGGCTCCTAGTTAACATGTCCATATCATCTTTTACGGCTACAAACATAGGGACCTTAACCCAAAATATGCGCCCTCTACGTTGTAACCTAGAGCAACGGGGGCATCCTTACAAATGACTAGAGCAGGGGTGCCCTTGGCTCATATGTCATTGTAGTACCTATGGGAATTTTTGTATGACCCCCTACCTACTAGACTCAATTCACTCCTCTAGGACTCATGCCATTATGCCCACAAGTATTGTCCTTTGTACCATATGCTACCCCTTATGTAGTACCAATGCTTCCAACAGCAAACAATCCTCCCAATTCCTCCAGTAGTCTTTGCACAAGCATTAGGGAGAGCAGTGAATGAAAGTATAAGGCTAGTCATGAGAGATAACAAAAGAAGTAGCTCTAGAAAGGCTACACAAATCATGAAGCGAACACATAAGTTTAATGGAGAGGGCGATCCTAAAAGACATCTGGAGATTTTTGATAAAGTTTGTGAGGCCGTAGGTTAGAGGGATGATCTTGCCTTTAGCCTTACATTAGATGGCAAGGGTGGTGATTGGTATGGGACCCTGAGAGTTAAAAAATGTTTAAACTTTATCGATCTTCGTGATGGTTATTCCTAAAGAAATTTGTGGATGAGGATTTTTTCTACTTCCGTCGTCATTGTGTGGCAGTGAAGTCTTGGGTAATTTTTTGTCAACAATTCTAGATGGTGTTTTGTATGAACCCTAAATTAGTTTTGAAGGTCTCTAACAGAGTGATCCATCAAGGGCTGAAAGTTGGTTCCAAGACATGGTTGAGAAAAAAATTCATCGTGTGTGTGATCGATGTAGTCACGTATTGTTTCCTTGGGATTTTGTTCCAATTAGAACATTTAGATGACGGGGCTCCATTTGGGCCCGTAGGGTGCAAATCCGAGAATGAAGGACTCCCTCACTACGTTGAAAGAGATTTTGTGCCGAGGGTCCAAGGATTGGAACCATTGCAAAGCCTTGCATTCAAGGCTGAGTCCAAGGAGATGGACTTTGGTTGCATCTTCGAATATTTCAAATGCTTGACAAATTTGGTTAAAGACCTCGATATGGAATATGGGGCAAGTGTTGTGACACTCCCCTTCCTAGAGCTTGTGCTAAGGTTGGAATGTCAAGTTGTGGTGTAAGGGGAGGTTGTGCAAGGGTGGGGGGTGGGAATAGATTCGTGGTGAATAGAGAAGAAGGTACATGAGTGTTCTCGAGGCATCTATCCTTGCCGGGGTGCATGTATGGAGGGGGCCCACTAGATGAGGGCTCTTCAAAAATCGTTTTGCCCTCACGACCAACTTTGATTTACAATTCAAATCCAACTTTAGATCTAACTGATTCTGGGGTTCTTTAGATTGGTCTGCTCTCCATAGAATCATGGGATAAAGATCCCTTATATATATAGAACTCATTATCAGATAATAATTTATTCAGAATATATCATTCATATTCTTAACACAATAATGGTCCATTAGATCGAAATTTCCATCTGAACATTCCTCCATGGAAGTTTTAGTTATGTAGGTTTTTAATTTGTCATCCCTCCACTAGGTCAAGTGTTAATAGTAGCAATCTGTCAGCACAATCCACTAATCTCGTAGTGATTTACTGAAGTCATTATCGTCATTCAAGTTATGAACATCACCACAGGGACTCGTCCCATCCTTCATTGAGGCTTTACTCAGCTTATTACATTTCAACCACCAAAATTCAGAAATCATCCTTTTTCAATCAGAATCCAAAATCAACTCATCAGTTCTCATCCAGAATTCTAAAATCATATCAACCAGCATTCGAATTCATCATTTGGATAGCATTTTTACTTATAATTTCAAGGTCTTAGATTTACTCATATATACTTCCAGTAAAGAGCTGTAGCTATACCCTCGATATATACGGGTAGTCACGGTCCTTGGAATTATAAGGTAAATACCATCATGACTAGGCCTTAAGCAAGTCAGGGATTTCCATACAATTGTGGTACTTCATCTGAAGACCCACTTTCAATTTTATGAATCTTCATTCTGAATATCAATTTGTGTGAATTTTATTACACAATTATAACTTTTTATTGTTACTTCACAAATTTATGACATTTTTGGCTTTTCAGTTGATCCACTTTAGCCAATTCGCTCTGATACCAACAGCTGAAAGATCATTGCTCCCTCTGCGCAACGAATTCGGGGGTGCTAGCAGTGGAAGTAGCACTTCTTGCGCGGGACAGGATTCTTCACTCGGGGCCTCGCCCACACGGATATCTAGTCAAGAGACTAATCCCTTGGTTCTTCAAAAACCAAACTCAAAAAAACTTCCCTCTACCGGAGAGCATGGGCGATTCCACCAGGATAATTATACTCTAACGTAGTCAGGGTCATTACTTACCAAACTGACCCGACCGAACGTGAGTGTCACTTGGCCAGATCAAGGAAGAAACTTGCACTTGGATCATAGAAACCAACGCTTTTTCCCCATCGAGAGGCACATCCGTTGATTCTTTTTCTATAGAACAATTACTATCCGGGATTTTACTTCATCTATCGTACTATAACAGAATTGAGTATTATTTTATGGATCCATCAGTCCAGCCTAACCCCATCCAGTCCCATGGGTTAGCCAACTGCCCAACCACTATAGTGATGGGATCCAATTAGGAATTTGGTTAGGTTTTGTCCCACATACTAGGGGAAAGAGTTTCCAGGTCCCCTAGCCAGATATTCATGCAAATTTAATGCCAGTCATACCACTTACACACACACCCAATATGAAATTGCCTTTTTCATACATTCAGCTATCTTTAAAACAATCATTTAATGAAACCATAGTGTCACCGATCATAATCCTCAAAATCTCCGATTGAATCCTTATTTCCAATCATTCTTCATCGGTGTATCTATGGCATCATTCGCAACCAGAACGCTCACCACCTGTCCACTCAGAGACCTTTTCGATAGTTCCTAGCTCATAGTAACCGGTAATATATTCTCTTATAAAAATCAAGATGGAATATCCATTAAAGATCAGCAATAAGATCAACCAACAGATCCATATAAAAGAGCCATGGACTCATCCGTTGATGAGGACCAGCAAGGTCAATCAACCAGATCCATGCTTGGTTTCAGAAAACCACTCTTACTCCTTGTTCCAATATCTTCCACGATGCACGTGTGGGTATCTTCAGCGACCCAGAGCTTGAGCACCGTATGGTCAGCATCCTCTAGGATCATTCGCAGGTGACCTAGCGCTTCACTCATAGGCCGCTTCCGTGGTCCCTCATCCACCGTACTGGAAGCTCACCATTTAAGTCAAACCGAGGCTGGTCAAGACCTTGGCCGACCTTGCTATGCGAGACGTCCTGCATTGACTCTCTATCAGCTGTTGCAACTTTATCAACTAGGTCTCCATGACCTCATTCACAAGACGGTCAAAATGCTTCCCCAGCATTTTTGACATAAAACAGTCATTTAAAAACAGGTCATAAATACAGTTTCTATAATGAACTCTTATCTTTCACATTGTTCCACATCCGTCCACATTACTTAATGCATATCCAATTCACATGTATACCCATTCTCATCCAATTACATCATTTTCCATCTCATCACATCTTTCCTCATTTATTCTCATCACATGTCATCCACTCACATCAACCCATATTCACATTCCATCACACCTCATTCATTTCACATCTATCTCAATTTACATCACATCTCATTCATTCACATCCCGATTCACATCTCATTCATTCACTCACATCGATATCACATCCTTTCACATACACATCCACATCCATTCTTTCACATACACATCCGCATTCATTCTTCAACATACACATCCACATCCATTCTTTGACATACACATCCACATCCATTCTTCCACATACACATCTTATCACATCCTATTTTCATCTTATCACATCCCCTACACATCTTATCACATCCATTCACATTCTATCACATTCCATACACCTCATATCATATCCATTCACATTCTATCACATCTTATAAACATCTTATCGCATCCTATTTTCACCTTATCTCATCCATTCACATGCTATTCCCATTTAATAGCTTTTTCGAGGTTGATCCCGATAATGGGACTTTTTCTAAATTTCTGCCAATTGCTTGACCTAATTAAAGATTCTTTTTCTCGACGACTATATTCTCAATTTCTCAAATGAATTATAATATTCAATACTTCTCTTTTGAATAAAAGGATTCATGGAATCTACAAAAATCAATTCTACCCATATTTTCACTTTTGATAAATAATCATAAATTGAATTATACTAGAAATTCCTCTTCTTCTCATTTAATTTCTTAGATCTCAAAACCATGGGAATTCCTCTTTTTGCATTTAATTAATTGCATTCCAATGTCATGGGTATTCCTCTTTTATCATCAAATATTTTACATAAGGTAATTTCATCTAAAATAAATTACCCATTAATTCAATATGCTAGGAATTTCTCTTTTTCCATCTGAATGGTGAAATTCCAAATGTCATATGAATTCCTGTTTTAACATTTAAATATTTCTCATAGATAAAATAAATTTATCTAAATTTCATCTTTGATTGGATCGATGAAATACATTGATTCAAAAGTTTTAGAGCACATGCATTGCATGCACACCCAATGAAGAGATGGGCAATTGTTCTTGGCTCCTTTTTACATCTTGGGCATTGTCCTTCCCCATATCCAAATCTATTTGCATGGGCATTTGTCCACAGTGCTTTATGCATGATCAACCACACCAAACAAGATTTCTTTGGTGGGATAATGGGTGACTAGATTTTTGAGATCTTGAATCTCCATTGTTTCCTATCCCATATCAGGTTCCATCTATTGTTGAGTTTGCAATGTAATGGAGGATCTTGAGAGGGGAGAGAGGGAATAGGTAGCAAATTTTGTTTGGATTTCTAGGAGAAAGCCTTATAAGACATCGGGCCTTTGAGTTGGAGAAAAACAATCCTCTCATTAGGCCATAAAAGCATTATGTCTTTAATTAAAAACAAATCCATTGCAGAGAGTCTGAAGACTATACATAGATCTCGATCTGATTTCCATCTGCCCTCCGTACTGCACCACAGGTCACCTTAGGTTCGTATCCCCTTTTTGTGAAGTTTGTATGCATGTTTAAATTGACCTGCAGGGATATTAGTCGCTACAATGGTGGAGAACCACACTCAATCTAGATGCACAACATGTGCATGTTTTCTGGATTTATTATATAGCTGCAATTCCTCTTTACATATGTTCCATGCTTTCCACATTGCTAGGATTAGGGGGCTGCCATGCAGTTTTATTTTGACCATGCTGAAGAAAACCGTCAGCTCTGGGAGTTTTTTCCATTTGGAGAAGTCTGCAATACTGTATTTATCTACATTTCTTTTGGGCAAGATGGCCTAGTCTTCATGGGGCAATAGGAAACTTCTGATGATCCATTTAGTTGCCATTCGATCCGCAAAATCCACAATATTGGAAATTCCGAGACCTCCATGATTTTTGGGTTTGGTGCGTACCTTCGAGGCTTCTTTAGGGAGTTTCATCTCCTCGGCATTGCTTGACCACAGAAAATTCCTACACATTTTTTCTAATTGTTTTAAATCAGAAATCGATGGGTGCCAACAAGAAAGAAAGTATAATGTGGTTAGGAAAAGAATATGTTTGAGAACTAAGAATATGTTGGGAAAGAAAGAACATGTGGTTGTGCTACATGCTTACCCAACATCTGAATTTGATCTGTAGTTTATCCAAAATCCTTTGCCATCGTTGATGCATAGAGACCTCGAACCCCATTGGAATGCCTAAGAGTGTGAAGATTTGTCCCTCGTTCAGAAGTTTGCATCCTTGATCAAAAAGCCATTGTGGTTAATCTGCCAGAAATGGTTCTAATTCCTATTTTAGAGTGGTTTATGATTGAACCTGAGGTACTAATTGATCCGGAGTCATTGTTGTGATGAATAAGACCCTTGGTATCATCTGCAAACTGCTGAAGGGATGCCCGTCCTTTGTTGTTTGGGAACTGGATTCCCCTTAGAAGGCCTTTCTCCATGGCATTTTGAACTAATCAACCTAGAGCATGAATAACAATTGCAAAAAGTAGCAGAGCTAGCGGGCACCCTTGCCTTATGGAGTGGGTTAGTTTAAAGGGTTCAGTGAGATTCCCATTAACCATTACTCTTGCCTTTGCATTTCCAAACAGTACTTGCACGATATTTATGAAGTTGGGGCCCAGTCCTCTGTCTTTAAGGGATTGCAAGATAAAATCCCATTCAAGCCTATCAAAATAAACTCTTAGGTCACAATTGTAGAACTCATGCGCACTTGAAACACTTTTCAGATTGTCGATCAAGCATCATCATCATCATCATCATCAATTGCATTTGTCGATCAAGCATCATCATCATCATCATCAATTGCATGTGCCAATGCTGGGATCTCAAACATATGAAACACATGATAGCCAAAACTTCATTCGTAACACACATTGCTTGCCTTCACGCCCAAGCAGTGAGTGGAAGGAGTCATCTGAAGCAAAAGTAATGCTCATGTCCATGGTGTGGGCAATAGAACAATCATGTACTGGGTAATAGAAGGTTAGCTATGCTAACCTTCTCACTACCCACCTGCGCAGTGTGAAGGTTAAAACATGTGAAACTCAAGCTCGACCTAAACAGGTTGACCTGCCCAGAATGACAAAAACTACCACGAGATAATCGACAATTTATTAAAATCATATGCAACATTATCATTATTGCGCATATACCAATCAATGGCAGGTTTTCGGACCATTGCAGCACTAGGACATGGTAGCTGTGATAGCCTGTACCTCATCAATGGCAGCCCTGATTGATTCTAGGGCAACAGCAAAGCGGGCTGTCTTGTGGAGCTCGTGCAAGACAAGATACCATGGTATTGGCAACCATGTCATTCTGCATGGATTCTCCATGGTGTAAGATGGTCCCTCTGAAGGCCGGCGGGCCTACTTCCTACTTCTCTCCATAGTTCTTCTCATGATATCTTCTTCACCACCATGGCCTTTTGCTCTGCTTCTGAACACAGCCCCTATGATCTTCTCACTCTGTTCTTTCTCTTGTATCAAGCTTACAAGCTCATCTCATTCCAGCATTGCGCCTAATAGTACTGTGCTACCAAATCCATGGCTAGTCTTGACTCTTCTTCTCTTTCCTTACGTATGGCCATTAAATTGCTCTAAGGCGGCGCAGATGCCTTGCCATAGCTGCAGCAGAACCATATTAAAACTGATATATATTCCTGCAGACAATATCTACATGGCTGTCCTCAGATTGCACACGGCCATTTTTTCTTCACACACAGACACACAATGAGTACGGGTCTGCATGACTCATGGCAGCGAACAACAAGCATAAGCATGTGATGAAAGGCAGCGCCGACAGGCGGCGGCGCCATCAGCGCAGTGGTAAGAATTGTTGGCTCTTAAGCTAGAGGTACTGGATTCGATTCCTACGTCTGACACCGTCTGTGTGCTCTGCAGGTTTTAATAATTTTAACATATGCTAGGCTTTACATTTTCATTCATTTGCAATTGTGGAGAGCGTACACGTTTAGAACGCTACGCAGTTTTATATATTATTTATAAAGCTACGCATCTCACAATATGTCCGCATTATAATCTCCTCAACCCTAAACCCGTCACCTTGGGTGTTCCGACATCTACTCCAACTATCAATCCAATCAGACCATGCAAGAAGAATACATCCATACTATGCAAGAAGAATACATGCTTTTACCCCATCTCAAGGGAAAAATATATATATTCCAATAGACTACACATGCAAACTAATTGGTATATTGATAGATTTAATGAAAGTCCAAAGATAATTATATGTTAAATAATGAAAAAGAGAAAGAATCCAAAATTAAAGCGACACTTACTTGATTAGAATTAGCATTTCTTCGAGTTAATAAGATGATAAGAGGATTGCCCATGATCAGGAAAACCTTAATTCCACATACTACGGAGCATGAGAGTTTTGATGCTATAGAGCTTGCATTCTTGTAAATAAGACTTTTTCTTTATGATTTGAAAAGTAATTAAGGTATAAATTAAGATTTACATGCACATGGTTATGTGTCAATTTTAATTTGAGCTTGGACGCTTAGTGTTTGAGAGAAAATAAGAACAAAGGGTTGTACTATAGATTAAGTTTTACATGCACATAGCCATGAAACTTAACTTTGGCTTGGAGGTTAGATAGACATTAGTATTGCATTGAAACAATTATGTTCCATATATATAAAATAGATAGCTAGAGTAGAATGGGGTTAGAGATAAGATTAGATAGCTAGGTTATAATGGGGTTAGATAGACATTACTATTGCATTAAAACAATTAAATGGCACATAAATTAGATAGCTAGATTAAAATGGGGATAGATAGAGGCCCATCATTTATACCTAAACAAATTTGTGACACTAGCATCGCTCTAACCATATATTGATTGGAGGTTGAGGATAGAAAGGCACACATTTAGCTTTGAAACTAGAGTGAATCACGATGCATAAGAAACTTCCTATAATGCATAGCTAGAGTAGAATGGGGTTAGAGATAAGATTAGATAGCTAGGTTATAATGGGGTTAGATAGACATTACTATTGCATTAAAACAATTAAATGGCACATAAATTAGATAGCTAGATTAAAATGGGGATAGATAGAGGCCCATCATTTATACCTGAACAAATTTGTGACACTAGCATCGCTCTAACCATATCTGGATTGGAGGTTGAGGATAGAAAGGCACACATTTAGCTTTGAAACTAGAGTGAATCACGATGCATAGGAAACTTCCTATAATGGAAGTTGGGACAAACAATGTGCGGGGTCCTACATTGAGTGAGATAGAGACACCATCAATAAGCCTCACTGATCTCAAATATGTGGTGACACGCCTGACTACACGACGATGGAACAAGATTCAACTCTGCTGATATTATTCCTCAAGGTTACACACGAATCTAAGAATCTACTAGCACGAGCTTCACATTCCTAAACCCTAGAGAGGTATCCACTCAAGATGTTGTTAACACAATCCTAGAGTATTAGGTACTTCACATTTCATAAAGGCACCGCCTATTGACTCCCTATGACTAACCAAACAACATTGCTCGTTAGTTTTATGCTGTTGGTCATAGCCATGGCAACCACGGTTGTAGTAGTCATTTTTACAACAATGGCTCGAAGCCTAGTTAACATATCCATATCGTCTTTTAGGGCTACAAACATAGGAACTTCACCCAAAATATGCGCCCTCTACTTTGCCATTGTAACCTAGAGCAACGGGGGCATCCTTACAAATGACTAGAGCAGGGGTGCCCTTGGCTCATATGTCATTGTAGTACCTATGGGAATTTTTGTATGACCCCCTACCTACTAGACTCAATTTACTCCTCTAGGAGTCATGCCATTATGCTCACAAGTATTGTCCTTTGTACCATATACTACCCCTTATGTACCAATGCTTCGAACAGCAAACATCCCTTACATAAGCATTTGGGAGAGCAGTGAATGAAAGTATAAGGCTAGTCATGAGAGAAAACAAAAAAAAGTAGCTCTAGGAAGGCTACATAAATCATGAAGCTCACGCATAAGTTTAATGGAGAGGGCGATCCTAAAAGACATCTGGAGATCTTTGATAAAGTTTGTGAGGCATTAGGTTAGAGGGATGATCTTTTGCAAAGACCAATGCCTTTAGCCTTTAGATGGCAAGGCTGGTGATTGGTATGGGACCCTCAGAGTTAATTTTTAGGTATTAGGGCTAATTTTATGCTTTCTTAAGGAGACAAGGTCAATCAAAAGAGCTACTTGGAGCCTATAATTTGAGCTTTATAGCCCATCACTCCCCTAGAAAAATAGGGTCTAATGTTGTCATTCTCTCTCCTCTTCTCTTTCTAGCAAATGTGTAACTAAGGGGGGTCCAAAATGGATTTTTCTTCCCATTTAGCAAGTTTTATACTTTGAAACTAACCCCAGACCCATATATATGTAAAACATTCAATTTTAAACATTGATTTCCCCCTAAAACCCACTCTGTCTCATCATTGAATGCCTCCACCTTTTTCTCCTTCATTTAATGCCTCCACTTCCCCACCAAATCAGACATCTCTTGTCACTTTCCATATCATCAATCTCGCAATCTACTCTTAACTCTCCCTTTCTCTCTCTCTACTGTGAGCTAATGGCATGCAAACACACTCTCTCCTCTCCCTCTCCCTCTCTCTCTCTCTCTCTCTCTCTCTCTCTCTCTCTCTCTCTCTCTCTCCTATGACTGCATCCTCCCTCTCTCTCTCCTATGACTGCATCCTCCCTCTCTCTAATATCCACTCCTTGTGGAAAGTTATGGCACGGACTCACTCGCTGTAATCTCAACTCCTATTCCTCTCTCTCTCTCTCTCTCTCTCTCTCTCTCTCTCTCTCTCTCTCTCTCTCTCTCTCTCTACTGTGATCTTAGGGCCTCCCTCTTCTTTTCCACTATCAACTCCTTCTAAGCATGGCATTGCATGAAATCACTACATTGGATTGACGCAAGGTGGATTTCCATGTGCGGGTGTTGGAAGAGTATGCACATTTGGGCAAGGTTCATCTCACAGAACATGGGAGGAATGTACGTAGACAAGGGGGTCACACTTATGTGGATCTATGGGTTGGGCTTCTATACCCTCTCTACCATCAAGGAATGTGAAGCCTGTAATAGTAGATTCTTAGAATCTCGTGTAACCTTGAGGATGTTAAAATACATGGATCTAGGGCGGCTCAAGCAAGTGTGCTTACAAGTGAGTATGGCCATGTGCTTACAAGTGAACGCCTGTGGCTTTAGGATGGAACAACCATGGCAAATGTGAAAGAGCGGTGGCAAGTTGGAATTTGAATTTGAATTTCAAATTGGAGGGAAGTGAGTGGGAGACAACTAAGACCCTCTCATTAATGCTAGGTAGGTAGGAAAGGGCTAAAGTTAGACACTACCTCTAAATTAGTGGATTTCAACTAATTTAGAGGTACTTTAGCTTATCGAAAGATTAGTTTTCTTAATCCAAATGTTAATCACTCCTTAACCCTTTTCTTTGCCCTCAAATTCGTTTAAGCATGGGGATTTGATAGGTGGATTAGAAAAATTTATGCTAATCCAAAGGTGTGATTATCTTAAAAAAATAACTAATTAGGTCACTAATTAATCCACTCAAAAGAGAAAAAAAACTTGACAAAAGAGACTAAATTAGTACCAATTCTTACTAATTAGGACATAATTGGACTGAACAAAGCATAGACTTGAGTCAAGACAAGTGTTTAGAACACTAATGCCACTCCAATTAGTCTAATTGCAAGCAATTAGGCTCACTTTTTTAGTTTTTTGCTCTCTTTAAGTTCACTTATCATACTAACCAGTACGTTAGTGACAATTAGTAAAAATTAAGAGATAGTTTATGTTTTTTTTTGTTTTTTTGTTTGATTAGTGTTCTATCTATAGTAATGCTAGGCTACCTATGCAAAGGAATTAAGCAAAAAAAAGAGCTAAAAATTAACAAAAAGAGTCCAGGTTTAAATAAAACTCCTCTTGATTAGGCTCTTTAATCACCCAAATCACAAGTTTATTTACTCAAACAAGTGATAATCCTACTTTACACACAAAGCTATACATGAATCTTAACCAAAACATTAAAATAACCAAACAAAACATCAAAATACAAAAAAAAAACTATATTCAAAAGAGCCTACCTGGCATTGGGCTATGGGGGCTCCGTTGGATTCGAATCAAAGATGGCGTACACAAGTAGCGGATGACACTTCCCAGAGGAAGTGCCAAAAATGTTAAGGAAACCCTACACTAACTGTGTCATGGGAAGTTGCCTATTCATCGAGCTTGAGCATGGCTCACGAGCTCCACCGTAGCCGCTTGTCACCGCCATTCTCCCATACTCGTTGTCACACCAAGGTGGTTAATCTACTCTAACGGGTGATGCAAGATTTCTCACAAAGATCATGTGGGATCTCCGTAGAAGTGGATTGCGTTGGTCACTGTGCCGAGGGTCCAAGGATTGGAACCATTGCATAGCCTTGCCTTCAAGGCTGAGTACAAGGAGATGGACTTTTGTTGCATCGTCATATATTTCAAATGCTTGACAAATTTGGTTTAAGACCTCGATATGGAATATGGGGTCTCCAATTCCATGGAATTTTGGTAGAAGTTGAAATTTTTTTCCCACATAGGTTTTGTATATGACGTTTATGGATGTAAGTGTTGTGACACTCCCCTTCCTAGAGCTTGTGCTAAGGTTGGAATGTCAAGTTGTGGCGTAAGGGGAGGTTGTGCAAGGGTGGGGGGTGGGAATAGATTCGTGTGGTGGATAGAGAAGAAGGTACATGAGTGTGCTGGAGGCATCTGTCCTTGTAAGGGTGCATGTATGGAGGGGGGCCACTAGACGAGGGCTCTTCAAAAATCGTTTTGCCCTCATGGCCAAACGTGTGTGTGGCATTGCAACCACATGTGAATGTGCAATGGGGACCGAGGTGCCGATGAATAGAATGGGAGCATCGGGGGCATGCAACCATGACCTAAAGGTATCCACGGTGTGCGGAGAAGCTTAGAAAAGCTTCAATGTGATGCGCGCGCGAGCCTGAAATAGGAGTTTTAGCTCACTTTTGCCTTGTGTGTGAACCTACCCTTAAGGTAAAAATTAGTCTTTTGGGGTGTTTTATGAATGTAAAAATGACCCTAGTGAGTTGAGGAGATGGACCAAAAGCACCTCTAAACTTTTAGAAAATTTTGATGTTTTTGTGATTTTTTTTTGGTACGGTCATACGCTCACAAGCGAACACCCATGGCTTTAGTATGGAACGACTGTTTGAATTTTTTTTTTGGGTGGAATGGTTGTTCGATTTTCTTTTTTGGTAGAGCCGTATGCGATGTGGGCGGGGTCGCAGCATGACACGATCCAAGAGGAGCGGGAGTGGGCTCACCACATAGCTCTTGGGGTGTGGGGTCATGGTGCTTCATGGCTTGGCAAGCGGATCACCACATGGCTTCTATTGGATGGCTGGAACTATGGTGACAAGGGTGCTGTAATACCTGAATGGTGATGAAGAGCAGAGAGGGTTGCTATCCCGAGTGGTGCAGGCTCTCGTGAGACAAGGGTGCTGCAAAACATGAGGGGTGGTGAAGAGAGAGAGGGATGCCATCTCGGGTTGTGTTTATGCTGGTGAAGATAATAAGAGAGGGATGCCCTTCTGATGTTTTGAGCAGAGAAGAGGGGTGCTATCCCAAGGTGAACTGGTGGGGGCGGGGTTGCGGCATGGCATAGCACAGTCCGGGAGGCGGGTGGGCTCACCCCATAGCTCGTACGGAGTGGCGTCACCCTTGTACACAGCTTGTCGGGGGGTCAGCGTACCGCTCCTAGTGGGGCGAGGTCATGGCATGACATGGCCTAGCAGGGGGACTTTACCTCACGGCGCGACGGGGGCGGGGTCACGACACGACATGGCGAGGATCTAGGGTTGTGTGATAGCACGGCCCAAGGGGGGTTTTTTGCAGAGGTCCTTCCCAAAAAAGGGTGCAACACAAGGACTTCCTAGGACATTATGGCTAGCTGTGGGAGACATCAAGGCATGTTTTCTTTGCATGTTTCTACCAAAGGGGAAATCTACCTAGACCCGAAGGGTGGTTGTTTTAGGTTGTGGAGCTACACTTACACTCAGGGATGTGAGTGCCAGGTATGTAAATTGACCTTAAGTGTACGAGACTGTTTGCGGAGGTAGACATGATGCAGGTCCCAGTCATGGATTGGTTGGGTTTGTCTCACGAAGGGTCACCCTAAGATGGCATCATAAGCGGCATTATGAAAGTCCATGACCACAAATGCAAGGTGGAATGTTATGTGTCATAGACTTTGGTCATGCACTAGGCCCATGGGTTTTGCAGAGTTCCTATCTGCAAGCTTGATCACCAATTTGGTGGAATAAAGGTATGATTGGCCCTAGTTTTCCCAGCATGTTTGTGTGAGGATGCTTACACCAACACCTCCATCCACGATCCCTTTGACCACATGTCTGTTATAGGAAATGGAAATGTTGCATTTGTGTCATCACTTGCAAATTATTGTCCCAATGCATTGACGTGAATTGTTGGTGCACCTTTGGGTTGTGGGTGGTGGTGATAGAGTAAGTCTGGATAATGGGGATCAGATTCATCTGAGGAATCTAAGGGAGATTCCTCCTCCACATAAGCCAACAGTTCGTGTTCCATCCAATCCCGAAGGTCATTCCATAAGTTTAGACTACCTTTTAAAACAAGGTTCCTATGCGTATGTGAATTTGGGAGTAGCTTGTACTAAGGTTGCAATGTCAAGTTGTGGCGTAAGGGGAGGTTGTGCAAGGGTGGGGGGTGAGAATAGATTCGTGGGGGTGAATAGAGAAGAAGGTACATGAGTGTGCTCAAGGCATCTATCCTTGCCGAGGTGCATGTATGGAGGGGGCCCACTAGATGAGGACTCTTCAAAAATCGTTTCGCCCTCACGCGGCTAAACATGTGTGGCGTTGCAACCACATGTGAATGTACAATGGGGACCGAGGTGCCGATGAATGGAATGGGGGCATTGACGGCATGCAACCATGACCTAAAGGTGTCCACAGTGTGTGGGAGAAGCTTAGAAAAGCTTCAATGATGCATGCGTGAGTCCAAAATAGGAGTTTTAGCTTACGTTTGCCTTGGGTGGTGTGAACGCACCCTTAAGGTAAAAATGGTTTTTTGAGGTGTTTCATGCATGTAAAAATGACCCTAGTTAGTTTGGGAGATAGACCAAAAGCATCTCTAAACTTTTAGAAAATTTTGAATTTTTTTTAAAAAAAGTTTTTTTTGGTACGGTACAATGAACAACCATGGCTTTAGTGTGGAACGGCTGTTTGAGTTTTATTTTTTTTTGGGTACGTCCGTATGCTCACAAGCGAACACCCATGGATTTAGTGTGGAATGGTTGTTTGATTTTTTTTATTTTTTATTTTGGTATATAGCCGTATGCTCACAAGCAAACACCAATGGCTTTAATTTGGAACGGTTGCGGGCGGCAAGTGTGAAACGACCATTCGAATCTTTTATTAAAAGTTTTTTTTTGGTAGGTCATACGCTCACAAGCAAACGCCCATGGCTTTAGCGTGGAACAGTCGGTAAGTGTGAAACGGTTCTTTGAATTTTGAAAAAAAGATATTTTAAAAAATAGTTTTTTTGGGTACGACCGTATGCTCACAGCAACCACCCCTAGATTTAGTGTGGAATGACCATTCAATTTTTTTTCTATTTTTTTAAAAAGTTATTTTTTGAGTATGGCCATGTGCTTACAAGTGAACGCCTGTGGCTTTAGAATGGAACAACCATGGCAAATCTGAAAGAGCGGTGGCAAGTTGGAATTTGAATTTGAATTTCAAATTGGAGGGAAGTGAGTGGGAGACAACTAAGACCCTCTCATTAATGCTAGGTAGGTAGGAAGGGGCTAAAGTTAGAGACTACCTCTAAATTAGTGGATTTCAACTAATTTAGAGGTACTTTAGCTTATCGAAAGATTAGTTTTCTTAATCCAAATGTTAATCACTCCTTAACCCTCTTCTTTGCCCTCAAATTTGTTTAAGCATGGGGATTTGATAGGTGGATTAGAAAAATTTATGCTAATCCAAAGGTGTGATTATCTTTAAAAAATTAACTAATTAGGTCACTAATTAATCCACTCAAAAGAGAAAAAAACTTGACAAAAGAGACCAAATTAGTACCAATTCTTACTAATTAGGGCATAATTGGACTGAACAAAGCATAGACTTGAGTTAAGACAAGTGTTTAGAACACTAATGCCACTCCAATTAGTCTAATTGCAAGCAATTAGGCTCACTTTTTTAGTTTTTTGCTCTCTTTAAGTTCACTTATCATACTAACCAGTACGTTAGTGATAATTAGTGAAAATAAAGAGATAGTTTATGGTTTTTTTTTTATTTTTTTGTTTGATTAGTGTTCTATCTATAGTAATGCTAGCCTACCTATGCAAAGGAATTAAGCAAAAAGAAGAGCTAAAAATTAACAAAAAGAGTCCAGGTTTAAATAAAACTCCTCTTGATTAGGCTCTTTAATCACCCAAATCACAAGTTTATTTACTCAAACAAGTGATAATCCTACTTTAAACACAAAGCTATACATGAATCTTAACCAAAACATTAAAATAACCAAACAAAACATCAAAATACAAAAAAAAACTATATTCGAAAGAGCCTACCTGGCATCAGGCTATGGGGGCTCCGTTGGATTCGAATCAAAGATGGCGTACACAAGTAGCGGATGACACTTCCCAGAGGAAGTGCCAAAAATGTTAAGGAAACCCTACACTAACTGTGTCATGGGAAGTTGCCTATTCGCCGAGCTTGAGCATGGCTCACGAGCTCCACCGTAGCCGCTTGTCACCGCCATTCTCCCATACTCGTTGTCACACCAAGGTGGTTAATCTACTCTAACGGGTGATGCAAGATTTCTCACAAAGATCACGTGGGATCTCCGTAGAAGTGGATTGCGTTGGTCACCGTGCCGAGGGTCCAAGGATTGGAACCATTGCATAGCCTTGCCTTCAAGGCTGAGTACAAGGAGATGGACTTTTGTTGCATCGTCATATATTTCAAATGCTTGACAAATTTGGTTGAAGACCTCGATATGGAATATGGGGTCTCCAGTTCCATGGAATTTTGGTAGAAGTTGAAAATTTTTACCCACATAGGTTTTGTATATGACGTTTATGGATGCAAGTGTTGTGACACTCCCCTTCCTAGAGCTTGTGCTAAGGTTGGAATGTCAAGTTGTGGCGTAAGGGGAGGTTGTGCAAGGGTGGGGGGTGGGAATAGATTCGTGTGGTGGATAGAGAAGAAGGTACATGAGTGTGCTGGAGGCATCTGTCCTTGTAAGGGTGCATGTATGGAGGGGGGCCACTAGACGAGGGCTCTTCAAAAATCGTTTTGCCCTCATGGCCAAACGTGTGTGTGGCATTGCAACCACATGTGAATGTGCAATGGGGACCGAGGTGTCGATGAATGGAATGGGAGCATCGGGGGCATGCAACCATGACCTAAAGGTATCCACGGTGTGCGGAGAAGATTAGAAAAGCTTCAATGTGATGCGCGCGCGAGCCTGAAATAGGAGTTTTAGCTCACTTTTGCCTTGTGTGTGAACCTACCCTTAAGGTAAAAATTAGTCTTTTGGGGTGTTTCATGAATGTAAAAATGACCCTAGTGAGTTGAGGAGATGGACCAAAAGCACCTCTAAACTTTTAGAAAATTTTGATGTTTTTGTGATTTTTTTTGGGTACGGTCATACGCTCACAAGCGAACACCCATGGCTTTAGCATGGAACGACTGTTTGAATTTTTTTTTGGGGTGGAATGGTTGTTCAATTTTTTTTTTTTGGGTAGAGCCGTATGCTCACAAAGCAAACACCCATGGCTTTAATTTGCAACACCTGCGGCGGCAAGTGTGAAATGACCATTCAAGCTTTTTATTAAAAGTTTTTTTTCTGGGTAGGTCATACGCTCACAAGCGAAAGCGCATGGCTTTATTGTGGGAATGGCCGCAAGTGTGGATCAGTTTTTCAAATTTTTTGGATATTTTGTTTTTGGTACGACAGTATGCTCACAGCGAACACCCCTGGTTTTAGTGTGGAACGCCTGTTCAAAAAAAAAATTTGAAAAAAAAGTTTTTGTTTTAGTACGGCCATATGCTTGCAAGTGAATCCCTGTGGCTTTAGGATGGAGCAGCCATGGCAAATGTGAAACAATCATGGCAAGTTGAAATTTGAATTTGAATTTCAAATTAGAGGGAAGTGAGTGGGAGGCAACTAAGACCCTCTCATTAATGCTAGGTAGGTGGGAAAGGACTAAAGTTAGAGACTACCTCTAAATTAGTGGATTTCAACTAATTTGGACGTACTCTAGATTAATGAAAGATTAGGTTTTTTAATCCCAATGTCAATCACTCCTTAACAAGGCTCTTCTTTGCCCTCAATTACTCCTAATTGTTGGTGAGGAGTTTAAGCATGGGGATTTGATAGGTGGATTAGCAAAATTTATGCTAATCCAAAGGTGTGATTATCCGAAAATAATTTAACTAATTAGGTCACTAATTAATCCACTCAGAATTAAGAAAAATTAGGTCACTAATTAATCCACTCAGAATTTAAAAAATTAGACAAAAGAGACCAAATTAGTGCCAATTCTTACTAATTAGGGCCTAATGAACAAAGCATAAATTTGAGTCAAGGTAAGTGTTTAGAAACTAATGCCACTCCAATTAGTCTAATTACAAGCAATTAGGCTAACTTTTTTAGTTTTTTGCTCTCTTTAAGTTCACTTATCATACTAACCAGTACGTTAGTGATAATTAGTGAAAATTAAGGGATAGTTTATGGTTTTTTTTAGTTTTTTTATTTGATTAGTGTTCTATCTAGTGATGCTAGCCTACCTATGCAAAGGAATTAAGCAAATAATAAATAAAATTAAGCTAAAAATTAACACAAAGAGTCTAGGTTTAAGCAAAACCCCTCTTGATTAGGCTCTCTAATCACCCAAATCACAAGTTTCTTTACTGAAACAAGTGATAATCCTACTCTAAACACAAAGCTATACATAAATCTTAACAAAAATATTCAAACAACCAAACAAAACATTAAAATGTTAAAATAAAAATAAAAACTATATGCGAAAGAGCGGACTATGGGGCTCCGTTGGATTCGAATCAAAGATGGTGTAGACAAGTAGCGGATGGTGCTTCCTAGAAGCGGTGCCAACAATGTTAAGGAAACCCTACACTAACCGTGTCATGGGAAGTTTCCTATCCGCCGAGCATGGCTCACGAGCTCCACGGTAGCCGCTTGTCACCGCCGTTCTCCCTACTCGTTTTGTCACACCAAGGCAGTTACTCTAATCCAACTGGTGATGCAAGATTTCTCACAAAGATCAGTGGGATCTCCGTAGAAGTGGATTGCATTCGTCAGCCTAATCACTCAAGAGAGAGACAGAGAGATAGGAAGCAAGAGGGAACAAGTGATTAGCACTAATCACTCCCAAACCCTAACCTATAAGCACACCACGTATGCTAGATTAGAGTTACAAGAGAGAGGGAGAGAGAGAACGCTCCACTTCTATTGCACAAATGGGAGAATGAGTTACAAACAAGAGAAATTGGCTTTTATAGTTCAGGGCCTTTTCACACTAGGCCGCCCGGGAGTAAGTGACCCAAGCACCCAAAACATAGTTACAAGGCTTTTCTCTTTGGTTTGGCGAACTGACCAAGATCCTATTGTCTATTCTTTGAAGCTCAATACTTCGGAGCGTGTTTAGGGCATTTCCCTCATCAAATGATGGGATTTACAATATAGCACGGGCGTCCATTACTACATAAGTGTACGAACATAGCTGTCATAGGAATGTGTTAACGAATAGGTGGTTAACAGTAGCGGCGTTTTAGGAGAGAGTCTCAGTTTCTAGATTGCCACTAATGAGCACTGCTAATTTCACTAATGGGCAATGGATTTTTTCTACTGTCGTCGTCATTGTTGTGGCAATGAAGTCTTGGGTAGTTTTTTATCACAACAGTTCTAGATGGTGTTGTGTGTTTTGTATGAACCCTAAATAAGTTTTGGCTAGGTTTAACATCTCTGACAGTGATCATCAAGGGCTGAAAGTTGGTTCCAAGACATGGTTTAGAAAAACAATTCATTGTGCGTGTGATCGAAGCAAGGGCCAATATATACAATAACATCGTATAACAATTGAGCATATCCGGACATATGGGCTTCATGAGGCATTGGCACAACCAAGTGCAGATGATAACATGGAGAAGAAACATAGGAGAGTGCTAGGTTACATGCCACACCATTCAGTGACATCGGGTAGAGTGAGGAAGGTGGAAAGGCTTCATATGGAAAGCATAGCTGAGACTCATCTTCGCCAACCAATGAATGATGTGCCTCCACCATCGCTACATGGGGAGGAAGAGAATATCATCATGGAAGACATAGTGAATGACTTCTTTGGACGAGAGGTCATAGATGATAGTGAGCAAGCTCCAATGTTACAAGAGGACGAAACCTTGAGTAGAGAGGCAAGCACCCCTTTGTATATGAGGGATGTTCCTACTGCACACTATGAGAAAACTTGGAGCTATTAAATTTGCAAACAACTTATGCATGGAGTGATGCAAGTGTCACCAGTCTTCTTTGGTACAACCGCCTCATTCTATTCTCTCAAATATAAAATGTTTCATGTTCTATATACTCTCATTTCTAATAATTTGACGTATGATTTCTTATGTTATGTAGTAGTCTTCTTAAGAATATTCTGCCCCCTCAAAATCTATTGCCAAACTCATGAGATGGATGTCTTAAAATTCTCTCTATGCTAGGTATGGATTACACAAAAGTACACGCATGTCCCAATTATTGCATGCTATTTAGAGGGGTTAATAACGATGCAACACAATGTCTACAATGTAGGGAGATCCACTATAGGGATAATTTGCAAGGAGATAAAGTTCCCCGAAAGGTTTTGAGACACTTCCTTATCATTCCTTGCATCCAACACGTTTAAATGTAAGGGGATTGCAAAATGCATGACATGGCATGTTACTAATCGCTCAACCGATGGCATGATGAGGATCGTATAGCTGATTCACCGACATGCCAACAATGGCCAGAGTTTAAAGATGAGCCTTGTCACTTACGCCTTGGCTTGGGCATGGATGGTGTTAACCCATTTGGCTTCATGTCCACCTCATGGTCTACTTGGCCTATTATATTGGTGAATTAAAACCTCCTTCCTTGGGTGGCAATCAAGAAATGTCATATTATGCTTGCTATCCTTCTACAAAGCAAGTATAAGGTGGCAAACATGGATCTGTACCTCGAGCCTTTGATTAAGTACATTGAGACACTATGGCGAGGTATCAAAGTACATGTCCTTTCAAGGCCAATAAATAGGCGTGAGGGAGAGTTGAAAGGAGTTTTGCTTTTGACGATGCGTTTATATCTCTACCTCTCAATCATGTCAATTTTAAAATAGTTTTGACAACCTTTGGACATCATACATGTTAGATTTGTGGACCATCACTTGTTTCAAAAAGACCCTCTACACTTAAGAAGGTGATGTATGACAAACATCATCAATTTCTCCCTCCTTCACATCCCTAGTATGTTCCGCATGAGGGGTCTCACCACTTGTGATGAGACGTACAGATTGGTTTGAGGCATGGAAAAGAACCCCTAATCCACCACACCCGATGGGATGTCTAGACACTCAATCTTCTTTTGACTTCCATATTGGTGTGACATGAAGATCAATAATCTCTTAGATCCCATGCATATCTTCAAGATTGTAGACAAATATTTGGGACCATTTAACTGGTAAAAGAATACAAAGGGTACAAAACATTGGCTGCCTTCAAAGTGCATGTTGAGGTGAGAGTGACAACATGGTCCTACCAAAGGCACCATGGGTATTAACCAAGAAGGAGCACAATAAGGTGAAAAGTGTGATTGCCTCTTTTCGTAAACCAACGAGAGTAATGCATTCATTGAAGGGTGCCTTCACAAATACCAAAAAGGAAGGAGAGGTACAATTATATGGCCTCAAGACACATGATTGGCACAAGATATTATAGGTATATAAATATTCGATTATTCTTTTTCTTTTTATGGTGCATAATTTGTAGGCTCATATACTAACTTCCATGTTTTTTCTATGCATAGTTTATTCTTCCAAATGCTATAGTTGGGTGTGGAGACAAGAAGGTGAGAGACGATATTTACAAAATGGGAAGATTCGTGAGGTATGAATCTTCTCTTCAATTCACTAGCTAAGTTATCTTGACGAATTGGTATCCTCATGCACTCACAAATTATGTATTGGTAAATAGTACACCATGATGTCTATGTATTTAGGTACATATCCTTAAAGTAGGTAGATCCTACATCCATTGAGATGGCTCGTCTCATGTATATACCTTGTTTAATGCACTATACTAAATGTCATGCTTTTGTCTAATGTTAGTACAAACTATATAATGCAATATGGTCATAGGGAGAGCACTTTTGCACGGAGCATGTGAATTCTAAAAGAAACACATTTGATTTGTGGTGTGATGGAAACTTTTGAGCAAGAGAGTCGAGCTAGTAGATATCATACCAATGTCATAGAGGACAATCTTGAGCATTATAAAATCATTCAAGATATTCTTGAGGTTGGATTTAGAGCATTTAGTCTATTCATCTTTGATGTCAAATGGTTCAAGGTGGTATATAGGTGGTTGCAAGATGAGGTTATCTAGTTTCGTGTAGTGGGCGCCCTTGGCTTTAGCCAGAAAACATGCATTTTTTCAAGAAGAATAGCCAATCTCTCCTAGTTAGCCACCTAGTTAGCCAAGGAGTTTCACTTCAAGGTCTTCTAATGAAACATCATATGCAAAGTTGGGCACCTAAAACTATAATCTGATCGAATATCCAATATTTGCAAATCCCCTTTTCTTTGGGAATCAAAATTGTATATACAGGCCCTGTCAGAGGTTTAGACAAGTACAGTGAATGTGAGTAAATTTCCTATAACTTTTACATTATTGCTCATATGATGTTTCCACTTTGCATATCACAAATACAAATAACATAGAGCTTAACTTGATTTATCGAGTAATTTTTTATGTGTTCTACTATTTTCTATATTATTTAAAAGGTATTAGAATTGTTACAAAACGTACTATTTTGTCCTCCCACCGCATCTACCATTTAAAATGCTCAAATTGTATAGATCTAGTGATGATTAGATTGGGAAAGATTAGTATAATGTGGGTATAAGGTAAAATTACAAATCTAACGGTTGGATTTTTGTAGATTTACTTTGGAAAATTTATTATGACTGTTAGAGGCCCATTAAATAAACCATAATTTAATTCAAGAAAATTAAATATTGAATCTTTCAATCTAAAAACTCTAGGGATCAATATGCTTGTTGCCATGAATTTATTAAAAAAATTAGCTTAATTTGAGTATGGGAAGGTCCATTTTCAATCCTCCCAACTGAAAATTCCCATATTGTGTCCACTCTCCCCTTTTCAAGTCTAAAACCAATCCTAGTTAGGTTTGGAAATCTAGGCTTGATAAACGTCAAAGCTTAGATATCATTCCATGTGTGAGGCTTAGGTAGGCACAAATCTTATAGATGCATGCCACTTTATGTCCACATCAGCTTTGAGAGGATCCACATAAGCAGCTTGCCACCTCACCTTGCCACCTCACCTTGCCACCTCCACCCACCATGTCAACATGGTCAACCTAGTTGACTCCCCACCTCATCATCCTAGTCATCATTAATGCCACATCTTCTTGCCACCTGTGCATGCTACCTCGCACTTGGTGACATGGCATGCCACATCAATCATAATAGTGCCACATGTCAAGAGAATGCCACGTGTCATGCACCCATGTGACACGTGGCACCTCCTTCCCACCTCCCCTTTTTAAAAAAAATATTTTAAAAAAAGTTAATTTAGTAATTTAGAGAAATAGAATATAGAATTTTAAATAATAAAATATATATAACTTATTAAATAAAAGAATTTGATATCACTAATTTTAAAGGATTATATTTTGGAATTAGATCAATAATATTATTTTTAAAGTTCATGTTATTCAATTTAATAAAATAAATTTTTAAGTTTAATATTTCTTGAAAATATTTTGTATAGAATAAACCTTTGAATAAAATTAAAAAAATATATATTATTAAAAAAATACAGTTATATAATTATAAAATAAAAGATATATTTATATATCTAGTAATGATAATTATTTAGATTTGTTAATAAATATTATTAATAATATTAATTTTTAAGTGGATAATAGTTTATCTTTAATTATCTTTATGTTTATCTTAATTATCCAATCAATCTTAGATAGGAAATCCAATGAGATTTGAATTGGTTAACCTATTTTTCCTATATAATCACACATCTCTAGTACTATCCCACACTTATCTCTAGTACGATCCCATCATTGAGCCTTCATAATTTTTCTCTCTTAGTTTTCTTGAGAATGGGTTCTCAAAGTCATAGGAGTCGAAAACGTGATAGGACTAGACGTCCCCCCGTCCACCAAGTTCAAGAGGAGGAGAGGAAAAGGGTAGCTCGTGAGAGAAACAGAGAGTGGAGAGCACGTCAACGAGCAACACCTTCCTTCCGTTTTGGCGATGAACCAAGCCTTGCTCCTCGTCTTGCAATTCCTCTCCCTCTGCCCTCTTCCCCCCCACTACCTGTTAGTTTAGATAATCCACATGAACCCGCCCTTCCTGAGTCCCCTTCTCTTCTACAAGAACCCACCCCCTCCTTTGGGCGCCCATCATGTGGATAGGAAAGATCTATCAAAGTCAGGGGCACATCGTCGTGCCCATGCAATCTTCCATTCCTATTTCAAAGACCTCATGCCTTCATCACATGCATGTGTGCTTGATGCTTTGATCGATCTGCCCAACATGGCCAAATGCAGGGCGCTTTCCAACATTGGAGGTCGAAGAGAGAGGAGAGTTGGCATGGCGGTGCTACAAAGTGTTCGTCATTCCTATATAGTTAACAAGAGGAGGAACTCTACGGATGCTTTGGCTGCTCGACGGGCTATTGTGGCAGCCATAATTAGCTCCCAAATGAAGGCTAAGGTGAGTTCCACATCTCGCATCCTTTCCATAGCACCACACGCACTTAGAGTTGGGTCTATTAGACGACAAAGTTTAGATGTCAATGAGATTGGTGCTTTTTGGGCGAGTAGTGGTCGTGTAGCTAGGCATGATCACCTACTAGATGAAACCACTAGAGCCTTGATAGAAAGTTTTTGGGAGGAGAATTATCGTGCCTCACCAGTTTTCAAGAAAGCTTTGCGTGTAAGAGAGTGACAAGAGGAGTGTTCATTGAGCACGGTGCTTACTTTCTTGAAATGACCCAAACTAAGTTGTATTCTCAGTTTTTGGCTTCGTATCCAGAGCTTAAAATTTGGTCAAAGGTCATTTGAGGGGTGTAAGCCTTGGTTTGTGAGGTACTCACGTCAGCGTGACACATGTTGTTGTCGCTACCATGTTGAGTTCAAACTTTTTTATGATGTGTTCCATTCTCTTAGTGGGCATAGAGAGTTGCCTTGTAGTCCTCGTGATTTCATCCACTCTCTTTGGTGTGCATGCATGGAGGATGCCCAGTTCCATAGGATGCCTTGTGTGGAGAGCAATTGCACACATCATGTGGTTCACTTGCACATCTACAGATGGTAGATCTTGATGCAAGTGACCAAGAGATAGTGCCATGGCAACATTATGAGTATGTGACACACCAGCTCCAGAGTGGTGGACAGTCCAGGAAGTTGCAACTCGTGGACAAACATACACCACGTTGTCACTTCACAACCACATTTAGGGAGCAGATCTACCCCTATATATGGCGTAGTCATTGTGCCAAGTGGCAGGATTGTCAGTTCCGATCATGCCTGGTAGAGTTTTCTATTGGTGTGGTCGTCTCTGTGATTGATTTCGCAGAGAACTACACCTTCACACCTTTTCAATAGATACAATCTGAGTATTACTTCTCAGAGCAAGTAATGGTTATATTTCATAATATTTGTTTCGTGTTTGAGTTATATTACTTATTTGATTTTTTGTGTCCTAATCATCTGTATTGCTTACCTCACCAGGTTGCTATTATGGTTGACATTAGCTATCGATATGCAGAGGCTCGTGTAGATGGGATAGCGAGTACCCCCCGAGACCCGTGTCATTATTCGAGAGTATCATTTCTATATCAGTGATGATCGTTCACACATAATGCACATTTTGTGCAACACTGTTTTCGTCTCCATGATGATTTTTTACGAGATTGTGGGTCATACGTGGCGAGTGATGGGTTTGGTCGGATGGTTGTGGCACCCAGTTCAAGTCATCACGATAATTCTATTGGCTCTACAGGTAGTACTTATGGTTCTCTTATATTCTCAACAATTAAACTAAATTCACTAGAACATCTTAAAGAAAACAATAACTAAGACTTTGTTTTATGGATTTATAGGTGGCATGTGTAGTCTAGTATCCCAGTGATTTGGTCATTCTTTGAGACTGGTCACGGGAAGGGAGAGCATGATGGTGCGGGCGCGTGTGTGAAACATGCCCTAAGGCATCATCAGCTACTGCGGCGGCAGGATGCTGAGCGGTTTAGAGATGCGGGCCAGGTAGTCGAGTGGTGCTCCCAACATTTGTGTGAGAGTGCAGCATCATCATATCCCAAACGTGATGCTTGGATTGTCAGGAGATTTTTTTGGCATGTGGATGGTGGCATGATTGATCGTAGAGCCTCCCATGATTGTGACACAGTACCTGGCACCTTGGGCTTACATTCCATCAGGAGCACTCCATCAGGAGCACGTGCATGGCACCCCCCACGATTTACACAGTACCTGGCACCTTGGGCTTACATTCCATCAGGAGCACGTGCATGGCACCCCCCATGATTTACACACAACGGTTTGCATGCTTCTGTGGAGCATGTATGGATGGGGATTAGTCACATTGTGCCTCGAGAGGATGGGCAGATGCATGGATATAGACATTCCTCTCCCCCGAGCATCCTTCACATCTAGTGTTGTCTGATGAGCACACAGGTCTTGCGTTCATGGTCAGTTATGATGACCTGAGAGATTTGCTACAGGAGGGTGATGTAGTTGTTGTTATTATGGGTAAGGGAAATAGCGAGGGAGTAGACTACTATCTGATGAGTTGCACTAGGCCAAAGTGCATCCTTGACTAGGATACAGTGGATGATCATGGGTTTTGTTTTGACGCCCATAGCATGATTGTGGCAGGCCGGTTCTACTAGCAGATTCGACTTCACTAGGGGAGTCTTGAGTTCTAGCAGTGGAAGTGGGAGTTAGAGGCATTTCACTCGTCTCATCTAGTGGTTGCTACTACCAAGCTCACCCTTGATTGAGTACAAAGCCGAAAACACAGTTCCACCCTCGTTTTCGGCTTCATGTGGATGACCATGAGAGCATTCTAGAGCAGTTGAGAGCTAGAGAGGGTGCTGCTGAGAGTAGATCTCTATCTTGATAGTGACTAAACTCAAACTAGCTGGGTTAGCTCACTTACATTGTACTTATATTTTTTGAGAGTGACTAATCTCATAATAGCTGGGGTAGCTCATTTTCAAAATACCTTGATCTTTTGAGTTAGTGGTTGAACCCATAGTGGCTGTGTTAGCTCACATTCTAAATGTACTTAGTTGATGTTTATATCATTATGAGTTTTCTAATTATTGAGGATCATTGAATTTTAGTTGATGTTCATGGTTTTCTGATTTTTTAACACTTTGGCTATCATATCGTTTGTTTAAAATCACCATCACCATATTGTTTGTTGAAAATCACCAAACTTTGCAAGCACTGGGTGCTAATTACTAACTCGAGCATGCTCCGATCACATGACCAAACTTTGCAAGCATGTGGGGGTGCCCTCCCCCCCCACATGCTTGAAAATTTTGGTCCCCATTGAAGCATGTTTATGTACGATGGTATGGGGAAGGCCCGGATTCTCCATGGCCTCTAAAGCACCAAGAGACTTGAAAAATCCGCACTGGGCGCAAATTACTAACCCGAACATGCTCCAATCATGACCGAAGTTTGCAAGCATGTGGGAGGGGCCCACCCCCACATTCTTGAAAAGCTTGGTCCCCATCCGAGTATGTTTGGGTACAAAGGTATGGGGAAGGCTTGGATTTTCCATGGCCTCTTAAGCACCGAGACTTAAAAAATCGGCACTGGCACTAAGTACTAATCCAAACATGCTCCGATTATGACCAAACTTTGCAAGCATGTGGGGGTGGTTTTCCCCTACATTCTTGCAAAGTTTGGTCCCCATCGGAGCATGTTTGGGTACGATGGTATGGGGAAGGCCCGGATTTTCCATGGCCTCTTAAGCACCAAGAGACTTGAAAAATCTGCACTGGGCGCTATAATTACCAATTCAAACATGCTCCGATTGTGACCAAACTTTGCAAGCACATGGGTGTGGGCCCCTCCCACATGCTTACAATGTTTGGTTCCCATCGAAGAATGTTTGGGTATGATGGTATGGGGAAGGCCCGGATTTTCCATGGCCTCCTAAGCACCAAGAGACTTGAAAAATCTGCACTAGGCCCTAATTACTAACCCGAACATGCTCCGATCATGACCAAACTTTGCAATAATGTGGGAGGGGCCCACTCCCACATGCTTGCAAAGTTTGGTCCCCATCGGAGCATGTTTGTGTACGATAGTATGGGATGGCCCGGATTTTCCACGGCCTCTTAAGCACCAAGAGACTTGAAAAATCCGCACAGGGCACTAATTACCAATCCAAACATGCTCCAATTCTGACCAAACTTTGCAAGCATGTGGGACTAGGCCCCTCCCATATTTTTACAAAGTTCGGTTCCCATCGAAGCATGTTTGGGTAGTACAATGGTATGGGGAAGGCCTGGATTTTCAATGGCCTCTTAAGCACCAAAAGACTTGAAAAATCCACACTGGGCGTTTATTATTAACCTGAACATGCTCCGATCATGACCATTTTTTGCAAGAATGTGCGAGGGGCCCACTCCCACATGCTTGCAAAGTTTGGTCCCCATCGGAGCATGTTTGGGTACAATGGTATGGGGAAGGCCCGGATTTTCCATGGCCTCTTAAGCACCAAGAGACTTGAAAAATCCACATTGGGCACTAATTACAAAGGCCAACATACTCCGATTGTGATCAAACTTTGCAAGAATGTGGCGGTGGGCCCCTCCCATGTGCTTGCAAAGTTTGGTTTCTATCGAACCATGTTTGGGTACGATGGTATGGGGAAGACCCGGATTTTCCATGGCCTCAAGAGCACCAAAAGACTTGAAAAATCCACACTGGTGGGCGATAATTACCAATTCAAACATGCTCCGGTTGTGACCAAACTTTGCAAGCATGTGGGAGTGTCCCACTCCGACATGCTTGCAAAGTTTGGTCCCCATCGGAGCATGTTTGGGTACTCGGTTTTCCATGGCCTCTTAAGCACCAAGAGACTTGAAAAATCTACATTGAGCACTAATTTTGAATCCAAACATGCTCCGATTGTGACCACACTTTGCAAGAATGTGGGAGTGGCCCCTCCCACATGCTCGCAAAGTTTGGTTTCCATCGAAGCATGTTTGGGTACGATGGTATGGGGAAGGCCCCGATTTTCCATGGCCTTGTAAGCACCAAGAGACTTGAAAAATCCGCACTGGGCACGAATAACTAACTGGACCACGCTCCGATCATGACCAAACTTTGCAAGCATGTGGGAGGAGCCAACCCCCACTTGCTTGCAAAGTTTGGTTCCCATCGGAGCATGTTTGGGTATGATGGTATGGGGAAGGCTCGGATTTTCCATGGCCTCCTAAGCACCAAGAGACTTGAGAAATCCACGCTGGGGGCTAATTACCAATCCAAACATGCTCCGATTCTTACCAAACTTTGCAAGCATGTAGGGGTGGACCCCTTCCACATGCTTGCAAAGTTTGCTTCCCATTGGAGCATGTTTGGGTATGATGATATGGGGAAGGCCCGGATTTTCCATGGCCTCTTAAGCACCAAGAGACTTGAAAACCCTGCACTGGATGCTAATTACTAACCCGAACATGTTCCGATCATGACCAATTCTTGCAAGCATGTGGAAGGGGCCCACATCCACATGCTTGGAAAGTTTGGTCCCACCCATCAGAGCATGTTTGGGTACGATGGTATGGGGAAGGCCCGGATTTTCCATGGCCTCAAGAGCACCAAGAGACTTGAAAAATCCACATTGGACACTCATTATTACAAATCCAAGCATGCTCCGATTGTGACCAGACTTTACAAGCATGTGGGGGTGGGCCCCTCCCACATGCTTCCAAAGTTTGGGGTGGGCCCCTCCCAAATGCTTGCAAAGTTTGGTTCCCATCGAAGCATGTTTGGGTACGATGGTATCGGGAAGGCCCGGATTTTTCATGGCCTCAAGAGCACCAAGAGACTTGAAAACTCCACACTAGGTGCTAATTACCAATTCAAACTTTCAAGCATGTGGGAAGGGCCCACTCCCACATGCTTGCAAAGTTTGGTCCCCATCGGAGCATGTTTGGGTACGATGGTATGGGGAAGGCCAGGACTTTCCATGGCCACTTAAGCACCAAGAGACTTGAAAAATCCGCATTGGGCACTAATTTTCAATCCAAACATGCTCCGATTATGACCAAACTTTGCAAGCATCGGACCATGTTTGGGTACGATGGTATGGGGAAGGCCCTGATTTTCCATGGCCTCGTAAGCACCAAGAGACTTGAAAAATCCGCACTGGCGGCAAATTACTAACTCGACCACCCGATCATGACCAAACTTTGCAAGCATGTGAGAGGGGCCCACCCCCACATGCTTGCAAAGTTTGGTCCCCATCGGAGCATGTTTGGGTACGATGCTATGGGGAAGGCCCGGATTTCCCATGGTCTCAAAAGCACCAAGAGACTTGAAAAATCCACACTCGTGGGTGGTAATTACCAATTCAAACATGCTCCGGTTGTGACCAAACTTTGCAAGCATGTGGAAGGGGCCCACTCCCACATTCTTGCAAAGTTTGGTCCCCATCGGAGCATGTTTGGGTACAATGGTATGGGGAAGGCCCGGATTTTCCATGGCCTCTTAAGCACCAAGAGACTTGAAAAATCTACATTGAGCACTAAGTTTCAATCCAAACATGCTCCAATTGTGACCACACTTTGCAAGAATGTGGAGGTGGGCCCCTCCCACATGCTTTTAAAGTTTGGTTCCCATCGAAGCATGTTTGGGTACGATGGTATGGGGAAGGCCCTGATTTTCCATGGCATTGTAAGCACCAAGAGACTTGAAAAATCCACACTCGGCGCGAATAAGTAACCCGACCACGCTCCGACCACGACCAAACTTTGCAAGCATGTGGGAGGGGCCCACCCCCACATGCTTGCAAAGTTTGTTTCCCATCGAAGCATATTTGGGTATGATGGTATGGGGAAGGCCCGGATTTTCCATGGCCTCCTAAGCACCAAGAGACTTGAGAAATCCACACTAGGGGCTAATTACCAATCCCAACATGCTCCGATTCTGACCAAACTTTGCAAGCATGTGGGGGTGGGCCCCATCCACATGCTTGCAAAGTTTGGTCAGAATCGAAGCATGTTTGGATTGGTAATTGTGGGGGTGGGCCCCATCCACATGCTTGCAAAGTTTGGTTCCCATTGGAGCATGTTTGGGTATGATGATATGGGGAAGGCCCGGATTTTCCATGGCCTCTTAAGCACCAAGAGACTTGAAAACTCTGCACTAGGCGCTAATTACTAACCCCAACATGCTCCGATCATGACCAATTTTTGCAAGCATGTGGGAGGGGCCCACATCCACATGTTTGGAAAGTTTGGTCCCACCCATTAGAGCATACTTGGGTACGATGGTATGGGGAAGGCCCGGATTTTCCATGGCCTCTTAAGCACCAAGAGACTTGAAAAATCCACATTGGGCACTCATTACAAATCAAAACATGCTCGAATTGTGACCAAACTTTACAAGCATGTGGGGATGGGCCCCTCCCACATGCTTGCAAAGTTTGGGGTGGGCCCCTCCCACATGCTTGCAAAGTTTGGTTCCCATCGAGGCATGTTTGGGTACGATGGTATGGGGAAGGCCCGGATTTTCCATGGCCTCAAGAGCACCAAGAGACTTGAAAAATCCAGCCTCACTAATTACCAATTCAAACTTGCTCCGGTTGTGACCAAACTTTGCAAGCATGTGGGAAGGGCCCACTCCCACATGCTTGCAAAGTTTGGTCCCCATCGGAGCATGTTTGGGTACGATGGTATAGGGAAGGCCAGGACCTTCCATGGCCGCTTAAGCACCAAGAGACTTGAAAAATCCGCATTGGGCACTAATTTTCAATCCAAACATACTCTGATTGTGACCAAACTTTGCAAGCATCGGACCATGTTTGGGTACGATGGTATAGTGAAGGCCCCGATTTTCCATGGCCTCGTAAGCACCAAGAGACTTGAAAAATCCGCACTGGCGGCAAATTACTAACTCGACTACCCGATCATGACCAAACTTTGCAAGCAAGTGGGAGGGGCCCACCCCCACATGCTTGCAAAGTCGGAGCATGTTTGGGTACGATGGTATAGGGAAGGCCCAGATTTTCCATGGTCTCAAGAGCACCAAGAGACTTGAGAAATCCACCCTCGTGGGCGGTAATTACCAATTCAAACATGCTCCGGTTGTGACCAAACTTTGCAAGCATGTGCGAGGGGCCCACTCCCACAGGCTTGCAAAGTTTGGTCCCCATCGGAGCATGTTTGGGTACAATGGTATGGGGAAGGCCCGGATTTTCCATGGCCTCTTAAGCACCAAAAGACTTGAAAAATCTGCATTGAGCACTAATTTTCAATCCAAACATGCTCCGATTGTGACCACACTTTGCAAGCATGTGGGGGTGGGCCCCTCCCACATGCTTTCAAAGTTTGGTTCCCATCAAAGCATGTTTGGGTATGATGGTATGGGGAAGGCCCTGATTTTCCATGGCCTTGTAAGCACCAAGAGACTTGAAAAATCCGCACTGGGCGCGAATAAGTAACCCGACCACGCTCCGACCACGACCAAACTTTGCAAGCATGTGGGAGGGGCCCACCCCCACATGCTTGCAAAGTTTGGTTCCCATCGAAGCATGTTTGGGTATGATGGTATGGGGAAGGCCCCGATTTTCCATGGCCTCCTAAGCACCAAGAGACTTGAGAAATCCATACTAGGGCCTAATTACCAATCCAAACATGCTCTAATTCTGACCAAACTTTGCAAGCATGTGGGGGTGGGCCCCTTCCACATGCTTGCAAAGTTTGCTTCCCATTGGAGCATGTTTGGGTACGATGATATGGGGAAGGTCCAAATTTTCCATGGCCTCTTAAGCACCAAGAGACTTGAAAACTCTGCACTTGACGCTAATTACTAACCCGAACGTGCTCCAATCATGACCAATTATTGCAAGCATGTGGGAGAGGCCCACATCCACATGTTTGGAAAGTTTGGTCCCACCCATCAGAGCATATTTGGGTAAGATGGTATGGGGAAGGCCCGGATTTTCCATGGCCTCTTAAGCACCAAGAGACTTGAAAAATCCACATTGGGCACTCATTACAAATCGAAACATGCTCCGATTGTGACCAAACTTTACAAGCATGTGGGGGTGGGCCCCTCCCACATGCTGGCAAAGTTTGGGGTGGGCCCCTCCCAAATGCTTGCAAAGTTTGCTTCCCATCGAAGCATGTTTGGGTACGATGGTATGGGGAAGGCCCGGATTTTCCATGGCCTCAAGAGCACCAAGAGACTTGAAAAATCCACACTGGGCGCTAATTTACCAATTCAAACTTGCTCCAGTTGTGACCAAACTTTGCAAGCATGTGGGAAGGGCCCACTCCCACATGCTTGCAAAGTTTGGTCCCCATCGGAGCATGTTTGGGTACGATGGTATGGGGAAGGCCAGGACTTTCCATGGCCGCTTAAGCACCAAGAGACTTGAAAAATCCGCATTGGGCACTAATTTTCAATCCAAACATGCTCTGATTGTGACCAAACTTTGCAAGCATCGGACCATGTTTGGGTACGATGGTATGGTAAAGTCCCCATCGGAGCATGTTTGGGTACGATGGTATGGGGAAGGCCCGGATTTTCCATGGCCTCAAGAGCACCAAGAGACTTGAAAAATCCACACTTGTGGCCGGTAATTACCAATTCAAACATGCTGCGGTTGTGACCAAACTTTGCAATATGGGAGGGGCCCACTCCCACATGTTTGCAAAGTTTGGTCCCCATCAGAGCATGTTGGGGTACAATGGTATGGGGAAGGCCCGGATTTTCCATGGCCTCTTAAGCACCAAGAGACTTGAGAAATCTGCATTGAGCACTAATTTTCAATCCAAACATGCTCCGATTGTGACCACACGTTGCAAGCATGTGGGGGTGGGCCCCTCCCACATGCTTTCAAAGTTTGGTTCCCATCGAAGCATGTTTGGGTACGATGGTATGGGGAAGGCCCCGATTTCCCATGGCCTTGTAAGCACCAAGAGACTTGAAAAATCCACACTGGGCGCGAATAAGTAACCCGACCAATTTCCGATCATGACCAAACTTTGCAAGTATGTGGGAGGGACCCACCCCCACATGCTTGCAAAGTGTGGTTCCCATAGTATGGGGAAGGCCCGGATTTTCCATGGCCTCCTAAGCACCAAGAGACTTGACAAATCCACACTCGGCGCTAATTACCAATCCAAACATGCTCCGATTCTGACCAAACTTTGCAAGCATGTGGGCGTGGGCCTCTTCCACGTGCTTGCAAAGTTTGGTTCCCATCGGAGCATGTTTGGGTACGATGATATAAGGAAGGCCTGGATTTTCCATGGCCTCTTAAGCACCAAGAGACTTTAAAAATCCGCACTGGGGGCAAATTACTAACCCCACCACCCGATCATGACCAAACTTTGCAAGTATGTGGGAGGGGCACACCCCCACATGCTTGCAAAGTTTGGTCCCCATCAGAGCATGTTTGGGTACGATGGTATGGGGAAGGCCCGGATTTTCCATGGCCTCTTAAGCACCAAGACTTGAAAAATCCACACTCGTGGGCGGTAATTACCAATTCAAACATGCTCTGGTTGTGACCAAGCTTTGCAAGCATGTGCGAGGGGACCACTACCACATGCTTTCAAAGTTTGGTCCCCATCGGAGCATGTTTGGGTACAATGGTATGGGGAAGGCCCGGATTTTCCATGGCCTCTTAAGCACCAAGAGACTTGAAAAATCTGCATTGAGCACTAATTTTCAATCCAAACATGCTCCGATTATGACCACACTTTGCAAGCACGTGGGGGTGGGCCCCTCCCACATGCTTTCAAAGTTTGGTTCCCATCGAAGCATGTTTGGGTACGATGGTATGGGGAAGGCCCCGATTTTCCATGGCCTTGTAAGCACCAAGAGACTTGAAAAATCCGCACTGGGCGCGAATAAGTAACCCGACCACGCTCTGATCATGACCAAACTTTGTGAGCATGTCAGAGGGGCCCACCCCTACATGCTTGCAAATTTTGGTTCTCATCGAAGCATGTTTGGGTACGATGGTATGGGGAAGGCCCGAATTTTCCATGGCCTCCTAAGCACCAAGAGACTTGAGAAATCCACACTAGGGGCTTATTACCAATCCAAACATGCTCCGATTCTGACCAAACTCTGCAAGCATGTGGGGGTGGGCCCTTTCCACATACTTGCAAAGTTTGGTTCCCATTGGAGCATGTTTGGGTACGATGATATGGGGAAGGTCCAGATTTTCCATGGCCTCTTAAGCACCAAGAGACTTAAAAACTCTGCACAAGGCGCTAATCACTAACCCGAACATACTCCAATCATGACTAATTTTTGCAAGCATGTGGGAGGGGCCCACATCCACAAGCTTGGAAAGTTTGGTCCCACCCATCAGAGCATGTTTGGGTACGATGGTATGGGGAAGGCCCAGATTTTCCATGGCCTCTTAAGCACCAAGAGACTTGAAAAATCCACATTGGGCACTCATTACAAATCGAAACATGCTCCGATTGTGACCAAACTTTACAAGCATGTGGGGGTGGGTCCCTCCCACATGCTTGCAAAGTTTCAGGTGGGCCCCTCCCAAATGCTTGCAAAGTTTGCTTCCCATCGAAGCATGTTTGGGTACGATGGTATGGGGAAGGCCCGGATTTTCCATGGCCTCAAGAGCACGAAGAGACTTGAAAAATCCACACTGGGCTAATTACCAATTCAAACTTGCTCCGGTTGTGACCAAACTTTGCAAGCATGTGGGAAGGTCCCACTCCCACATGCTTGCAAAGTTTGGTCCCCATAGGAGCATGTTTGGGTACGATGGTATGGGGAAGGCCAGGACTTTCCATGGCCGCTTAAGCACCAAGAGACTTGAAAAATCCGCATTGGGCAGTAATTTTCAATCCAAACATGCTCTGATTGTGATCAAACTTTGCAAGCATCGGACCATGTTTGGGTACGATGGTATGGGGAAGGTCCCGATTTTCCATGGCCTCGTAAGTACCAAGAGACTTGAAAAATCTGCACTGGGCGCAAATTACTAACCCGACCACCCAATCATGACCAAACTTTGCAAGCATGTGGGAGGGGCCCACCCCCACATACTTGCAAAGTTTGGTTCCCATCGGAGCATATTTGGGTACGATGGTATGGGCAAGGCCCGGATTTTCCATGGCCTCAAGAGCACCAAGGGACTTGAAAAATCCACACTCGTGGGCGGTAATTACCAATTCAAACATGCTCCAGTTGTGACCAAACTTTGCAAGCATGTGGGAGGGGCCCACTCCCACATGCTTGCAAAGTTTGGTCCCCATCGGAGCATGTTGGGGTACAATGGTATGGGGCAGGCCCGGATTTTCCATGGCCTCTTAAGCACCAAGAGACTTGAAAAATCTGCATTGAGCACTAATTTTCAATCCAAACATGCTCCGATTGTGACCACATGTTACAAGCATGTGGAGGTGGGGCCCTCCCACATGCTTTCAAAGTTTGGTTCCCATCGAAGCATGTATGGGTACGATGGTATGGGGAAGGCCCGGATTTTCCATGGCCTTCTAAGCACCAAGAGACTTGAAAAATCCACACTGGGCGCGAATAAGTAACCCGACCATGCTCTGATCATGACCAAACTTTGCAAGCATGTGGGAGGAACCCACCCCCACATGCTTGCAAAGTGTGGTTCCCATAGGAGCATGTTTGGGTACGATAGTATGGGGAAGGCCCGGATTTTCCATGGCCTCCTAAGCACCAAGAGACTTGACAAATCCACACTGGGCGCTAATTACCAATCCAAACATGCTCCGATTCTGACCAAACTTTGCAAGCATGTGGGGGTGGGCCTCTTCCACCTGCTTGCAAAGTTTGGTTCCCATCGGAGCATGTTTGGGTACGATGATATGGGGAAGGCCAGGACTTTCCATGGCCTCTTAAGCACTAAGAGACTTGAAAAATCTGCACACTGGATGCTCGTAAAGAAGAGCATAATGTGCAGTGGTCTTTACATATCGCATAATGCGTCTCACTGCATCCAAATGAGGTTTTCTGGGGCTAATTACTAACCCGAACATCCTCCGATCATGACCAATTTTTGCAAGCATGTGGGAGGGGCCCACATCCATGTGCTTGGAAAGTTTGGTCCCCATCAAAGCATGTTTGGGTACGATGGTATGGGAAAGGCCCGGATTTTCCATGGCCTCTCAAGCACCAAGAGACTTGAAAAATCCACATTGGACACTCATTACAAATTGAAACATGCTCCGATTGTGACCCAAACTTTACAAGCATGTGGGGGTGGGCCCCTCCCACATGCTTGCAAAGTTTGGAGTGGGCCCCTCCCACATGCTTGCAAAGTTTGGTTCCCATCGAAGCATGTTTGGGTACGATGGTATGGGGATGGCCCGGATTATCCATGGCCTCAAGAGCACCGAGACTTGAAAAATCCACACTAGGCGCTAATTACCAATTCAAACATGCTCCGATTGTGACCAAACTTTGCAAGCATGTGGGAGGGGCCCACTCCCACATGCTTGCAAAGTTTGGTCCCCATCGGAGCATGTTTGGGTACGATGGTATGGGGAAGGCCAGGATTTTCCATGGCCGCTTAAGCACCAAGAGACTTGAAAAATCCACATTGGGCACTAATTTTCAATCCAAACATGCTCCAATTGTGACCAAACTTTGCAAGCATCAGACCATGTTTGGGTACGATGGTATGGGGAAGGCCCCGATTTTCCATGGCCTCGTAAGCACCAAGAGACTTGAAAAATCTGCACTGGGCGCGATTTACTAACCCCCGATCACCCGATCATGACCAAACTTTGCAAGAATGTGGGAGGGGCCCACCCCCACATGCTTGCAAAGTTTGGTCCCCATCGAAGCATGTTTGGGTACGATGGTATGGGGAAGGCCCGGATTTTCCATGGCCTCTTAAGCACCAAGAGACTTGAAAAATCCACATTGGACACTCAAATTTTACAAATCGAAACATGCTCTGATTGTGACCAAACTTTACAAGCATGTGGGGGTGGGCCCATCCCACATGCTTGCAAAGTTTGATTCCCATCGGAGCATGTTTGGGTACGTTGGTATGGGGAAGACCCGGATTTTCCATGCGCTCTGAAGCACCCAGAGACTTGAAAAATCCACATTGGTTACTCATTACAAATCGAAACATGCTCTGATTGTGACCAAACTTTACAAGCATGTGGGGTTGGGCCCCTCCCACATGCTTGCAAAGTTTGGGGTGGGAACCTCCCACATGCTTGCAAAGTTTGGTTCCCATCGAAGCATGTTTAGGTACGATGGTATGGGGAAGGCCCAGATTTTCCATGGCCTCAAGAGCACCAAGAGACTTGAAAAATCCACACTGGGCGCCAATTACCAATTCAAACATGCTCCGGTTGTGACCAAACTTTGCAAGCATGTGGGAGGGGCCCACTCCCACATGCTTGCAAAGTTTGATCCCCATCGGAGCATGTTTGGGTATGATGGTACGGGGAAGGCCAGGACTTTCCATGGGCCGCTTAAGCACCAAGAGACTTGAAAAATACGCATATCAATCCAAACATGCTCCGATTGTGACCAAACTTTGCAAGCATCGCGGACCATGTTTGGGTACGATGGTATGGGGAAGGCCCCGATTTTCCATGGCCTCGTAAGCACCAAGAGACTTGAATAATCCGCACTCGGCGCGAATTACTAACCCGACCACCCGATTATGACCAAACTTTGCAAGCATGTGGGAGGGGCCCACCCCCACATGCTTGCAAAGTTTGGTCCCCATCGGAGCATGTTTGGGTACGATGGTATAGGGAAGGCCCGGATTTTCCATGGCCTCAAGAACACCAAGAGACTTGAAAAATCCACACTCGTGGGTGGTAATTACCAATTCAAACATGCTCCGGTTGAGACCAAACTTTGCAAGCATCTGGGAGGGGCCCACTCCCACATGCTTGCAAAGTTTGGTCCCCATCGGAGCATGTTTGGGTACAATGGTATGGGGAAGGCCCGGATTCTCTATGGCCTCTTAAGCACCAAGAGATTTGAAAAATCTGCATTGAGCACTAATTTTCAATCCAAACATGCTCCGATTGTGTCCACACTTTGCAAGCATGTGGGGGTGGGCCCCTCCCACATGCTTTCAAAGTTTGGTTCCCATCGAAGCATGTGTGGGTACGATGGTATGGGGAAGGCCTCGATTTTCCATGGCCTTGTAGCACCAAGAGACTTGAAAAATCCGCACTGGGCGCGAATAACTAACCCGACCACGCTCCGATCATGACCAAACTTTGCAAGCATGTGGGAGGATCTCACCACCACATGCTTGCAAAGTTTGGTTCCCATCGGCAAATGTTTGGGTACGATGGTGTGGGGAAGGCCCGGATTTTCCAATGCCTCCTAAGCACCAAGAGACTTGACAAATCCACACTGGGCGCTAATTACCTATCCAAACATGCTCCGATTCTGACCAAACTTTGCAAGCATGTGGGGGTGGGCCCCTTCCACATGCTTGCAAAGTTTGGTTCCCATCGAAGCATGTTTGGGTACGATGATATGGGTAGGACCCGGATTTTCCATGGCCTCTTAAGCACCAAGAGATTTGAAAAATCTGAACCGGGCGCTAATTACTAACCCGAACATGCTCTGATCATGACCAATTTTTGCAAGCATGTGGGAGGGACCCACATCCACATGCTTAGAAAGTTTGGTCCCCATCGGAGCATGTTTGGGTACGATGGTATGGGGAAGGCCCGGATTTTCCATGGCCAAGAGACTTGAAAAATCCACATTGGGCACTCATTACAAATCGAAACATGCTCCGATTGTGACCAAACTTTACAAGCATGTGGGAATGGGCCCCTCCCATATTCTTGCAAAGTTTGGGGTGGGCCCCTCCCACATGCTTGCAGAGTTTGGTTCCCATCGAAGCATGTTTGGGTACGATGGTATGGGGAAGGCCCAGATTTTCCATGTCCTCAAGAGCATCGAGAAACTTGAAAAATCCACAATGGGCACTAATTACCAATTCAAACATGCTTGGATTGTGACCAAAATTTGCAAGCATGAGGGATGGGCCCGCTCCCACATGCTTGCAAAGTTTGGTCCCCATCGGAGCATGTTTGGGTATGATGGTATGGGGAAGGCCAGGACTTTCCATGGCCGCTTAAGCACCAAGAGACTTGAAAAATCCGCATTGGTCACTAATTTTCAATCTAAACATGCTCCAATTGTGACCAAACTTTTCAAGCATTAGACCATGTTTGGGTACGATGGTATGGGGAAGGCCCCGATTTTCCATGGCCTCGTAAGCACCAAGAGCTTTGAAAAATCCGCACTCGGCGCGAATTACTAACCCGACCACCCGATCATGACCAAACTTTGCAAACATGTGGGAGGGGCCCACCCCCACATGCTTGCAAAGTTTGGTCCCGATCGGAGCATGTTTGGGTACGATGGTATGGGGAAGGCCTGGATTGTCCATGGCCCCCTAAGCACCAAGAGACTTGAAAAATCCACAGTGGGCGCTAATTACCAATTCAAACATGCTCCAATTCTGACCAAAATTTACAAGCATGTGGAGCCCCACATGCTTGCAAAGTTTGACTCCCATCGGAGCATGTTTGGGTACGATGGTATGGGGAAGACCTAGATTTTCCATAGCCTCTTAAGCACCAAGAGACTTGAAAAATCCACATTGGGTACTAATTACAACTCGAAACATGCTCTGATTGTGACCAAACTTTACAAGCATGTGGGGGTGGGCCCCTCCCACATGCTTGCAAAGTTTGGTTTCCATCAAAGCATGTTTGGGAACGATGGTATGGGGAAGGCCCGGATTTTCCATGGCCTCAAGAGCACCAAGAGACTTGAAAAATCCACACTGGGCGCTAATTACCAATTCAAACATGTTCCGGTTGTGACCAAACTTTGCAAGCATGTGGGAGGGGCCCACTCCCACATGCTTGCAAAGTTTGGTCCCCATCGGAGCATGTTTGGGTACGATGCGATGGGGAAGGCCCGGATTTTCCATGGTCTCAAGAGCACCAAGAGACTTGAAAAATCCACACTGGGCGCTAATTACCAATTCAAACATGTTCCGGTTGTGACCAAACTTTGCAAGCATGTGAGATGGGCCCACCCCCACATGCTTGCAAAGTTTGGTCCCCATCGGAGGTACGATGGTATGGGGAAGGCTTGGATTTTCCATGGTCTCAAGAGCACCAAGAGACTTGAAAAATCCACACTCGTGGGCGGTAATTACCAATTCAAACATGCTCCGGTTGTGACCAAACTTTGCAAGCATGTGGAAGGGGCCCACTCCCACATGCTTGCAAAGTTTGGTCCCCATCGGAGCATGTTTGGGTACAATGGTATGGGGAAGGCCCGGATTTTCCATGGCCTCTTAAGCACCAACTTAGAGACTTGAAAAATCTACATTGAGCACTAATTTTCAATCCAAACATGCTCCGATTGTGACCACACTTTGCAAGAATGTGGGGGTGGGCCCCTCCCACATGCTTTCAAAGTTTGGTTCCCATCGAAGCATGTTTGGGTGCGATGGTATGGGGAAGACCTCGATTTTCCATGGCCTTGTAAGCACCAAGAGACTTGAAAAATCCGCACTGGGCGCGAATAAGTAACCCGGCCATGCTTTGATCATGACCAAACTTTGCAAGCATGTGGGAGGGGCCCACCCCCACATGCTTGCAAAGTTTGTTTCCCATCGAAGCATATTTGGGTATGATGGTATGAGGAAGGCCCGGATTTTCCATGGCCTCCTAAGCACCAAGAGACTTGAAAAATCCACACTAGGGGCTAATTACCAGTCCCAACATGCTCCGATTCTAACCAAACTTTGCAAGCATGTGGGGGTGGGCCCCATCCACATGCTTGCAAAGTTTGGTTCCTATTGGAGCATGTTTGGGTATGATGATATCGGGAAGGCCCGGATTTTCCATGGCCTCTTAAGCACCAAGAGACTTGAAAACTCTGCACTGGGCGCTAATTACTAACCCCAACATGCTTCGATCATGACCAATTTTTGCAAGCATGTGGGAGGGGCCCACATCCACATGTTTGGAAAGTTTGGTCCCACCCATCAGAGCATATTTGGGTACGATGGTATGGGGAAGGCCCGGATTTTCTATGGCCTCTTAAGCACCAAGAGACTTGAAAAATCCACATTGGGCACTCATTACAAATCCAAACATGCTCGGATTGTGACCAAAATTTACAAGCATGTGGGGATGGGCCCCTCCCACATGCTTGCAAAGTTTGGTTCCCATCGAAGCATGTTTGGGTACGATGGTATGGGGAAGGCCCGGATTTTCCATGGCCTCAAGAGCACCAAGAGACTTGAAAAATCCACACTGGGCACTAATTACCAATTCAAACTTGCTCCGGTTGTGACCAAACTTTGCAAGCATGTGGGAAGGGCCCACTCCCACATGCTTGCAAAGTTTGGTCCCCATCGGAGCATGTTTGGGTACGATGGTATAGGGAAGGCCAGGATCTTCCATGGCCGCTTAAGCACCAAGAGACTTGAAAAATCCGCATTGGACACTAATTTTCAATCCAAACATGCTCTGATTGTGACCAAACTTTGCAAGCATCGGCGGACCATGTTTGGGTACGATGGTATAGTGAAGGCCCCGATTTTCCATGGCCTCGTAAGCACCAAGAGACTTGAAAAATCCGCACTGGCGGCAAATTACTAACTCGACCACCCGATCATGACCAAACTTTGCAAGCATGTGGGAGGGGCCCACCCCCACATGCTTGCAAAGTTTGGTCCCCATCAGAGCATGTTTGGGTACGATGGTATAGGGAAGGCCCGGATTTTCCACGGTCTCAAGAGCACCAAGAGACTTGAAAAATCCACACTCGTGGGCGGTAATTACCAATTCAAACATGCTCCGGTTGTGACCAAACTTTGCAAGCATGTGCGAGGGGCCCACTCCCACATGCTTGCAAAGTTTGGTCCCCATCGGAGCATGTTTGGGTACAATGGTATGGGGAAGGCCCGGATTCTCTATGGCCAAGAATCTTAAGCACTAAGAGACTTGAAAAATCTGCATTGAGCACTAATTTTCAATCCAAACATGCTCGGATTGTGACCACACTTTGCAAGCATGTGGGGGTGGGTCCCTCCCACATGCTTTCAAAGTTTGGTTCCCATCAAAGCATGTTTGGGTACGATGGTATGGGGAGGCCCTGATTTTCCATGGCCTTGTAAGCACCAAGAGACTTGAAAAATCCGCACTGGGCGCGAATAAGTAACCCGACCACGCTCCGACCACGACCAAACTTTGCAAGCATGTGGGAGGGGCCCACCCCCACATGCTTGCAAAGTTTGGTTCCCATCGAAGCATGTTTGGGTATGATGGAGAAAGCCTTATAAGACATCGGGCCTTTGAGTTGGAGAAAAACAATTCTCTCATTAGGCCATAAAAGCATTATGTCTTTAATTAAAAACAAATCCATTGCAAAGAGTCTGAATACTATACATAGATCTCGATCTGATTTCCATCTGCCCTCCGTACTGCACCACAGGTCACCTTAGGTTCGTATCCCCTTTTTGTGAAGTTTGTATGCATGTTTAAATTGACCTGCAGGGATATTAGTCGCTACAATGGTGGAGAACCACACTCAATCCAGATGCAAAAACATGTGCATGTTTTCTGGATTTATTATATAGCTGCAATTCCTCTTTACATATGTTCCATGCTTTCCACATTGCTAGGATTAGGGGGTTGCCATGCGGTTTTATTTTGACCATGCTGAAGAAAACCGTTAGCTCTGGGAGTTTTTTCCATTTGGGGAAGTCTGCAATACTGTATTTATCTACATTTCTTTTGGGCAAGATGGCCTAGTCTTCATGGGGCAATAGGAAACTTCTGATGATCCATTTAGTTGCCATTCGATCTGCAAAATCCACAATATTGGGAATTCCGAGACCTCCATGATTTTTGGGTTTGGTGCGTACCTTCGAGGCTACTTTAGGGAGTTTCATCTCCTCGGCATTGCTTGACCACAGAAAATTCCTGCACATTTTTTCTAATTGTTTTAAATCAGAAATCGATGGGTGCCAACAAGAAAGAAAGTATAATGTGGTTAGGAAAAGAATATGTTTGAGAACTAAGAATATGTTGGGAAAGAAAGAACATGTGGTTGTGCTACATGCTTACCCAACATCTGAATTTGATCTGTAGTTTATCCAAAATCCTTTGCCATCGTTGATGCATAGAGACCTCGAACCCCATTGGAATGCCTAAGAGTCTAAAGATTTGTCCCTCATTCAGAAGTTTGCATCCTTGATCAAAAAGCCATTGTGGTTAATCTGCCAGCATGGTTCTAATTCCTATTTTAGAGTGGTTTATGATTGAACCTGAGGTACTAATTGATCCGGAGTCATTGTTGTGAATAAAACCCTTGGTATCATCTGCAAACTGCTGAAGGGATGCCCATCCTTTGTTGTTTGGGAACTGGATTCCCCTTAGAAGGCCTTTTTCCATGGCATTTTGAACTAATCAACCTAGAGCATAAATAACAATTGCAAAAAGTAGCGGAGCTAGCGGGCACCCTTGCCTTATGGAGTGGCTTATTGTAAAGGGTTCAGTGAGATTCCCATTAACCATTCCCACCCGATCATGACCAAACTTTGCAAGTATGTGGGAGGGGCACACCCCCACATGCTTGCAAAGTTTGGTCCCCATCAGAGCATGTTTGGGTACGATGGTATGGGGAAGGCCCGGATTTTCCATGGCCTCTTAAGCACCAAGACTTGAAAAATCCACACTCGTGGGCGGTAATTACCAATTCAAACATGCTCTGGTTGTGACCAAGCTTTGCAAGCATGTGCGAGGGGACCACTACCACATGCTTTCAAAGTTTGGTCCCCATCGGAGCATGTTTGGGTACAATGGTATGGGGAAGGCCCGGATTTTCCATGGCCTCTTAAGCACCAAGAGACTTGAAAAATCTGCATTGAGCACTAATTTTCAATCCAAACATGCTCCGATTATGACCACACTTTGCAAGCACGTGGGGGTGGGCCCCTCCCACATGCTTTCAAAGTTTGGTTCCCATCGAAGCATGTTTGGGTACGATGGTATGGGGAAGGCCCCGATTTTCCATGGCCTTGTAAGCACCAAGAGACTTGAAAAATCCGCACTGGGCGCGAATAAGTAACCCGACCACGCTCTGATCATGACCAAACTTTGTGAGCATGTCAGAGGGGCCCACCCCTACATGCTTGCAAATTTTGGTTCTCATCGAAGCATGTTTGGGTACGATGGTATGGGGAAGGCCCGAATTTTCCATGGCCTCCTAAGCACCAAGAGACTTGAGAAATCCACACTAGGGGCTTATTACCAATCCAAACATGCTCCGATTCTGACCAAACTCTGCAAGCATGTGGGGGTGGGCCCTTTCCACATACTTGCAAAGTTTGGTTCCCATTGGAGCATGTTTGGGTACGATGATATGGGGAAGGTCCAGATTTTCCATGGCCTCTTAAGCACCAAGAGACTTAAAAACTCTGCACAAGGCGCTAATCACTAACCCGAACATACTCCAATCATGACTAATTTTTGCAAGCATGTGGGAGGGGCCCACATCCACAAGCTTGGAAAGTTTGGTCCCACCCATCAGAGCATGTTTGGGTACGATGGTATGGGGAAGGCCCAGATTTTCCATGGCCTCTTAAGCACCAAGAGACTTGAAAAATCCACATTGGGCACTCATTACAAATCGAAACATGCTCCGATTGTGACCAAACTTTACAAGCATGTGGGGGTGGGTCCCTCCCACATGCTTGCAAAGTTTCAGGTGGGCCCCTCCCAAATGCTTGCAAAGTTTGCTTCCCATCGAAGCATGTTTGGGTACGATGGTATGGGGAAGGCCCGGATTTTCCATGGCCTCAAGAGCACGAAGAGACTTGAAAAATCCACACTGGGCTAATTACCAATTCAAACTTGCTCCGGTTGTGACCAAACTTTGCAAGCATGTGGGAAGGTCCCACTCCCACATGCTTGCAAAGTTTGGTCCCCATAGGAGCATGTTTGGGTACGATGGTATGGGGAAGGCCAGGACTTTCCATGGCCGCTTAAGCACCAAGAGACTTGAAAAATCCGCATTGGGCAGTAATTTTCAATCCAAACATGCTCTGATTGTGACCAAACTTTGCAAGCATCGGACCATGTTTGGGTACGATGGTATGGGGAAGGTCCCGATTTTCCATGGCCTCGTAAGTACCAAGAGACTTGAAAAATCTGCACTGGGCGCAAATTACTAACCCGACCACCCAATCATGACCAAACTTTGCAAGCATGTGGGAGGGGCCCACCCCCACATACTTGCAAAGTTTGGTTCCCATCGGAGCATATTTGGGTACGATGGTATGGGCAAGGCCCGGATTTTCCATGGCCTCAAGAGCACCAAGGGACTTGAAAAATCCACACTCGTGGGCGGTAATTACCAATTCAAACATGCTCCAGTTGTGACCAAACTTTGCAAGCATGTGGGAGGGGCCCACTCCCACATGCTTGCAAAGTTTGGTCCCCATCGGAGCATGTTGGGGTACAATGGTATGGGGCAGGCCCGGATTTTCCATGGCCTCTTAAGCACCAAGAGACTTGAAAAATCTGCATTGAGCACTAATTTTCAATCCAAACATGCTCCGATTGTGACCACATGTTACAAGCATGTGGAGGTGGGGCCCTCCCACATGCTTTCAAAGTTTGGTTCCCATCGAAGCATGTATGGGTACGATGGTATGGGGAAGGCCCGGATTTTCCATGGCCTTCTAAGCACCAAGAGACTTGAAAAATCCACACTGGGCGCGAATAAGTAACCCGACCATGCTCTGATCATGACCAAACTTTGCAAGCATGTGGGAGGAACCCACCCCCACATGCTTGCAAAGTGTGGTTCCCATAGGAGCATGTTTGGGTACGATAGTATGGGGAAGGCCCGGATTTTCCATGGCCTCCTAAGCACCAAGAGACTTGACAAATCCACACTGGGCGCTAATTACCAATCCAAACATGCTCCGATTCTGACCAAACTTTGCAAGCATGTGGGGGTGGGCCTCTTCCACCTGCTTGCAAAGTTTGGTTCCCATCGGAGCATGTTTGGGTACGATGATATGGGGAAGGCCAGGACTTTCCATGGCCTCTTAAGCACTAAGAGACTTGAAAAATCTGCACACTGGATGCTCGTAAAGAAGAGCATAATGTGCAGTGGTCTTTACATATCGCATAATGCGTCTCACTGCATCCAAATGAGGTTTTCTGGGGCTAATTACTAACCCGAACATCCTCCGATCATGACCAATTTTTGCAAGCATGTGGGAGGGGCCCACATCCATGTGCTTGGAAAGTTTGGTCCCCATCAAAGCATGTTTGGGTACGATGGTATGGGAAAGGCCCGGATTTTCCATGGCCTCTCAAGCACCAAGAGACTTGAAAAATCCACATTGGACACTCATTACAAATTGAAACATGCTCCGATTGTGACCAAACTTTACAAGCATGTGGGGGTGGGCCCCTCCCACATGCTTGCAAAGTTTGGAGTGGGCCCCTCCCACATGCTTGCAAAGTTTGGTTCCCATCGAAGCATGTTTGGGTACGATGGTATGGGGATGGCCCGGATTATCCATGGCCTCAAGAGCACCGAGACTTGAAAAATCCACACTAGGCGCTAATTACCAATTCAAACATGCTCCGATTGTGACCAAACTTTGCAAGCATGTGGGAGGGGCCCACTCCCACATGCTTGCAAAGTTTGGTCCCCATCGGAGCATGTTTGGGTACGATGGTATGGGGAAGGCCAGGATTTTCCATGGCCGCTTAAGCACCAAGAGACTTGAAAAATCCACATTGGGCACTAATTTTCAATCCAAACATGCTCCAATTGTGACCAAACTTTGCAAGCATCAGACCATGTTTGGGTACGATGGTATGGGGAAGGCCCCGATTTTCCATGGCCTCGTAAGCACCAAGAGACTTGAAAAATCTGCACTGGGCGCGATTTACTAACCCCCGATCACCCGATCATGACCAAACTTTGCAAGAATGTGGGAGGGGCCCACCCCCACATGCTTGCAAAGTTTGGTCCCCATCGAAGCATGTTTGGGTACGATGGTATGGGGAAGGCCCGGATTTTCCATGGCCTCTTAAGCACCAAGAGACTTGAAAAATCCACATTGGACACTCAAATTTTACAAATCGAAACATGCTCTGATTGTGACCAAACTTTACAAGCATGTGGGGGTGGGCCCATCCCACATGCTTGCAAAGTTTGATTCCCATCGGAGCATGTTTGGGTACGTTGGTATGGGGAAGACCCGGATTTTCCATGTGCTCTGAAGCACCCAGAGACTTGAAAAATCCACATTGGTTACTCATTACAAATCGAAACATGCTCTGATTGTGACCAAACTTTACAAGCATGTGGGGTTGGGCCCCTCCCACATGCTTGCAAAGTTTGGGGTGGGAACCTCCCACATGCTTGCAAAGTTTGGTTCCCATCGAAGCATGTTTAGGTACGATGGTATGGGGAAGGCCCAGATTTTCCATGGCCTCAAGAGCACCAAGAGACTTGAAAAATCCACACTGGGCGCCAATTACCAATTCAAACATGCTCCGGTTGTGACCAAACTTTGCAAGCATGTGGGAGGGGCCCACTCCCACATGCTTGCAAAGTTTGATCCCCATCGGAGCATGTTTGGGTATGATGGTACGGGGAAGGCCAGGACTTTCCATGGGCCGCTTAAGCACCAAGAGACTTGAAAAATACGCATATCAATCCAAACATGCTCCGATTGTGACCAAACTTTGCAAGCATCGCGGACCATGTTTGGGTACGATGGTATGGGGAAGGCCCCGATTTTCCATGGCCTCGTAAGCACCAAGAGACTTGAATAATCCGCACTCGGCGCGAATTACTAACCCGACCACCCGATTATGACCAAACTTTGCAAGCATGTGGGAGGGGCCCACCCCCACATGCTTGCAAAGTTTGGTCCCCATCGGAGCATGTTTGGGTACGATGGTATAGGGAAGGCCTGGATTTTCCATGGCCTCAAGAACACCAAGAGACTTGAAAAATCCACACTCGTGGGTGGTAATTACCAATTCAAACATGCTCCGGTTGAGACCAAACTTTGCAAGCATCTGGGAGGGGCCCACTCCCACATGCTTGCAAAGTTTGGTCCCCATCGGAGCATGTTTGGGTACAATGGTATGGGGAAGGCCCGGATTCTCTATGGCCTCTTAAGCACCAAGAGATTTGAAAAATCTGCATTGAGCACTAATTTTCAATCCAAACATGCTCCGATTGTGTCCACACTTTGCAAGCATGTGGGGGTGGGCCCCTCCCACATGCTTTCAAAGTTTGGTTCCCATCGAAGCATGTGTGGGTACGATGGTATGGGGAAGGCCTCGATTTTCCATGGCCTTGTAGCACCAAGAGACTTGAAAAATCCGCACTGGGCGCGAATAACTAACCCGACCACGCTCCGATCATGACCAAACTTTGCAAGCATGTGGGAGGATCTCACCACCACATGCTTGCAAAGTTTGGTTCCCATCGGCAAATGTTTGGGTACGATGGTGTGGGGAAGGCCCGGATTTTCCAATGCCTCCTAAGCACCAAGAGACTTGACAAATCCACACTGGGCGCTAATTACCTATCCAAACATGCTCCGATTCTGACCAAACTTTGCAAGCATGTGGGGGTGGGCCCCTTCCACATGCTTGCAAAGTTTGGTTCCCATCGAAGCATGTTTGGGTACGATGATATGGGTAGGACCCGGATTTTCCATGGCCTCTTAAGCACCAAGAGATTTGAAAAATCTGAACCGGGCGCTAATTACTAACCCGAACATGCTCTGATCATGACCAATTTTTGCAAGCATGTGGGAGGGACCCACATCCACATGCTTAGAAAGTTTGGTCCCCATCGGAGCATGTTTGGGTACGATGGTATGGGGAAGGCCCGGATTTTCCATGGCCAAGAGACTTGAAAAATCCACATTGGGCACTCATTACAAATCGAAACATGCTCCGATTGTGACCAAACTTTACAAGCATGTGGGAATGGGCCCCTCCCATATTCTTGCAAAGTTTGGGGTGGGCCCCTCCCACATGCTTGCAGAGTTTGGTTCCCATCGAAGCATGTTTGGGTACGATGGTATGGGGAAGGCCCAGATTTTCCATGTCCTCAAGAGCATCGAGAAACTTGAAAAATCCACAATGGGCACTAATTACCAATTCAAACATGCTTGGATTGTGACCAAAATTTGCAAGCATGAGGGATGGGCCCGCTCCCACATGCTTGCAAAGTTTGGTCCCCATCGGAGCATGTTTGGGTATGATGGTATGGGGAAGGCCAGGACTTTCCATGGCCGCTTAAGCACCAAGAGACTTGAAAAATCCGCATTGGTCACTAATTTTCAATCTAAACATGCTCCAATTGTGACCAAACTTTTCAAGCATTAGACCATGTTTGGGTACGATGGTATGGGGAAGGCCCCGATTTTCCATGGCCTCGTAAGCACCAAGAGCTTTGAAAAATCCGCACTCGGCGCGAATTACTAACCCGACCACCCGATCATGACCAAACTTTGCAAACATGTGGGAGGGGCCCACCCCCACATGCTTGCAAAGTTTGGTCCCGATTGGAGCATGTTTGGGTACGATGGTATGGGGAAGGCCTGGATTGTCCATGGCCCCCTAAGCACCAAGAGACTTGAAAAATCCACAGTGGGCGCTAATTACCAATTCAAACATGCTCCAATTCTGACCAAAATTTACAAGCATGTGGAGCCCCACATGCTTGCAAAGTTTGACTCCCATCGGAGCATGTTTGGGTACGATGGTATGGGGAAGACCTAGATTTTCCATAGCCTCTTAAGCACCAAGAGACTTGAAAAATCCACATTGGGTACTAATTACAACTCGAAACATGCTCTGATTGTGACCAAACTTTACAAGCATGTGGGGGTGGGCCCCTCCCACATGCTTGCAAAGTTTGGTTTCCATCGAAGCATGTTTGGGAACGATGGTATGGGGAAGGCCCGGATTTTCCATGGCCTCAAGAGCACCAAGAGACTTGAAAAATCCACACTGGGCGCTAATTACCAATTCAAACATGTTCCGGTTGTGACCAAACTTTTCAAGCATGTGGGAGGGGCCCACTCCCACATGCTTGCAAAGTTTGGTCCCCATCGGAGCATGTTTGGGTACGATGCGATGGGGAAGGCCCGGATTTTCCATGGTCTCAAGAGCACCAAGAGACTTGAAAAATCCACACTGGGCGCTAATTACCAATTCAAACATGTTCCGGTTGTGACCAAACTTTGCAAGCATGTGAGAGGGGCCCACCCCCACATGCTTGCAAAGTTTGGTCCCCATCGGAGGTACGATGGTATGGGGAAGGCTTGGATTTTCCATGGTCTCAAGAGCACCAAGAGACTTGAAAAATCCACACTCGTGGGCGGTAATTACCAATTCAAACATGCTCCGGTTGTGACCAAACTTTGCAAGCATGTGGAAGGGGCCCACTCCCACATGCTTGCAAAGTTTGGTCCGCATCGGAGCATGTTTGGGTACAATGGTATGGGGAAGGCCCGGATTTTCCATGGCCTCTTAAGCACCAACTTAGAGACTTGAAAAATCTACATTGAGCACTAATTTTCAATCCAAACATGCTCCGATTGTGACCACACTTTGCAAGAATGTGGGGGTGGGCCCCTCCCACATGCTTTCAAAGTTTGGTTCCCATCGAAGCATGTTTGGGTGCGATGGTATGGGGAAGACCCCGATTTTCCATGGCCTTGTAAGCACCAAGAGACTTGAAAAATCCGCACTGGGCGCGAATAAGTAACCCGGCCATGCTTTGATCATGACCAAACTTTGCAAGCATGTGGGAGGGGCCCACCCCCACATGCTTGCAAAGTTTGTTTCCCATCGAAGCATATTTGGGTATGATGGTATGAGGAAGGCCCGGATTTTCCATGGCCTCCTAAGCACCAAGAGACTTGAAAAATCCACACTAGGGGCTAATTACCAGTCCCAACATACTCCGATTCTAACCAAACTTTGCAAGCATGTGGGGGTGGGCCCCATCCACATGCTTGCAAAGTTTGGTTCCTATTGGAGCATGTTTGGGTATGATGATATCGGGAAGGCCCGGATTTTCCATGGCCTCTTAAGCACCAAGAGACTTGAAAACTCTGCACTGGGCGCTAATTACTAACCCCAACATGCTTCGATCATGACCAATTTTTGCAAGCATGTGGGAGGGGCCCACATCCACATGTTTGGAAAGTTTGGTCCCACCCATCAGAGCATATTTGGGTACGATGGTATGGGGAAGGCCCGGATTTTCTATGGCCTCTTAAGCACCAAGAGACTTGAAAAATCCACATTGGGCACTCATTACAAATCCAAACATGCTCGGATTGTGACCAAACTTTACAAGCATGTGGGGATGGGCCCCTCCCACATGCTTGCAAAGTTTGGTTCCCATCGAAGCATGTTTGGGTACGATGGTATGGGGAAGGCCCGGATTTTCCATGGCCTCAAGAGCACCAAGAGACTTGAAAAATCCACACTGGGCACTAATTACCAATTCAAACTTGCTCCGGTTGTGACCAAACTTTGCAAGCATGTGGGAAGGGCCCACTCCCACATGCTTGCAAAGTTTGGTCCCCATCGGAGCATGTTTGGGTACGATGGTATAGGGAAGGCCAGGATCTTCCATGGCCGCTTAAGCACCAAGAGACTTGAAAAATCCGCATTGGACACTAATTTTCAATCCAAACATGCTCTGATTGTGACCAAACTTTGCAAGCATCGGCGGACCATGTTTGGGTACGATGGTATAGTGAAGGCCCCGATTTTCCATGGCCTCGTAAGCACCAAGAGACTTGAAAAATCCGCACTGGCGGCAAATTACTAACTCGACCACCCGATCATGACCAAACTTTGCAAGCATGTGGGAGGGGCCCACCCCCACATGCTTGCAAAGTTTGGTCCCCATCAGAGCATGTTTGGGTACGATGGTATAGGGAAGGCCCGGATTTTCCACGGTCTCAAGAGCACCAAGAGACTTGAAAAATCCACACTCGTGGGCGGTAATTACCAATTCAAACATGCTCCGGTTGTGACCAAACTTTGCAAGCATGTGCGAGGGGCCCACTCCCACATGCTTGCAAAGTTTGGTCCCCATCGGAGCATGTTTGGGTACAATGGTATGGGGAAGGCCCGGATTCTCTATGGCCAAGAATCTTAAGCACTAAGAGACTTGAAAAATCTGCATTGAGCACTAATTTTCAATCCAAACATGCTCGGATTGTGACCACACTTTGCAAGCATGTGGGGGTGGGTCTCTCCCACATGCTTTCAAAGTTTGGTTCCCATCAAAGCATGTTTGGGTACGATGGTATGGGGAGGCCCTGATTTTCCATGGCCTTGTAAGCACCAAGAGACTTGAAAAATCCGCACTGGGCGCGAATAAGTAACCCGACCACGCTCCGACCACGACCAAACTTTGCAAGCATGTAGGAGGGGCCCACCCCCACATGCTTGCAAAGTTTGGTTCCCATCGAAGCATGTTTGGGTATGATGGAGAAAGCCTTATAAGACATCGGGCCTTTGAGTTGGAGAAAAACAATTCTCTCATTAGGCCATAAAAGCATTATGTCTTTAATTAAAAACAAATCCATTGCAAAGAGTCTGAATACTATACATAGATCTCGATCTGATTTCCATCTGCCCTCCGTACTGCACCACAGGTCACCTTAGGTTCGTATCCCCTTTTTGTGAAGTTTGTATGCATGTTTAAATTGACCTGCAGGGATATTAGTCGCTACAATGGTGGAGAACCACACTCAATCCAGATGCAAAAACATGTGCATGTTTTCTGGATTTATTATATAGCTGCAATTCCTCTTTACATATGTTCCATGCTTTCCACATTGCTAGGATTAGGGGGTTGCCATGCGGTTTTATTTTGACCATGCTGAAGAAAACCGTTAGCTCTGGGAGTTTTTTCCATTTGGGGAAGTCTGCAATACTGTATTTATCTACATTTCTTTTGGGCAAGATGGCCTAGTCTTCATGGGGCAATAGGAAACTTCTGATGATCCATTTAGTTGCCATTCGATCTGCAAAATCCACAATATTGGGAATTCCGAGACCTCCATGATTTTTGGGTTTGGTGCGTACCTTCGAGGCTACTTTAGGGAGTTTCATCTCCTCGGCATTGCTTGACCACAGAAAATTCCTGCACATTTTTTCTAATTGTTTTAAATCAGAAATCGATGGGTGCCAACAAGAAAGAAAGTATAATGTGGTTAGGAAAAGAATATGTTTGAGAACTAAGAATATGTTGGGAAAGAAAGAACATGTGGTTGTGCTACATGCTTACCCAACATCTGAATTTGATCTGTAGTTTATCCAAAATCCTTTGCCATCGTTGATGCATAGAGACCTCGAACCCCATTGGAATGCCTAAGAGTCTAAAGATTTGTCCCTCATTCAGAAGTTTGCATCCTTGATCAAAAAGCCATTGTGGTTAATCTGCCAGCATGGTTCTAATTCCTATTTTAGAGTGGTTTATGATTGAACCTGAGGTACTAATTGATCCGGAGTCATTGTTGTGAATAAAACCCTTGGTATCATCTGCAAACTGCTGAAGGGATGCCCGTCCTTTGTTGTTTGGGAACTGGATTCCCCTTAGAAGGCCTTTTTCCATGGCATTTTGAACTAATCAACCTAGAGCATAAATAACAATTGCAAAAAGTAGCGGAGCTAGCGGGCACCCTTGCCTTATGGAGTGGCTTATTGTAAAGGGTTCAGTGAGATTCCCATTAACCATTACTCTTGCCTTTGCATTTCCAAACAGTACTTGCACGATATTTATGAAGTTGGGGCCCAGTCCTCTGGCTTTAAGGGATTGCAAGATAAAATCCCATTCAAGCCTATCAAAATAAACTCTTAGGTCACAATTGTAGAACTCATGCGCACTTGAAACACTTTTCAGATTGTCGATCAAGCATCCTCATCATCATCATCATCAATTGCATTTGTCGATCAAGCATCATCATCATCATCATCATCATCAATTGCATGTGCCAATGCTGGGATCTCAAACATATGAAACACATGATAGCCAAAACTTCATTCGTAACACACATTGCTTGCCTTCACGCCCAAGCAGTGAGTGGAAGGAGTCATCTGAAGCAAAAGTAATGCTCATGTCCATGGTGTGGGCAATAGAACAATCATGTACTGGGTAATAGAAGGTTAGCTATGCTAACCTTCTCACTACCCACCTGCGCAGTGTGAAGGTTAAAACATGTGAAACTCAAGCTCGACCTAAACAGGTTGACCTGCCCAGAATGACAAAAACTACCACGAGATAATCGACAATTTATTAAAATCATATGCAACATTATCATTATTGCGCATATACCAATCAATGGCAGGTTTTCGGACCATTGCAGCACTAGGACATGGTAGCTGTGATAGCCTGTACCTCATCAATGGCAGCCCTGATTGATTCTAGGGCAACAGCAAAGCGGGCTGTCTTGTGGAGCTCGTGCAAGACAAGATACCATGGTATTGGCAACCATGTCATTCTGCATGGATTCTCCATGGTGTAAGATGGTCCCTCTGAAGGCCGGCGGGCCTACTTCCTACTTCTCTCCATAGTTCTTCTCATGATATCTTCTTCACCACCATGGCCTTTTGCTCTGCTTCTGAACACAGCCCCTATGATCTTCTCACTCTGTTCTTTCTCTTGTATCAAGCTTACAAGCTCATCTCATTCCAGCATTGCGCCTAATAGTACTGTGCTACCAAATCCATGGCTAGTCTTGACTCTTCTTCTCTTTCCTTACGTATGGCCATTAAATTGCTCTAAGGCGGCGCAGATGCCTTGCCATAGCTGCAGCAGAACCATATTAAAACTGATATATATTCCTGCAGACAATATCTACATGGCTGTCCTCAGATTGCACACGGCCATTTTTTCTTCACACACAGACACACAATGAGTACGGGTCTGCATGACTCATGGCAGCGAACAACAAGCATAAGCATGTGATGAAAGGCAGCGCCGACAGGCGGCGGCGCCATCAGCGCAGTGGTAAGAATTCTTGGCTCTTAAGCTAGAGGTACTGGATTCGATTCCTACGTCTGACACCGTCTGTGTGCTCTGCAGGTTTTAATAATTTTAACATATGCTAGGCTTTACATTTTCATTCATTTGCAATTGTGGAGAGCGTACACGTTTAGAACGCTACGCAGTTTTATATATTATTTATAAAGCTACGCATCTCACAATATGTCCGCATTATAATCTCCTCAACCCTAAACCCGTCACCTTGGGTGTTCCGACATCTACTCCAACTATCAATCCAATCAGACCATGCCAGAAGAATACATCCATACTATGCAAGAAGAATACATGCTTTTACCCCATCTCAAGGGAAAAATATATATATTCCAATAGACTACACATGCAAACTAATTGGTATATTGATAGATTTAATGAAAGTCCAAAGATAATTATATGTTAAATAATGAAAAAGAGAAAGAATCCAAAATTAAAGCGACACTTACTTGATTAGAATTAGCATTTCTTCGAGTTAATAAGATGATAAGAGGATTGCCCATGATCAGGAAAACCTTAATTCCACATACTACGGAGCATGAGAGTTTTGATGCTATAGAGCTTGCATTCTTGTAAATAAGACTTTTTCTTTATGATTTGAAAAGTAATTAAGGTATAAATTAAGATTTACATGCACAATTTTAATTTGAGCTTGGACGCTTAGTGTTTGAGAGACAATAAGAACAAAGGGTTTTCCATGGCCTCTTAAGCACCAAGAGACTTGAAAAATCCACATTGGGCACTCATTACAAATCGAAACATGCTTCGATTGTGACCAACCTTTACAAGCATGTGGGGGTGGGCCCCTCCCACATGCTGGCAAAGTTTGGGGTGGGCCCCTCCCAAATGCTTGCAAAGTTTGCTTCCCATCGAAGCATGTTTGGGTACGATGGTATGGAGAAGGCCCAGATTTTTCATGGCCTCAAGAGCACCAAGAGACTTGAAAAATCCACACTGGGCGCTAATTTACCAATTCAAACTTGCTCCAGTTGTGACCAAACTTTGCAAGCATGTGGGAAGGGCCCACTCCCACATGCTTGCAAAGTTTGGTCCCCATCGGAGCATGTTTGGGTACGATGGTATGGGGAAGGCCAGGACTTTCCATGGCCGCTTAAGCACCAAGAGACTTGAAAAATCTGCATTGGGCACTAATTTTCAATCCAAACATGCTCTGATTGTGACCAAACTTTGCAAGCATCGGACCATGTTTGGGTACGATGGTATGGTAAAGTCCCCATCGGAGCATGTTTGGGTACGATGGTATGGGGAAGGCCCGGATTTTCCATGGCCTCAAGAGCACCAAGAGACTTGAAAAATCCACACTTGTGGCCGGTAATTACCAATTCAAACATGCTCCGGTTGTGACCAAACTTTGCAATATGGGAGGGGCCCAATTCCACATGTTTGCAAAGTTTGGTCCCCATCAGAGCATGTTGGGGTACAATGGTATGGGGAAGGCCCGGATTTTCCATGGCCTCTTAAGCACCAAGAGACTTGAAAAATCTGCATTGAGCACTAATTTTCAATCCAAACACGCTCCCATTGTGACCACACGTTGCAAGCATGTGGGGGTGGGCCCCTCCCACATGCTTTCAAAGTTTGGTTCCCATCGAAGCATGTTTGGGTACGATGGTATGGGGAAGGCCCCGATTTCCCATGGCCTTGTAAGCACCAAGAGACTTGAAAAATCCACACTGGGCGCGAATAAGTAACCCGACCAATTTTCGATCATGACCAAACTTTGCAAGTATGTGGGAGGGACCCACCCCCACATGCTTGCAAAGTGTGGTTCCCATAGGAGCATGTTTCAGTACGATAGTATGGGGAAGGCCCGGATTTTCCATGGCCTCCTAAGCACCAAGAGACTTGACAAATCCACACTCGGCGCTAATTACCAATCCAAACATGCTCCGATTCTGACCAAACTTTGCAAGCATGTGGGCGTGGGCCTCTTCCACGTGCTTGCAAAGTTTGGTTCCCATCGGAGCATGTTTGGGTACGATGATATAAGGAAGGCCTGGATTTTCCATGGCCTCTTAAGCACCAAGAGACTTGAAAAATCCGCACTGGGGGCAAATTACTAACCCGACCACCCGATCATGACCAAACTTTGCAAGTATGTGGGAGGGGCACACCCCCACATGCTTGCAAAGTTTGGTCCCCATCAGAGCATGTTTGGGTACGATGGTATGGGGAAGGCCCGGATTTTCCATGGCCTCTTAAGCACCAAGACTTGAAAAATCCACACTCGTGGGCGGTAATTACCAATTCAAACATGCTCTGGTTGTGACCAAGCTTTGCAAGCATGTGCGAGGGGACCACTACCACATGCTTTCAAAGTTTGGTCCCCATCGGAGCATGTTTGGGTACAATGGTATGGGGAAGGCCCGGATTTTCCATGGCCTCTTAAGCACCAAGAGACTTGAAAAATCTGCATTGAGCACTAATTTTCAATCCAAACATGCTCCGATTATGACCACACTTTGCAAGCACGTGGGGGTGGGCCCCTCCCACATGCTTTCAAAGTTTGGTTCCCATCGAAGCATGTTTGGGTACGATGGTATGGGGAAGGCCCCGATTTTCCATGGCCTTGTAAGCACCAAGAGACTTGAAAAATCCGCACTGGGCGCGAATAAGTAACCCGACCACGCTCTGATCATGACCAAACTTTGTGAGCATGTCAGAGGGGCCCACCCCTACATGCTTGCAAATTTTGGTTCCCATCGAAGCATGTTTGGGTACGATGGTATGGGGAAGGCCCGAATTTTCCATGGCCTCCTAAGCACCAAGAGACTTGAGAAATCCACACTAGGGGCTTATTACCAATCCAAACATGCTCCGATTCTGACCAAACTCTGCAAGCATGTGGGGGTGGGCCCTTTCCACATACTTGCAAAGTTTGGTTCCCATTGGAGCATGTTTGGGTACGATGATATGGGGAAGGTCCAAATTTTCCATGGCCTCTTAAGCACCAAGAGACTTAAAAACTCTGCGCTGGGCGCTAATCACTAACCCGAACATACTCCAATCATGACTAATTTTTGCAAGCATGTGGGAGGGGCCCACATCCACAAGCTTGGAAAGTTTGGTCCCACCCATCAGAGCATGTTTGGGTACGATGGTATGGGGAAGGCCCAGATTTTCCATGGCCTCTTAAGAACCAAAAGACTTGAAAAATCCACATTGGGCACTCATTACAAATCGAAACATGCTCCGATTGTGACCAAACTTTACAAGCATGTGGGGGTGGGTCCCTCCCACATGCTTGCAAAGTTTCAGGTGGGCCTCTTCCAAATGCTTGCAAAGTTTGCTTCCCATCGAAGCATGTTTGGGTACGATGGTATGGGGAAGGCCCGGATTTTCCATGGCCTCAAGAGCACGAAGAGACTTGAAAAATCCACACTGGGCTAATTACCAATTCAAACTTGCTCCGGTTGTGACCAAACTTTGCAAGCATGTGGGAAGGTCCCACTCCCACATGCTTGCAAAGTTTGGTCCCCATAGGAGCATGTTTGGGTACAATGGTATGGGGAAGGCTAGGACTTTCCATGGCCGCTTAAGCACCAAGAGACTTGAAAAATCCGCATTGGGCAGTAATTTTCAATCCAAACATGCTCTGATTGTGACCAAACTTTGCAAGCATCGGACCATGTTTGGGTACGATGGTATGGGGAAGGTCCCGATTTTCCATGGCCTCGTAAGTACCAAGAGACTTGAAAAATCTGCACTGGGCGCAAATTACTAACCCGACCACCCAATCATGACCAAACCTTGCAAGCATGTGGGAGGGGCCCACCCCCACATACTTGCAAAGTTTGGTTCCCATCGAGCATATTTGGGTACGATGGTATGGGCAAGGCCCGGATTTTCCATGGCCTCAAGAGCACCAAGAGACTTGAAAAATCCACACTCGTGGGCGGTAATTACCAATTCAAACATGCTCCAGTTGTGACCAAACTTTGCAAGCATGTGGGAGGGGCCCACTCCCACATGCTTGCAAAGTTTGGTCCCCATCGGAGCATGTTGGGGTACAATGGTATGGGGAAGGCCCGGATTTTCCATGGCCTCTTAAGCACCAAGAGACTTGAAAAATCTGCATTGAGCACTAATTTTCAATCCAAACATGCTCCGATTGTGACCACATGTTGCAAGCATGTGGAGGTGCGGCCCTCCCACATGCTTTCAAAGTTTGGTTCCCATCGAAGCATGTATGGGTACGATGGTATGGGGAAGGCCCGGATTTTCCATGGCCTTGTAAGCACCAAGAGACTTGAAAAATCCACACTGGGCGCGAATAAGTAACCCGACCACGCTCTGATCATGACCAAACTTTGCAAGCATGTGGGAGGAACCCACCCCCACATGCTTGCAAAGTGTGGTTCCCATAGGAGCATGTTTGGGTACGATAGTATGGGGAAGGCCCGGATTTTCCATGGCCTCCTAAGCACCAAGAGACTTGACAAATCCACACTGGGCGCTAATTACCAATCCAAACATGCTCCGATTCTGACCAAACTTTGCAAGCATGTGGGGGTGGGCCTCTTCCACCTGCTTGCAAAGTTTGGTTCCCATCGGAGCATGTTTGGGTACGATGATATGGGGAAGGCCAGGACTTTCCATGGCCTCTTAAGCACTAAGAGACTTGAAAAATCTGCACACTGGATGCTCATAAAGAAGACCATAATGTGCAGTGGTCTTTACATATCGCATAATGCGTCTCACTGCATCCAAATGAGGTTTTCTGGGGCTAATTACTAACCCGAACATCCTCCGATCATGACCAATTTTTGCAAGCATGTGGGAGGGGCCCACATCCATGTGCTTGGAAAGTTTGGTCCCCATCAAAGCATGTTTGGGTAAGATGCTATGGGAAAGGCCCGGATTTTCCATGGCCTCTCAAGCACCAAGAGACTTGAAAAATCCACATTGGACACTCATTACAAATTGAAACATGCTCCGATTGTGACCAAACTTTACAAGCATGTGGGGGTGGCCCCCTCCCACATGCTTGCAAAGTTTGGAGTGGGCCCCTCCCACATGCTTGCAAAGTTTGATTCCCATCGAAGCATGTTTGGGTACGATGGTATGGGGATGGCCCGGATTATCCATGGCCTCAAGAGCACCGAGACTTGAAAAATCCACACTAGGCGCTAATTACCAATTCAAACATGCTCCGATTGTGACCAAACTTTGCAAGCATGTGGGAGGGGCCCACTCCCACATGCTTGCAAAGTTTGGTCCCCATCGGAGCATGTTTGGGTACGATGGTATGGGGAAGGCCAGGATTTTCCATGGCCGCTTAAGCACCAAGAGACTTGAAAAATCCACATTGGGCACTAATTTTCAATCCAAACATGCTCCAATTGTGACCAAACTTTGCAAGCATCAGACCATGTTTGGGTACGATGGTATGGGGAAGGCCCCGATTTTCCATGGCCTCGTAAGCACCAAGAGACTTGAAAAATCTGCACTGGGCGCGATTTACTAACCCCCGATCACCCGATCATGACCAAACTTTGCAAGAATGTGGGAGGGGCCCACCCCCACATGCTTGCAAAGTTTGGTCCCCATCGAAGCATGTTTGGGTACGATGGTATGGGGAAGGCCCGGATTTTCCATGGCCTCTTAAGCACCAAGAGACTTGAAAAATCCACATTGGACACTCAAATGTTACAAATCGAAACATGCTCGGATTGTGACCAAACTTTACAAGCATGTGGGGGTGGGCCCATCCCACATGCTTGCAAAGTTTGATTCCCATCGGAGCATGTTTGGGTACGTTGGTATGGGGAAGACCCGGATTTTCCATGCGCTCTGAAGCACCCAGAGACTTGAAAAATCCACATTGGTTACTCATTACAAATCGAAACATGCTCTGATTGTGACCAAACTTTACAAGCATGTGGGGTTGGGTCCCTCCCACATGCTTGCAAAGTTTCAGGTGGGAACCTCCCACATGCTTGCAAAGTTTGGTTCCCATCGAAGCATGTTTGGGTACGATGGTATGGGGAAGGCCCAGATTTTCCATGGCCTCAAGAGCACCAAGAGACTTGAAAAATCCACACTGGGCGCCAATTACCAATTCAAACATGCTCCGGTTGTGACCAAACTTTGCAAGCATGTGGAAGGGGCCCACTCCCACATGCTTGCAAAGTTTGGTCCCCATCGGAGCATGTTTGGGTATGATGGTACAGGGAAGGCCAGGACTTTCCATGGCCGCTTAAGCACCAAGAGACTTGAAAAATACGCATTGGGCACTAATTTTCAATCCAAACATGCTCCGATTGTGACCAAACTTTGCAAGCATCGCGGACCATGTTTGGGTACGATGGTATGGGGAAGGCCCCGATTTTCCATGGCCTCGTAAGCACCAAGAGACTTGAATAATCCGCACTCGGCGCAAATTACTAACCCGACCACCCGATCATGACCAAACTTTGCAAGCATGTGGGAGGGGCCCACCCCCACATGCTTGCAAAGTTTGGTCCCCATCGGAGCATGTTTGGGTACGATGGTATGGGGAAGGCCCGGATTTTCCATGGCCTCAAGAACACCAAGAGACTTGAAAAATCCACACTCGTGGGTGGTAATTACCAATTCAAACATGCTCCGGTTGAGACCAAACTTTGCAAGCATCAGGGAGGGGCCCACTCCCACATGCTTGCAAAGTTTAGTCCCCATCGGAGCATGTTTGGGTACAATGGTATGGGGAAGGCCCGGATTCTCTATGGCCTCTTAAACACCAAGAGATTTGAAAAATCTGCATTGAGCACTAATTTTCAATCCAAACATGCTCCGATTGTGTCCACACTTTGCAAGCATGTGGGGGTGGGCCCCTCCCACATGCTTTCAAAGTTTGGTTCCCATCGAAGCATGTGTGGGTACGATGGTATGGGGAAGGCCTCGATTTTCCATGGCCTTGTAGCACCAAGAGACTTGAAAAATCCGCACTGGGCCCGAATAAGTAACCCGACCACGCTCCGATCATGACCAAACTTTGCAAGCATGTGGGAGGATCTCACCACCACATGCTTGCAAAGTTTGGTTCCCATCGGCAAATGTTTGGGTACGATGGTGTGGGGAAGGCCCGGATTTTCCAATGCCTCCTAAGCACCAAGAGACTTGACAAATCCACACTGGGCACTAATTACCTATCCAAACATGCTCCGATTCTGACCAAACTTTGCAAGCATGTGGGGGTGGGCCCCTTCCACATGCTTGCAAAGTTTGGTTCCCATCGAAGCATGTTTGGGTACGATGATATGGGTAGGACCCGGATGTTCCATGGCCTCTTAAGCACCAAGAGATTTGAAAAATCTGAACTGGGCGCTAATTACTAACCCGAACATGCTCTGATCATGACCAATTTTTGCAAGCATGTGGGAGGGGCCCACATCTACATGCTTGGAAAGTTTGGTCCCCATCGGAGCATGTTTGGGTACGATGGTATGGGGAAGGCCCGGATTTTCCATGGCCTCTTAAGCACCAAGAGACTTGAAAAATCCACATTGGGCACTCATTACAAATCGAAACATGCTCCGATTGTGACCAAACTTTACAAGCATGTGGGAATGGCCCCTCCCATATGCTTGCAAAGTTTGGGGTGGGCCCCTCCCACATGCTTGCAAAGTTTGGTTCCCATCGAAGCATGTTTGGGTACGATGGTATGGGGAAGGCCCAGATTTTCCATGTCCTCAAGAGCATCGAGAAACTTGAAAAATCCACAATGGGCACTAATTACCAATTCAAACATGCTTGGATTGTGACCAAAATTTGCAAGCATGAGGGATGGGCCCACTCCCACATGCTTGCAAAGTTTGGTCCCCATCGGAGCATGTTTGGGTATGATGGTATGGGGAAGGCCAGGACTTTCCATGGCCGCTTAAGCACCAAGAGACTTGAAAAATCCGCATTGGTCACTAATTTTCAATCTAAACATGCTCCAATTGTGACCAAACTTTTCAAGCATTAGACCATGTTTGGGTACGATGGTATGGGGAAGGCCCCGATTTTCCATGGCCTCGTAAGCACCAAGAGCTTTGAAAAATCCGCACTCGGCGCGAATTACTAACCCGACAACCCGATCATGACCAAACTTTGCAAACATGTGGGAGGGGCCCACCCCCACATGCTTGCAAAGTTTGGTCCCGATCGGAGCATGTTTGGGTACGATGGTATGGGGAAGGCCTGGATTGTCCATGGCCCCCTAAGCACCAAGAGACTTGAAAAATCCACAGTGGGCGCTAATTACCAATTCAAACATGCTCCAATTCTGACCAAAATTTACAAGCATGTGGGACTGGGCCCCTCCCACATGCTTGCAAAGTTTGATTCCCATCGGAGCATGTTTGGGTACGATGGTATGGGGAAGACCTAGATTTTCCATAGGCTCTTAAGCACCAAGAGACTTGAAAAATCCACATTGGGTACTAATTACAACTCGAAACATGCTCTGATTGTGACCAAACTTTACAAGCATGTGGGGGTGGGCCCCTCCCACATGCTTGCAAAGTTTGGTTCCCATCGAAGCATGTTTGGGTACGATGGTATGGGGAAGGCCCGGATTTTCCATGGCCTCAAGAGCACCAAGAGACTTGAAAAATCCACACTGGGCGCTAATTACCAATTCAAACATGTTCCGGTTGTGACCAAACTTTGCAAGCATGTGGGAGGGGCCCACTCCCACATGCTTGCAAAGTTTGGTCCCCATCGGAGCATGTTTGGGTACGATGCGATGGGGAAGGCCCGGATTTTCCATGGTCTTAAGAGCACCAAGAGACTTGAAAAATCCACACTGGGCGCTAATTACCAATTCAAACATGTTCCGGTTGTGACCAAACTTTGCAAGCATGTGAGAGGGGCCCACCCCCACATGCTTGCAAAGTTTGGTCCCCATCGGAGGTACGATGGTATGGGGAAGGCTCGGATTTTCCATGGTCTCAAGAGCACCAAGAGACTTGAAAAATCCACACTCGTGGGCGGTAATTACCAATTCAAACATGCTCCGGTTGTGACCAAACTTTGCAAGCATGTGGAAGGGGCCCACTCCCACATGCTTGCAAAGTTTGGTCCCCATCGAAGCATGTTTGGGTACAATGGTATGGGGAAGGCCCGGATTTTCCATGGCCTCTTAAGCACCAACTTAGAGACTTGAAAAATCTACATTGAGCACTAATTTTCAATCCAAACATGCTCCGATTGTGACCACACTTTTCAAGAATGTGGGGGTGGGACCCTCCCACATGCTTTCAAAGTTTGGTTCCCATCGAAGCATGTTTGGGTGCGATGGTATGGGGAAGACCCCGATTTTCCATGGCCTTGTAAGCACCAAGAGACTTGAAAAATCCGCACTGGGCGCGAATAAGTAACCCGGCCATGCTTTGATCATGACCAAACTTTGCAAGCATGTGGGAGGGGCCCACCCCCACATGCTTGCAAAGTTTGTTTCCCATCGAAGCATATTTGGGTATGATGGTATGAGGAAGGCCCGGATTTTCCATGCCCTCCTAAGCACCAAGAGACTTGAAAAATCCACACTAGGGGCTAATTACCAATCCAAACATGCTCCGATTCTAACCAAACTTTGCAAGCATGTGGGGGTGGGCCCCATCCACATGCTTGCAAAGTTTGGTTCCTATTGGAGCATGTTTGGGTATGATGATATGGGGAAGGCCCGGATTTTCCATGGCCTCTTAAGCACCAAGAGACTTGAAAAATCCACATTGGGCACTCATTACAAATCCAAACATGCTCGGATTGTGACCAAACTTTACAAGCATGTGGGGATGGGCCCCTCCTACATGCTTGCAAAGTTTGGTTCCCATCGAAGCATGTTTGGGTACGATGGTATGGGGAAGGCCCGGATTTTCCATGGCCTCAAGAGCACCAAGAGACTTGAAAAATCCACACTGGGCACTAATTACCAATTCAAACTTGCTCCGGTTGTGACCAAACTTTGCAAGCATGTGGGAAGGGCCCACTCCCACATGCTTGCAAAGTTTGGTCCCCATCGGAGCATGTTTGGGTACGATGGTATAGGGAAGGCCAGGACCTTCCATGGCCGCTTAAGCACCAAGAGACTTGAAAAATCCGCATTGGGCACTAATTTTCAATCCAAACATGCTCTGATTGTGACCAAACTTTGCAAGCATCGGCGGACCATGTTTGGGTACGATGGTATAGTGAAGGCCCCGATTTTCCATGGCCTCGTAAGCACCAAGAGACTTGAAAAATCCGCACTGGCGGCAAATTACTAACTCGACCACCCGATCATGACCAAACTTTGCAAGCATGTGGGAGGGGCCCACCCCCACATGCTTGCAAAGTTTGGTCCCCATCAGAGCATGTTTGGGTACGATGGTATAGGGAAGGCCCGGATTTTCCACGGTCTCAAGAGCACCAAGAGACTTGAAAAATCCACACTCGTGGGCGGTAATTACCAATTCAAACATGCTCCGGTTGTGACCAAACTTTGCAAGCATGTGCGAGGGGCCCACTCCCACATGCTTGCAAAGTTTGGTCCCCATCGGAGCATGTTTGGGTACAATGGTATGGGGAAGGCCCGGATTTTCTATGGCCTCTTAAGCACTAAGAGACTTGAAAAATCTGCATTGAGCACTAATTTTCAATCCAAACATGCTCGGATTGTGACCACACTTTGCAAGCATGTGGGGGTGGGCCCCTCCCACATGCTTTCAAAGTTTGGTTCCCATCAAAGCATGTTTGGGTACGATGGTATGGGGAGGCCCTGATTTTCCATGGCCTTGTAAGCACCAAGAGACTTGAAAAATCCGCACTGGGCGCGAATAAGTAACCCGACCACGCTCCGACCACGACCAAACTTTGCAAGCATGTGGGAGGGGCCCACCCCCACATGCTTGCAAAGTTTGGTTCCCATCGAAGCATGTTTGGGTATGATGGAGAAAGCCTTATAAGACATCGGGCCTTTGAGTTGGAGAAAAACAATTCTCTCATTAGGCCATAAAAGCATTATGTCTTTAATTAAAAACAAATCCATTGCAAAGAGTCTGAATACTATACATAGATCTCGATCTGATTTCCATCTGCCCTCCGTACTGCACCACAGGTCACCTTAGGTTCGTATCCCCTTTTTGTGAAGTTTGTATGCATGTTTAAATTGACTTGCAGGGATATTAGTCGCTACAATGGTGGAGAACCACACTCAATCCAGATGCAAAAACATGTGCATGTTTTCTGGATTTATTATATAGCTGCAATTCCTCTTTACATATGTTCCATGCTTTCCACATTGTTAGGATTAGGGGGTTGCCATGCGGTTTTATTTTGACCATGCTGAAGAAAACCGTTAGCTCTGGGAGTTTTTTCCATTTGGGGAAGTCTGCAATACTGTATTTATCTACATTTCTTTTGGGCAAGATGGCCTAGTCTTCATGGGGCAATAGGAAACTTCTGATGATCCATTTAGTTGCCATTCGATCTGCAAAATCCACAATATTGGGAATTCCGAGACCTCCATGATTTTTTGGGTTTGGTGCGTACCTTCGAGGCTACTTTAGGGAGTTTCATCTCCTCGGCATTGCTTGACCACAGAAAATTCCTGCACATTTTTTCTAATTGTTTTAAATCAGAAATCGATGGGTGCCAACAAGAAAGAAAGTATAATGTGGTTAGGAAAAGAATATGTTTGAGAACTAAGAATATGTTGGGAAAGAAAGAACATGTGGTTGTGCTACATGCTTACCCAACATCTGAATTTGATCTGTAGTTTATCCAAAATCCTTTGCCATCGTTGATGCATAGAGACCTCGAACCCCATTGGAATGCCTAAGAGTCTGAAGATTTGTCCCTCATTCAGAAGTTTGCATCCTTGATCAAAAAGCCATTGTGGTTAATCTGCCAGCATGGTTCTAATTCCTATTTTAGAGTGGTTTATGATTGAACCTGAGGTACTAATTGATCCGGAGTCATTGTTGTGAATAAAACCCTTGGTATCATCTGCAAACTGCTGAAGGGATGCCCGTCCTTTGTTGTTTGGGAACTGGATTCCCCTTAGAAGGCCTTTCTCCATGGCATTTTGAACTAATCAACCTAGAGCATGAATAACAATTGCAAAAAGTAGCGGAGCTAGCGGGCACCCTTGCCTTATGGAGTGGCTTATTGTAAAGGGTTCAGTGAGATTCCCATTAACCATTACTCTTGCCTTTGCATTTCCAAACAGTACTTGCACGATATTTATGAAGTTGGGGCCCAGTCCTCTGGCTTTAAGGGATTGCAAGATAAAATCCCATTCAAGCCTATCAAAATAAACTCTTAGGTCACAATTGTAGAACTCATGCACACTTGAAACACTTTTCAGATTGTCGATCAAGCATCATCATCATCATCATCAATTGCATTTGTCGATCAAGCATCATCATCATCATCATCAATTGCATGTGCCAATGCTGGGATCTCAAACATATGAAACACATGATAGCCAAAACTTCATTCGTAACACACATTGCTTGCCTTCACGCCCAAGCAGTGAGTGGAAGGAGTCATCTGAAGCAAAAGTAATGCTCATGTCCATGGTGTGGGCAATAGAACAATCATGTACTGGGTAATAGAAGGTTAGCTATGCGCAGTGTGAAGGTTAAAACATGTGAAACTCAAGCTCGACCTGCCCAGAATGACAAAAACTACCACGAGATAATCGACAATTTATTAAAATCATATGCAACATTATCATTATTGCGCATATACCAATCAATGGCAGGTTTTCGGACCATTGCAGCACTAGGACATGGTAGCTGTGATAGCCTGTACCTCATCAATGGCAGCCCTGATTGATTCTAGGGCAACAGCAAAGCGGGCTGTCTTGTGGAGCTCGTGCAAGACAAGATACCATGGTATTGGCAACCATGTCATTCTGCATGGATTCTCCATGGTGTAAGATGGTCCCTCTGAAGGCCGGCGGGCCTACTTCCTACTTCTCTCCATAGTTCTTCTCATGATATCTTCTTCACCACCATGGCCTTTTGCTCTGCTTCTGAACACAGCCCCTATGATCTGCTCACTCTGTTCTTTCTCTTGTATCAAGCTTACAAGCTCATCTCATTCCAGCATTGCGCCTAATAGTACTGTGCTACCAAATCCATGGCTAGTCTTGACTCTTCTTCTCTTTCCTTACGTATGGCCATTAAATTGCTCTAAGGCGGCGCAGATGCCTTGCCATAGCTGCAGCAGAACCATATTAAAACTGATATATATTCCTGCAGACAATATCTACATGGCTGTCCTCAGATTGCACACGGCCATTTTTTCTTCACACACAGACACACAATGAGTACGGGTCTGCATGACTCATGGCAGCGAACAACAAGCATAAGCATGTGATGAAAGGCAGCGCCGACAGGCGGCGGCGCCATCAGCGCAGTGGTAAGAATTCTTGGCTCTTAAGCTAGAGGTACTGGATTCGATTCCTACGTCTGACACCGTCTGTGTGCTCTGCAGGTTTTAATAATTTTAACATATGCTAGGCTTTACATTTTCATTCATTTGCAATTGTGGAGAGCGTACACGTTTAGAACGCTACGCAGTTTTATATATTATTTATAAAGCTACGCATCTCACAATATGTCCGCATTATAATCTCCTCAACCCTAAACCCGTCACCTTGGGTGTTCCGACATCTACTCCAACTATCAATCCAATCAGACCATGCAAGAAGAATACATCCATACTATGCAAGAAGAATACATGCTTTTACCCCATCTCAAGGGAAAAATATATATATTCCAATAGACTACACATGCAAACTAATTGGTATATTGATAGATTTAATGAAAGTCCAAAGATAATTATATGTTAAATAATGAAAAAGAGAAAGAATCCAAAATTAAAGCGACACTTACTTGATTAGAATTAGCATTTCTTCGAGTTAATAAGATGATAAGAGGATTGCCCATGATCAGGAAAACCTTAATTCCACATACTACGGAGCATGAGAGTTTTGATGCTATAGAGCTTGCATTCTTGTAAATAAGACTTTTTCTTTATGATTTGAAAAGTAATTAAGGTATAAATTAAGATTTACATGCACAATTTTAATTTGAGCTTGGACGCTTAGTGTTTGAGAGACAATAAGAACAAAGGGTTGTACTATAGATTAAGTTTTACATGCACATAGCCATGAAACTTAACTTTGGCTTGGAGGTTAGATAGACATTAGTATTGCATTGAAACAATTATGTTCCATATATATAAAATAGATAGCTAGAGTAGAATGGGGTTAGAGATAAGATTAGATAGCTAGGTTATAATGGGGTTAGATAGACATTACTATTGCATTAAAACAATTAAATGGCACATAAATTAGATAGCTAGATTAAAATGGGGATAGATAGAGGCCCATCATTTATACCTAAACAAATTTGTGACACTAGCATCGCTCTAACCATATATTGATTGGAGGTTGAGGATAGAAAGGCACACATTTAGCTTTGAAACTAGAGTGAATCACGATGCATAAGAAACTTCCTATAATGCATAGCTAGAGTAGAATGGGGTTAGAGATAAGATTAGATAGCTAGGTTATAATGGGGTTAGATAGACATTACTATTGCATTAAAACAATTAAATGGCACATAAATTAGATAGCTAGATTAAAATGGGGATAGATAGAGGCCCATCATTTATACCTGAACAAATTTGTGACACTAGCATCGCTCTAACCATATCTTGATTGGAGGTTGAGGATAGAAAGGCACACATTTAGCTTTGAAACTAGAGTGAATCACGATGCATAGGAAACTTCCTGTAATGGAAGTTGGGACAAACAATGTACGGGGTCCTACATTGTGTCCATAGAGACACCATCAATAAGCCTTAACTGATCTCAAATATGTGGTGATGCCTGACTACACGATGGAACAAGATTGGACTCTGCTCATATTGTTCCTCAAGGTTACACATGATTCTAAGAATCTACTAGCACGAGCTTCACATTCCTAAACCCTAGAGAGGTATCCACTCAAGATGTTAACACAATCCTAGAGTATTAGGTACTTTACAACTCATAATGGCACTGCCTATGAACTCCCTATGACTAACCAAACAACATTGCTCGTTAGTTTTATGCTCTTGGTCATAGCCATGGCAACTACGGTTGTAGTAGTCGTTACAACAATGGCTCCTAGTTAACATATCCATATCATCTTTTACGGCTACAAACATAGGGACCTTAACCCAAAATATGCGCCCTCTACGTTGTAACCTAGAGCAACGGGGGCATCCTTACAAATGACTAGAGCAGGGGTGCCCTTGGCTCATATGTCATTGTAGTACCTATGGGAATTTTTGTATGACCCCCTACCTACTAGACTCAATTCACTCCTCTAGGACTCATGCCATTATGCCCACAAGTATTGTCCTTTGTACCATATGCTACCCCTTATGTAGTACCAATGCTTCCAACAGCAAACAATCCTCCCAATTCCTCCAGTAGTCTTTGCACAAGCATTAGGGAGAGCAGTGAATGAAAGTATAAGGCTAGTCATGAGAGATAACAAAAGAAGTAGCTCTAGAAAGGCTACACAAATCATGAAGCGAACACATAAGTTTAATGGAGAGGGCGATCCTAAAAGACATCTGGAGATTTTTGATAAAGTTTGTGAGGCCGTAGGTTAGAGGGATGATCTTGCCTTTAGCCTTACATTAGATGGCAAGGGTGGTGATTGGTATGGGACCCTGAGAGTTAAAAAATGTTTAAACTTTATCGATCTTCGTGATGGTTATTCCTAAAGAAATTCGTGGATGAGGATTTTTTCTACTTCCGTCGTCATTGTGTGGCAGTGAAGTCTTGGGTAATTTTTTGTCAACAATTCTAGATGGTGTTTTGTATGAACCCTAAATTAGTTTTGAAGATCTCTAACAGAGTGATCCATCAAGGGCTGAAAGTTGGTTCCAAGACATGGTTGAGAAAAAAATTCATCGTGTGTGTGATCGATGTAGTCACGTATTGTTTCCTTGGGATTTTGTTCCAATTAGAACATTTAGATGACGGGGCTCCATTTGGGCCCGTAGGGTGCAAATCCGAGAATGAAGGACTCCCTCACTACGTTGAAAGAGATTTTGTGCCGAGGGTCCAAGGATTGGAACCATTGCAAAGCCTTGCATTCAAGGCTAAGTCCAAGGAGATGGACTTTGGTTGCATCTTCGAATATTTCAAATGCTTGACAAATTTGGTTAAAGACCTCGATATGGAATATGGGGCAAGTGTTGTGACACTCCCCTTCCTAGAGCTTGTGCTAAGGTTGGAATGTCAAGTTGTGGTGTAAGGGGAGGTTGTGCAAGGGTGGGGGGTGGGAATAGATTCGTGGTGAATAGAGAAGAAGGTACATGAGTGTTCTCGAGGCATCTATCCTTGCCGGGGTGCATGTATGGAGGGGGCCCACTAGATGAGGGCTCTTCAAAAATCGTTTCGCCCTCACGACCAACTTTGATTTACAATTCAAATCCAACTTTAGATCTAACTGATTCTGGGGTTCTTTAGATTGGTCTGCTCTCCATAGAATCATGGGATAAAGATCCCTTATATATATAGAACTCATTATCAGATAATAATTTATTCAGAATATATCATTCATATTCTTAACACAATAATGGTCCATTAGATCGAAATTTCCATCTGAACATTCCTCCATGGAAGTTTTAGTTATGTAGGTTTTTAATTTGTCATCCCTCCACTAGGTCAAGTGTTAATAGTAGCAATCTGTCAGCACAATCCACTAATCTCGTAGTGATTTACTGAAGTCATTATCGTCATTCAAGTTATGAACATCACCACAGGGACTCGTCCCATCCTTCATTGAGGCTTTACTCAGCTTATTACATTTCAACCACCAAAATTCAGAAATCATCCTTTTTCAATCAGAATCCAAAATCAACTCATCAGTTCTCATCCAGAATTCTAAAATCATATCAACCAGCATTCGAATTCATCATTTGGATAGCATTTTTACTTATAATTTCAAGGTCTTAGATTTACTCATATATACTTCCAGTAAAGAGCTGTAGCTATACCCTCGATATATACTGGTAGTCACGGTCCTTGGAATTATAAGGTAAATACCATCATGACTAGGCCTTAAGCAAGTCAGGGATTTCCATACAATTGTGGTACTTCATCTGAAGACCCACTTTCAATTTTATGAATCTTCATTCTGAATATCAATTTGTGTGAATTTTATTACACAATTATAACTTTTTATTGTTACTTCACAAATTTATGACATTTTTGGCTTTTCAGTTGATCCACTTTAGCCAATTCGCTCTGATACCAACAGCTGAAAGATCATTGCTCCCTCTGCGCAACGAATTCGGGGGTGCTAGCAGTGGAAGTAGCACTTCTTGCGCGGGACAGGATTCTTCACTCGGGGCCTCGCCCACACGGATATCTAGTCAAGAGACTAATCCCTTGGTTCTTCAAAAACCAAACTCAAAAAAACTTCCCTCTACCGGAGAGCATGGGCGATTCCACCAGGATAATTATACTCTAACGTAGTCAAGGTCATTACTTACCAAACTGACCCGACCGAACGTGAGTGTCACTTGGCCAGATCAAGGAAGAAACTTGCACTTGGATCATAGAAACCAACGCTTTTTCCCCATCGAGAGGCACATCCGTTGATTCTTTTTCTATAGAACAATTACTATCCGGGATTTTACTTCATCTATCGTACTATAACAGAATTGAGTATTATTTTATGGATCCATCAGTCCAGCCTAACCCCATCCAGTCCCATGGGTTAGCCAACTGCCCAACCACTATAGTGATGGGATCCAATTAGGAATTTGGTTAGGTTTTGTCCCACATACTAGGGGAAAGAGTTTCCAGGTCCCCTAGCCAGATATTCATGCAAATTTAATGCCAGTCATACCACTTACACACACACCCAATATGAAATTGCCTTTTTCATACATTCAGCTATCTTTAAAACAATCATTTAATGAAACCATAGTGTCACCGATCATAATCCTCAAAATCTCCGATTGAATCCTTATTTCCAATCATTCTTCATCGGTGTATCTATGGCATCATTCGCAACCAGAACGCTCACCACCTGTCCACTCAGAGACCTTTTCGATAGTTCCTAGCTCATAGTAACCGGTAATATATTCTCTTATAAAAATCAAGATGGAATATCCATTAAAGATCAGCAATAAGATCAACCAACAGATCCATATAAAAGAGCCATGGACTCATCCGTTGATGAGGACCAGCAAGGTCAATCAACCAGATCCATGCTTGGTTTCAGAAAACCACTCTTACTCCTTGTTCCAATATCTTCCACGATGCACGTGTGGGTATCTTCAGCGACCCAGAGCTTGAGCACCGTATGGTCAGCATCCTCTAGGATCATTCGCAGGTGACCTAGCGCTTCACTCATAGGCCGCTTCCGTGGTCCCTCATCCACCGTACTGGAAGCTCACCATTTAAGTCAAACCGAGGCTGGTCAAGACCTTGGCCGACCTTGCTATGCGAGACGTCCTGCATTGACTCTCTATCAGCTGTTGCAACTTTATCAACTAGGTCTCCATGACCTCATTCACAAGACGGTCAAAATGCTTCCCCAGCATTTTTGACATAAAACAGTCATTTAAAAACAGGTCATAAATACAGTTTCTATAATGAACTCTTATCTTTCACATTGTTCCACATCCGTCCACATTACTTAATGCATATCCAATTCACATGTATACCCATTCTCATCCAATTACATCATTTTCCATCTCATCACATCTTTCCTCATTTATTCTCATCACATGTCATCCACTCACATCAACCCATATTCACATTCCATCACACCTCATTCATTTCACATCTATCTCAATTTACATCACATCTCATTCATTCACATCCCGATTCACATCTCATTCATTCACTCACATCGATATCACATCCTTTCACATACACATCCACATCCATTCTTTCACATACACATCCGCATTCATTCTTCGACATACACATCCACATCCATTCTTTGACATACACATCCACATCCATTCTTCCACATACACATCTTATCACATCCTATTTTCATCTTATCACATCCCCTACACATCTTATCACATCCATTCACATTCTATCACATTCCATACACCTCATATCACATCCATTCACATTCTATCACATCTTATAAACATCTTATCGCATCCTATTTTCACCTTATCTCATCCATTCACATGCTATTCCCATTTAATAGCTTTTTCGAGGTTGATCCCGATAATGGGACTTTTTCTAAATTTCTGCCAATTGCTTGACCTAATTAAAGATTCTTTTTCTCGACGACTATATTCTCAATTTCTCAAATGAATTATAATATTCAATACTTCTCTTTTGAATAAAAGGATTCATGGAATCTACAAAAATCAATTCTACCCATATTTTCACTTTTGATAAATAATCATAAATTGAATTATACTAGAAATTCCTCTTCTTCTCATTTAATTTCTTAGATCTCAAAACCATGGGAATTCCTCTTTTTGCATTTAATTAATTGCATTCCAATGTCATGGGTATTCCTCTTTTATCATCAAATATTTTACATAAGGTAATTTCATCTAAAATAAATTACCCATTAATTCAATATGCTAGGAATTTCTCTTTTTCCATCTGAATGGTGAAATTCCAAATGTCATATGAATTCCTGTTTTAACATTTAAATATTTCTCATAGATAAAATAAATTTATCTAAATTTCATCTTTGATTGGATCGATGAAATACATTGATTCAAAAGTTTTAGAGCACATGCATTGCATGCACACCCAATGAAGAGATGGGCAATTGTTCTTGGCTCCTTTTTACATCTTGGGCATTGTCCTTCCCCATATCCAAATCTATTTGCATGGGCATTTGTCCACAGTGCTTTATGCATGATCAACCACACCAAACAAGATTTCTTTGGTGGGATAATGGTGGGTGACTAGATTTTTGAGATCTTGAATCTCCATTGTTTCCTATCCCATATCAGGTTCCATCTATTGTTGAGTTTGCAATGTAATGGAGGATCTTGAGAGGGGAGAGAGGGAATAGGTAGCAAATTTTGTTTGGATTTCTAGGAGAAAGCCTTATAAGACATCGGGCCTTTGAGTTGGAGAAAAACAATCCTCTCATTAGGCCATAAAAGCATTATGTCTTTAATTAAAAACAAATCCATTGCAGAGAGTCTGAAGACTATACATAGATCTCGATCTGATTTCCATCTGCCCTCCGTACTGCACCACAGGTCACCTTAGGTTCGTATCCCCTTTTTGTGAAGTTTGTATGCATGTTTAAATTGACCTGCAGGGATATTAGTCGCTACAATGGTGGAGAACCACACTCAATCTAGATGCACAACATGTGCATGTTTTCTGGATTTATTATATAGCTGCAATTCCTCTTTACATATGTTCCATGCTTTCCACATTGCTAGGATTAGGGGGCTGCCATGCAGTTTTATTTTGACCATGCTGAAGAAAACCGTCAGCTCTGGGAGTTTTTTCCATTTGGAGAAGTCTGCAATACTGTATTTATCTACATTTCTTTTGGGCAAGATGGCCTAGTCTTCATGGGGCAATAGGAAACTTCTGATGATCCATTTAGTTGCCATTCGATCCGCAAAATCCACAATATTGGAAATTCCGAGACCTCCATGATTTTTGGGTTTGGTGCGTACCTTCGAGGCTACTTTAGGGAGTTTCATCTCCTCGGCATTGCTTGACCACAGAAAATTCCTACACATTTTTTCTAATTGTTTTAAATCAGAAATCGATGGGTGCCAACAAGAAAAAAAGCATAATGTGGTTAGGAAAAGAATATGTTTGAGAACTAAGAATATGATGGGAAAGAAAGAATATGTGGTTGTGCTACATGCCCACCCAACATCTGAATTTGATCTGTAGTTTGTCCAAAATCCTTTGCCATCGTTGATGCATAGAGACCTCGAACCCCATTGGAATGCCTAAGAGTCTGAAGATTTGTCCCTCATTCAGAAGTTTGCATCCTTGATCAAAAAGCCATTGTGGTTAATCTGCCAGCATGGTTCTAATTCCTATTTTAGAGTGGTTTATGATTGAACCTGAGGTACTAATTGATCCGGAGTCATTGTTGTGAATAAGACCCTTGGTATCATCTGCAAACTGCTGAAGGGATGCCCGTCCTTTGTTGTTTGGGAACTGGATTCCCCTTAGAAGGCCTTTCTCCATGGCATTTTGAACTAATCAACCTAGAGCATGAATAACAATTGCAAAAAGTAGCAGAGCTAGCGGGCACCCTTGCCTTATGGAGTGGGTTAGTTTAAAGGGTTCAGTGAGATTCCCATTAACCATTACTCTTGCCTTTGCATTTCCAAACAGTACTTGCACGATATTTATGAAGTTGGGGCCCAGTCCTCTGGCTTTAAGGGATTGCAAGATAAAATCCCATTCAAGCCTATCAAAATAAACTCTTAGGTCACAATTGTAGAACTCATGCACACTTGAAACACTTTTCAGATTGTCGATCAAGCATCATCATCATCATCATCATCAATTGCATTTGTCGATCAAGCATCATCATCATCATCATCAATTGCATGTGCCAATGCTGGGATCTCAAACATATGAAACACATGATAGCCAAAACTTCATTCGTAACACACATTGCTTGCCTTCACGCCCAAGCAGTGAGTGGAAGGAGTCATCTGAAGCAAAAGTAATGCTCATGTCCATGGTGTGGGCAATAGAACAATCATGTACTGGGTAATAGAAGGTTAGCTATGCTAACCTTCTCACTACCCACCTGCGCAGTGTGAAGGTTAAAACATGTGAAACTCAAGCTCGACCTAAACAGGTTGACCTGCCCAGAATGACAAAAACTACCACGAGATAATCGACAATTTATTAAAATCATATGCAACATTATCATTATTGCGCATATACCAATCAATGGCAGGTTTTCGGACCATTGCAGCACTAGGACATGGTAGCTGTGATAGCCTGTACCTCATCAATGGCAGCCCTGATTGATTCTAGGGCAACAGCAAAGCGGGCTGTCTTGTGGAGCTCGTGCAAGACAAGATACCATGGTATTGGCAACCATGTCATTCTGCATGGATTCTCCATGGTGTAAGATGGTCCCTCTGAAGGCCGGCGGGCCTACTTCCTACTTCTCTCCATAGTTCTTCTCATGATATCTTCTTCACCACCATGGCCTTTTGCTCTGCTTCTGAACACAGCCCCTATGATCTTCTCACTCTGTTCTTTCTCTTGTATCAAGCTTACAAGCTCATCTCATTCCAGCATTGCGCCTAATAGTACTGTGCTACCAAATCCATGGCTAGTCTTGACTCTTCTTCTCTTTCCTTACGTATGGCCATTAAATTGCTCTAAGGCGGCGCAGATGCCTTGCCATAGCTGCAGCAGAACCATATTAAAACTGATATATATTCCTGCAGACAATATCTACATGGCTGTCCTCAGATTGCACACGGCCATTTTTTCTTCACACACAGACACACAATGAGTACGGGTCTGCATGACTCATGGCAGCGAACAACAAGCATAAGCATGTGATGAAAGGCAGCGCCGACAGGCGGCGGCGCCATCAGCGCAGTGGTAAGAATTGTTGGCTCTTAAGCTAGAGGTACTGGATTCGATTCCTACGTCTGACACCGTCTGTGTGCTCTGCAGGTTTTAATAATTTTAACATATGCTAGGCTTTACATTTTCATTCATTTGCAATTGTGGAGAGCGTACACGTTTAGAACGCTACGCAGTTTTATATATTATTTATAAAGCTACGCATCTCACAATATGTCCGCATTATAATCTCCTCAACCCTAAACCCGTCACCTTGGGTGTTCCGACATCTACTCCAACTATCAATCCAATCAGACCATGCAAGAAGAATACATCCATACTATGCAAGAAGAATACATGCTTTTACCCCATCTCAAGGGAAAAATATATATATTCCAATAGACTACACATGCAAACTAATTGGTATATTGATAGATTTAATGAAAGTCCAAAGATAATTATATGTTAAATAATGAAAAAGAGAAAGAATCCAAAATTAAAGCGACACTTACTTGATTAGAATTAGCATTTCTTCGAGTTAATAAGATGATAAGAGGATTGCCCATGATCAGGAAAACCTTAATTCCACATACTACGGAGCATGAGAGTTTTGATGCTATAGAGCTTGCATTCTTGTAAATAAGACTTTTTCTTTATGATTTGAAAAGTAATTAAGGTATAAATTAAGATTTACATGCACATGGTTATGTGTCAATTTTAATTTGAGCTTGGACGCTTAGTGTTTGAGAGAAAATAAGAACAAAGGGTTGTACTATAGATTAAGTTTTACATGCACATAGCCATGAAACTTAACTTTGGCTTGGAGGTTAGATAGACATTAGTATTGCATTGAAACAATTATGTTCCATATATATAAAATAGATAGCTAGAGTAGAATGGGGTTAGAGATAAGATTAGATAGCTAGGTTATAATGGGGTTAGATAGACATTACTATTGCATTAAAACAATTAAATGGCACATAAATTAGATAGCTAGATTAAAATGGGGATAGATAGAGGCCCATCATTTATACCTAAACAAATTTGTGACACTAGCATCGCTCTAACCATATATTGATTGGAGGTTGAGGATAGAAAGGCACACATTTAGCTTTGAAACTAGAGTGAATCACGATGCATAAGAAACTTCCTATAATGCATAGCTAGAGTAGAATGGGGTTAGAGATAAGATTAGATAGCTAGGTTATAATGGGGTTAGATAGACATTACTATTGCATTAAAACAATTAAATGGCACATAAATTAGATAGCTAGATTAAAATGGGGATAGATAGAGGCCCATCATTTATACCTGAACAAATTTGTGACACTAGCATCGCTCTAACCATATCTTGATTGGAGGTTGAGGATAGAAAGGCACACATTTAGCTTTGAAACTAGAGTGAATCACGATGCATAGGAAACTTCCTATAATGGAAGTTGGGACAAACAATGTGCGGGGTCCTACATTGAGTGAGATAGAGACACCATCAATAAGCCTCACTGATCTCAAATATGTGGTGATGCGCCTGACTACACGACGATGGAACAAGATTCAACTCTGCTGATATTATTCCTCAAGGTTACACACGAATCTAAGAATCTACTAGCACGAGCTTCACATTCCTAAACCCTAGAGAGGTATCCACTCAAGATGTTGTTAACACAATCCTAGAGTATTAGGTACTTCACATTTCATAAAGGCACCGCCTATTGACTCCCTATGACTAACCAAACAACATTGCTCGTTAGTTTTATGCTGTTGGTCATAGCCATGGCAACCACGGTTGTAGTAGTCATTTTTACAACAATGGCTCGAAGCCTAGTTAACATATCCATATCGTCTTTTAGGGCTACAAACATAGGAACTTCACCCAAAATATGCGCCCTCTACTTTGCCATTGTAACCTAGAGCAACGGGGGCATCCTTACAAATGACTAGAGCAGGGGTGCCCTTGGCTCATATGTCATTGTAGTACCTATGGGAATTTTTGTATGACCCCCTACCTACTAGACTCAATTTACTCCTCTAGGAGTCATGCCATTATGCTCACAAGTATTGTCCTTTGTACCATATACTACCCCTTATGTACCAATGCTTCGAACAGCAAACATCCCTTACATAAGCATTTGGGAGAGCAGTGAATGAAAGTATAAGGCTAGTCATGAGAGAAAACAAAAAAAAGTAGCTCTAGGAAGGCTACATAAATCATGAAGCTCACGCATAAGTTTAATGGAGAGGGCGATCCTAAAAGACATCTGGAGATCTTTGATAAAGTTTGTGAGGCATTAGGTTAGAGGGATGATCTTTTGCAAAGACCAATGCCTTTAGCCTTTAGATGGCAAGGCTGGTGATTGGTATGGGACCCTCAGAGTTAATTTTTAGGTATTAGGGCTAATTTTATGCTTTCTTAAGGAGACAAGGTCAATCAAAAGAGCTACTTGGAGCCTATAATTTGAGCTTTATAGCCCATCACTCCCCTAGAAAAATAGGGTCTAATGTTGTCATTCTCTCTCCTCTTCTCTTTCTAGCAAATGTGTAACTAAGGGGGGTCCAAAATGGATTTTTCTTCCCATTTAGCAAGTTTTATACTTTGAAACTAACCCCAGACCCATATATATGTAAAACATTCAATTTTAAACATTGATTTCCCCCTAAAACCCACTATGTCTCATCATTGAATGCCTCCACCTTTTTCTCCTTCATTTAATGCCTCCACTTCCCCACCAAATCAGACATCTCTTGTCACTTTCCATATCATCAATCTCGCAATCTACTCTTAACTCTCCCTTTCTCTCTCTCTACTGTGAGCTAATGGCATGCAAACACACTCTCTCCTCTCCCTCTCCCTCTCCCTCTCTCTCTCTCTCTCTCTCTCTCTCTCTCTCTCTCTCTCTCCTATGACTGCATCCTCCCTCTCTCTCTCCTATGACTGCATCCTCCCTCTCTCTAATATCCACTCCTTGTGGAAAGTTATGGCACGGACTCACTCGCTGTAATCTCAACTCCTATTCCTCTCTCTCTCTCTCTCTCTCTCTCTCTCTCTCTCTCTCTCTCTCTCTCTCTCTCTCTACTGTGATCTTAGGGCCTCCCTCTTCTTTTCCACTATCAACTCCTTCTAAGCATGGCATTGCATGAAATCACTACATTGGATTGACGCAAGGTGGATTTCCATGTGCGGGTGTTGGAAGAGTATGCACATTTGGGCAAGGTTCATCTCACAGAACATGGGAGGAATGTACGTAGACAAGGGGGTCACACTTATGTGGATCTATGGGTTGGGCTTCTATACCCTCTCTACCATCAAGGAATGTGAAGCCTGTAATAGTAGATTCTTAGAATCTCGTGTAACCTTGAGGATGTTAAAATACATGGATCTAGGGCGGCTCAAGCAAGTGTGCTTACAAGTGAGTATGGCCATGTGCTTACAAGTGAACGCCTGTGGCTTTAGGATGGAACAACCATGGCAAATGTGAAAGAGCGGTGGCAAGTTGGAATTTGAATTTGAATTTCAAATTGGAGGGAAGTGAGTGGGAGACAACTAAGACACTCTCATTAATGCTAGGTAGGTAGGAAAGGGCTAAAGTTAGACACTACCTCTAAATTAGTGGATTTCAACTAATTTAGAGGTACTTTAGCTTATCGAAAGATTAGTTTTCTTAATCCAAATGTTAATCACTCCTTAACCCTTTTCTTTGCCCTCAAATTCGTTTAAGCATGGGGATTTGATAGGTGGATTAGAAAAATTTATGCTAATCCAAAGGTGTGATTATCTTAAAAAAATAACTAATTAGGTCACTAATTAATCCACTCAAAAGAGAAAAAAAACTTGACAAAAGAGACTAAATTAGTACCAATTCTTACTAATTAGGACATAATTGGACTGAACAAAGCATAGACTTGAGTCAAGACAAGTGTTTAGAACACTAATGCCACTCCAATTAGTCTAATTGCAAGCAATTAGGCTCACTTTTTTAGTTTTTTGCTCTCTTTAAGTTCACTTATCATACTAACCAGTACGTTAGTGACAATTAGTAAAAATTAAGAGATAGTTTATGTTTTTTTTTATTTTTTTGTTTGATTAGTGTTCTATCTATAGTAATGCTAGGCTACCTATGCAAAGGAATTAAGCAAAAAAAAGAGCTAAAAATTAACAAAAAGAGTCCAGGTTTAAATAAAACTCCTCTTGATTAGGCTCTTTAATCACCCAAATCACAAGTTTATTTACTCAAACAAGTGATAATCCTACTTTACACACAAAGCTATACATGAATCTTAACCAAAACATTAAAATAACCAAACAAAACATCAAAATACAAAAAAAAAACTATATTCAAAAGAGCCTACCTGGCATTGGGCTATGGGGGCTCTGTTGGATTCGAATCAAAGATGGCGTACACAAGTAGCGGATGACACTTCCCAGAGGAAGTGCCAAAAATGTTAAGGAAACCCTACACTAACTGTGTCATGGGAAGTTGCCTATTCATCGAGCTTGAGCATGGCTCACGAGCTCCACCGTAGCCGCTTGTCACCGCCATTCTCCCATACTCGTTGTCACACCAAGGTGGTTAATCTACTCTAACGGGTGATGCAAGATTTCTCACAAAGATCATGTGGGATCTCCGTAGAAGTGGATTGCGTTGGTCACCGTGCCGAGGGTCCAAGGATTGGAACCATTGCATAGCCTTGCCTTCAAGGCTGAGTACAAGGAGATGGACTTTTGTTGCATCGTCATATATTTCAAATGCTTGACAAATTTGGTTTAAGACCTCGATATGGAATATGGGGTCTCCAATTCCATGGAATTTTGGTAGAAGTTGAAAATTTTTACCCACATAGGTTTTGTATATGACGTTTATGGATGCAAGTGTTGTGACACTCCCCTTCCTAGAGCTTGTGCTAAGGTTGGAATGTCAAGTTGTGGCGTAAGGGGAGGTTGTGCAAGGGTGGGGGGTGGGAATAGATTCGTGTGGTGGATAGAGAAGAAGGTACATGAGTGTGCTGGAGGCATCTGTCCTTGTAAGGGTGCATGTATGGAGGGGGCCACTAGACGAGGGCTCTTCAAAAATCATTTTGCCCTCATGGCCAAACGTGTGTGTGGCATTGCAACCACATGTGAATGTGCAATGGGGACCGAGGTGCCGATGAATAGAATGGGAGCATCGGGGGCATGCAACCATGACCTAAAGGTATCCACGGTGTGCGGAGAAGCTTAGAAAAGCTTCAATGTGATGCGCGCGCGAGCCTGAAATAGGAGTTTTAGCTCACTTTTGCCTTGTGTGTGAACCTACCCTTAAGGTAAAAATTAGTCTTTTGGGGTGTTTTATGAATGTAAAAATGACCCTAGTGAGTTGAGGAGATGGACCAAAAGCACCTCTAAACTTTTAGAAAATTTTAATGTTTTTGTGATTTTTTTTTGGTACGGTCATACGCTCACAAGCGAACACCCATGGCTTTAGTATGGAACGACTGTTTGAATTTTTTTTTGGGTGGAATGGTTGTTCGATTTTCTTTTTTGGTAGAGCCGTATGCGATGTGGGCGGGGTCGCAGCATGACACGATCCAAGAGGAGCGGGAGTGGGCTCACCACATAGCTCTTGGGGTGTGGGGTCATGGTGCTTCATGGCTTGGCAAGCGGATCACCACATGGCTTCTATTGGATGGCTGGAACTATGGTGACAAGGGTGCTGTAATACCTGAATGGTGATGAAGAGCAGAGAGGGTTGCTATCCCGAGTGGTGCAGGCTCTCGTGAGACAAGGGTGCTGCAAAACATGAGGGGTGGTGAAGAGAGAGAGGGATGCCATCTCGGGTTGTGTTTATGCTGGTGAAGATAATAAGAGAGGGATGCCCTTCTGATGTTTTGAGCAGAGAAGAGGGGTGCTATCCCAAGGTGAACTGGTGGGGGCGGGGTTGCGGCATGGCATAGCACAGTCCGGGAGGCGGGTGGGCTCACCCCATAGCTCGTACGGAGTGGCGTCACCCTTGTACACAGCTTGTCGGGGGGTCAGCGTACCGCTCCTAGTGGGGCGAGGTCATGGCATGACATGGCCTAGCAGGGGGACTTTACCTCACGGCGCGACGGGGGCGGGGTCACGACACGACATGGCGAGGATCTAGGGTTGTGTGATAGCACGGCCCAAGGGGGGTTTTTTGCAGAGGTCCTTCCCAAAAAAGGGTGCAACACAAGGACTTCCTAGGACATTATGGCTAGCTGTGGGAGACATCAAGGCATGTTTTCTTTGCATGTTTCTACCAAAGGGGAAATCTATCTAGACCCGAAGGGTGGTTGTTTTAGGTTGTGGAGCTACACTTACACTCAGGGATGTGAGTGCCAGGTATGTAAATTGACCTTAAGTGTACGAGACTGTTTGCGGAGGTAGACATGATGCAGGTCCCAGTCATGGATTGGTTGGGTTTGTCTCACGAAGGGTCACCCTAAGATGGCATCATAAGCGGCATTATGAAAGTCCATGACCACAAATGCAAGGTGGAATGTTATGTGTCATAGACTTTGGTCATGCACTAGGCCCATGGGTTTTGCAGAGTTCCTATCTGCAAGCTTGATCACCAATTTGGTGGAATAAAGGTATGATTGGCCCTAGTTTTCCCAGCATGTTTGTGTGAGGATGCTTACACCAACACCTCCATCCACGATCCCTTTGACCACATGTCTGTTATAGGAAATGGAAATGTTGCATTTGTGTCATCACTTGCAAATTATTGTCCCAATGCATTGACGTGAATTGTTGGTGCACCTTTGGGTTGTGGGTGGTGGTGATAGAGTAAGTCTGGATAATGGGGATCAGATTCATCTGAGGAATCTAAGGGAGATTCCTCCTCCACATAAGCCAACAGTTCGTGTTCCATCCAATCCCGAAGGTCATTCCATAAGTTTAGACTACCTTTTAAAACAAGGTTCCTATGCGTATGTGAATTTGGGAGTAGCTTGTACTAAGGTTGCAATGTCAAGTTGTGGCGTAAGGGGAGGTTGTGCAAGGGCGGGGGGTGAGAATAGATTCGTGGGGGTGAATAGAGAAGAAGGTACATGAGTGTGCTCAAGGCATCTATCCTTGCCGAGGTGCATGTATGGAGGGGGCCCACTAGATGAGGACTCTTCAAAAATCGTTTCGCCCTCACGCGGCTAAACATGTGTGGCGTTGCAACCACATGTGAATGTACAATGGGGACCGAGGTGCCGATGAATGGAATGGGGGCATTGACGGCATGCAACCATGACCTAAAGGTGTCCACAGTGTGTGGGAGAAGCTTAGAAAAGCTTCAATGATGCATGCGTGAGCCCAAAATAGGAGTTTTAGCTTACGTTTGCCTTGGGTGGTGTGAACGCACCCTTAAGGTAAAAATGGTTTTTTGAGGTGTTTCATGCATGTAAAAATGACCCTAGTTAGTTTGGGAGATAGACCAAAAGCATCTCTAAACTTTTAGAAAATTTTGAATTTTTTTAAAAAAAAGTTTTTTTTGGTACGGTACAATGAACAACCATGGCTTTAGTGTGGAACGGCTGTTTGAGTTTTATTTTTTTTTGGGTACGTCCGTATGCTCACAAGCGAACACCCATGGATTTAGTGTGGAATGGTTGTTTGATTTTTTTTATTTTTTATTTTGGTATATAGCCGTATGCTCACAAGCAAACACCAATGGCTTTAATTTGGAACGGTTGCGGGCGGCAAGTGTGAAACGACCATTCGAATCTTTTATTAAAAGTTTTTTTTTGGTAGGTCATACGCTCACAAGCAAACGCCCATGGCTTTAGCGTGGAACGGTCGGTAAGTGTGAAACGGTTCTTTGAATTTTGAAAAAAAGATATTTTAAAAAATAGTTTTTTTTGGGTACGACCGTATGCTCACAGCAACCACCCCTAGATTTAGTGTGGAATGACCATTCAATTTTTTTTCTATTTTTTTAAAAAGTTATTTTTTGAGTATGGCCATGTGCTTACAAGTGAACGCCTGTGGCTTTAGAATGGAACAACCATGGCAAATCTGAAAGAGCGGTGGCAAGTTGGAATTTGAATTTGAATTTCAAATTGGAGGGAAGTGAGTGGGAGACAACTAAGACCCTCTCATTAATGCTAGGTAGGTAGGAAGGGGCTAAAGTTAGAGACTACCTCTAAATTAGTGGATTTCAACTAATTTAGAGGTACTTTAGCTTATCGAAAGATTAGTTTTCTTAATCCAAATGTTAATCACTCCTTAACCCTCTTCTTTGCCCTCAAATTTGTTTAAGCATGGGGATTTGATAGGTGGATTAGAAAAATTTATGCTAATCCAAAGGTGTGATTATCTTTAAAAAATTAACTAATTAGGTCACTAATTAATCCACTCAAAAGAGAAAAAAACTTGACAAAAGAGACCAAATTAGTACCAATTCTTACTAATTAGGGCATAATTGGACTGAACAAAGCATAGACTTGAGTCAAGACAAGTGTTTAGAACACTAATGCCACTCCAATTAGTCTAATTGCAAGCAATTAGGCTCACTTTTTTAGTTTTTTGCTCTCTTTAAGTTCACTTATCATACTAACCAGTACGTTAGTGATAATTAGTGAAAATAAAGAGATAGTTTATGGTTTTTTTTTTGTTTTTTTGTTTGATTAGTGTTCTATCTATAGTAATGCTAGCCTACCTATGCAAAGGAATTAAGCAAAAAGAAGAGCTAAAAATTAACAAAAAGAGTCCAGGTTTAAATAAAACTCCTCTTGATTAGGCTCTTTAATCACCCAAATCACAAGTTTATTTACTCAAACAAGTGATAATCCTACTTTAAACACAAAGCTATACATGAATCTTAACCAAAACATTAAAATAACCAAACAAAACATCAAAATACAAAAAAAAAACTATATTCGAAAGAGCCTACCTGGCATCAGGCTATGGGGGCTCCATTGGATTCGAATCAAAGATGGCGTACACAAGTAGCGGATGACACTTCCCAGAGGAAGTGCCAAAAATGTTAAGGAAACCCTACACTAACTGTGTCATGGGAAGTTGCCTATTCGCCGAGCTTGAGCATGGCTCACGAGCTCCACCGTAGCCGCTTGTCACCGCCATTCTCCCATACTCGTTGTCACACCAAGGTGGTTAATCTACTCTAACGGGTGATGCAAGATTTCTCACAAAGATCACGTGGGATCTCCGTAGAAGTGGATTGCGTTGGTCACCGTGCCGAGGGTCCAAGGATTGGAACCATTGCATAGCCTTGCCTTCAAGGCTGAGTACAAGGAGATGGACTTTTGTTGCATCGTCATATATTTCAAATGCTTGACAAATTTGGTTTAAGACCTCGATATGGAATATGGGGTCTCCAGTTCCATGGAATTTTGGTAGAAGTTGAAAATTTTTACCCACATAGGTTTTGTATATGACGTTTATGGATGCAAGTGTTGTGACACTCCCCTTCCTAGAGCTTGTGCTAAGGTTGGAATGTCAAGTTGTGGCGTAAGGGGAGGTTGTGCAAGGGTGGGGGGTGGGAATAGATTCGTGTGGTGGATAGAGAAGAAGGTACATGAGTGTGCTGGAGGCATCTGTCCTTGTAAGGGTGCATGTATGGAGGGGGGCCACTAGACGAGGGCTCTTCAAAAATCGTTTTGCCCTCATGGCCAAACGTGTGTGTGGCATTGCAACCACATGTGAATGTGCAATGGGGACCGAGGTGTCGATGAATGGAATGGGAGCATCGGGGGCATGCAACCATGACCTAAAGGTATCCACGGTGTGCGGAGAAGATTAGAAAAGCTTCAATGTGATGCGCGCGCGAGCCTGAAATAGGAGTTTTAGCTCACTTTTGCCTTGTGTGTGAACCTACCCTTAAGGTAAAAATTAGTCTTTTGGGGTGTTTCATGAATGTAAAAATGACCCTAGTGAGTTGAGGAGATGGACCAAAAGCACCTCTAAACTTTTAGAAAATTTTGATGTTTTTGTGATTTTTTTTGGGTACGGTCATACGCTCACAAGCGAACACCCATGGCTTTAGCATGGAACGACTGTTTGAATTTTTTTTTGGGGTGGAATGGTTGTTCAATTTTTTTTTTTTGGGTAGAGCCGTATGCTCACAAAGCAAACACCCATGGCTTTAATTTGCAACACCTGCGGCGGCAAGTGTGAAATGACCATTCGAATCTTTTTATTAAAAGTTTTTTTTCTGGGTAGGTCATACGCTCACAAGCGAAAGCGCATGGCTTTATTGTGGGAATGGCCGCAAGTGTGGATCAGTTTTTCAAATTTTTTGGATATTTTGTTTTTGGTACGACAGTATGCTCACAGCGAACACCCCTGGTTTTAGTGTGGAACGCCTGTTCAAAAAAAAAATTTGAAAAAAAAGTTTTTGTTTTAGTACGGCCATATGCTTGCAAGTGAATCCCTGTGGCTTTAGGATGGAGCAGCCATGGCAAATGTGAAACAATCATGGCAAGTTGAAATTTGAATTTGAATTTCAAATTAGAGGGAAGTGAGTGGGAGGCAACTAAGACCCTCTCATTAATGCTAGGTAGGTGGGAAAGGACTAAAGTTAGAGACTACCTCTAAATTAGTGGATTTCAACTAATTTGGACGTACTCTAGATTAATGAAAGATTAGGTTTTTTAATCCCAATGTCAATCACTCCTTAACAAGGCTCTTCTTTGCCCTCAATTACTCCTAATTGTTGGTGAGGAGTTTAAGCATGGGGATTTGATAGGTGGATTAGCAAAATTTATGCTAATCCAAAGGTGTGATTATTCGAAAATAATTTAACTAATTAGGTCACTAATTAATCCACTCAAAATTAAAAAAAAATAGGTCACTAATTAATCCACTCAGAATTTAAAAAATTAGACAAAAGAGACCAAATTAGTGCCAATTCTTACTAATTAGGGCCTAATGAACAAAGCATAAATTTGAGTCAAGGTAAGTGTTTAGAAACTAATGCCACTCCAATTAGTCTAATTACAAGCAATTAGGCTAACTTTTTTAGTTTTTTGCTCTCTTTAAGTTCACTTATCATACTAACCAGTACGTTAGTGATAATTAGTGAAAATTAAGGGATAGTTTATGGTTTTTTTTAGTTTTTTTATTTGATTAGTGTTCTATCTAGTGATGCTAGCCTACCTATGCAAAGGAATTAAGCAAATAATAAATAAAATTAAGCTAAAAATTAACACAAAGAGTCTAGGTTTAAGCAAAACCCCTCTTGATTAGGCTCTCTAATCACCCAAATCACAAGTTTCTTTACTGAAACAAGTGATAATCCTACTCTAAACACAAAGCTATACATAAATCTTAACAAAAATATCCAAACAACCAAACAAAACATTAAAATGTTAAAATAAAAATAAAAACTATATGCGAAAGAGCGGACTATGGGGCTCCGTTGGATTCGAATCAAAGATGGTGTAGACAAGTAGCGGATGGCGCTTCCTAGAAGCAGTGCCAACAATGTTAAGGAAACCCTACACTAACCGTGTCATGGGAAGTTTCCTATCCGCCGAGCATGGCTCACGAGCTCCACGGTAGCCGCTTGTCACCGCCGTTCTCCCTACTCGTTTTGTCACACCAAGGCAGTTACTCTAATCCAACTGGTGATGCAAGATTTCTCACAAAGATCAGTGGGATCTCCGCAGAAGTGGATTGCATTCGTCAGCCTAATCACTCAAGAGAGAGACAGAGAGATAGGAAGCAAGAGGGAACAAGTGATTAGCACTAATCACTCCCAAACCCTAACCTATAAGCACACCACGTATGCTAGATTAGAGTTACAAGAGAGAGGGAGAGAGAGAACGCTCCACTTCTATTGCACAAATGGGAGAATGAGTTACAAACAAGAGAAATTGGCTTTTATAGTTCAGGGCCTTTTCACACTAGGCCGCCCGGGAGTAAGTGACCCAAGCACCCAAAACATAGTTACAAGGCTTTTCTCTTTGGTTTGGCGAACCGACCAAGATCCTATTGTCTATTCTTTGAAGCTCAATACTTCGGAGCGTGTTTAGGGCATTTCCCTCATCAAATGATGGGATTTACAATATAGCACGGGCGTCCATTACTACATAAGTGTACGAACATAGCTGTCATAGGAATGTGTTAACGAATAGGTGGTTAACAGTAGCGGCGTTTTAGGAGAGAGTCTCAGTTTCTAGATTGCCACTAATGAGCACTGCTAATTTCACTAATGGGCAATGGATTTTTTCTACTGTCGTCATCATTGTTGTGGCAATGAAGTCTTGGGTAGTTTTTTATCACAACAGTTCTAGATGGTGTTGTGTGTTTTGTATGAACCCTAAATAAGTTTTGGCTAGGTTTAACATCTCTGACAGTGATCATCAAGGGCTGAAAGTTGGTTCCAAGACATGGTTTAGAAAAACAATTCATTGTGCGTGTGATCGAAGCAAGGGCCAATATATACAATAACATCGTATAACAATTGAGCATATCCGGACATATGGGCTTCATGAGGCATTGGCACAACCAAGTGCAGATGATAACATGGAGAAGAAACATAGGAGAGTGCTAGGTTACATGCCACACCATTCAGTGACATCGGGTAGAGTGAGGAAGGTGGAAAGGCTTCATATGGAAAGCATAGCTGAGACTCATCTTCGCCAACCAATGAATGATGTGCCTCCACCATCGCTACATGGGGAGGAAGAGAATATCATCATGGAAGACATAGTGAATGACTTCTTTGGACGAGAGGTCATAGATGATAGTGAGCAAGCTCCAATGTTACAAGAGGACGAAACCTTGAGTAGAGAGGCAAGCACCCCTTTGTATATGAGGGATGTTCCTACTGCACACTATGAGAAAACTTGGAGCTATTAAATTTGCAAACAACTTATGCATGGAGTGATGCAAGTGTCACCAGTCTTCTTTGGTACAACCGCCTCATTCTATTCTCTCAAATATAAAATGTTTCATGTTCTATATACTCTCATTTCTAATAATTTGACGTATGATTTCTTATGTTATGTAGTAGTCTTCTTAAGAATATTCTGCCCCCTCAAAATCTATTGCCAAACTCATGAGATGGATGTCTTAAAATTCTCTCTATGCTAGGTATGGATTACACAAAAGTACACGCATGTCCCAATTATTGCATGCTATTTAGAGGGGTTAATAACGATGCAACACAATGTCTACAATGTAGGGAGATCCACTATAGGGATAATTTGCAAGGAGATAAAGTTCCCCGAAAGGTTTTGAGACACTTCCTTATCATTCCTTGCATCCAACACGTTTAAATGTAAGGGGATTGCAGAATGCATGACATGGCATGTTACTAATCGCTCAACCGATGGCATGATGAGGATCGTATAGCTGATTCACCGACATGCCAACAATGGCCAGAGTTTAAAGATGAGCCTTGTCACTTACGCCTTGGCTTGGGCATGGATGGTGTTAACCCATTTGGCTTCATGTCCACCTCATGGTCTACTTGGCCTATTATATTGGTGAATTAAAACCTCCTTCCTTGGGTGGCAATCAAGAAATGTCATATTATGCTTGCTATCCTTCTACAAAGCAAGTATAAGGTGGCAAACATGGATCTGTACCTCGAGCCTTTGATTAAGTACATTGAGACACTATGGCGAGGTATCAAAGTACATGTCCTTTCAAGGCCAATAAATAGGCGTGAGGGAGAGTTGAAAGGAGTTTTGCTTTTGACGATGCGTTTATATCTCTACCTCTCAATCATGTCAATTTTAAAATAGTTTTGACAACCTTTGGACATCATACATGTTAGATTTGTGGACCATCACTTGTTTCAAAAAGACCCTCTACACTTAAGAAGGTGATGTATGACAAACATCATCAATTTCTCCCTCCTTCACATCCCTAGTATGTTCCGCATGAGGGGTCTCACCACTTGTGATGAGACGTACAGATTGGTTTGAGGCATGGAAAAGAACCCCTAATCCACCACACCCGATGGGATGTCTAGACACTCAATCTTCTTTTGACTTCCATATTGGTGTGACATGAAGATCAATAATCTCTTAGATCCCATGCATATCTTCAAGATTGTAGACAAATATTTGGGACCATTTAACTGGTAAAAGAATACAAAGGGTACAAAACATTGGCTGCCTTCAAAGTGCATGTTGAGGTGAGAGTGACAACATGGTCCTACCAAAGGCACCATGGGTATTAACCAAGAAGGAGCACAATAAGGTGAAAAGTGTGATTGCCTCTTTTCGTAAACCAACGAGAGTAATGCATTCATTGAAGGGTGCCTTCACAAATACCAAAAAGGAAGGAGAGGTACAATTATATGGCCTCAAGACACATGATTGGCACAAGATATTATAGGTATATAAATATTCGATTATTCTTTTTCTTTTTATGGTGCATAATTTGTAGGCTCATATACTAACTTCCATGTTTTTTCTATGCATAGTTTATTCTTCCAAATGCTATAGTTGGGTGTGGAGACAAGAAGGTGAGAGACGATATTTACAAAATGGGAAGATTCGTGAGGTATGAATCTTCTCTTCAATTCACTAGCTAAGTTATCTTGACGAATTGGTATCCTCATGCACTCACAAATTATGTATTGGTAAATAGTACACCATGATGTCTATGTATTTAGGTACATATCCTTAAAGTAGGTAGATCCTACATCCATTGAGATGGCTCGTCTCATGTATATACCTTGTTTAATGCACTATACTAAATGTCATGCTTTTGTCTAATGTTAGTACAAACTATATAATGCAATATGGTCATAGGGAGAGCACTTTTGCACGGAGCATGTGAATTCTAAAAGAAACACATTTGATTTGTGGTGTGATGGAAACTTTTGAGCAAGAGAGTCGAGCTAGTAGATATCATACCAATGTCATAGAGGACAATCTTGAGCATTATAAAATCATTCAAGATATTCTTGAGGTTGGATTTAGAGCATTTAGTCTATTCATCTTTGATGTCAAATGGTTCAAGGTGGTATATAGGTGGTTGCAAGATGAGGTTATCTAGTTTCATGTAGTGGGCGCCCTTGGCTTTAGCCAGAAAACATGCATTTTTTCAAGAAGAATAGCCAATCTCTCCTAGTTAGCCACCTAGTTAGCCAAGGAGTTTCACTTCAAGGTCTTCTAATGAAACATCATATGCAAAGTTGGGCACCTAAAACTATAATCTGATCGAATATCCAATATTTGCAAATCCCCTTTTCTTTGGGAATCAAAATTGTATATACAGGCCCTGTCAGAGGTTTAGACAAGTACAGTGAATGTGAGTAAATTTCCTATAACTTTTACATTATTGCTCATATGATGTTTCCACTTTGCATATCACAAATACAAATAACATAGAGCTTAACTTGATTTATCGAGTAATTTTTTATGTGTTCTACTATTTTCTATATTATTTAAAAGGTATTAGAATTGTTACAAAACGTACTATTTTGTCCTCCCACCGCATCTACCATTTAAAATGCTCAAATTGTATAGATCTAGTGATGATTAGATTGGGAAAGATTAGTATAATGTGGGTATAAGGTAAAATTACAAATCTAACGGTTGGATTTTTGTAGATTTACTTTGGAAAATTTATTATGACTGTTAGAGGCCCATTAAATAAACCATAATTTAATTCAAGAAAATTAAATATTGAATCTTTCAATCTAAAAACTCTAGGGATCAATATGCTTGTTGCCATGAATTTATTAAAAAAATTAGCTTAATTTGAGTATGGGAAGGTCCATTTTCAATCCTCCCAACTGAAAATTCCCATATTGTGTCCACTCTCCCCTTTTCAAGTCTAAAACCAATCCTAGCTAGGTTTGGAAATCTAGGCTTGATAAACGTCAAAGCTTAGATATCATTCCATGTGTGAGGCTTAGGTAGGCACAAATCTTATAGATGCATGCCACTTTATGTCCACATCAGCTTTGAGAGGATCCACATAAGCAGCTTGCCACCTCACCTTGCCACCTCCACCCACCATGTCAACATGGTCAACCTAGTTGACTCGCCACCTCATCATCCTAGTCATCATTAATGCCACATCTTCTTGCCACCTGTGCATGCTACCTCGCACTTGGTGACATGGCATGCCACATCAATCATAATAGTGCCACATGTCAAGAGAATGCCACGTGTCATGCACGCATGTGACACGTGGCACCTCCTTCCCACCTCCCCTTTTTAAAAAAAATATTTTAAAAAAAGTTAATTTAGTAATTTAGAGAAATAGAATATAGAATTTTAAATAATAAAATATATATAACTTATTAAATAAAAGAATTTGATATCACTAATTTTAAAGGATTATATTTTGGAATTAGATCAATAATATTATTTTTAAAGTTCATGTTATTCAATTTAATAAAATAAATTTTTAAGTTTAATATTTCTTGAAAATATTTTGTGTAGAATTAACCTTTGAATAAAATTAAAAAAATATATATTATTAAAAAAATACAGTTATATAATTATAAAATAAAAGATATATTTATATATCTAGTAATGATAATTATTTAGATTTGTTAATAAATATTATTAATAATATTAATTTTTAAGTGGATAATAGTTTATCTTTAATTATCTTTATGTTTATCTTAATTATCCAATCAATCTTAGATAGGAAATCCAATGAGATTTGAATTGGTTAACCTATTTTTCTTATATAATCACACATCTCTAGTACTATCCCACACTTATCTCTAGTACGATCCCATCATTGAGCCTTCATAATTTTTTCTCTCTTAGTTTTCTTGAGAATGGGTTCTCAAAGTCATAGGAGTCGAAAACGTGATAGGACTAGACGTCCCCCCGTCCACCAAGTTCAAGAGGAGGAGAGGAAAAGGGTAGCTCGTGAGAGAAACAGAGAGTGGAGAGCACGTCAACGACCAACACCTTCCTTCCGTTTTGGCGATGAACCAAGCCTTGCTCCTCGTCTTGCAATTCCTCTCCCTCTGCCCTCTTCCCCCCCACTACCTATTAGTTTAGATAATCCACATGAACCCGCCCTTCCTGAGTCCCCTTCTCTTCTACAAGAACCCACCCCCTCCTTTGGGCGCCCATCATGTGGATAGGAAAGATCTATCAAAGTCAGGGGCACATCGTCGTGCCCATGCAATCTTCCATTCCTATTTCAAAGACCTCATGCCTTCATCACATGCATGTGTGCTTGATGCTTTGATCGATCTGCCCAACATGGCCAAATGCAGGGCGCTTTCCAACATTGGAGGTCGAAGAGAGAGGAGAGTTGGCATGGCGGTGCTACAAAGTGTTCGTCATTCCTATATAGTTAACAAGAGGAGGAACTCTACGGATGCTTTGGCTGCTCGACGGGCTATTGTGGCAGCCATAATTAGCTCCCAAATGAAGGCTAAGGTGAGTTCCACATCTCGCATCCTTTCCATAGCACCACACGCACTTAGAGTTGGGTCTATTAGACGACAAAGTTTAGATGTCAATGAGATTGGTGCTTTTTGGGCGAGTAGTGGTCGTGTAGCTAGGCATGATCACCTACTAGATGAAACCACTAGAGCCTTGATAGAAAGTTTTTGGGAGGAGAATTATCGTGCCTCACCAGTTTTCAAGAAAGCTTTGCGTGTAAGAGAGTGACAAGAGGAGTGTTCATTGAGCACGGTGCTTACTTTCTTGAAATGACCCAAACTAAGTTGTATTCTCAGTTTTTGGCTTCGTATCCAGAGCTTAAAATTTGGTCAAAGGTCATTTGAGGGGTGTAAGCCTTGGTTTGTGAGGTACTCACGTCAGCGTGACACATGTTGTTGTCGCTACCATGTTGAGTTCAAACTTTTTTATGATGTGTTCCATTCTCTTAGTGGGCATAGAGAGTTGCCTTGTAGTCCTCGTGATTTCATCCACTCTCTTTGGTGTGCATGCATGGAGGATGCCCAGTTCCATAGGATGCCTTGTGTGGAGAGCAATTGCACACATCATGTGGTTCACTTGCACATCTACAGATGGTAGATCTTGATGCAAGTGACCAAGAGATAGTGCCATGGCAACATTATGAGTATGTGACACACCAGCTCCAGAGTGGTGGACAGTCCAGGAAGTTGCAACTCGTGGACAAACATACACCACGTTGTCACTTCACAACCACATTTAGGGAGCAGATCTACCCCTATATATGGCGTAGTCATTGTGCCAAGTGGCAGGATTGTCAGTTCCAATCATGCCTGGTAGAGTTTTCTATTGGTGTGGTCGTCTCTGTGATTGATTTCGCAGAGAACTACACCTTCACACCTTTTCAATAGATACAATCTGAGTATTACTTCTCAGAGCAAGTAATGGTTATATTTCATAGTATTTGTTTCGTGTTTGAGTTATATTACTTATTTGATTTTTTGTGTCCTAATCATCTGTATTGCTTACCTCACCAGGTTGCTATTATGGTTGACATTAGCTATCGATATGCAGAGGCTCGTGTAGATGGGATAGCGAGTACCCCCCGAGACCCGTGTCGAGAGTATCATTTCTATATCAGTGATGATCGTTCACACATAATGCACATTTTGTGCAACACTGTTTTCGTCTCCATGATGATTTTTTACGAGATTGTGGGTCATACGTGGCGAGTGATGGGTTTGGTCGGATGGTTGTGGCACCCAGTTCAAGTCATCACGATAATTCTATTGGCTCTACAGGTAGTACTTATGGTTCTCTTATATTCTCAACAATTAAACTAAATTCACTAGAACATCTTAAAGAAAACAATAACTAAGACTTTGTTTTATGGATTTATAGGTGGCATGTGTAGTCTAGTATCCCAGTGATTTGGTCATTCTTTGAGACTGGTCACGGGAAGGGAGAGCATGATGGTGCGGGCGCGTGTGTGAAACATGCCCTAAGGCATCATCAGCTACTGCGGCGGCAGGATGCTGAGCGGTTTAGAGATGCGGGCCAGGTAGTCGAGTGGTGCTCCCAACATTTGTGTGGGAGTGCAGCATCATCATATCCCAAACGTGATGCTTGGATTGTCAGGAGATTTTTTTGGCATGTGGATGGTGGCATGATTGATCGTAGAGCCTCCCATGATTGTGACACAGTACCTGGCACCTTGGGCTTACATTCCATCAGGAGCACTCCATCAGGAGCACGTGCATGGCACCCCCCACGATTTACACAGTACCTGGCACCTTGGGCTTACATTCCATCAGGAGCACGTGCATGGCACCCCCCATGATTTACACACAACGGTTTGCATGCTTCTGTGGAGCATGTATGGATGGGGATTAGTCACATTGTGCCTCGAGAGGATGGGCAGATGCATGGATATAGACATTCCTCTCCCCCGAGCATCCTTCACATCTAGTGTTGTCTGATGAGCACACAGGTCTTGCGTTCATGGTCAGTTATGATGACCTGAGAGATTTGCTACAGGAGGGTGATGTAGTTGTTGTTATTATGGGTAAGGGAAATAGCGAGGGAGTAGACTACTATCTGATGAGTTGCACTAGGCCAAAGTGCATCCTTGACTAGGATACAATGGATGATCATGGGTTTTGTTTTGACGCCCATAGCATGATTGTGGCAGGCCGGTTCTACTAGCAGATTCGACTTCACTAGGGGAGTCTTGAGTTCTAGCAGTGGAAGTGGGAGTTAGAGGCATTTCACTCGTCTCATCTAGTGGTTGCTACTACCAAGCTCACCCTTGATCGAGTACAGAGCCGAAAACACAGTTCTCACCCTCGTTTTCGGCTTCATGTGGATGACCATGAGAGCATTCTAGAGCAGTTGAGAGCTAGAGAGGGTGCTGCTGAGAGTAGATCTCTATCTTGATAGTGACTAAACTCAAACTAGCTGGGTTAGCTCACTTACATTGTACTTATATTTTTTGAGAGTGACTAATCTCATAATAGCTGGGGTAGCTCATTTTCAAAATACCTTGATCTTTTGAGTTAGTGGTTGAACCCATAGTGGCTGTGTTAGCTCACATTCTAAATGTACTTAGTTGATGTTTATATCATTATGAGTTTTCTAATTATTGAGGATCATTGAATTTTAGTTGATGTTCATGGTTTTCTGATTTTTTAACACTTTGGCTATCATATCGTTTGTTTAAAATCACCATCACCATATTGTTTGTTGAAAATCACCAAACTTTGCAAGCACTGGGTGCTAATTACTAACTCGAGCATGCTCCGATCACATGACCAAACTTTGCAAGCATGTGGGGGTGCCCTCCCCCCCCACATGCTTGAAAATTTTGGTCCCCATTGAAGCATGTTTATGTACGATGGTATGGGGAAGGCCCGGATTCTCCATGGCCTCTAAAGCACCAAGAGACTTGAAAAATCCGCACTGGGCGCAAATTACTAACCCGAACATGCTCCAATCATGACCGAAGTTTGCAAGCATGTGGGAGGGGCCCACCCCCACATTCTTGAAAAGCTTGGTCCCCATCCGAGTATGTTTGGGTACAAAGGTATGGGGAAGGCCTGGATTTTCCATGGCCTCTTAAGCACCGAGACTTAAAAAATCGGCACTGGCACTAAGTACTAATCCAAACATGCTCCGATTATGACCAAACTTTGCAAGCATGTGGGGGTGGTTTTCCCCTACATTCTTGCAAAGTTTGGTCCCCATCGGAGCATGTTTGGGTACGATGGTATGGGGAAGGCCCGGATTTTCCATGGCCTCTTAAGCACCAAGAGACTTGAAAAATCTGCACTGGGCGCTATAATTACCAATTCAAACATGCTCCGATTGTGACCAAACTTTGCAAGCACATGGGTGTGGGCCCCTCCCACATGCTTACAATGTTTGGTTCCCATCGAAGAATGTTTGGGTATGATGGTATGGGGAAGGCCCGGATTTTCCATGGCCTCCTAAGCACCAAGAGACTTGAAAAATCTGCACTAGGCCCTAATTACTAACCCGAACATGCTCCGATCATGACCAAACTTTGCAATAATGTGGGAGGGGCCCACTCCCACATGCTTGCAAAGTTTGGTCCCCATCGGAGCATGTTTGTGTATGATAGTATGGGATGGCCCGGATTTTCCACGGCCTCTTAAGCACCAAGAGACTTGAAAAATCCGCACTGGGCACTAATTACCAATCCAAACATGCTCCAATTCTGACCAAACTTTGCAAGCATGTGGGACTAGGCCCCTCCCATATTTTTACAAAGTTCGGTTCCCATCGAAGCATGTTTGGGTAGTACAATGGTATGGGGAAGGCCTGGATTTTCAATGGCCTCTTAAGCACCAAAAGACTTGAAAAATCCACACTGGGCGTTTATTATTAACCTGAACATGCTCCGATCATGACCATTTTTTGCAAGAATGTGCGAGGGGCCCACTCCCACATGCTTGCAAAGTTTGGTCCCCATCGGAGCATGTTTGGGTACAATGGTATGGGGAAGGCCCGGATTTTCCATGGCCTCTTAAGCACCAAGAGACTTGAAAAATCCACATTGGGCACTAATTACAAAGGCCAACATACTCCGATTGTGATCAAACTTTGCAAGAATGTGGCGGTGGGCCCCTCCCATGTGCTTGCAAAGTTTGGTTTCTATCGAACCATGTTTGGGTACGATGGTATGGGGAAGACCCGGATTTTCCATGGCCTCAAGAGCACCAAAAGACTTGAAAAATCCACACTGGTGGGCGATAATTACCAATTCAAACATGCTCCGGTTGTGACCAAACTTTGCAAGCATGTGGGAGTGTCCCACTCCGACATGCTTGCAAAGTTTGGTCCCCATCGGAGCATGTTTGGGTACTCGATTTTCCATGGCCTCTTAAGCACCAAGAGACTTGAAAAATCTACATTGAGCACTAATTTTGAATCCAAACATGCTCCGATTGTGACCACACTTTGCAAGAATGTGGGAGTGGCCCCTCCCACATGCTCGCAAAGTTTGGTTTCCATCGAAGCATGTTTAGGTACGATGGTATGGGGAAGGCCCCGATTTTCCATGGCCTTGTAAGCACCAAGAGACTTGAAAAATCCGCACTGGGCACGCATAACTAACTGGACCACGCTCCGATCATGACCAAACTTTGCAAGCATGTGGGAGGAGCCCACCCCCACTTGCTTGCAAAGTTTGGTTCCCATCGGAGCATGTTTGGGTATGATGGTATGGGGAAGGCTCGGATTTTCCATGGCCTCCTAAGCACCAAGAGACTTGAGAAATCCACGCTGGGGGCTAATTACCATTTTAAACATGCTCCGATTCTTACCAAACTTTGCAAGCATGTAGGGGTGGACCCCTTCCACATGCTTGCAAAGTTTGCTTCCCATTGGAGCATGTTTGGGTATGATGATATGGGGAAGGCCCGGATTTTCCATGGCCTCTTAAGCACCAAGAGACTTGAAAACCCTGCACTGGATGCTAATTACTAACCCGAACATGTTCCGATCATGACCAATTCTTGCAAGCATGTGGAAGGGGCCCACATCCACATGCTTGGAAAGTTTGGTCCCACCCATCAGAGCATGTTTGGGTACGATGGTATGGGGAAGGCCCGGATTTTCCATGGCCTCAAGAGCACCAAGAGATTTGAAAAATCCACATTGGACACTCATTATTACAAATCGAAGCATGCTCCGATTGTGACCAGACTTTACAAGCATGTGGGGGTGCGCCCCTCCCACATGCTTCCAAAGTTTGGGGTGGGCCCCTCCCAAATGCTTGCAAAGTTTGGTTCCCATCGAAGCATGTTTGGGTACGATGGTATCGGGAAGGCCCAGATTTTCCATGGCCTCAAGAGCACCAAGAGACTTGAAAACTCCACACTAGGTGCTAATTACCAATTCAAACTTTCTAGCATGTGGGAAGGGCCCACTCCCACATGCTTGCAAAGTTTGGTCCCCATCGGAGCATGTTTGGGTACGATGGTATGGGGAAGGCCAGGACTTTCCATGGCCACTTAAGCACCAAGAGACTTGAAAAATCCGCATTGGGCACTAATTTTCAATCCAAACATGCTCCGATTATGACCAAACTTTGCAAGCATCGGACCATGTTTGGGTACGATGGTGTGGGGAAGGCCCTGATTTTCCATGGCCTCGTAAGCACCAAGAGACTTGAAAAATCCGCACTGGCGGCAAATTACTAACTCGACCACCCGATCATGACCAAACTTTGCAAGCATGTGAGAGGGGCCCACCCCCACATGCTTGCAAAGTTTGGTCCCCATCGGAGCATGTTTGGGTACGATGCTATGGGGAAGGCCCGGATTTTCCATGGTCTCAAAAGCACCAAGAGACTTGAAAAATCCACACTCGTGGGTGGTAATTACCAATTCAAACATGCTCCGGTTGTGACCAAACTTTGCAAGCATGTGGAAGGGGCCCACTCCCACATTCTTGCAAAGTTTGGTCCCCATCGGAGCATGTTTGGGTACAATGGTATGGGGAAGGCCCGGATTTTCCATGGCCTCTTAAGCACCAAGAGACTTGAAAAATCTACATTGAGCACTAAGTTTCAATCCAAACATGCTCCAATTGTGACCACACTTTGCAAGAATGTGGAGGTGGGCCCCTCCCACATGCTTTTAAAGTTTGGTTCCCATCGAAGCATGTTTGGGTACGATGGTATGGGGAAGGCCCTGATTTTCCATGGCCTTGTAAGCACCAAGAGACTTGAAAAATCCACACTCGGCGCGAATAAGTAACCCGACCACGCTCCGACCACGACCAAACTTTGCAAGCATGTGGGAGGGGCCCACCCCCACATGCTTGCAAAGTTTGTTTCCCATCGAAGCATATTTGGGTATGATGGTATGGGGAAGGCCCGGATTTTCCATGGCCTCCTAAGCACCAAGAGACTTGAGAAATCCACACTAGGGGCTAATTACCAATCCCAACATGCTCCGATTCTGACCAAACTTTGCAAGCATGTGGGGGTGGGCCCCATCCACATGCTTGCAAAGTTTGGTCAGAATCGAAGCATGTTTGGATTGGTAATTGTGGGGGTGGGCCCCATCCACATGCTTGCAAAGTTTGGTTCCCATTGGAGCATGTTTGGGTATGATGATATGGGGAAGGCCCGGATTTTCCATGGCCTCTTAAGCACCAAGAGACTTGAAAACTCTGCACTAAGCGCTAATTACTAACCCCAACATGCTCCCATCATGACCAATTTTTGCAAGCATGTGGGAGGGGCCCACATCCACATGTTTGGAAAGTTTGGTCCCACCCATTAGAGCATACTTGGGTACGATGGTATGGGGAAGGCCCGGATTTTCCATGGCCTCTTAAGCACCAAGAGACTTGAAAAATCCACATTGGGCACTCATTACAAATCAAAACATGCTCGAATTGTGACCAAACTTTACAAGCATGTGGGGATGGGCCCCTCCCACATGCTTGCAAAGTTTGGGGTGGGCCCCTCCCACATGCTTGCAAAGTTTGGTTCCCATCGAGGCATGTTTGGGTACGATGGTATGGGGAAGGCCCGGATTTTCCATGGCCTCAAGAGCACCAAGAGACTTGAAAAATCCACCCTCACTAATTACCAATTCAAACTTGCTCCGGTTGTGACCAAACTTTGCAAGCATGTGGGAAGGGCCCACTCCCACATGCTTGCAAAGTTTGGTCCCCATCGGAGCATGTTTGGGTACGATGGTATAGGGAAGGCCAGGACCTTCCATGGCCGCTTAAGCACCAAGAGACTTGAAAAATCCGCATTGGGCACTAATTTTCAATCCAAACATACTCTGATTGTGACCAAACTTTGCAAGCATCGGACCATGTTTGGGTACGATGGTATAGTGAAGGCCCCGATTTTCCATGGCCTCGTAAGCACCAAGAGACTTGAAAAATCCGCACTGGCGGCAAATTACTAACTCGACTACCCGATCATGACCAAACTTTGCAAGCAAGTGGGAGGGGCCCACTCCCACATGCTTGCAAAGTCGGAGCATGTTTGGGTACGATGGTATAGGGAAGGCCCAGATTTTCCATGGTCTCAAGAGCACCAAGAGACTTGAGAAATCCACCCTCGTGGGCGGTAATTACCAATTCAAACATGCTCCTGTTGTGACCAAACTTTGCAAGCATGTGCGAGGGGCCCACTCCCACATGCTTGCAAAGTTTGGTCCCCATCGGAGCATGTTTGGGTACAATGGTATGGGGAAGGCCCGGATTTTCCATGGCCTCTTAAGCACCAAAAGACTTGAAAAATCTGCATTGAGCACTAATTTTCAATCCAAACATGCTCCGATTGTGACCACACTTTGCAAGCATGTGGGGGTGGGCCCCTCCCACATGCTTTCAAAGTTTGGTTCCCATCAAAGCATGTTTGGGTATGATGGTATGGGGAAGGCCCTGATTTTCCATGGCCTTGTAAGCACCAAGAGACTTGAAAAATCCGCACTGGGCGCGAATAAGTAACCCGACCACGCTCCGACCACGACCAAACTTTGCAAGCATGTGGGAGGGGCCCACCCCCACATGCTTGCAAAGTTTGGTTCCCATCGAAGCATGTTTGGGTATGATGGTATGGGGAAGGCCCCGATTTTCCATGGCCTCCTAAGCACCAAGAGACTTGAGAAATCCATACTAGGGCCTAATTACCAATCCAAACATGCTCTAATTCTGACCAAACTTTGCAAGCATGTGGGGGTGGGCCCCTTCCACATGCTTGCAAAGTTTGCTTCCCATTGGAGCATGTTTGGGTACGATGATATGGGGAAGGTCCAAATTTTCCATGGCCTCTTAAGCACCAAGAGACTTGAAAACTCTGCACTTGACGCTAATTACTAACCCGAACGTGCTCCAATCATGACCAATTATTGCAAGCATGTGGGAGAGGCCCACATCCACATGTTTGGAAAGTTTGGTCCCACCCATCAGAGCATATTTGGGTAAGATGGTATGGGGAAGGCCCGGATTTTCCATGGCCTCTTAAGCACCAAGAGACTTGAAAAATCCACATTGGGCACTCATTACAAATCGAAACATGCTCCGATTGTGACCAAACTTTACAAGCATGTGGGGGTGGGCCCCTCCCACATGCTGGCAAAGTTTGGGGTGGGCCCCTCCCAAATGCTTGCAAAGTCGAAGCATGTTTGGGTACGATGGTATGGGGAAGGCCCGGATTTTCCATGGCCTCAAGAGCACCAAGAGACTTGAAAAATCCACACTGGGCGCTAATTTACCAATTCAAACTTGCTCCAGTTGTGACCAAACTTTGCAAGCATGTGGGAAGGGCCCACTCCCACATGCTTGCAAAGTTTGGTCCCCATCGGAGCATGTTTGGGTACGATGGTATGGGGAAGGCCAGGACTTTCCATGGCCGCTTAAGCACCAAGAGACTTGAAAAATCCGCATTGGGCACTAATTTTCAATCCAAACATGCTCTGATTGTGACCAAACTTTGCAAGCATCGGACCATGTTTGGGTACGATGGTATGGTAAAGTCCCCATCGGAGCATGTTTGGGTACGATGGTATGGGGAAGGCCCGGATTTTCCATGGCCTCAAGAGCACCAAGAGACTTGAAAAATCCACACTTGTGGCCGGTAATTACCAATTCAAACATGCTCCGGTTGTGACCAAACTTTGCAATATGGGAGGGGCCCACTCCCACATGTTTGCAAAGTTTGGTCCCCATCAGAGCATGTTGGGGTACAATGGTATGGGGAAGGCCCGAATTTTCCATGGCCTCTTAAGCACCAAGAGACTTGAGAAATCTGCATTGAGCACTAATTTTCAATCCAAACATGCTCCGATTGTGACCACACGTTGCAAGCATGTGGGGGTGGGCCCCTCCCACATGCTTTCAAAGTTTGGTTCCCATCGAAGCATGTTTGGGTACGATGGTATGGGGAAGGCCCCGATTTCCCATGGCCTTGTAAGCACCAAGAGACTTGAAAAATCCACACTGGGCGCGAATAAGTAACCCGACCAATTTCCGATCATGACCAAACTTTGCAAGTATGTGGGAGGGACCCACCCCCACATGCTTGCAAAGTGTGGTTCCCATAGGAGCATGTTTCAGTACGATAGTATGGGGAAGGCCCGGATTTTCCATGGCCTCCTAAGCACCAAGAGACTTGACAAATCCACACTCGGCGCTAATTACCAATCCAAACATGCTCCGATTCTGACCAAACTTTGCAAGCATGTGGGCGTGGGCCTCTTCCACGTGCTTGCAAAGTTTGGTTCCCATCGGAGCATGTTTGGGTACGATGATATAAGGAAGGCCTGGATTTTCCATGGCCTCTTAAGCACCAAGAGACTTGAAAAATCCGCACTGGGGGCAAATTACTAACCCGACCACCCGATCATGACCAAACTTTGCAAGTATGTGGGAGGGGCACACCCCCACATGCTTGCAAAGTTTGGTCCCCATCAGAGCATGTTTGGGTACGATGGTATGGGGAAGGCCCGGATTTTCCATGGCCTCTTAAGCACCAAGACTTGAAAAATCCACACTCGTGGGCGGTAATTACCAATTCAAACATGCTCTGGTTGTGACCAAGCTTTGCAAGCATGTGCGAGGGGACCACTACCACATGCTTTCAAAGTTTGGTCCCCATCGGAGCATGTTTGGGTACAATGGTATGGGGAAGGCCCGGATTTTCCATGGCCTCTTAAGCACCAAGAGACTTGAAAAATCTGCATTGAGCACTAATTTTCAATCCAAACATGCTCCGATTATGACCACACTTTGCAAGCACGTGGGGGTGGGCCCCTCCCACATGCTTTCAAAGTTTGGTTCCCATCGAAGCATGTTTGGGTACGATGGTATGGGGAAGGCCCCGATTTTCCATGGCCTTGTAAGCACCAAGAGACTTGAAAAATCCGCACTGGGCGCGAATAAGTAACCCGACCACGCTCTGATCATGACCAAACTTTGTGAGCATGTCAGAGGGGCCCACCCCTACATGCTTGCAAATTTTGGTTCTCATCGAAGCATGTTTGGGTACGATGGTATGGGGAAGGCCCGAATTTTCCATGGCCTCCTAAGCACCAAGAGACTTGAGAAATCCACACTAGGGGCTTATTACCAATCCAAACATGCTCCGATTCTGACCAAACTCTGCAAGCATGTGGGGGTGGGCCCTTTCCACATACTTGCAAAGTTTGGTTCCCATTGGAGCATGTTTGGTACGATGATATGGGGAAGGTCCAGATTTTCCATGGCCTCTTAAGCACCAAGAGACTTAAAAACTCTGCACAAGGCGCTAATCACTAGCCCGAACATACTCCAATCATGACTAATTTTTGCAAGCATGTGGGAGGGGCCCACATCCACAAGCTTGGAAAGTTTGGTCCCACCCATCAGAGCATGTTTGGGTACGATGGTATGGGGAAGGCCCAGATTTTCCATGGCCTCTTAAGCACCAAGAGACTTGAAAAATCCACATTGGGCACTCATTACAAATCGAAACATGCTCCGATTCTGACCAAACTTTACAAGCATGTGGGGGTGGGTCCCTCCCACATGCTTGCAAAGTTTCAGGTGGGCCCCTCCCAAATGCTTGCAAAGTTTGCTTCCCATCGAAGCATGTTTGGGTACGATGGTATGGGGAAGGCCCGGATTTTCCATGGCCTCAAGAGCACGAAGAGACTTGAAAAATCCACACTGGGCTAATTACCAATTCAAACTTGCTCCGGTTGTGACCAAACTTTGCAAGCATGTGGGAAGGTCCCACTCCCACATGCTTGCAAAGTTTGGTCCCCATAGGAGCATGTTTGGGTACGATGGTATGGGGAAGGCCAGGACTTTCCATGGCCGCTTAAGCACCAAGAGACTTGAAAAATCCGCATTGGGCAGTAATTTTCAATCCAAACATGCTCTGATTGTGACCAAACTTTGCAAGCATCGGACCATGTTTGGGTACGATGGTATGGGGAAGGTCCCGATTTTCCATGGCCTCGTAAGTACCAAGAGACTTGAAAAATCTGCACTGGGCGCAAATTACTAACCCGACCACCCAATCATGACCAAACTTTGCAAGCATGTGGGAGGGGCCCACCCCCACATACTTGCAAAGTTTGGTTCCCATCGGAGCATATTTGGGTACGATGGTATGGGCAAGGCCCGGATTTTCCATGGCCTCAAGAGCACCAAGGGACTTGAAAAATCCACACTCGTGGGCGGTAATTACCAATTCAAACATGCTCCAGTTGTGACCAAACTTTGCAAGCATGTGGGAGGGGCCCACTCCCACATGCTTGCAAAGTTTGGTCCCCATCGGAGCATGTTGGGGTACAATGGTATGGGGCAGGCCCGGATTTTCCATGGCCTCTTAAGCACCAAGAGACTTGAAAAATCTGCATTGAGCACTAATTTTCAATCCAAACATGCTCCGATTGTGACCACATGTTACAAGCATGTGGAGGTGGGGCCCTCCCACATGCTTTCAAAGTTTGGTTCCCATCGAAGCATGTATGGGTACGATGGTATGGGGAAGGCCCGGATTTTCCATGGCCTTGTAAGCACCAAGAGACTTGAAAAATCCACACTGGGCGCGAATAAGTAACCCGACCACGCTCTGATCATGACCAAACTTTGCAAGCATGTGGGAGGAACCCACCCCCACATGCTTGCAAAGTGTGGTTCCCATAGGAGCATGTTTGGGTACGATAGTATGGGGAAGGCCCGGATTTTCCATGGCCTCCTAAGCACCAAGAGACTTGACAAATCCACACTGGGCGCTAATTACCAATCCAAACATGCTCCGATTCTGACCAAACTTTGCAAGCATGTGGGGGTGGGCCTCTTCCACCTGCTTGCAAAGTTTGGTTCCCATCGGAGCATGTTTGGGTACGATGATATGGGGAAGGCCAGGACTTTCCATGGCCTCTTAAGCACTAAGAGACTTGAAAAATCTGCACACTGGATGCTCGTAAAGAAGACCATAATGTGCAGTGGTCTTTACATATCGCATAATGCGTCTCACTGCATCCAAATGAGGTTTTCTGGGGCTAATTACTAACCCGAACATCCTCCGATCATGACCAATTTTTGCAAGCATGTGGGAGGGGCCCACATCCATGTGCTTGGAAAGTTTGGTCCCCATCAAAGCATGTTTGGGTACGATGGTATGGGAAAGGCCCGGATTTTCCATGGCCTCTCAAGCACCAAGAGACTTGAAAAATCCACATTGGACACTCATTACAAATTGAAACATGCTCCGATTGTGACCAAACTTTACAAGCATGTGGGGGTGGGCCCCTCCCACATGCTTGCAAAGTTTGGAGTGGGCCCCTCCCACATGCTTGCAAAGTTTGGTTCCCATCGAAGCATGTTTGGGTACGATGGTATGGGGATGGCCCGGATTATCCATGGCCTCAAGAGCACCGAGACTTGAAAAATCCACACTAGGCGCTAATTACCAATTCAAACATGCTCCGATTGTGACCAAACTTTGCAAGCATGTGGGAGGGGCCCACTCCCACATGCTTGCAAAGTTTGGTCCCCATCGGAGCATGTTTGGGTACGATGGTATGGGGAAGGCCAGGATTTTCCATGGCCGCTTAAGCACCAAGAGACTTGAAATATCCACATTGGGCACTAATTTTCAATCCAAACATGCTCCAATTGTGACCAAACTTTGCAAGCATCAGACCATGTTTGGGTACGATGGTATGGGGAAGGCCCCGATTTTCCATGGCCTCGTAAGCACCAAGAGACTTGAAAAATCTGCACTGGGCGCGATTTACTAACCCCCGATCACCCGATCATGACCAAACTTTGCAAGAATGTGGGAGGGGCCCACCCCCACATGCTTGCAAAGTTTGGTCCCCATCGAAGCATGTTTGGGTACGATGGTATGGGGAAGGCCCGGATTTTCCATGGCCTCTTAAGCACCAGGAGACTTGAAAAATCCACATTGGACACTCAAATGTTACAAATCAAAACATGCTCTGATTGTGACCAAACTTTACAAGCATGTGGGGGTGGGCCCATCCCACATGCTTGCAAAGTTTGATTCCCATCGGAGCATGTTTGGGTACGTTGGTATGGGGAAGACCCGGATTTTCCATGCGCTCTGAAGCACCCAGAGACTTGAAAAATCCACATTGGTTACTCATTACAAATCGAAACATGCTCTGATTGTGACCAAACTTTACAAGCATGTGGGGTTGGGCCCCTCCCACATGCTTGCAAAGTTTGGGGTGGGAACCTCCCACATGCTTGCAAAGTTTGGTTCCCATCGAAGCATGTTTGGGTACGATGGTATGGGGAAGGCCCAGATTTTCCATGGCCTCAAGAGCACCAAGAGACTTGAAAAATCCACACTGGGCGCCAATTACCAATTCAAACATGCTCCGGTTGTGACCAAACTTTGCAAGCATGTGGGAGGGGCCCACTCCCACATGCTTGCAAAGTTTGATCCCCATCGGAGCATGTTTGGGTATGATGGTACGGGGAAGGCCACGACTTTCCATGGGCCGCTTAAGCACCAAGAGACTTGAAAAATACGCATATCAATCCAAACATGCTCCGATTGTGACCAAACTTTGCAAGCATCGCGGACCATGTTTGGGTACGATGGTATGGGGAAGGCCCCGATTTTCCATGGCCTCGTAAGCACCAAGAGACTTGAATAATCCGTACTCGGCGCGAATTACTAACCCGACCACCCGATCATGACCAAACTTTGCAAGCATGTGGGAGGGGCCCACCCCCACATGCTTGCAAAGTTTGGTCCCCATCGGAGCATGTTTGGGTACGATGGTATGGGGAAGGCCCGGATTTTCCATGGCCTCAAGAACACCAAGAGACTTGAAAAATCCACACTCGTGGGTGGTAATTACCAATTCAAACATGCTCCGGTTGAGACCAAACTTTGCAAGCATCTGGGAGGGGCCCACTCCCACATGCTTGCAAAGTTTGGTCCCCATCGGAGCATGTTTGGGTACAATGGTATGGGGAAGGCCCGGATTCTCTATGGCCTCTTAAGCACCAAGAGATTTGAAAAATCTGCATTGAGCACTAATTTTCAATCCAAACATGCTCCGATTGTGTCCACACTTTGCAAGCATGTGGGGGTGGGCCCCTCCCACATGCTTTCAAAGTTTGGTTCCCATCGAAGCATGTGTGGGTACGATGGTATGGGGAAGGCCTCGATTTTCCATGGCCTTGTAGCACCAAGAGACTTGAAAAATCCGCACTGGGCGCGAATAACTAACCCGACCACGCTCCGATCATGACCAAACTTTGCAAGCATGTGGGAGGATCTCACCACCACATGCTTGCAAAGTTTGGTTCCCATCGGCAAATGTTTGGGTACGATGGTGTGGGGAAGGCCCGGATTTTCCAATGCCTCCTAAGCACCAAGAGACTTGACAAATCCACACTGGGCGCTAATTACCTATCCAAACATGCTCCGATTCTGACCAAACTTTGCAAGCATGTGGGGGTGGGCCCCTTCCACATGCTTGCAAAGTTTGGTTCCCATCGAAGCATGTTTGGGTACGATGATATGGGTAGGACCCGGATTTTCCATGGCCTCTTAAGCACCAAGAGATTTGAAAAATCTGAACCGGGCGCTAATTACTAACCCGAACATGCTCTGATCATGACCAATTTTTGCAAGCATGTGGGAGGGACCCACATCCACATGCTTAGAAAGTTTGGTCCCCATCGGAGCATGTTTGGGTACGATGGTATGGGGAAGGCCCGGATTTTCCATGGCCAAGAGACTTGAAAAATCCACATTGGGCACTCATTACAAATCGAAACATGCTCCGATTGTGACCAAACTTTACAAGCATGTGGGAATGCGCCCCTCCCATATTCTTGCAAAGTTTGGGGTGGGCCCCTCCCACATGCTTGCAGAGTTTGGTTCCCATCGAAGCATGTTTGGGTACGATGGTATGGGGAAGGCCCAGATTTTCCATGTCCTCAAGAGCATCGAGAAACTTGAAAAATCCACAATGGGCACTAATTACCAATTCAAACATGCTTGGATTGTGACCAAAATTTGCAAGCATGAGGGATGGGCCCGCTCCCACATGCTTGCAAAGTTTGGTCCCCATCGGAGCATGTTTGGGTATGATGGTATGGGGAAGGCCAGGACTTTCCATGGCCGCTTAAGCACCAAGAGACTTGAAAAATCCGCATTGGTCACTAATTTTCAATCTAAACATGCTCCAATTGTGACCAAACTTTTCAAGCATTAGACCATGTTTGGGTACGATGGTATGGGGAAGGCCCCGATTTTCCATGGCCTCGTAAGCACCAAGAGCTTTGAAAAATCCGCACTCGGCGCGAATTACTAACCCGACCACCCGATCATGACCAAACTTTGCAAACATGTGGGAGGGGCCCACCCCCACATGCTTGCAAAGTTTGGTCCCGATCGGAGCATGTTTGGGTACGATGGTATGGGGAAGGCCTGGATTGTCCATGGCCCCCTAAGCACCAAGAGACTTGAAAAATCCACAGTGGGCGCTAATTACCAATTCAAACATGCTCCAATTCTGACCAAAATTTACAAGCATGTGGGGCCCCACATGCTTGCAAAGTTTGATTCCCATCGGAGCATGTTTGGGTACGATGGTATGGGGAAGACCTAGATTTTCCATAGCCTCTTAAGCACCAAGAGACTTGAAAAATCCACATTGGGTACTAATTACAACTCGAAACATGCTCTGATTGTGACCAAACTTTACAAGCATGTGGGGGTGGGCCCCTCCCACATGCTTGCAAAGTTTGGTTTCCATCGAAGCATGTTTGGGAACGATGGTATGGGGAAGGCCCGGATTTTCCATGGCCTCAAGAGCACCAAGAGACTTGAAAAATCCACACTGGGCGCTAATTACCAATTCAAACATGTTCCGGTTGTGACCAAACTTTGCAAGCATGTGGTTACCAATTCAAACATGTTCCGGTTGTGACCAAACTTTGCAAGCATGTGGGAGGGGCCCACTCCCACATGCTTGCAAAGTTTGGTCCCCATCGGAGCATGTTTGGGTACGATGCGATGGGGAAGGCCCGGATTTTCCATGGTCTCAAGAGCACCAAGAGACTTGAAAAATCCACACTGGGCGCTAATTACCAATTCAAACATGTTCCGGTTGTGACCAAACTTTGCAAGCATGTGAGAGGGGCCCACCCCCACATGCTTGCAAAGTTTGGTCCCCATCGGAGGTACGATGGTATGGGGAAGGCTTGGATTTTCCATGGTCTCAAGAGCACCAAGAGACTTGAAAAATCCACACTCGTGGGCGGTAATTACCAATTCAAACATGCTCCGGTTGTGACCAAACTTTGGTCCCCATCGGAGCATGTTTGGGTACAATGGTATGGGGAAGGCCCGGATTTTCCATGGCCTCTTAAGCACCAACTTAGAGACTTGAAAAATCTACATGGAAAGTCCTGGCCTTCCCCATACCATCATACCCAAACATGCTCCGATGGGGACCAAACTTTGCAAGCATGTGGGAGCGGGCCCATCCCTCATGCCCAGAATGACAAAAACTACCACGAGATAATCGACAATTTATTAAAATCATATGCAACATTATCATTATTGCGCATATACCAATCAATGGCAGGTTTTCGGACCATTGCAGCACTAGGACATGGTAGCTGTGATAGCCTGTACCTCATCAATGGCAGCCCTGATTGATTCTAGGGCAACAGCAAAGCGGGCTGTCTTGTGGAGCTCGTGCAAGACAAGATACCATGGTATTGGCAACCATGTCGTTCTGCATGGATTCTCCATGGTGTAAGATGGTCCCTCTGAAGGCCGGCGGGCCTACTTCCTACTTCTCTCCATAGTTCTTCTCATGATATCTTCTTCACCACCATGGCCTTTTGCTCTGCTTCTGAACACAGCCCCTATGATCTTCTCACTCTGTTCTTTCTCTTGTATCAAGCTTACAAGCTCATCTCATTCCAGCATTGCGCCTAATAGTACTGTGCTACCAAATCCATGGCTAGTCTTGACTCTTCTTCTCTTTCCTTACGTATGGCCATTAAATTGCTCTAAGGCGGCGCAGATGCCTTGCCATAGCTGCAGCAGAACCATATTAAAACTGATATATATTCCTGCAGACAATATCTACATGGCTGTCCTCAGATTGCACACGGCCATTTTTTCTTCACACACAGACACACAATGAGTACGGGTCTGCATGACTCATGGCAGCGAACAACAAGCATAAGCATGTGATGAAAGGCAGCGCCGACAGGCGGCGGCGCCATCAGCGCAGTGGTAAGAATTGTTGGCTCTTAAGCTAGAGGTACTGGATTCGATTCCTACGTCTGACACCGTCTGTGTGCTCTGCAGGTTTTAATAATTTTAACATATGCTAGGCTTTACATTTTCATTCATTTGCAATTGTGGAGAGCGTACACGTTTAGAACGCTACGCAGTTTTATATATTATTTATAAAGCTACGCATCTCACAATATGTCCGCATTATAATCTCCTCAACCCTAAACCCGTCACCTTGGGTGTTCCGACATCTACTCCAACTATCAATCCAATCAGACCATGCCAGAAGAATACATCCATACTATGCAAGAAGAATACATGCTTTTACCCCATCTCAAGGGAAAAATATATATATTCCAATAGACTACACATGCAAACTAATTGGTATATTGATAGATTTAATGAAAGTCCAAAGATAATTATATGTTAAATAATGAAAAAGAGAAAGAATCCAAAATTAAAGCGACACTTACTTGATTAGAATTAGCATTTCTTCGAGTTAATAAGATGATAAGAGGATTGCCCATGATCAGGAAAACCTTAATTCCACATACTACGGAGCATGAGAGTTTTGATGCTATAGAGCTTGCATTCTTGTAAATAAGACTTTTTCTTTATGATTTGAAAAGTAATTAAGGTATAAATTAAGATTTACATGCACATGGTTATGTGTCAATTTTAATTTGAGCTTGGACGCTTAGTGTTTGAGAGACAATAAGAACAAAGGGTTGTACTATAGATTAAGTTTTACATGCACATAGCCATGAAACTTAACTTTGGCTTGGAGGTTAGATAGACATTAGTATTGCATTGAAACAATTATGTTCCATATATATAAAATAGATAGCTCGAGTAGAATGGGGTTAGAGATAAGATTAGATAGCTAGATTATAATGGGGTTAGATAGACATTACTATTGCATTTACACCTGAACAAATTTGTGACACTAGCATTGCTCTAACCATATATTGATTGGAGGTTAAGGAAAGAAAGGCACACATTTAGCTTTGAAACTAGAGTGAATCACGATGCATAGGAAACTTCCTATAATGCATAGCTAGAGTAGAATGGGGTTAGAGATAAGATTAGATAGCTAGGTTATAATGGGGTTAGATAGACATTACTATTGCATTAAAACAATTAAATGGCACATAAATTAGATAGCTAGATTAAAATGGGGATAGATAGAGGCCCATCATTTATACCTGAACAAATTTGTGACACTAGCATCGCTCTAACCATATCTTGATTGGAGGTTGAGGATAGAAAGGCACACATTTAGCTTTGAAACTAGAGTGAATCACGATGCATAGGAAACTTCCTATAATGGAAGTTGGGACAAACAATGTGCAGGGTCCTACATTGTGAGTGAGATAGAGACACCATCAATAAGCCTCACTGATCTCAAATATGTGGTGACGCGCCTGACTACACGACGATGGAACAAGATTCAACTCTGCTGATATTATTCCTCAAGGTTACACACGAATCTAAGAATCTACTAGCACGAGCTTCACATTCCTAAACCCTAGAGAGGTATCCACTCAAGATGTTGTTAACACAATCCTAGAGTATTAGGTACTTCACATTTCATAAAGGCACCGCCTATTGACTCCCTATGACTAACCAAACAACATTGCTCGTTAGTTTTATGCTGTTGGTCATAGCCATGGCAACCACGGTTGTAGTAGTCATTTTTACAACAATGGCTCGAAGCCTAGTTAACATATCCATATCGTCTTTTAGGGCTACAAACATAGGAACCTTCACCCAAAATATGCGCCCTCTACTTTGCCATTGTAACCTAGAGCAACGGGGGCATCCTTACAAATGACTAGAGCAGGGGTGCCCTTGGCTCATATGTCATTGTAGTACCTATGGGAATTTTTGTATGACCCCCTACCTACTAGACTCAATTTACTCCTCTAGGACTCATGCCATTATGCTCACAAGTATTGTCCTTTGTACCATATACTACCCCTTATGTACCAATGCTTCGAACAGCAAACATCCCTCCCAATTCATCCAGTAGTCTTTACATAAGCATTTGGGAGAGCAGTGAATGAAAGTATAGGGCTAGTCATGAGAGAAAACAAAAAAAAGTAGCTCTAGGAAGGCTACATAAATCATGAAGCTCACGCATAAGTTTAATGGAGAGGGCGATCCTAAAAGACATCTGGAGATCTTTGATAGAGTTTGTGAGGCATTAGGTTAGAGGGATGATCTTTTGCAAAGACCAATGCCTTTAGCCTTACATTAGATGGCAAGGCTGGTGATTGGTATGGGACCCTCAGAGTTAATTTTTAGGTATTAGGGCTAATTTTATGCTTTCTTAAGGAGACAAGGTCAATCAAAAGAGCTACTTGGAGCCTATAATTTGAGCTTTATAGCCCATCACTCCCCTAGAAAAATAGGGTCTAATGTTGTCATTCTCTCTCCTCTTCTCTTTCTAGCAAATGTGTAACTAAGGGGGGCCCAAAATGGATTTTTCTTCCCATTTAGCAAGTTTTATACTTTGAAACTAACCCCAGACCCATATATATGTAAAACATTCAATTTTAAATCTTGATTTCCCCCTAAAACCCATTCTGTCTCATCATTGAATGCCTCCACCTTTTTCTCCTTCATTTAATGCCTCCACTTCCCCACCAAATCAGACATCTCTTGTCACTTTCCATATCATCAATCTCGCAATCTACTCTTAACTCTCCCTTTCTCTCTCTCTACTGTGAGCTAATGGCATGCAAACACACTCTCTCCTCTCCCTCTCCCCCCCTCTCTCTCTCTCTCTCTCTCTCTCTCTCTCCTATGACAGCATCCTCCCTCTCTCTCTCCTATGACTGCATCCTCCCTCTCTCTAATATCCACTCCTTGTGGAAAGTTATGGCATGCACTCACTCCCTGTAATCTCAACTCCTATTCCTCTCTCTCTCTCTCTCTCTCTCTCTCTCTCTCTCTACTGTGATCTTAGGGCCTCCCTCTTCTTTTCCACTATCAACTCCTTCTAAGCATGGCATTGCATGAAATCACTACATTGGATTGACGCAAGGTGGATTTCCATGTGCGGGTGTTGGAAGAGTATGCACATTTGGGCAAGGTTCATCTCACAGAACATGGGAGGAATGTACGTAGACAAGGGGGTCACACTTATGTGGATCTATGGGTTGGGCTTCTATACCCTCTCTACGATCAAGGAATGTGAAGCCTGTAATAGTAGATTCTTAGAATCTCGTGTAACCTTGAGGATGTTAAAATACATGGATCTAGGGCGGCTCAAGCAAGTGTGCTTACAAGTGAGTATGGCCATGTGCTTACAAGTGAACGCCTGTGGCTTTAGGATGGAACAACCATGGCAAATGTGAAAGAGCGGTGGCAAGTTGGAATTTGAATTTGAATTTCAAATTGGAGGGAAGTGAGTGGGAGACAACTAAGACCCTCTCATTAATGCTAGGTAGGTAGGAAAGGGCTAAAGTTAGACACTACCTCTAAATTAGTGGATTTCAACTAATTTAGAGGTACTTTAGCTTATCGAAAGATTAGTTTTCTTAATCCAAATGTTAATCACTCCTTAACCCTCTTCTTTGCCCTCAAATTTGTTTAAGCATAGGGATTTGATAGGTGGATAAGAGAAATTTATGCTAATCCAAAGGTGTGATTATCTTTAAAAAAATTAACTAATTAGGTCACTAATTAATCCACTCAAAAGAGAAAAAAAACTTGACAAAAGAGACCAAATTAGTACCAATTCTTACTAATTAGGGCATAATTGGACTGAACAAAGCATAGACTTGAGTCAAGACAAGTGTTCAGAACACTAATGCCACTCCAATTAGTCTAATTGCAAGCAATTAGGCTCACTTTTTTAGTTTTTTGCTCTCTTTAAGTTCACTTATCATACTAACCAGTACGCTAGTGACAATTAGTGAAAATTAAGAGATAGTTTATGTTTTTTTTTGTTTTTTTGTTTGATTAGTGTTCTATCTATAGTAATGCTAGCCTACCTATGCAAAGGAATTAAGCAAAAAAAAGAGCTAAAAATTAACAAAAAGAGTCCAGGTTTAAATAAAACTCCTCTTGATTAGGCTCTTTAATCACCCAAATCACAAGTTTATTTACTCAAACAAGTGATAATCCTACTTTAAACACAAAGCTATACCTGAATCTTAACCAAAACATTAAAATAACCAAACAAAACATCAAAATACAAAAAAAAAACTATATTTGAAAGAGCCTACCTGGCATTGGGCTATGGGGGCTCCGTTGGATTCGAATCAAAGATGGCGTACACAAGTAGCGGATGACACTTCCCAAAGGAAGTGCCAAAAATGTTAAGGAAACCCTACACTAACTGTGTCATGGGAAGTTGCCTATTCACCGAGCTTGAGCATGGCTCACGAGCTCCACCGTAGCGGCTTGTCACCGCCATTCTCCCATACTCGTTGTCACACCAAGGTGGTTAATCTACTCTAACGGGTGATGCAAGATTTCTCACAAAGATCATGTGGGATCTCCGTAGAAGTGGATTGCGTTGGTCACCGTGCCGAGGGTCCAAGGATTGGAACCATTGCATAGCCTTGCCTTCAAGGCTAAGTACAAGGAGATGGACTTTTGTTGCATCATCATATATTTCAAATGCTTGACAAATTTGGTTTAAGACCTCGATATGGAATATGGAGTCTCCAATTCCATGGAATTTTGGTAGAAGTTAAAAAATTTTACCCACATAGGTTTTGTATATGACGTTTATGGATGCAAGTGTTGTGACACTCCCCTTCCTAGAGCTTGTGCTAAGGTTGGAATGTCAAGTTGTGGCGTAAGGGGAGGTTGTGCAAGCGTGGGGGGTGGGAATAGATTCGTGTGGTGGATAGAGAAGAAGGTACATGAGTGTGCTGGAGGCATCTGTCCTTGTAAGGGTGCATGTATGGAGGGGGGCCACTAGACGAGGGCTATTCAAAAATCGTTTTGCCCTCATGGCCAAACGTGTGTGTGGCATTGCAACCACATGTGAATGTGCAATGGGGACCGAGGTGCCGATGAATAGAATGGGAGCATCGGGGGCATGCAACCATGACCTAAAGGTATCCGCGGTGTGCGGAGAAGCTTAGAAAAGCTTCAATGTGATGCGCGCGCGAGCCTGAAATAGGAGTTTTAGCTCACTTTTGCCTTGTGTGTGAACCTACCCTTAAGGTAAAAATTAGTCTTTTGGGGTGTTTCATGAATGTAAAAATGACCCTAGTGAGTTCGGGAGATGGACCAAAAGCACCTCTAAACTTTTAGAAAATTTTGATGTTTTTGTGATTTTTTTTTGGTACGGTCATACGCTCACAAGCGAACACCCATGGCTTTAGTATGGAACGACTGTTTGAATTTTTTTTTTGGGTGGAATGGTTGTTCGATTTTCTTTTTTGGTAGAGCCGTATGCGATGTGGGTGGGGTCGCAGCATGACACGATCCAAGAGGAGCGGGAGTGGGCTCACCACATAGCTCTTGGGGAGTGGGGTCATGGTGCTGCATGGCTTGGCAAGCGGATCACCACATGGCTTCTATTGGATGGCTGGAACTATGGTGACAAGGGTGCTGTAATACCTGAATGGTGATGAAGAGCAGAGAGGGTTGCTATCCCGAGTGGTGCAGGCTCTCGTGAGACAACGGTGCTGCAAAACATGAGCGGTGGTGAGGAGAGAGAGGGATGCCATCTCGGGTTGTGTTTATGCTGGTGAAGATAATAAGAGAGGGATGCCCTTCTGATGTTTTGAGCAGAGAAGAGGGGTGCTATCCCAAGGCGAACTGGTGGGGGCGGGGTTGCGGCATGGCATAACAGAGTCCGGGAGGCGGGTGGGCTCACCCCATAGCTCGTACGGAGTGGCGTCACCCTTGTACACAGCTTGTCGTTGGGTCAGCGTACCGCTCCTAGTGGGGCAAGGTCATGGCATGACATGGCCTAGCAGGGGGACTTTACCTCACGGCGACGGGGGCGGGGTCACGACACGACATGCAAGGATCTAGGGTTGTGTGATAGCACGGCCCAAGGGGGGTTTTTTGCAGAGGTCCTTCCCAAAAAAGGGTGCAACACAAGGACTTCCTAGGACATTATGGCTAGCTGTGGGAGACATCAAGGCATGTTTTCTTTGCATGTTTCTACCAAAGGGGAAATCTATCTAGACCCGAAGGGTGGTTGTTTTAGGTTGTGGAGCTACACTTACACTCAGGGATGTGAGTGCCAGGTATGTAAATTGACCTTAAGCGTACGAGACTGTTTGCGGAGGTAGACATGATGCAGGTCCCAGTCATGGATTGGTTGGGTTTGTCTCACGAAGGGTCAACCTAAGATGGCATCATAAGCGGCATTATGAAAGTCCATGACCACAAATGCGAGGTGGAATGTTATGTGTCATAGACTTTGGTCATGCACTAGGCCCATGGGTTTTGCAGAGTTCCTATCTGCAAGCTTGATCACCAATTTGGTGGAATAAAGGTATGATTGGCCGTAGTTTTCCCAGCATGTTTGTGTGAGGATGCTTACACCAACACCTCCATCCACGATGCCTTTGACCACATGTCTGTTATAGGAAATGGAAATGTTGCATTTGTGTCATCACTTGCAAATTATTGTCCCAATGGAATCTAAGGGAGATTCCTCCTCCACATAAGCCAACAGTTCGTGTTCCATCCAATCCCGAAGGTCATTCCATAAGTTTAGACTACCTTTTAACAAGGTTCCTATGCGTATGTGAATTTGGGAGTAGCTTACTTTTGCCTTTGGTGTGAATGCACCCGTAAGGTAAAAATGGTTTTTTGAGGTGTTTCATGCATGTAAAAATGACCCTAGTTAGTTTGGGAGATAGACCAAAAGCATCTCTAAACTTTTAGAAAATTTTGAATTTTTTTAAAAAAAAGTTTTTTTTGGTATGGTACAGTGAACAGCCATGGCTTTAGTGTGGAACGGCTCTTTGAGTTTTATTTTTTTTTGGGTACGTCCGTATGCTCACAAGCGAACACCCATGGATTTAGTGTGGAATGGTTGTTTGATTTTTTTTATTTTTTATTTTGGTATATAGTCGTATGCTCACAAGCAAACACCAATGGCTTTAATTTCGAATGGTTGCGGGCGGCAAGTGTGAAACGACCATTCGAATCTTTTATTAAAAGTTTTTTTTTGGTAGGTCATACGCTCACAAGCAAACGCCCATGGCTTTAGCGTGGAACGGTCGGTAAGTGTGGAACGGTTCTTTGAATTTTGAAAAAAAGATATTTTAAAAAACAGTTTTTTTTTTGGTACGACCGTATGCTCACAGCAACCACCCCTAGATTTAGTGTGGAATTACCATTCAATTTTTTTCTATTTTTTTTAAAAGTTATTTTTTGAGTATGGCCATGTGCTTACAAGTGAACGCCTGTGGCTTTAGGATGGAACAACCATGGCAAATCTGAAAGAGCGGTGGCAAGTTGGAATTTGAATTTGAATTTCAAATTGGAGGGAAGTGAGTGGGAGACAACTAAGACCCTCTCATTAATGCTAGGTAGGTAGGAAGGGGCTAAAGTTAGAGACTACCTCTAAATTAGTGGATTTCAACTAATTTAGAGGTACTTTAGCTTATCGAAAGATTAGTTTTCTTAATCCAAATGTTAATCACTCCTTAACCCTCTTCTTTGCCCTCAAATTAGTTTAAGCATGGGGATTTGATAGGTGGATTAGAAAAATTTATGCTAATCCAAAGGTGTGATTATCTTTAAAAAAATTAACTAATTAGGTCACTAATTAATCCACTCAAAAGAGAAAAAAACTTGACAAAAGAGACCAAATTAGTACCAATTCTTACTAATTAGGGCATAATTGGACTGAACAAAGCATAGACTTGAGTCAAGACAAGTGTTTAGAACACTAATGCCACTCCAATTAGTCTAATTGCAAGCAATTAGGCTCACTATTTTAGTTTTTTGCTCTCTTTAAGTTCACTTATCATACTAACCAGTACGTTAGTGACAATTAGTGAAAATTAAGAGATAGTTTATGGTTTTTTTTTTGTTTTTTTGTTTGATTAGTGTTCTATCTATAGTAATGCTAGCCTACCTATGCAAAGGAATTAAGCAAAAAAAAGAGCTAAAAATTAACAAAAAGAGTCCAGGTTTAAATAAAACTCCTCTTGATTAGGCTCTTTAATCACCCAAATCACAAGTTTATTTACTCAAACAAGTGATAATCCTACTTTAAACACAAAGCTATACATGAATCTTAACCAAAACATTAAAATAACCAAACAAAACATCAAAATAGAAAAAAAAAACTATATTCGAAAGAGCCTACCTAGCATCAGGCTATGGGGGCACCGTTGGATTCGAATCAAAGATGGCATACACAAGTAGCGAATGACACTTCCCAGAGGAAGTGCCAAAAATGTTAAGGAAACCCTACACTAACTGTGTCATGGGAAGTTGCCTATTCGCCGAGCTTAAGCATGGCTCACGAGCTCCACCGTAGCCGCTTGTCACCGCCATTCTCCCATACTCGTTGTCACACCAAGGTGGTTAATCTACTCTAATGGGTGATGCAAGATTTCTCACAAAGATCACGTGGGATCTCCGTAGAAGTGGATTGCATTGGTCACCGTGCCGAGGGTCCAAGGATTGGAACCATTGCATAGCCTTGCCTTCAAGGCTGAGTACAAGGAGATGGACTTTTGTTGCATCGTCATATATTTCAAATGCTTGACAAATTTGGTTTAAGACCTCGATATGGAATATGGGGTCTCCAATTCCATGGAATTTTGGTAGAAGTTGAAAATTTTTACCCACATAGGTTTTGTATATGACGTTTATGGATGCAAGTGTTGTGACACTCCCCTTCCTAGAGCTTGTGCTAAGGTTGGAATGTCAAGTTGTGGCGTAAGGGGAGGTTGTGCAAGGGTGGGGGGTGGGAATAGATTCGTGTGGTGGATAGAGAAGAAGGTACATGAGTGTGCTGGAGGCATCTGTCCTTGTAAGGGTGCATGTATGGAGGGGGGCCACTAGACGAGGGCTCTTCAAAAATCGTTTTGCCCTCATGGCCAAACGTGTGTGTGGCATTGCAACCACATGTGAATGTGCAATGGGGACCGAGGTGCCGATGAATGGAATGGGAGCATCGGGGGCATGTAACCATGACCTAGAGGTATCCACGGTGTGCGGAGAAGATTAGAAAAGCTTCAATGTGATGCGCGTGCGAGCCTGAAATAAGAGTTTTAGCTCACTTTTGCCTTGTGTGTGAACCTACCCTTAAGGTAAAAATTAGTCTTTTGGGGTGTTTCATGAATGTAAAAATGACCCTAGTGAGTTCAGGAGATGGACCAAAAGCACCTCTAAACTTTTAGAAAATTTTGATGTTTTTGTGATTTTTTTTTGGGTACGGTCATACGCTCACAAGCGAACACCCATGGCTTTAGCATGGAACGACTGTTTGAAATTTTTTTTTAGGTGGAATGGTTGTTCGATTTTATTTTTTTTGGGTAGAGCCGTATGCTCACAAAGCAAACGCCCATGGCTTTAATTTGGAACACCTGCGGGCGGCAAGTGTGAAATGACCATTCGAATCTTTTTATTAAAAGTTTTTTTTCTGGGTAGGTCATACGCTCACAAGCGAACGCGCGTGGCTTTATTGTGGAATGGCCGCAAGTGTGGATCAGTTTTTCAAATTTTTTGGATATTTTGTTTTTGGTACGACAGTATGCTCACAGCGAACACCCCTGGTTTTAGTGTGGAACGCCTGTTCAAAAAAAAATTTTGAAAAAAAAGTTTTTGTTTTAGTAAGGCCATATGCTTGCAAGTGAATCCCTGTGGCTTTAGGATGGAGCAGCCATGGCAAATGTGAAACAATCATGGCAAGTTGAAATTTGAATTTGAATTTCAAATTAGAGGGAAGTGAGTGGGAGGCAACTAAGACCCTCATTAATGCTAGGTAGGTGGGAAAGGACTAAAGTTAGAGACTACCTCTAAATTAGTGGATTTCAACTAATTTGGACGTACTCTAGATTAATGAAAGATTAGTTTTTTTAATCCCAATGTTAATCACTCCTTAACAAGGCTCTTCTTTGCCCTCAATTACTCCTAATTGTTGGTGAGGAGTTTAAGCATGGGGATTTGATAGGTGGATTAGCAAAATTTATGCTAATCCAAAGGTGTGATTATCCGAAAATAATTTAACTAATTAGGTCACTAATTAATCCACTCAGAATTAAAAAAATTAGGTCACTAATTAATCCAATCAGAATTAAAAAAATTAGACAAAAGAGACCAAATTAGTGCCAATTCTTGCTAATTAGGGCCTAATGAACAAAGCATAAATTTGAGTCAAGGTAAGTGTTTAGAAACTAATGCCACTCCAATTAGTCTAATTACAAGCAATTAGGCTAACTTTTTTAGTTTTTTGCTCTCTTTAAGTTCACTTATCATACTAACCAGTACGTTAGTGATAATTAGTGAAAATTAAGGGATAGTTCATGGTTTTTTTTAGTTTTTTTGTTTGATTAGTGTTCTATCTAGTAATGCTAGCCTACCTATGCAAAGGAATTAAGCAAATAATAAATAAAATTAAGCTAAAAATTAACACAAAGAGTCTAGGTTTAAGCAAAACCCCTCTTGATTAGGCTCTCTAATTACCCAAATCACAAGTTTCTTTACTGAAACAAGTGATAATCCTACTCTAGACACAAAGCTATACATAAATCTTAACAAAAATATTCAAACAACCAAACAAAACATTAAAATGTTTAAAAATAAATAAAAACTATATGTGAAAGAGCGGACTATGGGGGCTCCGTTGGATTCGAATCAAAGATGGTGTAGACAAGTAGCGGATGGCGCTTCCTAGAAGCGGTGCCAGCAATGTTAAGCAAAACCTACACTAACCGTGTCGTGGGAAGTTTCCTATCTGCCGAGCATGGCTCACGAGCTCCACGGTAGCTGCTTGTCACCGCCGTTCTCCCTACTCGTTTTGTCACACCAAGGCAGTTACTCTAATCCAACTGGTGATGCAAGATTTCTCACAAAGATCAGTGGGATCTCCGTAGAAGTGGATTGCATTCGTCAGCCTAATCACTCAAGAGAGAGACAGAGAGATAGGAAGCAAGAGGGAACAAGTGATTAGCACTAATCACTCCCAAACCCTAACCTATAAGCACACCATGTATGCTAGATTAGAGTTACAAGAGAGAGGGAGAGAGAGAACGCTCCACTTCTATTGCACAAATCGGAGAATGAGTTACAAACAAGAGAAATTGGCTTTTATAGTTCAGGGCCTTTTCCCACTAGGCCGCCCGGGAGTAAGTGACCCAAGCACCCAAAACATAGTTACAAGGCTTTTCTCTTTGGTTTGGCGAACCGACCAAGATCCTGTTGTCTATTCTTTGAAGCTCAATACTTCGGAGCGTGTTTAGGGCATTTCCCTCATCAAATGATGGGATTTACAATATAGCACGGGCGTCCATTACTACATAAGTGTACGAACATAGCTGTCATAGGAATGTGTTAACGAATAGGTGGTTAACAGTAGCGGCATTTTAGGAGAGAGTCTCAGTTTCTAGATTGCCACTGATGAGCACTGCTAATTTCACTAATGGGCAATGGATTTTTTCTACTGTCGTCGTCGTTGTTGTGGCAATGAAGTCTTGGGTAGTTTTTTATCACAACAGTTCTAGATGGTGTTGTGTGTTTTGTATGAACCCTAAATAAGTTTTGGCTAGGTTTAACATCTCTGACAGTGATCATCAAGGGCTGAAAGTTGGTTCCAAGACATGGTTTAGAAAAACAATTCATTGTGCGTGTGATCGAAGCAAGGGCCAATATATACAATAACATCGTATAACAATTGAGCATATCCGGACATATGGGCTTCATGAGGCATTGGCACGACCAAGTGCAGATGATAACATGGAGAAGAAACATAGGAGAGTACTAGGTTACATGCCACACCATTCAGTGACATCGGGTAGACTGAGGAAGGTGGAAAGGCTTCATATGGAAAGCATAGCTGAGACTCATCTTCGCCAACCAATGAATGATGTGCCTCCACCATTGCTACATGGGGAGGAAGAGAACATCATCATGGAAGACATAGTGAATGACTTCTTTGGACGAGAGGTCATAGATGATAGTGAGCAAGCTCCAATGTTACAAGAGGACGAAACCTTGAGTAGAGAGGCAAGCACCCCTTTGTATATGAGGGATGTTCCTACTGCACACTATGAGAAAACTTGGAGCTATTAAATTTGCAAACAACTTATGCATGGAGTGATGCAAGTGTCACCAGTCTTCTTTGGTACAACCGCCTCATTCTATTCTCTCAAATATAAAATGTTTCATGTTCTATATACTCTCATTTCTAATAATTTGACGTATGATTTCTTATGTTATGTAGTAGTCTTCTTAAGAATATTCTGCCCCCTCAAAATCTATTGCCAAACTCATGAGATGGATGTATTAAAATTCTCTCTATGCTAGGTATGGATTACACAAAAATACACGCATGTCCCAATTATTGCATGCTATTTAGAGGGGTTAATAACGATGCAACACAATGTCTACAATGTAGGGAGATCCACTATAGGGATAATTTGCAAGGAGATAAAGTTCCCCGAAAGGTTTTGAGACACTTCCTTATCATTCCTTGCATCCAACACGTTTAAATGTAAGGGGATTGCAGAATGCATGACATGGCATGTTACTAATCGCTCAACCGACCGATGGCATAATGAGGATCATATAGCTGATTCACCGACATGCCAACATGTGGAGAATCAATGGCCAGAGTTTAAAGATGAGCCTTGTCACTTACGCCTTGGCTTGGGCATGGATGGTGTTAACCCATTTGGCTTCATGTCCACCTCATGGTCTACTTGGCCTATTATATTGGTGAATTAAAACCTCCTTCCTTGGGTGGCAATCAAGAAATGTCATATTATGCTTGCTATCGTTCTACAAAGCAAGTATAAGGTGGCAAACATGGATCTGTACCTCGAGCCTTTGATTAAGTACATTGAGACACTATGGCGAGGTATCAAAGTACATGTCCTTTCAAGGCCAATAAATAGGCGTGAGGGAGAGTTGAAAGGAGTTTTGCTTTTGACGATGCGTTTATATCTCTACCTCTCAATCATGTCAATTTTAAAATAGTTTTGACAACCTTTGGACATCATACATGTTAGATTTGTGGACCATCACTTGTTTCAAAAAGACCCTCTACACTTAAGAAGGTGATGTATGACAAACATCATCAATTTCTCCCTCCTTCACATCCCTAGTATGTTTCGCATGAGAGGTCTCACCACTTGTGATGAGAGGTACAGATTGGTTTGAGGCATGGAAAAGAACCCCTAATCCACCACACCCCCGATGGGATGTCTAGACACTCAATCTTCTTTTGACTTCCATATTGGTGTGACATGAAGATCAATAGTCTCTTAGATCCCATGCATATCTTCAAGATTGTAGACAAATATTTGGGACCATTTAACTGGTAAAAGAATACAAAGGGTACAAAACATTGGCTGCCTTCAAAGTGCATGTTGACCAATTGAAGGTGAGAGTGACAACATGGTCCTACCAAAGGCACCATGGGTATTAACCAAGAAGGAGCACAATAAGGTGAAAAGTGTGATTGCCTCTTTTCGTAAACCAATGAGAGTAATGCATTCATTGAAGGGTGCCTTCACAAATACCAAAAAGGAAGGAGAGGTACAATTATATGGCCTCAAGACACATGATTGGCACAAGATATTATAGGTATATAAATATTCGATTATTCTTTTTCTTTTTATGGTGCATAATTTGTAGGCTCATATACTAACTTCCATGTTTTTTCTATGCATAGTTTATTCTTCCAAATGCTATAGTTGGGTGTGGAGACAAGAAGGTGAGAGACGATATTTACAAAATGGAAAGATTCGTGAGGTATGAATCTTCTCTTCAATTCACTAGCTAAGTTATCTTGAAGAATTGGTATCCTCATGCACTCACAAATTATGTATTGGTAAATAGCACACCATGATGTCTATGTATGTAGGTACATATCCTTAAAGTAGGTAGATCCTACATCCATTGAAGTGGCTCGTCTCATGTATATACCTTGTTTAATGCACTATACTAAATGTCATGCTTTTGTCTAATGTTAGTACAAACTATATAATGCAATATGGTCATAGGGAGAGCACTTTTGCACAGAGCATGTGGATTCTAAAAGAAACACATTTGATTTGTGGTGTGATGGAAACTTTTGAGCAAGAGAGTCGAGCTAGTAGATATCATACCAATGTCATAGAGGACAATCTTGAGCATTATAAAATCATTCAAGATATTCTTGAGGTTGGATTTAGAGCATTTAGTCTATTCATCTTTGATGTCAAATGGTTCAAGGTGGTATATAGGTGGTTACAAGATGAGGTTATCTAGTTTCATGTAGTGGGCGCCCTTGGCTTTAGCGAGAAAACATGCATTTTTTCAAGAAGAATAGCCAATCTCTCCTAGTTAGCCACCTAGTTAGCCAAGGAGTTTCACTTCAAGGTCTTCTAATGAAACATCATATGCAAAGTTAGGCACCTAAAACTATAATCTGATCGAATATCCAATATTTGCAAATTCCTTTTTCTTTGGGAATCAAAATTGTATATACAGGCCCTATCAGAGGTTTAGACAAGTACAGTGAATGTGAGTAAATTGCCCTTAACTTTTACATTATTGCTCATATGATGTTTCCACTTTGCATATCACAAATACAAATAACATAGAGCTTAACTTGATTTATCGAGTAATTTTTTATTTGTTCTACTATTTTCTATATTATTTAAAAGGTATTAGAATTGTTACAAAACGTACTATTTTGTCCTCCCACCGCATCTACCATTTAAAATGCTCAAATTGTATGGATCTAGTGATGATTAGACTGGGAAAGATTAGTATAATGTGGGTATAAGGTAAAATTACAAATCTAACGGTTGGATTTTTGTAGATTTACTTTGGAAAATTTATTATAACTGTTAGAGGCCCATTAAATCAATTATAATTTAATTCAAGAAAATTAAATATTGAATCTTTCAATCTAAAAACTCTAGGGATCAATATGCTTGTTGCCATGAATTTATTAAAAAAATTAGCTTAATTTGAGTATGGGAAGGTCCATTTTCAATCCTCCCAACTGAAAATTCCCATATTGTGTCCAGTCTCCCCTTTTCAAGTCTAAAACCAATCCTAGTTAGGTTTGGAAATCTAGGCTTGGTAAACGTCAAAGCTTAGATATCATTCCATGTGTGAGGCTTAGGTAGGCACAAGTCTTATAGATGCATGCCACGTTATGTCCACATCAGCTTTGAGAGGATCCACATAAGCAGCTTGCCACCTCACCTTGCCACCTCCACCCTCCATGTCAACATGGTCAACCTAGTTGACTCCCCACCTCATCATCCTAGTCATCATTAATGCCACATCTTCTTGCCACCTGTGCATGCTACCTCGCACTTGGTGACATGGCATGCCACATCAATCATAATAGTGCCACATGTCAAGAGAATGCCACGTGTCATGCACGCATGTGACACGTGGCACCTCCTTCCCACCTCCCCTTTTAAAAAAATATATATATTTTTGAAAAAGTTAACTTAGTAATTTAGAGAAATAGAATATGGAATTTTAAATAATAAAATATATATAACTTATTAAATAAAAGAATTTGATATCACTAATTTTAAAGGATTATATTTTGGAATTAGATCAATAATATTATTTTTAAAGTTCATGTTATTCAATTTAATAAAATAAATTTTTAAGTTTAATATTTCTTGAAAATATTTTGTGTAGAATAAACCTTTGAATAAAATTTAAAAAAAATACATTATTGAAAAAATATAGTTATATAATTATAAAATAAAAGATATATTTAAAGATATATTTATATATCTAGTAATGATAAATATTTAGATTTGTTAATAAATATTATTAATAATATTAATTTTTAAGTGGATAATAGTTTATCTTTAATTATCTTTATGTTTATCTTAATTATCCAATCAATCTTAGATAGGAAATCCAATGAGATTTGAATTGGTTAACCTATTTTTCCTATATAATCACACATCTCTAGTACTATCCCACACTTATCTCTAGTACGATCCCATCATTGAGCCTCCATAATTTTTTCTCTTAGTTTCCTTGAGAATGGGTCCCCCCGTCCACCAAGTTCAAGAGGAGGAGAGGAAAAGGGTAGCTCGTGAGAGAAACAGAGAGTGGAGAGCACGTCAACGAGCAACACCTTCCTTCCGTTGGCGATGAACCAAGCCTTGCTCCTCCTCTTGCAATTCCTCTCCCTCTGCCCTCTTCCCCCCCACTACCTGTTAGTTTAGATAATCCACATGAACCCGCCCTTCCTGAGTCCCCTTCTCTTCTACAAGAACCCACCCCCTCCTTTGGGCGCCCATCATGTGGATAGGAAAGAACTATCAAAGTCAGGGGCACATCGTCGTGCCCATACAATCTTCCATTCCTATTTCAAAGACCTCACGCCTTCATCACATGCATGTGTGCTTGATGCTTTGATCGATCTGCCCAACATGGCCAAATGCAGGGCGCTTTCTAACATTGGAGGTCAAAGAGAGAGGAGAGTTGGCATGTCGGTGCTACAAAGTGTTCGTCATTCCTATATAGTTAACAAGAGGAGGAACTCTGCGGATGCTTTGGCTGCTCGACGGGCTATTGTGGCAGCCATAATTAGCTCCCAAATGAAGGCTAAGGTGAGTTCCACATCTCGCATCCTTTCCATAGCACCACACGCACTTAAAGTTGGGTCTATTAGATGACAAAGTTTAGATGCCAATGAGATTGGTGCTTTTTGGGCGAGTAGTGGTCGTGTAGCTAGGCATGATCGCCTACTAGATGAAACCACTAGAGCCTTGATAGAAAGTTTTTGGGAGGAGAATTATCGTGCCTCACCAGTTTTCAAGAAAGCTTTGCGTGTAAGAGAGTGACAAGAGGAGTGTTCATTGAGCACGGTGCTTACTTTCTTGAAATGACCCAAACTAAGTTGTATTCTCAGTTTTTGGCTTCGTATCCAGAGCTTAAAATTGGTCAAAGGTCAATTGAGGGGTGTAAGCCTTGGTTTGTAAGGTACTCACGTCAGCGTGACACATGTTGTTGTCGCTACCGTTCAAACTTTTTTATGATGTGTTCCATTCTCTTAGTGGGCATAGAGAGTTGCCTCGTAGTCCTCGTGATTTCATCCACTCTCTTTGGTGTGCATGCACGGAGGATGCCCAGTTCCATAGGATGCCTTGTGTGGAGAGCAATTGCACATCATGTGGTTCACTTGCACATCTACAGATGGTAGATCTTGATGCAAGTGACCAAGAGATAGTGCCATGGCAACATTATGAGTATGTGACACACCAGCTCCAGAGTGGTGGACAGTCCAGGAAGTTGCAGCTCGTGGACAAACATACACCACGTTGTCACTTCACAGCCACATTTAGGGAGCAGATCTACCCCTATATATGGCATAGTCATTGTGCCAAGTGGCAGGATTGTCAGTTCCGATCATGCCTGGCAGAGTTTCCTATTGGTGTGGTCGTCTCTGTGATTGATTTCACAGAGAACTACACCTTCACACCTTTTCAATAGATACAATCTGAGTATTACTTCTTAGAGCAAGTAATGGTCATATTTCATAATATTTGTTTCGTGTTTGAGCTATATTACTTATTTGATTTTTTGTGTCCTAATCATCTGTATTGCTTACCTCAGCAGGTTGCTATTATGGTTGACATTAGCTATCGATATGCAGAGGCTATATTTCATAATATTTGTTTCGTGTTTGAGCTATATTACTTATTTGATTTTTTGTGTCCTAATCATCTGTATTGCTTACCTCACCAGGTTGCTATTATGGTTGCTATTATGGTTGACATTAGCTATCGATATGCAGAGGCTCATGTAGATGGGATAGCGAGTACCCCCCGAGACCCGTGTCATTATTTGAGAGTATCATTTCTATATCAGTGATGATCGTTCACACATAATGCACATTTTGTGCAACACTGTTTTCGTCTCCATGATGATTTTTTACGAGATTGTGGGTCATATGTGGCGAGCGATGGGTTTGGTCGCGGATGGTTGTGGCACCCAGTTCAAGTCATCACGACAATTCTATTGGCTCTACAGGTAGTACTTATGGTTCTCTTATATTCGCAACAATTAAACTAAATTCACTAGAACATCTTAAAGAAAACAATAACTAAGACTTTGTTTTATGGATTTATAGGTGGCATGTGTAGTCTAGTATCCCAGTGATTTGGTCATTCTTTGAGACTGGTCACGGGAAGGGAGAGCATGATGGTGCGGGCGCGTGTGTGAAACATGCCCTAAGGCATCATCAGCTGCGGCGGCGGCAGGATGCTGAGCGGTTTAGAGATGTGGGCCGGGTAGTCGAGTGGTGCTCCCAACATTTGTGTGGGAGTGCAGCATCATCATATCCCAAACGTGATGCTTGGATTGTCATGAGATTTTTTTTGGCATGTGGATGGTGGCATGATTGATCGTAGAGCCTCCCATGATTGTGACACAGTACCTGGCACCTTGGGCTTACATTCCATCAGGAGCACTCCATCAGGAGCACGTGCATGGCGCCCCCCACGATTTACACAGTACCTGGCACCTTGGGCTTACATTCCATCAGGAGCACGTGCATGGCACCCCCCACGATTTACACACAACGGTTTGCATGCTTCTGTGGAGCATGTATGGATGGGGATTGGTCACATTGTGCCTCGAGAGGATGGGCAGATGCATGGATACAGACATTCCTCTCCCCTGAGCATCCTTCACATCTAGTGTTGTCTGATGAGCACACAGGTCTTGCGTTCATGGCCAGTTATGATGACCTGAGAGATTTGCTACAGGAGGGTGATGTAGTTGTTGTTATTACGGGTGAGGGAAATAGCGAGGGAGTAGACTACTATCTGATGAGTTGCACTAGGCCAAAGTGCATCCTTGACCAGGATACAGTGGATGATCATGGGTTTTGTTTTGACGCCCATAGCATGATTGTGGCAGGCCGGTTCTACTAGCAGATTCGACTTCACCAGGGGAGTCTTGAGTTCTAGCAGTGGAAGTGGGAGTTTGACTTGACCAGGGGAGTCTTGAGTTCTAGCAGATTCGACTTCACCAGGGGAGTCTTGAGTTCTAGCAGTGGAAGTGGATGATCATGGGTTTTGTTTTGACGCCCATAGCATGATTGTGGCAGGCCGGTTCTATAGCAGATTCGACTTCACCAGGGGAGTCTTGAGTTCTAGCAGTGGAAGTGGGAGTTAGAGGCATTTCAATCGTCTCATCTAGTGGTTGCTACTACCAAGCTCACCCTTGATTGAGTACAGAGCCGAAAACACAGTTCTCACCCTCGTTTTCGGCTTCATGTGGATGACCATGAGAGCATTCTAGAGCAGTTGAGAGCTAGAGAGGGTGCTGCTGAGAGTAGATCTCTATCTTGATAGTGACTAAACTCAAACTAGCTGGGTTAGCTCACTTACATTGTACTTATATTTTTTGAGAGTGACTAATCTCATAATAGCTGGGGTAGCTCATTTTCAAAATACCTTGATCTTTTGAGTTAGTGGTTGAACCCATAGTGGCTGTGTTAGCTCACATTCTAAATGTACTTAGTTGATGTTTATATCATTATGAGTTTTCTCATTATTGAGGATCATTGCATTTTAGTTGATGTTCATGGTTTTCTGATTTTTTAACACTTTGGCTATCATATCGTTTGTTTAAAATCACCATCACCATATTGTTTGTTGAAAATCACCAAACTTTGGGTGCTAATTACTAACTCGAGCATGCTCCGATCACATGACCAAACTTTGCAAGCATGTGGGGGTGCCCTCCCCCCCCCACATGCTTGAAAATTTTGGTCCCCATTGAAGCATGTTTATGTACGATGGTATGGGGAAGGCCCGGATTCTCCATGGCCTCTAAAGCACCAAGAGACTTGAAAAATCCGCACTGGGCGCTAATTACTAACCCGAACATGCTCCAATCATGACCGAAGTTTGCAAGCATTTGGGAGGGGCCCACCCCCACATTCTTGAAAAGCTTGGTCCCCATCCGAGCATGTTTGGGTACAAAGGTATGGGGAAGGCCTGGATTTTCCATGGCCTCTTAAGCACCGAGACTTAAAAAATCCGCGCTGGCGCTAAGTACTAATCCAAACATGCTCCGATTATGACCAAACTTTGCAAGCATGTGGGGGTGGTTTTCCCCTACATTCTTGCAAAGTTTGGTCCCCATCGGATCATGTTTGGGTACGATGGTATGGGGAAGGCCCGGATTTTCCATGGCCTCTTAAGCACCAAGAGACTTGAAAAATCTACACTGGGCGCTATAATTACCAATTCAAACATGCTCCGATTGTGACCAAACTCTGCAAGCACATGGGTGTGGGCCCCTCCCACATGCTTGCAATGTTTGGTTCCCATCGAAGCATGTTTGGGTACGATGGTATGGGGAAGGCCCGGATTTTCCATGGCCTCCTAAGCACCAAGAGACTTGAAAAATCTGCACTAGGCCCTAATTACTAACCCGAACATGCTCCGATCATGACCAAACTTTGCAATAATGTGGGAGGGGCCCACTCCCACATACTTGCAAAGTTTGGTCCCCATCGGAGCATGTTTGTGTACGATAGTATGGGATGGCCCGGATTTTCCACGGCCTCTTAAGCACCAAGAGACTTGAAAAATCCGCACTGGGCACTAATTACCAATCCAAACATGCTCCAATTCTGACCAAACTTTGCAAGCATGTGGGACTAGGCCCCTCCCATATGCTTACAAAGTTCGGTTCCCATCGAAGCATGTTTGGGTAGTACGATGGTATGGGGAAGGCCTGGATTTTCAATGGCCTCTTAAGCACCAAAAGACTTGAAAAATCCACACTGGGCGTTTATTATTAACCTGAACATGCTCCGATCATGACCATTTTTTGCAAGAATGTGGGCAGGGCCCACATCCACATGCTTGCAAAGTTTGGTCCCCATCGGAGCATGTTTGGGTACAATGGTATGGGGAAGGCCCGGATTTTCCATGGCCTCTTAAGCACCAAGAGACTTGAAAAATCCACATTGGGCACTAATTACAAAGGCCAACATACTCCGATTGTGATCAAACTTTGCAAGCATGTGGCCGTGGGCCCCTCCCATGTGCTTGCAAAGTTTGGTTTCCATCGGACCATGTTTGGGTACGATGGTATGGGGAAGGCCCGGATTTTCCATGGCCTCAAGAGCACCAAAAGACTTGAAAACTCCACACTGGTGGGCGATAATTACCAATTCAAACATGCTCCGGTTGTGACCAAACTTTGCAAGCATGTGGGAGTGTCCCACTCCCACATGCTTGCAAAGTTTGGTCCCCATCGGAGCATGTTTGGGTACAATGGTATGGGGAAGGCCTCGGTTTTCCATGGCCTCTTAAGCACCAGGAGACTTGAAAAATCTACATTGAGCACTAATTTTGAATCCAAACATGCTCCGATTGTGACCACACTTTGCAAGAATATGGGAGTGGCCCCTCCCACATGCTCGCAAAGTTTGGTTTCCATCGAAGCATGTTTGGGTACGATGGTATAAGGAAGGCCCCGATTTTCCATGGCATTGTAAGCAACAAGAGACTTGAAAAATCCGCACTGGGCACGAATAACTAACTCGACCACGCTCCGATCATGACCAAACTTTGCAAGCATGTGGGAGGAGCCCACCCCCACTTGCTTGCAAAGTTTGGTTCCCATCGGAGCATCTTTGGGTATGATGGTATGGGGAAGGCCCGGATTTTCCATGGCCTCCTAAGCACCAAGAGACTTGAGAAATCCACACTGGGGGCTAATTACCAATCCAAACATGCTCCGATTCTGACCAAACTTTGCAAGCATGTGGGGGTGGACCCCTTCCACATGCTTGCAAAGTTTGCTTTCCATTGGAGCATGTTTGGGTATGATGATATGGGAAAGGCCCGGATTTTCCATGGCCTCTTAAGCACCAAGAGACTTGAAAACCCTGCACTGGACGCTAATTACTAACCCGAACATGTTCCGATCATGACCAATTCTTGCAAGCATGTGGAAGGGGCCCACATCCACATCCACATGCTTGGAAAGTTTGGTCCCACCCATCAGAGCATGTTTGGGTACGATGGTATGGGGAAGGCCCGGATTTTCCATGGCCTCAAGAGCACCAAGAGACTTGAAAAATCCACATTGGACACTCATTATTACAAATCAAAGCATGCTCCGATTGTGACCAGACTTTACAAGCATGTGGGGGTGGGCCCCTCCCACATGCTTCCAAAGTTTGGGGTGGGCCCCTCCCAAATGCTTGCAAAGTTTGGTTCCCATCGAAGCATGTTTGGGTACGATGGTATGGGGAATGCCCGGATTTTCCATGGCCTCAAGAGCACCAAGAGACTTGAAAACTCCACACTAGGTGCTAATTACCAATTCAAACTTTGCAAGCATGTGGGAAGGGCCCACTCCCACATGCTTGCAAAGTTTGGTCCCCATCGGAGCATGTTTGGGTACGATGGTATGGGGAAGGCCAGGACTTTCCATGGCCGCTTAAGCACCAAGAGACTTGAAAAATCCGCATTGGGCACTAATTTTCAATCCAAACATGCTCCGATTATGACCAAACTTTGCAAGCATCGGACCATGTTTGGGTACGATGGTATGGGGAAGGCCCGGATTTTCCATGGCCTCGTAAGCACCAAGAGACTTGAAAAATCCGCACTGGGCGCAAATTACTAACCCGACCACCCGATCATGACCAAACTTTGCAAGCATGTGAGAGGATCCCACCCCCACATTCTTGCAAAGTTTGGTCCCCATCGGAGCATGTTTGGGTACGATGCTATGGGGAAGGCCCGGATTTTCCATGGTCTCAAGAGCACCAAGAGACTTGAAAAATCCACACTCGTGGGCGGTAATTACCAATTCAAACATGCTCCGGTTGTGACCAAACTTTGCAAGCATGTGGAAGGGGCCCACTCCCACATGCTTGCAAAGTTTGGTCCCCAACGGAGCATGTTTGGGTACAATGGTATGGGGAAGGCCCGGATTTTCCATGGCCTCTTAAGCACCAAGAGACTTGAAAAATCTACATTGAGCACTAATTTTCAATCCAAACATGCTCCGATTGTGACCACACTTTGCAAGAATGTGGGGGTGGGCCCCTCCCACATGCTTTCAAAGTTTGGTTCCCATCGAAGCATGTTCGGGTACGATGGTATGGGGAAGACCCCGATTTTCCATGGCCTTGTAAGCACCAAGAGACTTGAAAAATCCTCACTGGGCGCGAATAAGTAACCCGGCCACGCTTTGATCATGACCAAACTTTGCAAGCACGTGGGAGGGGCCCACCCCCACATGCTTGCAAAGTTTGTTTCCCATCGAAGCATATTTGGGTATGATGGTATGGGGAAGGCCCGGATTTTCCATGGCCTCCTAAGCACCAAGAGACTTGAGAAATCCACACTAGGGGCTAATTACCAATCCAAACATGCTCCGATTCTGACCAAACTTTGCAAGCATGTGGGGGTGGGTCCCATCCACATGCTTGCAAAGTTTGGTTCCCATTGGAGCATGTTTGGGTATGATGATATGGGGAAGGCCCGGAATTTCCATGGCCTCTTAAGCACCAAGAGACTTGAAAACTCTGCACTGGGCGCTAATTACTAACCCCAACATGATCCGATCATGACCAATTTTTACAAGCATATGGGAGGGGCCCACATCCACATGTTTGGAAAGTTTGGTCCCACCCATCAGAGCATATTTGGGTACGATGGTATGGGGAAGGCCCGAATTTTCCATGGCCTCTTAAGCACCAAGAGACTTGAAAAATCCACATTGGGCACTCATTACAAATCGAAACATGCTCGGATTGTGACCAAACTTTACAAGCATGTGGGGGTGGGGCCCTCCCACATGCTTGCAAAGTTTGGGGTGGGCCCCTCCCACATGCTTGCAAAGTTTGGTTCCCATCGAAGCATGTTTGGGTACGATGGTATGGGGAAGGCCCCGATTTTCCATGGCCTCAAGAGCACCAAGAGACTTGAAAAATCCACACTGGGCACTAATTACCAATTCAAACTTGCTCCGGTTGTGACCAGACTTTGCAAGCATGTGGGAAGGGCCCACTCCCACATGCTTGCAAAGTTTGGTCCCCATCGGAGCATGTTTGGGTACGATGGTATAGGGAAGGCCAGAACCTTCCATGGCCGCTTAAGCACCAAGAGACTTGAAAAATCCGCATTGGGCACTAATTTTCAATCCAAACATGCTCCGATTGTGACCAAACTTTGTAAGCATCAGACCATGTTTGGGTACGATGGTATAGTGAAGGCCCCGATTGTCCATGGCCTCGTAAGCACCAAGAGACTTGAAAAATCCGCGCTGGCGGCAAATTACTAACTCGACCACCCGATCATGACCAAACTTTGCAAACATGTGGGAGGGGCCCACCTTCACATGCTTGCAAAGTTTGGTCCCCCTCGGAGGATGTTTGGGTACGATGGGATTGGGAAGGCCCGGATTTTCCATGGTCTCAAGAGCACCAAGAGACTTGAAAAATCCACACTCGTGGGCGGTAATTACCAATTCAAACATGCTCCGGATGTGACCAAACTTTGCAAGCATGTGCGAGGGGCCCACTCCCACATGCTTGCAAAGTTTGGTCCCCATCGGAGCATGTTTGGGTACAATGGTATGGGGAAGGCCCGGATTTTCTATGGCCTCTTAAGCACTAAGAGACTTGAAAAATCTGCATTGAGCACTAATTTTCAATCCAAACATGCTCCGATTGTGACCACACTTTGCAAGCACGTGGGGGTGGGCCCCTCCCACATGCTTTCAAAGTTTGGTTCCCATCAAAGCATGTTTGGGTACGATGGTATGGGGAAGGCCCTGATTTTCCATGGCCTTGTAAGCACCAAGAGACTTGAAAAATCCGCACTGGGCGCGAATAAGTAACCCGACCACGCTCCGACCACGACCAAACTTTGCAAGCATGTGGGAGGGGCCCACCCCCACATGCTTGCAAAGTTTGGTTCCCATCGAAGCATGTTTGGGTATGATGGTATGGGGAAGGCGCGGATTTTCCATGGCCTCCTAAGCACCAAGAGACTTGAGAAATCCATACTAGGGGCTAATTACCAATCCAAACATGCTCTAATTCTGACCAAACTTTGCAAGCATGTGGGGGTGGGCCCCTTCCACATGCTTGCAAAGTTTGCTACCCATTGGAGCATGTTTGGGTACGATGATATGGGGAAGGCCTAGATTTTCCATGGCCTCTTAAGCACCAAGAGACTTGAAAACTCTACACTGGGCGCTAATTACTAACCCGAACGTGCTCCGATCATGACCAATTTTGCAAGCATGTGGGAGGGGCCCACATCCACATGTTTGGAAAGTTTGGTGCCACACATCAGAGCATATTTGGGTAAGATGGTATGGGGAAGGCCCGGATTTTCCATGGCCTCTTAAGCACCAAGAGACTTGAAAAATCCACATTGGGCACTCATTACAAATGGAAACATGCTCCGATTGTGACCAAACTTTACAAGCATGTGGGGGTGGGCCCCTCCCACATGCTTGCAGAGTTTGGGGTGGGCCCCTCCCAAATGCTTGCAAAGTTTGCTTCCCATCGCATGTTTGGGTACGATGGTATGGGGAAGGCCCGGATTTTCCATGGCCTCAAGAGCACCAAGAGACTTGAAAAATCCACACTGGGCGCTAATTACCAATTCAAACTTGCTCCAGTTGTGACCAAACTTTGCAAGCATGTGGGAAGAGCCCACTCCCACATGCTTGCAAAGTTTGGTCCCCATCAGAGCATGTTTGGGTACGATGGTATGGGAAGGCCAGGACTTTCCATGGCCGCTTAAGCACCAAGAGACTTGAAAAATCCGCATTGGGCACTAATTTTCAATCCAAACATGCTCCGATTGTGACCAAACTTTGCAAGCATCAGACCATGTTTGGGTACAATGGTATGGTAAGGGCCCCGATTTTCCCAAGAGACTTAAAAAATCCACACTAGGTGCAAATTACTAACCAGACCACCTAATCATGACCAAACTTTGCAAGCATGTGGGAGGGGCCCACCCCCACATACTTGCAAAGTTTAGTCCCCATCGGAGCATGTTTGGGTATGATGGTATGGGGAAGGCCCGGATTTTCCATGGCCTCGAGACTTGAAAAATCCACACTCGTGGGCGGTAATTACCAATTCAAACATGCTCCGGTTGTGACCAAACTTTGCAAACATGTGGGAGGGGCCCACTCCCACATGCTTGCAAAGTCTGGTCCCCATCGAAGCATGTTGGGGTACAATGGTATGGGGAAGGCCCGGATTTTCCATGGCCTCTTAAGCACCAAGAGACTTGAAAAATCTGCATTGAGCACTAATTTTCAATCCAAACATGCTCCAATTGTGACCACACGTTGCAAGCATGTGGGGGTGGGCCCCTCCCACATGATTTCAAAGTTTGGTTCCCATCAAAGCATGTTTGGGTACGATGGTATGGGAAAGGCCCCGATTTTCCATGGCCTCGTAAGCACCAAGAGACTTGAAGAATCCGCACTGGGCGCAAATTACTAGCCCGACCACCCGATCATGACCAAACTTTGCAAGCATGTGAGAGGGGCCCACCCCCACATGCTTGCAAAGTTTGGTCCCCATCGGAGCATGTTTGGGTACGATGGTATGGGGAAGGCCCGGATTTTCCATGGCCTCAAGAGCATCAAGAGACTTGAAAAATCCACACTTGTGGGCGGTAATTACCAATTCAAACATGCTCCGGTTGTGACCAAACTTTGCAAGCATGTGGGAGGGGCCCACTCTTACATGTTTGCAAAGTTTGGTCCCCATCGGAGCATGTTGGGGTACAATGGTATGGGGAAGGCCCAGATTTTCCATGGCCTCTTAAGCACAAGAGACTTGAAAAATCTGCATTGAGCACTAATTTTCAATCCAAACAGGCTCCGATTGTGACCACACGTTGCAAGCATGTGGGAGTGGGCCCTTCCCACATGCTTTCAAAGTTTGGTTCCCATCGAAGCATGTTTGGGTACGATGGTATGGGGAAGGCCCCGATTTCCCATGGCCTTGTAAGCACCAAGAGACTTGAAAAATCCACACTGGGCGCGAATAAGTAACCCGACCAATTTTCGATCATGACCAAACTTTGCAAGCATGTGGGAGGGACCCACCCCCACATTCTTGCAAAGTGTGGTTCCTATAGGAGCATGTTTCGGTACGATAGTATGGGGAAGGCCCGGATTTTCCATGGCCTCCTAAGCATCAAGAGACTTGACAAATCCACACTGGGCACTAATTACCAATCCAAACATACTCCGATTCTGACCAAACTTTGCAAGCATGTGGGCGTGGGCCTCTTCCACGTGCTTGCAAAGTTTGGTTCCCATCAGAGCATGTTTGGGTACGATGACATGGGTAGGCCTGGATTTTCCATGGCCTTTTAAGCACCAAGAGACTTGAAAAATCCACACTGGGGGCAAATTACTAACCCGACCACCCGATCATGACCAAACTTTGCAAGTATGTGGGAGGGGCACACCCCCACATGCTTGCAAAGTTTGGTCCCCATCGGAGTATGTTTGGGTACGATGGTATGGGGAAGGCCCGGATTTTCCATGGCCTCTTAAGCACCAAGACTTGAAAAATCCACACTCGTGGGCGGTAATTACCAATTCAAACATGCTCCGGTTGTGACCAAACTTTGCAAGCATGTGGGAGGGGACCACTCCCACATGCTTGCAAAGTTTGGTCCCCATCGGAGCATGTTTGGGTACAATGGTATGGGGAAGGCCCGGATTTTCCATGGCCTCTTAAGCACCAAGAGACTTGAAAAATCTGCATTGAGCACTAACAATCCAAACATGCTCCGATTATGACCACACTTTGCAAGCACGTGGGGGTGGGCCCCTCCCACATGCTTGCAAAGTTTACTCCCCATCGGAGCATGTTTGGGTACGATGGTATGGGGAAGGCCCGAATTTTCCATGGCCTTGTAAGCACCAAGAGACTTGAAAAATCCGCACTCGGCGCTAATTACCAATTCAAACTTGCTCCAGTTGTGACCAAACTTTGCAAGCATGTGGGAAGGGCCCACTCCCACATGCTTGCAAAGTTTGGTCCCCATCGGAGCATGTTTGGGTACGATGGTATGGGAAAGGCCAGGACTTTCCATAGCCGCTTAAGCACCAAGAGACTTGAAAAATCCGCATTCGGCACTAATTTTCAATCCAAACATGCTCCGATTGTGACCAAACTTTGCAAGCATCGGACCATGTTTGGGTACGATGGTATGGTAAGGGCCCCGATTTTCCCAAGAGACTTACAAAATCCACACTAGGCGCAAATTACTAACCCGACCACCCAATCATGACCAAACTTTGCAAGCATGTGGGAGGGGCCCACCCCCACATACTTGCAAAGTTTGGTCCCCATCGGAGCATGTTTGGGTATGATGGTATGTGGAAGGCCCGGATTTTCCATGGCCTCAAGAGCACCAAGAGACTTGAAAAATCCACACTCGTGGGCGGTAATTAACAATTCAAACATGCTCCGGTTGTGACCAAACTTTGCAAGCATGTGGGAGGGGCCCACTCCCACATGCTTGCAAAGTTTGATCCCCATCGGAGCATGTTGGGGTACAATGGTATGGGGAAGGCCCGGATTTTCCATGGCCTCTTAAGCACTAAGAGACTTGAAAAATCTGCATTGAGCACTAATTTTCAATCCAAACATGCTCCGATTGTGACCACACGTTGCAATCATGTGGGGGTGGGCCCCTCCCACACGATTTCAAAGTTTGGTTCCCATCAAAGCATGTTTGGGTACGATGGTATGGGAAAGGCCCCGATTTTCCATGGCCTCGTAAGCACCAAGAGACTTGAAGAATCCGCACTGGGCGCAAATTACTAACCCGACCACCCGATCATGACCAAACTTTGCAAGCATGTGAGAGGGGCCCACCCCCACATGCTTGCAAAGTTTGGTCCCCATCGGAGCATGTTTGGGTACGATGGTATGGGGAAGGCCCGGATTTTCCATGGCCTCAAGAGCACCAAGAGACTTGATAAATCCACACTTGTGGGCGGTAATTACCAATTCAAACATGCTCCGGTTGTGACCAAACTTTGCAAACATGTGGGAGGGGCCCACTCCCACATGTTTGCAAAGTTTGGTCCCCATCGGAGCATGTTGGGGTACAATGGTATGGGGAAGGCCCGGATTTTCCATGGCCTCTTAAGCACCAAGAGACTTGAAAAATCTTCATTGAGCACTAATTTTCAATCCAAACATGCTCCGATTGTGACCACACGTTGCAAGCATGTGGGGGTGGGCCCTTCCCACATGCTTTCAAAGTTTGGTTCCCATCGAAGCATGTTTGGGTACGATGGTATGGGGAAGGCCCCGATTTCCCATGGCCTTGTAAGCACCAAGAGACTTGAAAAATCCACACTGGGCGCGAATAAGTAACCCGACCAATTTTCGATCATGACCAAACTTTGCAAGCATGTGGGAGGGACCCACCCCCACATTCTTGCAAAGTGTGGTTCCCATAGGAGCATGTTTCGGTACGATAGTATGGGGAAGGCCCGGATTTTCCATGGCCTCCTAAGCACCAAGAGACTTGACAAATCCACACTGGGCGCTAATTACCAATCCAAACATGCTCCGATTCTGACCAAACTTTGCAAGCATGTGGGCGTGGGCCTCTTCCACGTGCTTGCAAAGTTTGGTTCCCATCGGAGCATGTTTGGGTACGATGATATGGGGAAGGCCTGGATTTTCCATGGCCTCTTAAGCACCAAGAGACTTGAAAAATCCGCACTGGGGGAAAATTACTAACCCGACCACCCGATCATGACCAAACTTTGCAAGTATGTGGGAGGGGCACACCCCCACATGCTTGCAAAGTTTGGTCCCCATCGGAGCATGTTTGGGTACGATGGTATGGGGAAGGCCCGGATTTTCCATGGCCTCTTAATCACCAAGACTTGAAAAATCCACACTCGTGGGCGATAATTACAAATTCAAACATGCTCCGGTTGTGACCAAACTTTGCAAACATGTGCGAGGAGACCACTCCCACATGCTTGCAAAGTTTGGTCCCCATCGGAGCATGTTTGGGTACAATGGTATGGGGAAGGCCCGGATTTTCCATGGCCTCTTAAGCACCAAGAGACTTGGGTACGATGGTATGGGGATGGCCCGAATTTTCCATGGCCTCCTAAGCACCAAGAGACTTGAGAAATCCACACTAGGGGCTTATTACCAATCCAAACATGCTCCGATTCTGACCAAACTCTGCAAGCATGTGGGGGTGGGCCCTTTCCACATACTTGCAAAGTTTGGTTCCCATTGGAGCATATTTGGGTACGATGATATGGGGAAGGTCTGGATTTTCCATGGCCTCTTAAGCACCAAGAGACTTAAAAAGTCTGCACTGGGCGCTAATCACTAACCCGAACATACTCCAATCATGACTAATTTTTGCAAGCATGTGGGAGGGGCCCACATCCACAAGCTTGGAAAGTTTGGTCCCACCCATCAGAGCATGTTTGGGTACGATGGTATGGGGAAGGCCCAGATTTTCCATGGCCTCTTAAGCACCAAGAGACTTGAAAAATCCATATTCATTACAAATCCAAACATGCTCCGATTGTGACCAAACTTTACAAGCATGTGGGGGTGGGTCCCTCCAAAATGCTTGCAAATTTTGGGGTGGGCCCCTCCCAAATGCTTGCAAAGTTTGCTTGCCATCGAAGCATGTTTGGGTACGATGGTATGGGGATGGCCCGGATTATCCATGGCCTCAAGAGCACCGAGACTTGAAAAATCCACACTAGGCGCTAATTACCAATTCAAACATGCTCTGGTTGTGACCAAACTTTGCAAGCATGTGGGAGGGGCCCACTCCCACATGCTTGCAAAGTTTGGTCCCCATCGGAGCATGTTTGGGTACGATGGTATGGGGAAGGCCAGGATTTTCCATGGCCGCTTAAGCACCAAGAGACTTGAAAAATCCACATTGGGCACTAATTTTCAATCCAAACATGCTCCAATTGTGACCAAACTTTGCAAGCATCAGACCATGTTTGGGTACGATGGTATGGGGAAGGCCCGGATTTTCCATGGCCTCGTAAGCACCAAGAGACTTGAAAAATCTGCACTGGGCGCGAATTACTAACCCGATCACCCGATCATGACCAAACTTTGCAAGCATGTGGGAGGGGCCCACCCCCACATGCTTGCAAAGTTTGGTCCCCATCGAAGCATGTTTGGGTACGATGGTATGGGGAAGGCCCGGATTTTCCATGGCCTCTTAAGCACCAAGAGACTTGAAAAATCCACATTGGACACTCATTACAAATCGAAACATGCTCCGATTGTGACCAAACTTTACAAGCATGTGGGGGTGGGCCCCTCCCACATGCTTGCAAAGTTTGATTTCCATCAGAGCCTGTTTGGGTACGTTGGTATGGGGAAGACCCGGATTTTCCTTGCGCTCTGAAGCACCCAGAGACTTGACAAATCCACATTGGTTACTCATTACAAATCGAAACATGCTCTGATTGTGACCAAACTTTACAAGCATGTGGGGTTGGGCCCCTCCCACATGCTTGCAAAGTTTGGGGTGGGAACCTCCCACATGCTTGCAAAGTTTGGTTCCCATCGAAGCATGTTTGGGTACCATGATATGGGGAAGGCCCAGATTTTCCATGGCCTCAAGAGCACCAAGAGACTTGAAAAATCCACACTCGCACCAATTACCAATTCAAACATGCTCCGGTTGTGACCAAACTTTGCAAGCATGTGGGAGGGGCCCACTCCCACATGCTTGCAAAGTTTGGTCCCCATCGGAGCATGTTTGGGTACGATGGTACGGGGAAGGCCAGGACTTTCCATGGCCGCTTAAGCACCAAGAGACTTGAAAAATACGCATTGGGCACTAATTTTCAATCCAAACATGCTCCGATTGTGACCAAACTTTGCAAGCATCAGACCATGTTTGGGTACGATGGTATGGGGAAGGCCCCGATTTTCCATGGCCTCGTACGCACCAAGAGACTTGAATAATCCGCACTCGGCGCGAACTACTAACCCGACCACCCGATCATGACCAAACTTTGCAAGCATGTGGGAGGGGTCCACCCCCACATGCTTGCAAAGTTTGGTCCCCATCGGAGGATGTTTGGAGACGATGGTATGGGGAAGGCCCGGATTTTCCATGGCCTCAAGAACACCAAGAGACTTGAAAAATCCACACTCGTGGGCTGTAATTACCAATTCAAACATGCTCGGGTTGAGACCAAACTTTGCAAGCATGTGGGAGGGGCCCACTCCCACATGCTTGCAAAGTTTGGTCCCCATCGGAGCATGTTTGGGTACAATGGTATGGGGAAGGCCCGGATTCTCTATGGCCTCTTAAGCACCAAGAGATTTGAAAAATCTGCATTGAGCACTAATTTCCAATCCAAACATGCTCCGATTGTGTCCACACTTTGCAAGCATGTGGGGGTGGGCCCCTCCCACATGCTTTCAAAGTTTGGTTCCCATCAAAGCATGTGTGGGTACGAGGGTATGGGGTAGGCCTCGATTTTCCATGGCCTTGTAGCACCAAGAGACTTGAAAAATCCGCACTGGGCGCGAATAACTAACCCGACCACGCTCCGATCATTACCAAACTTTGCAAGCATGTGGGAGGATCTCACCACCACATGCTTGCAAAGTTTGGTTCCCATCGGCGAATGTTTGGGTACGATGGTGTGGGGAAGGCCTGGATTTTCCAATGCCTCCTAAGCACCAAGAGACTTGACAAATCCACACTGGGCGCTAATTACCTATCCAAACATGCTCCGATTCTAACCAAACTTTGCAAGCATGTGGGGGTGGGCCCCTTCCACATGCTTGCAAAGTTTGGTTCCCATCGGAGCATGCTTGGGTACGATGATATGGGTAGGACCCGGATTTTCCATGGCCTCCTGAGCACCAAGAGACTTGAAAAATCTACACTGGGCGCTAATTACTAACCCAAACATACTCTGATCATGACCAATTTTTGCAAGCATGTGGGAGGGGCCCCACATCCACATGATAGGAAAGTTTGGTCCCCATCGGAGCATGTTTGGGTACGATGGTATGGGGAAGGCCCGGATTTTCCATGGCCTCTTAAGCACCAAGAGACTTGAAAAATCCACATTGGGCACTCATTACAAATCGAAACATGCTCCGATTGTGACCAAACTTTACAAGCATGTGGGAGTGGGCCTCTCCCATATGCTTGCAAAGTTTGGGGTGGGCCCCTCCCACATGCTTGCAAAGTTTGGTTCCCATCAAAGCATGTTTGGGTACGATGGTATGGGGAAGGCCCGGATTTTCCATGGCCTCAAGAGCATCGAGAAACTTGAAAAATCCACAATGGGCACTAATTACCAATTCAAACATGCTCGGATTGTGACCAAAATTTGCAAGCATGAGGGATGGGCGCACTCCCACATGCTTGCAAAGTTTGGTCCCCATCGGAGCATGTTTGGGTATGATGGTATGGGGAAGGCCAGGACTTTCCATGGCCGTTTACGCACCAAGAGACTTGAAAAATCCGCATTGGGCACTAATTTTCAATCCAACATGCTCCAATTGTGACCAAACTTTGCAAGCATTAGACCATGTTTGGGTACGATGGTATGGGGAAGGCCCCCATTTTCCATGGCCTCGTAAGCACCAAGAGACTTGAAAAATCCGCACTGGGCGCGAATTACTAACTCGACCACCCGATCATGACCAAACTTTGCAAGCATGTGGGAGGGGCCCACCCCCACATTCTTGCAAAGTTTGGTCCGCATCGGAGCATGTTTGGGTACGATGGTATGGGGAAGGCCTGGATTGTCCATGGCCTCCTAAGCACCAAGAGACTTGAAAAAAAGCGCTAATTACCAATTCAAACATGCTCCAATTCTGACCAAAATTTACAAGCATGTGGGGGTGGGCCCCTCCCACATGCTTGCAAAGTTTGATTCCCATCGGAGCATGTTTGGGTACGATGGTATGGGGAAGACCTAGATTTTCCATAGCCTCTTAAGCACCAAGAGACTTGAAAAATCCACATTGGGCACTAATTACAACTCGAAACATGCTCTGATTGTGACCAAACTTTACAAGCATGTGGGGGTGGGCTCCTCCCACATGTTTGCAAAGTTTGGTTCCCATCGAAGCATGTATGGGGAAGGCCCGGATTTTCCATGGCCTCAAGAGCACCAAGAGACTTGAAAAATCCACAGTGGGCGCTAATTACCAATTCAAACATGTTCCGGTTGTGACCAAACTTTGCAAGCATGTGGGAGGGGCCCACTCCCACATGCTTGCAAAGTTTGGTCCCCATCGGAGCATGTTTGGGTACGAAGGTAACTTTCCATGGCTGCTTAAGCACCAAGAGACTTGAAAAATACGCATTGGGCACTAATTTCAATCCAAACATGCTCCAATTGTGACCAAACTTTGCAAGTATCGGACCATGTTTGGGTACGATGGTATGGGGAAGGCCCCGATTTTCCATGGCCTCGTAAGCACCAAGAGACTTGAAAAATCTGCACTCGGCACGAATTACTTACCCGACCACCCGATCATGACCAAACTTTGCAAGCATGTGGGAGGGGCCCACCCCCACATGCTTGCAAAGTTTAGTCCCCATCAGAGCATGTTTGGGTACGATGGTATGGGAAAGGCCCGGATTTTCCATGGCCTCCTAAGCACCAAGAGACTTGAAAAATCCACACTGGGCGCTAATTACCAATCCAAACATGCTCCGATTGTGACCAAACTTTGCAAGTAATTCGGGGTGGGCCCCTCCCACATGCTTGCAAAGTTTGATTCCCATCGGAGCATGTTTGGATACAATGGTATAGGGAACACCCGGATTTTCCATGGCCTTTTAAGCACCAAGAGACTTGAAAAATCCGCACTGGGCGCTAATTACTAACCCGAACATGCTCTGATGATGACCAATTTTTGCAACCATGTGGGAGGAGCCAATATCCACATGCTTGCAAAGTTTGGTTCCCATCGGAGAATTATTGGGTACTATGGTATAGGAAAGGCCCGGATTTTCCATGGCCTATTGAGCACCAAGAGACTTGAAAAATCCACATTGGGCACTAATTAATCGAAACATGCTCGGATTGTGATCAAACTTTGCAAGCATGTGGGGGTGGGCCCCTCCCACATGCATGCAAAGTTTGGTTCCCATCGGAGCATGTTTGGGTATGATGATATGGGGAAGGCCCGGATTTTCCATGGCCTCAAGAGCACCAAGAAACTTGAAAAATCCACACTGGGCGCTAATTACCAATTCAAACATGCTCCGATTGTGACCAGACTTTGCAAGCATGTGGGAGGGGCCCACTCCCACATGCTTGCAAAGTTTGGCCCCCATGGGAGCATGTTTGGGTACGATGGTATGGGGAAGGCCCGGATTTTCCATGGCCTCTTAAGCACCAAGAGACTTGAATAATCCGCATTGGGCACTAATTTTCAATCTAAACATGCTCTAATTGTGACTAAACTTTGCAAGAATGTGGGGGTGCGCCCCTCCCACATGCTTCCAAAGTTTGATTTCCATCGGAGCATTTTTGGGTACGATGGTATGGGGAAGGCCCGGATTTTCCATGGCCTCTTAAGCACCAAGACACTTGAAAAATCTGCACTGGGCGCTAATTACTAACCCAACCATGCTCCGATCATGATTAATTTTATAAGCATGTGGGAGGGGCCCACATCCACATGCTTGCAAAGTTTCGTCCCCATCGGAGCATGTTTCGGTATGATGGTATGGGGAAGGCCCGGATTTTCCATGGCCTCCTAAGCACCAAGAGACTTGAAAAATCCACACTAGGCGCTAATTACCAATGCAAACATGCTTTGATTGTGACCAAACTTTGCAAACATGTAGGGGTGGGCCCCTCCCACATGCTTGCAAAGTTTGGCTCCCATTGGAGCATATCTGGGTACGATGGTATTGGGAAGGCCTGGATTTTCCACGGCCTCTTAAGCACCAAGAGACTTGAAAAATCGGCAATGGACGGGCGCTAATTACCAATTCAAATATGCTCCGATTGTTACCAAACTTTGCAAGCATGTGGGGGTGGGCCCCTCCCACATGCTTGTTGCAAAGTTGGGTCCCCATCGGAGCATGTTTGGGTATGATGGTATGGGGAAGGCCCGAATTTTCCATGGCCTCTTAAGCACCAAGAGACGTGAAAAATCCACACTGGGCCCTAATTACCAGTCGAAACATGCTCTGAATGTGACCAAACTTTGCAAGCATGTGGGGGTGGGTCCCGGCCACATGCTTGCAAAGTTTACTCCCCATCGGAGCATGTTTGGGTACGATGGTATGGGGAAGGCCCGGATTTTCCAAGGCCTCTTAAGCACCAAGAGACTTGAAAATTCCACACTGGCCACTAATTACCAATCCAAACATGCTCTGATTGTGACCAAACTTTAGAAACATGTGGGGGTGGGCTCGTACCACATGCTTGCAAAGTTTGGTTTCCATCAGAGCATGTTTGGGTAAGATGGTATGGGGAAGGCCCAGATTTTCAATGGCCTCCTAAGCACCAAGAGACTTGAAAAATCCACACTGGGCGCTAATTACAAGTCCAACCATGCTCTAATTATGACCAAACTTTGCATACATGTGGGGGTGGGCTCCTCCCACATGCTTGCAAAGTTTGGTTCCCATTGGAGCATGTTTGGGTACGATGGTATGGGGAAGGCCCGGATTTTCCATGGCCTCTTAAGTACCAAGAGACTTAAAAAATCCGCACTGGGTTCTAATTACCAATTCAAACATGCTCCGATTGTGACAAAACTTTGCAAGCATGTGGGGGTGGGTCCCCCCCACATGCTCACAAAGTTTGGTCCCCATTGGAGCATGTTTGGGTTTGACCATATTGAGAAGGCCCGAATTTTCCATGGCCTCTTAAGCACCAAGAGACTTGAAAAATCCACACTCGGCGCTAATTACCGATCCAAGCATGCTCCAATTATGACCAAACTTTGCAAGCATGTGCGGGTGGGTCCTCCCCACATGCTTGCAAAGTTTGGTCCCTATCGAAGCATGTTTGGGTACGATGGTATGATTCATCTAACTCAATCAAATAAAAGTCAAATTATAATATTAATCTTAATCTCTTCTTTTTAATACCCAAAAATATCATGGGCAACTGGAAAGAACTTATAATATTAATTTTAATCCCTTCTTTTTAATATCCAAAAATATCACGGGGAATTGGAAAGAGTTTGTAAGAGTTTCCTCTCACCTTGTTAACTCCAGGCTCTCATTGAATTTTATGTGTCTAATCCATGACATAAATAAAACCACACAAATTCACCATGTGTACATCGCATTTTTATACAATTTTCCTATGCACCAAAGCTTCTCACATATTTCAAAAACTAAAACTAAAATGTATGTGTTAATATGAGACGGAGTTGAATCACTAAACTCCATTAATTGGTTCCTTAGTTAACCATTCATACTATGCAAGAAGAATACATCCAGACTATGCAAGAATAATACATCCGTTTATCCCCATCTTAAGGGAAATATATATATTCCAATACAGTACACATTCAAATTAATTGGCATATTAATGGATTTAGTAAAAGTCCCAAGATAATTATTTTTTAAATAATGAAAAGAGAAAGAATCCAAAATTAAAGAGACACTTACTTGGATTAGAAGCATTTCTTTGAGTTAATAAGATGATTAGAGGATTTCCCACGATTAAGAAAACCCTAATTCCACATACTATAGAGTATGAGAGTCTTGATGCTTTAGAGCTTGTTTTCTTGTAAATAAAGGGCCTAGAAGACCTTTGCTTCCTGATTTAAAAAGTAATTTAGGTATAAATTAAGATTTACATGCACATGGTTATGTGTGATTTTTAATTTGAGCTTGGAGGCTTAGTGTTCTCAGAGAAAATAAAGGGTTGTATAGATTAGGTTTAACATGCACATAGTCATGAAACTTAATTTTAGCTTGGAGGTTAGATAGACATTACTATTGCATTAAAACAATTATGTGGCATAATAATGGATTTAGTAAAAGTCCCAAGATAATTATTTTTTAAATAATGAAAAGAGAAAGAATCCAAAATTAAAGAGACACTTACTTGGATTAGAAGCATCTCTTTGAGTTAATAAGATGATTAGAGGATTGCCCACGATTAAGAAAACCCTAATTCCACATACTATAGAGTATGAGAGTCTTGATGCTTTAGAGCTTGTTTTCTTGTAAATAAAGGGCCTAGAAGACCTTTGCTTCATGATTTAAAAAGTAGTTTAGGTATAAATTAAGATTTACATGCACATGGTTATGTGTGAATTTTAATTTGAGCTTGGAGGCTTAGTGTTCTCAGAGAAAATAAAGGGTTGTATAGATTAAGTTTAACATGCACATAGTCATGAAACTTAATTTTAGCTTGGAGGTTAGATAGACATTACTATTGCATTAAAACAATTATATGGCATAATAATGGATTTAGTAAAAGTCCCAAGATAATTATTTTTTAAATAATGAAAAGAGAAAGAATCCAAAATTAAAGAGACACTTACTTGGATTAGAAGCATTTCTGTTAATAAGATGATTAGAGGATTGCCCACGATTAAGAAAACCCTAATTCCACATACTATAGAGTATGAGAGTCTTGATGCTTTAGAGCTTGTTTTCTTGTAAATAAAGGGCCTAGAAGACCTTTGCTTCGTGATTTAAAAAGTAATTTAGGTATAAATTAAGATTTACATGCACATGGTTATGTGTGAATTTTAATTTGAGCTTGGAGGCTTAGTGTTCTCAGAGCAAATAAAGGGTTGTATAGATTAAGTTTAACATGCACATAGTCATGAAACTTAATTTTAGCTTGGAGGTTAGATAGACATTAGTATTGCATTAAAACAATTATGTGGCATATATTGATCAGATAGGTAGATTAGAATGCGATTAGATAGCTAGATTAGATATAAGGTTATAGATGAGATAGCTAGATTAAGATGGGGATAGATAGAGGCCTGCCATTTATACCTAAACAATTTTGTGACACTAGCATCGCTCTAACTAGATATTAATTGGAGGTTAAGAAAAGAAAGGCACACATTTAGCTTTGAAACTTGAGTGAATCACCATGCCTAATAAACTTCTTGTGACACAAGCAATGTGTGGGGTCCTACGTTGAGTGAGATAGACACATCATCAATGAGCCTTACTGATCTAAAATATGTGGTGACACATGGCTACACGATGGAACAAGATTTGACTGTTGCTATTGTTCCTCAGGGTTACGCACGATTCTAAGAATCTAGTAGCATGGGCTTCACATTCCTAGACCGTAGAGAGGTATCCACTCAAGATGCTGTTAACACAACCCCAGAGTATTGGGTACTTTACCTGCCACCTATGACCTCCATATGACTAACCACACAACATTGCTCGTTACTTTTATGCCCTTGGTCATAACTATGGCAACCATGATTGTAGTAGTCCCTGCAACAATGGCTCAAAGCCTAGTTAACACATCCATATCATCTGCTAGGGCTACAAATAGAGGAACCTTTACCCAAAATCATCGCCTCTACTTTGCCATTGTAACCGAGAGCAAGGGGGGCATTCTTACAAATGACTAGACCAGGGGCACCCTTGGCTCATATGCCATTGTAGTACCTATGGGAATTTTTGTATGACCCCCCACCTACTAGACTCATGTTACTCCTCCTAGGACTCATGCCATTATGCTCACTATTGCCATGTTGTACCAATACTTCGAGCAGTAGCCCTTCCAACTCATTCAGTAGCCTTTGCATAAGCATTGGGGAGAGAAGTGATCGAAAGTATAAGGCTAGTCATGAGAGATAACAAACAAAGTAGCCCTAGAAAGGCTACACAAATCATGAAGCTCACACATAAGTTCAATGGAAAGGGCAATCTTAAAAGACATCTCGAGATCTTTGATAAAGTTTGTGTGGCCTTAGGGGAGAGGGATGATCTTGCAAAGACCAATGCCTTTAGATGTACATTACATGGAAAGGCTAATTATTGGTATCCAAACTTGAGAGTTAAAGAATGTTTAAACTTTATCGATTTTTGATGGTTATTCCTAGAGCAGTTTGTGGACAAGGAAGCTTTGTGGAGTGTGGCTTCACAATTACACAAAGTTGAGAGAGAAGAAGATGAGTCAGTGAGAGAGATTTTATTAGTCATCTCAAGTATTTGAACTCTCATTGTGCTCTACATGATTGCTTCTCCAATAATCAACTACTTGATCGATTCATCCACCACAGGTTTAAACATGAAGATATCTATATGGTTTGGTCATTAGAGGTATCACCACCTAGGAGGACGTCATAGCTAATGTTGTCCAACTTGAGGATAACGTGATGTGATAAGATGTCAGCGCTTTAGATTCTAAGTTTGTTACATCAAGAGAGAAACGAATGGTTGTAGCACTTCTCAAAAGCTATCCAAGAGGAAATTAAGATTATCAAAACTCAAGAAAATCTACACATGTACCTAGGGAGAAAGAGAAAATTAAGATTATTGAAGCTCCATACAATAATCTACACATGTACCTAGGGAGAGAACTTCATTGGTTGTAGTCAAGGATATACCACCAATGAATGTCCAATCTTAAAACCTTGTTACAATGGTAACCTTGGCTATTGTGAGCGCATGGTCACGAAGGCCGAGATTCTCGGACACACCTACATGGTAATGCTAACACAACGAGATCATAGGTAGCCTTTTCGGCAGTGTCATAAACACTAGCCCTTAGTCCTCTAACAAATCAAGCAATGGTTGAGTATCCACGTAATAAATTGAAAAGATGCAGGGGGGAAGAGAGCTTGAGCTCTTGCAAGTACACACACACACTCACAAAACCCTAATAGAGAACACACAAGCTGAGAGGCTGAAAATCTTCTTCTTCTCTACTCAACACTCAACACACCATATACAAGAATAAGAGCACACAATAATATGGAAGGTACTCAACCAATACATACACGGGTTCTCTATAGTGTGAACCCGACTAAATGAGCTGGCGCTATAACTATGCCAGTCTCTAGAATGGCTGTCACACAGCCTGTCATCCCACTGGCCGCATATCTCCCATGATCTCACCAACCATGCCAGTGGTGTAAGTGTGGGGCCTATCCCCCAGGCGGGTCATCAGTGGCCACCGCCTCACTAGACGAGCTCGATATCTCAACACTCCCCCTCGAGCTCAACTCCATCTCATATACACCAAGCGAAGCCCTGAATCTGCGGAGCTTCTCTGTACCCAATGCTTTGGTGAAGATGTCAGCTACCTGATCCTCTGTGCTGACATAAACAAGGTCAAGGTCTACTGCCAAGACTTTCTCTCTGACGAAGTGGTAGTGGACCTCTATGTGCTTCGTACGAGCATGAAAGACTGGGTTCCTGGCCAACTGTGTACTGCTAATGTTGTCACAGAAAATGACAACTTGTCTATCCACTAATAGACCCAAATCTGCAAGTAGCTTTCTCAACCAAGCTACCTCACATGCTACCATAGTAGCTCCTCTGTACTCGGCCTCTGTACTCGATAGAGCAATCGTAGGCTGCTTCTTGCTGCTCCAAGTCACAGCAGCACTCCCCAAAGAAAACATGAATCCACTGGTAGATCTTCTATCTGAGATATTACCAGCCCAATCAGCATCTGTGTACCCATGTACACATATCTCTATCCCAGTCTCATAGAATAGTCCACAATGCAAAGTAGACTTCACATACCTCAGTATGCATCTCACTGCATCCAAATGTGGTTTTCGTGGAACCTGCATAAACTGACTCACCAACCCAACAGCATAGCTCAAATCTGGTCTGGTGATCGTCATGTAGATCAAACTTCCTACTATGCGTCTGTACATAGTAGGATCCTCCAAGATCTCTCCTGAATCTGCACTCAACTTGCCATTCTGATCCAATGGCACAGAAATAGGCTTACAGCCTGTCATACCATACTTGGACAACATGTCCAAGCCATACTGTCTCTGCAGTAATCCAATACCATGTGGTGACCTAATCACCTCAATGCCCAAGAAATATCTGAGCTCCCCCAGATCCTTCATCTCAAACTTCTGTCTAAGCAAGATCTTTACATCAAAGATCTCTGCATCATGGTCCCCCGTAATGATCAAGTCATCTACATAGATGACAACAAGCACAACTCCTCTATCACCATGTCTCACATACAATGAGAAATCTGCATTGGCTACATGAAAGCCAATAGTGACAAGATATTCAGAAATCTTGTCAGACCATGCTCTTGGTGCTTGCTTTAAGCCATACAAGGCTTTCTTCAACCTGCAAACATGCTCGGAGTGACCCACATCCTCATAACCAGGTGGCTGCAACATATACACCTCTTCTTGCAAATCACCATGCAAGAATGCATTCTTTACATCCATCTGATGTAAAGACCATTGCTTTGACGCAGCCACTGCTATCACAACTCTCATCGTTTCCATCTTGGCAACTGGGCTGAAAGTTTCCTCATAATCAATCCCATATGTCTGCGCATATCCTTTGGCTACCAATCTAGCCTTGTACCTGTTTATGCTTCCATCACTGTTATGTTTAACTTTGTACACCCACTTGCATCCAATGGCTTTCTTGCCTTCAGGCAATTGCACTAAATCCCAAGTTTCATTTCTATATAGTGCATTCATCTCCTCATCCATAGCTTTCACCCAACACACATTTCCAATAGCCTCATCAATGCATGTGGGCTCAACAACTTGCACAACCTTTGCCATATATGCATAGTGATGTGCCACATAACCATCATATGTAAATCTCTGCACAGGGTTCTTCACTCTCCCTGATCTTCGCAGCTTTTCATTCATGGCTTCCATAGCCTTCTTTACACCAGGTGTTCTCATAGCTGGGATCCCAAGCTCCTCATCAAGGCTCATATCTGAGCCACTAGACTCTCCATCAACATGAGAATACCCTGCAGAAATGTCAGGCATATCAAGGGGCTCAACCACTTTCTCTTTTCCTTTACGTGATGTACTAATCACATTTGCAGGGCTGGTATTATGACGCAGCCTGCCACTCCATGGTCTATCAACAGACCCACTAGATGAGGACTCTCCTGGTCCACTCAAAGACTGTGATTGCTGACCTGCATTCTGTGCAACCACACTTCCACTCACATCAGCCCCAACAGCTTCTTTTTCAGCAGCATACCAGCTGCTCATCTCATCAAAGACAACATCCCTGCTTACCCTCAACTCACGTGTAGCAGGGTTATAACACCTGTATCCCTTTTGCTCAAGGGAATATCCAATAAACACACATTTTTCAGCTTTCGGATCCAGCTTAGTTCTCAGCTCATCTGGCACATGCACATATGCAATACATCCAAAGACTTTCAGATGAGATAAATCTGGTTTTCTGTCAGTAAACCTCTCCTCTGGAGTTACATCATGTATGGCTGCAGTTGGAGTCCTGTTCATGATGTATACAGCTGTAGAAACAGCCTCAGCCCAATAGCAATGCGGCATATTCTTCTCTTCCATCAATGCTCGCGCAATCTCAGCAATGTGCCTGTTTTTCCGCTCAGCAACTCCATTTTGCTGCGGAGTGTATCTGCATGTATACTGTCTCCGAATACCATTCTTCTTCAAATATTCAGAGAACTCATTGGAGAAGTACTCTCCCCCTCCATCTGACCTTAGGCACTTTACATATTTTCCTGTTTGCTTTTCAACCAAAAACCTGAAATTCTGAAAGTGAGTGAACACCTCACTCTTCTCCTTCATGAAATATACCCACACTTTCCTTGTGTGGTCATCAATAAAAGTCACATAGTACCTGCAACCTCCCATAGATATGGTAGATTCGTATGACCCCATACATCTGAATGCACAATATCTAGTGCATTTCTGCTCACATATCTGTTACGTGGAAACACATGCTTTGTTTGCTTCCGAAATTGGCATGCTTCACATATTTTTTGCATACCTTCCACTTTGAATTTTGGCAGCCCTGTCACAATTCCTTTTGTCTGCATAGACTTCAATCTCTGCACATTTACATGTCCAATTCTTTTATGCCATATGTCTGTGTCTGCAACAACTCCTGAACCATTTGCAAACATCGCAGCACTCATCTCAGGCATGTCTACATCCAACGTAAACATTCTGCCCACTCTGTTGCCTTTTGCAACCAACCTGCACTTGTCTTTAAAATCTTCAACATAACATCCATCAGGGTTAAACCGAACCTGCAAACCCTGCTCAATCATCTGGCCAACTGAAACCAGATTCTTTGTTATGTTCGGTACATGAAGTACATATGCAAGGTACTTCACTTTGCCATCGTGCATAGACAATGGCACATCTCCAATGTGGGCAATTGGATGAGCAGTGTCATCCCCTGTTTCCACAAAACCTGGTCTTTCCGGGTTTTTCATCTCCTTGAACCACTCCCCATGACTCGTCATGTGGTTCGAAGCGCCTGAATCCACATACCATACATTATCTTTTTGTGCTGCATCAACATTTTCAGACATGGCATTCACAACATGCTGCATAACAAACAACCTTTCATTATCCTCATTATTTCTGCTTGAGGATGCATAGTTGTTTTGCTGCACTTTCCCATTTTGCATGTCAGCCTGCTTCTTATAACATTCTGACTGCACATGTCCAGGCTTACCACAATAATAGCATTCACGTGCATCATTGTACTGCGTTTGCCAATTTCCACGTCCTCTTTGACTCCCCCTGCCTTTGAATTTGCCTCTTCCACCTGTGTGTTGTTGTTGTTGTTGTTGATTCTGGGACTGTTGTTGTTGCTGCTGCTGGCCATAATTTTGATTACCTGTTCGGCCACCTCCTTGACCGCGTCCACGGCCTCCTCTACCTCGTCCTCTTCCTGATGAACTCGTGTAGAAGGCCTGTTGCTCTGAACTGTTTTTGCTTTGTGAAGACTGTTGGTCTTCACCCAAGCTCTTCTCTTCGATAATCAGCATAGACACGAAATCTGTAAAGTTGGGAATGTTTTCCCAAGTCTGAATAGACGTCTTAAACGCCTTGTATTGTGGCCCGACACCACGTAGACAGACTTCCACCTTGTCATCATCATCTACTGACACACCAATAGATGCAAGGGATTCCACAATACCCTTTATCTTCAATGCATAGTCATTCACAGACATGCTCTTTTTCTCCACAGTATGAAGTTCATTCTTCAACTGTATCTTACGTGCCTTGGTATTTGTTTCATAAAGCTTTACCAAGGTGTCCCACGCCTCCTTGGGGGACTTGGCATCCTGAATGTGCCCAATCATGGTGTCCTGTATACTAATGGATAGCCAATACATAACCTTCTTGGCTCCTTGGTTCCAGTCTTTAAACTCTTTCACATCTGCAGCAGTAGGATTTATGTCCGATATCTCCGGTACCTCTTCATGTTCACCTTCTATGTAGTCCCAATAGCCTTTTTCCATCAGGAAATTAGTCAGCCTGAACCTCCAAGCATGGAAGTTATTCTTATCCAGCTTCTCAGCCACAATCTGTGTTATGCCATCATTAGACATCTTGCCAAACACACAATTTTACCAGAAACTGCACTCAGGTTTTTCCTGCACAAATGCTGTATTTTCTGCACAGCGGTACTGCAGTCCACTCAAATGTCACAACCAGTGACCTCAATGTGCATACATACACCCAATGGCAACTGTAGACCTCTTTGCAGCACCCACAGTGTCTGCACAGTCAATCTGTCTTCCTGCAGTACTTAAAACAGAGTTCTGCAGAGAATCGATGACTTACCCGCAGTGCTCGAAATCGCCTGCTTTCTAAAAAACGGAGGTCCAGACGCGCCCGAAACGCGTTTTTGGCCCGAAAATATGAGTCCGAAGGACTGAATAGTTGCCCTATAGCTTTATTCCCGCGAAGAAAGCTCCTCAATCAGAGACCGTTTGCCGGTGCCTCCCGTAGAGCTCCCGACAAGGGTGTAGTCACCAACACAATAGGGAAGAGTAGTTGAAGCTCTTACCCTCGTACCGCTTCCTGTGGTTCTCTTGCTTGCAGCTCAGCCCTTAGCACGAACCAGGCTCTGATACCATGAAAAGATGCAGGGGGGAAGAGAGCTTGAGCTCTTGCAAGTACACACACACACTCACAAAACCCTAATAGAGAACACACAAGATGAGAGGCTGAAAATCTTCTTCTTCTCTACTCAACACTCAACACACCATATACAAGAATAAGAGTACACAATAATATGGAAGATACTCAACCAATACATACACGGGTTCTCTATAGTGTGAACCCGACTAAATGAGCTGGCGCTATAACTATGCCAGTCTCTAGAATGGCTGTCACACAGCTTGTCATCCCACTGGCCGCATATCTTCCATGATCTCACCAACCATGCCAGTGGTGTAAGTGTGGGGCCTATCCCCCAGGCGGGTCATCAGTGGCCACCGCCTCACTAGACGAGCTCGATATCTCAACATAAATCCTATCAAAGGGCATGCACAATACACCCAATGTGCCATTACCTCCACTAGCCTACGACCGCAAACACCTCCAACAAGGAGGACACATCTTAATCGAGTAAGCTTCAAGGAGCCTCCTAATTATCGAGAATATGCGGTGGATATCAAACCCATTCCACACTTCTTTGAGGACCCCATGGAGCTTCATTAGGAATATTATGTAGTGGATGGGAGAGGGGGAGTTGAGCCAATTTACCAACTTGCCACTATGGGAAGGGGCTAGGGCATCAACACAAGAGGAAGGAGAATGCCTCTTCAATGTTCCAACTTTCAAGGTCCCCATCAAGTTTCAGAATGTCTTACAAATCTTCCTCAACTCAATGAAGCTATGCCCTCAAACATGCCTTCGGCTACCTGTAATTGTTGTGGCATAGATCATTGGATTGGATTAAAGACTACCCCAACAAGTCTATGGTGATAAGTCCACATATATGACCCATCATCACAACCTTAAACATGGTTGGAAGGAGATTTTCAAGGCCAATGAAAGGAAGGGTGGAGGGTAGAGCTCAATATGCAAAAACTCCTAATCATTACCCTACATAGCCAGAAATAAATTTCAAAAGCTAAGAGGTAATTCCTTAATTTGACAAACCTAAATAATAGGAATCCCAACACCATTTGATTACAGTGAAAAGCTTAGGTTACAAAATTTTTTTAAAAGTGCAACTATATTTAAGGACAAAAAGAAAATTAAAAAAAAGACTTTTTAAGAACCATAACTCATATCAAAATGTATGAGTTTCATGTAATCATATTTCTCACTTCCGTGAGATGCACAATGTAATTCTGTAGTTCCGAGTCCTTGAAAAGCAAGTTGATTTCCTTAGAGATGGCTTGATTGTCTTCTTCCAGGTATTCCTTGTGGATTTCGTTGATCCTATCTTGAAATTCCTGTTGAGCCCTATTCATTTGAATGAGCTATTCCATGGCATTCTTTGTGTATTGATTGAGCTTTGACTGCTTGCATGTTGGCTTTGTGAAGAGTTTTCATCTGCAAATTCAGACCAGCCCTCAGACCCGGCATCAAATTGAGAAGTTTATGATTAAAAGCACATTTATTTTTATTTATCCAGACAGTCCACAAGTACTTATGGCACGGATAATGTTCCATAATTCTGCATAGCATTTAATTTGTTGACCTAGAACGTATCAAGCTTACAAGCTCATTCCAGCATTGCGCCTAATAGTACTGTGCTACCAAATCCATGGCTAGTCTCGACTCTTCTTCTCTTTCCTTACGTATGGCCATTAAATTGCTCTAAGGCGGCGCAGATGCAGAACCATATTAAAACTGATATTAAAACTGATATATATTCCTGCAGCAGAACCATATATATTAAACTGATATATATTCCTGCAGACAATATCTACATGGCTGTCCTCAGATTGCACACGGCCATTTTTTCTTCACACACAGACACACAATGAGTACGGGTCTGCATGACTCATGGCAGCGAACAACAAGCATAAGCATGTGATGAAAGGCAGCGCCGACAGGCGGCGGCGCCATCAGCGCAGTGGTAAGAATTGTTGGCTCTTAAGCTAGAGGTACTGGATTCGATTCCTACGTCTGACACCGTCTGTGTGCTCTGCAGGTTTTAATAATTTTAACATATGCTAGGCTTTACATTTTCATTCATTTGCAATTGTGGAGAGCGTACACGTTTAGAACGCTACGCAGTTTTATATATTATTTATAAAGCTACGCATCTCACAATATGTCCGCATTATAATCTCCTCAACCCTAAACCCGTCACCTTGGGTGTTCCGACATCTACTCCAACTATCAATCCAATCAGACCATGCCAGAAGAATACATCCATACTATGCAAGAAGAATACATGCTTTTACCCCATCTCAAGGGAAAAATATATATTCCAATAGACTACACATGCAAACTAATTGGTATATTGATAGACTACACAATCCTAGAGTATTAGGTACTTTACAACTCATAATGGCACCGCCTATGAACTCCCTATGACTAACCAAACAACATTGCTCGTTAGTTTTATGCTCTTGGTCATAGCCATGACAACCACGGTTGTAGTAGTCGTTACAACAATGGCTCGAAGCCTAGTTAACATATCCATATCATCTTTTAGGGCTACAAACATAGGGACCTTAACCCAAAATATGCGCCCTCTACGTTGTAACCTAGAGCAACGGGGGCATCCTTACAAATGACTAGAGCAGGGGTGCCCTTGGCTCATGTGTCATTGTAGTACCTATGGGAATTTTCATATCACCCCCTACCTACTAGACTCAATTCACTCCTCTAGGACTCATGCCATTATGCCCACAAGTATTGTCCTTTGTACCATATGCTACCCCTTATGTAGTACCAATGCTTCCAACAGCAAACAATCCTCCCAATTCCTCCAGTAGTCTTTGCACAAGCATTAGGGAGAGCAGTGAATGAAAGTATAAGGCTAGTCATGAGAGATAACAAAAGAAGTAGCTCTAGAAAGGCTACACAAATCATGAAGCTCACACATAAGTTTAAAGAGGGCGATCCTAAAAGACATCTGGAGATCTTTGATAAAGTTTGTGAGGCCGTAGGTTAGAGGGATGATCTGGCCTTTAGCCTTACATTAGATGGCAAGGGTGGTGATTGGTATGGGACCCTAAGACTTAAAAAATGTTTAAACTTTATGGATCTTCGTGATGGTTATTCCTAAAGAAATTCGTGGATAAGGATTTTTTCTACTCCCGTCGTCATTGTGTGGCAGTGACGTCTTGGGTAATTTTTTGTCAACAATTCTAGATGGTGTTTTGTATGAACCCTAAATTAGTTTTGAAGATCTCTAACAGAGTGATCCATCAAGGGCTGAAAGTTGGTTCCAAGACATGGTTGAGAAAAAAAATTCATCGTGTGTGTGATCGATGTAGTCACGTATTGTTTCCTTGGGATTTTGTTCCAATTAGAACATTTAGATGACGGGGCTCCATTTGGCCCCGTAGGGTGCAAATCCGAGAATGAAGGACTCCCTCACTACGTTGAAAGAGATTTTGTGCCGAGGGTCCAAGGATTGGAACCATTGCAAAGCCTTGCATTCAAGGCTGAGTCCAAGGAGATGGACTTTGGTTGCATCTTTGAATATTTCAAATGCTTGACAAATTTGGTTAAAGACCTCGATATGGAATATGGGGTCTCCAACTCCATGGAATTTTGGTAGAATTTTGAAAATTTTTACCCACATAGGTTTTGTATGTGATGTTTATGGATGCAAGTGTTGTGACACTCCCCTTCCTAGAGCTTGTGCTAAGGTTGGAATGTCAAGTTGTGGCATAAGGGGAGGTTGTGCAAGGGTGGGGGGTGGGAATAGATTCGTGGTGAATAGAGAAGAAGGTACATGAGTGTTCTCGAGGCATCTATCCTTTGCCGGGGTGCATGTATGGAGGGGGCCCACTAGATGAGGGCTCTTCAAAAATCGTTTCGCCCTCACGACCAACTTTGATTTACAATTCAAATCCAACTTTAGATCTAACTGATTCTGGGGTTCTTTAGATTGGTCTGCTCTCCACAGAATCATGGGATAAAGATCCCTTATATATATAGAACTCATTATCAGATAATAATTTATTCAGAATATATCATTCATATTCTTAACACAATAATGGTCCATCAGATCGAAAATTCCATCTGAACATTCCTCCATGGAAGTTTTAGTTATGTAGGTTTTTAATTTGTTATCCCTTAACTAGATCCACTAGGTCAAGTGTTAATAGTAGCAATCTGTCAGCACAATCCACTAATCTTGTAGTGATTTGCTGAAGTCATTATCGTCATTCAAGCTATGAACATCATCACAGGGACTCGTCCCATCCTTCATTGAGGCTTTACTCAGCTTATTACATTTCAACCAAAATTCAGAAATCATCCTTTTTCAATCAGAATCCAAAATCAACTCATCAGTTCTCATCCAGAATTCTAAAATCATATCAACCAGCATTCGAATTCATCATTTGGATAGCATTTTTACTTATAATTTCAAGGTCTTAGATTTACTCATATATACTTCCAGTAAAGAGCTGTAGCTATACCCTCGGTATATACGGGTAGTCACGGTCCTTGGAATTATAAGGTAAATACCATCATGACTAGGCCTTAAGCAAGTCAGGGATTTCCATACAATTGTGGTACTTCATCTGAAGACCCACTTTCAATTTTATGAATCTTCATTCTGAATATCAATTTGTATGAATTTTATTACACAATTATAACTTTTTATTGTTACTTCACAAATTTATGACATTTTTGGCTTTTCAGTTGATCCACTTTAGCCAATTCGCTCTGATACCAACAGCTGAAAGATCATTGCTCCCTCCGCGCAACGAATTCGGGGGTGCTAGCAGTGGAAGTAGCACTTCTTGCGCGGGACAGGATTCTTTACTCGGGGCCTCGCCCACACGGATATCTGGTCAAGAGACTAATCCCTTGGTTCTTCAAAAACCAAACCCGAAAAAACTTCCCTCTATCAGAGAGCATGGGCGATTCCACCAGGATAATTGTACTCTAACGTAGTCAGGGTCATTACTTACCAAACTGACCCGACCGAACGTGAGTGTCACTTGGCCAGATCAAGGAAGAAACTTGCACTTGGATCATAGAAACCAACCCTTTTTTCCCATCGAGAGGCACATCTGTTGATTCTTTTTCTATAGAACAATTACTATCCGGGATTTTACTTCATCTATCGTACTATAACAGAATTGAGTATTATTTTATGGATCCATCAGTCCAGCCTAACCCCATCCAGTCCCATGGGTTAGCCAACTGCCCAACCACTGTAGTGATGGGATCCAATTAGGAATTTGGTTAGGTTTTGTCCCGTGTACTAGGGGAAAGAGTTCCCAGGTCCCCTAGCCAGATATTCATGCAAATTTAATGCCAGTCATACCACTTACACACACACCCAATATGAAATTGCCTTTTTCATACATTCAGCTATCTTTAAAACAATCATTTAATGAAACCATAGTGTCACCGATCATAATCCTCAAAATCTCCGGTTGAATCCTTATTTCCAATCATTATTCATCGGTGTATCTATGGCATCATTCGCAACCAAAACGCTCACCACCTGTCCACTCAGAGACCTTTTCGATAGTTCCTAGCTCATAGAGTAACCGGTTCCAATATCTTCCACGATGCATGTGTGGGTATCTTTAGCGACCCAGAGCTTGAGCACCGTATGGTCAGCACCCTCTAGGATCCTTCGCAATAGTTCTTCCTACTTGTTCCAATATCTTCCACGATGCATGTGTGGGTATCTTTAGCGACCCAGAGCTTGAGCACCGTATGGTCAGCACCCTCTAGGATCCTTCGCAAGTGACCTAGCGCTTCACTCATAGGCCGCTTCCGTGGTCCCTCATCCACCGTACTGGAAGCTCACCATTTAAATCAAACCCAGGCTGGTCAAGACCTCGGCCGACCTTGCTATGCGAGACGTCCTGCGTTGACTCTCTATCAGCTGTTGCAACTTTATCAACTAGGTCTCCATGACCTCATTCACAAGACGGTCAAAATGCTTCCCCAGCATTTTTGACATAAAACAGTCATTTAAAAACAGGTCATAAATACAGTTCCTATAATGAACTCTCGTCTTTCACATTGTTTCACATCCGTCCACATTACTTAATCCATATCCAATTCACATGTATACCCATTCTCATCCAATTACATCATTTTCCATCTCATCACCTAGAGACTGGCATAGTTATAGCGCCAGCTCATTTAGTCGGGTTCACACTATAGAGAACCCGTGTATGTATTGGTTGAGTACCTTTCATATTGTGTGTACTCTTATCTTGTATATGGTGTGTTGAGTGTTGAGTGAAGAAGAAGAATATTTCAGCCACTCACCTTGTGTGTTCTCTATTAGGGTTTTGTGAGTGTGTGAGTGTGCTTGCAAGAGCTCAAGCTCTCTTCCCCCTGCATCTTTTCACAAGAGACTTGAAAAATCTGCACTGGGCGCAAATTACTAACCCGACCACCCGATCATGACCAAACTTTGCAAGCATGTGAGAGGGGCACTAATTTTCAATCCAAACATGCTCCAATTGTGACCAAACTTTGCAAGCATCGGACCATGTTTGGGTACGATGGTATGGTGAAGGCCCCGATTTTCCATGGCCTTGTAAGCACCAAGAGACTTGAAAAATCTGCACTGGGGGCAAATTACTAACGCGACCACCCGATCATGACCAAACTTTGCAAGCATGTGGGAGGGGCCCACCCCCACATGCTTGCAAAGTTTGGTCCCCATCGGAGCATGTTTGGGTACGATGGTATGGGGAAGGCCCGGATTTTCCATGGTCTCAAGAGCACCAAGAGACTTGAAAAATCCACACTCGTGGGCGGTAATTACCAATTCAAACATGCTCCGGTTGTGACCAAACTTTGCAAGCATGTGGGAGGGGCCACTCCCACATGCTTGCAAAGTTTGGTCCCTATCGGAGTATGTTTGGGTACAATGGTATGGGAAAGGCCCGGATTTTCCATGGCCTCTTAAGCACCAAGAGACTTGAAAAATCTGCATTGAGCACTAATTTTCAATCCAAACATGCTCCGATTGTGACCACACTTTGCAAGCATGTGGGGGTGGGCCCCTCCCACATGCTTTCAAAGTTTGCTTCCCATCGAAGCATGTTTGGGTACGATGGTATGGGGAAGGCCCCGATTTTCCATGGCATTGTAAGCACCAAGAGACTTGAAAAATCTGCACTGTGGGCGCGAATAAGTAACCCGGCCACGCTCCGATCATGACCAAACTTTGCAAGCATGTGGGAGGGACCCACCCCCACATGCTTGCAAAGTTTGTTTCCCATCGAAGCATGTTTGGGTATGATGGTATGGGGAAGGCCCGGATTTTCCATGGCCTCCTAAGCACCAAGAGACTTGAGAAATCCACACTAGGGGCTAATTACCAATCCAAACATGCTCCGATTCTGACCAAACTTTGCAAGCATGTGGGGGTGGGCCCCTTCCACATGCTTGCAAAGTTTTCTTCCCATTGGAGCATGTTTGGGTACGATGATATGGGGAAGGCCCGGATTTTCCATGGCCTCTTAAGCACCAAGAGACTTGAAAACTCTGCACTGGGCGCTAATTACTAACCCGAACATGCTCCGATCATGACCAACTTTTGCAAGCATGTGGGAGAGGCCCACATCCACATGTTTGGAAAGTTTGGTCCCACCCATCAGAGCATATTTGGGTACGATTGTATGGGGAAGGCCCGGATTTTCCATGGCCTCTTAAGCACCAAGAGACTTGAAAAATCCACATTGGGCACTCATTACAAATCGAAACATGCTCCGATTATGACCAAACTTTACAAGCATGTGGGGGTGGGCCCCTCCCACATGCTTGCAAAGTTTGGGGTGGGCCCCTTCCACATGCTTGCAAAGTTTGGTTCCCATCGAAGCATGTTTGGGTACGATGGTATGGGGAAGGCCCGGATTTTCCATGGCCTCAAGAGCACCAAGAGACTTGAGAAATCCACACTGTGCGCTAATTACCAATTCAAACTTGCTCCGGTTGTGACCAAACTTTGCAAGCATGTGGGAAGGGCCCACTCCCACATGCTTGCAAAGTTTGGTCCCCATCGGAGCATGTTTGGGTACGATGGTATGGGGAAGGCCAGGATTTTCCATGGCCGCTTAAGCACCAAGAGACTTGAAAAATCCGCATTGGGCACTAATTTTCAATCCAAACATGCTCCGATTATGACCAAACTTTGCAAGCATCGGACCATGTTTGGGTACGATTAAATGGGGAAGGCCCTGATTTTCCATGGCCTCGTAAGCACCAAGAGACTTGAAAAATCCGCTTTGGGCGCAAATTACTAACCCGACCACCCGATCATGACCAAACTTTGCAAGCATGTGAGAGGGGCCCACCCCCACATTCTTGCAAAGTTTGGTCCCCATCGGAGCATGTTTGGGTACGATGGTATGGGGAAGGCCCGGATTTTCCATGGTCTCAAGAGCACCAAGAGACTTGAAAAATCCACACTCGTGGGCGGTAATTACCAATTCAAACATGCTCCGGTTGTGACCAAACTTTGCAAGCATGTTGGAGGGGCACACTCCCACATGCTTGCAAAGTTTGGTCCCCATCGGAGCATGTTTGGGTACAATGGTATGGGGAAGGCCCGGATTTTCCATGGCCTCTCAAGCACCAAGAGACTTGAAAAATCTGCATTGAGCACTAATTTTCAATCCAAACATGCTCCGATTGTGACCACACTTTGCAAGCATGTGGGAGTGGGCCCCTCCCACATGCTTTCAAAGTTTGGTTTCCATCGAAGCATGTTTGGGTACGATGGTATGGGGAAGGCACCCCGATTTTCCATGGCCTTGTAAGCACCAAGAGACTTAAAAAATACTCACTGGGCACGAATAAATAACCCAGCCATGCTCCGATCATGACCAAACTTTGCAAGCATGTGGGAGGGGCCCACCCCCACATGCTTGCAAAGTTTGTTTCCCATCGAAGCATGTTTGGGTATGATGGTATGGGGAAGGCCCGGATTTTCCATGGCCTCCTAAGCAACAAGAGACTCGAGAAATCCACACTAGGGGCTAATTACCAATCCAAACATACTCCGATTCTGACCAAACTTTGCAAGCATGTGGGGGTGGGCCCCTTCCACATGCTTGCAAAGTCTGGTTCCCATTGGAGCATGTTTGGGTATGATGATATGGGGAACGCTCGGACATTCCATGGCCTCTTAAGCACCAAGAGACTTGAAAACTCTGCACTGGTCGCTAATTACTAACCCGAACATGCTCAAATCATGACCAATTTTTGCAAGCATGTGGGAGAGGCCCACATCCACATGTTTGGAAAGTTGGTCCCACCCATCAAAGCATATTTGGGTACGATGGTATGGGGAAGGCCCGGATTTTCCATGGCCTCTTAAGCACCAAGAGACTTGAAAAATCCACATTGGGCACTCATTACAAATCGAAACATGCTCCGATTGTGACCAAACTTTACAAGCATGTGGGGGTGGGCCCCTCCCACATGCTTGCAAAGTTTGGGGTGGGCCCCTCCCACATGCTTGCAAAGTTTGGTTCCCATCAAAGCATGTTTGGGTACGATGGTATGGGGAAGGCCGGGATTTTCCATGGCCTCAAGAGCACCAAGAGACTTGAAAAATCCACACTGGGCGCTAATTACCAATTCAAACTTGCTCTGGTTGTGACCAAACTTTGCAAGCATGTGGGAAGGGCCCACTCCCACATGCTTGCAAAGTTTCGTCCCCATCGGAGCATGTTTGGGTACGATGGTATAGGGAAGGCCAGGACTTTCCATGGCCGCTTAAGCACCAAGAGACTTGCAAAATCCGCATTGGGCACTAATTTTCAATCCAAACATGCTCCGATTGTGACCAAACTTTGCAAGCATCGGACCATGTTTGGGTACGATGGTATGGTGAAGGCCCCGATTTTCCATGGCCTCGTAAGCACCAAGAGACTTGAAAAATCCGCACTAGGGGCAAATTACTAACGCGACCACCCGATCATGACCAAACTTTGCAAGAATGTGGGAGGGGCCCACCCCCACATGCTTGCAAAGTTTGGTCCCCATCGGAGCATGTTTGGGTACGATGGTATGGGGAAGGCCCGGATTTTCCATGGTCTCAAGAGCACCAAGAGACTTTAAAAATCCACAATCGTGGGCGGTAATTACCAATTCAAACATGCTCAGGCTGTGACCAAACTTTGCAAGCATGTGCGAGGGACCCACTCCCACATGCTTGCAAAGTTTGGTCCCCATCGGAGCATGTTTGGGTACAATGGTATGGGGAAGGCCCGGATTTTCCATAGCCTCTTAAGCACCAAGAGACTTGAAGAATCTGCATTGAGCACTAATTCTCAATCCAAACATGCTCCGATTGTGACCACACTTTGCAAGCATGTGAGTGTGGGACCCTCCCACATGCTTTCAAAGTTTGGTTCCCATCAAAGCATGTTTGGGTACGATGGTATGGGGAAGGCCCTGATTTTCCATGGCCTTGTAAGCACCAAGAGACTTGAAAAATCCGCACTGGGCGTGAATAAGTACCCCGACCACGCTCCGATCATGACCAAACTTTGCAAGCATGTGGGAGGGGCCCACTCCCACATGCTTGCAAAGTTTGGTTCCCATCGAAGCATGTTTGGGTATGATGGTATGGGGAAGGCCCGGATTTTCCATGGCCTCCTAAGCACCAAGAGACTTGAGAAATCCACACTAGGGGCTAATTACCAATTTAAACATGCTCCGATTCTGACCAAACTTTGCAAGCATGTGGGGTTGGGCCCCTTCCACATGCTTGCAAAGTTTGCTTCCCATTGGAGCATGTTTGGGTATGATGATATGGGGAAGGCCCGGATTTTCCATAGCCTCTTAAGCACCAAGAGACTTGAAGACTCTACACTAACCCGAACATGCTCCGATCATGACCAATTTTTGCAAGCATGTGGGAGGGGCCCACATCCACATGTTTGGAAAGTTTGGTCCCACCCATCAGAGCATATTTGGGTACGATGGTATGGGGAAGGCCCGGATTTTCCATGGCCTCTTAAGCACCAAGAGACTCATTGGGCACTCATTACAAATCGAAACATGCTCCGATTGTGACCAAACTTTACAAGCATGTGGGGGTGGTCCCCTCCCACATGCTTGCAAAGTTTGGGATGGGCCCCTCCCAAATGCTTGCAAAGTTTGCTTCCCATCGAAGCATGTTTGGGTACGATGGTATGGGGAAGGCCCGGATTTTCCATGGCCTCAAGAGCACCAAGAGACTTGAAAAATCCACACTGGGCGCTAATTACCAATTTAAACTTGCTCCGGTTGTGACCAAACTTTGCAAGCATGTGGGAAGGGCCCACTCCCACATGCTTGCAAAGTTTGGTGCCCATCGGAGCATGTTTGGGTACGATGGTATGGGGAAGGCCAGGACTTTCCATGGCCGCTTAAGCACCAAGAAACTTGAAAACTCCGCATTGGGCACTAGTTTTCAATCCAAACATGCTCCGATTGTGACCAAACTTTGCAAGCATCGGACCATGTTTGGGTACGATGGTATGGTAAGGGCCCCGATTTTCCCAAGAGACTTAAAAAATCCACACTGGGCGCAAATTACTAACCCGACTACCCAATCATGACCAAACTTTGCAAGCATGTGGGAGGGGCCCACCCCCACATACTTGCAAAGTTTGGTCCCCATCGGAGCATGTTTGGGTACGATGGTATGGGGAAGGCCCGGATTTTCCATGGCCTCAAGAGCACCAAGAGACTTGAAAAATCCACACTCGTGGGCGGTAATTACCAATTCAAACATGCTCCGGTTGTGACCAAACTTTGCAAGCATGTGGGAGGGGCCCACTCCCACATGCTTGCAAAGTTTGGTCTTCATCGGAGCATGTTGGGGTACAATGGTATGGGGAAGGCCCGGATTTTCTATGGCCTCTTAAGCACCAAGAGACTTGAAAATTCTGCATTGAGCACTAATTTTCAATCCAAACATGCTCCGATTGTGACCACACGTTGCAAGCATGTGGGGGTGGGCCCCTCCCACATGCTTTCAAAGCTTGGTTCCCATCGAAGCATGTTTGGGTACGATGGTATGGGGAAGGCCCCGATTTTCCATGGCCTCGTAAGCACCAAGAGACTTAAAAAATCCGCACTGGGCGCAAATTACTAACCCGACCACCGGATCATGACCAAACTTTGCAAGCATGTGAGAGGGGCCCACTCCCACATGCTTGCAAAGTTTGGTCCCCATCGGAGCATGTTTGGGTACGATGGTATGGGGAAGGCCCGGATTTTCCATGGCCTTAAGAGCACCAAGAGACTTGAAAAATCCACACTCGTGGGCAGTAATTTCCAATTCAAACATGCTCCCGTTGTGACCAAACTTTGCAAGCATGTGGGAGGGGCCCACTCCCACATGCTTGCAAAGTTTGGTCCCCATCGGAGCATGTTTGGTATGGGGAAGGGCCGGATTCTCCATGGCCTCTTAAGCACCAAGAGACTTGAAAAATCTGCTATGAGCACTAATTTGCAATCCAAACATGCTCCGATTGTGACCACACGTTGCAAGCATGTGGAGGTGGGCCCCTCCCACATGCTTTCAAAGTTTGGTTCCCATCGAAGCATGTTTGGGTACAATGGTATGGGGAAGGCCCCGATTTTCCATGGCATTGTAAGTACTAAGAGACTTGAAAAATCTGCACTGGGCGCGAATAAGTAACCCGGCCACGCTCTGATCATGACCAAACTTTGCAAGCATGTGGGAGGGACCCACCCCCACATGCTTGCAAAGTTTGTTTCCCATCGAAGCATGTTTGGGTATGATGGTATGGGGAAGGCCCGGATTTTCCATGGCCTCCTAAGCACCAAGAGACTTGAGAAATCCACACTAGGGGCTAATTACCAATCCAAACATGCTCCGATTCTGACCAAACTTTGCAAGCATGTGGGGGTGGGCCCCTTCCACATGCTTGCAAAGTTTTCTTCCCATTGGAGCATGTTTGGGTACGATGATATGGGGAAGGCCCGGATTTTCCATGGCCTCTTAAGCACCAAGAGACTTGAAAACTCTGCACTGGGCGCTAACTACTAACCCGAACATGCTCAGATCATGACCAACTTTTACAAGCATGTGGGAGGGACGCACATCCACATGTTTGGAAAGTTTGGTCCCACCCGTCAGAGCATATTTGGGTACGATAGTATGGGGAAGGCCCGGATTTTCCATGGCCTCTTAAGCACCAAGAGACTTGAGAAGTCCACATTGGGCACTCATTACAAATCGAAACATGCTCCGATTGTAACCAAACTTTACAAGCATGTGGGGGTGGGCCCCTCCCACATGCTTGCAAAGTTTGGGGTGGGCCCCTTCCACATGCTTGCAAAGTTTGGTTCCCATCGAAGCATGTTTGGGTACGATGGTATGGGGAAGGCCCGGATTTTCCATGGCCTCAAGAGCACCAAGAGACTTGAAAAATCCACACTGTGCGCTAATTACCAATTCAAACTTGCTCCAGTTGTGACCAAACTTTGCAAGCATGTGGGAAGGGCCCACTCCCACATGCTTGCAAAGTTTGGTCCCCATCGGAGCATGTTTGGGTACGATGGTATGGGGAAGGCCAAGATTTTCCATGGCCGCTTAAGCACCAAGAGACTTGAAAAATACGCATTGGGCACTAATTTTCAATCCAAACATGCTCCGATTATGACCAAACTTTGCAAGCATCGGACCATGTTTGGGTACGATGGTATGGGGAAGGCCCTGATTTTCCATGGCCTCGTAAGCACCAAGAGACTTGAAAAATCCGCTTTGGGCGCAAATTACTAACCCGACCACCCGATCATGACCAAACTTTGCAAGCATGTGAGAGGGGCCCACCCCCACATGCTTGCAAAGTTTGGTCCCCATCGGAGCATGTTTGGGTACGATGGTATGGGGAAGGCCCGGATTTTCCATGGTCTCAAGAGCACCAAGAGACTTGAAAAATCCACACTCGTGGGCGGTAATTACCAATTCAAACATGCTCCGGTTGTGACCAAACTTTGCAAGCATGTGGGAGGGGCACACTCCCACATGCTTGCAAAGTTTGGTCCCCAGCATGTTTGGGTACAATGGTATGGGGAAGGCCCGGATTTTCCATGGCCTCTTAAGCACCAAGAGACTTGAGAAATCTGCATTGAGCACTAATTTTCAATCCAAACATGCTCCGATTGTGACCACACTTTGCAAGCATGTGGGAGTGGGCCCCTCCCACATGCTTTCAAAGTTTGGTTTCCATCGAAGCATGTTTGGGTACGATGGTATGGGGAAGGCACCCCGATTTTCCATGGCCTTGTAAGCACCAAGAGACTTAAAAAATACTCACTGGGCACGAATAAATAACCCGGCCACGCTCCGATCATGACCAAACTTTGCAAGCATGTGGGAGGGGCCCACCCCCACATGCTTGCAAAGTTTGTTTCCCATCGAAGCATGTTTGGGTATGATGGTATGGGGAAGGCCCGGATTTTCCATGGCCTCCTAAGCAACAAGAGACTCGAGAAATCCACACTAGGGGCTAATTACCAATCCAAACAAACTCCGATTCTGACCAAACTTTGCAAGCATGTGGGGGTGGGCCCTTCCACATGCTTGCAAAGTCTGGTTCCCATTGGACCATGTTTGGGTATGATGATATGGGGAACGCTCGGACTTTCCATGGCCTCTTAAGCACCAAGAGACTTGAAAACTCTGCACTGGGCGCTAATTACTAACCCGAACATGCTCAAATCATGACCAATTTTTGCAAGCATGTGGGAGAGGCCCACATCCACATGTTTGGAAAGTTGGTCCCACCCATCAAAGCATATTTGGGTACGATGGTATGGGGAAGGCCCGGATTTTCCATGGCCTCTTAAGCACCAAGAGACTTGAAAAATCCACATTGGGCACTCATTACAAATCGAAACATGCTCCGATTGTGACCAAACTTTACAAGCATGTGGGGCTGGGCCCCTCCCACATGCTTGCAAAGTTTGGGGTGGGCCCCTCCCACATGCTTGCAAAGTTTGGTTCCCATCAAAGCATGTTTGGGTACGATGGTATGGGGAAGGCCCGGATTTTCCATGGCCTCAAGAGCACCAAGAGACTTGAAAAATCCACACTGGGCGCTAATTACCAATTCAAAAATGCTCTGGTTGTGACCAAACTTTGCAAGCATGTGGGAAGGGCCCACTCCCACATGCTTGCAAAGTTTGGTCCCCATCGGAGCATGTTTGGGTACGATGGTATAGGGAAGGCCAGGACTTTCCATGGCCGCTTAAGCACCAAGAGACTTGAAAAATCCGCATTGGGCACTAATTTTCAATCCAAACATGCTCCGATTGTGACCAAACTTTGCAAGCATCGGACCATGTTTGGGTACGATGGTATGGTGAAGGCCCCGATTTTCCATAGCCTCGTAAGCACCAAGAGACTTGAAAAATCCGCACTAGGGGCAAATTCCTAACGCGACCACCCGATCATGACCAAACTTTGCAAGCATGCGGGAGGGGCCCACCCCCACATGCTTGCAAAGTTTGGTCCCCATCGGAGCATGTTTGGGTACGATGGTATGGGGAAGGCCCGGATTTTCCATGGTCTCAAGAGCACCAAGAGACTTGAAAAATCCACACTCGTGGGCGGTAATTACCAATTCAAAAATGCTCTCGTTGTGACCAAACTTTGCAAGCATGTGCGAGGGGCCCACTCCCACATGCTTGCAAAGTTTGGTCCTCATCGGAGCATGTTTGGGTACAATGGTATGGGGAAGGCCCGGATTTTCCATAGCCTCTTAAGCACCAAGAGACTTGAAGAATCTGCATTGAGCACTAATTCTCAATCCAAACATGCTCCGATTGTGACCACACTTTGCAAGCATGTGGGGGTGGGCCCCTCCCACATGCTTTCAAAGTTTGGTTCCCATCAAAGCATGTTTGGGTACGATGGTATGGGGAAGGCCCTGATTTTCCATGGCCTTGTAAGCACCAAGAGACTTGAAAAATCCGCACTGGGCGTGAATAAGTACCCCGACCACGCTCCGATCATGACCAAACTTTGCAAGCATGTGGGAGGGGCCCACTCCCACATGCTTGCAAAGTTTGGTTCCCATCGAAGCATGTTTGGGTATGATGGTATGGGGAAGGCCCGGATTTTCCATGGCCTCCTAAGCACCAAGAGACTTGAGAAATCCACACTAGGGGCTAATTACCAATTTAAACATGCTCCGATTCTGACCAAACTTTGCAAGCATGTGGGGTTGGGCCCCTTCCACATGCTTGCAAAGTTTGCTTCCCATTGGAGCATGTTTGGGTATGATGATATGGGGAAGGCCCGGATTTTCCATGGCCTCTTAAGCACCAAGAGACTTGAAAACTCTACTAACCCGAACATGCTCCGATCATGACCAATTTTTGCAAGCATGTGGGAGGGGCCCACATCCACATGTTTGGAAAGTTTGGTCCCACCCATCAGAGCATATTTGGGTACGATGGTATGGGGAAGGCCCGGATTTTCCATGGCCTCTTAAGCACCAAGAGACTCATTGGGCACTCGAAACATGCTCCGATTGTGACCAAACTTTACAAGCATGTGGGGGTGGGCCCCTCCCACATGCTTGCAAAGTTTGGGGTGGGCCCCTCCCAAATGCTTGCAAAGTTTGCTTCCCATCGAAGTATGTTTGGGTACGATGGTATGGGGAAGGCCCGGATTTTCCATGGCCTCAAGAGCACCAAGAGACTTGAAAAATCCACACTGGGTGCTAATTACCAATTTAAACTTGCTCCGGTTGTGACCAAACTTTGCAAGCATGTGGGAAGGGCCCACTCCCACATGCTTGCAAAGTTTGGTGCCCATCGAGCATGTTTGGGTACGATGGTATGGGGAAGGCCAGGACTTTCCATGGCCACTTAAGCACCAAGAAACTTGAAAACTCCTCATTGGGCACTAGTTTTCAATCCAAACATGCTCCGATTGTGACCAAACTTTGCAAGCATCGGACCATGTTTGGGTACGATGGTATGGTAAGGGCCCCGATTTTCCCAAGAGACTTAAAAAATCCACACTGGGCGCAAATTACTAACCCGATCACCCAATCATGACCAAACTTTGCAAGCATGTGGGAGGGGCCCACCCCCACATACTTGCAAAGTTTGGTCCCCATCGGAGCATGTTTGGGTACGATGGTATGGGGAAGGCCCGGATTTTCCATGGCCTCAAGAGCACCAAGAGACTTGAAAAATCCACACTCGTGGGCGGTAATTACCAATTCAAACATGCTCCGGTTGTGACCAAACTTTGCAAGCATGTGGGAGGGGCCCACTCCCACATGCTTGCAAAGTTTGGTCTTCATCGGAGCATGTTGGGGTACAATGGTATGGGGAAGGCCCGGATTTTCTATGGCCTCTTAAGCACCAAGAGACTTGAAAAATCTGCATTGAGCACTAATTTTCAATCCAAACATGCTCCGATTGTGACCACACGTTGCAAGCATGTGGGGGTGGGCCCCTCCCACATGCTTTCAAAGCTTGGTTCCCATCGAAGCATGTTTGGGTACGATGGTATGGGGAAGGCCCCGATTTTCCATGGCCTCGTAAGCACCAAGAGACTTAAAAAATCCGCACTGGGCGCAAATTACTAACCCGACCACCGGATCATGACCAAACTTTGCAAGCATGTGAGAGGGGCCCACTCCCACATGCTTGCAAAGTTTGGTCCCCATCGGAGCATGTTTGGGTACGATGGTATGGGGAAGGCCTACATTTTCCATGGCCTCAAGAGCACCAAGAGACTTGAAAAATCCACACTCGTGGGCGGTAATTACCAATTCAAACATGCTCCGGTTGTGACCAAACTTTGCAAGCATGTGGGAGGGGCCCACTCCCACATGCTTGCAAAGTTTGGTCCCCATCGGAGCATGTTGGGGTACAATGGTATGGGGAAGGGCCGGATTTTCCATGGCCTCTTAAGCACCAAGAGACTTGAAAAATCTGCTATGAGCACTAATTTGCAATCCAAACATGCTCCGATTGTGACCACACGTTGCAAGCATGTGGGGGTGGGCCCCTCCCACATGCTTTCAAAGTTTGGTTCCCATCGAAGCATGTTTGGGTACGATGGTATGGGGAAGGCCCCAATTTTCCATGGCTTTGTAAGCACCAAGAGACTTGAAAAATCCACACTGGGCGCGAATAAGTAACCCGACCACGCTCTGATCATGACCAAACTTTGCAAGCATGTGGGAGGGACCCACCCCCACATGCTTGCAAAGTGTGGTTCCCATAGGAGCATGTTTGGGTACGATAGTATGGGGAAGGCCCGGATTTTCCATGGCCACCTAAGCACCAAGAGACATGACAAATCCACACTGGGCGCTAATTACCAATCCAAATATGCTCCGATTCTGACCAAAATTTGCAAGCATGTGGGGGTGGGCCTCTTCCACCTACTTCCAAAGTTTGGTTCACATCGGAGCATGTTTGGGTACGATGATATGGGGAAGGCCTCGATTTTCCATGGCCTCTTAAGCACCAAGAGACTTGAAAAATCTGCAGTGGATGCTCATAAAGAAGACCATAATGTGCAGTGGTCTTTACATATCGCATAATGCGTCTCACTGCATCCAAATGAGGTTTTCTGGGACTAATTACTAACCCGAACATGCTCCGATCATGACCAATTTTTACAAGCATGTGGGAGGGGCCCACATCCACATGCTTGGAAAGTTTGGTCCCCATCAGAGCATGTTTGGGTACGATGGTATGGGGAAGGCCCGGATTTTCCATGGCCTCTTAAGCACCAAAAGACTTGAAAAATCCACATTGGGCACTCATTACAAATCGAAGCATGCTCCGATTGTGACCAAACTTTACAAGCATGTGGGGGTGGGCCCCTCCCACATGCTTGCAAAGTTTGGTTCCCATCGAAGCATGTTTGGGTACGATGGTATGGGAATGGCCCGGATTATCCATGGCCTCAGGAGCACCAAGAGACTTGAGAAATCCACACTAGCTGCTAATTACCAATTCAAACATGCTCCGGTTGTGACCAAACTTTGCAAGCATGTGGGAGGGACCCACTCCCACATGCTTGCAAAGTTTGGTCCCCATCGGAGCATGTTTGGGTACGATGGTATGGGGAAGGCCAGGATTTTCCATGGCCGCTTAAGCACCAAGAGACTTGAAAAATCCGCATTGGGTACTAATTTTCAATCCAAACATGCTCCAATTGTGACCAAACTTTGCAAGCATCAGACCATGTTTGGGTACGATGGTATGGGGAAGGCCCCGATTTTCCATGGCCTCGTAAGCACCAAGAGACTTGAAAAATTTGCACTGGGCGCGAATTACTAACCCGATCACCCGATCATGACCAAACTTTGCAAGCATGTGGGAGGGGCCCACCCCCACATGCTTGCAAAGTTTGAACCCTATCGGAGCATGTTTGGGTACGATGGTATGGGGAAAGCCTGGATTTTCCATGGCCTCCTAAGCACGAGACTTGAAAAATCCACACTGGGCGCTAATTACCAATCCAAACATGCTCCAATTCTGACCAAACTTTACAAGCATGTGGGGGTGGGCCCCTCCCACATGCTTGCAAAGTTTGATTCCCATCGGAGCATATTTGGGTACGTTGGTATGGGGAAGACCCGGATTTTCCATGGCCTCTTAAGCACCAAGAGACTTGAAAAATCCACATTGGTTACTCATTACAAATCGAAACATGCTCTGATTGTGACCAAACTTTAGAAGCATGTGGGGTTGGGCCCCTCCCACATGCTTGCAAATCTTGGGGGTGGGAACCTTCCACATGCTTGCAAAGTTGAAGCATGTTTGGGTACGATGGTATGGGGAAGGCCCAGATTTTCCATGGCCTCAAGAGCACCAAGAGACTTGAAAAATCCACACTGGGTGCCAATTACCAATTCAAACATGCTCCGGTTGTGACCAAACTTTGCAAGCATGTGGGAGGGGCCTACTCCCACATGCTTGCAAAGTTTGGTCTCCATCGGAGCATGTTTGGGTACGATGGTACGGGAAAGGCCAGGACTTTCCATGGCCTCTTAAGCACCAAGAGACTTGAAAAATACGCATTGCGCACTAATTTTCAATCCAAACATGCTCCGATTGTGACCAAACTTTGCAAGCATCAGACCATGTTTGGGTACGATGGTATGGGGAAGGCCCCGATTTTCCATGGCCTCGTAAGCACCAAGAGACTTGAATAATCCGCACTCGGCACGAAATACTAACCCGACCACCCGATCATGACCAAACTTTGCAAGCATGTGGGAGGGGCCCACCCCACATGCTTGCAAAGTTTGGTCCCCATCAAAGCATGTTTGGGTACGATGGTATGGGGAAGGCCCGGATTTTCCATGGCCTCAAGAACACCAAGAGACTTGAAAAATCCACACTTGTGGGTGGTAATTACCAATTCAACCATGCTCCGGTTGAGACCAAACTTTGCAAGCGTGTGGGAGGGGCCCACTCCCACATTCTTGCAAAGTTTGGTCCCCATCGGAGCATGTTTGGGTACAATGGTATGGGGAAGAGACTTGAAAAATCTGCATTGAGCACTAATTTTCAATCCAAACATGCTCCGATTGTGACCACAAGTTGCAAGCATGTGGGGGTGGGGACCCCTCCCACATGCTTTCAAAGCTTGGTTCCCATGGAAGCATGTTTGGGTACGATGGTATGGGGAAGGCCCCGATTTTCCATGGCCTCGTAAGCACCAAGAGACTTAAAAAATCCGCACTGGGTGCAAATTACTAACCCGACCACCAGATCATGACCAAACTTTGCAAGCATGTGAGAGGGGCCCACTCCCACATGCTTGCAAAGTTTGGTCCCCATCGGAGCATGTTTGGGTACGATGGTATGGGGAAGGCCCGGATTTTCCATGGCCTCAAGAGCACCAAGAGACTTGAAAAATCCACACTCGTGGGCGGTAATCTCCAATTCAAACATGCTCCCGTTGTGACCAAACTTTGCAAGCATGTGGGAGGGGCCCACTCCCACATGCTTGCAAAGTTTGGTCCCCATCGGAGCATGTTTGGTATGGGGAAGGGCCGGATTCTCCATGGCCTCTTAAGCACCAAGAGACTTGAAAAATCTGCTATGAGCACTAATTTGCAATCCAAACATGCTCCGATTGTGACCACACGTTGCAAGCATGTGGAGGTGGGCCCCTCCCACATGCTTTCAAAGTTTGGTTCCCATCGAAGCATGTTTGGGTACGATGGTATGGGGAAGGCCCCGATTTTCCATGGCATTGTAAGCACCAAGAGACTTGAAAAATCTGCACTGGGCGCGAATAAGTAACCCGGCCACGCTTCGATCATGACCAAACTTTGCAAGCATGTGGGAGGGACCCACCCCCACATGCTTGCAAAGTTTGTTTCCCATCGAAGCATGTTTGGGTATGATGGTATGGGGAAGGCCCGGATTTTCCATGGCCTCCTAAGCACCAAGAGACTTGAGAAATCCACTCTAGGGGCTAATTACCAATCCAAACATGCTCCGATTTTGACCAAACTTTGCAAGCATGTGGGGGTGGGCCCCTTCCACATGCTTGCAAAGTTTTCTTCCCATTGGAGCATGTTTGGGTACGATGATATGGGGAAGGCCCGGATTTTCCATGGCCTCTTAAGCACCAAGAGACTTGAAAACTCTGCACTGGGCGCTAATTACTAACCCGAACATGCTCCGATCATGACCAACTTTTGCAAGCATGTGGGAGGGATGCACATCCACATGTTTGGAAAGTTTGGTCCCACCCATCAGAGCATATTTGGGTACGATGGTATGGGGAAGGCCAGGATTTTCCATGGCCTCTTAAGCACCAAAAGACTTGAACAATCCACATTGGGCACTCATTACAAATCGAAACATGCTCCGATTGTGACCAAACTTTACAAGCATGTGGGGGTGGGCCCCTCCCACATGCTTGCAAAGTTTGGGGTGGGCCCCTTCCACATGCTTGCAAAGTTTGGCTCCCATCGAAGCATGTTTGGGTACGATGGTATGGGGAAGGCCCGGATTTTCCATGGCCTCAAGAGCACCAAGAGACTTGAAAAATCCACACTGTGCACTAATTACCAATTCAAACTTGCTCCGGTGTTGACCAAACTTTGCAAGCATGTGGGAAGGGCCCACTCCTACATGCTTGCAAAGTTTGGTCCCCATCGGAGCATGTTTGGGTACGATGGTATGGGGAAGGCCAAGATCTTCCATGGCCGCTTAAGCACCAAGAGACTTGAAAAATCCGCATTGGGCACTAATTTTCAATCCAAACATGCTCCGATTATGACCAAACTTTGCAAGCATCGGACCATGTTTGGGTACGATGGTATGGGGAAGGCCCTGATTTTCCATGGCCTCGTAAGCACCAAGAGACTTGAAAAATCCGCTTTGGGCGCAAATTACTAACCCGACCACCCGATCATGACCAAACTTTGCAAGCATGTGAGAGGGGCCCACCCCCACATGCTTGCAAAGTTTGGTCCCCATTGGAGCATGTTTCGGTACGATGGTATGGGGAAGGCCCGGATTTTCCATGGTCTCAAGAGCACCAAGAGACTTGAAAATTCCACACTCGTGGGCGGTGATTACCAATTCAAACATGCTCCGGTTGTGACCAAACTTTGCAAGCATGTGGGAGGGGCACACTCCCACATGCTTGCAAAGTTTGGTCCCCATCGGAGCATGTTTGGGTACAATGGTATGGGGAAGGCCCGGATTTTCCATGGCCTCTTAAGCACCAAGAGACTTGAAAAATCTGCATTGAGCACTAATTTTCAATCCAAACATGCTCCGATTGTGACCACACTTTGCAAGCATGTGGGAGTGGGCCCCTCCCACATGCTTTCAAAGTTTGGTTTCCATCGAAGCATGTTTGGGTACGATGGTATGGGGAAGGCACCCCGATTTTCCATGGCCTTGTAAGCACCTAGAGACCTAAAAAATACTCACTGGGCACGAATAAATAACCCGGCAACGCTCCGATCATGACCAAACTTTGCAAGCATGTGGGAGGGGCCCACCCCCACATGCTTGCAAAGTTTGTTTCCCATCGAAGCATGTTTGGGTATGATGGTATGGGGAAGGCCCGGATTTTCCATGGCCTCCTAAGCAACAAGAGACTCGAGAAATCCACACTAGGGGCTAATTACCAATCCAAACATACTCCGATTCTGACCAAACTTTGCAAGCATGTGGGGGTGGGCCCCTTCCACATGCTTGCAAAGTTTGGTTCCCATTGGAGCATGTTTGGGTATGAAGATATGGGGAACGCTCGGACTTTCCATGGCCTCTTAAGCACCAAGAGACTTGAAAACTCTGCACTGGGTGCTAATTACTAACCCGAACATGCTCAAATCATGACCAATTTTTGCAAGCATGTGGGAGAGGCCCACATCCACATGTTTGGAAAGTTGGTCCCACCCATCAAAGCATATTTGGGTACGATGGTATGGGGAAGGCCCGGATTTTCCATGGCCTCTTAAGCACCAAGAGACTTGAAAAATCCACATTGGGCACTCATTACAAATCGAAACATGCTCCGATTGTGACCAAACTTTACAAGCATGTGGGGGTGAGCCCCTCCCACATGCTTGCAAAGTTTGGGGTGGGCCCCTCCCACATGCTTGCAAAGTTTGGTTCCCATCAAAGCATGTTTGGGTACGATGGTATGGGGAAGACCCGGATTTTCCATGGCCTTAAGAGCACCAAGAGACTTGAAAAATCCACACTGGGCACTAATTACCAATTCAAACTTACTCCGGTTGTGACCAAACTTTGCAAGCATGTGGGAAGGGCCCACTCCCACATGCTTGCAAAGTTTGGTCCCCATCGGAGCATGTTTGGGTACGATGGTATAGGGAAGGCCATGACTTTCCATGGCCGCTTAAGCACCAAGAGACTTGAAAAATCCGCATTGGGCACTAATTTTCAATCCAAACATGCTCCGATTGTGACCAAACTTTGCAAGCATCGGACCATGTTTGGGTACGATGGTATGGTGAAGGCCCCGATTTTCCATGGCCTCGTAAGCACCAAGAGACTTGAAAAATCCGCACTAGGGGCAAATTCCTAACGCGACCACCCGATCATGACCAAACTTTGCAAGCATGTGGGAGGGGCCCACCCCCACATGCTTGCAAAGTTTGGTCCCCATCGGAGTATGTTTGGGTACGATGGTATGGGGAAGGCCCGGATTTTCCATGGTCTCAAGAGCACCAAGAGACTTGAAAAATCCACACTCGTGGGTGGTAATTACCAATTCAAACATGCTCTCGTTGTGACCAAACTTTGCAAGCATGTGCGAGGGGCCCACTCCCACATGCTTGCAAAGTTTGGTCCCCATCGGAGCATGTTTGGGTACAATGGTATGGGGAAGGCCCGGATTTTCCATAGCCTCTTAAGCACCAAGAGACTTGAAGAATCTGCATTGAGCACTAATTCTCAATCCAAACATGCTCTGATTGTGACCACACTTTGCAAGCATGTGGGGGTGGGCCCCTCCCACATGCTTTCAAAGTTTGGTTCCCATCAAAGCATGTTTGGGTACGATGGTATGGGGAAGGCCCTGATTTTCCATGGCCTTGTAAGCACCAAGAGACTTGAAAAATCCGCACTGGGCGTGAATAAGTACCCCGACCACGCTCCGATCATGACCAAACTTTGCAAGCATGTGGGTGGGGCCCACTCCCACATGCTTGCAAAGTTTGGTTCCCATCGAAGCATGTTTGGGTATGATGGTATGGGGAAGGCCCAGATTTTCGATGGCCTCCTAAGCACCAAGAGACTTGAGAAATCCACACTAGGGGCTAATTACCAATTTAAACATGCTCCGATTCTGACCAAACTTTGCAAGCATGTGGGGTTGGGCCCCTTCCACATGCTTGCAAAGTTTGCTTCCCATTGGAGCATGTTTGGGTATGATGATATGGGGAAGGCCCGGATTTTCCATGGCCTCTTAAGCACCAAGAGACTTGAAAACTCTACACTAACCCGAACATGCTTCGATCATGACCAATTTTTGCAAGCATGTGGGAGGGGCCCACATCCACATGTTTAGAAAGTTTGGTCCCACCCATCAGAGCATATTTGGGTACGATGGTATGGGGAAGGCCCGGATTTTCCATGGCCTCTTAAGCACCAAGAGACTCATTGGGCACTCATTACAAATCGAAACATGCTCCGATTGTGACCAAACTTTACAAGCATGTGGGGGTGGGCCCCTCCCACATGCTTGCAAAGTTTGGGGTGGGCCCCTCCCAAATGCTTGCAAAGTTTGCTTCCCATCGAAGCATGTTTGGGTACGATGGTATGGGGAAGGCCCGGATTTTCCATGGCCTCAAGAGCACCAAGAGACTTGAAAAATCCACACTGGGCGCTAATTACCAATTTAAACTTGCTCCGATTGTGACCAAACTTTGCAAGCATGTGGGAAGGGCCCACTCCCACATGCTTGCAAAGTTTGGTGCCCATCGGAGCATGTTTGGGTACGATGGTATGGGGAAGGCCAGGACTTTCCATGGCCGCTTAAGCACCAAGAAACTTGAAAACTCCGCATTGGGCACTAGTTTTCAATCCAAACATGCTCCGATTGTGACCAAACTTTGCAAGCATCGGACCATGTTTGGGTACGATGGTATGGTAAGGGCCCCGATTTTCCCAAGAGACTTAAAAAATCCACACTGGGCGCAAATTACTAACCCGACCACCCAATCATGACCAAACTTTGCAAGCATGTGGGAGGGGCCCACCCCCACATACTTGCAAAGTTTGGTCCCCATCGGAGCATGGTTGGGTACGATGGTATGGGGAAGGCCCGGATTTTCCATGGCCTCAAGAGCACCAAGAGACTTGAAAAATCCACACTTGTGGGCGGTAATTACCAATTCAAACATGCTCCGGTTGTGACCAAACTTTGCAAGCATGTGGGAGGGGCCCAGTCCCACATGCTTGCAAAGTTTGGTCTTCATCGGAGCATGTTAAGGTACAATGGTATGGGGAAGGCCCGGATTTTCTATGGCCTCTTAAGCACCAACAAGAGACTTGAAAAATCTGCATTGAGCACTAATTTTCAATCCAAACATGCTCCGATTGTGACCACACGTTGCAAGCATGTGGGGGTGGGCCCCTCCCACATGCTTTCAAAGCTTGGTTCCCATCGAAGCATGTTTGGGTACGATGGTATGGGGAAGGCCCCGATTTTCCATGGCATCGTAAGCACCAAGAGACTTAAAAAATCCGCACTGGGCGCAAATTACTAACCCGACCACCGGATCATGACCAAACTTTGCAAGCATGTGAGAGGGGCCCACTCCCACATGCTTGCAAAGTTTGGTCCCCATCGGAGCATGTTTGGGTACGATGGTATGGGGAAGGCCTAGATTTTCCATGGCCTCAAGAGCACCAAGAGACTTGAAAAATCCACACTCGTGGGCGGTAATTACCAATTCAAACATGCTCCGGTTGTGACCAAACTTTGCAAGCATGTGGGAGGGGCCCACTCCCACATGCTTGCAAAGTTTGGTCCCCATCGGAGCATGTTGGGGTACAATGGTATGGGGGAGGGCCGGATTTTCCATGGCCTCTTAAGCACCAAGAGACTTGAAAAATCTGCTATGAGCACTAATTTGCAATCCAAACATGCTCTGATTGTGACCACACGTTGCAAGCATGTGGGGGTGGGCCCCTCCCACATTCTTTCAAAGTTTGGTTCCCATCGAAGCATGTTTGGGTACGATGGTATGGGGAAGGCCCCGATTTTCCATGGCCTTGTAAGCACCAAGAGACTTGAAAAATCCACACTGGGCGCGAATAAGTAACCCGACCACGCTCCGATCATGACCAAACTTTGCAAGCATGTGGGAGGGACCCACCCCCACACGCTTGCAAAGTGTGGTTCCCATAGGAGCATGTTTGGGTACGATAGTATGGGGAAGGCCCGGATTTTCCATGGCCACCTAAGCTATAAGAGACATGACAAATCCACACTGGGCGCTAATTACCAATCCAAATATGCTCCGATTCTGACCAAACTTTGCAAGCATGTGGGGTGGGCCTCTTCCACCTGCTTGCAAAGTTTGGTTCCCATCGGAGCATGTTTGGGTACGATGATATGGGGAAGGCCTCGATTTTCCATGGCCTCTTAAGCACCAAGAGACTTGAAAAATCTGCACTGGATGCTCATAAAGAAGACCATAATGTGCAGTGGTCTTTACATATCGCATAATGCGTCTCACTGCATCCAAATGAGGTTTTCTGGGGCTAATTACTAACCCGAACATGCTCCGATCATGACCAATTTTTACAAGCATGTGGGAGGGGCCCACATCCACATGCTTGGAAAGTTTGGTCCCCATCAGAGCGTGTTTGGGTACGATGGTATGGGGAAGGCCCGGATTTTCCATGGCCTCTTAAGCACCAAAAGACTTGAAAAATCCACATTGGGCACTCATTACAAATCGAAGCATGCTCCGATTGTGACCAAACTTTACAAGCATGTGGGGGTGGGCCCCTCCCACATGCTTGCAAAGTTTGGTTCCCATCGAAGCATGTTTGGGTACGATGGTATGGGAATGGCCCAGATTATCCATGGCCTTAAGAGCACCAAGAGACTTGAAAAATCCACACTAGCCGCTAATTACCAATTCAAACATACTCCGGTTGTGACCAAACTTTGCAAGCATGTGGGAGGGACCCACTCCCACATGCTTGCAAAGTTTGGTCCCCATCGGAGCATGTTTGGGTACGATGGTATGGGGAAGGCCAGGATTTTCCATGGCCGCTTAAGCACCAAGAGACTTGAAAAATCCGCATTGGGCACTAATTTTCAATCCAAACATGCTCCAATTGTGACCAAACTTTGCAAGCATCAGACCATGTTTGGGTACGATGGTATGGGGAAGGCCCCGATTTTCCATGGCCTCGTAAGCACCAAGAGACTTGAAAAATTTGCACTGGGCGCAAATTACTAACCCGATCACCCGATCATGACCAAACTTTGCAAGCATGTGGGAGGGGCCCACCCCCACATGCTTGCAAAGTTTGGTCCCTATCGGAGCATGTTTGGGTACGATGGTATGGGGAAAGCCTGGATTTTCCATGGCCTCCTAAGCACGAGACTTGAAAAATCCACACTGGGCGCTAATTACCAATCCAAACATGCTCCAATTCTGACCAAACTTTACAAGCATGTGGGGGTGGGACCCTCCCACATGCTTGCAAAGTTTGATTCCCATCGGAGCATGTTTGGGTACGTTGGTATGGGGAAGACCCGGATTTTCCATGGCCTCTTAAGCACCAAGAGACTTGAAAAATCCACATTGGTTACTCATTACAAATCGAAACATGCTCTGATTGTGACCAAACTTTAGAAGCATGTGGGGTTGGGCCCCTCCCACATGCTTGCAAATTTTGGGGTGGGAACCTTCCACATGCTTGCAAAGTTGAAGCATGTTTGGGTACGATGGTATGGGGAAGGCCCAGATTTTCCATGGCCTCAAGAGCACCAAGAGACTTGAAAAATCCACATTGGGTGCCAATTACCAATTCAAACATGCTCCGGTTGTGACCAAACTTTACAAGCATGTGGGAGGGGCCCACTCCCACATGCTTGCAAAGTTTGGTCTCCATCGGAGCATGTTTGGGTACGATGGTACCGGAAAGGCCAGGACTTTCCATGGCCGCTTAAGCACCAAGAGACTTGAAAAATACGCATTGCGCACTAATTTTCAAACCAAACATGCTCCGATTGTGACCAAACTTTGCAAGCATCAGACCATGTTTGGGTAACGATGGTATGGGGAAGGCCCCGATTTTCCATGGCCTCGTAAGCACCAAGAGACTTGAATAATCCGCACTCGGCACGAAATACTAACCCGACCACCCGATCATGACCAAACTTTGCAAGCATGTGGGAGGGGCCCACCCCACATGCTTGCAAAGTTTGGTCCCCATCAAAGCATGTTTGGGTACGATGGTATGGGGAAGGCCCGGATTTTCCATGGCCTCAAGAACACCAAGAGACTTGAAAAATCCACACTTGTGGGCGGTAATTACCAATTCAAACATGCTCCGGTTGAGACCAAACTTTGCAAGCATGTGGGAGGGGCCCACTCCCACATTCTTGCAAAGTTTGGTCCCCATCGGAGCATGTTTGGGTACAATGGTATGGGGAAGGCTCGGATTTTCTATGGCCTCTTAAGCACCAAGAGATTTGAAAAATCTGCATTGAACACTAATTTTCAATCCAAACATGCTCCGATTGTGTCCACACTTTGCAAGCATGTGGGGGTGGGCCCCTCCCACATGCTTTCAAAGTTTGGTTCCCATCGAAGCATGTTTGGGTACGATGGTATGGGGAAGGCCTCGATTTTCCATGGCCTCGTAGCACCAAGAGACTTGAAAAATCCACACTGGGCGCGAATAACTAACCCGACCACGCTCCGATCATGACCAAACTTTGCAAGCATGTGGGAGGGGCCCACCCCCACATGCTTGCAAAATTTAGTTCCCATCGGCGAATGTATGGGTACGATGGTGTGGGGAAGGCCCGGATTTTTCAATGCCTCCTAAGCACCAAGAGACTTGACAAATCCACACTGGGCACTAATTACCTATCCAAACATGCTCCGATTCTGACCAAACTTTGCAAGCATGTGGGGGTGGGCCCCTTCCACATGCTTGCAAAGGTTGGTTCCCATCGAAGCATGTTTGGGTACGATGATATGGGGAAGACCCGGATTTTCCATGGCCTCTTAAGCACCAAGAGACTTGAAAAATCTGCACTGGGCGCTAATTACTAACCTGAACGTGCTTCGATCATGACCAATTTTTGCAAGCATGTGGGAGGGACCCACATCCACATGCTTGGAAAGTTTGGTCCCCATCGGAGCATGTTTGAGTACGATGGTATGGGGAAGGCCCGGATTTTCCATGGCCTCTTAAGCACCAAGAGACTTGAAAAATCATCATTGGGCACTCATTACAAATAGAAACATGCTCCGATTGTGACCAAACTTTACAAGCATGTGGGGGTGGGCCCCTCCCACATGCTTGCAAAGTTTGGTTCCCATTGAAGCATGTTTGGGTACGATGGTTTGGGGAAGGCCCGGATTTTCCATGGCCTCAAGAGCACCGAGAAACTTGAAAAATCCACACTGGGCACTAATTACCAATTCAAACATGCTCCGATTGTGACCAAAATTTGCAAGCATGAGGGATGGGCCCACTCCCACATGCTTGCAAAGTTTGGTCCCCATCAGAGCATGTTTGGGTATGATGGTATGGGGAAGGCCAGGACTTTCCATGGCCGCTTAAGCACCAAGAGACTTGAAAAGTCCGCATTGGGCACTAATTTTCAATCCAAACATGCTCCAATTGTGACCAAACTTTGCAAGCATTAGACCATGTTTGGGTACGATGGCATGGGGAAGGCCCCGATTTTCCATGGCCTCGTAAGCACCAAGAGACTTGAAAAATCTGCACTGGGCGCGAATTACTAACCCAACCACCCGATCATGACCAAACTTTGCAAGCATGTGAGAGGGGCCCACCCCCACATGCTTGCAAAGTTTAGTCCCCATCGGAGCATGTTTGGGTACGATGGTATGCGGAAGGCCTGGACTGTCCATGGCCTCCTAAGCACCAAGAGACTTGAAAAATCCACAGTGGGCGCTAATTACCAATTCAAACATGTTCCAATTCTGACCAAAATTTACAAGCATGTGGGGGTGGCCCCTCCCACATGCTTGCAAAGTTTGATTTCCATCGGAGCATGTTTGGGTACGATGGTATGGAGAAGACCTAGATTTTCCATAGCCTCTTAAGCACCAAGAGACTTGAAAAATCCACATTGGGCACTCATTACAAATCGAAACATGCTCCGATTGTGACCAAACTTTACAAGCATGTGGGGGTGGGCCCCTCCCACATGCTTGCAAAGTTTGGTTCCCATCGAAGCATGTTTGGGTATGATGGTATGGGGAAGGCCCGGATTTACCATGGCCTCGAGCACCAAGAGACTTGAAAAATCTGCATTGAGCACTAATTTTCAATCCAAACATGCTCCGATTGTGACCACACGTTGCAAGCATGTGGGGGTGGGCCCCTCCCACATGCTTTCAAAGCTTGGTTCCCATCGAAGCATGTTTGGGTACGATGGTATGGGGAAGGCCCCGATTTTCCATGGCCTCGTAAGCACCAAGAGACTTAAAAAATCCGCACTGGGCGCAAATTACTAACCCGACCACCGGATCATGACCAAACTTTGCAAGCATGTGAGAGGGGCCCACTCCCACATGCTTGCAAAGTTTGGTCCCCATCGGAGCATGTTTGGGTACGATGGTATGGGGAAGGCCTACATTTTCCATGGCCTCAAGAGCACCAAGAGACTTGAAAAATCCACACTCGTGGGCGGTAATTACCAATTCAAACATGCTCCGGTTGTGACCAAACTTTGCAAGCATGTGGGAGGGGCCCACTCCCACATGCTTGCAAAGTTTGGTCCCCATCGGAGCATGTTGGGGTACAATGGTATGGGGAAGGGCCGGATTTTCCATGGCCTCTTAAGCACCAAGAGACTTGAAAAATCTGCTATGAGCACTAATTTGCAATCCAAACATGCTCCGATTGTGACCACACGTTGCAAGCATGTGGGGGTGGGCCCCTCCCACATGCTTTCAAAGTTTGGTTCCCATCGAAGCATGTTTGGGTACGATGGTATGGGGAAGGCCCCAATTTTCCATGGCTTTGTAAGCACCAAGAGACTTGAAAAATCCACACTGGGCGCGAATAAGTAACCCGACCACGCTCTGATCATGACCAAACTTTGCAAGCATGTGGGAGGGACCCACCCCCACATGCTTGCAAAGTGTGGTTCCCATAGGAGCATGTTTGGGTACGATAGTATGGGGAAGGCCCGGATTTTCCATGGCCACCTAAGCACCAAGAGACATGACAAATCCACACTGGGCGCTAATTACCAATCCAAATATGCTCCGATTCTGACCAAAATTTGCAAGCATGTGGGGGTGGGCCTCTTCCACCTACTTCCAAAGTTTGGTTCACATCGGAGCATGTTTGGGTACGATGATATGGGGAAGGCCTCGATTTTCCATGGCCTCTTAAGCACCAAGAGACTTGAAAAATCTGCAGTGGATGCTCATAAAGAAGACCATAATGTGCAGTGGTCTTTACATATCGCATAATGCGTCTCACTGCATCCAAATGAGGTTTTCTGGGACTAATTACTAACCCGAACATGCTCCGATCATGACCAATTTTTACAAGCATGTGGGAGGGGCCCACATCCACATGCTTGGAAAGTTTGGTCCCCATCAGAGCATGTTTGGGTACGATGGTATGGGGAAGGCCCGGATTTTCCATGGCCTCTTAAGCACCAAAAGACTTGAAAAATCCACATTGGGCACTCATTACAAATCGAAGCATGCTCCGATTGTGACCAAACTTTACAAGCATGTGGGGGTGGGCCCCTCCCACATGCTTGCAAAGTTTGGTTCCCATCGAAGCATGTTTGGGTACGATGGTATGGGAATGGCCCGGATTATCCATGGCCTCAGGAGCACCAAGAGACTTGAGAAATCCACACTAGCTGCTAATTACCAATTCAAACATGCTCCGGTTGTGACCAAACTTTGCAAGCATGTGGGAGGGACCCACTCCCACATGCTTGCAAAGTTTGGTCCCCATCGGAGCATGTTTGGGTACGATGGTATGGGGAAGGCCAGGATTTTCCATGGCCGCTTAAGCACCAAGAGACTTGAAAAATCCGCATTGGGTACTAATTTTCAATCCAAACATGCTCCAATTGTGACCAAACTTTGCAAGCATCAGACCATGTTTGGGTACGATGGTATGGGGAAGGCCCCGATTTTCCATGGCCTCGTAAGCACCAAGAGACTTGAAAAATTTGCACTGGGCGCGAATTACTAACCCGATCACCCGATCATGACCAAACTTTGCAAGCATGTGGGAGGGTCCCACCCCCACATGCTTGCAAAGTTTGAACCCTATCGGAGCATGTTTGGGTACGATGGTATGGGGAAAGCCTGGATTTTCCATGGCCTCCTAAGCACGAGACTTGAAAAATCCACACTGGGCGCTAATTACCAATCCAAACATGCTCCAATTCTGACCAAACTTTACAAGCATGTGGGGGTGGGCCCCTCCCACATGCTTGCAAAGTTTGATTCCCATCGGAGCATATTTGGGTACGTTGGTATGGGGAAGACCCGGATTTTCCATGGCCTCTTAAGCACCAAGAGACTTGAAAAATCCACATTGGTTACTCATTACAAATCGAAACATGCTCTGATTGTGACCAAACTTTAGAAGCATGTGGGGTTGGGCCCCTCCCACATGCTTGCAAATCTTGGGGGTGGGAACCTTCCACATGCTTGCAAAGTTGAAGCATGTTTGGGTACGATGGTATGGGGAAGGCCCAGATTTTCCATGGCCTCAAGAGCACCAAGAGACTTGAAAAATCCACACTGGGTGCCAATTACCAATTCAAACATGCTCCGGTTGTGACCAAACTTTGCAAGCATGTGGGAGGGGCCTACTCCCACATGCTTGCAAAGTTTGGTCTCCATCGGAGCATGTTTGGGTACGATGGTACGGGAAAGGCCAGGACTTTCCATGGCCTCTTAAGCACCAAGAGACTTGAAAAATACGCATTGCGCACTAATTTTCAATCCAAACATGCTCCGATTGTGACCAAACTTTGCAAGCATCAGACCATGTTTGGGTACGATGGTATGGGGAAGGCCCCGATTTTCCATGGCCTCGTAAGCACCAAGAGACTTGAATAATCCGCACTCGGCACGAAATACTAACCCGACCACCCGATCATGACCAAACTTTGCAAGCATGTGGGAGGGGCCCACCCCACATGCTTGCAAAGTTTGGTCCCCATCAAAGCATGTTTGGGTACGATGGTATGGGGAAGGCCCGGATTTTCCATGGCCTCAAGAACACCAAGAGACTTGAAAAATCCACACTTGTGGGCGGTAATTACCAATTCAAACATGCTCCGGTTGAGACCAAACTTTGCAAGCGTGTGGGAGGGGTCCACTCCCACATTCTTGCAAAGTTTGGTCCCCATCGGAGCATGTTTGGGTACAATGGTATGGGGAAGGCCCGGATTTTCCATGGCCTCGTAAGCACCAAGAGACTTAAAAAATCCGCACTGGGTGCAAATTACTAACCCGACCACCGGATCATGACCAAACTTTGCAAGCATGTGAGAGGGGCCCACTCCCACATGCTTGCAAAGTTTGGTCCCCATCGGAGCATGTTTGGGTACGATGGTATGGGGAAGGCCCGGATTTTCCATGGCCTCAAGAGCACCAAGAGACTTGAAAAATCCACACTCGTGGGCGGTAATTTCCAATTCAAACATGCTCCCGTTGTGACCAAACTTTGCAAGCATGTGGGAGGGGCCCACTCCCACATGCTTGCAAAGTTTGGTCCCCATCGGAGCATGTTTGGTATGGGGAAGGGCCGGATTCTCCATGGCCTCTTAAGCACCAAGAGACTTGAAAAATCTGCTATGAGCACTAATTTGCAATCCAAACATGCTCCGATTGTGACCACATGTTGCAAGCATGTGGAGATGGGCCCCTCCCACATGCTTTCAAAGTTTGGTTCCCATCGAAGCATGTTTGGGTACGATGGTATGGGGAAGGCCCCGATTTTCCATGGCATTGTAAGCACCAAGAGACTTGAAAAATCTGCACTGGGCGCAAATAAGTAACCCGGCCATGCTCCGATCATGACCAAACTTTGCAAGCATGTGGGAGGGACCCACCCCCACATGCTTGCAAAGTTTGTTTCCCATCGAAGCATGTTTGGGTATGATGGTATGGGGAAGGCCCGGATTTTCCATGGCCTCCTAAGCACCAAGAGACTTGAGAAATCCACTCTAGGGGCTAATTACCAATCCAAACATGCTCCGATTCTGACCAAACTTTGCAAGCATGTGCGGGTGGGCCCCTTCCACATGCTTGCAAAGTTTTCTTCCCATTGGAGCATGTTTGGGTACGATGATATGGGGAAGGCCCGGATTTTCCATGGCCTCTTAAGCACCAAGAGACTTGAAAACTCTGCACTGGGCGCTAATTACTAACCCGAACATGCTCCGATCATGACCAACTTTTGCAAGCATGTGGGAGGGATGCACATCCACATGTTTGGAAAGTTTGGTCCCACCCATCAGAGCATATTTGGGTACGATGGTATGGGGAAGGCCAGGATTTTCCATGGCCTCTTAAGCACCAAAAGACTTGAAAAATCCACATTGGGCACTCATTACAAATCGAAACATGCTCTGATTGTGACCAAACTTTACAAGCATGTGGGGGTGGGCCCCTCCCACATGCTTGCAAAGTTTGGGGTGGGCCCCTTCCACATGCTTGCAAAGTTTGGCTCCCATCGAAGCATGTTTGGGTACGATGGTATGGGGAAGGCCCGGATTTTCCATGGCCTCAAGAGCACCAAGAGACTTGAAAAATCCACACTCGTGGGCGGTAATTTCCAATTCAAACATGCTCCCGTTGTGACCAAACTTTGCAAGCATGTGGGAGGGGCCCACTCCCACATGCTTGCAAAGTTTGGTCCCCATCGGAGCATGTTTGGTATGGGGAAGGGCCGGATTCTCCATGGCCTCTTAAGCACCAAGAGACTTGAAAAATCTGCTATGAGCACTAATTTGCAATCCAAACATGCTCCGATTGTGACCACATGTTGCAAGCATGTGGAGATGGGCCCCTCCCACATGCTTTCAAAGTTTGGTTCCCATCGAAGCATGTTTGGGTACGATGGTATGGGGAAGGCCCCGATTTTCCATGGCATTGTAAGCACCAAGAGACTTGAAAAATCTGCACTGGGCGCAAATAAGTAACCCGGCCATGCTCCGATCATGACCAAACTTTGCAAGCATGTGGGAGGGACCCACCCCCACATGCTTGCAAAGTTTGTTTCCCATCGAAGCATGTTTGGGTATGATGGTATGGGGAAGGCCCGGATTTTCCATGGCCTCCTAAGCACCAAGAGACTTGAGAAATCCACTCTAGGGGCTAATTACCAATCCAAACATGCTCCGATTCTGACCAAACTTTGCAAGCATGTGCGGGTGGGCCCCTTCCACATGCTTGCAAAGTTTTCTTCCCATTGGAGCATGTTTGGGTACGATGATATGGGGAAGGCCCGGATTTTCCATGGCCTCTTAAGCACCAAGAGACTTGAAAACTCTGCACTGGGCGCTAATTACTAACCCGAACATGCTCCGATCATGACCAACTTTTGCAAGCATGTGGGAGGGATGCACATCCACATGTTTGGAAAGTTTGGTCCCACCCATCAGAGCATATTTGGGTACGATGGTATGGGGAAGGCCAGGATTTTCCATGGCCTCTTAAGCACCAAAAGACTTGAAAAATCCACATTGGGCACTCATTACAAATCGAAACATGCTCTGATTGTGACCAAACTTTACAAGCATGTGGGGGTGGGCCCCTCCCACATGCTTGCAAAGTTTGGGGTGGGCCCCTTCCACATGCTTGCAAAGTTTGGCTCCCATCGAAGCATGTTTGGGTACGATGGTATGGGGAAGGCCCGGATTTTCCATGGCCTCAAGAGCACCAAGAGACTTGAAAAATCCACACTGTGCGCTAATTACCAATTCAAACTTGCTCCGGTTGTGACCAAACTTTGCAAGCATGTGGGAAGGGCCCACTCCCACATGCTTGCAAAGTTTGGTCCCCATCGGAGCATGTTTGGGTACGATGGTATGGGGAAGGCCAAGATTTTCCATGGCCGCTTAAGCACCAAGAGACTTGAAAAATCCGCATTGGGCACTAATTTTCAATCCAAACATGCTCCGATTATGACCAAACTTTGCAAGCATCGGACCATGTTTGGGTACGATGGTATGGGGAAGGCCCTGATTTTCCATGGCCTCGTAAGCACCAAGAGACTTGAAAAATCCGCTTTGGGTGCAAATTACTAACCCGACCACCCGATCATGACCAAACTTTGCAAGCATGTGAGAGGGGCCCACCCCCACATGCTTGCAAAGTTTGGTCCCCATTGGAGCATGTTTGGGTACGATGGTATGGGGAAGGCCCGGATTTTCCATGGTCTCAAGAGCACCAAAAGACTTGAAAATTCCACACTAGTGGGCGGTAATTACCAATTCAAACATGCTCCGGTTGTGACCAAACTTTGCAAGCATGTGGGAGGGGCACACTCCCACATGCTTGCAAATTTTGGTCCCCATCGGAGCATGTTTGGGTACAATGGTATGGGGAAGGCCCGGATTTTCCATGGCCTCTTAAGCACCAAGAGACTTGAAAAATCTGCATTGAGCACTAATTTTCAATCCAAACATGCTCCGATTGTGACCACACTTTGCAAGCATGTGGGAGTGGGCCCCTCCCACATGCTTTCAAAGTTTGGTTTCCATCGAAGCATGTTTGGGTACGATGGTATGGGGAAGGCACCCCGATTTTCCATGGCCTTGTAAGCACCAAGAGACTTAAAAAATACTCACTGGGCACGAATAAATAACCCGGCCACGCTCCGATCATGACCAAACTTTGCAAGCATGTGGGAGGGGCCCACCCCCACATGCTTGCAAAGTTTGTTTCCCATCGAAGCATGTTTGGGTATGATGGTATGGGGAAGGCCCGGATTTTCCATGGCCTCCTAAGCAACAAGAGACTCGAGAAATCCACACTAGGGGCTAATTACCAATCCAAACATACTCCGATTCTGACCAAACTTTGCAAGCATGTGGGGGTGGGCCCCTTCCACATGCTTGCAAAGTTTGGTTCCCATTGGAGCATGTTTGGGTATGATGATATGGGGAACGCTCGGACTTTCCATGCCCTCTTAAGCACCAAGAGACTTGAAAACTCTGCACTGGGTGCTAATTACTAACCCGAACATGCTCAAATCATGACCAATTTTTGCAAGCATGTGGGAGAGGCCCACATCCACATGTTTGGAAAGTTGGTCCCACCCATCAAAGCATATTTGGGTACGATGGTATGGGGAAGGCCTGGATTTTCCATGGCCTCTTAAGCACCAAGAGACTTGAAAAATCCACATTGGGCACTCATTACAAATCGAAACATGCTCCGATTGTGACCAAACTTTACAAGCATGTGGGGGTGGGCCCCTCCCACATGCTTGCAAAGTTTGGGGTGGGCCCCTCCCACATGCTTGCAAAGTTTGGTTCCCATCAAAGCATGTTTGGGTACGATGGTATGGGGAAGACCCGGATTTTCCATGGCCTTAAGAGCACCAAGAGACTTGAAAAATCCACACTGGGCACTAATTACCAATTCAAACTTACTCCGGTTGTGACCAAACTTTGCAAGCATGTGGGAAGGGCCCACTCCCACATGCTTGCAAAGTTTGGTCCCCATCGGAGCATGTTTGGGTACGATGGTATAGGGAAGGCCATGACTTTCCATGGCCGCTTAAGCACCAAGAGACTTGAAAAATCCGCATTGGGCACTAATTTTCAATCCAAACATGCTCCGATTGTGACCAAACTTTGCAAGCATCGGACCATGTTTGGGTACGATGGTATGGTGAAGGCCCCGATTTTCCATGGCCTCGTAAGCACCAAGAGACTTGAAAAATCCGCACTAGGGGCAAATTCCTAACGCGACCACCCGATCATGACCAAACTTTGCAAGCATGTGGGAGGGGCCCACCCCCACATGCTTGCAAAGTTTGGTCCCCATCGGAGTATGTTTGGGTACGATGGTATGGGGAAGGCCCGGATTTTCCATGGTCTCAAGAGCACCAAGAGACTTGAAAAATCCACACTGGTGGGCGGTAATTACCAATTCAAACATGCTCTCGTTGTGACCAAACTTTGCAAGCATGTGCGAGGGGCCCACTCCCACATGCTTGCAAAGTTTGGTCCCCATCGGAGCATGTTTGGGTACAATGGTATGGGGAAGGCCCGGATTTTCCATAGCCTCTTAAGCACCAAGAGACTTGAAGAATCTGCATTGAGCACTAATTCTCAATCCAAACATGCTCTGATTGTGACCACACTTTGCAAGCATGTGGGGGTGGGCCCCTCCCACATGCTTTCAAAGTTTGGTTCCCATCAAAGCATGTTTGGGTACGATGGTATGGGGAAGGCCCTGATTTTCCATGGCCTTGTAAGCACCAAGAGACTTAAAAAATCCGCACTGGGCGTGAATAAGTACCCCGACCACGCTCCGATCATGACCAAACTTTGCAAGCATGTGGGTGGGGCCCACTCCCACATGCTTGCAAAGTTTGGTTCCCATCAAAGCATGTTTGGGTATGATGGTATGGGGAAGGCCCAGATTTTCCATGGCCTCCTAAGCACCAAGAGACTTGAGAAATCCACACTAGGGGCTAATTACCAATTTAAACATGCTCCGATTCTGACCAAACTTTGCAAGCATGTGGGGTTGGGCCCCTTCCACATGCTTGCAAAGTTTGCTTCCCATTGGAGCATGTTTGGGTATGATGATATGGGGAAGGCCCGGATTTTCCATGGCCTCTTAAGCACCAAGAGACTTGAAAACTCTACACTAACCCGAACATGCTCCGATCATGACCAATTTTTGCAAGCATGTGGGAGGGGCCCACATCCACATGTTTAGAAAGTTTGGTCCCACCCATCAGAGCATATTTGGGTACGATGGTATGGGGAAGGCCCGGATTTTCCATGGCCTCTTAAGCACCAAGAGACTCATTGGGCACTCATTACAAATTGAAACATGCTCCGATTGTGACCAAACTTTACAAGCATGTGGGGGTGGGCCCCTCCCACATGCTTGCAAAGTTTGGGGTGGGCCCCTCCCAAATGCTTGCAAAGTTTGCTTCCCATCGAAGCATGTTTGGGTACGATGGTATGGGGAAGGCCCGGATTTTCCATGGCCTCAAGAGCACCAAGAGACTTGAAAAATCCACACTGGGCGCTAATTACCAATTTAAACTTGCTCCGGTTGTGACCAAACTTTGCAAGCATGTGGGAAGGGCCCACTCCCACATGCTTGCAAAGTTTGGTGCCCATCGGAGCATGTTTGGGTACGATGGTATGGGGAAGGCCAGGACTTTCCATGGCCGCTTAAGCACCAAGAAACTTGAAAACTCCGCATTGGGCACTAGTTTTCAATCCAAACATGCTCCGATTGTGACCAAACTTTGCAAGCATCGGACCATGTTTGGGTACGATGGTATGGTAAGGGCCCCGATTTTCCCAAGAGACTTAAAAAATCCACACTGGGCGCAAATTACTAACCCGACCACCCAATCATGACCAAACTTTGCAAGCATGTGGGAGGGGCCCACCCCCACATACTTGCAAAGTTTGGTCCCCATCGGAGCATGGTTGGGTACGATGGTATGGGGAAGGCCCGGATTTTCCATGGCCTCAAGAGCACCAAGAGACTTGAAAAATCCACACTCGTGGGCGGTAATTACCAATTCAAACATGCTCCGGTTGTGACCAAACTTTGCAAGCATGTGGGAGGGGCCCAGTCCCACATGCTTGCAAAGTTTGGTCTTCATCGGAGCATGTTGGGGTACAATGGTATGGGGAAGGCCCGGATTTTTTATGGCCTCTTAAGCACCAACAAGAGACTTGAAAAATCTGCATTGAGCACTAATTTTCAATCCAAACATGCTCCGATTGTGACCACACGTTGCAAGCATGTGGGGGTGGGCCCCTCCCACATGCTTTCAGAGCTTGGTTCCCATCGAAGCATGTTTGGGTACGATGGTATGGGGAAGGCCCCGATTTTCCATGGCCTCGTAAGCACCAAGAGACTTAAAAAATCCGCACTGGGCGCAAATTACTAACCCGACCACCGGATCATGACCAAACTTTGCAAGCATGTGAGAGGGGCCCACTCCCACATGCTTGCAAAGTTTGGTCCCCATCGGAGCATGTTTGGGGACGATGGTATGGGGAAGGCCTAGATTTTCCATGGCCTCAAGAGCACCAAGAGACTTGAAAAATCCACACTCGTGGGCGGTAATTACCAATTCAAACATGCTCCGGTTGTGACCAAACTTTGCAAGCATGTGGGAGGGGCCCACTCCCACATGCTTGCAAAGTTTGGTCCCCATCGGAGCATGTTGGGGTACAATGGTATGGGGGAGGGCCGGATTTTCCATGGCCTCTTAAGCACCAAGAGACTTGAAAAATCTGCTATGAGCACTAATTTGCAATCCAAACATGCTCGGATTGTGACCACACGTTGCAAGCATGTGGGGGTGGGCCCCTCCCACATTCTTTCAAAGTTTGGTTCCCATCGAAGCATGTTTGGGTACGATGGTATGGGGAAGGCCCCGATTTTCCATGGCCTTGTAAGCACCAAGAGACTTGAAAAATCCACACTGGGCGCGAATAAGTAACCCGACCACGCTCCGATCATGACCAAACTTTGCAAGCATGTGGGAGGGACCCACCCCCACACGCTTGCAAAGTGTGGTTCCCATAGGAGCATGTTTGGGTACGATAGTATGGGGAAGGCCCGGATTTTCCATGGCCACCTAAGCTATAAGAGACATGACAAATCCACACTGGGCGCTAATTACCAATCCAAATATGCTTCGATTCTGACCAAACTTTGCAAGCATGTGGGGTGGGCCTCTTCCACCTGCTTGCAAAGTTTGGTTCCCATCGGAGCATGTTTGGGTACGATGATATGGGGAAGGCCTCGATTTTCCATGGCCTCTTAAGCACCAAGAGACTTGAAAAATCTGCACTGGATGCTCATAAAGAAGACCATAATGTGCAGTGGTCTTTACATATCGCATAATGCGTCTCACTGCATCCAAATGAGGTTTTCTGGGGCTAATTACTAACCCGAACATGCTCCGATCATGACCAATTTTTACAAGCATGTGGGAGGGGCCCACATCCACATGCTTGGAAAGTTTGGTCCCCATCAGAGCGTGTTTGGGTACGATGGTATGGGGAAGGCCCGGATTTTCCATGGCCTCTTAAGCACCAAAAGACTTGAAAAATCCACATTGGGCACTCATTACAAATCGAAGCATGCTCCGATTGTGACCAAACTTTACAAGCATGTGGGGGTGGGCCCCTCCCACATGCTTGCAAAGTTTGGTTCCCATCGAAGCATGTTTGGGTACGATGGTATGGGAATGGCCCGGATTATCCATGTCCTTAAGAGCACCAAGAGACTTGAAAAATCCACACTAGCCGCTAATTACCAATTCAAACATACTCCCGTTGTGACCAAACTTTGCAAGCATGTGGGAGGGACCCACTCCCACATGCTTGCAAAGTTTGGTCCCCATCGGAGCATGTTTGGGTACGATGGTATGGGGAAGGCCAGGATTTTCCATGGCCGCTTAAGCACCAAGAGACTTGAAAAATCCGCATTGGGCACTAATTTTCAATCCAAACATGCTCCAATTGTGACCAAACTTTGCAAGCATCAGACCATGTTTGGGTACGATGGTATGGGGAAGGCCCCAATTTTCCATGGCCTCATAAGCACCAAGAGACTTGAAAAATTTGCACTGGGCGCGAATTACTAACCCGATCACCCGATCATGACCAAACTTTGCAAGCATGTGGGAGGGGCCCACCCCCACATGCTTGCAAAGTTTGGTCCCTATCGGAGCATGTTTGGGTACGATGGTATGGGAAAAGCCTGGATTTTCCATGGCCTCCTAAGCACGAGACTTGAAAAATCCACACTGGGCGCTAATTACCAATCCAAACATGCTCCAATTCTGACCAAACTTTACAAGCATGTGGGGGTGGGACCCTCCCACATGCTTGCAAAGTTTGATTCCCATCGGAGCATGTTTGGGTACGTTGGTATGGGGAAGACCCGGATTTTCCATGGCCTCTTAAGCACCAAGAGACTTGAAAAATCCACATTGGTTACTCATTACAAATCGAAACATGCTCTGATTGTGACCAAACTTTACAAGCATGTGGGGTTGGGCCCCTCCCACATGCTTGCAAATTCTGGGGTGGGAACCTTCCACATGCTTGCAAAGTTGAAGCATGTTTGGGTACGATGGTATGGGGAAGGCCCAGATTTTCCATGGCCTCAAGAGCACCAAGAGACTTGAAAAATCCACACTGGGTGCCAATTACCAATTCAAACATGCTCCGGTTGTGACCAAACTTTACAAGCATGTGGGAGGGGCCCACTCCCACATGCTTGCAAAGTTTGGTCTCCATCGGAGCATGTTTGGGTACGATGGTACCGGAAAGGCCAGGACTTTCCATGGCCGCTTAAGCACCAAGAGACTTGAAAAATACGCATTGCGCACTAATTTTCAAACCAAACATGCTCCGATTGTGACCAAACTTTGCAAGCATCAGACCATGTTTGGGTACGATGGTATGGGGAAGGCCCCGATTTTCCATGGCCTCGTAAGCACCAAGAGACTTGAATAATCCGCACTCGGCACGAAATACTAACCCGACCACCCGATCATGACCAAACTTTGCAAGCATGTGGGAGGGGCCCACCCCACATGCTTGCAAAGTTTGGTCCCCATCAAAGCATGTTTGGGTACGATGGTATGGGGAAGGCCCGGATTTTCCATGGCCTCAAGAACACCAAGAGACTTGAAAAATCCACACTTGTGGGCGGTAATTACCAATTCAAACATGCTCCGGTTGAGACCAAACTTTACAAGCATGTGGGAGGGGCCCACTCCCACATTCTTGCAAAGTTTGGTCCCCATCGGAGCATGTTTGGGTACAATGGTATGGGGAAGGCTCGGATTTTCTATGGCCTCTTAAGCACCAAGAGATTTGAAAAATCTGCATTGAACACTAATTTTCAATCCAAACATGCTCCGATTGTGTCCACACTTTGCAAGCATGTGGGGGTGGGCCCCTCCCACATGCTTTCAAAGTTTGGTTCCCATCGAAGCATGTTTGGGTACGATGGTATGGGGAAGGCCTCGATTTTCCATGGCCTCGTAGCACCAAGAGACTTGAAAAATCCACACTGGGCGCGAATAACTAACCCGACCACGCTCCGATCATGACCAAACTTTGCAAGCATGTGGGAGGGGCCCACCCCCACATGCTTGCAAAATTTGGTTCCCATCGGCGAATGTATGGGTACGATGGTGTGGGGAAGGCCCGGATTTTTCAATGCCTCCTAAGCACCAAGAGACTTGACAAATCCACACTGGGCACTAATTACCTATCCAAACATGCTCCGATTCTGACCAAACTTTGCAAGCATGTGGGGGTGGGCCCCTTCCACATGCTTGCAAAGGTTGGTTCCCATCGAAGCATGTTTGGGTACGATGATATGGGGAAGACCCGGATTTTCCATGGCCTCTTAAGCACCAAGAGACTTGAAAAATCTGCACTGGGCGCTAATTACTAACCTGAACATGCTTCGATCATGACCAATTTTTGCAAGCATGTGGGAGGGACCCACATCCACATGCTTGGAAAGTTTGGTCCCCATCGGAGCATGTTTGGGTACGATGGTATGGGGAAGGCCCGGATTTTCCATGGCCTCTTAAGCACCAAGAGACTTGAAAAATCATCATTGGGCACTCATTACAAATCGAAACATGCTCCGATTGTGACCAAACTTTACAAGCATGTGGGGGTGGGCCCCTCCCACATGCTTGCAAAGTTTGGTTCCCATTGAAGCATGTTTGGGTACGATGGTTTGGGGAAGGCCCGGATTTTCCATGGCCTCAAGAGCACCGAGAAACTTGAAAAATCCACACTGGGCACTAATTACCAATTCAAACATGCTCCGATTGTGACCAAAATTTGCAAGCATGAGGGATGGGCCCACTCCCACATGCTTGCAAAGTTTGGTCCCCATCAGAGCATGTTTGGGTATGATGGTATGGGGAAGGCCAGGACTTTCCATGGCCGCTTAAGCACCAAGAGACTTGAAAAGTCCGCATTGGGCACTAATTTTCAATCCAAACATGCTCCAATTGTGACCAAACTTTGCAAGCATTAGACCATGTTTGGGTACGATGGCATGGGGAAGGCCCCGATTTTCCATGGCCTCGTAAGCACCAAGAGACTTGAAAAATCCGCACTGGGCGCGAATTACTAACCCAACCACCCGATCATGACCAAACTTTGCAAGCATGTGAGAGGGGCCCACCCCCACATGCTTGCAAAGTTTAGTCCCCATCGGAGCATGTTTGGGTACGATGGTATGCGGAAGGCCTGGACTGTCCATGGCCTCCTAAGCACCAAGAGACTTGAAAAATCCACAGTGGGCGCTAATTACCAATTCAAACATGTTCCAATTCTGACCAAAATTTACAAGCATGTGGGGGTGGCCCCTCCCACATGCTTGCAAAGTTTGATTTCCATCGGAGCATGTTTGGGTACGATGGTATGGAGAAGACCTAGATTTTCCATAGCCTCTTAAGCACCAAGAGACTTGAAAAATCCACATTGGGCACTCATTACAAATCGAAACATGCTCCGATTGTGACCAAACTTTACAAGCATGTGGGGGTGGGCCCCTCCCACATGCTTGCAAAGTTTGGTTCCCATCGAAGCATGTTTGGGTATGATGGTATGGGGAAGGCCCGGATTTACCATGGCCTCGAGCACCAAGAGACTTGAAAAATCCACACTGGGCGCTAATTACCAATTTAAACATATTCCGGTTGTGACCAAACTTTGCAAGCATGTGGGAGGAGCCCACTCCCACATGCTTGCAAAGTTTGGTCCCCATCGGAGCATGTTTGGGTACGATGGTAACTTTCCATGGCTGCTTAAGCACCAAAGACTTGAAAAATACGCTCCAATTGTGACCAAACTTTGCAAGTATCAGACCATGTTTGGGTACGATGGTATGGGGAAGGCCCCGATTTTCCATGGCCTCGTGAGCACCAGGAGACTTGAAAAATCCGCACTGGGCACGAATTACTTACCCGACCACCCGATCATGACCAAACTTTGCAAGCATGTGGGAGGGGCCCACCCTCACATGCTTGCAAACTTTGGTCCCCATCGGAGCATGTTTGGGTACGATGGTATGGGGAAGGCCTGGATTTTCCATGGCCTCGTAAGCACCAAGAGACTTGAAAAATCCACACTGGGCGCTAATTACCAATCCAAACATGCTCGGATTCTGACCAAACTTTGCAAGCATTTTGGGGTGGGCCCCTCCCATGCAAAGTTTGATTCCCATCGGAGCATGTTTGGATACGATGGTATGGGGAAGACCCGGATTTTCCATGGCCTTTTAAGCACCAAGAGACTTGAAAAATCCGCACTGGGCGCTAATTACTAACCCAAACATGCTCCGATCATGACCAATTTTTGCAACCATGTGGGAGGAGCCAATATCCACATGCTTGCAAAGTTTGGTCCCCATCGGAGAATGTTTGGGTACGATGGTATAGGGAAAGCCCGGATTTTCCATGGCCTCTTGAGCACCAAGAGACTTGAAAAATCCACATTGGGCACTAATTACAAATCGAAACATGCTCGGATTGTGATCAAACTTTGCAAGCATGTGGGGGTGGGCCCCTCCCACATGCATGCAAAGTTTGGTTCCCATCGGAGCATGTTTGGGTACGATGATATGGGGAAGGCCCGGATTTTCCATGGCCTCAAGAGCACCAAGAAACTTGAAAAATCCACACTGGGCGCTAATTACCGATTCAAACATGCTCCGATTGTGACCCGAATTTTCCATGGTCTCAAGAGCACCAAGAGACTTGAAAAATCCACACTCGTGGGTAGTAATTACCAATTCAAACATGCTCCGGTTGTGACCAAACTTTGCAAGCATGTGGGAGGGGCACACTCCCACATGCTTGCAAAGTTTGGTCCCCATCGGAGCATTTTTGGGTACAATGGTATGGGGAAGGCCCGGATTTTCCATGGCCTCTTAAGCACCAAGAGACTTGAAAAATCTGCATTGAGCACTAATTTTCAATCCAAACATGCTCCGATTGTGACCACACTTTGCAAGCATGTGGGGGTGGGCCCCTCCCACATGCTTTCAAAGTTTGGTTCCCATCGAAGCATGTTTGGGTACGATGGTATGGGAAAGGCCCCGATTTTCCATGGCATTGTAAGCACCAAGAGACTTAAAAAATCTGCATCTGCACTGGTGGGGGCGCGAATAAGTAACCCGGCCACGCTCTGATCATGACCAAACTTTGCAAGCATGTGGGAGGGGCCCACCCCCACATGCTTGCAAAGTTTGTTTCCCATCGAAGCATGTTTGGGTATGATGGTATTTCCATGGTATAGGGAAGGCCAGGACTTTCCATGGCCGCTTAAGCACCAAGAGACTTGAAAAATCCGCATTGGGCATTAATTTTCAATCCAAACATGCTCCGATTGTGACCAAACTTTGCAAGCATCGGACCATGTTTGGGTACGATGGTATGGTGAAGGCCCCGATTTTCCATGGCCTCATAAGCACCAAGAGACTTGAAAAATCCGCACTGGTGGCAAATTACTAACGCGACCACCCGATCATGACCAAACTTTGCAAGCATGTGGGAGGGGCCCACCCCCACATGCTTGCAAAGTTTGGTCCCCATTTGGGTACGATGGTATAGGTGTTGAAATTTGAGCATAATGATGAGCTATGGTGGATCATACACTAGAATCAACATGATTAACAAAGTGATTAAGAAATGATTAAGATGTAATTAGTGAATAATTAGCAGATAGATTAATGTAGGCATGGATACTCAAAAACCAGCAAATTCTCATTAGGGCTATGCCTCAATTTATAGAGTTTACATCAAGCATCAAATCCCATTGATTTCTCCATGATTCACTCCCTGAATATCTCCACCTCTTGCCTGATTCTCTCCACCTCTTCTCTTTTCCCTGAATATCTCCCAGAATATCTCCACACTCCTAAATTCCCTCATGCTACCCATTATTCTCTCCCAGTAGATTCTTCTCACCTTTTCACAGGTTCTTTCACAATTACATCTCCTCTTTTACAGCCTCTATCCAAGAGCTTGTTCCCACACACACCCTATTCACTTGTATATTTCAACACCTCCCCTCAAGTGAATAATCCTAACACACCTGGACCCTGTATCAAGTTTCCCTCTTACTTGATAGCCCGCGACCAGTGCCTCAAGTCCCTAAACTCCATAGTCCTTGACACTCTCTCTCTCTATGTGTCCAAGGCTACTATAAGTGCCCGCGACCTTGACTAAAGTGCTCACACATACATCTACCACTTGGCCTACATCATCGATGGCTCAGAGGTGGTTTTACTTTGTTGGGGCAGGTTACATTGGGTTGTGGGTTCTCTCTCTCTCTCTCTCTCTCTCTCTCTCTCAGAAAGGATGATCCGACTCCACTTCTCTTGGAGCCTCCATGAAGTTTGCCGATGTCGTTCCTTCTTCACTGGGTTTGCTGTAGCAGTCTCTCGCCATGTGTCCTGGCTTTCCACATTTGTGGCAAGTGAAGGTCCTCCCTCCTACTCTGCCTCTTCCTCGTCCTCGTCCTCGAGAGAATCCTCCTCGGGTGAAGAATGCTTTTTCCTCTCCTGCTGTTGAGTCGAGCTCTTTCTTCTCTTTGCCTCTGCTCTCTTGCTCTAGTAGAGCTGCTTCTATCTCATGTATCTTCAGTTCAGGTACATTCTTTAGTGTTGCTACAATGTTTTCATAATCTCCTTTGTCCACACTCTTCAAAAGTACAGCTAATGCTTCATCATCTTCTACCTTTTTGCCAATAGCTGCCAGCTGTTGCTTAATGCTTTTATATTTGTTCAAGTGTGTGATTAAAGGTTCACTTTCCTTCATGTCCAATTTGTAAAATTGCATTAATAGATTTATCTTGGAATTTTTTGCTTGTGTACCAAATAATTTATTGAGTTCATCCCATGCATCTTTTGCCCATTGTATCCCTGTGATATGATGAATGATCTCATCATTTAAACTGAGTGCAATAAGCCCCAATGCTTTTTCATTCCTACTCTTCCACTCATTTTCCCCTCTCTCTGGGCATTCATCTCTCCCTTCAACTAATCCCCACAGATTTTTCCTCATCAGCAAATACATGGTTTTTGTTTGCCATGTGTAAAACTGTTCTCCATTAAATTTGGCTATTTCCTGTGCTGAATTCATGGTGATGTGAAGGGGGTCTTACCTCTTGATCCAAATTCAAGATTCAAGGGCAGTGTCTACCCTTTTACAACTCAATCTGGTGTTTAATAGATGATTACAACAATTTTATCAGCATAAAATCACCAGAAATTACATTAAATTGAGAGTAACCAATTTGTACGGGATGGTTGGAGTATCAAACCAACTCCGATTTGCAATCTGAAGCTTTAGGGATCTTTATCAGATACTTAATGGTTAATTTGAACCCTCAATTGCACCAAAGTATAGTGATTAGCACTGATTAATCACTGATTAGCAAATTAATGCTCTGGTTTGTGTGCAGAAAACAGAGTATGCGGGGAGCCCAGATCTGGTGCCTTCCACTTCAAATGAGCTCAAATGCTTTCAAAGGCATCAATAGCAATGAGTCTAGTAGAGGATTAAGCCAAGAAACACAAGATTTGACCAAATAATGTATGTATTGGTTGAGTACCTTTCATATTGTGTGTACTCTTATCTTGTATATGGTGTGTTGAGTGTTGAGTGAAGAAGAAGAATATTTCAGCCACTCACCTTGTGTGTTCTCTATTAGGGTTTTGTGAGTGTGTAAGTGTGCTTGCAAGAGCTCAAGCTCTCTTCCCCCTGCATCTTTTCACAAGAGACTTGAAAAATCTGCACTGGGCGCAAATTACTAACCCGACCACCCGATCATGACCAAACTTTGCAAGCATGTGAGAGGGGCACTAATTTTCAATCCAAACATGCTCCAATTGTGACCAAACTTTGCAAGCATCGGACCATGTTTGGGTACGATGGTATGGTGAAGGCCCCGATTTTCCATGGCCTTGTAAGCACCAAGAGACTTGAAAAATCTGCACTGGGGGCAAATTACTAACGCGACCACCCGATCATGACCAAACTTTGCAAGCATGTGGGAGGGGCCCACCCCCACATGCTTGCAAAGTTTGGTCCCCATCGGAGCATGTTTGGGTACGATGGTATGGGGAAGGCCCGGATTTTCCATGGTCTCAAGAGCACCAAGAGACTTGAAAAATCCACACTCGTGGGCGGTAATTACCAATTCAAACATGCTCCGGTTGTGACCAAACTTTGCAAGCATGTGGGAGGGGCCACTCCCACATGCTTGCAAAGTTTGGTCCCTATCGGAGTATGTTTGGGTACAATGGTATGGGAAAGGCCCGGATTTTCCATGGCCTCTTAAGCACCAAGAGACTTGAAAAATCTGCATTGAGCACTAATTTTCAATCCAAACATGCTCCGATTGTGACCACACTTTGCAAGCATGTGGGGGTGGGCCCCTCCCACATGCTTTCAAAGTTTGGTTCCCATCGAAGCATGTTTGGGTACGATGGTATGGGGAAGGCCCCGATTTTCCATGGCATTGTAAGCACCAAGAGACTTGAAAAATCTGCACTGTGGGCGCGAATAAGTAACCCGGCCACGCTCCGATCATGACCAAACTTTGCAAGCATGTGGGAGGGACCCACCCCCACATGCTTGCAAAGTTTGTTTCCCATCGAAGCATGTTTGGGTATGATGGTATGGGGAAGGCCCGGATTTTCCATGGCCTCCTAAGCACCAAGAGACTTGAGAAATCCACACTAGGGGCTAATTACCAATCCAAACATGCTCCGATTCTGACCAAACTTTGCAAGCATGTGGGGGTGGGCCCCTTCCACATGCTTGCAAAGTTTTCTTCCCATTGGAGCATGTTTGGGTACGATGATATGGGGAAGGCCCGGATTTTCCATGGCCTCTTAAGCACCAAGAGACTTGAAAACTCTGCACTGGGCGCTAATTACTAACCCGAACATGCTCCGATCATGACCAACTTTTGCAAGCATGTGGGAGAGGCCCACATCCACATGTTTGGAAAGTTTGGTCCCACCCATCAGAGCATATTTGGGTACGATTGTATGGGGAAGGCCCGGATTTTCCATGGCCTCTTAAGCACCAAGAGACTTGAAAAATCCACATTGGGCACTCATTACAAATCGAAACATGCTCCGATTATGACCAAACTTTACAAGCATGTGGGGGTGGGCCCCTCCCACATGCTTGCAAAGTTTGGGGTGGGCCCCTTCCACATGCTTGCAAAGTTTGGTTCCCATCGAAGCATGTTTGGGTACGATGGTATGGGGAAGGCCCGGATTTTCCATGGCCTCAAGAGCACCAAGAGACTTGAGAAATCCACACTGTGCGCTAATTACCAATTCAAACTTGCTCCGGTTGTGACCAAACTTTGCAAGCATGTGGGAAGGGCCCACTCCCACATGCTTGCAAAGTTTGGTCCCCATCGGAGCATGTTTGGGTACGATGGTATGGGGAAGGCCAGGATTTTCCATGGCCGCTTAAGCACCAAGAGACTTGAAAAATCCGCATTGGGCACTAATTTTCAATCCAAACATGCTCCGATTATGACCAAACTTTGCAAGCATCGGACCATGTTTGGGTACGATTAAATGGGGAAGGCCCTGATTTTCCATGGCCTCGTAAGCACCAAGAGACTTGAAAAATCCGCTTTGGGCGCAAATTACTAACCCGACCACCCGATCATGACCAAACTTTGCAAGCATGTGAGAGGGGCCCACCCCCACATTCTTGCAAAGTTTGGTCCCCATCGGAGCATGTTTGGGTACGATGGTATGGGGAAGGCCCGGATTTTCCATGGTCTCAAGAGCACCAAGAGACTTGAAAAATCCACACTCGTGGGCGGTAATTACCAATTCAAACATGCTCCGGTTGTGACCAAACTTTGCAAGCATGTTGGAGGGGCACACTCCCACATGCTTGCAAAGTTTGGTCCCCATCGGAGCATGTTTGGGTACAATGGTATGGGGAAGGCCCGGATTTTCCATGGCCTCTTAAGCACCAAGAGACTTGAAAAATCTGCATTGAGCACTAATTTTCAATCCAAACATGCTCCGATTGTGACCACACTTTGCAAGCATGTGGGAGTGGGCCCCTCCCACATGCTTTCAAAGTTTGGTTTCCATCGAAGCATGTTTGGGTACGATGGTATGGGGAAGGCACCCCGATTTTCCATGGCCTTGTAAGCACCAAGAGACTTAAAAAATACTCACTGGGCACGAATAAATAACCCAGCCATGCTCCGATCATGACCAAACTTTGCAAGCATGTGGGAGGGGCCCACCCCCACATGCTTGCAAAGTTTGTTTCCCATCGAAGCATGTTTGGGTATGATGGTATGGGGAAGGCCCGGATTTTCCATGGCCTCCTAAGCAACAAGAGACTCGAGAAATCCACACTAGGGGCTAATTACCAATCCAAACATACTCCGATTCTGACCAAACTTTGCAAGCATGTGGGGGTGGGCCCCTTCCACATGCTTGCAAAGTCTGGTTCCCATTGGAGCATGTTTGGGTATGATGATATGGGGAACGCTCGGACATTCCATGGCCTCTTAAGCACCAAGAGACTTGAAAACTCTGCACTGGTCGCTAATTACTAACCCGAACATGCTCAAATCATGACCAATTTTTGCAAGCATGTGGGAGAGGCCCACATCCACATGTTTGGAAAGTTGGTCCCACCCATCAAAGCATATTTGGGTACGATGGTATGGGGAAGGCCCGGATTTTCCATGGCCTCTTAAGCACCAAGAGACTTGAAAAATCCACATTGGGCACTCATTACAAATCGAAACATGCTCCGATTGTGACCAAACTTTACAAGCATGTGGGGGTGGGCCCCTCCCACATGCTTGCAAAGTTTGGGGTGGGCCCCTCCCACATGCTTGCAAAGTTTGGTTCCCATCAAAGCATGTTTGGGTACGATGGTATGGGGAAGGCCCGGATTTTCCATGGCCTCAAGAGCACCAAGAGACTTGAAAAATCCACACTGGGCGCTAATTACCAATTCAAACTTGCTCTGGTTGTGACCAAACTTTGCAAGCATGTGGGAAGGGCCCACTCCCACATGCTTGCAAAGTTTCGTCCCCATCGGAGCATGTTTGGGTACGATGGTATAGGGAAGGCCAGGACTTTCCATGGCCGCTTAAGCACCAAGAGACTTGCAAAATCCGCATTGGGCACTAATTTTCAATCCAAACATGCTCCGATTGTGACCAAACTTTGCAAGCATCGGACCATGTTTGGGTACGATGGTATGGTGAAGGCCCCGATTTTCCATGGCCTCGTAAGCACCAAGAGACTTGAAAAATCCGCACTAGGGGCAAATTACTAACGCGACCACCCGATCATGACCAAACTTTGCAAGAATGTGGGAGGGGCCCACCCCCACATGCTTGCAAAGTTTGGTCCCCATCGGAGCATGTTTGGGTACGATGGTATGGGGAAGGCCCGGATTTTCCATGGTCTCAAGAGCACCAAGAGACTTGAAAAATCCACACTCGTGGGCGGTAATTACCAATTCAAACATGCTCAGGCTGTGACCAAACTTTGCAAGCATGTGCGAGGGACCCACTCCCACATGCTTGCAAAGTTTGGTCCCCATCGGAGCATGTTTGGGTACAATGGTATGGGGAAGGCCCGGATTTTCCATAGCCTCTTAAGCACCAAGAGACTTGAAGAATCTGCATTGAGCACTAATTCTCAATCCAAACATGCTCCGATTGTGACCACACTTTGCAAGCATGTGGGGGTGGGACCCTCCCACATGCTTTCAAAGTTTGGTTCCCATCAAAGCATGTTTGGGTACGATGGTATGGGGAAGGCCCTGATTTTCCATGGCCTTGTAAGCACCAAGAGACTTGAAAAATCCGCACTGGGCGTGAATAAGTACCCCGACCACGCTCCGATCATGACCAAACTTTGCAAGCATGTGGGAGGGGCCCACTCCCACATGCTTGCAAAGTTTGGTTCCCATCGAAGCATGTTTGGGTATGATGCTATGGGGAAGGCCCGGATTTTCCATGGCCTCCTAAGCACCAAGAGACTTGAGAAATCCACACTAGGGGCTAATTACCAATTTAAACATGCTCCGATTCTGACCAAACTTTGCAAGCATGTGGGGTTGGGCCCCTTCCACATGCTTGCAAAGTTTGCTTCCCATTGGAGCATGTTTGGGTATGATGATATGGGGAAGGCCCGGATTTTCCATGGCCTCTTAAGCACCAAGAGACTTGAAGACTCTACACTAACCCGAACATGCTCCGATCATGACCAATTTTTGCAAGCATGTGGGAGGGGCCCACATCCACATGTTTGGAAAGTTTGGTCCCACCCATCAGAGCATATTTGGGTACGATGGTATGGGGAAGGCCCGGATTTTCCATGGCCTCTTAAGCACCAAGAGACTCATTGGGCACTCATTACAAATCGAAACATGCTCCGATTGTGACCAAACTTTACAAGCATGTGGGGGTGGTCCCCTCCCACATGCTTGCAAAGTTTGGGATGGGCCCCTCCCAAATGCTTGCAAAGTTTGCTTCCCATCGAAGCATGTTTGGGTACGATGGTATGGGGAAGGCCCGGATTTTCCATGGCCTCAAGAGCACCAAGAGACTTGAAAAATCCACTTTGTGCGCTAATTACCAATTTAAACTTGCTCCGGTTGTGACCAAACTTTGCAAGCATGTGGGAAGGGCCCACTCCCACATGCTTGCAAAGTTTGGTGCCCATCGGAGCATGTTTGGGTACGATGGTATGGGGAAGGCCAGGACTTTCCATGGCCGCTTAAGCACCAAGAAACTTGAAAACTCCGCATTGGGCACTAGTTTTCAATCCAAACATGCTCCGATTGTGACCAAACTTTGCAAGCATCGGACCATGTTTGGGTACGATGGTATGGTAAGGGCCCCGATTTTCCCAAGAGACTTAAAAAATCCACACTGGGCGCAAATTACTAACCCGACTACCCAATCATGACCAAACTTTGCAAGCATGTGGGAGGGGCCCACCCCCACATACTTGCAAAGTTTGGTCCCCATCGGAGCATGTTTGGGTACGATGGTATGGGGAAGGCCCGGATTTTCCATGGCCTCAAGAGCACCAAGAGACTTGAAAAATCCACACTCGTGGGCGGTAATTACCAATTCAAACATGCTCCGGTTGTGACCAAACTTTGCAAGCATGTGGGAGGGGCCCACTCCCACATGCTTGCAAAGTTTGGTCTTCATCGGAGCATGTTGGGGTACAATGGTATGGGGAAGGCCCGGATTTTCTATGGCCTCTTAAGCACCAAGAGACTTGAAAAATCTGCATTGAGCACTAATTTTCAATCCAAACATGCTCCGATTGTGACCACACGTTGCAAGCATGTGGGGGTGGGCCCCTCCCACATGCTTTCAAAGCTTGGTTCCCATCGAAGCATGTTTGGGTACGATGGTATGGGGAAGGCCCCGATTTTCCATGGCCTCGTAAGCACCAAGAGACTTAAAAAATCCGCACTGGGCGCAAATTACTAACCCGACCACCGGATCATGACCAAACTTTGCAAGCATGTGAGAGGGGCCCACTCCCACATGCTTGCAAAGTTTGGTCCCCATCGGAGCATGTTTGGGTACGATGGTATGGGGAAGGCCCGGATTTTCCATGGCCTTAAGAGCACCAAGAGACTTGAAAAATCCACACTCGTGGGCAGTAATTTCCAATTCAAACATGCTCCCGTTGTGACCAAACTTTGCAAGCATGTGGGAGGGGCCCACTCCCACATGCTTGCAAAGTTTGGTCCCCATCGGAGCATGTTTGGTATGGGGAAGGGCCGGATTCTCCATGGCCTCTTAAGCACCAAGAGACTTGAAAAATCTGCTATGAGCACTAATTTGCAATCCAAACATGCTCCGATTGTGACCACACGTTGCAAGCATGTGGAGGTGGGCCCCTCCCACATGCTTTCAAAGTTTGGTTCCCATCGAAGCATGTTTGGGTACAATGGTATGGGGAAGGCCCCGATTTTCCATGGCATTGTAAGTACTAAGAGACTTGAAAAATCTGCACTGGGCGCGAATAAGTAACCCGGCCACGCTCCGATCATGACCAAACTTTGCAAGCATGTGGGAGGGACCCACCCCCACATGCTTGCAAAGTTTGTTTCCCATCGAAGCATTTTTGGGTATGATGGTATGGGGAAGGCCCGGATTTTCCATGGCCTCCTAAGCACCAAGAGACTTGAGAAATCCACACTAGGGGCTAATTACCAATCCAAACATGCTCCGATTCTGACCAAACTTTGCAAGCATGTGGGGGTGGGCCCCTTCCACATGCTTGCAAAGTTTTCTTCCCATTGGAGCATGTTTGGGTACGATGATATGGGGAAGGCCCGGATTTTCCATGGCCTCTTAAGCACCAAGAGACTTGAAAACTCTGCACTGGGCGCTAACTACTAACCCGAACATGCTCAGATCATGACCAACTTTTACAAGCATGTGGGAGGGACGCACATCCACATGTTTGGAAAGTTTGGTCCCACCCGTCAGAGCATATTTGGGTACGATAGTATGGGGAAGGCCCGGATTTTCCATGGCCTCTTAAGCACCAAGAGACTTGAGAAGTCCACATTGGGCACTCATTACAAATCGAAACATGCTCCGATTGTAACCAAACTTTACAAGCATGTGGGGGTGGGCCCCTCCCACATGCTTGCAAAGTTTGGGGTGGGCCCCTTCCACATGCTTGCAAAGTTTGGTTCCCATCGAAGCATGTTTGGGTACGATGGTATGGGGAAGGCCCGGATTTTCCATGGCCTCAAGAGCACCAAGAGACTTGAAAAATCCACACTGTGCGCTAATTACCAATTCAAACTTGCTCCAGTTGTGACCAAACTTTGCAAGCATGTGGGAAGGGCCCACTCCCACATGCTTGCAAAGTTTGGTCCCCATCGGAGCATGTTTGGGTACGATGGTATGGGGAAGGCCAAGATTTTCCATGGCCGCTTAAGCACCAAGAGACTTGAAAAATACGCATTGGGCACTAATTTTCAATCCAAACATGCTCCGATTATGACCAAACTTTGCAAGCATCGGACCATGTTTGGGTACGATGGTATGGGGAAGGCCCTGATTTTCCATGGCCTCGTAAGCACCAAGAGACTTGAAAAATCCGCTTTGGGCGCAAATTACTAACCCGACCACCCGATCATGACCAAACTTTGCAAGCATGTGAGAGGGGCCCACCCCCACATGCTTGCAAAGTTTGGTCCCCATCGGAGCATGTTTGGGTACGATGGTATGGGGAAGGCCCGGATTTTCCATGGTCTCAAGAGCACCAAGAGACTTGAAAAATCCACACTCGTGGGCGGTAATTACCAATTCAAACATGCTCCGGTTGTGACCAAACTTTGCAAGCATGTGGGAGGGGCACACTCCCACATGCTTGCAAAGTTTGGTCCCCAGCATGTTTGGGTACAATGGTATGGGGAAGGCCCGGATTTTCCATGGCCTCTTAAGCACCAAGAGACTTGAGAAATCTGCATTGAGCACTAATTTTCAATCCAAACATGCTCCGATTGTGACCACACTTTGCAAGCATGTGGGAGTGGGCCCCTCCCACATGCTTTCAAAGTTTGGTTTCCATCGAAGCATGTTTGGGTACGATGGTATGGGGAAGGCACCCCGATTTTCCATGGCCTTGTAAGCACCAAGAGACTTAAAAAATACTCACTGGGCACGAATAAATAACCCGGCCACGCTCCGATCATGACCAAACTTTGCAAGCATGTGGGAGGGGCCCACCCCCACATGCTTGCAAAGTTTGTTTCCCATCGAAGCATGTTTGGGTATGATGGTATGGGGAAGGCCCGGATTTTCCATGGCCTCCTAAGCAACAAGAGACTCGAGAAATCCACACTAGGGGCTAATTACCAATCCAAACAAACTCCGATTCTGACCAAACTTTGCAAGCATGTGGGGGTGGGCCCTTCCACATGCTTGCAAAGTCTGGTTCCCATTGGAGCATGTTTGGGTATGATGATATGGGGAACGCTCGGACTTTCCATGGCCTCTTAAGCACCAAGAGACTTGAAAACTCTGCACTGGGCGCTAATTACTAACCCGAACATGCTCAAATCATGACCAATTTTTGCAAGCATGTGGGAGAGGCCCACATCCACATGTTTGGAAAGTTGGTCCCACCCATCAAAGCATATTTGGGTACGATGGTATGGGGAAGGCCCGGATTTTCCATGGCCTCTTAAGCACCAAGAGACTTGAAAAATCCACATTGGGCACTCATTACAAATCGAAACATGCTCCGATTGTGACCAAACTTTACAAGCATGTGGGGCTGGGCCCCTCCCACATGCTTGCAAAGTTTGGGGTGGGCCCCTCCCACATGCTTGCAAAGTTTGGTTCCCATCAAAGCATGTTTGGGTACGATGGTATGGGGAAGGCCCGGATTTTCCATGGCCTCAAGAGCACCAAGAGACTTGAAAAATCCACACTGGGCGCTAATTACCAATTCAAAAATGCTCTGGTTGTGACCAAACTTTGCAAGCATGTGGGAAGGGCCCACTCCCACATGCTTGCAAAGTTTGGTCCCCATCGGAGCATGTTTGGGTACGATGGTATAGGGAAGGCCAGGACTTTCCATGGCCGCTTAAGCACCAAGAGACTTGAAAAATCCGCATTGGGCACTAATTTTCAATCCAAACATGCTCCGATTGTGACCAAACTTTGCAAGCATCGGACCATGTTTGGGTACGATGGTATGGTGAAGGCCCCGATTTTCCATAGCCTCGTAAGCACCAAGAGACTTGAAAAATCCGCACTAGGGGTAAATTCCTAACGCGACCACCCGATCATGACCAAACTTTGCAAGCATGCGGGAGGGGCCCACCCCCACATGCTTGCAAAGTTTGGTCCCCATCGGAGCATGTTTGGGTACGATGGTATGGGGAAGGCCCGGATTTTCCATGGTCTCAAGAGCACCAAGAGACTTGAAAAATCCACACTCGTGGGCGGTAATTACCAATTCAAAAATGCTCTCGTTGTGACCAAACTTTGCAAGCATGTGCGAGGGGCCCACTCCCACATGCTTGCAAAGTTTGGTCCTCATCGGAGCATGTTTGGGTACAATGGTATGGGGAAGGCCCGGATTTTCCATAGCCTCTTAAGCACCAAGAGACTTGAAGAATCTGCATTGAGCACTAATTCTCAATCCAAACATGCTCCGATTGTGACCACACTTTGCAAGCATGTGGGGGTGGGCCCCTCCCACATGCTTTCAAAGTTTGGTTCCCATCAAAGCATGTTTGGGTACGATGGTATGGGGAAGGCCCTGATTTTCCATGGCCTTGTAAGCACCAAGAGACTTGAAAAATCCGCACTGGGCGTGAATAAGTACCCCGACCACGCTCCGATCATGACCAAACTTTGCAAGCATGTGGGAGGGGCCCACTCCCACATGCTTGCAAAGTTTGGTTCCCATCGAAGCATGTTTGGGTATGATGGTATGGGGAAGGCCCGGATTTTCCATGGCCTCCTAAGCACCAAGAGACTTGAGAAATCCACACTAGGGGCTAATTACCAATTTAAACATGCTCCGATTCTGACCAAACTTTGCAAGCATGTGGGGTTGGGCCCCTTCCACATGCTTGCAAAGTTTGCTTCCCATTGGAGCATGTTTGGGTATGATGATATGGGGAAGGCCCGGATTTTCCATGGCCTCTTAAGCACCAAGAGACTTGAAAACTCTACTAACCCGAACATGCTCCGATCATGACCAATTTTTGCAAGCATGTGGGAGGGGCCCACATCCACATGTTTGGAAAGTTTGGTCCCACCCATCAAAGCATATTTGGGTACAATGGTATGGGGAAGGCCCGGATTTTCCATGGCCTCTTAAGCACCAAGAGACTCATTGGGCACTCGAAACATGCTCCGATTGTGACCAAACTTTACAAGCATGTGGGGGTGGGCCCCTCCCACATGCTTGCAAAGTTTGGGGTGGGCCCCTCCCAAATGCTTGCAAAGTTTGCTTCCCATCGAAGTATGTTTGGGTACGATGGTATGGGGAAGGCCCGGATTTTCCATGGCCTCAAGAGCACCAAGAGACTTGAAAAATCCACACTGGGTGCTAATTACCAATTTAAACTTGCTCCGGTTGTGACCAAACTTTGCAAGCATGTGGGAAGGGCCCACTCCCACATGCTTGCAAAGTTTGGTGCCCATCGAGCATGTTTGGGTACGATGGTATGGGGAAGGCCAGGACTTTCCATGGCCACTTAAGCACCAAGAAACTTGAAAACTCCTCATTGGGCACTAGTTTTCAATCCAAACATGCTCCGATTGTGACCAAACTTTGCAAGCATCGGACCATGTTTGGGTACGATGGTATGGTAAGGGCCCCGATTTTCCCAAGAGACTTAAAAAATCCACACTGGGCGCAAATTACTAACCCGATCACCCAATCATGACCAAACTTTGCAAGCATGTGGGAGGGGCCCACCCCCACATACTTGCAAAGTTTGGTCCCCATCGGAGCATGTTTGGGTACGATGGTATGGGGAAGGCCCGGATTTTCCATGGCCTCAAGAGCACCAAGAGACTTGAAAAATCCACACTCGTGGGCGGTAATTACCAATTCAAACATGCTCCGGTTGTGACCAAACTTTGCAAGCATGTGGGAGGGGCCCACTCCCACATGCTTGCAAAGTTTGGTCTTCATCGGAGCATGTTGGGGTACAATGGTATGGGGAAGGCCCGGATTTTCTATGGCCTCTTAAGCACCAAGAGACTTGAAAAATCTGCATTGAGCACTAATTTTCAATCCAAACATGCTCCGATTGTGACCACACGTTGCAAGCATGTGGGGGTGGGCCCCTCCCACATGCTTTCAAAGCTTGGTTCCCATCGAAGCATGTTTGGGTACGATGGTATGGGGAAGGCCCCGATTTTCCATGGCCTCGTAAGCACCAAGAGACTTAAAAAATCCGCACTGGGCGCAAATTACTAACCCGACCACCGGATCATGACCAAACTTTGCAAGCATGTGAGAGGGGCCCACTCCCACATGCTTGCAAAGTTTGGTCCCCATCGGAGCATGTTTGGGTACGATGGTATGGGGAAGGCCTACATTTTCCATGGCCTCAAGAGCACCAAGAGACTTGAAAAATCCACACTCGTGGGCGGTAATTACCAATTCAAACATGCTCCGGTTGTGACCAAACTTTGCAAGCATGTGGGAGGGGCCCACTCCCACATGCTTGCAAAGTTTGGTCCCCATCGGAGCATGTTGGGGTACAATGGTATGGGGAAGGGCCGGATTTTCCATGGCCTCTTAAGCACCAAGAGACTTGAAAAATCTGCTATGAGCACTAATTTGCAATCCAAACATGCTCCGATTGTGACCACACGTTGCAAGCATGTGGGGGTGGGCCCCTCCCACATGCTTTCAAAGTTTGGTTCCCATCGAAGCATGTTTGGGTACGATGGTATGGGGAAGGCCCCAATTTTCCATGGCTTTGTAAGCACCAAGAGACTTGAAAAATCCACACTGGGCGCGAATAAGTAACCCGACCACGCTCTGATCATGACCAAACTTTGCAAGCATGTGGGAGGGACCCACCCCCACATGCTTGCAAAGTGTGGTTCCCATAGGAGCATGTTTGGGTACGATAGTATGGGGAAGGCCCGGATTTTCCATGGCCACCTAAGCACCAAGAGACATGACAAATCCACACTGGGCGCTAATTACCAATCCAAATATGCTCCGATTCTGACCAAAATTTGCAAGCATGTGGGGGTGGGCCTCTTCCACCTACTTCCAAAGTTTGGTTCACATCGGAGCATGTTTGGGTACGATGATATGGGGAAGGCCTCGATTTTCCATGGCCTCTTAAGCACCAAGAGACTTGAAAAATCTGCAGTGGATGCTCATAAAGAAGACCATAATGTGCAGTGGTCTTTACATATCGCATAATGCGTCTCACTGCATCCAAATGAGGTTTTCTGGGACTAATTACTAACCCGAACATGCTCCGATCATGACCAATTTTTACAAGCATGTGGGAGGGGCCCACATCCACATGCTTGGAAAGTTTGGTCCCCATCAGAGCATGTTTGGGTACGATGGTATGGGGAAGGCCCGGATTTTCCATGGCCTCTTAAGCACCAAAAGACTTGAAAAATCCACATTGGGCACTCATTACAAATCGAAGCATGCTCCGATTGTGACCAAACTTTACAAGCATGTGGGGGTGGGCCCCTCCCACATGCTTGCAAAGTTTGGTTCCCATCGAAGCATGTTTGGGTACGATGGTATGGGAATGGCCCGGATTATCCATGGCCTCAGGAGCACCAAGAGACTTGAGAAATCCACACTAGCTGCTAATTACCAATTCAAACATGCTCCGGTTGTGACCAAACTTTGCAAGCATGTGGGAGGGACCCACTCCCACATGCTTGCAAAGTTTGGTCCCCATCGGAGCATGTTTGGGTACGATGGTATGGGGAAGGCCAGGATTTTCCATGGCCGCTTAAGCACCAAGAGACTTGAAAAATCCGCATTGGGTACTAATTTTCAATCCAAACATGCTCCAATTGTGACCAAACTTTGCAAGCATCAGACCATGTTTGGGTACGATGGTATGGGGAAGGCCCCGATTTTCCATGGCCTCGTAAGCACCAAGAGACTTGAAAAATTTGCACTGGGCGCGAATTACTAACCCGATCACCCGATCATGACCAAACTTTGCAAGCATGTGGGAGGGGCCCACCCCCACATGCTTGCAAAGTTTGAACCCTATCGGAGCATCTTTGGGTACGATGGTATGGGGAAAGCCTGGATTTTCCATGGCCTCCTAAGCACGAGACTTGAAAAATCCACACTGGGCGCTAATTACCAATCCAAACATGCTCCAATTCTGGCCAAACTTTACAAGCATGTGGGGGTGGGCCCCTCCCACATGCTTGCAAAGTTTGATTCCCATCGGAGCATATTTGGGTACGTTGGTATGGGGAAGACCCGGATTTTCCATGGCCTCTTAAGCACCAAGAGACTTGAAAAATCCACATTGGTTACTCATTACAAATCGAAACATGCTCTGATTGTGACCAAACTTTAGAAGCATGTGGGGTTGGGCCCCTCCCACATGCTTGCAAATCTTGGGGGTGGGAACCTTCCACATGCTTGCAAAGTTGAAGCATGTTTGGGTACGATGGTATGGGGAAGGCCCAGATTTTCCATGGCCTCAAGAGCACCAAGAGACTTGAAAAATCCACACTGGGTGCCAATTACCAATTCAAACATGCTCCGGTTGTGACCAAACTTTGCAAGCATGTGGGAGGGGCCTACTCCCACATGCTTGCAAAGTTTGGTCTCCATCGGAGCATGTTTGGGTACCATGGTACGGGAAAGGCCAGGACTTTCCATGGCCTCTTAAGCACCAAGAGACTTGAAAAATACGCATTGCGCACTAATTTTCAATCCAAACATGCTCCGATTGTGACCAAACTTTGCAAGCATCAGACCATGTTTGGGTACGATGGTATGGGGAAGGCCCCGATTTTCCATGGCCTCGTAAGCACCAAGAGACTTGAATAATCCGCACTCGGCACGAAATACTAACCCGACCACCCGATCATGACCAAACTTTGCAAGCATGTGGGAGGGGCCCACCCCACATGCTTGCAAAGTTTGGTCCCCATCAAAGCATGTTTGGGTACGATGGTATGGGGAAGGCCCGGATTTTCCATGGCCTCAAGAACACCAAGAGACTTGAAAAATCCACACTTGTGGGTGGTAATTACCAATTCAACCATGCTCCGGTTGAGACCAAACTTTGCAAGCGTGTGGGAGGGGCCCACTCCCACATTCTTGCAAAGTTTGGTCCCCATCGGAGCATGTTTGGGTACAATGGTATGGGGAAGGCCCGGATTTTCTATGGCCTCTTAAGCACCAAGAGACTTGAAAAATCTGCATTGAGCACTAATTTTCAATCCAAACATGCTCCGATTGTGACCACAAGTTGCAAGCATGTGGGGGTGGGGACCCCTCCCACATGCTTTCAAAGCTTGGTTCCCATGGAAGCATGTTTGGGTACGATGGTATGGGGAAGGCCCCGATTTTCCATGGCCTCGTAAGCACCAAGAGACTTAAAAAATCCGCACTGGGTGCAAATTACTAACCCGACCACCAGATCATGACCAAACTTTGCAAGCATGTGAGAGGGGCCCACTCCCACATGCTTGCAAAGTTTGGTCCCCATCGGAGCATGTTTGGGTACGATGGTATGGGGAAGGCCCGGATTTTCCATGGCCTCAAGAGCACCAAGAGACTTGAAAAATCCACACTCGTGGGCGGTAATTTCCAATTCAAACATGCTCCCGTTGTGACCAAACTTTGCAAGCATGTGGGAGGGGCCCACTCCCACATGCTTGCAAAGTTTGGTCCCCATCGGAGCATGTTTGGTATGGGGAAGGGCCGGATTCTCCATGGCCTCTTAAGCACCAAGAGACTTGAAAAATCTGCTATGAGCACTAATTTGCAATCCAAACATGCTCCGATTGTGACCACACGTTGCAAGCATGTGGAGGTGGGCCCCTCCCACATGCTTTCAAAGTTTGGTTCCCATCGAAGCATGTTTGGGTACGATGGTATGGGGAAGGCCCCGATTTTCCATGGCATTGTAAGCACCAAGAGACTTGAAAAATCTGCACTGGGCGCGAATAAGTAACCCGGCCACGCTTCGATCATGACCAAACTTTGCAAGCATGTGGGAGGGACCCACCCCCACATGCTTGCAAAGTTTGTTTCCCATCGAAGCATGTTTGGGTATGATGGTATGGGGAAGGCCCGGATTTTCCATGGCCTCCTAAGCACCAAGAGACTTGAGAAATCCACTCTAGGGGCTAATTACCAATCCAAACATGCTCCGATTCTGACCAAACTTTGCAAGCATGTGGGGGTGGGCCCCTTCCACATGCTTGCAAAGTTTTCTTCCCATTGGAGCATGTTTGGGTACGATGATATGGGGAAGGCCCGGATTTTCCATGGCCTCTTAAGCACCAAGAGACTTGAAAACTCTGCACTGGGCGCTAATTACTAACCCGAACATGCTCCGATCATGACCAACTTTTGCAAGCATGTGGGAGGGATGCACATCCACATGTTTGGAAAGTTTGGTCCCACCCATCAGAGCATATTTGGGTACGATGGTATGGGGAAGGCCAGGATTTTCCATGGCCTCTTAAGCACCAAAAGACTTGAACAATCCACATTGGGCACTCATTACAAATCGAAACATGCTCCGATTGTGACCAAACTTTACAAGCATGTGGGGGTGGGCCCCTCCCACATGCTTGCAAAGTTTGGGGTGGGCCCCTTCCACATGCTTGCAAAGTTTGGCTCCCATCGAAGCATGTTTGGGTACGATGGTATGGGGAAGGCCCGGATTTTCCATGGCCTCAAGAGCACCAAGAGACTTGAAAAATCCACACTGTGCGCTAATTACCAATTCAAACTTGCTCCGGTTGTGACCAAACTTTGCAAGCATGTGGGAAGGGCCCACTCCCACATGCTTGCAAAGTTTGGTCCCCATCGGAGCATGTTTGGGTACGATGGTATGGGGAAGGCCAAGATCTTCCATGGCCGCTTAAGCACCAAGAGACTTGAAAAATCCGCATTGGGCACTAATTTTCAATCCAAACATGCTCCGATTATGACCAAACTTTGCAAGCATCGGACCATGTTTGGGTACGATGGTATGGGGAAGGCCCTGATTTTCCATGGCCTCGTAAGCACCAAGAGACTTGAAAAATCCGCTTTGGGCGCAAATTACTAACCCGACCACCCGATCATGACCAAACTTTGCAAGCATGTGAGAGGGGCCCACCCCCACATGCTTGCAAAGTTTGGTCCCCATTGGAGCATGTTTCGGTACGATGGTATGGGGAAGGCCCGGATTTTCCATGGTCTCAAGAGCACCAAGAGACTTGAAAATTCCACACTCGTGGGCGGTGATTACCAATTCAAACATGCTCCGGTTGTGACCAAACTTTGCAAGCATGTGGGAGGGGCACACTCCCACATGCTTGCAAAGTTTGGTCCCCATCGGAGCATGTTTGGGTACAATGGTATGGGGAAGGCCCGGATTTTCCATGGCCTCTTAAGCACCAAGAGACTTGAAAAATCTGCATTGAGCACTAATTTTCAATCCAAACATGCTCCGATTGTGACCACACTTTGCAAGCATGTGGGAGTGGGCCCCTCCCACATGCTTTCAAAGTTTGGTTTCCATCGAAGCATGTTTGGGTACGATGGTATGGGGAAGGCACCCCGATTTTCCATGGCCTTGTAAGCACCAAGAGACTTAAAAAATACTCACTGGGCACGAATAAATAACCCGGCCACGCTCCGATCATGACCAAACTTTGCAAGCATGTGGGAGGGGCCCACCCCCACATGCTTGCAAAGTTTGTTTCCCATCGAAGCATGTTTGGGTATGATGGTATGGGGAAGGCCCGGATTTTCCATGGCCTCCTAAGCAACAAGAGACTCGAGAAATCCACACTAGGGGCTAATTACCAATCCAAACATACTCCGATTCTGACCAAACTTTGCAAGCATGTGGGGGTGGGCCCCTTCCACATGCTTGCAAAGTTTGGTTCCCATTGGAGCATGTTTGGGTATGAAGATATGGGGAACGCTCGGACTTTCCATGGCCTCTTAAGCACCAAGAGACTTGAAAACTCTGCACTGGGTGCTAATTACTAACCCGAACATGCTCAAATCATGACCAATTTTTGCAAGCATGTGGGAGAGGCCCACATCCACATGTTTGGAAAGTTGGTCCCACCCATCAAAGCATATTTGGGTACGATGGTATGGGGAAGGCCCGGATTTTCCATGGCCTCTTAAGCACCAAGAGACTTGAAAAATCCACATTGGGCACTCATTACAAATCGAAACATGCTCCGATTGTGACCAAACTTTACAAGCATGTGGGGGTGAGCCCCTCCCACATGCTTGCAAAGTTTGGGGTGGGCCCCTCCCACATGCTTGCAAAGTTTGGTTCCCATCAAAGCATGTTTGGGTACGATGGTATGGGGAAGACCCGGATTTTCCATGGCCTTAAGAGCACCAAGAGACTTGAAAAATCCACACTGGGCACTAATTACCAATTCAAACTTACTCCGGTTGTGACCAAACTTTGCAAGCATGTGGGAAGGGCCCACTCCCACATGCTTGCAAAGTTTGGTCCCCATCGGAGCATGTTTGGGTACGATGGTATAGGGAAGGCCATGACTTTCCATGGCCGCTTAAGCACCAAGAGACTTGAAAAATCCGCATTGGGCACTAATTTTCAATCCAAACATGCTCCGATTGTGACCAAACTTTGCAAGCATCGGACCATGTTTGGGTACGATGGTATGGTGAAGGCCCCGATTTTCCATGGCCTCGTAAGCACCAAGAGACTTGAAAAATCCGCACTAGGGGCAAATTCCTAACGCGACCACCCGATCATGACCAAACTTTGCAAGCATGTGGGAGGGGCCCACCCCCACATGCTTGCAAAGTTTGGTCCCCATCGGAGTATGTTTGGGTACGATGGTATGGGGAAGGCCCGGATTTTCCATGGTCTCAAGAGCACCAAGAGACTTGAAAAATCCACACTCGTGGGTGGTAATTACCAATTCAAACATGCTCTCGTTGTGACCAAACTTTGCAAGCATGTGCGAGGGGCCCACTCCCACATGCTTGCAAAGTTTGGTCCCCATCGGAGCATGTTTGGGTACAATGGTATGGGGAAGGCCCGGATTTTCCATAGCCTCTTAAGCACCAAGAGACTTGAAGAATCTGCATTGAGCACTAATTCTCAATCCAAACGTGCTCTGATTGTGACCACACTTTGCAAGCATGTGGGGGTGGGCCCCTCCCACATGCTTTCAAAGTTTGGTTCCCATCAAAGCATGTTTGGGTACGATGGTATGGGGAAGGCCCTGATTTTCCATGGCCTTGTAAGCACCAAGAGACTTGAAAAATCCGCACTGGGCGTGAATAAGTACCCCGACCACGCTCCGATCATGACCAAACTTTGCAAGCATGTGGGTGGGGCCCACTCCCACATGCTTGCAAAGTTTGGTTCCCATCGAAGCATGTTTGGGTATGATGGTATGGGGAAGGCCCAGATTTTCGATGGCCTCCTAAGCACCAAGAGACTTGAGAAATCCACACTAGGGGCTAATTACCAATTTAAACATGCTCCGATTCTGACCAAACTTTGCAAGCATGTGGGGTTGGGCCCCTTCCACATGCTTGCAAAGTTTGCTTCCCATTGGAGCATGTTTGGGTATGATGATATGGGGAAGGCCCGGATTTTCCATGGCCTCTTAAGCACCAAGAGACTTGAAAACTCTACACTAACCCGAACATGCTCCGATCATGACCAATTTTTGCAAGCATGTGGGAGGGGCCCACATCCACATGTTTAGAAAGTTTGGTCCCACCCATCAGAGCATATTTGGGTACGATGGTATGGGGAAGGCCCGGATTTTCCATGGCCTCTTAAGCACCAAGAGACTCATTGGGCACTCATTACAAATCGAAACATGCTCCGATTGTGACCAAACTTTACAAGCATGTGGGGGTGGGCCCCTCCCACATGCTTGCAAAGTTTGGGGTGGGCCCCTCCCAAATGCTTGCAAAGTTTGCTTCCCATCGAAGCATGTTTGGGTACGATGGTATGGGGAAGGCCCGGATTTTCCATGGCCTCAAGAGCACCAAGAGACTTGAAAAATCCACACTGGGCGCTAATTACCAATTTAAACTTGCTCCGATTGTGACCAAACTTTGCAAGCATGTGGGAAGGGCCCACTCCCACATGCTTGCAAAGTTTGGTGCCCATCGGAGCATGTTTGGGTACGATGGTATGGGGAAGGCCAGGACTTTCCATGGCCGCTTAAGCACCAAGAAACTTGAAAACTCCGCATTGGGCACTAGTTTTCAATCCAAACATGCTCCGATTGTGACCAAACTTTGCAAGCATCGGACCATGTTTGGGTACGATGGTATGGTAAGGGCCCCGATTTTCCCAAGAGACTTAAAAAATCCACACTGGGCGCAAATTACTAACCCGACCACCCAATCATGACCAAACTTTGCAAGCATGTGGGAGGGGCCCACCCCCACATACTTGCAAAGTTTGGTCCCCATCGGAGCATGGTTGGGTACGATGGTATGGGGAAGGCCCGGATTTTCCATGGCCTCAAGAGCACCAAGAGACTTGAAAAATCCACACTTGTGGGCGGTAATTACCAATTCAAACATGCTCCGGTTGTGACCAAACTTTGCAAGCATGTGGGAGGGGCCCAGTCCCACATGCTTGCAAAGTTTGGTCTTCATCGGAGCATGTTAAGGTACAATGGTATGGGGAAGGCCTGGATTTTCTATGGCCTCTTAAGCACCAACAAGAGACTTGAAAAATCTGCATTGAGCACTAATTTTCAATCCAAACATGCTCCGATTGTGACCACACGTTGCAAGCATGTGGGGGTGGGCCCCTCCCACATGCTTTCAAAGCTTGGTTCCCATCGAAGCATGTTTGGGTACGATGGTATGGGGAAGGCCCCGATTTTCCATGGCCTCGTAAGCACCAAGAGACTTAAAAAATCCGCACTGGGCGCAAATTACTAACCCGACCACCGGATCATGACCAAACTTTGCAAGCATGTGAGAGGGGCCCACTCCCACATGCTTGCAAAGTTTGGTCCCCATCGGAGCATGTTTGGGGACGATGGTATGGGGAAGGCCTAGATTTTCCATGGCCTCAAGAGCACCAAGAGACTTGAAAAATCCACACTCGTGGGCGGTAATTACCAATTCAAACATGCTCCGGTTGTGACCAAACTTTGCAAGCATGTGGGAGGGGCCCACTCCCACATGCTTGCAAAGTTTGGTCCCCATCGGAGCATGTTGGGGTACAATGGTATGGGGGAGGGCCGGATTTTCCATGGCCTCTTAAGCACCAAGAGACTTGAAAAATCTGCTATGAGCACTAATTTGCAATCCAAACATGCTCAGATTGTGACCACACGTTGCAAGCATGTGGGGGTGGGCCCCTCCCACATTCTTTCAAAGTTTGGTTCCCATCGAAGCATGTTTGGGTACGATGGTATGGGGAAGGCCCCGATTTTCCATGGCCTTGTAAGCACCAAGAGACTTGAAAAATCCACACTGGGCGCGAATAAGTAACCCGACCACGCTCCGAGCATGACCAAACTTTGCAAGCATGTGGGAGGGACCCACCCCCACACGCTTGCAAAGTGTGGTTCCCATAGGAGCATGTTTGGGTACGATAGTATGGGGAAGGCCCGGATTTTCCATGGCCACCTAAGCTATAAGAGACATGACAAATCCACACTGGGCGCTAATTACCAATCCAAATATGCTCCGATTCTGACCAAACTTTGCAAGCATGTGGGGTGGGCCTCTTCCACCTGCTTGCAAAGTTTGGTTCCCATCGGAGCATGTTTGGGTACGATAATATGGGGAAGGCCTCGATTTTCCATGGCCTCTTAAGCACCAAGAGACTTGAAAAATCTGCACTGGATGCTCATAAAGAAGACCATAATGTGCAGTGGTCTTTACATATCGCATAATGCGTCTCACTGCATCCAAATGAGGTTTTCTGGGGCTAATTACTAACCCGAACATGCTCCGATCATGACCAATTTTTACAAGCATGTGGGAGGGGCCCACATCCACATGCTTGGAAAGTTTGGTCCCCATCAGAGCGTGTTTGGGTACGATGGTATGGGGAAGGCCCGGATTTTCCATGGCCTCTTAAGCACCAAAAGACTTGAAAAATCCACATTGGGCACTCATTACAAATCGAAGCATGCTCCGATTGTGACCAAACTTTACAAGCATGTGGGGGTGGGCCCCTCCCACATGCTTGCAAAGTTTGGTTCCCATCGAAGCATGTTTGGGTACGATGGTATGGGAATGGCCCGGATTATCCATGGCCTTAAGAGCACCAAGAGACTTGAAAAATCCACACTAGCCGCTAATTACCAATTCAAACATACTCCGGTTGTGACCAAACTTTGCAAGCATGTGGGAGGGACCCACTCCCACATGCTTGCAAAGTTTGGTCCCCATCGGAGCATGTTTGGGTACGATGGTATGGGGAAGGCCAGGATTTTCCATGGCCGCTTAAGCACCAAGAGACTTGAAAAATCCGCATTGGGCACTAATTTTCAATCCAAACATGCTCCAATTGTGACCAAACTTTGCAAGCATCAGACCATGTTTGGGTACGATGGTATGGGGAAGGCCCCGATTTTCCATGGCCTCGTAAGCACCAAGAGACTTGAAAAATTTGCACTGGGCGCAAATTACTAACCCGATCACCCGATCATGACCAAACTTTGCAAGCATGTGGGAGGGGCCCACCCCCACATGCTTGCAAAGTTTGGTCCCTATCGGAGCATGTTTGGGTACGATGGTATGGGGAAAGCCTGGATTTTCCATGGCCTCCTAAGCACGAGACTTGAAAAATCCACACTGGGCGCTAATTACCAATCCAAACATGCTCCAATTCTGACCAAACTTTACAAGCATGTGGGGGTGGGACCCTCCCACATGCTTGCAAAGTTTGATTCCCATCGGAGCATGTTTGGGTACGTTGGTATGGGGAAGACCCGGATTTTCCATGGCCTCTTAAGCACCAAGAGACTTGAAAAATCCACATTGGTTACTCATTACAAATCGAAACATGCTCTGATTGTGACCAAACTTTACAAGCATGTGGGGTTGGGCCCCTCCCACATGCTTGCAAATTTTGGGGTGGGAACCTTCCACATGCTTGCAAAGTTGAAGCATGTTTGGGTACGATGGTATGGGGAAGGCCCAGATTTTCCATGGCCTCAAGAGCACCAAGAGACTTGAAAAATCCACACTGGGTGCCAATTACCAATTCAAACATGCTCCGGTTGTGACCAAACTTTACAAGCATGTGGGAGGGGCCCACTCCCACATGCTTGCAAAGTTTGGTCTCCATCGGAGCATGTTTGGGTACGATGGTACCGGAAAGGCCAGGACTTTCCATGGCCGCTTAAGCACCAAGAGACTTGAAAAATACGCATTGCGCACTAATTTTCAAACCAAACATGCTCCGATTGTGACCAAACTTTGCAAGCATCAGACCATGTTTGGGTACGATGGTATGGGGAAGGCCCCGATTTTCCATGGCCTCGTAAGCACCAAGAGACTTGAATAATCCGCACTCGGCACGAAATACTAACCCGACCACCCGATCATGACCAAACTTTGCAAGCATGTGGGAGGGGCCCACCCCACATGCTTGCAAAGTTTGGTCCCCATCAAAGCATGTTTGGGTACGATGGTATGGGGAAGGCCCGGATTTTCCATGGCCTCAAGAACACCAAGAGACTTGAAAAATCCACACTTGTGGGCGGTAATTACCAATTCAAACATGCTCCGGTTGAGACCAAACTTTGCAAGCATGTGGGAGGGGCCCACTCCCACATTCTTGCAAAGTTTGGTCCCCATCGGAGCATGTTTGGGTACAATGGTATGGGGAAGGCTCGGATTTTCTATGGCCTCTTAAGCACCAAGAGATTTGAAAAATCTGCATTGAACACTAATTTTCAATCCAAACATGCTCCGATTGTGTCCACACTTTGCAAGCATGTGGGGGTGGGCCCCTCCCACATGCTTTCAAAGTTTGGTTCCCATCGAAGCATGTTTGGGTACGATGGTATGGGGAAGGCCTCGATTTTCCATGGCCTCGTAGCACCAAGAGACTTGAAAAATCCACACTGGGCGCGAATAACTAACCCGACCACGCTCCGATCATGACCAAACTTTGCAAGCATGTGGGAGGGGCCCACCCCCACATGCTTGCAAAATTTGGTTCCCATCGGCGAATGTATGGGTATGATGGTGTGGGGAAGGCCCGGATTTTTCAATGCCTCCTAAGCACCAAGAGACTTGACAAATCCACACTGGGCACTAATTACCTATCCAAACATGCTCCGATTCTGACCAAACTTTGCAAGCATGTGGGGGTGGGCCCCTTCCACATGCTTGCAAAGGTTGGTTCCCATCGAAGCATGTTTGGGTACGATGATATGGGGAAGACCCGGATTTTCCATGGCCTCTTAAGCACCAAGAGACTTGAAAAATCTGCACTGGGCGCTAATTACTAACCTGAACGTGCTTCGATCATGACCAATTTTTGCAAGCATGTGGGAGGGACCCACATCCACATGCTTGGAAAGTTTGGTCCCCATCGGAGCATGTTTGGGTACGATGGTATGGGGAAGGCCCGGATTTTCCATGGCCTCTTAAGCACCAAGAGACTTGAAAAATCATCATTGGGCACTCATTACAAATCGAAACATGCTCCGATTGTGACCAAACTTTACAAGCATGTGGGGGTGGGCCCCTCCCACATGCTTGCAAAGTTTGGTTCCCATTGAAGCATGTTTGGGTACGATGGTTTGGGGAAGGCCCGGATTTTCCATGGCCTCAAGAGCACCGAGAAACTTGAAAAATCCACACTGGGCACTAATTACCAATTCAAACATGCTCCGATTGTGACCAAAATTTGCAAGCATGAGGGATGGGCCCACTCCCACATGCTTGCAAAGTTTGGTCCCCATCAGAGCATGTTTGGGTATGATGGTATGGGGAAGGCCAGGACTTTCCATGGCCGCTTAAGCACCAAGAGACTTGAAAAGTCCGCATTGGGCACTAATTTTCAATCCAAACATGCTCCAATTGTGACCAAACTTTGCAAGCATTAGACCATGTTTGGGTACGATGGCATGGGGAAGGCCCCGATTTTCCATGGCCTCGTAAGCACCAAGAGACTTGAAAAATCTGCACTGGGCGCGAATTACTAACCCAACCACCCGATCATGACCAAACTTTGCAAGCATGTGAGAGGGGCCCACCCCCACATGCTTGCAAAGTTTAGTCCCCATCGGAGCATGTTTGGGTACGATGGTATGCGGAAGGCCTGGACTGTCCATGGCCTCCTAAGCACCAAGAGACTTGAAAAATCCACAGTGGGCGCTAATTACCAATTCAAACATGTTCCAATTCTGACCAAAATTTACAAGCATGTGGGGGTGGCCCCTCCCACATGCTTGCAAAGTTTGATTTCCATCGGAGCATGTTTGGGTACGATGGTATGGAGAAGACCTAGATTTTCCATAGCCTCTTAAGCACCAAGAGACTTGAAAAATCCACATTGGGCACTCATTACAAATCGAAACATGCTCCGATTGTGACCAAACTTTACAAGCATGTGGGGGTGGGCCCCTCCCACATGCTTGCAAAGTTTGGTTCCCATCGAAGCATGTTTGGGTATGATGGTATGGGGAAGGCCCGGATTTACCATGGCCTCGAGCACCAAGAGACTTGAAAAATCTGCATTGAGCACTAATTTTCAATCCAAACATGCTCCGATTGTGACCACACGTTGCAAGCATGTGGGGGTGGGCCCCTCCCACATGCTTTCAAAGCTTGGTTCCCATCGAAGCATGTTTGGGTACGATGGTATGGGGAAGGCCCCGATTTTCCATGGCCTCGTAAGCACCAAGAGACTTAAAAAATCCGCACTGGGCGCAAATTACTAACCCGACCACCGGATCATGACCAAACTTTGCAAGCATGTGAGAGGGGCCCACTCCCACATGCTTGCAAAGTTTGGTCCCCATCGGAGCATGTTTGGGTACGATGGTATGGGGAAGGCCTACATTTTCCATGGCCTCAAGAGCACCAAGAGACTTGAAAAATCCACACTCGTGGGCGGTAATTACCAATTCAAACATGCTCCGGTTGTGACCAAACTTTGCAAGCATGTGGGAGGGGCCCACTCCCACATGCTTGCAAAGTTTGGTCCCCATCGGAGCATGTTGGGGTACAATGGTATGGGGAAGGGCCGGATTTTCCATGGCCTCTTAAGCACCAAGAGACTTGAAAAATCTGCTATGAGCACTAATTTGCAATCCAAACATGCTCCGATTGTGACCACACGTTGCAAGCATGTGGGGGTGGGCCCCTCCCACATGCTTTCAAAGTTTGGTTCCCATCGAAGCATGTTTGGGTACGATGGTATGGGGAAGGCCCCAATTTTCCATGGCTTTGTAAGCACCAAGAGACTTGAAAAATCCACACTGGGCGCGAATAAGTAACCCGACCACGCTCTGATCATGACCAAACTTTGCAAGCATGTGGGAGGGACCCACCCCCACATGCTTGCTGTAACGTCCCTCCCAAGCCATGTATGTATGTGTCTCTTTTAATATAGATTTCAATAAGAAAAGAGAGTGTAATTAGAAAGAGTGACAATAAGGCTAGAAACATTAGAAAAGTGTTAGAATAAAAATACTAGCTCCAAAAATCCTAAAAGAAATAAGAACATAAGAATAGTTCTATTAAGAGATAAGTATCTCCAAAAATAGAATTTCGATTTTAGGTGATAAGAGGTCATATTTAGAGTACTTTTACACATTTAGAGTCCATGCATACTAAAAATGTGGAAAAACAATGCGTTTCTAAAGATAGTGCGTTTGCGGCTATATACAGACGTTTTTGCCTATTCTGCTCGCGTTGGCTTGTAGACTAGATGCCTTCCCGTTCTTTTGACTGGTTACATGACCATATTCTGAGTTTTTATCAGAGAGTTATGGTCGAAACAGTTTGCTGTTTCTGTCAGGGTCTCTACATAGAGAAAACTGTGAGAAGACAGCAAGTAGCCTCAAGGTAATCCTAGAGTTTGAGATGCATTTATCCCTTCATTCTTATCTAATATCTCAGAAAAGAAGCTTAGATTGCTATAGTCTTTCGGAGGAAGAGACCAAAACTCCATAGCTTTTCTTTTAGAGAAAGAATAGTATGCCGTAGCCCTGTAAGAGAAGGTTATTTTGCCATAGATCTTAGAAAGAGAGAAGAGTCACAGTATGAGTAAGAGGAGATAAATCTTGGAGATGATTGGATGATTTCAATCATAAGAGAAGGTATTAGAAGACTCTATATTCTAAAGCTCTTGTTAATAACGAGCAAAGGCAACGATAAACGACAAATTTCTACAAGGTATATACATATTTTGTTTTTCAATTATATATCATTCTTAGGGGTTGAGGTATGGCCCCGGCTTCTCTATTAATTATTAATAGTGATCTATTTGATTGATTTAGTATTTAAAGTTTGTATTCTTTTAAACAATAGCATATGCCTTAATAAAGAATGTCTTATTGCAATCTCAAGTTGAAATGCTAAAATCTTTGTGAAAAGGATTGCTTTCTTAAAGAAGGTGATATGGATCCTAGTTCTATGATTTAGTGAAGTAAATGGATTGTTATCTTGGTTAAATTAAGGTACAGGTATAACTTCTCCCTGCCTAGACGCTGCCCCGTTCTTGTGCTTGTGTAGCCGGACGGTGGAGACGTTAGTAAGGCCCGGAGTTGGCCCATGGTATCCCTCATACCATTGGGAGAATGAGGTTTGCCGATTGAGGCAAGTGATTGTGATGATACTGCCTAGTTCTGAGGGCCCAGGCTAGTGCGGTGAATTAGCCCACCCTAGTGCGCAGACATCCCTCTGAGGGGCGGGAGGATCGAGCGATGGAGCTTGAGAGGGCGACAGGCCGGCTTGAGTCCTCGCCAGCGGCCGACGATGAGGTGTATGGTCCCGTAGGGTTTTGCCCAGCATGTGGAGGCTGGAAGGCCGAATTCTAGATCATCGGCGGTATAAAGGAAAAGAATAAGAGAGCCACTTTGGCTTGTATGAAATTGATTCATGTTTAACTATGTTTTTATAAATCTTGTCTTTGGTATGATTGTATTGTAGAAAAAGGCTGTTTTAACAAACCTTGTGAAAAGGGTCTTAATTAAGGAACATGTTTGTTTATGTCAAACAGTGTGGTAGGATTAATTAGACAACAAATTGACGCGTGAGTAGGGTGGAAAGTGGGAGGATGGAATGCCCCGACGGCACCATCCTACGGACGGGTGGACCCGATTAGTCGGGTAGCTTTCCAACATACTAAGTGAAAGCCCTACGTTAGATAAATAGGTTCTCGAGCAATTCTATTCTAGAAGACTAGGCCAACGGCTGTGCCTTGCATGGATGAGGAAAAAAGCGTTGTCTCTAGGAATCAAGACTACTAGTTACCCAATTTATGTGATCAATTACCCTATGGGTGATTTGATTTTAGAAGACCACGCTCCCCCTGCGGGATAGAACTAGGTCTTACCTATGAATCGTATCCTTGAATCTCTGTATGGTCAAGGTGTCGATGAGTAGGAAATTTTCTCTAAGATAAGACTTAGCGGACTATCTTAAGCGTTTCCCCTTATTTTGGAAGAGGGGGAACCTTACAAGTGGTATCAGAGCCGATCTTAGTTCCTAGGATTTGTTTTTCAAAGGTTAACTATCAAAGGGATTAAAACAAGTGATTGTTTATCATATGAGGACGAATCAATCATCTCTACTGGCCATAGAAGTGATTTGAATATCCTCACATGTTGAGACGATCATCCTATGAAATTGTGCTTGTATCTTGGGGGTGCACACGCAAGATATTTGTACAATAAATTTGAGAAATAAGATTGGGGAGAAAACCTTTTGTGAGGAAAACATAGGGTGATCAATTTAAGAAACTAGTGAGAGACTGAATGAATGGAAGGATAGACCGAAACTTGTTTAGAGAAATTTTCAGGATATATCTCATCAACTTGCATATTATAAATTATTAAGATTATAACTCCATTAAGGTTTGAATAGTTGACGTGTGAATGCCATCCATTGGATGCTTTACACTCCAAGATCTTGAATCCATCTCAGACAATGGGTCTAACTTTGGATGTGTAATTCCCAGAGGATAATGCTCTTAGATGTGTTAATCCCAAGATACTAGAAAACTAATCATCTTAGATGTGTCAATCCTGATAATCTTTGGATGTGTCAATCCCAAGGCACCAGATGTGTAATTCTCAAAAAAATGAAGATCTCAGATGTGTTAGTCTTGACTACCTTCAAATGCGGTGCTATGATGAAAGAAGCAAGCTCACCCTTGCTCGCGTCTAAAAATCGTAAGAAATGCCAAATTAGTTGGAAGCATTGTTGTCAATTTAACCATTGGAGCTAGAAAGTTAGAAGCATTGTTGTCAATCTAACCACTAGAGCTAGAATCAGTTATGAGATGCCATGAAAGTACATCTTCGTGAAAGGTTTTGTCCTCTAGGATTTCGAGAGGATAAAATGAACGAATTTTTAGAGCTAACCCAAGAAAGGAAGACCCTAAAAGAATACCACCTAAACTTCTCCGATTTGCTCCAGAGATGGATGAGGTAACTCTTCTCCATTGATTCATTTGGAAGCTTAATCTACCTTTGAATAACCTCATCAAGAATGAAAAACCATCCTCTATTTCAGAAGCCATAATTATAGCCAGAGACTGTGATAAAGTTTTATATATATATATATAGAAAGTGTCGAGAAGAACATGAGTCCTTCCATGTTAATCAAGAAGAGGTCCCCTAATTCAAGAGGAACGTCAAGCCCACCCTTGGCTACAAGGAATCATGAGCTAGAGCAAAAATTAGGTCAAGAAATAGGGATAGTAGGGTTAAAGTTAACCGAATTCAACAAGTATTTCTGTGAGTAAATAGAAGAGGATTGGTGCAAGATTCATGTGAAGTAGTGTGCATGATGAATAGAGGTATTCTACAAGACGATACTAAGATTATGAAATTGTTATCATAGGTTAGATTGCGTAATAGATTGATTTCCTTACGTTTTTCTATGATAATTTATTAAGTACCATATTACATGGAGGCATAGAATAAGGATTTCGAAGGTTCATATCATATGAGAGGTATATGATGCATGAAATTAGGATAATAAGGCCAATTAATTTTAGAATAATAAAGACCTTTTGGAGGCACAACAAAACGAGCCAAGCACATGAAATAAAAGACTCTTTAAGAACAATGTTTAGATAAAAGAGAATTTTTACCTAGTGTGGGGACACCACTTTGAAAGAGACAAGAGGATTCACTTAGATACTACCCCAGCTCGCGAGATGAGGACATCTCGAATCTTTTAAGTGGGGGAGATTGTAACGTCCCTCCCAAGCCATGTATGTATGTGTCTCTTTTAATATAGATTTCAATAAGAAAAGAGAGTGTAATTAGAAAGAGTGACAATAAGGCTAGAAACATTAGAAAAGTGTTAGAATAAAAATATTAGCTCCAAAAATCCTAAAAGAAATAAGAACATAAGAATAGTTCTATTAAGAGATAAGTATCTCCAAAAATAGAATTTCGATTTTAGGTGATAAGAGGTCATATTTAGAGTACTTTTACACATTTAGAGTCCATGCATACTAAAAATGTGGAAAAACAACGCGTTTCTAAAGATAGTGCGTTTGCGGCTATATACAGACGTTTTTGCCTATTCTGCTCGCGTGGGCTTGTAGACTAGATGCCTTCCCGTTCTTTTGACTGGTTACATGACCATATTCTGAGTTTTTATCAGAGAGTTATGGTCGAAACAGTTTGCTGTTTCTGTCAGGGTCTCTACATAGAGAAAACTGTGAGAAGACAGCAAGTAGCCTCAAGGTAATCCTAGAGTTTGAGATGCATTTATCCCTTCATTCTTATCTAATATCTCAGAAAAGAATCTTAGATTGCTATAGTCTTTCGGAGGAAGAGACCAAAACTCCATAGCTTTTCTTTTAGAGAAAGAATAGTATGCCGTAGCCCTGTAAGAGAAGGTTATTTTGCCATAGATCTTAGAAAGAGAGAAGAGTCACAGTATGAGTAAGAGGAGATAAATCTTGGAGATGATTGGATGATTTCAATCATAAGAGAAGGTATTAGAAGACTCTATATTCTAAAGCTCTTGTTAATAACGAGCAAAGGCAACGATAAACGACAAATTTCTACAAGGTATATACATATTTTGTTTTTCAATTATATATCATTCTTAGGGGTTGAGGTATGGCCCCGGCTTCTCTATTAATTATTAATAGTGATCTATTTGATTGATTTAGTATTTAAAGTTTGTATTCTTTTAAACAATAGCATATGCCTTAATAAAGAATGTCTTATTGCAATCTCAAGTTGAAATGCTAAAATCTTTGTGAAAAGGATTGCTTTCTTAAAGAAGGTGATATGGATCCTAGTTCTATGATTTAGTGAAGTAAATGGATTGTTATCTTGGTTAAATTAAGGTACAGGTATAACTTCTCCCTGCCTAGACGCTGCCCCGTTCTTGTGCTTGTGTAGCCGGACGGTGGAGACGTTAGTAAGGCCCGGAGTTGGCCCATGGTATCCCTCATACCATTGGGAGAATGAGGTTTGCCGATTGAGGCAAGTGATTGTGATGATACTGCCTAGTTCTGAGGGCCCAGGCTAGTGCGGTGAATTAGCCCACCCTAGTGCGCAGACATCCCTCTGAGGGGCGGGAGGATCGAGCGATGGAGCCTGAGAGGGCGACAGGCCGGCTTGAGTCCTCGCCAGCGGCCGACGATGAGGTGTATGGTCCCGTAGGGTTTTGCCCAGCATGTGGAGGCTGGAAGGCCGAATTCTAGATCATCGGCGGTATAAAGGAAAAGAATAAGAGAGCCACTTTGGCTTGTATGAAATTGATTCATGTTTAACTATGTTTTTATAAATCTTGTCTTTGGTATGATTGTATTGTAGAAAAAGGCTGTTTTAACAAACCTTGTGAAAAGGGTCTTAATTAAGGAACATGTTTGTTTATGTCAAACAGTGTGGTAGGATTAATTAGACAACAAATCGCGTGAGTAGGGTGGAAAGTGGGAGGATGGAATGCCCCGACGGCACCATCCTACGGACGGGTGGACCCGATTAGTCGGGTAGCTTTCCAACATACTAAGTGAAAGCCCTACGTTAGATAAATAGGTTCTCGAGCAATTCTATTCTAGAAGACTAGGCCAACGGCTGTGCCTTGCATGGATGAGGAAAAAAGCGTTGTCTCTAGGAATCAAGACTACTAGTTACCCAATTTATGTGATCAATTACCCTATGGGTGATTTGATTTTAGAAGACCACGCTCCCCCTGCGGGATAGAACTAGGTCTTACCTATGAATCGTATCCTTGAATCTCTGTATGGTCAAGGTGTCGATGAGTAGGAAATTTTCTCTAAGATAAGACTTAGCGGACTATCTTAAGCGTTTCTCCCATTTGTGGAAGGGGGGAACCTTACACTTGCAAAGTGTGGTTCCCATAGGAGCATGTTTGGGTACGATAGTATGGGGAAGGCCCGGATTTTCCATCGCCACCTAAGCACCAAGAGACATGACAAATCCACACTGGGCGCTAATTACCAATCCAAATATGCTCCGATTCTGACCAAAATTTGCAAGCATGTGGGGGTGGGCCTCTTCCACCTACTTCCAAAGTTTGATTCACATCGGAGCATGTTTGGGTACGATGATATGGGGAAGGCCTCGATTTTCCATGGCCTCTTAAGCACCAAGAGACTTGAAAAATCTGCAGTGGATGCTCATAAAGAAGACCATAATGTGCAGTGGTCTTTACATATCGCATAATGCGTCTCACTGCATCCAAATGAGGTTTTCTGGGACTAATTACTAACCCGAACATGCTCCGATCATGACCAATTTTTACAAGCATGTGGGAGGGGCCCACATCCACATGCTTGGAAAGTTTGGTCCCCATCAGAGCATGTTTGGGTACGATGGTATGGGGAAGGCCCGGATTTTCCATGGCCTCTTAAGCACCAAAAGACTTGAAAAATCCACATTGGGCACTCATTACAAATCGAAGCATGCTCCGATTGTGACCAAACTTTACAAGCATGTGGGGGTGGGCCCCTCCCACATGCTTGCAAAGTTTGGTTCCCATCGAAGCATGTTTGGGTACGATGGTATGGGAATGGCCCGGATTATCCATGGCCTCAGGAGCACCAAGAGACTTGAGAAATCCACACTAGCTGCTAATTACCAATTCAAACATGCTCCGGTTGTGACCAAACTTTGCAAGCATGTGGGAGGGACCCACTCCCACATGCTTGCAAAGTTTGGTCCCCATCGGAGCATGTTTGGGTACGATGGTATGGGGAAGGCCAGGATTTTCCATGGCCGCTTAAGCACCAAGAGACTTGAAAAATCCGCATTGGGCACTAATTTTCAATCCAAACATGCTCCAATTGTGACCAAACTTTGCAAGCATCAGACCATGTTTGGGTACGATGGTATGGGGAAGGCCCCGATTTTCCATGGCCTCGTAAGCACCAAGAGACTTGAAAAATTTGCACTGGGCGCGAATTACTAACCCGATCACCCGATCATGACCAAACTTTGCAAGCATGTGGGAGGGTCCCACCCCCACATGCTTGCAAAGTTTGAACCCTATCGGAGCATGTTTGGGTACGATGGTATGGGGAAAGCCTGGATTTTCCATGGCCTCCTAAGCACGAGACTTGAAAAATCCACACTGGGCGCTAATTACCAATCCAAACATGCTCCAATTCTGACCAAACTTTACAAGCATGTGGGGGTGGGCCCCTCCCACATGCTTGCAAAGTTTGATTCCCATCGGAGCATATTTGGGTACGTTGGTATGGGGAAGACCCGGATTTTCCATGGCCTCTTAAGCACCAAGAGACTTGAAAAATCCACATTGGTTACTCATTACAAATCGAAACATGCTCTGATTGTGACCAAACTTTAGAAGCATGTGGGGTTGGGCCCCTCCCACATGCTTGCAAATCTTGGGGGTGGGAACCTTCCACATGCTTGCAAAGTTGAAGCATGTTTGGGTACGATGGTATGGGGAAGGCCCAGATTTTCCATGGCCTCAAGAGCACCAAGAGACTTGAAAAATCCACACTGGGTGCCAATTACCAATTCAAACATGCTCCGGTTGTGACCAAACTTTGCAAGCATGTGGGAGGGGCCTACTCCCACATGCTTGCAAAGTTTGGTCTCCATCGGAGCATGTTTGGGTACGATGGTACGGAAAAGGCCAGGACTTTCCATGGCCTCTTAAGCACCAAGAGACTTGAAAAATACGCATTGCGCACTAATTTTCAATCCAAACATGCTCCGATTGTGACCAAACTTTGCAAGCATCAGACCATGTTTGGGTACGATGGTATGGGGAAGGCCCCGATTTTCCATGGCCTCGTAAGCACCAAGAGACTTGAATAATCCGCACTCGGCACGAAATACTAACCCGACCACCCGATCATGACCAAACTTTGCAAGCATGTGGGAGGGGCCCACCCCACATGCTTGCAAAGTTTGGTCCCCATCAAAGCATGTTTGGGTACGATGGTATGGGGAAGGCCCGGATTTTCCATGGCCTCAAGAACACCAAGAGACTTGAAAAATCCACACTTGTGGGCGGTAATTACCAATTCAAACATGCTCCGGTTGAGACCAAACTTTGCAAGCGTGTGGGAGGGGTCCACTCCCACATTCTTGCAAAGTTTGGTCCCCATCGGAGCATGTTTGGGTACAATGGTATGGGGAAGGCCCGGATTTTCCATGGCCTCGTAAGCACCAAGAGACTTAAAAAATCCGCACTGGGTGCAAATTACTAACCCGACCACCGGATCATGACCAAACTTTGCAAGCATGTGAGAGGGGCCCACTCCCACATGCTTGCAAAGTTTGGTCCCCATCGGAGCATGTTTGGGTACGATGGTATGGGGAAGGCCCGGATTTTCCATGGCCTCAAGAGCACCAAGAGACTTGAAAAATCCACACTCGTGGGCGGTAATTTCCAATTCAAACATGCTCCCGTTGTGACCAAACTTTGCAAGCATGTGGGAGGGGCCCACTCCCACATGCTTGCAAAGTTTGGTCCCCATCGGAGCATGTTTGGTATGGGGAAGGGCCGGATTCTCCATGGCCTCTTAAGCACCAAGAGACTTGAAAAATCTGCTATGAGCACTAATTTGCAATCCAAACATGCTCCGATTGTGACCACATGTTGCAAGCATGTGGAGGTGGGCCCCTCCCACATGCTTTCAAAGTTTGGTTCCCATCGAAGCATGTTTGGGTACGATGGTATGGGGAAGGCCCCGATTTTCCATGGCATTGTAAGCACCAAGAGACTTGAAAAATCTGCACTGGGCGCAAATAAGTAACCCGGCCACGCTCCGATCATGACCAAACTTTGCAAGCATGTGGGAGGGACCCACCCCCACATGCTTGCAAAGTTTGTTTCCCATCGAAGCATGTTTGGGTATGATGGTATGGGGAAGGCCCGGATTTTCCATGGCCTCCTAAGCACCAAGAGACTTGAGAAATCCACTCTAGGGGCTAATTACCAATCCAAACATGCTCCGATTCTGACCAAACTTTGCAAGCATGTGCGGGTGGGCCCCTTCCACATGCTTGCAAAGTTTTCTTCCCATTGGAGCATGTTTGGGTACGATGATATGGGGAAGGCCCGGATTTTCCATGGCCTCTTAAGCACCAAGAGACTTGAAAACTCTGCACTGGGCGCTAATTACTAACCCGAACATGCTCCGATCATGACCAACTTTTGCAAGCATGTGGGAGGGATGCACATCCACATGTTTGGAAAGTTTGGTCCCACCCATCAGAGCATATTTGGGTACGATGGTATGGGGAAGGCCAGGATTTTCCATGGCCTCTTAAGCACCAAAAGACTTGAAAAATCCACATTGGGCACTCATTACAAATCGAAACATGCTCTGATTGTGACCAAACTTTACAAGCATGTGGGGGTGGGCCCCTCCCACATGCTTGCAAAGTTTGGGGTGGGCCCCTTCCACATGCTTGCAAAGTTTGGCTCCCATCGAAGCATGTTTGGGTACGATGGTATGGGGAAGGCCCGGATTTTCCATGGCCTCAAGAGCACCAAGAGACTTGAAAAATCCACACTGTGCGCTAATTACCAATTCAAACTTGCTCCCGTTGTGACCAAACTTTGCAAGCATGTGGGAAGGGCCCACTCCCACATGCTTGCAAAGTTTGGTCCCCATCGGAGCATGTTTGGGTACGATGGTATGGGGAAGGCCAAGATTTTCCATGGCCGCTTAAGCACCAAGAGACTTGAAAAATCCGCATTGGGCACTAATTTTCAATCCAAACATGCTCCGATTATGACCAAACTTTGCAAGCATCGGACCATGTTTGGGTACGATGGTATGGGGAAGGCCCTGATTTTCCATGGCCTCGTAAGCACCAAGAGACTTGAAAAATCCGCTTTGGGTGCAAATTACTAACCCGACCACCCGATCATGACCAAACTTTGCAAGCATGTGAGAGGGGCCCACCCCCACATGCTTGCAAAGTTTGGTCCCCATTGGAGCATGTTTGGGTACGATGGTATGGGGAAGGCCCGGATTTTCCATGGTCTCAAGAGCACCAAAAGACTTGAAAATTCCACACTCGTGGGCGGTAATTACCAATTCAAACATGCTCCGGTTGTGACCAAACTTTGCAAGCATGTGGGAGGGGCACACTCCCACATGCTTGCAAATTTTGGTCCCCATCGGAGCATGTTTGGGTACAATGGTATGGGGAAGGCCCGGATTTTCCATGGCCTCTTAAGCACCAAGAGACTTGAAAAATCTGCATTGAGCACTAATTTTCAATCCAAACATGCTCCGATTGTGACCACACTTTGCAAGCATGTGGGAGTGGGCCCCTCCCACATGCTTTCAAAGTTTGGTTTCCATCGAAGCATGTTTGGGTACGATGGTATGGGGAAGGCACCCCGATTTTCCATGGCCTTGTAAGCACCAAGAGACTTAAAAAATACTCACTGGGCACGAATAAATAACCCGGCCACGCTCCGATCATGACCAAACTTTGCAAGCATGTGGGAGGGGCCCACCCCCACATGCTTGCAAAGTTTGTTTCCCATCGAAGCATGTTTGGGTATGATGGTATGGGGAAGGCCCGGATTTTCCATGGCCTCCTAAGCAACAAGAGACTCGAGAAATCCACACTAGGGGCTAATTACCAATCCAAACATACTCCGATTCTGACCAAACTTTGCAAGCATGTGGGGGTGGGCCCCTTCCACATGCTTGCAAAGTTTGGTTCCCATTGGAGCATGTTTGGGTATGATGATATGGGGAACGCTCGGACTTTCCATGCCCTCTTAAGCACCAAGAGACTTGAAAACTCTGCACTGGGTGCTAATTACTAACCCGAACATGCTCAAATCATGACCAATTTTTGCAAGCATGTGGGAGAGGCCCACATCCACATGTTTGGAAAGTTGGTCCCACCCATCAAAGCATATTTGGGTACGATGGTATGGGGAAGGCCTGGATTTTCCATGGCCTCTTAAGCACCAAGAGACTTGAAAAATCCACATTGGGCACTCATTACAAATCGAAACATGCTCCGATTGTGACCAAACTTTACAAGCATGTGGGGGTGGGCCCCTCCCACATGCTTGCAAAGTTTGGGGTGGGCCCCTCCCACATGCTTGCAAAGTTTGGTTCCCATCAAAGCATGTTTGGGTACGATGGTATGGGGAAGACCCGGATTTTCCATGGCCTTAAGAGCACCAAGAGACTTGAAAAATCCACACTGGGCACTAATTACCAATTCAAACTTACTCCGGTTGTGACCAAACTTTGCAAGCATGTGGGAAGGGCCCACTCCCACATGCTTGCAAAGTTTGGTCCCCATCGGAGCATGTTTGGGTACGATGGTATAGGGAAGGCCATGAATTTCCATGGCCGCTTAAGCACCAAGAGACTTGAAAAATCCGCATTGGGCACTAATTTTCAATCCAAACATGCTCCGATTGTGACCAAACTTTGCAAGCATCGGACCATGTTTGGGTACGATGGTATGGTGAAGGCCCCGATTTTCCATGGCCTCGTAAGCACCAAGAGACTTGAAAAATCCGCACTAGGGGCAAATTCCTAACGCGACCACCCGATCATGACCAAACTTTGCAAGCATGTGGGAGGGGCCCACCCCCACATGCTTGCAAAGTTTGGTCCCCATCGGAGTATGTTTGGGTACGATGGTATGGGGAAGGCCCGGATTTTCCATGGTCTCAAGAGCACCAAGAGACTTGAAAAATCCACACTGGTGGGCGGTAATTACCAATTCAAACATGCTCTCGTTGTGACCAAACTTTGCAAGCATGTGCGAGGGGCCCACTCCCACATGCTTGCAAAGTTTGGTCCCCATCGGAGCATGTTTGGGTACAATGGTATGGGGAAGGCCCGGATTTTCCATAGCCTCTTAAGCACCAAGAGACTTGAAGAATCTGCATTGAGCACTAATTCTCAATCCAAACATGCTCTGATTGTGACCACACTTTGCAAGCATGTGGGGGTGGGCCCCTCCCACATGCTTTCAAAGTTTGGTTCCCATCAAAGCATGTTTGGGTACGATGGTATGGGGAAGGCCCTGATTTTCCATGGCCTTGTAAGCACCAAGAGACTTAAAAAATCCGCACTGGGCGTGAATAAGTACCCCGACCACGCTCCGATCATGACCAAACTTTGCAAGCATGTGGGTGGGGCCCACTCCCACATGCTTGCAAAGTTTGGTTCCCATCAAAGCATGTTTGGGTATGATGGTATGGGGAAGGCCCAGATTTTCCATGGCCTCCTAAGCACCAAGAGACTTGAGAAATCCACACTAGGGGCTAATTACCAATTTAAACATGCTCCGATTCTGACCAAACTTTGCAAGCATGTGGGGTTGGGCCCCTTCCACATGCTTGCAAAGTTTGCTTCCCATTGGAGCATGTTTGGGTATGATGATATGGGGAAGGCCCGGATTTTCCATGGCCTCTTAAGCACCAAGAGACTTGAAAACTCTACACTAACCCAAACATGCTCCGATCATGACCAATTTTTGCAAGCATGTGGGAGGGGCCCACATCCACATGTTTAGAAAGTTTGGTCCCACCCATCAGAGCATATTTGGGTACGATGGTATGGGGAAGGCCCGGATTTTCCATGGCCTCTTAAGCACCAAGAGACTCATTGGGCACTCATTACAAATTGAAACATGCTCCGATTGTGACCAAACTTTACAAGCATGTGGGGGTGGGCCCCTCCCACATGCTTGCAAAGTTTGGGGTGGGCCCCTCCCAAATGCTTGCAAAGTTTGCTTCCCATCGAAGCATGTTTGGGTACGATGGTATGGGGAAGGCCCGGATTTTCCATGGCCTCAAGAGCACCAAGAGACTTGAAAAATCCACACTGGGCGCTAATTACCAATTTAAACTTGCTCCGGTTGTGACCAAACTTTGCAAGCATGTGGGAAGGGCCCACTCCCACATGCTTGCAAAGTTTGGTGCCCATCGGAGCATGTTTGGGTACGATGGTATGGGGAAGGCCAGGACTTTCCATGGCCGCTTAAGCACCAAGAAACTTGAAAACTCCGCATTGGGCACTAGTTTTCAATCCAAACATGCTCCGATTGTGACCAAACTTTGCAAGCATCGGACCATGTTTGGGTACGATGGTATGGTAAGGGCCCCGATTTTCCCAAGAGACTTAAAAAATCCACACTGGGCGCAAATTACTAACCCGACCACCCAATCATGACCAAACTTTGCAAGCATGTGGGAGGGGCCCACCCCCACATACTTGCAAAGTTTGGTCCCCATCGGAGCATGGTTGGGTACAATGGTATGGGGAAGGCCCGGATTTTCCATGGCCTCAAGAGCACCAAGAGACTTGAAAAATCCACACTCGTGGGCGGTAATTACCAATTCAAACATGCTCCGGTTGTGACCAAACTTTGCAAGCATGTGGGAGGGGCCCAGTCCCACATGCTTGCAAAGTTTGGTCTTCATCGGAGCATGTTGGGGTACAATGGTATGGGGAAGGCCCGGATTTTTTATGGCCTCTTAAGCACCAACAAGAGACTTGAAAAATCTGCATTGAGCACTAATTTTCAATCCAAACATGCTCCGATTGTGACCACACGTTGCAAGCATGTGGGGGTGGGCCCCTCCCACATGCTTTCAGAGCTTGGTTCCCATCGAAGCATGTTTGGGTACGATGGTATGGGGAAGGCCCCGATTTTCCATGGCCTCGTAAGCACCAAGAGACTTAAAAAATCTGCACTGGGCGCAAATTACTAACCCGACCACCGGATCATGACCAAACTTTGCAAGCATGTGAGAGGGGCCCACTCCCACATGCTTGCAAAGTTTGGTCCCCATCGGAGCATGTTTGGGGACGATGGTATGGGGAAGGCCTAGATTTTCCATGGCCTCAAGAGCACCAAGAGACTTGAAAAATCCACACTCGTGGGCGGTAATTACCAATTCAAACATGCTCCGGTTGTGACCAAACTTTGCAAGCATGTGGGAGGGGCCCACTCCCACATGCTTGCAAAGTTTGGTCCCCATCGGAGCATGTTGGGGTACAATGGTATGGGGGAGGGCCGGATTTTCCATGGCCTCTTAAGCACCAAGAGACTTGAAAAATCTGCTATGAGCACTAATTTGCAATCCAAACATGCTCGGATTGTGACCACACGTTGCAAGCATGTGGGGGTGGGCCCCTCCCACATTCTTTCAAAGTTTGGTTCCCATCGAAGCATGTTTGGGTACGATGGTATGGGGAAGGCCCCGATTTTCCATGGCCTTGTAAGCACCAAGAGACTTGAAAAATCCACACTGGGCGCGAATAAGTAACCCGACCACGCTCCGATCATGACCAAACTTTGCAAGCATGTGGGAGGGACCCACCCCCACACGCTTGCAAAGTGTGGTTCCCATAGGAGCATGTTTGGGTACGATAGTATGGGGAAGGCCCGGATTTTCCATGGCCACCTAAGCTATAAGAGACATGACAAATCCACACTGGGCGCTAATTACCAATCCAAATATGCTCCGATTCTGACCAAACTTTGCAAGCATGTGGGGTGGGCCTCTTCCACCTGCTTGCAAAGTTTGGTTCCCATCGGAGCATGTTTGGGTACGATGATATGGGGAAGGCCTCGATTTTCCATGGCCTCTTAAGCACCAAGAGACTTGAAAAATCTGCACTGGATGCTCATAAAGAAGACCATAATGTGCAGTGGTCTTTACATATCGCATAATGCGTCTCACTGCATCCAAATGAGGTTTTCTGGGACTAATTACTAACCCGAACATGCTCCGATCATGACCAATTTTTACAAGCATGTGGGAGGGGCCCACATCCACATGCTTGGAAAGTTTGGTCCCCATCAGAGCGTGTTTGGGTACGATGGTATGGGGAAGGCCCGGATTTTCCATGGCCTCTTAAGCACCAAAAGACTTGAAAAATCCACATTGGGCACTCATTACAAATCGAAGCATGCTCCGATTATGACCAAACTTTACAAGCATGTGGGGGTGGGCCCCTCCCACATGCTTGCAAAGTTTGGTTCCCATCGAAGCATGTTTGGGTACGATGGTATGGGAATGGCCCGGATTATCCATGGCCTTAAGAGCACCAAGAGACTTGAAAAATCCACACTAGCCGCTAATTACCAATTCAAACATACTCCGGTTGTGACCAAACTTTGCAAGCATGTGGGAGGGACCCACTCCCACATGCTTGCAAAGTTTGGTCCCCATCGGAGCATGTTTGGGTACGATGGTATGGGGAAGGCCAGGATTTTCCATGGCCGCTTAAGCACCAAGAGACTTGAAAAATCCGCATTGGGCACTAATTTTCAATCCAAACATGCTCCAATTGTGACCAAACTTTGCAAGCATCAGACCATGTTTGGGTACGATGGTATGGGGAAGGCCCCGATTTTCCATGGCCTCGTAAGCACCAAGAGACTTGAAAAATTTGCACTGGGCGCAAATTACTAACCCGATCACCCGATCATGACCAAACTTTGCAAGCATGTGGGAGGGGCCCACCCCCACATGCTTGCAAAGTTTGGTCCCTATCGGAGCATGTTTGGGTACGATGGTATGGGGAAAGCCTGGATTTTCCATGGCCTCCTAAGCACGAGACTTGAAAAATCCACACTGGGCGCTAATTACCAATCCAAACATGCTCCAATTCTGACCAAACTTTACAAGCATGTGGGGGTGGGACCCTCCCACATGCTTGCAAAGTTTGATTCCCATCGGAGCATGTTTGGGTACGTTGGTATGGGGAAGACCCGGATTTTCCATGGCCTCTTAAGCACCAAGAGACTTGAAAAATCCACATTGGTTACTCATTACAAATCGAAACATGCTCTGATTGTGACCAAACTTTACAAGCATGTGGGGTTGGGCCCCTCCCACATGCTTGCAAATTCTGGGGTGGGAACCTTCCACATGCTTGCAAAGTTGAAGCATGTTTGGGTACGATGGTATGGGGAAGGCCCAGATTTTCCATGGCCTCAAGAGCACCAAGAGACTTGAAAAATCCACACTGGGTGCCAATTACCAATTCAAACATGCTCCGGTTGTGACCAAACTTTACAAGCATGTGGGAGGGGCCCACTCCCACATGCTTGCAAAGTTTGGTCTCCATCGGAGCATGTTTGGGTACGATGGTACCGGAAAGGCCAGGACTTTCCATGGCCGCTTAAGCACCAAGAGACTTGAAAAATACGCATTGCACACTAATTTTCAAACCGAACATGCTCCGATTGTGACCAAACTTTGCAAGCATCAGACCATGTTTGGGTACGATGGTATGGGGAAGGCCCCGATTTTCCATGGCCTCGTAAGCACCAAGAGACTTGAATAATCCGCACTCGGCACGAAATACTAACCCGACCACCCGATCATGACCAAACTTTGCAAGCATGTGGGAGGGGCCCACCCCACATGCTTGCAAAGTTTGGTCCCCATCAAAGCATGTTTGGGTACGATGGTATGGGGAAGGCCCGGATTTTCCATGGCCTCAAGAACACCAAGAGACTTGAAAAATCCACACTTGTGGGCGGTAATTACCAATTCAAACATGCTCCGGTTGAGACCAAACTTTGCAAGCATGTGGGAGGGGCCCACTCCCACATTCTTGCAAAGTTTGGTCCCCATCGGAGCATGTTTGGGTACAATGGTATGGGGAAGGCTCGGATTTTCTATGGCCTCTTAAGCACCAAGAGATTTGAAAAATCTGCATTGAACACTAATTTTCAATCCAAACATGCTCCGATTGTGTCCACACTTTGCAAGCATGTGGGGGTGGGCCCCTCCCACATGCTTTCAAAGTTTGGTTCCCATCGAAGCATGTTTGGGTACGATGGTATGGGGAAGGCCTCGATTTTCCATGGCCTCGTAGCACCAAGAGACTTGAAAAATCCACACTGGGCGCGAATAACTAACCCGACCACGCTCCGATCATGACCAAACTTTGCAAGCATGTGGGAGGGGCCCACCCCCACATGCTTGCAAAATTTGGTTCCCATCGGCGAATGTATGGGTACGATGGTGTGGGGAAGGCCCGGATTTTTCAATGCCTCCTAAGCACCAAGAGACTTGACAAATCCACACTGGGCACTAATTACCTATCCAAACATGCTCCGATTCTGACCAAACTTTGCAAGCATGTGGGGGTGGGCCCCTTCCACATGCTTGCAAAGGTTGGTTCCCATCGAAGCATGTTTGGGTACGATGATATGGGGAAGACCCGGATTTTCCATGGCCTCTTAAGCACCAAGAGACTTGAAAAATCTGCACTGGGCGCTAATTACTAACCTGAACGTGCTTCGATCATGACCAATTTTTGCAAGCATGTGGGAGGGACCCACATCCACATGCTTGGAAAGTTTGGTCCCCATCGGAGCATGTTTGGGTACGATGGTATGGGGAAGGCCCGGATTTTCCATGGCCTCTTAAGCACCAAGAGACTTGAAAAATCATCATTGGGCACTCATTACAAATCGAAACATGCTCCGATTGTGACCAAACTTTACAAGCATGTGGGGGTGGGCCCCTCCCACATGCTTGCAAAGTTTGGTTCCCATTGAAGCATGTTTGGGTACGATGGTTTGGGGAAGGCCCGGATTTTCCATGGCCTCAAGAGCACCGAGAAACTTGAAAAATCCACACTGGGCACTAATTACCAATTCAAACATGCTCCGATTGTGACCAAAATTTGCAAGCATGAGGGATGGGCCCACTCCCACATGCTTGCAAAGTTTGGTCCCCATCAGAGCATGTTTGGGTATGATGGTATGGGGAAGGCCAGGACTTTCCATGGCCGCTTAAGCACCAAGAGACTTGAAAAGTCCGCATTGGGCACTAATTTTCAATCCAAACATGCTCCAATTGTGACCAAACTTTGCAAGCATTAGACCATGTTTGGGTACGATGGCATGGGGAAGGCCCCGATTTTCCATGGCCTCGTAAGCACCAAGAGACTTGAAAAATCTGCACTGGGCGCGAATTACTAACCCAACCACCCGATCATGACCAAACTTTGCAAGCATGTGAGAGGGGCCCACCCCCACATGCTTGCAAAGTTTAGTCCCCATCGGAGCATGTTTGGGTACGATGGTATGCGGAAGGCCTGGACTGTCCATGGCCTCCTAAGCACCAAGAGACTTGAAAAATCCACAGTGGGCGCTAATTACCAATTCAAACATGTTCCAATTCTGACCAAAATTTACAAGCATGTGGGGGTGGCCCCTCCCACATGCTTGCAAAGTTTGATTTCCATCGGAGCATGTTTGGGTACGATGGTATGGAGAAGACCTAGATTTTCCATAGCCTCTTAAGCACCAAGAGACTTGAAAAATCCACATTGGGCACTCATTACAAATCGAAACATGCTCCGATTGTGACCAAACTTTACAAGCATGTGGGGGTGGGCCCCTCCCACATGCTTGCAAAGTTTGGTTCCCATCGAAGCATGTTTGGGTATGATGGTATGGGGAAGGCCCGGATTTACCATGGCCTCGAGCACCAAGAGACTTGAAAAATCTGCATTGAGCACTAATTTTCAATCCAAACATGCTCCGATTGTGACCACACGTTGCAAGCATGTGGGGGTGGGCCCCTCCCACATGCTTTCAAAGCTTGGTTCCCATCGAAGCATGTTTGGGTACGATGGTATGGGGAAGGCCCCGATTTTCCATGGCCTCGTAAGCACCAAGAGACTTAAAAAATCCGCACTGGGCGCAAATTACTAACCCGACCACCGGATCATGACCAAACTTTGCAAGCATGTGAGAGGGGCCCACTCCCACATGCTTGCAAAGTTTGGTCCCCATCGGAGCATGTTTGGGTACGATGGTATGGGGAAGGCCTACATTTTCCATGGCCTCAAGAGCACCAAGAGACTTGAAAAATCCACACTCGTGGGCGGTAATTACCAATTCAAACATGCTCCGGTTGTGACCAAACTTTGCAAGCATGTGGGAGGGGCCCACTCCCACATGCTTGCAAAGTTTGGTCCCCATCGGAGCATGTTGGGGTACAATGGTATGGGGAAGGGCCGGATTTTCCATGGCCTCTTAAGCACCAAGAGACTTGAAAAATCTGCTATGAGCACTAATTTGCAATCCAAACATGCTCCGATTGTGACCACACGTTGCAAGCATGTGGGGGTGGGCCCCTCCCACATGCTTTCAAAGTTTGGTTCCCATCGAAGCATGTTTGGGTACGATGGTATGGGGAAGGCCCCAATTTTCCATGGCTTTGTAAGCACCAAGAGACTTGAAAAATCCACACTGGGCGCGAATAAGTAACCCGACCACGCTCTGATCATGACCAAACTTTGCAAGCATGTGGGAGGGACCCACCCCCACATGCTTGCTGTAACGTCCCTCCCAAGCCATGTATGTATGTGTCTCTTTTAATATAGATTTCAATAAGAAAAGAGAGTGTAATTAGAAAGAGTGACAATAAGGCTAGAAACATTAGAAAAGTGTTAGAATAAAAATATTAGCTCCAAAAATCCTAAAAGAAATAAGAACATAAGAATAGTTCTATTAAGAGATAAGTATCTCCAAAAATAGAATTTCGATTTTAGGTGATAAGAGGTCATATTTAGAGTACTTTTACACATTTAGAGTCCATGCATACTAAAAATGTGGAAAAACAATGCGTTTCTAAAGATAGTGCGTTTGCGGCTATATACAGACGTTTTTGCCTATTCTGCTCGCGTTGGCTTGTAGACTAGATGCCTTCCCGTTCTTTTGACTGGTTACATGACCATATTCTGAGTTTTTATCAGAGAGTTATGGTCGAAACAGTTTGCTGTTTCTGTCAGGGTCTCTACATAGAGAAAACTGTGAGAAGACAGCAAGTAGCCTCAAGGTAATCCTAGAGTTTGAGATGCATTTATCCCTTCATTCTTATCTAATATCTCAGAAAAGAAGCTTAGATTGCTATAGTCTTTCGGAGGAAGAGACCAAAACTCCATAGCTTTTCTTTTAGAGAAAGAATAGTATGCCGTAGCCCTGTAAGAGAAGGTTATTTTGCCATAGATCTTAGAAAGAGAGAAGAGTCACAGTATGAGTAAGAGGAGATAAATCTTGGAGATGATTGGATGATTTCAATCATAAGAGAAGGTATTAGAAGACTCTATATTCTAAAGCTCTTGTTAATAACGAGCAAAGGCAACGATAAACGACAAATTTCTACAAGGTATATACATATTTTGTTTTTCAATTATATATCATTCTTAGGGGTTGAGGTATGGCCCCGGCTTCTCTATTAATTATTAATAGTGATCTATTTGATTGATTTAGTATTTAAAGTTTGTATTCTTTTAAACAATAGCATATGCCTTAATAAAGAATGTCTTATTGCAATCTCAAGTTGAAATGCTAAAATCTTTGTGAAAAGGATTGCTTTCTTAAAGAAGGTGATATGGATCCTAGTTCTATGATTTAGTGAAGTAAATGGATTGTTATCTTGGTTAAATTAAGGTACAGGTATAACTTCTCCCTGCCTAGACGCTGCCCCGTTCTTGTGCTTGTGTAGCCGGACGGTGGAGACGTTAGTAAGGCCCGGAGTTGGCCCATGGTATCCCTCATACCATTGGGAGAATGAGGTTTGCCGATTGAGGCAAGTGATTGTGATGATACTGCCTAGTTCTGAGGGCCCAGGCTAGTGCGGTGAATTAGCCCACCCTAGTGCGCAGACATCCCTCTGAGGGGCGGGAGGATCGAGCGATGGAGCCTGAGAGGGCGACAGGCCGGCTTGAGTCCTCGCCAGCGGCCGACGATGAGGTGTATGGTCCCGTAGGGTTTTGCCCAGCATGTGGAGGCTGGAAGGCCGAATTCTAGATCATCGGCGGTATAAAGGAAAAGAATAAGAGAGCCACTTTGGCTTGTATGAAATTGATTCATGTTTAACTATGTTTTTATAAATCTTGTCTTTGGTATGATTGTATTGTAGAAAAAGGCTGTTTTAACAAACCTTGTGAAAAGGGTCTTAATTAAGGAACATGTTTGTTTATGTCAAACAGTGTGGTAGGATTAATTAGACAACAAATTGACGCGTGAGTAGGGTGGAAAGTGGGAGGATGGAATGCCCCGACGGCACCATCCTACGGACGGGTGGACCCGATTAGTCGGGTAGCTTTCCAACATACTAAGTGAAAGCCCTACGTTAGATAAATAGGTTCTCGAGCAATTCTATTCTAGAAGACTAGGCCAACGGCTGTGCCTTGCATGGATGAGGAAAAAAGCGTTGTCTCTAGGAATCAAGACTACTAGTTACCCAATTTATGTGATCAATTACCCTATGGGTGATTTGATTTTAGAAGACCACGCTCCCCCTGCGGGATAGAACTAGGTCTTACCTATGAATCGTATCCTTGAATCTCTGTATGGTCAAGGTGTCGATGAGTAGGAAATTTTCTCTAAGATAAGACTTAGCGGACTATCTTAAGCGTTTCCCCTTATTTTGGAAGAGGGGGAACCTTACAAGTGGTATCAGAGCCGATCTTAGTTCCTAGGATTTGTTTTTCAAAGGTTAACTATCAAAGGGATTAAAACAAGTGATTGTTTATCATATGAGGACGAATCAATCATCTCTACTGGCCATAGAAGTGATTTGAATATCCTCACATGTTGAGACGATCATCCTATGAAATTGTGCTTGTATCTTGGGGGTGCACACGCAAGATATTTGTACAATAAATTTGAGAAATAAGATTGGGGAGAAAACCTTTTGTGAGGAAAACATAGGGTGATCAATTTAAGAAACTAGTGAGAGACTGAATGAATGGAAGGATAGACCGAAACTTGTTTAGAGAAATTTTCAGGATATATCTCATCAACTTGCATATTATAAATTATTAAGATTATAACTCCATTAAGGTTTGAATAGTTGACGTGTGAATGCCATCCATTGGATGCTTTACACTCCAAGATCTTGAATCCATCTCAGACAATGGGTCTAACTTTGGATGTGTAATTCCCAGAGGATAATGCTCTTAGATGTGTTAATCCCAAGATACTAGAAAACTAATCATCTTAGATGTGTCAATCCTGATAATCTTTGGATGTGTCAATCCCAAGGCACCAGATGTGTAATTCTCAAAAAAATGAAGATCTCAGATGTGTTAGTCTTGACTACCTTCAAATGCGGTGCTATGATGAAAGAAGCAAGCTCACCCTTGCTCGCGTCTAAAAATCGTAAGAAATGCCAAATTAGTTGGAAGCATTGTTGTCAATTTAACCATTGGAGCTAGAAAGTTAGAAGCATTGTTGTCAATCTAACCACTAGAGCTAGAATCAGTTATGAGATGCCATGAAAGTACATCTTCGTGAAAGGTTTTGTCCTCTAGGATTTCGAGAGGATAAAATGAACGAATTTTTAGAGCTAACCCAAGAAAGGAAGACCCTAAAAGAATACCACCTAAACTTCTCCGATTTGCTCCAGAGATGGATGAGGTAACTCTTCTCCATTGATTCATTTGGAAGCTTAATCTACCTTTGAATAACCTCATCAAGAATGAAAAACCATCCTCTATTTCAGAAGCCATAATTATAGCCAGAGACTGTGATAAAGTTTTATATATATATATATAGAAAGTGTCGAGAAGAACATGAGTCCTTCCATGTTAATCAAGAAGAGGTCCCCTAATTCAAGAGGAACGTCAAGCCCACCCTTGGCTACAAGGAATCATGAGCTAGAGCAAAAATTAGGTCAAGAAATAGGGATAGTAGGGTTAAAGTTAACCGAATTCAACAAGTATTTCTGTGAGTAAATAGAAGAGGATTGGTGCAAGATTCATGTGAAGTAGTGTGCATGATGAATAGAGGTATTCTACAAGACGATACTAAGATTATGAAATTGTTATCATAGGTTAGATTGCGTAATAGATTGATTTCCTTACGTTTTTCTATGATAATTTATTAAGTACCATATTACATGGAGGCATAGAATAAGGATTTCGAAGGTTCATATCATATGAGAGGTATATGATGCATGAAATTAGGATAATAAGGCCAATTAATTTTAGAATAATAAAGACCTTTTGGAGGCACAACAAAACGAGCCAAGCACATGAAATAAAAGACTCTTTAAGAACAATGTTTAGATAAAAGAGAATTTTTACCTAGTGTGGGGACACCACTTTGAAAGAGACAAGAGGATTCACTTAGATACTACCCCAGCTCGCGAGATGAGGACATCTCGAATCTTTTAAGTGGGGGAGATTGTAACGTCCCTCCCAAGCCATGTATGTATGTGTCTCTTTTAATATAGATTTCAATAAGAAAAGAGAGTGTAATTAGAAAGAGTGACAATAAGGCTAGAAACATTAGAAAAGTGTTAGAATAAAAATATTAGCTCCAAAAATCCTAAAAGAAATAAGAACATAAGAATAGTTCTATTAAGAGATAAGTATCTCCAAAAATAGAATTTCGATTTTAGGTGATAAGAGGTCATATTTAGAGTACTTTTACACATTTAGAGTCCATGCATACTAAAAATGTGGAAAAACAACGCGTTTCTAAAGATAGTGCGTTTGCGGCTATATACAGACGTTTTTGCCTATTCTGCTCGCGTTGGCTTGTAGACTAGATGCCTTCCCGTTCTTTTGACTGGTTACATGACCATATTCTGAGTTTTTATCAGAGAGTTATGGTCGAAACAGTTTGCTGTTTCTGTCAGGGTCTCTACATAGAGAAAACTGTGAGAAGACAGCAAGTAGCCTCAAGGTAATCCTAGAGTTTGAGATGCATTTATCCCTTCATTCTTATCTAATATCTCAGAAAAGAATCTTAGATTGCTATAGTCTTTCGGAGGAAGAGACCAAAACTCCATAGCTTTTCTTTTAGAGAAAGAATAGTATGCCGTAGCCCTGTAAGAGAAGGTTATTTTGCCATAGATCTTAGAAAGAGAGAAGAGTCACAGTATGAGTAAGAGGAGATAAATCTTGGAGATGATTGGATGATTTCAATCATAAGAGAAGGTATTAGAAGACTCTATATTCTAAAGCTCTTGTTAATAACGAGCAAAGGCAACGATAAACGACAAATTTCTACAAGGTATATACATATTTTGTTTTTCAATTATATATCATTCTTAGGGGTTGAGGTATGGCCCCGGCTTCTCTATTAATTATTAATAGTGATCTATTTGATTGATTTAGTATTTAAAGTTTGTATTCTTTTAAACAATAGCATATGCCTTAATAAAGAATGTCTTATTGCAATCTCAAGTTGAAATGCTAAAATCTTTGTGAAAAGGATTGCTTTCTTAAAGAAGGTGATATGGATCCTAGTTCTATGATTTAGTGAAGTAAATGGATTGTTATCTTGGTTAAATTAAGGTACAGGTATAACTTCTCCCTGCCTAGACGCTGCCCCGTTCTTGTGCTTGTGTAGCCGGACGGTGGAGACGTTAGTAAGGCCCGGAGTTGGCCCATGGTATCCCTCATACCATTGGGAGAATGAGGTTTGCCGATTGAGGCAAGTGATTGTGATGATACTGCCTAGTTCTGAGGGCCCAGGCTAGTGCGGTGAATTAGCCCACCCTAGTGCGCAGACATCCCTCTGAGGGGCGGGAGGATCGAGCGATGGAGCCTGAGAGGGCGACAGGCCGGCTTGAGTCCTCGCCAGCGGCCGACGATGAGGTGTATGGTCCCGTAGGGTTTTGCCCAGCATGTGGAGGCTGGAAGGCCGAATTCTAGATCATCGGCGGTATAAAGGAAAAGAATAAGAGAGCCACTTTGGCTTGTATGAAATTGATTCATGTTTAACTATGTTTTTATAAATCTTGTCTTTGGTATGATTGTATTGTAGAAAAAGGCTGTTTTAACAAACCTTGTGAAAAGGGTCTTAATTAAGGAACATGTTTGTTTATGTCAAACAGTGTGGTAGGATTAATTAGACAACAAATTGACGCGTGAGTAGGGTGGAAAGTGGGAGGATGGAATGCCCCGACGGCACCATCCTACGGACGGGTGGACCCGATTAGTCGGGTAGCTTTCCAACATACTAAGTGAAAGCCCTACGTTAGATAAATAGGTTCTCGAGCAATTCTATTCTAGAAGACTAGGCCAACGGCTGTGCCTTGCATGGATGAGGAAAAAAGCGTTGTCTCTAGGAATCAAGACTACTAGTTACCCAATTTATGTGATCAATTACCCTATGGGTGATTTGATTTTAGAAGACCACGCTCCCCCTGCGGGATAGAACTAGGTCTTACCTATGAATCGTATCCTTGAATCTCTGTATGGTCAAGGTGTCGATGAGTAGGAAATTTTCTCTAAGATAAGACTTAGCGGACTATCTTAAGCGTTTCTCCCATTTGTGGAAGGGGGGAACCTTACACTTGCAAAGTGTGGTTCCCATAGGAGCATGTTTGGGTACGATAGTATGGGGAAGGCCCGGATTTTCCATCGCCACCTAAGCACCAAGAGACATGACAAATCCACACTGGGCGCTAATTACCAATCCAAATATGCTCCGATTCTGACCAAAATTTGCAAGCATGTGGGGGTGGGCCTCTTCCACCTACTTCCAAAGTTTGATTCACATCGGAGCATGTTTGGGTACGATGATATGGGGAAGGCCTCGATTTTCCATGGCCTCTTAAGCACCAAGAGACTTGAAAAATCTGCAGTGGATGCTCATAAAGAAGACCATAATGTGCAGTGGTCTTTACATATCGCATAATGCGTCTCACTGCATCCAAATGAGGTTTTCTGGGGCTAATTACTAACCCGAACATGCTCCGATCATGACCAATTTTTACAAGCATGTGGGAGGGGCCCACATCCACATGCTTGGAAAGTTTGGTCCCCATCAGAGCATGTTTGGGTACGATGGTATGGGGAAGGCCCGGATTTTCCATGGCCTCTTAAGCACCAAAAGACTTGAAAAATCCACATTGGGCACTCATTACAAATCGAAGCATGCTCCGATTGTGACCAAACTTTACAAGCATGTGGGGGTGGGCCCCTCCCACATGCTTGCAAAGTTTGGTTCCCATCGAAGCATGTTTGGGTACGATGGTATGGGAATGGCCCGGATTATCCATGGCCTCAGGAGCACCAAGAGACTTGAGAAATCCACACTAGCTGCTAATTACCAATTCAAACATGCTCCGGTTGTGACCAAACTTTGCAAGCATGTGGGAGGGACCCACTCCCACATGCTTGCAAAGTTTGGTCCCCATCGGAGCATGTTTGGGTACGATGGTATGGGGAAGGCCAGGATTTTCCATGGCCGCTTAAGCACCAAGAGACTTGAAAAATCCGCATTGGGCACTAATTTTCAATCCAAACATGCTCCAATTGTGACCAAACTTTGCAAGCATCAGACCATGTTTGGGTACGATGGTATGGGGAAGGCCCCGATTTTCCATGGCCTCGTAAGCACCAAGAGACTTGAAAAATTTGCACTGGGCGCGAATTACTAACCCGATCACCCGATCATGACCAAACTTTGCAAGCATGTGGGAGGGTCCCACCCCCACATGCTTGCAAAGTTTGAACCCTATCGGAGCATGTTTGGGTACGATGGTATGGGGAAAGCCTGGATTTTCCATGGCCTCCTAAGCACGAGACTTGAAAAATCCACACTGGGCGCTAATTACCAATCCAAACATGCTCCAATTCTGACCAAACTTTACAAGCATGTGGGGGTGGGCCCCTCCCACATGCTTGCAAAGTTTGATTCCCATCGGAGCATATTTGGGTACGTTGGTATGGGGAAGACCCGGATTTTCCATGGCCTCTTAAGCACCAAGAGACTTGAAAAATCCACATTGGTTACTCATTACAAATCGAAACATGCTCTGATTGTGACCAAACTTTAGAAGCATGTGGGGTTGGGCCCCTCCCACATGCTTGCAAATCTTGGGGGTGGGAACCTTCCACATGCTTGCAAAGTTGAAGCATGTTTGGGTACGATGGTATGGGGAAGGCCCAGATTTTCCATGGCCTCAAGAGCACCAAGAGACTTGAAAAATCCACACTGGGTGCCAATTACCAATTCAAACATGCTCCGGTTGTGACCAAACTTTGCAAGCATGTGGGAGGGGCCTACTCCCACATGCTTGCAAAGTTTGGTCTCCATCGGAGCATGTTTGGGTACGATGGTACGGGAAAGGCCAGGACTTTCCATGGCCTCTTAAGCACCAAGAGACTTGAAAAATACGCATTGCGCACTAATTTTCAATCCAAACATGCTCCGATTGTGACCAAACTTTGCAAGCATCAGACCATGTTTGGGTACGATGGTATGGGGAAGGCCCCGATTTTCCATGGCCTCGTAAGCACCAAGAGACTTGAATAATCCGCACTCGGCACGAAATACTAACCCGACCACCCGATCATGACCAAACTTTGCAAGCATGTGGGAGGGGCCCACCCCACATGCTTGCAAAGTTTGGTCCCCATCAAAGCATGTTTGGGTACGATGGTATGGGGAAGGCCCGGATTTTCCATGGCCTCAAGAACACCAAGAGACTTGAAAAATCCACACTTGTGGGCGGTAATTACCAATTCAAACATGCTCCGGTTGAGACCAAACTTTGCAAGCGTGTGGGAGGGGTCCACTCCCACATTCTTGCAAAGTTTGGTCCCCATCGGAGCATGTTTGGGTACAATGGTATGGGGAAGGCCCGGATTTTCCATGGCCTCGTAAGCACCAAGAGACTTAAAAAATCCGCACTGGGTGCAAATTACTAACCCGACCACCGGATCATGACCAAACTTTGCAAGCATGTGAGAGGGGCCCACTCCCACATGCTTGCAAAGTTTGGTCCCCATCGGAGCATGTTTGGGTACGATGGTATGGGGAAGGCCCGGATTTTCCATGGCCTCAAGAGCACCAAGAGACTTGAAAAATCCACACTCGTGGGCGGTAATTTCCAATTCAAACATGCTCCCGTTGTGACCAAACTTTGCAAGCATGTGGGAGGGGCCCACTCCCACATGCTTGCAAAGTTTGGTCCCCATCGGAGCATGTTTGGTATGGGGAAGGGCCGGATTCTCCATGGCCTCTTAAGCACCAAGAGACTTGAAAAATCTGCTATGAGCACTAATTTGCAATCCAAACATGCTCCGATTGTGACCACATGTTGCAAGCATGTGGAGGTGGGCCCCTCCCACATGCTTTCAAAGTTTGGTTCCCATCGAAGCATGTTTGGGTACGATGGTATGGGGAAGGCCCCGATTTTCCATGGCATTGTAAGCACCAAGAGACTTGAAAAATCTGCACTGGGCGCAAATAAGTAACCCGGCCACGCTCCGATCATGACCAAACTTTGCAAGCATGTGGGAGGGACCCACCCCCACATGCTTGCAAAGTTTGTTTCCCATCGAAGCATGTTTGGGTATGATGGTATGGGGAAGGCCCGGATTTTCCATGGCCTCCTAAGCACCAAGAGACTTGAGAAATCCACTCTAGGGGCTAATTACCAATCCAAACATGCTCCGATTCTGACCAAACTTTGCAAGCATGTGCGGGTGGGCCCCTTCCACATGCTTGCAAAGTTTTCTTCCCATTGGAGCATGTTTGGGTACGATGATATGGGGAAGGCCCGGATTTTCCATGGCCTCTTAAGCACCAAGAGACTTGAAAACTCTGCACTGGGCGCTAATTACTAACCCGAACATGCTCCGATCATGACCAACTTTTGCAAGCATGTGGGAGGGATGCACATCCACATGTTTGGAAAGTTTGGTCCCACCCATCAGAGCATATTTGGGTACGATGGTATGGGGAAGGCCAGGATTTTCCATGGCCTCTTAAGCACCAAAAGACTTGAAAAATCCACATTGGGCACTCATTACAAATCGAAACATGCTCTGATTGTGACCAAACTTTACAAGCATGTGGGGGTGGGCCCCTCCCACATGCTTGCAAAGTTTGGGGTGGGCCCCTTCCACATGCTTGCAAAGTTTGGCTCCCATCGAAGCATGTTTGGGTACGATGGTATGGGGAAGGCCCGGATTTTCCATGGCCTCAAGAGCACCAAGAGACTTGAAAAATCCACACTGTGCGCTAATTACCCATTCAAACTTGCTCCGGTTGTGACCAAACTTTGCAAGCATGTGGGAAGGGCCCACTCCCACATGCTTGCAAAGTTTGGTCCCCATCGGAGCATGTTTGGGTACGATGGTATGGGGAAGGCCAAGATTTTCCATGGCTGCTTAAGCACCAAGAGACTTGAAAAATCCGCATTGGGCACTAATTTTCAATCCAAACATGCTCCGATTATGACCAAACTTTGCAAGCATCGGACCATGTTTGGGTACGATGGTATGGGGAAGGCCCTGATTTTCCATGGCCTCGTAAGCACCAAGAGACTTGAAAAATCCGCTTTGGGTGCAAATTACTAACCCGACCACCCGATCATGACCAAACTTTGCAAGCATGTGAGAGGGGCCCACCCCCACATGCTTGCAAAGTTTGGTCCCCATTGGAGCATGTTTGGGTACGATGGTATGGGGAAGGCCCGGATTTTCCATGGTCTCAAGAGCACCAAAAGACTTGAAAATTCCACACTCGTGGGCGGTAATTACCAATTCAAACATGCTCCGGTTGTGACCAAACTTTGCAAGCATGTGGGAGGGGCACACTCCCACATGCTTGCAAATTTTGGTCCCCATCGGAGCATGTTTGGGTACAATGGTATGGGGAAGGCCCGGATTTTCCATGGCCTCTTAAGCACCAAGAGACTTGAAAAATCTGCATTGAGCACTAATTTTCAATCCAAACATGCTCCGATTGTGACCACACTTTGCAAGCATGTGGGAGTGGGCCCCTCCCACATGCTTTCAAAGTTTGGTTTCCATCGAAGCATGTTTGGGTACGATGGTATGGGGAAGGCACCCCGATTTTCCATGGCCTTGTAAGCACCAAGAGACTTAAAAAATACTCACTGGGCACGAATAAATAACCCGGCCACGCTCCGATCATGACCAAACTTTGCAAGCATGTGGGAGGGGCCCACCCCCACATGCTTGCAAAGTTTGTTTCCCATCGAAGCATGTTTGGGTATGATGGTATGGGGAAGGCCCGGATTTTCCATGGCCTCCTAAGCAACAAGAGACTCGAGAAATCCACACTAGGGGCTAATTACCAATCCAAACATACTCCGATTCTGACCAAACTTTGCAAGCATGTGGGGGTGGGCCCCTTCCACATGCTTGCAAAGTTTGGTTCCCATTGGAGCATGTTTGGGTATGATGATATGGGGAACGCTCGGACTTTCCATGCCCTCTTAAGCACCAAGAGACTTGAAAACTCTGCACTGGGTGCTAATTACTAACCCGAACATGCTCAAATCATGACCAATTTTTGCAAGCATGTGGGAGAGGCCCACATCCACATGTTTGGAAAGTTGGTCCCACCCATCAAAGCATATTTGGGTACGATGGTATGGGGAAGGCCTGGATTTTCCATGGCCTCTTAAGCACCAAGAGACTTGAAAAATCCACATTGGGCACTCATTACAAATCGAAACATGCTCCGATTGTGACCAAACTTTACAAGCATGTGGGGGTGGGCCCCTCCCACATGCTTGCAAAGTTTGGGGTGGGCCCCTCCCACATGCTTGCAAAGTTTGGTTCCCATCAAAGCATGTTTGGGTACGATGGTATGGGGAAGACCCGGATTTTCCATGGCCTTAAGAGCACCAAGAGACTTGAAAAATCCACACTGGGCACTAATTACCAATTCAAACTTACTCCGGTTGTGACCAAACTTTGCAAGCATGTGGGAAGGGCCCACTCCCACATGCTTGCAAAGTTTGGTCCCCATCGGAGCATGTTTGGGTACGATGGTATAGGGAAGGCCATGAATTTCCATGGCCGCTTAAGCACCAAGAGACTTGAAAAATCCGCATTGGGCACTAATTTTCAATCCAAACATGCTCCGATTGTGACCAAACTTTGCAAGCATCGGACCATGTTTGGGTACGATGGTATGGTGAAGGCCCCGATTTTCCATGGCCTCGTAAGCACCAAGAGACTTGAAAAATCCGCACTAGGGGCAAATTCCTAACGCGACCACCCGATCATGACCAAACTTTGCAAGCATGTGGGAGGGGCCCACCCCCACATGCTTGCAAAGTTTGGTCCCCATCGGAGTATGTTTGGGTACGATGGTATGGGGAAGGCCCGGATTTTCCATGGTCTCAAGAGCACCAAGAGACTTGAAAAATCCACACTGGTGGGCGGTAATTACCAATTCAAACATGCTCTCGTTGTGACCAAACTTTGCAAGCATGTGCGAGGGGCCCACTCCCACATGCTTGCAAAGTTTGGTCCCCATCGGAGCATGTTTGGGTACAATGGTATGGGGAAGGCCCGGATTTTCCATAGCCTCTTAAGCACCAAGAGACTTGAAGAATCTGCATTGAGCACTAATTCTCAATCCAAACATGCTCTGATTGTGACCACACTTTGCAAGCATGTGGGGGTGGGCCCCTCCCACATGCTTTCAAAGTTTGGTTCCCATCAAAGCATGTTTGGGTACGATGGTATGGGGAAGGCCCTGATTTTCCATGGCCTTGTAAGCACCAAGAGACTTAAAAAATCCGCACTGGGCGTGAATAAGTACCCCGACCACGCTCCGATCATGACCAAACTTTGCAAGCATGTGGGTGGGGCCCACTCCCACATGCTTGCAAAGTTTGGTTCCCATCAAAGCATGTTTGGGTATGATGGTATGGGGAAGGCCCAGATTTTCCATGGCCTCCTAAGCACCAAGAGACTTGAGAAATCCACACTAGGGGCTAATTACCAATTTAAACATGCTCCGATTCTGACCAAACTTTGCAAGCATGTGGGGTTGGGCCCCTTCCACATGCTTGCAAAGTTTGCTTCCCATTGGAGCATGTTTGGGTATGATGATATGGGGAAGGCCCGGATTTTCCATGGCCTCTTAAGCACCAAGAGACTTGAAAACTCTACACTAACCCGAACATGCTCCGATCATGACCAATTTTTGCAAGCATGTGGGAGGGGCCCACATCCACATGTTTAGAAAGTTTGGTCCCACCCATCAGAGCATATTTGGGTACGATGGTATGGGGAAGGCCCGGATTTTCCATGGCCTCTTAAGCACCAAGAGACTCATTGGGCACTCATTACAAATTGAAACATGCTCCGATTGTGACCAAACTTTACAAGCATGTGGGGGTGGGCCCCTCCCACATGCTTGCAAAGTTTGGGGTGGGCCCCTCCCAAATGCTTGCAAAGTTTGCTTCCCATCGAAGCATGTTTGGGTACGATGGTATGGGGAAGGCCCGGATTTTCCATGGCCTCAAGAGCACCAAGAGACTTGAAAAATCCACACTGGGCGCTAATTACCAATTTAAACTTGCTCCGGTTGTGACCAAACTTTGCAAGCATGTGGGAAGGGCCCACTCCCACATGCTTGCAAAGTTTGGTGCCCATCGGAGCATGTTTGGGTACGATGGTATGGGGAAGGCCAGGACTTTCCATGGCCGCTTAAGCACCAAGAAACTTGAAAACTCCGCATTGGGCACTAGTTTTCAATCCAAACATGCTCCGATTGTGACCAAACTTTGCAAGCATCGGACCATGTTTGGGTACGATGGTATGGTAAGGGCCCCGATTTTCCCAAGAGACTTAAAAAATCCACACTGGGCGCAAATTACTAACCCGACCACCCAATCATGACCAAACTTTGCAAGCATGTGGGAGGGGCCCACCCCCACATACTTGCAAAGTTTGGTCCCCATCGGAGCATGGTTGGGTACAATGGTATGGGGAAGGCCCGGATTTTCCATGGCCTCAAGAGCACCAAGAGACTTGAAAAATCCACACTCGTGGGCGGTAATTACCAATTCAAACATGCTCCGGTTGTGACCAAACTTTGCAAGCATGTGGGAGGGGCCCAGTCCCACATGCTTGCAAAGTTTGGTCTTCATCGGAGCATGTTGGGGTACAATGGTATGGGGAAGGCCCGGATTTTTTATGGCCTCTTAAGCACCAACAAGAGACTTGAAAAATCTGCATTGAGCACTAATTTTCAATCCAAACATGCTCCGATTGTGACCACACGTTGCAAGCATGTGGGGGTGGGCCCCTCCCACATGCTTTCAGAGCTTGGTTCCCATCGAAGCATGTTTGGGTACGATGGTATGGGGAAGGCCCCGATTTTCCATGGCCTCGTAAGCACCAAGAGACTTAAAAAATCTGCACTGGGCGCAAATTACTAACCCGACCACCGGATCATGACCAAACTTTGCAAGCATGTGAGAGGGGCCCACTCCCACATGCTTGCAAAGTTTGGTCCCCATCGGAGCATGTTTGGGGACGATGGTATGGGGAAGGCCTAGATTTTCCATGGCCTCAAGAGCACCAAGAGACTTGAAAAATCCACACTCGTGGGCGGTAATTACCAATTCAAACATGCTCCGGTTGTGACCAAACTTTGCAAGCATGTGGGAGGGGCCCACTCCCACATGCTTGCAAAGTTTGGTCCCCATCGGAGCATGTTGGGGTACAATGGTATGGGGGAGGGCCGGATTTTCCATGGCCTCTTAAGCACCAAAAGACTTGAAAAATCCACATTGGGCACTCATTACAAATCGAAACATGCTCTGATTGTGACCAAACTTTACAAGCATGTGGGGGTGGGCCCCTCCCACATGCTTGCAAAGTTTGGGGTGGGCCCCTTCCACATGCTTGCAAAGTTTGGCTCCCATCGAAGCATGTTTGGGTACGATGGTATGGGGAAGGCCCGGATTTTCCATGGCCTCAAGAGCACCAAGAGACTTGAAAAATCCACACTGTGCGCTAATTACCCATTCAAACTTGCTCCGGTTGTGACCAAACTTTGCAAGCATGTGGGAAGGGCCCACTCCCACATGCTTGCAAAGTTTGGTCCCCATCGGAGCATGTTTGGGTACGATGGTATGGGGAAGGCCAAGATTTTCCATGGCTGCTTAAGCACCAAGAGACTTGAAAAATCCGCATTGGGCACTAATTTTCAATCCAAACATGCTCCGATTATGACCAAACTTTGCAAGCATCGGACCATGTTTGGGTACGATGGTATGGGGAAGGCCCTGATTTTCCATGGCCTCGTAAGCACCAAGAGACTTGAAAAATCCGCTTTGGGTGCAAATTACTAACCCGACCACCCGATCATGACCAAACTTTGCAAGCATGTGAGAGGGGCCCACCCCCACATGCTTGCAAAGTTTGGTCCCCATTGGAGCATGTTTGGGTACGATGGTATGGGGAAGGCCCGGATTTTCCATGGTCTCAAGAGCACCAAAAGACTTGAAAATTCCACACTCGTGGGCGGTAATTACCAATTCAAACATGCTCCGGTTGTGACCAAACTTTGCAAGCATGTGGGAGGGGCACACTCCCACATGCTTGCAAATTTTGGTCCCCATCGGAGCATGTTTGGGTACAATGGTATGGGGAAGGCCCGGATTTTCCATGGCCTCTTAAGCACCAAGAGACTTGAAAAATCTGCATTGAGCACTAATTTTCAATCCAAACATGCTCCGATTGTGACCACACTTTGCAAGCATGTGGGAGTGGGCCCCTCCCACATGCTTTCAAAGTTTGGTTTCCATCGAAGCATGTTTGGGTACGATGGTATGGGGAAGGCACCCCGATTTTCCATGGCCTTGTAAGCACCAAGAGACTTAAAAAATACTCACTGGGCACGAATAAATAACCCGGCCACGCTCCGATCATGACCAAACTTTGCAAGCATGTGGGAGGGGCCCACCCCCACATGCTTGCAAAGTTTGTTTCCCATCGAAGCATGTTTGGGTATGATGGTATGGGGAAGGCCCGGATTTTCCATGGCCTCCTAAGCAACAAGAGACTCGAGAAATCCACACTAGGGGCTAATTACCAATCCAAACATACTCCGATTCTGACCAAACTTTGCAAGCATGTGGGGGTGGGCCCCTTCCACATGCTTGCAAAGTTTGGTTCCCATTGGAGCATGTTTGGGTATGATGATATGGGGAACGCTCGGACTTTCCATGCCCTCTTAAGCACCAAGAGACTTGAAAACTCTGCACTGGGTGCTAATTACTAACCCGAACATGCTCAAATCATGACCAATTTTTGCAAGCATGTGGGAGAGGCCCACATCCACATGTTTGGAAAGTTGGTCCCACCCATCAAAGCATATTTGGGTACGATGGTATGGGGAAGGCCTGGATTTTCCATGGCCTCTTAAGCACCAAGAGACTTGAAAAATCCACATTGGGCACTCATTACAAATCGAAACATGCTCCGATTGTGACCAAACTTTACAAGCATGTGGGGGTGGGCCCCTCCCACATGCTTGCAAAGTTTGGGGTGGGCCCCTCCCACATGCTTGCAAAGTTTGGTTCCCATCAAAGCATGTTTGGGTACGATGGTATGGGGAAGACCCGGATTTTCCATGGCCTTAAGAGCACCAAGAGACTTGAAAAATCCACACTGGGCACTAATTACCAATTCAAACTTACTCCGGTTGTGACCAAACTTTGCAAGCATGTGGGAAGGGCCCACTCCCACATGCTTGCAAAGTTTGGTCCCCATCGGAGCATGTTTGGGTACGATGGTATAGGGAAGGCCATGAATTTCCATGGCCGCTTAAGCACCAAGAGACTTGAAAAATCCGCATTGGGCACTAATTTTCAATCCAAACATGCTCCGATTGTGACCAAACTTTGCAAGCATCGGACCATGTTTGGGTACGATGGTATGGTGAAGGCCCCGATTTTCCATGGCCTCGTAAGCACCAAGAGACTTGAAAAATCCGCACTAGGGGCAAATTCCTAACGCGACCACCCGATCATGACCAAACTTTGCAAGCATGTGGGAGGGGCCCACCCCCACATGCTTGCAAAGTTTGGTCCCCATCGGAGTATGTTTGGGTACGATGGTATGGGGAAGGCCCGGATTTTCCATGGTCTCAAGAGCACCAAGAGACTTGAAAAATCCACACTGGTGGGCGGTAATTACCAATTCAAACATGCTCTCGTTGTGACCAAACTTTGCAAGCATGTGCGAGGGGCCCACTCCCACATGCTTGCAAAGTTTGGTCCCCATCGGAGCATGTTTGGGTACAATGGTATGGGGAAGGCCCGGATTTTCCATAGCCTCTTAAGCACCAAGAGACTTGAAGAATCTGCATTGAGCACTAATTCTCAATCCAAACATGCTCTGATTGTGACCACACTTTGCAAGCATGTGGGGGTGGGCCCCTCCCACATGCTTTCAAAGTTTGGTTCCCATCAAAGCATGTTTGGGTACGATGGTATGGGGAAGGCCCTGATTTTCCATGGCCTTGTAAGCACCAAGAGACTTAAAAAATCCGCACTGGGCGTGAATAAGTACCCCGACCACGCTCCGATCATGACCAAACTTTGCAAGCATGTGGGTGGGGCCCACTCCCACATGCTTGCAAAGTTTGGTTCCCATCAAAGCATGTTTGGGTATGATGGTATGGGGAAGGCCCAGATTTTCCATGGCCTCCTAAGCACCAAGAGACTTGAGAAATCCACACTAGGGGCTAATTACCAATTTAAACATGCTCCGATTCTGACCAAACTTTGCAAGCATGTGGGGTTGGGCCCCTTCCACATGCTTGCAAAGTTTGCTTCCCATTGGAGCATGTTTGGGTATGATGATATGGGGAAGGCCCGGATTTTCCATGGCCTCTTAAGCACCAAGAGACTTGAAAACTCTACACTAACCCGAACATGCTCCGATCATGACCAATTTTTGCAAGCATGTGGGAGGGGCCCACATCCACATGTTTAGAAAGTTTGGTCCCACCCATCAGAGCATATTTGGGTACGATGGTATGGGGAAGGCCCGGATTTTCCATGGCCTCTTAAGCACCAAGAGACTCATTGGGCACTCATTACAAATTGAAACATGCTCCGATTGTGACCAAACTTTACAAGCATGTGGGGGTGGGCCCCTCCCACATGCTTGCAAAGTTTGGGGTGGGCCCCTCCCAAATGCTTGCAAAGTTTGCTTCCCATCGAAGCATGTTTGGGTACGATGGTATGGGGAAGGCCCGGATTTTCCATGGCCTCAAGAGCACCAAGAGACTTGAAAAATCCACACTGGGCGCTAATTACCAATTTAAACTTGCTCCGGTTGTGACCAAACTTTGCAAGCATGTGGGAAGGGCCCACTCCCACATGCTTGCAAAGTTTGGTGCCCATCGGAGCATGTTTGGGTACGATGGTATGGGGAAGGCCAGGACTTTCCATGGCCGCTTAAGCACCAAGAAACTTGAAAACTCCGCATTGGGCACTAGTTTTCAATCCAAACATGCTCCGATTGTGACCAAACTTTGCAAGCATCGGACCATGTTTGGGTACGATGGTATGGTAAGGGCCCCGATTTTCCCAAGAGACTTAAAAAATCCACACTGGGCGCAAATTACTAACCCGACCACCCAATCATGACCAAACTTTGCAAGCATGTGGGAGGGGCCCACCCCCACATACTTGCAAAGTTTGGTCCCCATCGGAGCATGGTTGGGTACAATGGTATGGGGAAGGCCCGGATTTTCCATGGCCTCAAGAGCACCAAGAGACTTGAAAAATCCACACTCGTGGGCGGTAATTACCAATTCAAACATGCTCCGGTTGTGACCAAACTTTGCAAGCATGTGGGAGGGGCCCAGTCCCACATGCTTGCAAAGTTTGGTCTTCATCGGAGCATGTTGGGGTACAATGGTATGGGGAAGGCCCGGATTTTTTATGGCCTCTTAAGCACCAACAAGAGACTTGAAAAATCTGCATTGAGCACTAATTTTCAATCCAAACATGCTCCGATTGTGACCACACGTTGCAAGCATGTGGGGGTGGGCCCCTCCCACATGCTTTCAGAGCTTGGTTCCCATCGAAGCATGTTTGGGTACGATGGTATGGGGAAGGCCCCGATTTTCCATGGCCTCGTAAGCACCAAGAGACTTAAAAAATCTGCACTGGGCGCAAATTACTAACCCGACCACCGGATCATGACCAAACTTTGCAAGCATGTGAGAGGGGCCCACTCCCACATGCTTGCAAAGTTTGGTCCCCATCGGAGCATGTTTGGGGACGATGGTATGGGGAAGGCCTAGATTTTCCATGGCCTCAAGAGCACCAAGAGACTTGAAAAATCCACACTCGTGGGCGGTAATTACCAATTCAAACATGCTCCGGTTGTGACCAAACTTTGCAAGCATGTGGGAGGGGCCCACTCCCACATGCTTGCAAAGTTTGGTCCCCATCGGAGCATGTTGGGGTACAATGGTATGGGGGAGGGCCGGATTTTCCATGGCCTCTTAAGCACCAAGAGACTTGAAAAATCTGCTATGAGCACTAATTTGCAATCCAAACATGCTCGGATTGTGACCACACGTTGCAAGCATGTGGGGGTGGGCCCCTCCCACATTCTTTCAAAGTTTGGTTCCCATCGAAGCATGTTTGGGTACGATGGTATGGGGAAGGCCCCGATTTTCCATGGCCTTGTAAGCACCAAGAGACTTGAAAAATCCACACTGGGCGCGAATAAGTAACCCGACCACGCTCCGATCATGACCAAACTTTGCAAGCATGTGGGAGGGACCCACCCCCACACGCTTGCAAAGTGTGGTTCCCATAGGAGCATGTTTGGGTACGATAGTATGGGGAAGGCCCGGATTTTCCATGGCCACCTAAGCTATAAGAGACATGACAAATCCACACTGGGCGCTAATTACCAATCCAAATATGCTCCGATTCTGACCAAACTTTGCAAGCATGTGGGGTGGGCCTCTTCCACCTGCTTGCAAAGTTTGGTTCCCATCGGAGCATGTTTGGGTACGATGATATGGGGAAGGCCTCGATTTTCCATGGCCTCTTAAGCACCAAGAGACTTGAAAAATCTGCACTGGATGCTCATAAAGAAGACCATAATGTGCAGTGGTCTTTACATATCGCATAATGCGTCTCACTGCATCCAAATGAGGTTTTCTGGGGCTAATTACTAACCCGAACATGCTCCGATCATGACCAATTTTTACAAGCATGTGGGAGGGGCCCACATCCACATGCTTGGAAAGTTTGGTCCCCATCAGAGCGTGTTTGGGTACGATGGTATGGGGAAGGCCCGGATTTTCCATGGCCTCTTAAGCACCAAAAGACTTGAAAAATCCACATTGGGCACTCATTACAAATCGAAGCATGCTCCGATTATGACCAAACTTTACAAGCATGTGGGGGTGGGCCCCTCCCACATGCTTGCAAAGTTTGGTTCCCATCGAAGCATGTTTGGGTACGATGGTATGGGAATGGCCCGGATTATCCATGGCCTTAAGAGCACCAAGAGACTTGAAAAATCCACACTAGCCGCTAATTACCAATTCAAACATACTCCCGTTGTGACCAAACTTTGCAAGCATGTGGGAGGGACCCACTCCCACATGCTTGCAAAGTTTGGTCCCCATCGGAGCATGTTTGGGTACGATGGTATGGGGAAGGCCAGGATTTTCCATGGCCGCTTAAGCACCAAGAGACTTGAAAAATCCGCATTGGGCACTAATTTTCAATCCAAACATGCTCCAATTGTGACCAAACTTTGCAAGCATCAGACCATGTTTGGGTACGATGGTATGGGGAAGGCCCCAATTTTCCATGGCCTCATAAGCACCAAGAGACTTGAAAAATTTGCACTGGGCGCGAATTACTAACCCGATCACCCGATCATGACCAAACTTTGCAAGCATGTGGGAGGGGCCCACCCCCACATGCTTGCAAAGTTTGGTCCCTATCGGAGCATGTTTGGGTACGATGGTATGGGAAAAGCCTGGATTTTCCATGGCCTCCTAAGCACGAGACTTGAAAAATCCACACTGGGCGCTAATTACCAATCCAAACATGCTCCAATTCTGACCAAACTTTACAAGCATGTGGGGGTGGGACCCTCCCACATGCTTGCAAAGTTTGATTCCCATCGGAGCATGTTTGGGTACGTTGGTATGGGGAAGACCCGGATTTTCCATGGCCTCTTAAGCACCAAGAGACTTGAAAAATCCACATTGGTTACTCATTACAAATCGAAACATGCTCTGATTGTGACCAAACTTTACAAGCATGTGGGGTTGGGCCCCTCCCACATGCTTGCAAATTCTGGGGTGGGAACCTTCCACATGCTTGCAAAGTTGAAGCATGTTTGGGTACGATGGTATGGGGAAGGCCCAGATTTTCCATGGCCTCAAGAGCACCAAGAGACTTGAAAAATCCACACTGGGTGCCAATTACCAATTCAAACATGCTCCGGTTGTGACCAAACTTTACAAGCATGTGGGAGGGGCCCACTCCCACATGCTTGCAAAGTTTGGTCTCCATCGGAGCATGTTTGGGTACGATGGTACCGGAAAGGCCAGGACTTTCCATGGCCGCTTAAGCACCAAGAGACTTGAAAAATACGCATTGCGCACTAATTTTCAAACCAAACATGCTCCGATTGTGACCAAACTTTGCAAGCATCAGACCATGTTTGGGTACGATGGTATGGGGAAGGCCCCGATTTTCCATGGCCTCGTAAGCACCAAGAGACTTGAATAATCCGCACTCGGCACGAAATACTAACCCGACCACCCGATCATGACCAAACTTTGCAAGCATGTGGGAGGGGCCCACCCCACATGCTTGCAAAGTTTGGTCCCCATCAAAGCATGTTTGGGTACGATGGTATGGGGAAGGCCCGGATTTTCCATGGCCTCAAGAACACCAAGAGACTTGAAAAATCCACACTTGTGGGCGGTAATTACCAATTCAAACATGCTCCGGTTGAGACCAAACTTTGCAAGCATGTGGGAGGGGCCCACTCCCACATTCTTGCAAAGTTTGGTCCCCATCGGAGCATGTTTGGGTACAATGGTATGGGGAAGGCTCGGATTTTCTATGGCCTCTTAAGCACCAAGAGATTTGAAAAATCTGCATTGAACACTAATTTTCAATCCAAACATGCTCCGATTGTGTCCACACTTTGCAAGCATGTGGGGGTGGGCCCCTCCCACATGCTTTCAAAGTTTGGTTCCCATCGAAGCATGTTTGGGTACGATGGTATGGGGAAGGCCTCGATTTTCCATGGCCTCGTAGCACCAAGAGACTTGAAAAATCCACACTGGGCGCGAATAACTAACCCGACCACGCTCCGATCATGACCAAACTTTGCAAGCATGTGGGAGGGGCCCACCCCCACATGCTTGCAAAATTTGGTTCCCATCGGCGAATGTATGGGTACGATGGTGTGGGGAAGGCCCGGATTTTTCAATGCCTCCTAAGCACCAAGAGACTTGACAAATCCACACTGGGCACTAATTACCTATCCAAACATGCTCCGATTCTGACCAAACTTTGCAAGCATGTGGGGGTGGGCCCCTTCCACATGCTTGCAAAGGTTGGTTCCCATCGAAGCATGTTTGGGTACGATGATATGGGGAAGACCCGGATTTTCCATGGCCTCTTAAGCACCAAGAGACTTGAAAAATCTGCACTGGGCGCTAATTACTAACCTGAACGTGCTTCGATCATGACCAATTTTTGCAAGCATGTGGGAGGGACCCACATCCACATGCTTGGAAAGTTTGGTCCCCATCGGAGCATGTTTGGGTACGATGGTATGGGGAAGGCCCGGATTTTCCATGGCCTCTTAAGCACCAAGAGACTTGAAAAATCATCATTGGGCACTCATTACAAATCGAAACATGCTCCGATTGTGACCAAACTTTACAAGCATGTGGGGGTGGGCCCCTCCCACATGCTTGCAAAGTTTGGTTCCCATTGAAGCATGTTTGGGTACGATGGTTTGGGGAAGGCCCGGATTTTCCATGGCCTCAAGAGCACCGAGAAACTTGAAAAATCCACACTGGGCACTAATTACCAATTCAAACATGCTCCGATTGTGACCAAAATTTGCAAGCATGAGGGATGGGCCCACTCCCACATGCTTGCAAAGTTTGGTCCCCATCAGAGCATGTTTGGGTATGATGGTATGGGGAAGGCCAGGACTTTCCATGGCCGCTTAAGCACCAAGAGACTTGAAAAGTCCGCATTGGGCACTAATTTTCAATCCAAACATGCTCCAATTGTGACCAAACTTTGCAAGCATTAGACCATGTTTGGGTACGATGGCATGGGGAAGGCCCCGATTTTCCATGGCCTCGTAAGCACCAAGAGACTTGAAAAATCTGCACTGGGCGCGAATTACTAACCCAACCACCCGATCATGACCAAACTTTGCAAGCATGTGAGAGGGGCCCACCCCCACATGCTTGCAAAGTTTAGTCCCCATCGGAGCATGTTTGGGTACGATGGTATGCGGAAGGCCTGGACTGTCCATGGCCTCCTAAGCACCAAGAGACTTGAAAAATCCACAGTGGGCGCTAATTACCAATTCAAACATGTTCCAATTCTGACCAAAATTTACAAGCATGTGGGGGTGGCCCCTCCCACATGCTTGCAAAGTTTGATTTCCATCGGAGCATGTTTGGGTACGATGGTATGGAGAAGACCTAGATTTTCCATAGCCTCTTAAGCACCAAGAGACTTGAAAAATCCACATTGGGCACTCATTACAAATCGAAACATGCTCCGATTGTGACCAAACTTTACAAGCATGTGGGGGTGGGCCCCTCCCACATGCTTGCAAAGTTTGGTTCCCATCGAAGCATGTTTGGGTATGATGGTATGGGGAAGGCCCGGATTTACCATGGCCTCGAGCACCAAGAGACTTGAAAAATCCACACTGGGCGCTAATTACCAATTTAAACATATTCCGGTTGTGACCAAACTTTGCAAGCATGTGGGAGGGGCCCACTCCCACATGCTTGCAAAGTTTGGTCCCCATCGGAGCATGTTTGGGTACGATGGTAACTTTCCATGGCTGCTTAAGCACCAAAGACTTGAAAAATACGCTCCAATTGTGACCAAACTTTGCAAGTATCAGACCATGTTTGGGTACGATGGTATGGGGAAGGCCCCGATTTTCCATGGCCTCGTGAGCACCAGGAGACTTGAAAAATCCGCACTGGGCACGAATTACTTACCCGACCACCCGATCATGACCAAACTTTGCAAGCATGTGGGAGGGGCCCACCCTCACATGCTTGCAAACTTTGGTCCCCATCGGAGCATGTTTGGGTACGATGGTATGGGGAAGGCCTGGATTTTCCATGGCCTCGTAAGCACCAAGAGACTTGAAAAATCCACACTGGGCGCTAATTACCAATCCAAACATGCTCGGATTCTGACCAAACTTTGCAAGCATTTTGGGGTGGGCCCCTCCCATGCAAAGTTTGATTCCCATCGGAGCATGTTTGGATACGATGGTATGGGGAAGACCCGGATTTTCCATGGCCTTTTAAGCACCAAGAGACTTGAAAAATCCGCACTGGGCGCTAATTACTAACCCAAACATGCTCCGATCATGACCAATTTTTGCAACCATGTGGGAGGAGCCAATATCCACATGCTTGCAAAGTTTGGTCCCCATCGGAGAATGTTTGGGTACGATGGTATAGGGAAAGCCCGGATTTTCCATGGCCTCTTGAGCACCAAGAGACTTGAAAAATCCACATTGGGCACTAATTACAAATCGAAACATGCTCGGATTGTGATCAAACTTTGCAAGCATGTGGGGGTGGGCCCCTCCCACATGCATGCAAAGTTTGGTTCCCATCGGAGCATGTTTGGGTACGATGATATGGGGAAGGCCCGGATTTTCCATGGCCTCAAGAGCACCAAGAAACTTGAAAAATCCACACTGGGCGCTAATTACCGATTCAAACATGCTCCGATTGTGACCCGAATTTTCCATGGTCTCAAGAGCACCAAGAGACTTGAAAAATCCACACTCGTGGGTAGTAATTACCAATTCAAACATGCTCCGGTTGTGACCAAACTTTGCAAGCATGTGGGAGGGGCACACTCCCACATGCTTGCAAAGTTTGGTCCCCATCGGAGCATTTTTGGGTACAATGGTATGGGGAAGGCCCGGATTTTCCATGGCCTCTTAAGCACCAAGAGACTTGAAAAATCTGCATTGAGCACTAATTTTCAATCCAAACATGCTCCGATTGTGACCACACTTTGCAAGCATGTGGGGGTGGGCCCCTCCCACATGCTTTCAAAGTTTGGTTCCCATCGAAGCATGTTTGGGTACGATGGTATGGGAAAGGCCCCGATTTTCCATGGCATTGTAAGCACCAAGAGACTTAAAAAATCTGCATCTGCACTGGTGGGGGCGCGAATAAGTAACCCGGCCACGCTCTGATCATGACCAAACTTTGCAAGCATGTGGGAGGGGCCCACCCCCACATGCTTGCAAAGTTTGTTTCCCATCGAAGCATGTTTGGGTATGATGGTATTTCCATGGTATAGGGAAGGCCAGGACTTTCCATGGCCGCTTAAGCACCAAGAGACTTGAAAAATCCGCATTGGGCATTAATTTTCAATCCAAACATGCTCCGATTGTGACCAAACTTTGCAAGCATCGGACCATGTTTGGGTACGATGGTATGGTGAAGGCCCCGATTTTCCATGGCCTCATAAGCACCAAGAGACTTGAAAAATCCGCACTGGTGGCAAATTACTAACGCGACCACCCGATCATGACCAAACTTTGCAAGCATGTGGGAGGGGCCCACCCCCACATGCTTGCAAAGTTTGGTCCCCATTTGGGTACGATGGTATAGGTGTTGAAATTTGAGCATAATGATGAGCTATGGTGGATCATACACTAGAATCAACATGATTAACAAAGTGATTAAGAAATGATTAAGATGTAATTAGTGAATAATTAGCAGATAGATTAATGTAGGCATGGATACTCAAAAACCAGCAAATTCTCATTAGGGCTATGCCTCAATTTATAGAGTTTACATCAAGCATCAAATCCCATTGATTTCTCCATGATTCACTCCCTGAATATCTCCACCTCTTGCCTGATTCTCTCCACCTCTTCTCTTTTCCCTGAATATCTCCCAGAATATCTCCACACTCCTAAATTCCCTCATGCTACCCATTATTCTCTCCCAGTAGATTCTTCTCACCTTTTCACAGGTTCTTTCACAATTACATCTCCTCTTTTACAGCCTCTATCCAAGAGCTTGTTCCCACACACACCCTATTCACTTGTATATTTCAACACCTCCCCTCAAGTGAATAATCCTAACACACCTGGACCCTGTATCAAGTTTCCCTCTTACTTGATAGCCCGCGACCAGTGCCTCAAGTCCCTAAACTCCATAGTCCTTGACACTCTCTCTCTCTATGTGTCCAAGGCTACTATAAGTGCCCGCGACCTTGACTAAAGTGCTCACACATACATCTACCACTTGGCCTACATCATCGATGGCTCAGAGGTGGTTTTACTTTGTTGGGGCAGGTTACATTGGGTTGTGGGTTCTCTCTCTCTCTCTCTCTCTCTCTCTCAGAAAGGATGATCCGACTCCACTTCTCTTGGAGCCTCCATGAAGTTTGCCGATGTCGTTCCTTCTTCACTGGGTTTGCTGTAGCAGTCTCTCGCCATGTGTCCTGGCTTTCCACATTTGTGGCAAGTGAAGGTCCTCCCTCCTACTCTGCCTCTTCCTCGTCCTCGTCCTCGAGAGAATCCTCCTCGGGTGAAGAATGCTTTTTCCTCTCCTGCTGTTGAGTCGAGCTCTTTCTTCTCTTTGCCTCTGCTCTCTTGCTCTAGTAGAGCTGCTTCTATCTCATGTATCTTCAGTTCAGGTACATTCTTTAGTGTTGCTACAATGTTTTCATAATCTCCTTTGTCCACACTCTTCAAAAGTACAGCTAATGCTTCATCATCTTCTACCTTTTTGCCAATAGCTGCCAGCTGTTGCTTAATGCTTTTATATTTGTTCAAGTGTGTGATTAAAGGTTCACTTTCCTTCATGTCCAATTTGTAAAATTGCATTAATAGATTTATCTTGGAATTTTTTGCTTGTGTACCAAATAATTTATTGAGTTCATCCCATGCATCTTTTGCCCATTGTATCCCTGTGATATGATGAATGATCTCATCATTTAAACTGAGTGCAATAAGCCCCAATGCTTTTTCATTCCTACTCTTCCACTCATTTTCCCCTCTCTCTGGGCATTCATCTCTCCCTTCAACTAATCCCCACAGATTTTTCCTCATCAGCAAATACATGGTTTTTGTTTGCCATGTGTAAAACTGTTCTCCATTAAATTTGGCTATTTCCTGTGCTGAATTCATGGTGATGTGAAGGGGGTCTTACCTCTTGATCCAAATTCAAGATTCAAGGGCAGTGTCTACCCTTTTACAACTCAATCTGGTGTTTAATAGATGATTACAACAATTTTATCAGCATAAAATCACCAGAAATTACATTAAATTGAGAGTAACCAATTTGTACGGGATGGTTGGAGTATCAAACCAACTCCGATTTGCAATCTGAAGCTTTAGGGATCTTTATCAGATACTTAATGGTTAATTTGAACCCTCAATTGCACCAAAGTATAGTGATTAGCACTGATTAATCACTGATTAGCAAATTAATGCTCTGGTTTGTGTGCAGAAAACAGAGTATGCGGGGAGCCCAGATCTGGTGCCTTCCACTTCAAATGAGCTCAAATGCTTTCAAAGGCATCAATAGCAATGAGTCTAGTAGAGGATTAAGCCAAGAAACACAAGATTTGACCAAATAATGAAAGCTTAATCTCTGTTTTACCAAAGTCACCTGCAGATTTGATGAAGAGCTTGGATCTCTCTGTAGACTTGATGAAATTGATTTCTGTCTTCACCAGCTTGTAGAGCATGCTTGAAAACCCCCGGGGCTAAGAGGAATTAGCTCAATTTGATTTGATGAGCTCAAGATCTGCAGAATACTCAGAAAAATCAGCGCTGAAGAAAACGGCGATTTCTCCTAAACGCCTTCGCGTTTTGCTGCGCCGTTTGATGTGCTTGTAGCTAGATGTGTTGGCTAGCTTGTGTTAAGAGGGCAAGGCCTAATTTTGACTGTGCATGGAGAATAGAGTCCTCCACTGGCTGGGGGTGAAGGGGAAGAGTGAAAACTCACTAAAAACTGACTTTTTTTGCTAATTACTTACTAATCCTGATTAATTCACTAATGGGCTCATAAATCTAGCTGATTCTAGGCATGGCTCTGATACCATGTTGAAATTTGAGAATAATGATGAGCTATGGTGGATCATACACTAGAATCAACATGATTAACAAAGTGATTAAGAAATGATTAAGATGTAATTAGTGAATAATTAGCAGATAGATTAATGTAGGCATGGATACTCAAAAACCAGCAAATTCTCATTAGGGCTATGCCTCAATTTATAGAGTTTACATCAAGCATCAAATCCTATTGATTTCTCCATGATTCACTCCCTGAATATCTCCACCTCTTGCCTGATTCTCTCCACCTTTTCTCTTTTCCCTGAATATCTCCCAGAATATCTCCACACTCCTAAATTCCCTCATGCTACCCATTATTCTCTCCCAGTAGATTCTTCTCACCTTTTCACAGGTTCTTTCACAATTACATCTCCTCTTTTACAGCCTCTATCCAAGAGCTTGTTTCCACACACACCCTATTCACTTGTATATTTCAACAATAGGAAGGCCCGGATTTTCCATGGTCTCAAGAGCACCAAGAGACTTAAAAAATCCACACTCTTGGGCGGTAATTACCAATTCAAGCATGCTCCAGTTGTGACTTAACTTTGCAAGCATGTGCGAGGGGCCCACTCCCACATGCTTGCAAATTTTGGTCCCCATCGGAGCATGTTTGGGTACAATGGTATGGGGAAGGCCCGGCCGAGGGAAGGCCCGGATTTTCCATGGCCTCTTAAGCACCAAGAGACTTGAAAAATCTGCATTAAACACTAATTTTCAATCCAAACATGTTCCGATTGTGACCACACTTTGCAAGCATGTGAGGGTGGGCCCCTCCCACATGCTCTCAAAGTTTGGTTCCCATCAAAGCATGTTTGGGTACGATGGTATGGGGAAGGCCCTGATTTTCCATGGCCTTGTAAGCACCAAGAGACTTGAAAAATCCGCACTGGGCATGAATAAGTAACCCGACCACGCTCCGATCATGACCAAACTTTGCAAGCATGTGGGAGGGGCCCACTCCCACATGCTTGCAAAGTTTGGTTCCCATCGAAGCATGTTTGGGTATGATGGTATGGGGAAGGCCCAGATTTTCCATGGCCTCCTAAGCACCAGAGACTTGAGAAATCCACACTAGGGGCTAATTACCGATTCTGACCAAACTTTGCGAGCATGTGGGGGTGGGCCCCTTCCACATGCTTGCAAAGTTTGCTTCCCATTGGAGCATGTTTGGGTATGATGATATGGGGAAGGCCCGGATTTTCCATGGCCTCTAAAGCACCAAGAGACTTGAAAACTCTACACTAGGCGCTAATTACTAACCCGAACATGCTCCGATCATGACCAATTTTTGCAAGCATGTGGGAGGGGCCCACATCCACATGTTTGGAAAATTTGGTCCCACCCATCAGAGCATATTTGGGTACGATGGTATGGGAAAGCCCGATTTTCCATGGCCTCTTAAGCACCAAAAGACTTGAAAAATCCACATTGGGCACTCATTACAAATTGAAACATGCTCCGATTGTGACCAAAATTTACAAGCATGTGGGGGTGGGCCCCTCCCACATGCTTGCAAAGTTTGGGGTGGGCCCCTCCCAAATGCTTGCAAAGTTTGCTTCCCATCGAAGCATGTTTGGGTACGATGGTATGGGGAAGGCCCGGATTTTCCATGGCCTCAAGAGCACCAAAAGACTTGAAAAATCCACACTAGGCGCTAATTACCAATTTAAAGTTGCTCCGGTTGTGACATAACTTTGCAAGCATGTTGGAAGGGCCCACTTCCACATGCTTGCAAAGTTTGGTCCCCATCGGAGCATGTTTGGGTACGATGGTATGGGGAAGGCCAGGACTTTCCTTGGCCGCTTAAGCACCAAGAGACTTGAAAACTCCGCATTGGGCACTAGTTTTCAATCCAAACATGCTCCGATTGTGACCAAACTCTGCAAGCATCGGACCATGTTTGGGTACGATGGTATGGTAAGGGCCCCAATTTTCCCAAGAGACTTAAAAAATCCACACTGGGCGCAAATTACTAACCCGACCACCCAATCATGACCAAACTTTGCAAGCATGTGGGAGGGGCCCACCCCCACATACTTGCAAAGTTTGGTCCCCATCGGTTGTTTGGTACGATGGTATGGGGAAGGCCCGGATTTTCCATGGCCTCAAGAGCACCAAGAGACTTGAAAAATCCACACTCGTGGGCAGTAATTACCAATTCAAACATGCTCCGGTTGTGACCAAACTTTGCAAGCATGTGGGAGGGGCCCACTATTACATGCTTGCAAAGTTTGGTCCCCATCGGAGCATGTTGGGGTACAATGGTATGGGGAAGGCCCGGATTTTCTATGGCCTCTTAAGCACCAAGAGACTTGAAAAATCTGCATTGAGCACTAATTTTCAATCCAAACATGCTCCGATTGTGACCACACGTTGCAAGCATGTGGGGGTGGGCCCCTCCCACATGCTTTCAAAGCTTGGTTCCCATCGAAGCATGTTTGGGTACGATGGTATGGGGAAGGCCCCGATTTTCCATGGCCTCGTAAGCACCAAGAGACTTAAAAAATCCGCACTGGGCGCAAATTACTAACCCGACCACCGGATCATGACCAAACTTTGCAAGCATGTGAGAGGGGCCCACTCCCACATGCTTGCAAATGTTTGGGTACGATGGTATGGGGAAGGCCCGGATTTTCCATGGCCTCAAGAGAACCAAGAGACTTGAAAAATCCACACTCATGGGCGGTAATTACCAATTCAAACATGCTCCGGTTGTGACCAAACTTTGCAAGCATGTGGGAGGGGCCCACTCCCACATCCTTGCAAAGTTTGGTCCCCATCCGAGCAAGTTGGGGTACAATGGTATGGGGAAGGGCCGGATTTTCCATGGCCTCTTAAGCACCAAGAGACTTGAAAAATCTGCTATGAGCACTAATTTGCAATCCAAACATGCTTCGACTATGACCACACGTTGCAAGCATGTGGGGGTGGGCCCCTCCCACATGCTTTCAAAGTTTGGTTCCCATCGAAGCATGTTTGGGTACGATGGTATGGGGAAGGCCCCAATTTTCCATGGCCTTGTAAGCACCAAGAGACTTGAAAAATCCACACTAGGCGCGAATAAGTAACCCGACCATGCTCCGATCATGACCAAACTTTGCAAGCATGTGGGAGGGACCCACCCCCACATGCTTGCAAAGTGTGGTTCCCATAGGAGCATGTCTGGGTACGATAGTATGGCGAAGGCCCGGATTTTCCATGGCCTCCTAAGCACCAAGAGACATGACAAATCCACACTGGGCGCTACTTACCAATCCAAACATGCTCTGATTCTGACCAAACTTTGCAAGCATGTGGGGGTGGGCCTCTTCCACCTGTTTGCAAAGTTTGGTTCCCATCGGAGCATGTTTGGGTACGATGATATGGGGAAGGCTTGGATTTTCCATGGCCTCTTAAGCACCAAGAGACTTGAAAAATCTGCAGTGGATGCTCATAAAGAAGACCATAATGTACAGTGGTCTTTACATATCGCATAATGTGTCTCACTGCATCCAAATGAGGTTTTCTAGGGCTAATTACTAACCCAAACATGCTCCGATCATGACCAATTTTTACAAGCATGTGGGAGGGGCCCACATCCACATGCTTGGAAAGTTTGGTCCCCATCAGAGCATGTTTGGGTACGATGGTATGGGGAAGACCCGGATTTTCCATGGCCTCTTAAGCACCAAGAGACTTGAAAAATCCACATTGGGCACTCATTACAAATCGAAACATGCTCCGATTGTGACCAAACTTTACAAGCATGTGGGGGTGGGCCCCTCCCACATGCTTGCAAAGTTTGGAGTGGGCCCCTCCCACATGCTTGCAAAGTTTGGTTCCCATCGAAGCATGTTTGGGTACGATGGTATGGGGATGGCCCGGATTATCCATGGCCTCAAGAGCACCAAGAGACTTGAGAAATCCACACTAGCCGCTAATTACCAATTCAAACATGCTCCGGTTGTGACCAAACTTTGCAAGCATGTGGGAGGGACCCACTCCCACATGCTTGCAAAGTTTGGTCCCCATCGGAGCATGTTTGGGTACGATGGTATGGGGAAGGCCCGGATTTTCCATGGCCGCTTAAGCACCAAGAGACTTGAAAAATCCGCATTGGGCACTAATTTTCAATCCAAACATGCTCCAATTGTGACCAAACTTTGCAAGCATCAGACCATGTTTGGGTACGATGGTATGGGGAAGGCCCCGATTTTCCATGGCCTTGTAAGCACCAAGAGACTTGAAAAATTTGCACTGGGCGCAAATTACTAACCCGTCGATCACCCGATCATGACCAAACTTTGCAAGCATGTGGGAGGGGCCCACCCCCACATGCTTGCAAAGTTTGGTCCCCATCGGAGCATGTTTGGGTACGATGGTATGGGGAAGGCCTGGATTTTCCATGACCTCCTAAGCACGAGACTTGAAAAATCCACACTGGGCGCTAATTACCAATCCAAAAATGCTCCAATTCTGACCAAACTTTATAAGCATGTAGGGGTGGGCCCCTCCCACATGCTTGCAAAGTTTGATTCCCATCGGAGCATGTTTGGGTACGTTGGTATGGGGAAGACCCGGATTTTCCATGGCCTCTTAAGCACCAAGAGACTTGAAAAATCCACATTGGTTACTCATTACAAATTGAAACATGCTCTGATTGTGACTAAACTTTACAAGCATGTGGGGTTGGGCCCCTCCCACATGCTTGCAAAGTTTAGGGTGGGAACCTTCCACATGCTTGCAAAGTTTGGTTCCCATTGAAGCATGTTTGGGTACGATGGTATGGGGAAGGCCCTGATTTTCCATGGCCTCAAGAGCACCAAGAGACTTGAAAAATCCACACTGGGCGCCAATTACCAATTCAAACATGCTTCGGTTGTGACCAAACTTTGCAAGCATGTGGGAGGGGCCCACTCCCACATGCTTGCAAAGTTTGGTCTCCATCGGAGCATGTTTAGGTACGATGGTACGGGGAAGGCCAGGACTTTCCATGGCCGCTTAAGCACCAAGAGACTTGAAAAATACGCATTGGGAACTAATTTTCAATCCAAACATGCTCCGATTGTGACCAAACTTTGCAAGTATCAGACCATGTTTGGGTACGATGGTATGGGGAAGGCCCCGACTTTCCATGGCCTCGTAAGCACCAAGAGACTTGAATAATCCACACTCGGCACGAATTACTTACCCGACCACCCGATCATGACCAAACTTTGCAAGCATGTGGGAGGGGCCACCCCACATGCTTGCAAAGTTTGGTCCCTATCGGAGCATGTTTGGGTACGATGGTATGGGAAAGGCTTGGATTTTCCATGGCCTCCTAAGCACCAAGAGACTTGAAAAATCCACACTGGACGCTAATTACCAATCCAAACATGCTCCGATTCTGACCAAACTTTGCAAGCATTTCGGGGTGGGCCCCTCCCACATGCTTGCAAAGTTTGATTCCCATCGGAGCATGTTTGGATACGATGGTATGGGGAAGACCCGGATTTTCCATGGCCTTTTAAGCACCAAGAGACTTGAAAAATCCGCACTGGGCGCTAATTACTAACCCAAACATGCTCCGATCATGACCAGTTTTTGCAACCATGTGGGAGGAGCCAATGTCCACATGCTTGCAAAGTTTGGTCCCCATCGGAGAATGTTTGGGTACGATGGTATAGGGAAAGCCCGGATTTTCCATGGCCTCTTGAGCACCAAGAGACTTGAAAAATCCACATTGGGCACTAATTACAAATCGAAACATGCTCGGATTGTGATCAAACTTTGCAAGCATGTGGGGTTGGGCCCCTCCCACATGCATGCAAAGTTTGGTTCCCATCGGAGCATGTTTGGGTACGATGATATGGGGAACGCCCGGATTTTCCATGGCCTCAAGAGCACCAAGAAACTTGAAAAATCCACACTGGGCGCTAATTACGAATTCAAACATGCTCCGATTGTGACCAAACTTTGCAAGCATGTGGGAGGGGCCCACTCCCACATGCTTGCAAAGTTTGGCCCCCATGGGAGCATGTTTGGGTACGATGGTATGGGGAAGGCCCGGATTTTCCATGGCCTCTTAAGCACCAAGAGACTTGAATAATCCGCATTGGGAACTAATTTTCAATCTAAACATTCTCTAATTATGACCAAACTTTGCAAGAATGTGGGGTTGCGTTCCTCCCACATGCTTGCAAAGTTTGATTTCCATCGGAGCATGTTTGGGTACGATGGTATGGGGAAGGCCCGGATTTTCCAAGGCCTCTTAAGCACCAAGACACTTGAAAAATCCGCACTGGGTGCTAATTACTAACCCAACCATGCTCCGATCATGATTAATTTTATAAGCATGTGGGAGGGGCCCACATCCACATGCTTGCAAAGTTTCGTCCCCATCGGAGCATGTTTCGGTATGATGGTATGGGGAAGGCCCGGATTTTCCATGGCCTCCTAAGCACCAAGAGACTTGAAAAATCCACACTAGGCGCTAATTACCAATGCAAACATGCTCTCATTGTGACCAAACTTTGCAAACATGTGGGGGTGGGCCCCTCCCACATGCTTGCGAAGTTTGGCTCCCATTGAAGCATGTCTGGGTACGATGGTATTGGGAAGGCCTGGATTTTCCACGGCCTCTTAAGCACCAAGAGACTTGAAAAATTGGCAATGTGGCGGGCGCTAATTACCAATTCAAATATGCTCCGATTGTTACCAAACTTTGCAAGCATGTGGGGGTGGGCCCCTCCCACATGCTTGTTGCAAAGTTGGGTCCCCATCGGGGCATGTTTGGGTATGATGGTATGGGGAAGGCCCGGATTTTCCATGGCCTCTTAAGCACCAAGAGACGTGAAAAATCCACACTGGGCACTAATTACCAGTCGAAACATGTTCTGAATGTGACCAAACTTTGCAAGCATGTGGGGGTGGTCCCCCCCACATGCTTGTAAAGTTTGCTCCCCATCGGAGCATGTTTGGGTACGATGGTATGGGGAAGGCCCGGATTTTCCAAGGCCTCTTAAGCACCAAGAGACTTGAAAAATCCACACTGGCCACTAATTACCAATCCAAACATGCTCTGATTGTGACCAAACTTTGCAAACATGTGGGGGTGGGCCTGTACCACATGCTTGCAAAGTTTGGTTTCCATCAGTCTAAGCATGTTTGGGTAAGATGGTATGGGGAAGGCCCGGATTTTCAATGGCCTTCTAAGCACCATGAGACTTGAAAAATCCACACTAGGCGCTAATTACAAGTCCAAACATGCTCTAGGGCGATCCTAAAAGACATCTGGAGATCTTTGATAAAGTTTGTGAGGCCTTAGGTTAGAGGGATGATCTTTTGCAAAGACCAATGCCTTTAGCCTTACATTAGATGGCAAGGCTAGTGATTGGTATGGGACCCTCAGAGTTAATTTTTAGGTATTAGGGCTAATTTTATGCTTTCTTAAGGAGACAAGGTCAATCAAAAGAGCTACTTGGAGCCTATAATTTGAGCTTTATAGCCCATCACTCCCCTAGAAAAATAGGGTCTAATGTTGTCATTCTCTCTCCTCTCCTCTTTCTAGCAAATGTGTAACTAAGGGGGGCCCAAAATGGATTTTTCTTCCCATTTAGCAAGTTTTATACTTTGAAACTAACCCCAGACCCATATATATGTAAAACATTCAATTTTAAACCTTGATTTCCCCCTAAAACCCACTCTGTCTCATCATTGAATGCCTCCACCTTTTTCTCCTTCATTTAATGCCTCCACTTCCCCACCAAATCAGACATCTCTTGTCACTTTCCATATCATCAATCTCGCAATCTACTCTTAACTCTCCCTTTCTCTCTCTCTACTATGAGCTAATGGCATGCAAACACACTCTCTCCTCTCCCTCTCTCTCTCCCTCTCTCTCTCTCTCTCTCTCTCTCTCTCTCTCTCTCTCTCTCTCTCTCTCTCTCTCTCTCTCTCTCTTCTCTCTCTCTCTCTCTCTCTCTCTCCTATGACTGCATCCTCCCTCTCTCTAATATCCACTCCTTGTGGAAAGTTATGGCATGCACTCACTCCCTGTAATCTCAACTCCTACCCCTCTCTCTCTCTCTCTCTCTCTCTCTCTCTCTCTCTCTCTCTCTCTCTCTCTCTCTACTGTGATCTTAGGGCCTTCCTCTTCTTTCCCACTATCAACTCCTTCTAAGCATGGCATTGCATGAAATCACTACATTGGATTGACGCAAGGTGGATTTACATGTGCGGGTGTTGGAAGAGTATGCACATTTGGGCAAGGTTCATCTCACAGAACATGGGAGGAATGTACGTAGACAAGGGGGTCACACTTATGTGGATCAATGGGTTGTTGGGCATCTATACGCTCTCTACGATCAAGGAATGTGAAGCCTGTAATAGTAGATTCTTAGAATCTCGTGTAACCTGATTAAGAAAATACACAAGGTATTAACAACACAAATCTATCTTGGAACCTAATTGATTTGCGTCTATTGCACATACAGATCATCAGTGTATAATTAGATACCATCCACCTTAGGTCATTTTAATCATGTGTAATTAGTAGGTGATTAGTGTGAGATTAGCATCATTGCCATGGAGAGCTTGGGTCTTCCAAAATCTCAACATGGTATCAGAGCCTCCCCATAGCTCTCCTACCTATCTTCCCTCTTCTCATTAGTCTTCCCACAGCTCAATTAGCACTAATCATATCAGTAATCACATCTTATCCATTTCTCCCACTTGTGGCCCAAATTTGACATGCTCTATTCTCTCAATCCTTTGCACCATTGCCTAAACCCTCTTAGCCACACATTTCTCAACCTATTGCTAACCTACACATCCAAGGGTTTGGCCAATTTATCCTCTACCTCCTGATTTTCGTGTTGCAAAAACCGATGGGCTACTATCCACATTTTTTAATTCATTCTTTCTCTCTACTCACAATTGGGCTAATTCCTCTTAGGTTAAATTTAGCAATGTTGGAGCAAGCAAAAAAAACCAAATGCCAATAAGAAGGCAACAGTTGTTGCAAACTACTGAAAATTGGACTTTAGTAAAGTGCACCCCAGTAGCATCTGAGAGATGATTTTGGAAATCCCAACTGTGAAAGTGTGGATCCATGAGACCACATACATGCTAATGCGGAAGGGTCTTTGGGAGATCATTGACAGTGAAGAAGAATCAACCTCTACATCAACAAATCCTCAAAACAATCACAAGGCATTGGGTATAATCACTCAAAATCTTGGTGATGAAGTGATTCATCACATTATAGGCATCAAAGAACCAAAGGAGGCATGGAAGGAGCTGAACAAGATCTTCGGCACCAAATCAAAGCACTCCAAAATCAACTTGCTCATGCAATTTTACAAAGCAAACAATAAAAGCATGGCCTCACACCAGCAAATTCAAGGCGGTAACACAACAACTCCATGCAATTAAGAAGAAAACTGATGAAGATGAAGCTATTGCTGTATTGCTTAATAGTGTAGATAAAGAGCCATATGACACCATTGTTTCAACACTTCAAAATGTGGATAAAACTCTATCATAAGTAGAGTCTTCTTTGTTAGAGTATGAAAAAAAACACAAGCCACCCACCACTTCCACTCAGAGGAGAGACTGTACTCTTCACCACGAGGAAGATTCAAGAACAACAAAGCCACTACCTCAGGCACAAAGTTACCAAGGTGTTTTCATTGTGGAAAACTTGGTCATGTTATCAATGAGTGTCATAACAGGGACAAGCCTAAACTTGTATGTAATCATTGTGGTAAAATTGGCCACCTAGAAGAAAAGTGCTATGGGGAAAAGAATCCAGCCAACTTCACCGAAGCCATAGATGCTTCAAAAACACTCTTTTAAAGAAAAAGGAAAACATGTTTGCTTCACCCCTTCTCTCTACAAAAACTGCTTAACACTAGTTTGGTACCAAAAAAGGACACTTAAGTGTCCTTTTTCGGACGATGTAAATAAAATGCTACTTGCGCTAGGAAAGACATATTCAAAATCCCTCTTGAGGAGTTTGAATATGTAGTGGATTTCAACTAATTTAGAGGTACTTTAGCTTACCGAAAGATTAGTTTTCTTAATCCAAATGTTAATCACTCCTTAACCCTCTTCTTTGCCCTCAAATTAGTTTAAGCATGGGGATTTGATAGGTGGATTAGAAAAATTTATGCTAATCCAAAGGTGTGATTATCTTTTAAAAAATTAACTAATTAGGTCACTAATTAATCCACTCAAAAGAGAAAAAAAACTTGACAAAAGAGACCAAATTAGTACCAATTCTTACTAATTAAGGCATAATTGGACTGAACAAAGCATAGACTTGAGTTAAGGCAAGTGTTTAGAACACTAATCCAATTAGTCTAATTACAAGCAATTAGGCTCACTTTTTTAGTTTTTTGCTCTCTTTAAGTTCACTTATCATACTAACCAGTACGTTAGTGACAATTAAGAGATAGTTTATGGTTTTTTTTTTGTTTTTTTGTTTGACTAGTGTTCTATCTATAGTAATGCTAGCTTACCTATGCAAAGGAATTAAGCAAAAAAAAAGAGCTAAAAATTAACAAAAAGAGTCTAGGTTTAAACAAAACTCCTCTTGATTAGGCTCTTTAATCACCCAAATCACAAGTTTATTTACTCAAACAAGTGATAATCCTACTTTAAACACAAAGCTATACATGAATCTTAACCAAAACATTAAAATAACCAAACAAAACATCAAAATACAAAAAAAAAACTATATTCGAAAGAGCCTACCTGGCATCGGGCTATGGGGGCTCCGTTGGATTCGAATCAAAGATGGCATACACAAGTAGCGGATGACACTTCCCAGAGGAAGTGCCAAAAATGTTAAGGAAACCCTACACTAACTGTGTCATGGAAAGTTGCCTATTCGCCGAGCTTTAGCATGGCTCACGAGCTCCACCGTAGAGCCGCTTGTCACCGCCATTCTCCCATACTCATTGTCACACCAAGGTGGTTACTCTACTCTAACGGGTGATGCAAGATTTCTCACAAAAATCACGTGGGATCTCCGTAAAAGTGGATTGCATTGGTCACCCTAATCACTCAAGAGAGAGACAGAGAGATATGAAGCAAGAGGGAACAAGTGATTAGCACTAATCACTTCCAAACCCTAACCGTGCACACCACACATGCTAGATTAGAGTTACAAGAGAGAGGGAGAGAGAGAACGCTCCACTTCTATTGCACAAATGGGAGAATGAGTTACAAACAAGAGAAATTGACTTTTATAGTTCCAAGCCTTTTCCCACTAGGCTGCTGCCTGGGAGTAAGTGACCCAAGGCACCCAAAACATAGTTACAAGGCTTTTCTCTATGATTTGGTCAACTTACCAAGATCCTCTTGTCTACTCTTTGACGCTCAATACTTGGGAGCATTCTTAGGGTGTTTCCCTCATCAAATGATGGGATTTACAATATAGCACAGGCGTCCATTACATAAGTGTGCAGACATAGCTATCATAGAAATATGTTAACCAATATGTGGTTAAGAGAGGTGTTTTAGGAGAGAGTCTCAATTTCTAGATCGCCAGTCAATAGCAGTGCGAGCCGTCATAGCTGTCATAGGAATGTGTTAACGAATAGGTGGTTAACAGTAGCGGCGTTTTAGGAGAGAGTCTTAGTTTCTATATTGCCACTAATGAGCACTGCTAATTTCACTAATGGGCAATGGAGTTTTTCTACTATTGTTGTCGTTGTTGTGGCAATGAAGTCTTGGGTAGTTTTTTATCACAACAGTTCTAGATGGTGTTGTGTGTTTTGTATGAACCCTAAATAAGTTTTGGCTAGGTTTAATATCTCTGACAATGATCATCAAGGGCTGAAAGTTGGTTCCAAGACATGGTTCAGAAAAACAATTCATTGTGCATGTGATCGAAGCAAGGGCCAATATATACAATAACATCGTATAACAATTGAGCATATCCGGACATATGGGCTTCATGAGGCATTGGCACGACCGAGTGCAGATGATAACATGGAGAAGAAACATAGGAGAGTGCTAGGTTACATGCCACACCATTCAGTGACATCGGGTAGAGTGAGGAAGGTGGAAAGGCTTCATATGGAAAGCATAGCTGAGACTCATCTTCGCCAACCAATGAATGATGTGCCTCCACCATTGGTACATGGGGAGGAAGAGAATATCATCATGGAAGACATAGTGAATGACTTCTTTGGACGAGAGGTCATAGATGATAGTGAGCAAGCTCCAATGTTACAAGAGGACGAAACCTTGAGTAGAGAGGCAAGCACCCCTTTGTATATGAGGGATGTTCATACTGCACACTATGAGAAAACTTGGAGCTATTAAATTTGCAAACAACTTATGCATGGAGTGATGCAAGTGTCACCAGTCTTCTTTGGTACAACCGCCTCATTCTTTTCTCTCAAATATAAAATGTTTCATGTTCTATATACTCTCATTGCTAATAATTTGACGTATGATTTCTTATGTTATGTTATGTAGTATTCTTCTCAAGAATATTCTGCCCCCTCAAAATCTATTGCCAAACTCATGAGATGGATGTCTTAAAATTCTCTCTATGCTAGGTATGGATTACACAAAAATACACGCATGTCCCAATTATTGCATGCTATTTAGAGGGGTTAATAACGATGCAACACAATGTCTACAATGTACGGAGATCCACTATAGGGATAATTTGCAAGGAGATAAAGTTCCTCGAAAGGTTTTGAGACACTTCCTTATCATTCCTTGCATCCAACACATTTAAATGTAAGGGGATTGCAGAATTCATGACATGGCATGTTACTCATCGCTCAACCGATGGCATAATGATCGTATAGCTGATTCACCGACATGCCAACATGTGGAGAATCAATGGCTAGAGTTTAAAGATAAGCCCCGTCACTTACGCCTTGGCTTGGGCATGGATGGTGTTAACCCATTTGGCTTCATGTCCACCTCATGGTCCTACTTGGCCTATTATATTGGTGTATTAAAACCTCCTTCCTTGGGTGGCAATCAAGAAATGTCATATTATGCTTGCTATCCTTCTACCAGGCAAGTATAAGGTGGCAAACATGGATCTGTACCTCGAGCCTTTGATTGAGTACATTGAGACACTATGGCGAGGTATCAAAGTACATGTCCTTTCAAGGCCAATAAATAGGCGTGAGGGAGAGTTGAAAGGAGTTTTGATTTCGACGATGCGTTTATATCTCTACCTCTCAATCATCTCAATTTTAAAATAGTTTTGACAACCTTTCGACATCATACATGTTAGATTTGTGGACCATCACTTGTTTCAAAAAGACCCTCTACACTTAAGAAGGTGGTGTATGACAAACATCATCAATTTCTCCCTCCTTCACATCCCTAGTATGTTCCGCATGAGGGGTCTCACCACTTGTGATGAGAGGTACAGATTGGTTTGAGGCATGGAAAAGAACCCCTAATCCACCACACCCGATGGGATGTCTAGACACTCAATCTTCTTTTGACTTCCATATTGGTGTGACATGAAGATCAATAATCTCTTAGATCCCATGCATATCTTCAAGAATGTAGACAAATATTTGGGACCATTTAACTGGTAAAAGAATACAAAGGGTACAAAACATTGGTTGCCTTCAAAGTGCATGTTGACCAATTGAAGGTGAGAGTGACAACATGGTCCTACCAAAGGCACCATGGGTATTAACCAAGAAGGAGCACAATAAGGTGAAAAGTGTGATTGCCTCTTTTCGTAAACCAACGAGAGTAATGCATTCATTCAAGGGTGCCTTCACAAATACCAAAAAGGAAGGAGAGGTACAATTATATGGCCTCAAGACACATGATTGGCACAAGATATTATAGGTATATAAATATTCGATTATTCTTTTTCTTTTTATGGTGCATAATTTGTAGGCTCATATACTAACTTCCATGTTTTTTCTATGCATAGTTTATTCTTCCAAATGCTATAGTTGGGTGTGGAGACAAGAAGGTGAGAGACGATATTTACAAAATGGGAAGATTCGTGAGGTATGAATCTTATCTTCAATTCACTAGCTAAGTTATCTTGAAGAATTGGTATCCTCATGCGCTCACAAATTATGTATTGGTAAATAGTACACCATGATGTCTATGTATGTAGGTACATATCCTTAAAGTAGGTAGATCCTACATCCATTATGTATTGGTAAATAGTACACCATGATGTCTATGTATGTAGGTACATATCCTTAAAGTAGGTAGATCCTACATCCATTGAGATGGCTCGTCTCATGTATATACCTTGTTTAATGCACTATACTAAATGTCATGCTTTTGTCTAATGTTAGTACAAACTATATAATGCAATATGGTCATAGGGAGAGCACTTTTGCACGGAGCATGTGGATTCTAAAAGAAACACATTTGATTTGTGGTGTGATGGAAACTTTTGAGCAAGAGAGTCGAGCTAGTAGATATCATACCAATGTCATAGAGGACAATCTTGAGCATTATAAAATTATTCAAGATATTCTTGAGGTTGGATTTAGAGCATTTAGTCTATTCATCTTTGATGTCAAATGGTTCAAGGTGGTATATAGGTGGTTGCAAGATGAGGTTATCTAGTTTCATGTAGTGGGCGCCCTTGGCTTTAGCCAGAAAACAGGCATTTTTTCAAGAAGAATAGCTAATCTCTCCTAGTTAGCCACCTAGTTAGCCAAGGAGTTTCACTTCAAGGTCTTCTAATGAAACATCATATGCAAAGTTGGGCACCTAAAACTATAATCTGATCGAATATCCAATATTTGCAAATCCCCTTTTCTTTGGGAATCAAAATTGTATATACAGGCCCTGTCAAAGGTTTAGACAAGTACAGTGAATGTGAGTAAATTGCCTATAACTTTTACATTATTGCTCATATGATGTTTCCACTTTGCATATCACAAATACAAATAACATAGAGCTTAACCTGATTTATCGAGTAATTTTTTATGTGTTCTACTATTTTCTATATTATTTAAAAGGTATTAGAATTGTTACAAAACATACTATTTTGTCCTCCCATCACATCTACCATTTAAAATGCTCAAATTGTATAGATCTAGTGATGATTAGACTGGGAAAGATTAGTATAATGTGGGTATAAGGTAAAATTACAAATCTAACGGTTGGATTTTTGTAGATTTACTTTGGAAAATTTATTATGACTGTTAGAGGCCCATTAAATCAATTATAATTTAATTCAAGAAAATTAAATATTGAATCTTTCAATCTAAAAACTCTAGGGATCAATATGCTTGTTGCCATGAATTTATTAAAAAAATTAGCTTAATTTGAGTATGGGAAGGTCCATTTTCAATCCTCCCAACTGAAAATTCCCATATTGTGTCCACTCTCCCCTTTTCAAGTCTAAAACCAATCCTAGTTAGGTTTGGAAATCTAGGCTTGGTAAACGTCAAAGCTTAGATATCATTCCATGTGTGAGGCTTAGGTAGGCACAAATCTTATAGATGCATGCCACTTTATGTCCACATCAGCTTTGAGAGGATCCACATAAGCAGCTTGCCACCTCACCTTGCCACCTCCACCCTCCATGTCAACATGGTCAACCTAGTTGACTCCCCACCTCATCATCCTAGTCATCATTAATGCCACATCTTCTTGCCACCTGTGCATGCCACCTCGCACTTGGTGACATGGCATGCCACATCAATCATAATAGTGCCACATGTCAAGAGAATGCCACGTGTCATGCACGCATGTGACACGTGGCACCTCCTTCCCACCTCCCCTTTTTAAAAAAAAATATATTTTTGAAAAAGTTAATTTAGTAATTTAGAGAAATAGAATATAGAATTTTAAATAATAAAATATATATAACTTATTAAATAAAAGAATTTGATATCACTAATTTTAAAGGATTATATTTTGGAATTAGATCAATAATATTATTTTTAAAGTTCATGTTATTCAATTTAATAAAATAAATTTTTAAGTTTAATATTTTTTAAAAATATTTTGTGTAAACCTTTGAATAAAATTTAAAAAAAATACATTATTAAAAAATATAGTTATATAATTATAAAATAAAAGATATATTTATATATCTAGTAATGATAAATATTTAGATTTGTTAATAAATATTATTAATAATATTAATTTTTAAGTGGATAATAGTTTATCTTTAATTATCTTTATGTTTATCTTAATTATCCAATCAATCTTAGATAGGAAATCCAATGAGATTTGAATTGGTTAACCTATTTTTCCTATATAATCACACATCTCTAGTACTATCCCACACTTATCTCTAGTACAATCCCATCATTGAGCCTTCATAATTTTTTTCTCTCTTAGTTTCCTTGAGAATGGATTCTCAAAGTCATAGGAGTCGGAAACGTGATAGGACTAGACGTCCCCCCGTCCACCAAGTTCAAGAGGAGGAGAGGAAAAGGGTAGCTCGTGAGAGAAAGAGAGAGTGGAGACCACGTCAACGAGCAACACCTTCCTTTCGTTGGCGATGAACCAAGCCTTGCTCCTCCTCTTCCAATTCCTCTCCCTCTGCCCGCTTCCTCCGCACTACCTGTTAGTTTAGATAATCCACATGAACCCGCCCTTCCTGAGTCCCCTTCTCTTCTATAAGAACCCACCCCCTCCTTTGGGTGCCCATCATGTGGATAGGAAAGAACTATCAAAGTCAAGGGCACATCGTCGTGCCCATGCAATCTTCCATTCCTATTTCAAAGACCTCACGCCTTCATCACATGCATGTGTGCTTGATGCTTTGATCGATCTGCCCAACATGGCCAAATGCAGGGCGCTTTCCAACATTGGAGGTCGAAGAGAGAGGAGAGTTGGCATGGCAGTGCTACAAAGTGTTTGTCATTCCTATATAGTTAACAAGAGGAGGAACTCTACGGATGCTTTGGCTGCTCGACGGGCTATTGTGGCAGCCATAATTAGCTCCCAAATGAAGGCTAAGGTGAGTTCCACATCTCGCATCCTTTCCATAGCACCACACGCACTTAGAGTTGGGTCTATTAGACGACAAAGTTTAGATGCCAATGAGATTGGTGCTTTTTGGGCGAGTAGTGGTCGTGTAGCTAGGCATGATCGCCTACTAGATGAAACCACTAGAGCCTTGATAGAAAGTTTTTGGGAGGAGAATTATCATGCCTCACCAGTTTTCAAGAAAGCTTTGCGTGTAAGAGAGTGACAAGAGGAGTGTTCATTGAGCACGGTGCTTACTTTCTTGAAATGACCCAAACTAAGTTGTATTCTCAGTTTTTGGCTTCGTATCCAGAGCTTAAAATTGGTCAAAGGTCATTTGAGGGGTGTAAGCCTTGGTTTGTGAGGTACTCACGTCAGCGTGACACATGTTGTTGTCGCTACCATGTTGAGTTCAAACTTTTTTATGATGTGTTCCATTCTCTTAGTGGGCATAGAGAGTTGCCTCGTAGTCCTCGTGATTTCATCCACTCTCTTTGGTGTGCATGCACGGAGGATGCCCAGTTCCATAGGATGCCTTGTGTGGAGAGCAATTGCACATCATGTGGTTCACTTGCACATCTACAGATGGTAGATCTTGATGCAAGTGACCAAGAGATAGTGCCATGGCAACATTATGAGTATGTGACACACCAGCTCCAGGGTGGTGGACAGTCGAGGAAGTTGCAGCTCGTGGACATACACCACGTTGTCACTTCACAGCCACATTTAGGGAGCAGATCTACCCCTATATATGGCGTAGTCATTGTGCCAAGTGGCAGGATTGTCAGTTTCGATCATGCCTGGCAGAGTTTCCTATTGGTGTGGTCGTCTTTGTGATTGATTTCGCAGAGAACTACACCTTCACACCTTTTCAATAGATACAATCTGAGTATTACTTCTCAGAGCAAGTAATGGTTATATTTCATAATATTTGTTTCGTGTTTGAGCTATATTACTTATTTGATTTTTTGTGTCCTAATCATCTGTATTGCTTACCTCACCAGGTTGCTATTATGGTTGACATTAGCTATCGATATGCAGAGGCTCATGTAGATGGGATAGCGAGTACCCCCCCGAGACTCATGTCATTATTCGAGAGTATCATTTCTATATCAGTGATGATCGTTCACACATAATGCACATTTTGTGCAACACTGTTTTCGTCTCCATGATGATGTTTTACGAGATTGTGGGTCATACGTGGCGAGCGATGGGTTTGGTCGGATGGTTGTGGCGCCCAGTTCAAGTCATCACGACAATTCTATTGGCTCTACAGGTAGTACTTATGGTTCTCTTATATTCGCAACAATTAAACTAAATTCACTAGAACATCTCAAAGAAAACAATAACTAAGACTTTGTTTTATGGATTTATAGGTGGCATGTGTAGTCTAGTATCCCAGTGATTTGGTCATTCTTTGAGACTGGTCACGGGAAGGGAGAGCATGATGGTGCGGGCGCGTGTGTGAAACATGCCCTAAGGCATCATCAGCTGCGACGGCAGGATGCTGAGCAGTTTAGAGATGCGGGCCAGGTAGTCGAGTGGTGCTCCCAACATTTGTGTGGGAGTGCAGCATCATCATATCCCAAACGTGATGCTTGGATTGTCAGGAGATTTTTTTGGCATGTGGATGGTGGCATGATTGATCGTAGAGCCTTCCATTATTGTGACACAGTACCTGGCACCTTGGACTTACATTCCATCAGGAGCACTCCATCAAGAGCATGTGCATGGCGCCCCCCACGATTTACACAGTACCTGGCACCTTGGGCTTACATTCCATCAGGAGCACGTGCATGGCGCCCCCCACGATTTACACACAACGGTTTGCATGCTTCTGTGGAGCATGTATGGATGGGGATTGGTCACATTGTGCCTCGAGAGGATGGGCAGATGCATGGATACAGACATTCCTCTCCCCTGAGCATCCTTCACATCTAGTGTTGTCTGATGAGCACACAGGTCTTGCGTTCATGGTCAGTTATGATGACCTGAGAGATTTGCCTACAGGAGGGTGATGTAGTTGTTGTTATTACGGGTGAGGGAAATAGCGAGGGAGTAGACTACTATCTGATGAGTTGCACTAGGCCAAAGTGCATCCTTGACCAGGATACAGTGGATGATCATGGGTTTTGTTTTGACGCCCATAGCATGATTGTGGCAGGCCGGTTCTACTATGAGATTCAACTTCACTGGTGGGGGAGTCTTGAGTTCTAGTAGTGGAAGTGGGAGTTAGAGGCATTTCAGTCGTCTCATCTAGTGGTTGCTACCAAGCTCACCCTTGATCGAGTTCAGAGCCGAAAACACAGTTCTCACCCTCGTTTTCGGCTTTATGTGGATGACCATGAGAGCATTCTAGAGCAGTTGAGAGCTAGAGAGGGTGCTGCTGAGAGTAGATCTCTATCTTGATAGTGACTAAACTCAAACTAGCTGGGTTAGCTCACTTACATTGTACTTAGATTTTTTGAGAGTGACTAATCTCATAATAGCTGGGGTAGCTCATTTTCAAAATACCTTGATCTTTTGAGTTAGTGGTTGAACCCATAGTGGCTGTGTTAGCTCACACTCTAAATGTACTTAGTTGATGTTTATATCATTATGAGTTTTCTCATTATTGAGGATCATTGCATTTTAGTTGATGTTCATGGTTTTCTGATTTTTTAACACTTTGGCTATCATATCGTTTGTTTAAAATCACCATCACCATATTGTTTGTTGAAAATCACCAAACTTTGCAAGCACTGGGCGCTAATTACTAACTCGAGCATGCTCTGATCACATGACCAAACTTTGCAAGCATGTGGGGGTGCCCTCTCCCCCCCACATGCTTAAAAATTTTGGTCCCCATTGAAGCATGTTTATGTACGATGGTATGGGGAAGGCCCGGATTCTCCATGGCCTCTAAAGCACCGAGACTTGAAAAATCCGCACTGGGCGCTAATTACTAACCCGAACATGCTCCAATCATGACCGAAGTTTGCAAGCATGTGGGAGGGGCCCACCCCCACATTCTTGCAAATCTTGGTCCCCATCCGAGCATGTTTGGGTACAAAGGTATGGGGAAGGCCTGGATTTTCCATGGCCTCTTAAGCACCGAGACTTAAAAAATCCGCGCTGGCGCTAAGTACTAATCCAAACATGCTCCGATTGTGACCAAACTTTGCAAGCATGTGGGGGTGGTTTTCCCCTACATTCTTGCAAAGTTTGGTCCCCATCGGAGCATGTTTGGGTACGATGGTATGGGGAAGGCCTGGATTTTCCATGGCCTCTTAAGCACCAAGAGACTTGAAAAATCTGCACTGGGCGCTATAATTACCAATTCAAACATGCTCCGATTGTGACCAAACTTTGCAAGCACATGGGTGTGGGCCCCTCCCACATGCTTGCAATGTTTGGTTCCCATCGAAGCATGTTTGGGTACGATGGTATGGGGAAGGCCCGGATTTTCCATGGCCTCCTAAGCACCAAGAGACTTGAAAAATCTGCACTAGGCCCTAATTACTAACCCGAACATGCTCCGATCATGACCAAACTTTGCAATAATGTGGGAGGGGCCCACTCCCACATGCTTGCAAAGTTTGGTCCCCATCGGAGCATGTTTGTGTACGATAGTATGGGATGGCCCGGATTTTCCACGGCCTCTTAAGCACCAAGAGACTTGAAAAATCCGCACTGGGCACTAATTACCAATCCAAACATGCTCCAATTCTGACCAAACTTTGCAAGCATGTGGGACTAGGCCACTCCCATATGCTTTCAAAGTTTGGTTCCCATCGGAGCATGTTTGGGTAGTACGATGGTATGGGGAAGGCCCGGATTTTCAATGGCCTCTTAAGCACCAAAAGACTTGAAAAATCTACACTGGGCGTTTATTATTAACTTGAACATGCTCCGATCATGACCATTTTTTGCAAGCATGAGGGAGGGGCCCACATCCACGTGCTTGCAAAGTTTGGTCCCCATCGGAGCATGTTTGGGTACAATGGTATGGGGAAGGCCCGGATTTTCCATGGCCTCTTAAGCACCAAGAGACTTGAAAAATACACATTGGGCATTAATTACAAAACCAAACATACTCCGATTGTAATCAAACTTTGCAAGAATGTGGCTGGGCCCCTCCCATGTGCTTGCAAAGTTTGGTTTCCATCGGACCATGTTTGCGTACGATGGTATGGGAAGGCCCAGATTTTCCATGGCCTCAAGAGCACCAAAAGACTTGAAAAATCCACACTAGTGGGCGATAATTACCAATTCAAACATACTCCGGTTGTGACCAAACTTTGCAAGCATGTGGAAGTGTTCCACTCCCACATGCTTGCAAAGTTTGGTCCCCATCGGAGCATGTTTGGGTACAATGGTATGGGGAAGGCCTCGATTTTCCATGGCCTCTTAAGCACCAAGAGACTTGAAAAATCTGCATTGAGCACTAATTTTGAATCCAAACATGCTCCGATTGTGACCACACTTTGCAAGAATGTGGGAGTGGGCCCCTCCCACATGCTCGCAAAGTTTGGTTTCCATCGAAGCATGTTTGGGTACGATGGTATGGGAAGGGCCCCGATTTTCCATGGCCTTGTAAGCACCAAGAGACTTGAAAAATCTGCACTGGGCACGAATAACTAACTCGACCACGCTCCGATCATGACCAAACTTTGCAAGCATGTGGGAGGAGCCCACCCCCACATGCTTGCAAAGTTTGGTTCCCATTGGAGCATGTTTGGGTATGATGGTATGGGTAAGGCCCGGATTTTCCATGGCCTCCTAAGCACCAAGAGACTTGAGAAATCCACACTGGGAGCTAATTACCAATCCAAACATGCTCCGATTCTGACCAAACTTTGCAAGCATGTGGGGGTGGACCCCTTCCACATTCTTGCAAAGTTTGCTTCCCATTGGAGCATGTTTGGGTACGATGATATGGGGAAGGCCCGGATTTTCCATGGCCTCTTAAGCACCAAGAGACTTGAAAACCCTGCACTGGGCGCTATTTACTAACTCGAACAAGCATGTGGAAGGGGCCCACATCCACATGCTTGGAAAGTTTGGTCCCACCCATCAGAGCATGTTTGGGTACGATGGTATGGGGAAGGCCCGGACTTTCCATGGCCTCAAGAGCACTAATAGACGTGAAAAATCCACATTGGGCACTCATTATTACAAATCGAAGCATGCTCCGATTGTGACCAGACTTTACAAGCATGTGGGGGTGGGCCTCTCCCACATGCTTCCAAAGTTTGGGGTGGGACCCTCCCAAATGCTTGCAAAGTTTGGTTCCCATCGAAGCATGTTTGGGTACGATGGTATGGGGCAGGCCCGGATTTTCCATGGCCTCAAGAGCACCAAGAGACTTGAAAACTCCACACTGGCAATTCAAACTTTGCAAGCATGTGGGAAGGGCCCACTCCCACATGCTTACAAAGTTTGGTCCCCATCGGAGCATGTTTGGGTACGATGGTATGGGGAAGGCCAGGACTTTCCATGGCCGCTTAAGCACCAAGAGACTTGAAAAATCCGCATTGGGCACTAATTTTCAATCCAAACATGCTCCGATTGTGACCAAACTTTGCAAGCATTGGACCATGTTTGGGTACGATGGTATGGGGAAGGCCGTGATTTTCCATGGCCTCGTAAGCACCAAGATGTTGAGATATCGAGCTCGTCTAGTGAGGCGGTGGCCACCACTGATGACCTGCCTGGGGGATAGGCCCCACACTTACATTACTGGCATGGTTGGTGAGATCATGGGAGATATGCGGCCAGTGGGATGACAGACTGTGTGACAGCCATTCTAGAGACTGGCATAGTTATAGCGCCAGCTCATTTAGTCGGGTTCACACTATAGAGAACCCGTGTATGTATTGGTTGAGTACCTTTCATATTGTGTGTACTCTTATCTTGTATATGGTGTGTTGAGTGTTGAGTGAAGAAGAAGAAGATTTTAGCCTCTCACCTTGTGTGTTCTCTATTAGGGTTTTGTGAGTGTGTGTGTGTGTGCTTGCAAGAGCTCAAACTCTCTTCCCCCCTGCATCTTTTCATGGTATCAGAGCCTGGTTCGTGCTAAGGGCTGAGCTGCAAGCAAGAGAACCACAGGAAGCGGTACGAGGGTAAGAGCTTCAACTACTCTTCCCTATTGTGTTGGTGACTACACCCTTGTCGGGAGCTCTACGGGAGGCACCGGCAAACGGTCTCTAATTGAGGAGCTTTCTTCGCGGGAGTAAAGCTATAGGGCAACTATACAGTCCTATTGGACTACGATTTTTGGGCCGAAAACGCGTTTCGGGCGCGTCTGGACCTCCGTTTTTCAGAAAGCAGGCGATTTCGAGCACTGCGGGTAAGTCATCGATTCTCTGCAAAACTCTGTTTTAAGAACTGCAGGAAGACAGATTGACTGTGCAGACACTGTGGGTGCTGCAAAGAGGTCTACAGTTGCCATTGGGTGTATGTATGCACATTGAAGTCACTGGTTGTGACATTTGAGAGTACTACATTACCGCTGCAAAAAATACAGCATTTGTGCAAGAAAAACCAGAGTGCAGTTTTTGGTAAAATTGTGTGTTTGGCAAGATGTCTAATGATGGCATAACACAGATTGTGGCTGAGAAGCTGGATAAGAATAACTTCCATGCTTGGAGGTTCAGGTTGACGAATTTCCTGATGGGAAAAGGCTATTGGGACTACATAGAAGGTGAGCATGAAGAGGCACCGGAGATACCGGATATAAATCCGACTGCTGCAGATGTGAAAGAGTTTAAAGACTGGAACCAAGGAGCCAGGAAGGTTATGTATTGGCTCTCCATTAGTATATAGGACACCATGATTGGGCACATTCAGGATGCCAAGTCCCCCAAGGAGGCGTGGGACACCTTGGTAAAGCTCTATGAAATAAATACCAAGGCACGTAAGATACAGTTGAAGAATGAACTTTATACTGTGGAGAAAAAGAGCATGTCTGTGAATGACTATGCGCTGAAGATAAAGGGTATTGTGGAATCCCTTGCATCTATTGGTGTGTCAGTAGATGATGATGATAAGGTGGAAGTCTGTCTACGTGGTCTCGGGCCACAATACAAGGCGTTCAAGACATCCATTCAGACTCGGGAAAACATTCCCAACTTTACAGATTTGGTGTCTATGCTGATTATCGAAGAGAAGAGCTTGGGTGAAGACCAACAGTCTTCACAAAGCAAAAACAATTCAGAGCAACAGGCCTTCTACACGAGTTCAAGAAGAGGACGAGGTAGAGAAGGCCATGGACGCAGTCAAGGAGGTGGCCGAACAGGTAATCAGAATTATGGTCAGCAGAGCAGCAGCAACAACAACACTCCCAGAATCAACAATAACAACAACAACAACACGCAGGTGGAAGAGGCAAATTCAGAGGCAGGGGGAGTCAAAGAGGCCGTGGAAATTGGCAAAGGCAATATAATGATGCACGTGAATGCTATTATTGTGGTAAGCCTAGACATGTGCAGGCAAAATGTTATAAGAAGCAGACTGACATGCAAAATGGGAAAGTGCAGCAAAACAACTATGCATCCTCAAGCAGAAATAATGAGGATAATGAAAGGTTGTTTGTTATGCAGCATGTCGTGAATGCCATGTCTGAAAATGTTGATGCAGCACAAAAAGATAATGTATGGTATGTGGATTCAGGCGCTTCGAACCACATGACGAGTCATGGGGAGTGGTTCAAGGAGATGAAAAACCCGGAAAGACCAGGTTTTGTGGAAACAGGGGATGACACTGCTCATCCAATTGCCCATGTTGGAGATGTGCCATTGTCTATGCAGGATGGCAAAGTGAAGTACCTTGCAGATGTACTTCATGTACCGAACATAACAAAGAATCTAGTTTCAGTTGGCCAGATGATTGAGCAGGGTTTGCAGGTTCGGTTTAACCCTGATGGTTGTTATGTTGAAGACTTTAAAGACAAGTGCAGGTTGGTTGCAAAAGGCAACAGAGTGGGCAGAATGTTTACATTGAATGTAGACATGCCTGAAATGAGTGCTGCGATGTTTGCAAATGGTTCAGGAATTGTTGCAGACACAGACATTTGGCATAAAAGGATTGGACATGTAAATGTGCATAGATTGAAGTCTATGCAGACAAAAGGAATTGTGACAGGGCTGCCAAAATTTAAAGTGGAAGGTATGCAGAAAATATGTGAAGCATGCCAATTTGCGAAGCAAACAAAGCATGTGTTTCCACGTAACAGATATGTGAGCAGAAATGCACTAGATGTTGTGCATTCAGATATATGGGGTCCTACAAAGACCATATCTATGGGAGGCTGTAGGTATTATGTGACTTTCATTGATGACCACACAAGGAAAGTGTGGGTATATTTCATGAAGGAGAAGAGTGAGGTGTTCACTCACTTTCAGAATTTCGGAGTTTTAGTTGAAAAGCAAACAGGGAAATATGTAAAGTGCCTAAGGTCAGATGGAGGGGGAGAGTACTTCTCCAATGAGTTCTCTGAATTTTTGAAGAAGAATGGTATTCGGAGACAGTTTACATGCAGATACACTCCGCAGCAAAATGGAGTTGCTGAGCGGAAAAACAGGCACATTGCTGAGATTGCGCGAGCATTGATGGAAGAGAAGAATATGCCGCATTGCTATTGGGCTGAGGCTGTTTCTACAGCAGTATACATCATGAACAGGACTCCAACTGTAGCCATACATGATGTAACTCCAGAGGAGAGGTTTACTGGCAGAAAACCAGATTTGTTTCATCTGAAAGTTTTTGGATGCATTGCATATGTGCATGTGCCAGATGAGCTGAGAACTAAGCTGGATCCGAAAGCTGAAAAATGTGTGTTTATTGGATATTCCCTTGAGCAAAAGGGATACAGGTGTTATAACCCTTCTACACGTGAGTTGAGGGTAAGCAGGGATGTTGTCTTTGATGAGATGAGCAGCTGGTATGCTGCTGAAAAAGAAGCTGTTGGGGCTGATGTGAGTGGAAGTGTGGTTGCACAGAATGCAGGTCAGCAATCACAGTCTTTGAGTGGACCAGGAGAGTCCTCATCTAGTGGGTCTATTGATAGACCATGGAGTGGCAGGTTGCGTCATAATACCAGTCCTACAAATGTGATTAGTACATCACGTAAAGGAAAAGAGAAAGTGGTTGAGTCCCTTGGTATGCTTGATATTTCTGCAGGGCATTCTCATGTTGATGGAGAGTCTAGTGGCTCAGATATGAGCCTTGATGAGGAGCTTGGGATCCCAACTATGAGAACACCTGGTGTAAAGAAGGCTATGGAAGCCATGAATGAAAAGCTGCGAAGATCTGGTAGAGTGAAGAACCCTGTGCAGAGGTTTACTTATGATGGTTATGTGGCACATCACTATGCATATATGGCAAAGGTTATGCAGGTTGTTGAGCCCACATGCATTGATGAGGCTGTTGGAAATGTGTGTTGGGAGAAAGCTATGGACGAGGAGATGGATGCACTATATGGAAATGAGACTTGGGATTTAGTGCAATTGCTTGAAGGCAAGAAAGCCATTGGATGCAAGTGGGTGTACAAAGTTAAACATAACAGTGATGGAAGCATAAACAGGTACAAGGCTAGATTGGTAGCCAAAGGATATGCGCAAACATATGGGATTGATTATGAGGAAACTTTCAGCCCAGTTGCCAAGATGGCAACGGTGAGAGTTGTGATAGCAGTGGCTGCGTCAAAGCAATGGTCTTTACATCAGATGGATGTAAAGAATGCATTCTTGCATGGGGATTTGCAAGAAGAGGTGTATATGTTGCAGCCACCTAGTTATGAGGATGTGGGTCACCCCGCGCATGTTTGCAGGTTGAAGAAAGCCTTGTATAGCTTAAAGCAAGCACCAAGAGCATGGTCTGACAAGATTTCTAAATATCTTGTCACTATTGGCTTTCATGTAGCCAATGCAGATTTCTCGCTGTATGTGAGACATGGTGATAGAGGAGTTGTGCTTGTTGTCATCTACGTAGATGACTTGATCATTACGGGGGACCATGATGCAGAGATCTTTGATGTAAAGATCTTGCTAAGACAGAAGTTTGAGATGAAGGATCTGGGGGAGCTCAGATATTTCTTGGGCATTGAGGTGATTAGGTCACCACATGGTATTGGATTACCGTAGAGACAGTATGGCTTCGACATGTTGTCCAAGTATGGTATGACAGGCTGTAAGCCTATTTCCGTGCCATTAGATCAGAATGGCAAGTTGAGTGCAGATTCAGGAGAGATCTTGGACAATCCTACTATGTACAGGCGCATAGTAGGAAGTTTGATCTACATGACGATCACCAGACCAGATTTGAGCTATGTTGTTGGGTTGGTGAGTCAGTTTATGCAGGTTCCACAGAAACCGCATTTGGATGCAGTGAGACGCATACTGAGATATGTGAAGTCTACTTTGCATTGTGGACTATTCTATGAGACTGGGACAGAGATATGTGTACATGGGTACACAGATGCTGATTGGGCTGGTAGTATCTCAGATAGAAGATCTACCAGTGGCTTCATGTTTTCTTTGGGGAGTGCTGCTGTGACTTGGAGCAGCAAGAAGCAGTCTACGGTTGCTCTATCGAGTACAGAGGAGGCCGAGTACAGAGGAGCTGCTATGGCAGCATGTGAGGTAGCTTGGTTGAGAAAGCTACTTGCAGATTTGGGTCTATCAGTGGATAGACAAGTTGTCATTTTCTGTGACAACATTAGAAGTATACAGTTGGCCAGGAACCCAGTCTTTCATGCTCGTACAAAGCACATAGAGGTCCACTACCACTTCGTCAGAGAGGTGGTCTTGGCAGGAGATCTTGATCTTGTTTATGTCAGCACAGAGGATCAGGTAGCTGAAATCTTCACCAAAGCATTGGGTACAGAGAAGCTCCGCAGATTCAGGGCTTCGCTTGGTGTACATGAGATGGAGTTGAGCTCGAGGGGGAGTGTTGAGATATCGAGCTCGTCTAGTGAGGCGGTGGCCACTGACCCGCCTGGGGGATAGGCCCCACACTTACACCACTGGCATGGCTGGTGAGATCATGGGAAATATGCGGCCAGTGGGATGACAGGCTGTGTGACAGCCATTCTAGAGACTGGCATAGTTATAGCGCCAGCTCATTTAGTCGGGTTCACACTATAGAGAACCCATGTATGTATTGGTTGAGTACCTTTCATATTGTGTGTACTCTTATCTTGTATATGGTGTGTTGAGTGTTGAGTGAAGAAGAAGAAGATTTCAGCCTCTCACCTTGTCTGTTCTCTATTAGGGTTTTGTGAGTGTGTGTGTGTGCTTGCAAGAGCTCAAGCTCTCTTCCCCCCTGCATCTTTTCACAAGAGACTTGAAAAATCCGCACTGGGCGCAAATTACTAACCTGACCACCCGATCATGACCAAACTTTGCAAGCATGTGAGAGGGGCCCATCCCCACATGCTTGCAAAGTTTGGTCCCCATCGGAGCATGTTTGGGTACGATGGTATGGGGAAGGCCCGGATTTTCCATGGTCTCAAGAGCACCAAGAGACTTGAAAAATCCACACTCGTGGTGGGCGGTAATTACCAATTCAAACATGCTCCGGTTGTGACCAAACTTTGCAAGCACGTGGGAGGGGCCCACTCCCACATGCTTGCAAAGTTTGGTCCCCATCGGAGCATGTTTGGGTACAATGGTATGGGGAAGGCCCGGATTTTCCATGGCCTCTTAAGCACCAAGAGACTTGAAAAATCTGCATTGAGCACTAATTTTCAATCCAAACATGCTCTGATTGTAACCACTCTTTGCAAGCATGTAGGGGTGGGCCCCTCCCACATGCTTTCAAAGTTTAGTTCCCATCGAAGCATGTTTGGGTACGATGGTATGGGGAAGGCCCCGATTTTCCACGGCATTGTAAGCACCAAGAGACTTGAAAAATCTGCACTGGGCGCGAATAAGTAACCCGGCCACGCTCCGATCATGACCAAACTTTGCAAGCATGTGGGAGGGGCCCACCCCCACATGCTTGCAAAGATTGTTTCCCATCGAAGCATGTTTGGGTATGATGGTATGCGGAAGGCCCGGATTTTCCATGGCCTCCTAAGCACCAAGAGACTTGAGAAATCCACACTAGGGGCTAATTACCAATCCAAACATGCTCCGATTCTGACCAAACTTTGCAAGCATGTGGGGATGGGCCCCTTCCACATGCTTGCAAAGTTTGCTTCCCATTGGAGCATGTTTGGAAGCACCAAGAGACTTGAAAACTCTGCACTGGGCGCTAATTACTAACCCGAACATGCTCCGATCATGACCAATTTTTGCAAGCATGTGGGAGGGGCCCACATCCACATGTTTGGAAAGTTTGGTCCCACCCATCAGAGCATATTTGGGTACAATGGTATGGGGAAGGCCCGGATTTTCCATGGCCTCTTAAGCACCAAGAGACTTGAAAAATCCACATTGGGCACTCATTACAAATCGAAACATGCTCCGATTATGACCAAATTTTACAAGCATGTGGGGGTGGGCCCCTCCCACATGCTTGCAAAGTTTGGGACGGGCCCCTCCCACATGCTTGCAAAGTTTGGTTCCCATCGAAGCATGTTTGGGTACGATGGTATGGGGAAGGCCCGGATTTTCCATGGCCTCAAGAGCACCAAGAGACTTGAAAAATCCACACTAGGCGCTAATTACCAATTCAAACTTGCTCCGGTTGTGACCAAACTTTGCAAGCATGTGGGAAGGGCCCACTCCCACATGCTTGCAAAGTTTGGTCCCCATCGGAGCATGTTTGGGTACGATGGTATGGGGAAGGCCAGGACTTTCCATGGCCGCTTAAGCACCAAGAGACTTGAAAAATCCACATTGGGCACTAATTTTCAATCCAAATATGCTCCGATTATGACCAAACTTTGCAAGCATCGGACCATGTTTGGGTATGATGGTATGGGGAACGCCCTGATTTTCCATGGCCTCGTAAGCACCAAGAGACTTAAAAAATCCGCACTGGGCGCAAATTACTAACCCGATAATGACCAAACTTTGCAAATTACTAACCCGACCACCCGATCATGACCAAACTTTGCAAGCATGTGAGAGGGGCCCACCCCCACATGCTTGCAAAGTTTGGTCCCCATCGGAGCATGTTTGGGTACGATGGTATGGGGAAGGCCCGGATTTTCCATGGTCTCAAGAGCACCAAGAGACTTGAGAAATCCACACTCGTGGGCGGTAATTACTAATTCAAACATGCTCCGGTTGTGACCAAACTTTGCAAGCTCTCACATGCTTGCAAAGTTTGGTCCCCATCGGAGCATGTTTGGGTACAATGGTATGGGGAAGGCTCGGATTTTCCATGGCCTCTTAAGCACCAAGAGACTTGAAAAATCTGCATTGAGCACTAATTTTCAATCCAAACATGCTCCGATTGTGACCACACTTTGCAAGCATGTGGGGGTGGGCCCCTCCCACATGCTTTTAAAGTTTGGTTTCCATTGAAGCATGTTTGGGTATGATGGTATGGGGAAGGCCCCGATTTTCGATGGCCTTGTGAGCACCAAGAGACTTAAAAAATACGCACTGGGCGCGAATAAATAACCCGGTCACGCTCCGATCATGACCAAACTTTGCAAGCATGTGGGAGGGGCCCACCCCCACATGCTTGCAAAGTTTGTTTCCCATCGAAGCATGTTTGGGTATGATTGTATGGGGAAGGCCCGGATTTTCCATGGCCTCCTAAGCACCAAGAGACTCGAGAAATCCACACTAGGGGCTAATTACCAATCCAAACATGCTCCGATTCTGACCAAACTTTGCAAGCATGTGGGGTGGGTCCCTTCCACATGTTTGCAAAGTCTGGTTCCCATTGGAGCATGTTTGGGTACGATGATATGGGGAAGGCCCGGACTTTCCATGGCCTCTTAAGCACCAAGAGACTTGAAAACTCTGCACTGGGCGGTTATTACTAACCCGAACATGCTCCGACCATGACCAATTTTTGCAAGCATGTGGGAGGGGCCCACATCCACATGTTTGGAAAGTTTGGTCCCACCCATCAGAGTATATTTGGGTACGATGGTATGGGGAAGGCCCGGATTTTCCATGGCCTCTTAAGCACCAAGAGACTTGAAAAATCCACATTGGGCACTCATTACAAACCGAAACATGCTCCGATTGTGACCAAACTTTACAAGCATGTGGGGGTGGGCCCCTCCCACATGCTGGCAAAGTTTGGGGTGGGCCCCTCCCACATGCTTGCAAAGTTTGGTTCCCATCGAAGCATGTTTGGGTACGATGGTATGGGGAAGGCCCGGATTTTCCATGGCCTCAAGAGCACCAAGAGACTTGAAAAATCCACACTGGGCGCTAATTACCAATTCAAACTTGCTCCGATTGTGACCAAACTTTGCAAGCATGTGGGAAGGGCCCACTCCCACAGGGCTTGCAACGTTTGGTCCCCATCGGAGCATGTTTGGGTACGATGGTATGGGGAAGGCCAGGACTTTCCATGGCCGCTTAAGCACCAAGAGACTTGAAAAATCCGCATTGGGCACTAATTTTCAATCCAAACATGCTCCGATTGTGACCAAACTTTGCAAGCATCGGACCATGTTTGGGTACGATGGTATGGTGAAGGCCCCGATTTTCCATGGCCTCGTAAGCACCAAGAGACTTGAAAAATCTGCACTCGGGGCAAATTACTAACGCGACCACCCGATCATGACCAAACTTTGCAAGCATGTGGGAGGGGCCCACCCCCACATGCTTGCAAAGTTTGGTCCCCATCGGAGCATGTTTGGGTACGATGGTATGGGGAAGGCCCGGATTTTCCGTGGTCTCAAGAGCACCAAGAGACTTGAAAAATCCACACTCATGGGGCGGTAATTACCAATTCAAAGATGCTCCGGTTGTGACCAAACTTTGCAATCATGTGCGAGGGGCCCACTCCCACATGCTTGCAAAGTTTGGTCCCCATCGGAGCATGTTTGGGTACAATGGTATGGGGAAGGCTCGGATTTTCCATGGCCTCTTAAGCATCAAGAGACTTGAAAAATCTGCATTGAGCACTAATTTTCAATCCAAACCTGCTCCGATTGTGACCAGACTTTGCAAGCATGTGGGGGTGGGCCCCTCCCACATGCTTTCAAAGTTTGGTTCCCATCAAAGCATGTTTGGGTACGATGGTATGGGGAAGGCCCTGATTTTCCATGGCCTTGTAAGCACCCAGAGACTTGAAAAATCCGCACACTGGACGCGAATAAGTAACCTGACCACGCTCCGATCATGACCAAACTTTGCAAGCATGTGGGAGGGGCCCACCCCCACATGCTTGCAAAGTTTGGTTCCCATCGAAGCATGTTTGGGTATGATGGTATGGGGAAGGCCCGGATTTTCCATGGCCTCAAGAGCACCAAGAGACTTGAAAAATCCACACTAGGGACTAATTACCAATCCAAACATGCTCCGATTCTGACCAAACTTTGCAAGCATGTGGGGGTGGGCCCCTTCCACATGCTTGCAAAGTTTGCTTCCCATTGGCGTATGTTTGGGTACGATGATATGGGGAAGGCCCGGATTTTCCATGGCCTCTTAAGCACCAAGAGACTTGAAAACTCTACACTGGGCGCTAATTACTAACCTGGCTCCGATCATGACCAATTTTTGTAAGCATGTGGGAGGGGCCCACATCCACATGTTTGGAAAGTTTGGTCCCACCCATCAGAGCATATTTGGGTACGATGGTATGGGGAAGACCTGGATTTTCCATGGCCTCTTAAGCACCAAGAGACTTGAAAAATCCACATTGGGCACTCATTACAAACCGAAACATGCTCCGATTGTGACCAAACTTTACAAGCATGTGGGGGTGGGCCCCTCCCACATGCTGGCAAAGTTTGGGGTGGGCCCCTCCCACATGCTTGCAAAGTTTGGTTCCCATCGAAGCATGTTTGGGTACGATGGTATGGGGAAGGCCCGGATTTTCCATGGCCTGAAGAGCACCAAGAGACTTGAAAAATCCACACTGGGCGCTAATTACCAATTCAAACTTGCTCCGATTGTGACCAAACTTTGCAAGCATGTGGGAAGGGCCCACTCCCACAGGCTTGCAACGTTTGGTCCCCATCGGAGCATGTTTGGGTACGATGGTATGGGGAAGGCCAGGACTTTCCATGGCCGCTTAAGCACCAAGAGACTTGAAAAATCCGCATTGGGCACTAATTTTCAATCCAAACATGCTCCGATTGTGACCAAACTTTGCAAGCATCGGACCATGTTTGGGTACGATGGTATGGTGAAGGCCCCGATTTTCCATGGCCTCGTAAGCACCAAGAGACTTGAAAAATCTGCACTGGGGACAAATTACTAACGCGACCACCCAATCAAGACCAAACTTTGCAAGCATGTGGGAGGGGCCCACCCCCACATGCTTGCAAAGTTTGGTCCCCATCGGAGCATGTTTGGGTACGATGGTATATGGAAGGCCCGGATTTTCCATGGTCTCAAGAGCACCAAGAGACTTGAAAAATCCACACTCGTGGGGCGGTAATTACCAATTCAAAGATGCTCCGGTTGTGACCAAACTTTGCAATCATGTGCGAGGGGCCCACTCCCACATGCTTGCAAAGTTTGGTCCCCATCGGAGCATGTTTGGGTACAATGGTATGGGGAAGGCCCGGATTTTCCATGGCCTCTTAAGCATCAAGAGACTTGAAAAATCTGCATTGAGCACTAATTTTCAATCCAAACCTGCTCCGATTGTGACCAGACTTTGCAAGCATGTGGGGGTGGGCCCCTCCCACATGCTTTCAAAGTTTGGTTCCCATCAAAGCATGTTTGGGTACGATGGTATGGGGAAGGCCCTGATTTTCCATGGCCTTGTAAGCACCAAGAGACTTGAAAAATCCGCACACTGGACGCGAATAAGTAACCTGACCACGCTCCGATCATGACCAAACTTTGCAAGCATGTGGGAGGGGCCCACCTCCACATGCTTGCAAAGTTTGGTTCCCATCGAAGCATGTTTGGGTATGATGGTATGGGGAAGGCCCGGATTTTCCATGGCCTCAAGAGCACCAAGAGACTTGAAAAATCCACACTAGGGACTAATTACCAATCCAAACATGCTCCGATTCTGACCAAACTTTGCAAGCATGTGGGGGTGGGCCCCTTCCACATGCTTGCAAAGTTTGCTTCCCATTGGCGTATGTTTGGGTACGATGATATGGGGAAGGCCCGGATTTGCCATGGCCTCTTAAGCACCAAGAGACTTGAAAACTCTACACTGGGCACTAATTACTAACCTGGCTCCGATCATGACCAATTTTTGTAAGCATGTGGGAGGGGCCCACATCCACATGTTTGGAAAGTTTGGTCCCACCCATCAGAGCATATTTGGGTACGATGGTATGGGGAAGACCTGGATTTTCCATGGCCTCTTAAGCACCAAGAGACTTGAAAAATCCACATTGGGCACTCATTACAAATCGAAACATGCTCCGATTATGACCAAAGTTTACAAGCATGTGGGAGTGGGACCCTCCCGCATGCTTGCAAAGTTTGGGGTGGGCCCCTCCCACATGCTTGCAAAGTTTGGTTCCCATCGAAGCATGTTTGGGTACGATGGTATGGGGAAGGTCCGGATTTTCCATGGCCTCAAGAGCACCAAGAGACTTGAGAAATCCACACTGGGCGCTAATTACCAATTAAAACTTGCTCCGGTTATGACCAAACTTTGCAAGCATGTGGGAAGGGCCCACTCCCACATGCTTGCAAAGTTTGGTCCCCATCGGAGCATGTTTGGGTACGATGGTATGGGGAAGGCCAGGACTTTCCATGGCCGCTTAAGCAACAAGAGACTTGAAAAATCCGCATTGGGCACTAATTTTCAATCCAAACATGCTCCGATTATGACCAAACTTTGCAAGCATCGGACCATGTTTGGGTACGATGGTATGGGGAACGCCCTGATTTTCCATGGCCTCGTAAGCACCAAGAGACTTAAAAAATCCGCACTGGGCGCAAATTACTAACCCGACCACCCGATCATGACCAAACTTTGCAAGCATGTGAGAGAGGCCCACCCCCACATGCTTGCAAAGTTTGGTCCCCATCGGAGCATGTTTGGGTACGATGGTATGGGGAAGGCCCGAATTTTCCATGGTCTCAAGAGCACCAAGAGACTTGAAAAATCCACACTCGTGGACGGTAATTACCAATTCAAACATGCTCCGGTTGTGACCAAACTTTGCAAGCTCTCACATGCTTGCAATGGTCCCCATCGGAGCATGTTTGGGTACCATGGTATGGGGAAGGCCCGGATTTTCCATGGCCTCTTAAGCACCAAGAGACTTGAAAAATCTGCATTGAGCACTAATTTTCAATCCAAACATGCTCCGATTATGACCACACTTTGCAAGCATGTGGGGGTGGACCCCTCCCACATGCTTTTCAAAGTTTGGTTTCCATCGAAGCATGTTTGGGTATGATGGTATGAGGAAGGCCCCGATTTTCCATGGCCTTGTGAGCACCAAGAGACTTAAAGAATACGCACTGGGCGCGAATAAATAACCCGGCCACGCTCCGATCATGACCAAACATTGCAAGCATGTGGGAGGGGCCCACCCCCACATGCTTGCAAAGTTTGTTTCCCATCGAAGCATGTTTGGGTATGATGGTATGGGGAAGGCCCGGATTTTCCATGGCCTCCTAAGCACCAAGAGACTCGAGAAATCCACACTAGGGGCTAATCACCAATCCAAACAGGCTCCGATTCTGACCAAACTTTGCAAGCATGTGGGGGTGGGCCCCTTCCACATGTTTGCAAAGTCTGGTTCCCATTGGAGCATGTTTGGGTACGATGATATGGGGAAGGCCCGGACTTTCCATGCACCTAGAGACTTGAAAACTCTGCACTGGGCGGTTATTACTAACCCGAACATGCTCCGATCATGACCAATTTTTGCAAGCATGTGGGAGGGGCCCACATCCACATGTTTGGAAAGTTTGGTCCCACCCATCAGAGCATATTTGGGTACGATGGTATGGGGAAGGCCCGGACTTTCCATGGCCTCTTAAGCACCAAGAGACTTGAAAAATCCACATTGGGCACTCATTACAAATCGAAACATGCTCCGATTGTGACCAAACTTTACAAGCATGTGGGGGTGGGCCCCTCCCATATGCTGACAAAGCTTGGGGTGGGCCCCTCCCACATGCTTGCAAAGTTTGGTTCCCATCGAAGCATGTTTGGGTACGATGGTATGGGGAAGGCCCGGATTTTCCATGGCCTCAAGAGCACCAAGAGACTTGAAAAATCCACACTGGGCGCTAATTACCAATTCAAACTTGCTGCGGTTGTGACCAAACTTTGCAAGCATGTGGGAAGGGCCCACTCCCACATGCTTGCAAAGTTTGGTCCCCATCGGAGCATGTTTGGGTACGATGGTATGGGGAAGGCCAGGACTTTCCATGGCCGCTTAAGCACCAAGAGACTTGAAAAATTCGCATTGGGCACTAATTTTCAATCCAAACATGCTCCGATTGTGACCAAACTTTGCGGACCATGTTTGGGTACGATGGTATGGTGAAGGCCCCGACTTTCCATGGCCTCGTAAGCACCAAGAGACTTGAAAAATTTGCACTGGGGACAAATTACTAACGCGACCGCCCGATCATGACCAAACTTTGCAAGCATGTGGGAGGGGCCCACCCCCACATGCTTGCAAAGTTTGGTCCCCATCGGAGCATGTTTGGGTACGATGGTATGGGGAAGGCCCGGATTTTCCATGGTCTCAAGAGCACCAAGAGACTTGAAAAATCCACACTCGTGGGCGGTAATTACCAATTCAAACATGCTCCGGTTGTGACCAAACTTTGCAATCATGTGCGAGGGGCCCACTCCCACATGCTTGCAAAGTTTGGTCCCCATCGGAGCATGTTTGGGTACAATGGTATGGGGAAGGCCCGGATTTTCCATGGCCTCTTAAGCACCAAGAGACTTGAGAAATCTGCATTGAGCACTAATTTTCAATCCAAACATGCTCCGATTGTGACCACACTTGCAAGCATGTGGGGGTGGGCCCCTCCCACATGCTTTCAAAGTTTGGTTCCCATCAAAGCATGTTTGGGTACGATGGTATGGGGAAGGCCCTGATTTTCCATGGCCTTGTAAGCACCAAGAGACTTGAAAAATCCGCACTGGACGCGAATAAGTAACCTGACCAGGCTCTGATCATGACCAAACTTTGCAAGCATGTGGGAGGGGCCCACCCTCACATGCTTGCAAAGTTTGGTTCCCATCGAAGCATGTTTGGGTATGATGGTATGGGGAAGGCCCGGATTTTCCATGGCCTCCTAAGCACCAAGAGACTTGAGAAATCCACACTAGGGACTAATTACCAATCCAAACATGCTCCGATTCTGACCAAACTTTGCAAGCATGTGGGGGTGGGCCCCTTCCACATGCTTGCAAAGTTTGCTTCTCATTGGCGCATGTTTGGGTACGATGATATGGGGAAGGCCCGGATTTTCCGTGGCCTCTTAAGCACTAAGAGACTTGAAAACTCTACACTGGGCGCTAATTACTAACCCGAACATGCTCCGATCATGACCAATTTTTGCAAGCATGTGGGAGGGGCCCACATCCACATGTTTGGAAAGTTTGGTCCCACCCATCAGAGCATATTTGGGTACGATGGTGTGGGGAAGACCTGGATTTTCCATGGCCTCTTAAGCACCAAGAGACTTGAAAACTCCACATTGGGCACTCATTACAAATCGAAACATGCTCCGATTATGACCAAACTTTACAAGCATGTGGGGGTGGGCCCCTCCGGCATGCTTGCAAAGTTTGGGGTGGGCCCCTCCCACATGCTTGCAAAGTTTGGTTCCCATCGAAGCATGTTTGGGTACGATGGTATGGGGAAGGCCCGGATTTTCCATGGCCTCAAGAGCACCAAGAGACTTGAAAAATCCACACTGGGCGCTAATTACCAATTCAAACTTGCTCCGGTTGTGACCAAACTTTGCAAGCATGTGAGAAGGGCCCACTCCCACATGCTTGCAAAGTTTGGTCCCCATCGGAGCATGTTTGGGTACGATGGTATGGGGAAGGCCAGGACTTTCCATGGCCGCTTAAGCACCAAGAGACTTGAAAAATCCGCATTGGGCACTAATTTTCAATCCAAACATACTGCGATTATGACCAAACTTTGCAAGCATCGGACCATGTTTGGGTACGATGGTATGGGGAACGCCCTGATTTTCCATGGCCTCGTAAGCACCAAGAGACTTAAAAAATCCGCACTGGGCGCAAATTACTAACCCGACCACCCGATCATGACCAAACTTTGCAAGCATGTGAGAGAGGCCCACCCCCACATGCTTGCAATGTTTGGTCCCCATCGGAGCATGTTTGGGTACGATGGTATGGGGAAGGCCCGGATTTTTCATGGTCTCAAGTGCACCAAGAGACTTGAAAAATCCACACTCGTGGGTGGTAATTATTAATTCAAACATGCTCCGGTTGTGACCAAACTTTGCAAGCTCTCACATGCTTGCAAAGTTTGGTCCCCATCGGAGCATGTTTGGGTACAATGGTATGGGGAAGGCCCGGATTTTCCATGGCCTCTTTAGCACCAAGAGACTTGAAAAATCTGCATTGAGCACTAATTTTCAATCCAAACATGCTCCGATTGTGACCACACTTTGCAAGCATGTGGGGGTGGGCCCCTCCCACATGCTTTCAGAAGCATGTTTGGGTATGATGGTATGGGGAAGGCCCCGATTTTCCATGGCCTTGTGAGCACCAAGAGACTTAAAAAATACGCACTGGGCGCGAATAAATAACCCGGCCACGCTCCGATCATGACCAAACTTTGCAAGCATGTGGGAGGGGCCCACCCCCACATGCTTGCAAAGTTTGTTTCCCATCGAAGCATGTTTGGGTATGATGGTATGGGGAAGGCCCGGATTTTCCATGGCCTCCTAAGCACCAAGAGACTCGAGAAATCCACACTAGGGGCTAATTACCAATCCGAACATGCTCCGATTCTGACCAAACTTTGCAAGCATGTGGGGGTGGGCCCCTTCCACATGTTTGCAAAGTCTGGTTCCCATTGGAGCATGTTTGGGTACGATGATATGGGGAAGGCCCGGACTTTCCATGGCCTCTTAAGCACCAAGAGACTTGAAAACTCTGCACTGGGCGGTTATTACTAACCCGAACATGCTCCGATCATGACCAATTTTTGCAAGCATGTGGGAGGGGCCCACATCCACATGCTTGGAAAGATTTGGGTACGATGGTATGGGGAAGGCCCGGATTTTCCATGGCCTCTTAAGCACCAAGAGACTTGAAAAATCCACATTGGGCACTCATTACAAATCGAAACATGCTCCGATTGTGACCAAACTTTACAAGCATATGGGGGTGGGCCCCTCCCACATGCTGGCAAAGTTTGGGGTGGGCCCCTCCCACATGCTTGCAAAGTTTGGTTCCCATCGAAGCATGTTTGGGTACGATGGTATGGGGAAGGCCCGGATTTTCCATGGCCTCAAGAGCACCAAGAGACTTGAAAAATCCACACTGAGCGCTAATTACCAATTCAAACTTGCTCTGGTTGTGACCAAACTTTGCAAGCATGTGGGAAGGGCGCACTCCCACAGGCTTGCAAAGTTTGGTCTCCATCGGAGCATGTTTGGGTACGATGGTATAGGGAAGGCCAGGACTTTCCATGGCCGCTTAAGCACCAAGAGACTTGAAAAATCCGCATTGGGCACTAATTTTCAATCCAAACATGCTCCGGTTTTGACCAAACTTTGCAAGCATCGGACCATGTTTGGGTACGATGGTATGGTGAAGGCCTCGATTTTCCATGGCCTCGTAAGCACCAAGAGACTTGAAAAATCTGCACTGGGGACAAATTACTAACGCGACCACTTGATCATGACCAAACTTTGCAAGCATGTGGGAGGGGCCCACCTCCACATGCTTGCAAAGTTTGGTCCCCATCGGAGCATGTTTGGGTACGATGGTATGAGGAAGGCCCGGATTTTCCATGGTCTCAAGAGCACCAAGAGATTTGAAAAATCCACACTCGTGTGGGCGGTAATTACCAATTCAAACATGCTCCGATTGTGACCAAACTTTGCAATCATGTGCGAGGGGCCCACTCCCACATGCTTGCAAAGTTTGGTCCCCATCGGAGCATGTTTGGGTACAATGGTATGGGGAAGGCCCGGATTTTCCATGGCCTCAAGCACCAAGAGACTTGAAAAATCTGCATTGAGCACTAATTTTCAATCCAAACATGCTCCGATTGTGACCACACTTTGCAAGCATGTGGGGGTGGGCCCCTCCCACATGCTTTCAAAGTTTGGTTCCCATCAAAGCATGTTTGGGTACGATGGTATGGGGAAGGCCCTGATTTTCCATGGCCTTGTAAGCACCAAGAGACTTGAAAAATCCGCACACTGGACGCGAATAAGTAACCTGACCACGCTCCGATCATGACCAAACTTTGCAAGCATGTGGGAGGGGCCCACCCCCACATGCTTGCAAAGTTTGGTTCCCATCGAAGCATGTTTGGGTATGATGGTATGGGGAAGGCCCGGATTTTCCATGGCCTCCTAAGCACCAAGAGACTTGAGAAATCCACACTAGGGACTAATTACCAATCCAAACATGCTCCGATTCTGACCAAACTTTGCAAGCATGTGGGGGTGGGCCCCTTCCACATGCTTGCAAACTTTGCTTCCCATTGGCGCATGTTTGGGTACGATGATATGGGGAAGGCCCGGATTTTCCATAGCCTCTTAAGCACCAAGAGACTTGAAAACTCTACACTGGACGCTAATTACTAACCCGAACATGCTCCGATCATGACCAATCTTTGCAAGCATGTGGGAGGGGTCCACATCCACATGTTTGGAAAGTTTGGTCCCACCCATCAGAGCATATTTGGGTACGATGGTATGGGGAAGACCTGGATTTTCCATGGCCTCTTAAGCACCAAGAGACTTGAAAAATCCACATTGGGCACTCATTACAAATCGAAACATGCTCCGATTATTACCAAAGTTTACAAGCATGTGGGGGTGGGCCCCTCCCGCATGCTTGCAAAGTTTGGGACGGGCCCCTCCCACATGCTTGCAAAGTTTGGTTCCCATCGAAGCATATTTGGGTACGATGGTATGGGGAAGGCCCGGATTTTCCATGGCCTCGAGCACCAAGAGACTTGAAAAATCCACACTGGACGCTAATTAGTAGCAATTCAAACTTGCTCCGGTTGTGACCAAACTTTGCAAGCATGTGGGAAGGGCCCACTCCCACATGCTTGCAAAGTTTGGTCCCCATCGGAGCATGTTTGGGTACGATGGTATGGGGAAGGTCAGGACTTTCCATGGCCGCTTAAGCACCAAGAGACTTGAAAAATCCGCATTGGGCACTAATTTTCAATCCAAACATGCTCCGATTATGATCAAACTTTGCAAGCATCGGACCATGTTTGGGTACGATGGTATGGGGAATGCCCTGATTTTCCATGGCCTTGTAAGCACCAAGAGACTTAAAAAATCCGCACTAGGCGCAAATTACTAACCCGACCACCCGATCATGACCAAACTTTGCAAACATGTGAGAGGGGCCCACCCCCACATGCTTTCAAAGTTTGGTCCCCATCGGAGCATGTTTGGGTACGATGGTATGGGGAAGGCCCGGATTTTCCATGGTCTCAAGAGCACCAAGAGACTTGAAAAATCCACACTCGTGGGCAGTAATTACCAATTCAAACATGCTCCGGTTGTGACCAAACTTTGCAACCTCTCACATGCTTGCAAAGTTTGGTCCCCATCGGAGTATGTTTGGGTACAATGGTATGGGGAAGGCCCGGATTTTCCATGGCCTCTTAAGCACCAAGAGACTTGAAAAATCTGCATTGAGCACTAATTTTCAATCCAAACATGCTCCGATTGTGACCACACTTTGCAAGCATGTGGGGGTGGGCCCCTCCCACAGGCTTTCAAAGTTTGGTTTCCATTGAAGCATGTTTGGGTATGATGGTATGGGGAAGGCCCCGATTTTCCATGGCCTTGTGAGCACCAAGAGACTTAAAAAATACACACAGGGCGCGAATAAATAACCCGGCCACGCTCCGATCATGACCAAACTTTGCAAGCATGTGGGAGGGGCCCACCCCCACATGCTTGCAAAGTTTGTTTCCCATCGAAGCATGTTTGGGTATGATGGTATGGGGAAGGCCCGGATTTTCCATGGCCTCCTAAGCACCAAGAGACTCGAGAAATCCACACTAGGGGCTAATTACCAATCCAAACATGCTCCGATTCTGACCAAACTTTGCAAGCATGTGGGGGTGGGCCCCTTCCACATGTTTGGAAAGTCTGGTTCCCATTGGAGCATGTTTGGGTACGATGATATGGGGAAGGCCCGGACTTTCCATGGCCTCTCAAGCACCAAGAGACTTGAAAACTCTGCACTGGGCGGTTATTACTAACCCGAACATGCTCCGATCATGACCAATTTTTGCAAGCATGTGGGAGGGGCCCACATCCACATGTTTGGAAAGTTTGGTCCCACCCATCAGAGCATATTTGGGTACGATGGTATAGGGAAGGCCCGGATTTTCCATGGCCTCTTAAGCACCAAGAGACTTGAAAAATCCACATTGGGCACTCATTACAAATCGAAACATGCTCCGATTGTGACCAAACTTTACAAGCATGTGGGGGTGGGCCCCTCCCACATGCTGGCAAAGTTTGGGGTGGGCCCCTCCCACATGCTTGCAAAGTTTGGTTCCCATCGAAGCATGTTTGCGTACGATGGTATGGGGAAGGCCCGGATTTTCCATGGCCTCAAGAGCACCAAGAGACTTGAAAAATCCACACTGGGCGCTAATTACCAATTCAAACTTGCTCCGGTTGTGACCAAACTTTGCAAGCATGTGGAAAGGGCCCAGTCTCACACGCTTGCAAAGTTTGGTCCCCATCGGAGCATGTTTGGGTACGATGGTATGGGGAAGGCCAAGACTTTCCATGGCCGCTTAAGCACCAAGAGACTTGAAAAATCCGCATTGGGCACTAATTTTCAATCCAAACATGCTCCGATTGTGACCAAACTTTGCAAGCATCGGACCATGTTTGGGTACAATGGTATGGTGAAGGCCCCGATTTTCCATGGCCTCGTAAGCATCAAGAGACTTGAAAAGTCTGCACTGGGGGCAAATTACTAACGCGACCACCCGATCATGACCAAACTTTGCAAGCATGTGGAAGGGGTCCACCCCCACATGTTGCAAAGTTTGGTCACCATCGGAGCATGTTTTGGTACGATGGTATGGGGAAGGCCCAGATTTTCCATGGTCTCAAGAGCACCAAGAGACTTGAAAAATCCACACTCGTGGACGGTAATTACCAATTCAAACATGCTCCGGTTGTGACCAAACTTTACAAGCTCTCACATGCTTGCAAAGTTTGGTCCCCATCGGAGCATGTTTGGGTACAATGGTTTGGGGAAGGCCCGGATTTTCCATGGCCTCTTAAGCACCAAGAGACTTGAAAAATCTGCATTGAGCACTAATTTTCAATCCAAACATGCTCCGATTGTGACCACACTTTGCAAGCATGTGGGGGTGGGCCCCTCCCACATGCTTTCAAAGTTTGGTTCCCATCAAAGCATGTTTGGGTACGATGGTATGGGGAAGGCCCTGATTTTCCATGGCCTTGTAAGCACCAAGAGACTTGAAAAATCCGCACACTGGACGCGAATAAGTAACCTGACCACGCTCCGATCATGACCAAACTTTGCAAGCATGTGGGAGGGGCCCACCCCCACATGCTTGCAAAGTTTGGTTCCCATCGAAGCATGTTTGGGTATGATGGTATGGGGAAGGCTCGGATTTTCCATGGCCTCCTAAGCACCAAGAGACTTGAGAAATCCACACTAGGGACTAATTACCAATCCAAACATGCTCCGATTCTGACCAAACTTTGCAAGCATGTGGGGGTGGGCCCCTTCCACATGCTTGCAAACTTTGCTTCCCATTGGCGCATGTTTGGGTACGATGATATGGGGAAGGCCCGGATTTTCCATGGCCTCTTAAGCACCAAGAGACTTGAAAACTCTCCACTGGGCGCTAATTACTAACCCGAACATGCTCCGATCATGACCAATTTTTGCAAGCATGTCGGAGAGGCCCACATCCACATGTTTGGAAAGTTTGGTCCCACCCATCAGAGCATATTTGGGTACGATGGTATGGGGAAGACCTGGATTTTCCATGGCCTCTTAAGCACCAAGAGACTTGAAAAATCCACATTGGGCACTCATTACAAAACGTAACATGCTCCGATTATGACCAAAGTTTACAAGCATGTGAGGGTGGGCCCCTCCCGCATGCTTGCAAAGTTTGGGGTGGGCCCCTCCCACATGCTTGCAAAGTTTGGTTCCCATTGAAGCATGTTTGGGTACGATGGTATGGGGAAGGCCCGGATTTTCCATGGCCTCAAGAGCACCAAGAGACTTGAAAAATCCACACTCGGCGCTAATTACCAATTCAAACTTGCTCCGGTTGTGACCAAACTTTGCAAGCATGTGGGAAGGGCCCACTCCCACATGCTTGCAAAGTTTGGTCCCCATCGGAGCATGTTTGGGTACGATGGTATGGGGAAGGCCAGGACTTTCCATGGCCGCTTAAGCACCAAGAGACTTAAAATATCCGCATTGGGCACTAATTTTCAATCCAAACATGCTCCGATTATGACCAAACTTTGCAAGCATCGGACCATGTTTGGGTATGATGGTATGGGGAACGCCCTGATTTTCCATGGCCTCGTAAGCACCAAGAGACTTAAAAAATCCGCACTGGGCGCAAATTACTAACCCGACCACCCGATCATCACCAAACTTTGCAAGCATGTGGGAGGGGCCCACCCCCACATGCTTGCAAAGTTTGGTCACCAAGCATGTTTGGGTACGATGGTATGGGGAAGGCCCGGATTTTCCATGGTCTCAAGAGCACCAAGAGACTTGAAAAATCCACACTCGTGGGCGGTAATTACCAATTCAAACATGCTTCGGTTGTGACCAAACTTTGCAAGCTCTCACATGCTTGCAAAGTTTGGTCCCCATCGGAGCATGTTTGGGTACAATGGTATGGGGAAGGCCCGGATTTTCCATGGCCTCTTAAGCACCAAGAGACTTGAAAAATCTGCATTGAGCACTAATTTTCAATCCAAACATGCTCCGATTGTGACCACACTTTGCAAGCATGTGGGAGTGGGCCCCTCCCACATGCTTTCAAAGTTTGGTTTCCATCGAAGCATGTTTGGGTATGATGGTATGGGGAAGGCCCTGATTTTCCATGGCCTTGTGAGCTACAAGAGACTTAAAGAATACGCACTGGGGGCGCGAATAAATAACCCGGCCGCGCTTCGATCATGACCAAGCTTTGTAAGCATACGGGAGGGGCCCACCCCCACATGCTTGCAAAGTTTGTTTCCCATCGAAGCATGTTTGAGTATGATGGTATGGGGAAGGCCCGGATTTTCCATGGCCTCCTAAGCACCAAGAGACTCGAGAAATCCACACTAGGGGCTAATCACCAATCCAAACATGCTCCGATTCTGACCAAACTTTGCAAGCATGTGGGGGTGGGCCCCTTCCACATGTTTGCAAAGTCTGGTTCCCATTGGAGCATGTTTGGGTACGATGATATGGGGAAGGCCCGGACTTTCCATGGCCTTTTAAGCACCAAGAGACTTGAAAACTCTGCACTGGGCGGTTATTACTAACCCGAACATGCTCCAATCATGACCAATTTTTGCAAGCATGTGGAAGGGGCCCACATCCACATGTTTGGAAAGTTTGGTCCCACCCATCAGAGCATATTTGGGTACGATGGTATGGGGAAGGCCCGGATTTTCCATGGCCTCTTAAGCACCAAGAGACTTGAAAAATCCACATTGGGCACTCATTACAAATCGAAACATGCTCCGATTGTGACCAAACTTTACAAGCATGTGGGGGTGGGCCCCTCCCACATGCTGGCAAAGTTTGGGGTGGGCCGCTCCCACATGCTTGCAAAGTTTGGTTCCCATCGAAGCATGTTTGGGTACGATGGTATGGGGAAGGCCCGGATTTTCCATGGCCTCAAGAGCACCAAGAGACTTGAAAAATACACACTGGGCACTAATTACCAATTCAAACTTTCTCCGGTTGTGACCAAACTTTGCAAGCATGTGGGAAGGGCCCACTCCCACATGCTTGCAAAGTTTGGTCCCCATCGGAGCATGTTTGGGTATGATGGTATGGGGAAGGCCAGGACTTTCCATGGCCGCTTAAGCACCAAGAGACTTGAAATATCCGCATTGGGCACTAATTTTCAATCCAAACATGCTCCGATTGTGACCAAACTTTGCAAGCATCGGACCATGTTTGGGTACGATGGTATGGTGAAGGCCCCGATTTTCCATGGCCTCGTAAGCACCAAGAGACTTGAAAAATCTGCATTGGTGGGGGCAAATTACTAACGCGACCACCCGATCATCACCAAACTTTGCAAGCATGTGGGAGTGGCCCACCCCCACATGCTTGCAAAGTTTGGTCACCATCGGAGCATGTTTGGGTACGATGGTATGGGGAAGGCCCGGATTTTCCATGGTCTCAAGAGCACCAAGAGACTTGAGAAATCCACACTCGTGGGCGGTAATTACCAATTCAAACATGCTCCGGTTGTGACCAAACTTTGCAATCATGTGCGAGGGGCCCACTCCCACATGCTTGCAAAGTTTGGTCCCCATCGGAGCATGTTTGGGTACAATGGTATGGGAAAGGCCCGGATTTTCCATGGCCTCTTAAGCACCAAGAGACTTGAAAAATCTGCATTGAGCACTAATTTTCAATCCAAACATGCTCCGATTGTGACCACACTTTGCAAGCATGTGGGGGTGGGCCCCTCCCACATGCTTTCAAAGTTTGGTTCCCATCAAAGCATGTTTGGGTACGATGGTATGGGGAAGGCCCTGATTTTCCATGGCCTTGTAAGCACCAAGAGACTTGAAAAATCCGCACACTGGACGCGAATAAGTAACCTGACCACGCTCCGATCATGACCAAACTTTGCAAGCATGTGGGAGGGGCCCACCCCCACATGCTTGCAAAGTTTGGTTCCCATCGAAGCATGTTTGGGTATGATGGTATGGGGAAGGCCCGGATTTTCCATGGCCTCCTAAGCACCAAGAGACTTGAAAAATCCACACTAGGGACTAATTACCAATTCAAACATGCTCCGATTCTGACCAAACTTTGCAAGCATGTGGGGGTGGGCCCCTTCCACATGCTTGCAAAGTTTGCTTCCCATTGGCGCATGTTTGGGTACGATGATATGGGGAAGGCCCGGATTTTCCGTGGCCTCTTAAGCACTAAGAGACTTGAAAACTCTACACTGGGCGCTAATTACTAACCCGAACATGCTCCGATCATAACCAATTTTTGCAAGCATGTGGGAGGGGCCCACATCCACATGTTTGGAAAATTTGGTCCCACCCATCAGAGCATATTTGGGTACGATGGTATGGGGAAGACCTGGATTTTCCATGGCCTCTTAAGCACCAAGAGACTTGAAAAATCCACATTGGGCACTCATTACAAATCGAACCATGCTCCGATTATGACCAAAGTTTACAAGCATGTGGGGGTGGGCCCCTCTCGCATGCTTGCAAAGTTTGGGGTGGGCCCCTCCCACATGCTTGCAAAGTTTGGTTCCCATCAAAGCATGTTTGGGTACGATGGTATGGGGAAGGCCCGGATTTTCCATGGCCTCAAGAGCACCAAGAGACTTGAAAAATCCACACTGGGCGCTAATTACCAATTCAAACTTGCTCCGGTTGTGACCAAACTTTGCAAGCATGTGGGAAGGGCCACTCCCACATGCTTGCAAAGTTTGGTCCCCATCGGTGTTTGGGTACGATGGTATGGGGAAGTCCAGGACTTTCCATGGCCGCTTAAGCACCAAGAGACTTGAAAAATCCGCATTGGGCACTAATTTTCAATCCAAACATGCTCCGATTATGACCAAACTTTGCAAGCATCGGACCATGTTTGGGTACGATGGTATGGGGAACGCCCTGATTTTCCATGGCCTCGTAAGCACCAAGAGACTTAAAAAATCCGCACTGGGCGCAAATTACTAACTCGACCACCCGATCATGACCAAACTTTGCAAGCATGTGAGAGGGGCCCACCCCCACATGCTTGCAAAGTTTGGTCCCCATCGGCGAAGCATGTTTGGGTACGATGGTATGGGGAAGGCCCGGATTTTCCATGGTCTCAAGAGCACCGAGAGACTTGAAAAATCCACACTCGTGGGCGGTAATTACCAATTCAAACATGCTCCGGTTGTGACCAAACTTTGCAAGCTCTGACATGCTTGCAAAGTTTGGTCCCCATCGGAGCATGTTTAGGTACAATGGTATGGGGAAGGCCCGGATTTTCCATGGCCTCTTAAGCACCAAGAGAGCTGAAAAATCTGCATCGAGCACTAATTTTCAATCCAAACATGCTCCGATTGTGACCACACTTTGCAAGCATGTGGGGGTGGGCCCCTCCCACATGCTTTCAAAGTTTGGTTTCCATCGAAGCATGTTTGGGTATGATGGTATGGGGAAGGCCCCGATTTTCCATGGCCTTGTGAGCACCAAGAGACTTAAAAAATACGCACTGGGCGCGAATAAATAACCCGGCCACGCTCCGATCATGACCAAACTTTGCAAGCATGTGGGAGGGGCCCACCCCCACATGCTTGCAAAGTTTGTTTCCCATCGAAGCATGTTTGGGTATGATGGTATGGGGAAGGCCCTGATTTTCCATGGCCTCCTAAGCACCAAGAGACTCGAGAAATCCACACTAGGGGCTAATTACCAATCCAAACATGCTCCGATTCTGACCAAACTTTGCAAGCATGTGGGGGTGGGCCCCTTCCACATGTTTGCAAAGTCTGGTTCCCATTGGAGCATGTTTGGGTACGATGATATGGGGAAGGCCCGGACTTTCCATGGCCTCTCAAGCACCAAGAGACTTGAAAACTCTGCACTGGGCGGTTATTACTAACCCGAACATGCTCCGATCATGACCAATTTTTGCAAGCATGTGGGAGGGGCCCACATCCACATGTTTGGAAAGTTTGGTCCCACCCATCAGAGCATATTTGGGTACGATGGTATGGGGAAGGCCAAGATTTTCCATGGCCTCTTAAGCACCAAGAGACTTGAAAAATCCACATTGGGCACTCATTACAAATCGAAACATGCTCCGATTGTGACCAAACTTTACAAGCATGTGGGGGTGGGCCCCTCCCACATGCTGGCAAAGTTTGGGTCTGGCCCCTCCCACATGCTTGCAAAGTTTGGTTCCCATCGAAGCATGTTTGGGTACGATGGTATGGGGAAGGCCCGGATTTTCCATGGCCTCAAGAGCACCAAGAGACTTGAAAAATCCACACTAGGCGCTAATTACCAATTCAAACTTGCTCCGGTTGTGACCAAACTTTGCAAGCATGTGGGAAGGGCCCACTCCCACATGCTTGCAAAGTTTGGTCCCCATCAGCATGTTTGGGTACGATGGTATGGGGAAGGCCAGGACTTTCCATGGCCGCTTAAGCACCAAGAGACTTGAAAAATCCGCATTGGGCACTAATTTTCAATCCAAACATGCTCCGATTATGACCAAACTTTGCAAGCATCGGACCATGTTTGGGTACGATGGTATGGGGAACGCCCTGATTTTCCATGGCCTCGTAAGCACCAAGAGACTTAAAAAATCCGCACTGGGCGCAAATTACTAACCTGACCACCCGATCATGACCAAACTTTGCAAGCATGTGAGAGGGGCCCACCCCCACATGCTTGCAAACTTTGGTCCCCATCGGAGCATGTTTGGGTACGATGGTATGGGGAAGACCCGGATTTTCCATGGTCTCAAGAGCACCAAGAGACTTGAAAAATTCACACTCGTGGGCGGTAATTACCAATTCAAACATGCTCCAGTTGTGACCAAACTTTGCAAGCTCTCACATGCTTGCAAAGTTTGGTCCCCATTGGAGTATGTTTGGGTACAATGGTATGGGGAAGGCCCGGATTTTCCATGGCCTCTTAAGCACCAAGAGACTTGAAAAATCTGCATTGAGCACTAATTTTCAATCCAAACATGCTCCGATTGTGACCACACTTTGCAAGCATGTGGGGGTGGGCCCCTCCCACATGCTTTCAAAGTTTGGTTTCCATCGAAGCATGTTTGGGTATGATGGTATGGGGAAGGCCCCGATTTTCCATGGCCTTGTGAGCACCAAGAGACTTAAAAAATACACACAGGGCGCGAATAAATAACCCGGCCACGCTCCGATCATGACCAAACTTTGCAAGCATGTGGGAGGGGCCCACCCCCACATGCTTGCAAAGTTTGTTTCCCATCGAAGCATGTTTGGGTATGATGGTATGGGGAAGGCCCGGATTTTCCATGGCCTCCTAAGCACCAAGAGACTCGAGAAATCCACACTAGGGGCTAATTACCAATCCAAACATGCTCCGATTCTGACCAAACTTTGCAAGCATGTGGGGGTGGGCCCCTTCCATATGTTTGGAAAGTCTGGTTCCCATTGGAGCATGTTTGGGTACGATGATATGGGGAAGGCCCGGACTTTCCATGGCCTCTCAAGCACCAAGAGACTTGAAAACTCTGCACTGGGCGGTTATTACTAACCCGAACATGCTCCGATCATGACCAATTTTTGCAAGCATGTGGGAGGGGCCCACATCCACATGTTTGGAAAGTTTGGTCCCACCCATCAGAGCATATTTGGGTACGATGGTATAGGGAAGGCCCGGATTTTCCATGGCCTCTTAAGCACCAAGAGACTTGAAAAATCCACATTGGGCACTCATTACAAATCGAAACATGCTCCGATTGTGACCAAACTTTACAAGCATGTGGGGGTGGGCCCCTCCCACATGCTGGCAAAGTTTGGGGTGGGCCCCTCCCACATGCTTGCAAAGTTTGGTTCCCATCGAAGCATGTTTGCGTACGATGGTATGGGGAAGGCCCGGATTTTCCATGGCCTCAAGAGCACCAAGAGACTTGAAAAATCCACACTGGGCGCTAATTACCAATTCAAACTTGCTCCAGTTGTGACCAAACTTTGCAAGCATGTGGAAAGGGCCCAGTCTCACACGCTTGCAAAGTTTGGTCCCCATCGGAGCATGTTTGGGTACGATGGTATGGGGAAGGCCAAGACTTTCCATGGCCGCTTAAGCACCAAGAGACTTGAAAAATCCGCATTGGGCACTAATTTTCAATCCAAACATGCTCCGATTGTGACCAAACTTTGCAAGCATCGGACCATGTTTGGGTACAATGGTATGGTGAAGGCCCCGATTTTCCATGGCCTCGTAAGCATCAAGAGACTTGAAAAGTCTGCACTGGGGGCAAATTACTAACGCGACCACCCGATCATGACCAAACTTTGCAAGCATGTGGGAGGGGCCCACCCCCACATGCTTGCAAAGTTTGGTCCCCATCGGAGCATGTTTGGGTACGATGGTATGGGGAAGGCCCGGATTTTCCATGGTCTCAAGAGCACCAAGAGACTTGAAAAATCCACACTCGTGGGGCGGTAATTACCAATTCAAAGATGCTCCGGTTGTGACCAAACTTTGCAATCATGTGCGAGGGGCCCACTCCCACATGCTTGCAAAGTTTGGTCCCCATCGGAGCATGTTTGGGTACAATGGTATGGGGAAGGCCCGGATTTTCCATGGCCTCTTAAGCATCAAGAGACTTGAAAAATCTGCATTGAGCACTAATTTTCAATCCAAACATGCTCCGATTGTGACCACACTTTGCAAGCATGTGGGGGTGGGCCCCTCCCACATGCTTTCAAAGTTTGGTTCCCATCAAAGCATGTTTGGGTACGATGGTATGGGGAAGGCCCTGATTTTCCATGGCCTTGTAAGCACCCAGAGACTTGAAAAATCCGCACACTGGACGCGAATAAGTAACCTGACCACGCTCCGATCATGACCAAACTTTGCAAGCATGTGGGAGGGGCCCACCCCCACATGCTTGCAAAGTTTGGTTCCCATCGAAGCATGTTTGGGTATGATGGTATGGGGAAGGCCCGGATTTTCCATGGCCTCCTAAGCACCAAGAGACTTGAAAAATCCACACTAGGGACTAATTACCAATTCAAACATGCTCCGATTCTGACCAAACTTTGCAAGCATGTGGGGGTGGGCCCCTTCCACATGCTTGCAAAGTTTGCTTCCCATTGGCGCATGTTTGGGTACGATGATATGGGGAAGGCCCGGATTTTCCATGGCCTCTTAAGCACCAAGAGACTTGAAAACTCTACACTGGGCGCTAATTACTAACCTGGCTCCGATCATGACCAATTTTTGTAAGCATGTGGGAGGGGCCCACATCCACATGTTTGGAAAGTTTGGTCCCACCCATCAGAGCATATTTGGGTACGATGGTATGGGGAAGACCTGGATTTTCCATGGCCTCTTAAGCACCAAGAGACTTGAAAAATCCACATTGGGCACTCATTACAAATCGAAACATGCTCCGATTATGACCAAAGTTTACAAGCATGTGGGGGTGGGCCCCTCCCGCATGCTGGCAAAGTTTGGGGTGGGCCCCTCCCACATGCTTGCAAAGTTTGGTTCCCATCGAAGCATGTTTGGGTACGATGGTATGGGGAAGGCCCGGATTTTCCATGGCCTCAAGAGCACCAAGAGACTTGAAAAATCCACACTGGGTGCTAATTACCAATTCAAACTTGCTCCGATTGTGACCAAACTTTGCAAGCATGTTGGAAGGGCCCACTCCCACAGGCTTGCAACGTTTGGTCCCCATCGGAGCATGTTTGGGTATGATGGTATGGGGAAGGCCAGGACTTTCCATGGCCGCTTAAGCACCAAGAGACTTGAAAAATCCGCATTGGGCACTAATTTTCAATCCAAACATGCTCCGATTGTGACCAAACTTTGCAAGCATCGGACCATGTTTGGGTACGATGGTATGGTGAAGGCCCCGATTTTCCATGGCCTCGTAAGCACCAAGAGACTTGAAAAATCCGCACTGGGGACAAATTACTAACGCATCCACCCGATCAAGACCAAACTTTGCAAGCATGTGGGAAGGGCCCACCCCCACATGCTTGCAAAGTTTGGTCCCCATCGGAGCATGTTTGGGTACGATGGTATGGGGAAGGCCCAGATTTTCCATGGTCTCAAGAGCACCAAGAGACTTGAAAAATCCACACTCGTGGGGCGGTAATTACCAATTCAAAGATGCTCCGGTTGTGACCAAACTTTGCAATCATGTGCGAGGGGCCCACTCCCACATGCTTGCAAAGTTTGGTCCCCATCGGAGCATGTTTGGGTACAATGGTATGGGGAAGGCCCGGATTTTCCATGGCCTCTTAAGCATCAAGAGACTTGAAAAATCTGCATTGAGCACTAATTTTCAATCCAAACCTGCTCCGATTGTGACCAGACTTTGCAAGCATGTGGGGGTGGGCCCCTCCCACATGCTTTCAAAGTTTGGTTCCCATCAAAGCATGTTTGGGTACGATGGTATGGGGAAGGCCCTGATTTTCCATGGCCTTGTAAGCACCAAGGGACTTGAAAAATCCGCACACTGGACGCGAATAAGTAACCTGACCACGCTCCGATCATGACCAAACTTTGCAAGCATGTGGGAGGGGCACACCCCCACATGCTTGTAAAGTTTGGTTCCCATCGAAGCATGTTTGGGTATGATGGTATGGGGAAGGCCCGGATTTTCCATGGCCTCAAGAGCACCAAGAGACTTGAAAAATCCACACTAGGGACTAATTACCAATCCAAACATGCTCCGATTCTGACCAAACTTTGCAAGCATGTGGGGGTGGGCCCCTTCCACATGCTTGCAAAGTTTGCTTCCCATTGGCGTATGTTTGGGTACGATGATATGGGGAAGGCCCGGATTTGCCATGGCCTCTTAAGCACCAAGAGACTTGAAAACTCTACACTGGGCGCTAATTACTAACCTGGCTCCGATCATGACCAATTTTTGTAAGCATGTGGGAGGGGCCCACATCCACATGTTTGGAAAGTTTGGTCCCACCCATCAGAGCATATTTGGGTACGATGGTATGGGGAAGCCCTGGATTTTCCATGGCCTCTTAAGCACCAAGAGACTTGAAAAATCCACATTGGGCACTCATTACAAATCGAAACATGCTCCGATTATGACCAAAGTTTACAAGCATGTGGGGGTGGGCCCCTCCCGCATGCTTGCAAAGTTTGGGGTGGGCCCCTCCCACATGCTTGCAAAGTTTGGTTCCCATCGAAGCATGTTTGGGTACGATGGTATGGGGAAGGTCCGGATTTTCCATGGCCTCAAGAGCACCAAGAGACTTGAGAAATCCACACTGGGCGCTAATTACCAATTAAAACTTGCTCCGGTTATGACCAAACTTTGCAAGCATGTGGGAAGGGCCCACTCCCACATGCTTGCAAAGTTTGGTCCCCATCGGAGCATGTTTGGGTACGATGGTATGGGGAAGGCCAGGACTTTCCATGGCCGCTTAAGCAACAAGAGACTTGAAAAATCCGCATTGGGCACTAATTTTCAATCCAAACATGCTCCGATTATGACCAAACTTTGCAAGCATCGGACCATGTTTGGGTACGATGGTATGGGGAACGCCCTGATTTTCCATGGCCTCGTAAGCACCAAGAGACTTAAAAAATCCGCACTGGGCGTAAATTACTAACCCGACCACCCGATCATGACCAAACTTTGCAAGCATGTGAGAGAGGCCCACCCCCACATGCTTGCAAAGTTTGGTCCCCATCGGAGCATGTTTGGGTACGATGGTATGGGGAAGGCCCGAATTTTCCATGGTCTCAAGAGCACCAAGAGACTTGAAAAATCCACACTCGTGGACGGTAATTACCAATTCAAACATGCTCCGGTTGTGACCAAACTTTGCAAGCTCTCACATGCTTGCAATGGTCCCCATCGGAGCATGTTTGGGTACCATGGTATGGGGAAGGCCCGGATTTTCCATGGCCTCTTAAGCACCAAGAGACTTGAAAAATCTGCATTGAGCACTAATTTTCAATCCAAACATGCTCCGATTATGACCACACTTTGCAAGCATGTGGGGGTGGGCCCCTCCCACATGCTTTTCAAAGTTTGGTTTCCATCGAAGCATGTTTGGGTATGATGGTATGAGGAAGGCCCCGATTTTCCATGGCCTTGTGAGCACCAAGAGACTTAAAGAATACGCACTGGGCGCGAATAAATAACCCGGCCACGCTCCGATCATGACCAAACATTGCAAGCATGTGGGAGGGGCCCACCCCCACATGCTTGCAAAGTTTGTTTCCCATCGAAGCATGTTTGAGTATGATGGTATGGGGAAGGCCCGGATTTTCCATGGCCTCCTAAGCACCAAGAGACTCGAGAAATCCACACTAGGGGCTAATCACCAATCCAAACATGCTCCGATTCTGACCAAACTTTGCAAGCATGTGGGGGTGGGCCCCTTCCACATGTTTGCAAAGTCTGGTTCCCATTGGAGCATGTTTGGGTACGATGATATGGGGAAGGCCCGGACTTTCCATGCACCTAGAGACTTGAAAACTCTGCACTGGGCGGTTATTACTAACCCGAACATGCTCCGATCATGACCAATTTTTGCAAGCATGTGGGAGGGGCCCACATCCACATGTTTGGAAAGTTTGGTCCCACCCATCAGAGCATATTTGGGTACGATGGTATGGGGAAGGCCCGGACTTTCCATGGCCTCTTAAGCACCAAGAGACTTGAAAAATCCACATTGGGCACTCATTACAAATCGAAACATGCTCCGATTGTGACCAAACTTTACAAGCATGTGGGGGTGGGCCCCTCCCATATGCTGACAAAGCTTGGGGTGGGCCCCTCCCACATGCTTGCAAAGTTTGGTTCCCATCGAAGCATGTTTGGGTACGATGGTATGGGGAAGGCCCGGATTTTCCATGGCCTCAAGAGCACCAAGAGACTTGAAAAATCCACACTGGGCGCTAATTACCAATTCAAACTTGCTGCGGTTGTGACCAAACTTTGCAAGCATGTGGGAAGGGCCCACTCCCACATGCTTGCAAAGTTTGGTCCCCATCGGAGCATGTTTGGGTACGATGGTATGGGGAAGGCCAGGACTTTCCATGGCCGCTTAAGCACCAAGAGACTTGAAAAATCCGCATTGGGCACTAATTTTCAATCCAAACATGCTCTGATTGTGACCAAACTTTGCGGACCATGTTTGGGTACGATGGTATGGTGAAGGCCCCGACTTTCCATGGCCTCGTAAGCACCAAGAGACTTGAAAAATTTGCACTGGGGACAAATTACTAACGCGACCACCCGATCATGACCAAACTTTGCAAGCATGTGGGAGGGGCCCACCCCCACATGCTTGCAAAGTTTGGTCCCCATCGGAGCATGTTTGGGTACGATGGTATGGGGAAGGCCCGGATTTTCCATGGTCTCAAGAGCACCAAGAGACTTGAAAAATCCACACTCGTGGGCGATAATTACCAATTCAAACATGCTCCGGTTGTGACCAAACTTTGCAATCATGTGCGAGGGGCCCACTCCCACATGCTTGCAAAGTTTGGTCCCCATCGGAGCATGTTTGGGTACAATGGTATGGGGAAGGCCCAGATTTTCCATGGCCTCTTAAGCACCAAGAGACTTGAGAAATCTGCATTGAACACTAATTTTCAATCCAAACATGCTCCGATTGTGACCACACTTGCAAGCATGTGGGGGTGGGCCCCTCCCACATGCTTTCAAAGTTTGGTTCCCATCAAAGCATGTTTGGGTACGATGGTATGGGGAAGGCCCTGATTTTCCATGGCCTTGTAAGCACCAAGAGACTTGAAAAATCCGCACTGGACGCGAATAAGTAACCTGACCAGGCTCTGATCATGACCAAACTTTGCAAGCATGTGGGAGGGGCCCACCCTCACATGCTTGCAAAGTTTGGTTCCCATCGAAGCATGTTTGGGTATGATGGTATGGGGAAGGCCCGGATTTTCCATGGCCTCCTAAGCACCAAGAGACTTGAGAAATCCACACTAGGGACTAATTACCAATCCAAACATGCTCCGATTCTGACCAAACTTTGCAAGCATGTGGGGGTGGGCCCCTTCCACATGCTTGCAAAGTTTGCTTCCCATTGGCGCATGTTTGGGTACGATGATATGGGGAAGGCCCGGATTTTCCGTGGCCTCTTAAGCACTAAGAGACTTGAAAACTCTACACTGGGCGCTAATTACTAACCCGAACATGCTCCGATCATAACCAATTTTTGCAAGCATGTGGGAGGGGCCCACATCCACATGTTTGGAAAGTTTGGTCCCACCCATCAGAGCATATTTGGGTACGATGGTGTGGGGAAGACCTGGATTTTCCATGGCCTCTTAAGCACCAAGAGACTTGAAAACTCCACATTGGGCACTCATTACAAATCGAAACATGCTCCGATTATGACCAAACTTTACAAGCATGTGGGGGTGGGCCCCTCCGGCATGCTTGCAAAGTTTGGGGTGGACCCCTCCCACATGCTTGCAAAGTTTGCTTCCCATCGAAGCATGTTTGGGTACGATGGTATGGGGAAGGCCCGGATTTTCCATGGCCTCAAGAGCACCAAGAGACTTGAAAAATCCACACTGGGCGCTAATTACCAATTCAAACTTGCTCCGGTTGTGACCAAACTTTGCAAGCATGTGAGAAGGGCCCACTCCCATGTTGAGATATCGAGCTCTAGTGAGGCGGTGGACACTGATGACCCGCCTGGGGGATAGGCCCCGCACTTACACCACTGGCATGGTTGGTGAGATCTTGGGTGATATGCGGCCAGTGGGATGACAGGCTGTGTGACAGCCACTCTAGAGACTGGCATAGTTATAGCGCCAGCTCATTTAGTCGGGTTCACATTATAGAGAACCCGTGTATGTATTTGGTTGAGTACCTTTCATATGGTGTGTACTCTTATCTTTGTATATGGTGTGTTAAGTGTGGAGTAGAGAAGAAGAAGATTTTCAGCCTCTCACCTTGTGTGTTCTCTATTAGGGTTTTGTGAGTGTGTGTGTGTGCTTGCAAGAGCTCAAGCTCTCTTCCCCCCTGCATCTTTTCATGGTATCAGAGCCTGGTTCGTGCTAAGGGCTGAGCTGCAAGCAAGAGAACCACAGGAAGCGGTACGAGGGTAAGAGCTGCAACTACTCTTCCCTATTGTGTTGGTGACTACACCCTTGTCGGGAGCTCTACGGGAGGCACCGGCAAACGATCTCTGATTGAGGAGCTTTCTTCGCGGGAGTGAAGCTACAGGGCAACTATACAGTCCTTCGGACTAAAATTTTCGGGCCGAAAACGCGTTTCGAGCGCGTCTGGACCTCCGTTTTTCAGAAAGCAGGCAATTTCGAGCATTGCGGGTAAGTCATCGATTCTCTGCAGAACTCTGTTTTACGAACTGCAGGAAGACAGATTGACTGTGCAGACACTGTGGGTGCTGCAAAGAGGTCTACAGTTGCCATTGGGTGTATGTATGTGCATTGAAGTCACTGGTTGTGACATTTGAGAGTACTGCAGTACCGCTGTGCAGAAAATATAGCATTTGTGCAGAAAAACCAGAGTGCAGTTTCTGGTAAAGTTGTGTGTTTGGCAAGATGTCAAATGATGGGATAACTCAGATTGTGGCTGAGAAGCTGGATAAGAATAACTTCCATGCTTGGAGGTTCAGGTTAACGAATTTCCTGATGGGAAAAGGTTATTGGGACTACATAGAAGGTGAGCATGAAGAGGCACCGGAGATACCGGATATAAATCCGACTGCTGCAGATGTGAAAGAGTTTAAAGACTGGAACCAAGGAGCCAGGAAAGTAATGTATTGGCTTTCCATTAGTATACAGGACACCATGATTGGGCACATTCAGGATGCCAAGTCCCCCAAGGAGGCGTGGGACACCTTGGTAAAACTGTATGAAACAAATACCAAGGCACGTAAGATACAGTTGAAGAATGAACTTCATACTGTGGAGAAAAAGAGCATGTCTGTGAATGACTATGCGCTGAAGATAAAGGGCATTGTGGAATCCCTTGCATCTATTGGTGTGTCAGTAGATGATGATGACAAGGTGGAAGTCTGTCTACGTGGTCTCGGGCCACAATACAAGGCGTTTAAGACGTCTATTCAGACTCGGGAAAACATTCCCAACTTTACAGATTTGGTGTCTATGCTGATTATCGAAGAGAAGAGCTTGGGTGAAGACCAACAGTCTTCACAAAGCAAGAACAGTTCAGAGCAACAGGCCTTCTACACGAGTTCAGGAAGAGGACGAGGTAGAGGAGGCCGTGGACGCGGTCAAGGAGGTGGCCGAACAGGTAATCAGAATTATGGTCAGCAGCAGCAGCAGCAACAACAGTCCCAGAATCAACAACAACAACAACAACACGCAGGTGGAAGAGGAAAATACAGAGGCAGGGGGAGTCAAAGAGGCCGTGGAAATTGGCAAAGGCAATATAATGATGCACGTGAATGCTACTATTGTGGTAAGCCAGGACATGTGCAGTCAGAATGTTATAAGAAGCAGGCTGACATGCAAAATGGGAAAGTACAGCAAAACAACTATGCATCCTCAAGCAGAAATAATGAGGACAATGAAAGGTTGTTTGTTATGCAGCATGTTGTGAATGCCATGTCTGAAAATGCTGATGCAGCACAAAAAGATAATGTATGGTATGTGGATTCAGGCGCTTCGAACCACATGACGAGTCATGGGGAGTGGTTCAAGGAGATGAAGAACCCGGAAAGACCAGGTTTTGTGGAAACAGGGGATGACACTGCTCATCCAATTGCCCACGTTGGAGATGTGCCATTATCTATGCAGGATGGCAAAGTGAAGTACCTTGCAGATGTACTTCATGTACCGAACATAACAAAGAATCTGGTTTCAGTTGGCCAGATGATTGAGCAGGGGTTGCAGGTTCGGTTTAACCCTGATGGGTGTTATGTTGAAGATTTCAAAGACAAGTGCAGGTTGGTTGCAAAAGGCAACAGAGTGGGCAGAATGTTTACGTTGGATGTAGACATGCCTGAAATGAGTGCTGCGATGTTTGCAAATGGTTCAGGAGTTGTTGCAGACACAGACATATGGCATAAAAGAATTGGACATGTAAATGTGCAGAGATTGAAGTCTATGCAGACAAAAGGAATTGTGACAGGGCTGCCAAAATTTAAAGTGGAAGGTATGCAGAAAATATGTGAAGCATGCCAATTTGGGAAGCAAACAAAGCATGTGTTTCCACGTAACAGATATGTGAGCAGAAATGCACTAGATGTTGTGCATTCAGATGTATGGGGTCCTACGAAGACTGTGTCTATGGGAGGCTGCAGGTACTATGTCACTTTCATTGATGACCACACAAGGAAAGTGTGGGTATATTTTATGAAAGAGAAGAGTGAGGTGTTCACTCACTTTCAGAATTTCAGATTTTTGGTTGAAAAGCAAACAGGGAAATATGTTAAGTGCCTAAGGTCAGATGGAGGGGGAGAATACTTCTCCAATGAGTTCTCTGAATTTTTGAAAAAGAATGGTATTCGGAGACAGTTCACATGCAGATACACTCCGCAGCAAAATGGAGTTGCTGAGCGGAAAAACAGGCACATTGCTGAGATTGCGCGAGCATTGATGGAAGAGAAGAATATGCCGCATTGCTATTGGGCTGAGGCTGTTTCTACAGCAGTATACATCATGAACAGGACTCCAACTGCAGCCATACATGATGTAACTCCAGAGGAGAGGTTTACTGGCAGAAAACCAGATTTGTCTCATCTGAAAGTTTTTGGATGCATTGCATATGTGCATGTGCCAGATGAGCTGAGAACTAAGCTGGATCCGAAAGCTGAAAAATGTGTGTTTATTGGATATTCCCTTGAGCAAAAGGGATACAGGTGTTATAACCCTGCTACACGTGAGTTGAGGGTAAGCAGGGATGTTGTCTTTGATGAGATGAGCAGCTGGTATGCTGCTGAAAAAGAAGCTATTGGGGCTGATGTGAGTGGAAGTGTGGTTGCACAGAATGCAGGTCAGCAATCACAGTCTTTGAGTGGACCAGGAGAGTCCTCATCTAGTGGGTCTGTTGATAGACCATGGAGTGGCAGGTTGCGTCATAATACCAGTCCTGCAAATGTGATTAGTACATCACGTAAAGGAAAAGAGAAAGTGGTTGAGCCCCTTGGTATGCCTGACATTTCTGCAGGACATTCTCATGTTGATGGAGAGTCTAGTGGCTCAGATATGAGCCTTGATGAGGAGCTTGGGATCCCAGCTATGAGAACACCTGGTGTAAAGAAGGCTATGGAAGCCATGAATGAAAAGCTGCGAAGATCAGGGAGAGTGAAGAACCCTGTGCAGAGATTTACATATGATGGTTATGTGGCACATCACTATGCATATATGGCAAAGGTTGTGCAGGTTGTTGAGCCCACATGCATTGATGAGGCTGTTGGAAATGTGAATTGGGAGAAAGCTATGGATGAGGAGATGGATGCACTATATGGAAATGAAACTTGGGATTTAGTGCAATTGCCTGAAGGCAAGAAAGCCATTGGATGCAAGTGGGTGTACAAAGTTAAACATAACAGTGATGGAAGCATAAACAGGTACAAGGCTAGATTGGTAGCCAAAGGATATGCGCAGACATATGGGATTGATTATGAGGAAACTTTCAGCCCAGTTGCCAAGATGGCAACGGTGAGAGTTGTGATAGCAGTGGCTGCGTCAAAGCAATGGTCTTTACATCAGATGGATGTAAAGAATGCATTCTTGCATGGGGATTTGCAAGAAGAGGTGTATATGTTGCAGCCACCTGGTTATGAGGATGTGGGTCACCCCGAGCATGTTTGCAGGTTGAAGAAAGCCTTGTATGGCTTAAAGCAAGCACCAAGAGCATGGTCTGACAAGATTTCTGAATATCTTGTCACTATTGGCTTTCATGTAGCCAATGCAGATTTCTCATTGTATGTGAGACATGGTGATAGAGGAGTTGTGCTTGTTGTCATCTATGTAGATGACTTGATCATTACGGGGGACCATGATGCAGAGATCTTTGATGTAAAGATCTTGCTTAGACAGAAGTTCGAGATGAAGGATCTGGGGGAGCTCAGATATTTCTTGGGCATTGAGGTGATTAGGTCACCACATGGTATTGGATTACTGCAGAGACAGTATGGCTTGGACATGTTGTCCAAGTATGGTATGACAGGCTGTAAGCCTATTTCTGTGCCATTGGATCAGAATGGCAAGTTGAGTGCAGATTCAGGAGAGATCTTGGAGGATCCTACTATGTACAGGAGCATAGTAGGAAGTTTGATCTACATGACGATCACCAGACCAGATTTGAGCTATGCTGTTGGGTTGGTGAGTCAGTTTATGCAGGTTCCACGGAAACCGCATTTGGATGCAGTGAGACGCATACTGAGGTATGTGAGGTCTACTTTGCATTGTGGACTATTCTATGAGATTGGGACAGAGATATGTGTACATGGGTACACAGATGCTGATTGGGCTGGTAGTATCTCAGATAGAAGATCTACCAGCGGATTCATGTTTTCTTTGGGGAGTGCTGCTGTGACTTGGAGCAGCAAGAAGCAGCCTACGGTTGCTCTATCGAGTACAGAGGCCGAGTACAGAGGAGCTGCTATGGCAGCATGTGAGGTAGCTTGGTTGAGAAAGCTACTTGCAGATTTGGGTCTATCAGTGGATAGACAAGTTGTCATTTTCTGTGACAACATTAGTAGTATACAGTTGGCCAGGAACCCAGTCTTTCATGCTCGTACAAAGCACATAGAGGTCCACTACCACTTCGTCAGAGAGAAGGTCTTGGCAGGAGACCTTGACCTTGTTTATGTCAGCACAGAGGATCAGGTAGCTGACATCTTCACCAAAGCATTGGGTACAGAGAAGCTCCGCAGATTCAGGGCTTCGCTTGGTGTACATGAGATGGAGTTGAGCTCGAGGGGGAGTGTTGAGATATCGAGCTCTAGTGAGGCGGTGGACACTGATGACCCGCCTGGGGGATAGGCCCCGCACTTACACCACTGGCATGGTTGGTGAGATCTTGGGTGATATGCGGCCAGTGGGATGACAGGCTGTGTGACAGCCACTCTAGAGACTGGCATAGTTATAGCGCCAGCTCATTTAGTCGGGTTCACATTATAGAGAACCCGTGTATGTATTTGGTTGAGTACCTTTCATATGGTGTGTACTCTTATCTTTGTATATGGTGTGTTAAGTGTGGAGTAGAGAAGAAGAAGATTTTCAGCCTCTCACCTTGTGTGTTCTCTATTAGGGTTTTGTGAGTGTGTGTGTGTGCTTGCAAGAGCTCAAGCTCTCTTCCCCCCTGCATCTTTTCATCCCACATGCTTGCAAAGTTTGGTCCCCATCGGAGCATGTTTGGGTACGATGGTATGGGGAAGGCCAGGACTTTCCATGGCCGCTTAAGCAGCAAGAGACTTGAAAAATCCGCATTGGGCACTAATTTTCAATCCAAACATACTGCGATTATGACCAAACTTTGCAAGCATCGGACCATGTTTGGGTACGATGGTATGGGGAACGCCCTGATTTTCCATGGCCTCGTAAGCACCAAGAGACTTAAAAAATCCGCACTGGGCGCAAATTACTAACCCGACCACCCGATCATGACCAAACTTTGCAAGCATGTGAGAGAGGCCCACCCCCACATGCTTGCAATGTTTGGTCCCCATCGGAGCATGTTTGGGTACGATGGTATGGGGAAGGCCCGGATTTTTCATGGTCTCAAGAGCACCAAGAGACTTGAAAAATCCACACTCGTGGGCGGTAATTACCAATTCAAACATGCTCCGGTTGTGACCAAACTTTGCAAGCTCTCACATGCTTGCAAAGTTTGGTCCCCATCGGAGCATTGTTGGGTACAATGGTATGGGGAAGGCCTGGATTTTCCATGGCCTCTTTAGCACCAAGAGACTTGAAAAATCTGCATTGAGCACTAATTTTCAATCCAAACATGCTCCGATTGTGACCACACTTTGCAAGCATGTGGGGGTGGGCCCCTCCCACATGCTTTCAGAAGCATGTTTGGGTATGATGGTATGGGGAAGGCCCCGATTTTCCATGGCCTTGTGAGCACCAAGAGACTTAAAAAATACGCACTGGGCGCGAATAAATAACCCGGCCACGCTCCGATCATGACAAAACTTTGCAAGCATGTGGGAGGGGCCCACCCCCACATGCTTGCAAAGTTTGTTTCCCATCGAAGCATGTTTGGGTATGATGGTATGGGGAAGGCCCGGATTTTCCATGGCCTCCTAAGCACCAAGAGACTCGAGAAATCCACACTAGGGGCTAATTACCAATCCGAACATGCTCCGATTCTGACCAAACTTTGCAAGCATGTGGGGGTGGGCCCCTTCCACATGTTTGCAAAGTCTGGTTCCCATTGGAGCATGTTTGGGTACGATGATATGGGGAAGGCCCGGACTTTCCATGGCCTCTTAAGCACCAAGAGACTTGAAAACTCTGCACTGGGCGGTTATTACTAACCCGAACATGCTCCGATCATGACCAATTTTTGCAAGCATGTGGGAGGGGCCCACATCCACATGCTTGGAAAGATTTGGGTACGATGGTATGGGGAAGGCCCGGATTTTCCATGGCCTCTTAAGCACCAAGAGACTTGAAAAATCCACATTGGGCACTCATTACAAATCGAAACATGCTCCGATTGTGACCAAACTTTACAAGCATGTGGGGGTGGGCCCCTCCCACATGCTGGCAAAGTTTGGGGTGGGCCCCTCCCACATGCTTGCAAAGTTTGGTTCCCATCGAAGCATGTTTGGGTACGATGGTATGGGGAAGGCCCGGATTTTCCATGGCCTCAAGAGCACCAAGAGACTTGAAAAATCCACACTGGGCGCTAATTACCAATTCAAACTTGCTCTGGTTGTGACCAAACTTTGCAAGCATGTGGGAAGGGCGCACTCCCACAGGCTTGCAAAGTTTGGTCTCCATCGGAGCATGTTTGGGTACGATGGTATAGGGAAGGCCAGGACTTTCCATGGCCGCTTAAGCACCAAGAGACTTGAAAAATCCGCATTGGGCACTAATTTTCAATCCAAACATGCTCCGGTTGTGACCAAACTTTGCAAGCATCGGACCATGTTTGGGTACGATGGTATGGTGAAGGCCCCGATTTTCCATGGCCTCGTAAGCACCAAGAGACTTGAAAAATCTGCACTGGGGGCAAATTACTAACGCGACCACTTGATCATGACCAAACTTTGCAAGCATGTGGGAGGGGCCCACCCCCACATGCTTGCAAAGTTTGGTCCCCATCGGAGCATGTTTGGGTACGATGGTATGGGGAAGGCCCGGATTTTCCATGGTCTCAAGAGCACCAAGAGACTTGAAAAATCCACACTCGTGTGGGCGGTAATTACCAATTCAAACATGCTCCGATTGTGACCAAACTTTGCAATCATGTGCGAGGGGCCCACTCCCACATGCTTGCAAAGTTTGGTCCCCATCGGAGCATGTTTGGGTACAATGGTATGGGGAAGGCCCGGATTTTCCATGGCCTCAAGCACCAAGAGACTTGAAAAATCTGCATTGAGCACTAATTTTCAATCCAAACATGCTCCGATTGTGACCACACTTTGCAAGCATGTGGGGGTGGGCCCCTCCCACATGCTTTCAAAGTTTGGTTCCCATCAAAGCATGTTTGGGTACGATGGTATGGGGAAGGCCCTGATTTTCCATGGCCTTGTAAGCACCAAGAGACTTGAAAAATCCGCACACTGGACGCGAATAAGTAACCTGACCACGCTCCGATCATGACCAAACTTTGCAAGCATGTGGGAGGGGCCCACCCCCACATGCTTGCAAAGTTTGGTTCCCATCGAAGCATGTTTGGGTATGATGGTATGGGGAAGGCCCGGATTTTCCATGGCCTCCTAAGCACCAAGAGACTTGAGAAATCCACACTAGGGACTAATTACCAATCCAAACATGCTCCGATTCTGACCAAACTTTGCAAGCATGTGGGGGTGGGCCCCTTCCACATGCTTGCAAAGTTTGCTTCCCATTGGCGCATGTTTGGGTACGATGATATGGGGAAGGCCCGGATTTTCCATAGCCTCTTAAGCACCAAGAGACTTGAAAACTCTACACTGGACGCTAATTACTAACCCGAACATGCTCCGATCATGACCAATCTTTGCAAGCATGTGGGAGGGGTCCACATCCACATGTTTGGAAAGTTTGGTCCCACCCATCAGAGCATATTTGGGTACGATGGTATGGGGAAGACCTGGATTTTCCATGGCCTCTTAAGCACCAAGAGACTTGAAAAATCCACATTGGGCACTCATTACAAATCGAAACATGCTCCGATTATTACCAAAGTTTACAAGCATGTGGGGGTGGGCCCCTCCCGCATGCTTGCAAAGTTTGGGACGGGCCCTTCCCACATGCTTGCAAAGTTTGGTTCCCATCGAAGCATATTTGGGTACGATGGTATGGGGAAGGCCCGGATTTTCCATGGCCTCGAGCACCAAGAGACTAGAAAAATCCACACTGGGCGCTAATTACCAATTCAAACTTGCTCCGGTTGTGACCAAACTTTGCAAGCATGTGGGAAGGGCCCACTCCCACATGCTTGCAAAGTTTGGTCCCCATCGGAGCATGTTTGGGTACGATGGTATGGGGAAGGTCAGGACTTTCCATGGCCGCTTAAGCACCAAGAGACTTGAAAAATCCGCATTGGGCACTAATTTTCAATCCAAACATGCTCCGATTATGATCAAACTTTGCAAGCATCGGACCATGTTTGGGTACGATGGTATGGGGAATGCCCTGATTTTCCATGGCCTTGTAAGCACCAAGAGACTTAAAAATCCGCACTAGGCGCAAATTACTAACCCGACCACCCGATCATGACCAAACTTTGCAAACATGTGAGAGGGGCCCACCCCCACATGCTTGCAAAGTTTGGTCCCCATCGGAGCATGTTTGGGTACGATGGTATGGGGAAGGCCCGGATTTTCCATGGTCTCAAGAGCACCAAGAGACTTGAAAAATCCACACTCGTGGGCAGTAACTACCAATTCAAACATGCTCCGGTTGTGACCAAACTTTGCAAGCTCTCACATGCTTGCAAAGTTTGGTCCCCATCGGAGTATGTTTGGGTACAATGGTATGGGGAAGGCCCGGATTTTCCATGGCCTCTTAAGCACCAAGAGACTTGAAAAATCTGCATTGAGCACTAATTTTCAATCCAAACATGCTCCGATTGTGACCACACTTTGCAAGCATGTGGGGGTGGGCCCCTCCCACATGCTTTCAAAGTTTGGTTTCCATCGAAGCATGTTTGGGTATGATGGTATGGGGAAGGCCCCGATTTTCCATGGCCTTGTGAGCACCAAGAGACTTAAAAAATACACACAGGGCGCGAATAAATAACCCGGCCACGCTCCGATCATGACCAAACTTTGCAAGCATGTGGGAGGGGCCCACCCCCACATGCTTGCAAAGTTTGTTTCCCATCGAAGCATGTTTGGGTATGATGGTATGGGGAAGGCCTGGATTTTCCATGGCCTCCTAAGCACCAAGAGACTCGAGAAATCCACACTAGGGGCTAATTACCAATCCAAACATGCTCCGATTCTGACCAAACTTTGCAAGCATGTGGGGGTGGGCCCCTTCCACATGTTTGGAAAGTCTGGTTCCCATTGGAGCATGTTTGGGTACGATGATATGGGGAAGGCCCGGACTTTCCATGGCCTCTCAAGCACCAAGAGACTTGAAAACTCTGCACTGGGCGGTTATTACTAACCCGAACATGCTCCGATCATGACCAATTTTTGCAAGCATGTGGGAGGGGCCCACATCCACATGTTTGGAAAGTTTGGTCCCACCCATCAGAGCATATTTGGGTACGATGGTATAGGGAAGGCCCGGATTTTCCATGGCCTCTTAAGCACCAAGAGACTTGAAAAATCCACATTGGGCACTCATTACAAATCCAAACATGCTCCGATTGTGACCAAACTTTACAAGCATGTGGGGGTGGGCCCCTCCCACATGCTGGCAAAGTTTGGGGTGGGCCCCTCCCACATGCTTGCAAAGTTTGGTTCCCATCGAAGCATGTTTGCGTACGATGGTATGGGGAAGGCCCGGATTTTCCATGGCCTCAAGAGCACCAAGAGACTTGAAAAATCCACACTCGGTGCTAATTACCAATTCAAACTTGCTCCGGTTGTGACCAAACTTTGCAAGCATGTGGAAAGGGCCCAGTCTCACACGCTTGCAAAGTTTGGTCCCCATCGGAGCATGTTTGGGTACGATGGTATGGGGAAGGCCAAGACTTTCCATGGCCGCTTAAGCACCAAGAGACTTGAAAAATCCGCATTGGGCACTAATTTTCAATCCAAACATGCTCCGATTGTGACCAAACTTTGCAAGCATCGGACCATGTTTGGGTACAATGGTATGGTGAAGGCCCCGATTTTCCATGGCCTCGTAAGCATCAAGAGACTTGAAATGTCTGCACTGGGGGCAAATTACTAACGCGACCACCCGATCATGACCAAACTTTGCAAGCATTTGGGAGGGGCCCACCCCCACATGTTTGCAAAGTTTGGTCACCATCGGAGCATGTTTTGGTACGATGGTATGGGGAAGGCCCAGATTTTCCATGGTCTCAAGAGCACCAAGAGACTTGAAAAATCCACACTCGTGGACGGTAATTACCAATTCAAACATGCTCCGGTTGTGACCAAACTTTGCAAGCTCTCACATGCTTGCAAAGTTTGGTCCCCATCGGAGCATGTTTGGGTACAATGGTTTGGGGAAGCCCCGGATTTTCCATGGCCTCTTAAGCACCAAGAGACTTGAAAAATCTGCATTGAGCACTAATTTTCAATCCAAACATGCTCCGATTGTGACCACACTTTGCAAGCATGTGGGGGTGGGCCCCTCCCACATGCTTTCAAAGTTTGGTTCCCATCAAAGCATGTTTGGGTACGATGGTATGGGGAAGGCCCTGATTTTCCATGGCCTTGTAAGCACCAAGAGACTTGAAAAATCCGCACACTGGACGCGAATAAGTAACCTGACCACGCTCCGATCATGACCAAACTTTGCAAGCATGTGGGAGGGGCCCACCCCCACATGCTTGCAAAGTTTGGTTCCCATCGAAGCATGTTTGGGTATGATGGTATGGGGAAGGCCCGGATTTTCCATGGCCTCCTAAGCACCAAGAGACTTGAAAAATCCACACTAGGGACTAATTACCAATCCAAACATGCTCCGATTCTGACCAAACTTTGCAAGCATGTGGGGGTGGGCCCCTTCCACATGCTTGCAAAGTTTGCTTCCCATTGGCGCATGTTTGGGTACGATGATATGGGGAAGGCCCGGATTTTCCATGGCCTCTTAAGCACCAAGAGACTTGAAAACTCTCCACTGGGCGCTAATTACTAACCCGAACATGCTCCGATCATGACCAATTTTTGCAAGCATGTCGGAGAGGCCCACATCCACATGTTTGGAAAGTTTGGTCCCACCCATCAGAGCATATTTGGGTACGATGGTATGGGGAAGACCTGGATTTTCCATGGCCTCTTAAGCACCAAGAGACTTGAAAAATCCACATTGGGCACTCATTACAAAACGTAACATGCTCCGATTATGACCAAAGTTTACAAGCATGTGGGGGTGGGCCCCTCCCGCATGCTTGCAAAGTTTGGGGTGGGCCCCTCCCACATGCTTGCAAAGTTTCGTTCCCATTGAAGCATGTTTGGGTACGATGGTATGGGGAAGGCCCGGATTTTCCATGGCCTCAAGAGCACCAAGAGACTTGAAAAATCCACACTCGGCGCTAATTACCAATTCAAACTTGCTCCGGTTGTGACCAAACTTTGCAAGCATGTGGGAAGGGCCCACTCCCACATGCTTGCAAAGTTTGGTCCCCATCGGAGCATGTTTGGGTACGATGGTATGGGGAAGGCCAGGACTTTCCATGGCCGCTTAAGCACCAAGAGACTTGAAATATCCGCATTGGGCACTAATTTTCAATCCAAACATGCTCCGATTATGACCAAACTTTGCAAGCATCGGACCATGTTTGGGTACGATGGTATGGGGAACGCCCTGATTTTCCATGGCCTCGTAAGCACCAAGAGACTTAAAAAATCCGCACTGGGCGCAAATTACTAACCCGACCACCCGATCATCACCAAACTTTGCAAGCATGTGGGAGGGGCCCACCCCCACATGCTTGCAAAGTTTGGTCACCAAGCATGTTTGGGTACGATGGTATGGGGAAGGCCCGGATTTTCCATGGTCTCAAGAGCACCAAGAGACTTGAAAAATCCACACTCGTGGGCGGTAATTACCAATTCAAACATGCTTCGGTTGTGACCAAACTTTGCAAGCTCTCACATGCTTGCAAAGTTTGGTCCCCATCGGAGCATGTTTGGGTACAATGGTATGGGGAAGGCCCGGATTTTCCATGGCCTCTTAAGCACCAAGAGACTTGAAAAATCTACATTGAGCACTAATTTTCAATCCAAACATGCTCCGATTGTGACCACACTTTGCAAGCATGTGGGGGTGGGCCCCTCCCACATGCTTTCAAAGTTTGGTTTCCATCGAAGCATGTTTGGGTATGATGGTATGGGGAAGGCCCTGATTTTCCATGGCCTTGTGAGCTACAAGAGACTTAAAGAATACGCACTGGGGGCGCGAATAAATAACCCGGCCGCGCTTCGATCATGACCAAGCTTTGTAAGCATACGGGAGGGGCCCACCCCCACATGCTTGCAAAGTTTGTTTCCCATCGAAGCATATTTGAGTATGATGGTATGGGGAAGGCCCGGATTTTCCATGGCCTCCTAAGCACCAAGAGACTCGAGAAATCCACACTAGGGGCTAATTACCAATCCAAACATGCTCCGATTCTGACCAAACTTTGCAAGCATGTGGGGGTGGGCCCCTTCCACATGTTTGCAAAGTCTGGTTCCCATTGGAGCATGTTTGGGTACGATGATATGGGGAAGGCCCGGACTTTCCATGGCCTTTTAAGCACCAAGAGACTTGAAAACTCTGCACTGGGCGGTTATTACTAACCCGAACATGCTCCAATCATGACCAATTTTTGCAAGCATGTGGAAGGGGCCCACATCCACATGTTTGGAAAGTTTGGTCCCACCCATCAGAGCATATTTGGGTACGATGGTATGGGGAAGGCCCGGATTTTCCATGGCCTCTTAAGCACCAAGAGACTTGAAAAATCCACATTGGGCACTCATTACAAATCGAAACATGCTCCGATTGTGACCAAACTTTACAAGCATGTGGGGGTGGGCCCCTCCCACATGCTGGCAAAGTTTGGGGTGGGCCGCTCCCACATGCTTGCAAAGTTTGGTTCCCATCGAAGCATGTTTGGGTACGATGGTATGGGGAAGGCCCGGATTTTCCATGGCCTCAAGAGCACCAAGAGACTTGAAAAATCCACACTGGGCACTAATTACCAATTCAAACTTGCTCCGGTTGTGACCAAACTTTGCAAGCATGTGGGAAGGGCCCACTCCCACATGCTTGCAAAGTTTGGTCCCCATCGGAGCATGTTTGGGTACGATGGTATGGGGAAGGCCAGGACTTTCCATGGCCGCTTAAGCACCAAGAGACTTGAAATATCCGCATTGGGCACTAATTTTCAATCCAAACATGCTCCGATTGTGACCAAACTTTGCAAGCATCGGACCATGTTTGGGTACGATGGTATGGTGAAGGCCCCGATTTTCCATGGCCTCGTAAGCACCAAGAGACTTGAAAAATCTGCATTGGTGGGGGCAAATTACTAACGCGACCACCCGATCATCACCAAACTTTGCAAGCATGTGGGAGGGGCCCACCCCCACATGCTTGCAAAGTTTGGTCACCATCGGAGCATGTTTGGGTACGATGGTATGGGGAAGGCCCGGATTTTCCATGGTCTCAAGAGCACCAAGAGACTTGAGAAATCCACACTCGTGGGCGGTAATTACCAATTCAAACATGCTCCGGTTGTGACCAAACTTTGCAATCATGTGCGAGGGGCCCACTCCCACATGCTTGCAAAGTTTGGTCCCCATCGGAGCATGTTTGGGTACAATGGTATGGGGAAGGCCCGGATTTTCCATGGCCTCTTAAGCACCAAGAGACTTGAAAAATCTGCATTGAGCACTAATTTTCAATCCAAACATGCTCCGACTGTGACCACACTTTGCAAGCATGTGGGGGTGGGCCCCTCCCACATGCTTTCAAAGTTTGGTTCCCATCAAAGCATGTTTGGGTACGATGGTATTGGGAAGGCCCTGATTTTCCATGGCCTTGTAAGCACCAAGAGACTTGAAAAATCCGCACACTGGACGCGAATAAGTAACCTGACCACGCTCCGATCATGACCAAACTTTGCAAGCATGTGGGAGGGGCCCACCCCCACATGCTTGCAAAGTTTGGTTCCCATCGAAGCATGTTTGGGTATGATGGTATGGGGAAGGCCCGGATTTTCTATGGCCTCCTAAGCACCAAGAGACTTGAAAAATCCACACTAGGGACTAATTACCAATTCAAACATGCTCCGATTCTGACCAAACTTTGCAAGCATGTGGGGGTGGGCCCCTTCCACATGCTTGCAAAGTTTGCTTCCCATTGGCACATGTTTGGGTACGATGATATGGGGAAGGCCCGGATTTTCCATGGCCTCTTAAGCACCAAGAGACTTGAAAACTCTACACTGGGCGCTAATTACTAACCCGAACATGCTCCGATCATGACCAATTTTTGCAAGCATGTGGGAGGGGCCCACATCCACATGTTTGGAAAGTTTGGTCCCATCCATCAGAGCATATTTGGGTACGATGGTATGGGAAAGACCTGGATTTTCCATGGCCTCTTAAGCACCAAGAGACTTGAAAAATCCACATTGGGCACTCATTACAAATCGAACCATGCTCCGATTATGACCAAAGTTTACAAGCATGTGGGGGTGGGCCCCTCCCGCATGCTTGCAAAGTTTGGGGTGGGTCCCTCCCACATGCTTGCAAAGTTTGGTTCCCATCAAAGCATGTTTGGGTACGATGGTATGGGGAAGGCCCGGATTTTCCATGGCCTCAAGAGCACCAAGAGACTTGAAAATTCCACTTTGGGCGCTAATTACCAATTCAAACTTGCTCCGGTTGTGTCCAAACTTTGCAAGCATGTGGGAACGGCCACTCCCACATGCTTGCAAAGTTTGGTCCCCATCGGTGTTTGGGTACGATGGTATGGGGAAGTCCAGGACTTTCCATGGCCGCTTAAGCACCAAGAGACTTGAAAAATCCGCATTGGGCACTAATTTTCAATCCAAACATGCTCCGATTATGACCAAACTTTGCAAGCATCGGACCATGTTTGGGTACGATGGTATGGGGAACGCCCTGATTTTCCATGGCCTCGTAAGCACCAAGAGACTTAAAAAATCCGCAATGGGCGCAAATTACTAACTCGACCACCCGATCATGACCAAACTTTGCAAGCATGTGAGAGGGGCCCACCCCCACATGCTTGCAAAGTTTGGTCCCCATCGGCGGAGCATGTTTGGGTACGATGGTATGGGGAAGGCCCGGATTTTCCATGGTCTCAAGAGCACCGAGAGACTTGAAAAATCCACACTCGTGGGCGGTAATTACCAATTCAAACATGCTCCGGTTGTGACCAAACTTTGCAAGCTCTGACATGCTTGCAAAGTTTGGTCCCCATCGGAGCATGTTTAGGTACAATGGTATGGGGAAGGCCCGGATTTTCCATGGCCTCTTAAGCACCAAGAGAGCTGAAAAATCTGCATCGAGCACTAATTTTCAATCCAAACATGCTCCGATTGTGACCACACTTTGCAAGCATGTGGGGGTGGGCCCCTCCCACATGCTTTCAAAGTTTGGTTTCCATCGAAGCATGTTTGGGTATGATGGTATGGGGAAGGCCCCGATTTTCCATGGCCTTGTGAGCACCAAGAGACTTAAAAAATACGCACTGGGCGCGAATAAATAACCCGGCCACGCTCCGATCATGACCAAACTTTGCAAGCATGTGGGAGGGGCCCACCCCCACATGCTTGCAAAGTTTGTTTCCCATCGAAGCATGTTTGGGTATGATGGTATGGGGAAGGCCCTGATTTTCCATGGCCTCCTAAGCACCAAGAGACTCGAGAAATCCACACTAGGGGCTAATTACCAATCCAAACATGCTCCGATTCTGACCAAACTTTGCAAGCATGTGGGGGTGGGCCCCTTCCACATGTTTGCAAAGTTTGGTTCCTATTGGAGCATGTTTGGGTACGATGATATGGGGAAGGCCCGGACTTTCCATGGCCTCTCAAGCACCAAGAGACTTGAAAACTCTGCACTGGGCGGTTATTACTAACCCGAACATGCTCCGATCATGACCAATTTTTGCAAGCATGTGGGAGGGGCCCACATCCACATGTTTGGAAAGTTTGGTCCCACCCATCAGAGCATATTTGGGTACGATGGTATGGGGAAGGCCAAGATTTTCCATGGCCTCTTAAGCACCAAGAGACTTGAAAAATCCACATTGGGCACTCATTACAAATCGAAACATGCTCCGATTGTGACCAAACTTTACAAGCATGTGGGGGTGGGCCCCTCCCACATGCTGGCAAAGTTTGGGTCGGGCCCCTCCCACATGCTTGCAAAGTTTGGTTCCCATCGAAGCATGTTTGGGTACGATGGTATGGGGAAGGCCCGGATTTTCCATGGCCTCAAGAGCACCAAGAGACTTGAAAAATCCACACTAGGCGCTAATTACCAATTCAAACTTGCTCCGGTTGTGACCAAACTTTGCAAGCATGTGGGAAGGGCCCACTCCCACATGCTTGCAAAGTTTGGTCCCCATCAGCATGTTTGGGTACGATGGTATGGGGAAGGCCAGGACTTTCCATGGCCGCTTAAGCACCAAGAGACTTGAAAAATCCGCATTGGGCACTAATTTTCAATCCAAACATGCTCCGATTATGACCAAACTTTGCAAGCATCGGACCATGTTTGGGTACGATGGTATGGGGAACGCCCTGATTTTCCATGGCCTCGTAAGCACCAAGAGACTTAAAAAATCCGCACTGGGCGCAAATTACTAACCTGACCACCCGATCATGACCAAACTTTGCAAGCATGTGAGAGGGGCCCACCCCCACATGCTTGCAAAGTTTGGTCCCCATCGGAGCATGTTTGGGTACGATGGTATGGGGAAGGCCCGGATTTTCCATGGTCTCAAGAGCACCAAGAGACTTGAAAAATCCACACTCGTGGGCGGTAATTACCAATTCAAACATGCTCCGGTTGTGACCAAACTTTGCAAGCTCTCACATGCTTGCAAAGTTTGGTCCCCATCGGAGTATGTTTGGGTACAATGGTATGGGGAAGGCCCGGATTTTCCATGGCCTCTTAAGCACCAAGAGACTTGAAAAATCTGCATTGAGCACTAATTTTCAATCCAAACATGCTCCGATTGTGACCACACTTTGCAAGCATGTGGGGGTGGGCCCCTCCCACATGCTTTCAAAGTTTGGTTTCCATCGAAGCATGTTTGGGTATGATGGTATGGGGAAGGCCCCGATTTTCCATGGCCTTGTGAGCACCAAGAGACTTAAAAAATACACATAGGGCGCGAATAAATAACCCGGCCACGCTCCGATCATGACCAAACTTTGCAAGCATGTGGGAGTGGCCCACCCCCACATGCTTGCAAAGTTTGTTTCCCATCGAAGCATGTTTGGGTATGATGGTATGGGAAAGGCCCGGATTTTCCATGGCCTCCTAAGCACCAAGAGACTCGAGAAATCCACACTAGGGGCTAATTACCAATCCAAACATGCTCCGATTCTGACCAAACTTTGCAAGCATGTGGGGGTGGGCCCCTTCCACATGTTTGGAAAGTCTGGTTCCCATTGGAGCATGTTTGGGTACGATGATATGGGGAAGGCCCGGACTTTCCATGGCCTCTCAAGCACCAAGAGACTTGAAAACTCTGCACTGGGCGGTTATTACTAACCCGAACATGCTCCGATCATGACCAATTTTTGCAAGCATGTGGGAGGGGCCCACATCCACATGTTTGGAAAGTTTGGTCCCACCCATCAGAGCATATTTGGGTACGATGGTATAGGGAAGGCCCGGATTTTCCATGGCCTCTTAAGCACCAAGAGACTTGAAAAATCCACATTGGGCACTCATTACAAATCGAAACATGCTCCGATTGTGACCAAACTTTACAAGCATGTGGGGGTGGGCCCCTCCCACATGCTGGCAAAGTTTGGGGTGGGCCCCTCCCACATGCTTGCAAAGTTTGGTTCCCATTGAAGCATGTTTGCGTACGATGGTATGGGGAAGGCCCGGATTTTCCATGGCCTCAAGAGCACCAAGAGACTTGAAAAATCCACACTGGGCGCTAATTACCAATTCAAACTTGCTCCGGTTGTGACCAAACTTTGCAAGCATGTGGAAAGGGCCCAGTCTCACACGCTTGCAAAGTTTGGTCCCCATCGGAGCATGTTTGGGTACGATGGTATGGGGAAGGCCAAGACTTTCCATGGCCGCTTAAGCACCAAGAGACTTGAAAAATCCGCATTGGGCACTAATTTTCAATCCAAACATGCTCCGATTGTGACCAAACTTTGCAAGCATCGGACCATGTTTGGGTACAATGGTATGGTGAAGGCCCCGATTTTCCATGGCCTCGTAAGCATCAGGAGACTTGAAAAGTCGGCACTGGGGGCAAATTACTAACGCGACCACCCGATCATGACCAAACTTTGCAAGCATGTGGGAGGGGCCCACCCCCACATGTTTGCAAAGTTTGGTCACCATCGGAGCATGTTTTGGTACGATGGTATGGGGAAGGCCCAGATTTTCCATGGTCTCAAGAGCACCAAGAGACTTGAAAAATCCACACTCGTGGACGGTAATTACCAATTCAAACATGCTCCGGTTGTGACCAAACTTTGCAAGCTCTCACATGCTTGCAAAGTTTGGTCCCCATCGGAGCATGTTTGGGTACAATGGTTTGGGGAAGGCCCGGATTTTCCATGGCCTCTTAAGCACCAAGAGACTTGAAAAATCTGCATTGAGCACTAATTTTCAATCCAAAACATGCTCCGATTGTGACCACACTTTGCAAGCATGTGGGGGCGGGCCCCTCCCACATGCTTTCAAAGTTTGGTTCCCATCAAAGCATGTTTGGGTACGATGGTATGGGGAAGGCCCTGATTTTCCATGGCCTTGTAAGCACCAAGAGACTTGAAAAATCCGCACACTGGACGCGAATAAGTAACCTGACCACGCTCCGATCATGACCAAACTTTGCAAGCATGTGGGAGGGACCCACCCCCATATGCTTGCAAAGTTTGGTTCCCATCGAAGCATGTTTGGGTATGATGGTATGGGGAAGGCCCGGATTTTCCATGGCCTCCTAAGCACCAAGAGACTTGAAAAATCCACACTAGGGACTAATTACCAATTCAAACATACTCCGATTCTGACCAATCCAAACATGCTCCGATTGTGACCACACTTTGCAAGCATGTGGGGGTGGGCTCCTTCCACATGCTTGCAAAGTTTGCTTCCCATTGGCGCATGTTTGGGTACGATGATATGGGGAAGGCCCGGATTTTCCATGGCCTCTTAAGCACCAAGAGACTTGAAAACTCTACACTGGGCGCTAATTACTAACCCGAACATGCTCCGATCATGACCAATTTTTGCAAGCATGTGGGAGGGGCCCACATCCACATGTTTGGAAAGTTTGGTCCCACCCATCAGAGCATATTTGGGTACGATGGTATGGGGAAGACCTGGATTTTCCATGGCCTCTTAAGCACCAAGAGACTTGAAAAATCCACATTGGGCACTCATTACAAATCGAACCATGCTCCGATTATGACCAAAGTTTACAAGCATGTGGGGGTGGGCCCCTCCCGCATGCTTGCAAAGTTTGGGGTGGGCCCCTCCCACATGCTTGCAAAGTTTGGTTCCCATCAAAGCATGTTTGGGTACGATGGTATGGGGAAGGCCTGGATTTTCCATGGCCTCAAGAGCACCAAGAGACTTGAAAAATCCACACTGGGCGCTAATTACCAATTCAAACTTGCTCCGGTTGTGACCAAACTTTGCAAGTATGTGGGAAGGGCCACTCCCACATGCTTGCAAAGTTTGGTCCCCATCGGTGTTTGGGTACGATGGTATGGGGAAGTCCAGGACTTTCCATGGCCGCTTAAGCACCAAGAGACTTGAAAAATCCGCATTGGGCACTAATTTTCAATCCAAACATGCTCCGATTATGACCAAACTTTGCAAGCATCGGACCATGTTTGGGTACGATGGTATGGGGAACGCCCTGATTTTCCATGGCCTCGTAAGCACCAAGAGACTTAAAAAATCCGCACTGGGCGCAAATTACTAACTCGACCACCCGATCATGACCAAACTTTGCAAGCATGTGAGAGGGGCCCACCCCCACATGCTTGCAAAGTTTGGTCCCCATTGGCGGAGCATGTTTGGGTACGATGGTATGGGGAAGGCCCGGATTTTCCATGGTCTCAAGAGCACCGAGAGACTTGAAAAATCCACACTCGTGGGCGGTAATTACCAATTCAAACATGCTCTGGTTGTGACCAAACTTTGCAAGCTCTGACATGCTTGCAAAGTTTGGTCCCCATCGGAGCATGTTTAGGTACAATGGTATGGGGAAGGCCCGGATTTTCCATGGCCTCTTAAGGACCAAGAGAGCTGAAAAATCTGCATCGAGCACTAATTTTCAATCCAAACATGCTCCGATTGTGACCACACTTTGCAAGCATGTGGGGGTGGGCCCCTCCCACATGCTTTCAAAGTTTGGTTTCCATCGAAGCATGTTTGGGTATGATGGTATGGGGAAGGCCCCGATTTTCCATGGCCTTGTGAGCACCAAGAGACTTAAAAAATACACACAGGGCGCGAATAAATAACCCGGCCACGCTCCGATCATGACCAAACTTTGCAAGCATGTGGGAGGGGCCCACCCCCACATGCTTGCAAAGTTTGTTTCCCATCGAAGCATGTTTGGGTATGATGGTATGGGGAAGGCCCTGATTTTCCATGGCCTCCTAAGCACCAAGAGACTCGAGAAATCCACACTAGGGGCTAATTACCAATCCAAACATGCTCCGATTCTGACCAAACTTTGCAAGCATGTGGGGGTGGGCCCCTTCCACATGTTTGTAAAGTCTGGTTCCCATTGGAGCATGTTTGGGTACGATGATATGGGGAAGGCCCGGACTTTCCATGGCCTCTCAAGCACCAAGAGACTTGAAAACTCTGCACTGGGCGGTTATTACTAACCCGAACATGCTCCGATCATGACCAATTTTTGCAAGCATGTGGGAGGGGCCCACATCCACATGTTTGGAAAGTTTGGTCCCACCCATCAGAGCATATTTGGGTACGATGGTATGGGGAAGGCCAAGATTTTTCATGGCCTCTTAAGCACCAAGAGACTTGAAAAATCCACATTGGGCACTCATTACAAATCGAAACATGCTCCGATTGTGACCAAACTTTACAAGCATGTGGGGGTGGGCCCCTCCCACATGCTGGCAAAGTTTGGGTCGGGCCCCTCCCACATGCTTGCAAAGTTTGGTTCCCATCGAAGCATGTTTGGGTACGATGGTATGGGGAAGGCCCGGATTTTCCATGGCCTCAAGAGCACCAAGAGACTTGAAAAATCCACACTAGGCGCTAATTACCAATTAAAACTTGCTCCGGTTCTGACCAAACTTTGCAAGCATGTGGGAAGGGCCCACTCCCACATGCTTGCAAAGTTTGGTCCCCATCAGCATGTTTGGGTACGATGGTATGGGGAAGGCCAGGACTTTCCATGGCCGCTTAAGCACCAAGAGACTTGAAAAATCCGCATTGGGCACTAATTTTCAATCCAAACATGCTCCGATTATGACCAAACTTTGCAAGCATCGGACCATGTTTGGGTACGATGATATGGGGAACGCCCTGATTTTCCATGGCCTCGTAAGCACCAAGAGACTTAAAAAATCCGCACTGGGCGCAAATTACTAACCTGACCACCCGATCATGACCAAACTTTGCAAGCATGTGAGAGGGGCCCACCCCCACATGCTTGCAAAGTTTGGTCCCCATCGGAGCATGTTTGGGTACGATGGTATGGGGAAGGCCCGGATTTTCCATGGTCTCAAGAGCACCAAGAGACTTGAAAAATCCACACTCGTGGGCGGTAATTACCAATTCAAACATGCTCCGGTTGTGACCAAACTTTGCAAGCTCTCACATGCTTGCAAAGTTTGGTCCCCATCGGAGCATTGTTGGGTACAATGGTATGGGGAAGGCCCGGATTTTCCATGGCCTCTTTAGCACCAAGAGACTTGAAAAATCTGCATTGAGCACTAATTTTCAATCCAAACATGCTCCGATTGTGACCACACTTTGCAAGCATGTGGGGGTGGGCCCCTCCCACATGCTTTCAGAAGCATGTTTGGGTATGATGGTATGGGGAAGGCCCCGATTTTCCATGGCCTTGTGAGCACCAAGAGACTTAAAAAATACGCACTGGGCGCGAATAAATAACCCGGCCACGCTCCGATCATGACCAAACTTTGCAAGCATGTGGGAGGGGCCCACCCCCACATGCTTGCAAAGTTTGTTTCCCATCGAAGCATGTTTGGGTATGATGGTATGGGGAAGGCCCGGATTTTCCATGGCCTCCTAAGCACCAAGAGACTCGAGAAATCCACACTAGGGGCTAATTACCAATCCGAACATGCTCCGATTCTGACCAAACTTTGCAAGCATGTGGGGGTGGGCCCCTTCCACATGTTTGCAAAGTCTGGTTCCCATTGGAGCATGTTTGGGTACGATGATATGGGGAAGGCCCGGACTTTCCATGGCCTCTTAAGCACCAAGAGACTTGAAAACTCTGCACTGGGCGGTTATTACTAACCCGAACATGCTCCGATCATGACCAATTTTTGCAAGCATGTGGGAGGGGCCCACATCCACATGCTTGGAAAGATTTGGGTACGATGGTATGGGGAAGGCCCGGATTTTCCATGGCCTCTTAAGCACCAAGAGACTTGAAAAATCCATATTGGGCACTCATTACAAATCGAAACATGCTCCGATTGTGACCAAACTTTACAAGCATGTGGGGGTGGGCCCCTCCCACATGCTGGCAAAGTTTGGGGTGGGCCCCTCCCACATGCTTGCAAAGTTTGGTTCCCATCGAAGCATGTTTGGGTACGATGGTATGGGGAAGGCCCGGATTTTCCATGGCCTCAAGAGCACCAAGAGACTTGAAAAATCCACACTGGGCGCTAATTACCAATTCAAACTTGCTCTGGTTGTGACCAAACTTTGCAAGCATGTGGGAAGGGCGCACTCCCACAGGCTTGCAAAGTTTGGTCTCCATCGGAGCATGTTTGGGTACGATGGTATAGGGAAGGCCAGGACTTTCCATGGCCGCTTAAGCACCAAGAGACTTGAAAAATCCGCATTGGGCACTAATTTTCAATCCAAACATGCTCCGGTTGTGACCAAACTTTGCAAGCATCGGACCATGTTTGGGTACGATGGTATGGTGAAGGCCCCGATTTTCCATGGCCTCGTAAGCACCAAGAGACTTGAAAAATCTGCACTGGGGGCAAATTACTAACGCGACCACTTGATCATGACCAAACTTTGCAAGCATGTGGTAGGGGCCCACCCCCACATGCTTGCAAAGTTTGGTCCCCATCGGAGCATGTTTGGGTACGATGGTATGGGGAAGGCCCGGATTTTCCATGGTCTCAAGAGCACCAAGAGACTTGAAAAATCCACACTCGTGTGGGCGGTAATTACCAATTCAAACATGCTCCGATTGTGACCAAACTTTGCAATCATGTGCGAGGGGCCCACTCCCACATGCTTGCAAAGTTTGGTCCCCATCGGAGCATGTTTGGGTACAATGGTATGGGGAAGGCCCGGATTTTCCATGGCCTCAAGCACCAAGAGACTTGAAAAATCTGCATTGAGCACTAATTTTCAATCCAAACATGCTTTGATTGTGACCACACTTTGCAAGCATGTGGGGGTGGGCCCCTCCCACATGCTTTCAAAGTTTGGTTCCCATCAAAGCATGTTTGGGTACGATGGTATGGGGAAGGCCCTGATTTTCCATGGCCTTGTAAGCACCAAGAGACTTGAAAAATCCGCACACTGGACGCGAATAAGTAACCTGACCACGCTCCGATCATGACCAAACTTTGCAAGCATGTGGGAGGGGCCCACCCCCACATGCTTGCAAAGTTTGGTTCCCATCGAAGCATGTTTGGGTATGATGGTATGGGGAAGGCCCGGATTTTCCATGGCCTCCTAAGCACCAAGAGACTTGAGAAATCCACACTAGGGACTAATTACCAATCCAAACATGCTCCGATTCTGACCAAACTTTGCAAGCATGTGGGGGTGGGCCCCTTCCACATGCTTGCAAAGTTTGCTTCCCATTGGCGCATGTTTGGGTACGATGATATGGGGAAGGCCCGGATTTTCCATAGCCTCTTAAGCACCAAGAGACTTGAAAACTCTACACTGGACGCTAATTACTAACTCGAACATGCTCCGATCATGACCAATCTTTGCAAGCATGTGGGAGGGGTCCACATCCACATGTTTGGAAAGTTTGGTCCCACCCATCAGAGCATATTTGGGTACGATGGTATGGGGAAGACCTGGATTTTCCATGGCCTCTTAAGCACCAAGAGACTTGAAAAATCCACATTGGGCACTCATTACAAATCGAAACATGCTCCGATTATTACCAAAGTTTACAAGCATGTGGGGGTGGGCCCCTCCTGCATGCTTGCAAAGTTTGGGACGGGCCCCTCCCACATGCTTGCAAAGTTTGGTTCCCATCGAAGCATATTTGGGTACGATGGTATGGGGAAGGCCCGGATTTTCCATGGCCTCGAGCACCAAGAGACTTGAAAAATCCACACTGGGCGCTAATTACCAATTCAAACTTGCTCCGGTTGTGACCAAACTTTGCAAGCATGTGGGAAGGGCCCACTCCCACATGCTTGCAAAGTTTGGTCCCCATCGGAGCATGTTTGGGTACGATGGTATGGGGAAGTCCAGGACTTTCCATGGCCGCTTAAGCACCAAGAGACTTGAAAAATCCGCATTGGGCACTAATTTTCAATCCAAACATGCTCCGATTATGACCAAACTTTGCAAGCATCGGACCATGTTTGGGTACGATGGTATGGGGAACGCCCTGATTTTCCATGGCCTCGTAAGCACCAAGAGACTTAAAAAATCCGCACTGGGCGCAAATTACTAACTCGACCACCCGATCATGACCAAACTTTGCAAGCATGTGAGAGGGGCCCACCCCCACATGCTTGCAAAGTTTGGTCCCCATCGGCGGAGCATGTTTGGGTACGATGGTATGGGGAAGGACCGGATTTTCCATGGTCTCAAGAGCACCGAGAGACTTGAAAAATCCACACTCGTGGGCGGTAATTACCAATTCAAACATGCTCCGGTTGTGACCAAACTTTGCAAGCTCTGACATGCTTGCAAAGTTTGGTCCCCATCGGAGCATGTTTAGGTACAATGGTATGGGGAAGGCCCGGATTTTCCATGGCCTCTTAAGCACCAAGAGAGCTAAAAAATCTGCATCGAGCACTAATTTTCAATCCAAACATGCTCCGATTGTGACCACACTTTGCAAGCATGTGGGGGTGGGCCCCTCCCACATGCTTTCAAAGTTTGGTTTCCATCGAAGCATGTTTGGGTATGATGGTATGGGGAAGGCCCCGATTTTCCATGGCCTTGTGAGCACCAAGAGACTTAAAAAATACGCACTGGGCGCGAATAAATAACCCGGCCACGCTCCGATCATGACCAAACTTTGCAAGCATGTGGGAGGGGCCCACCCCCACATGCTTGCAAAGTTTGTTTCCCATCGAAGCATGTTTGGGTATGATGGTATGGGGAAGGCCCGGATTTTCCATGGCCTCCTAAGCACCAAGAGACTCGAGAAATCCACACTAGGGGCTAATTACCAATCCAAACATGCTCCGATTCTGACCAAACTTTGCAAGCATGTGGGGGTGGGCCCCTTCCACATGTTTGGAAAGTCTGGTTCCCATTGGAGCATGTTTGGGTACGATGATATGGGGAAGGCCCGGACTTTCCATGGCCTCTCAAGCACCAAGAGACTTGAAAACTCTGCACTGGGCGGTTATTACTAACCTGAACATGCTCCGATCATGACCAATTTTTGCAAGCATGTGGGAGGGGCCCACATCCACATGTTTGGAAAGTTTGGTCCCACCCATCAGAGCATATTTGGGTACGATGGTATAGGGAAGGCCCGGATTTTCCATGGCCTCTTAAGCACCAAGAGACTTGAAAAATCCACATTGGGCACTCATTACAAATCGAAACATGCTCCGATTGTGACCAAACTTTACAAGCATGTGGGGGTGGGCCCCTCCCACATGCTGGCAAAGTTTGGGGTGGGCCCCTCCCACATGCTTGCAAAGTTTGGTTCCCATCGAAGCATGTTTGCGTACGATGGTATGGGGAAGGCCCGGATTTTCCATGGCCTCAAGAGCACCAAGAGACTTGAAAAATCCACACTGGGCGCTAATTACCAATTCAAACTTGCTCCGGTTGTGACCAAACTTTGCAAGCATGTGGAAAGGGCCCAGTCTCACACGCTTGCAAAGTTTGGTCCCCATCGGAGCATGTTTGGGTACGATGGTATGGGGAAGGCCAAGACTTTCCATGGCCGCTTAAGCACCAAGAGACTTGAAAAATCCGCATTGGGCACTAATTTTCAATCCAAACATGCTCCGATTGTGACCAAACTTTGCAAGCATCGGACCATGTTTGGGTACAATGGTATGGTGAAGGCCCCGATTTTCCATGGCCTCGTAAGCATCAAGAGACTTAAAAAGTCTGCACTGGGGGCAAATTACTAACGCGACCACCCGATCATGACCAAACTTTGCAAGCATGTGGGAGGGGCCCACCCCCACATGTTTGCAAAGTTTGGTCACCATCGGAGCATGTTTTGGTACGATGGTATGGGGAAGGCCCAGATTTTCCATGGTCTCAAGAGCACCAAGAGACTTGAAAAATCCACACTCGTGGACGGTAATTACCAATTCAAACATGCTCCGGTTGTGACCAAACTTTGCAAGCTCTCACATGCTTGCAAAGTTTGGTCCCCATCGGAGCATGTTTGGGTACAATGGTTTGGGGAAGGCCCGGATTTTCCATGGCCTCTTAAGCACCAAGAGACTTGAAAAATCTGCATTGAGCACTAATTTTCAATCCAAACATGCTCCGATTGTGACCACACTTTGCAAGCATGTGGGGGTGGGCCCCTCCCACATGCTTTCAAAGTTTGGTTCCCATCAAAGCATGTTTGGGTACGATGGTATGGGGAAGGCCCTGATTTTCCATGGCCTTGTAAGCACCAAGAGACTTGAAAAATCCGCACACTGGACGCGAATAAGTAACCTGACCACGCTCCGATCATGACCAAACTTTGCAAGCATGTGGGAGGGGCCCACCCCCACATGCTTGCAAAGTTTGGTTCCCATCAAAGCATGTTTGGGTATGATGGTATGGGGAAGGCCCGGATTTTCCATGGCCTCCTAAGCACCAAGAGACTTGAGAAATCCACACTAGGGACTAATTACCAATCCAAACATGCTCCGATTCTGACCAAACTTTGCAAGCATGTGGGGGTGGGCCCCTTCCACATGCTTGCAAAGTTTGCTTCCCATTGGCGCATGTTTGGGTACGATGATATGGGGAAGGCCCGGATTTTCCATGGCCTCTTAAGCACCAAGAGACTTGAAAACTCTCCACTGGGCGCTAATTACTAACCCGAACATGCTCCGATCATGACCAATTTTTGCAAGCATGTCGGAGAGGCCCACATCCACATGTTTGGAAAGTTTGGTCCCACCCATCAGAGCATATTTGGGTACGATGGTATGGGGAAGACCTGGATTTTCCATGGCCTCTTAAGCACCAAGAGACTTGAAAAATCCACATTGGGCACTCATTACAAAACGTAACATGCTCCGATTATGACCAAAGTTTACAAGCATGTGGGGGTGGGCCCCTCCCGCATGCTTGCAAAGTTTGGGGTGGGCCCCTCCCACATGCTTGCAAAGTTTGGTTCCCATTGAAGCATGTTTGGGTACGATGGTATGGGGAAGGCCCGGATTTTCCATGGCCTCAAGAGCACCAAGAGACTTGAAAAATCCACACTCGGCGCTAATTACCAATTCAAACTTGCTCCGGTTGTGACCAAACTTTGCAAGCATGTGGGAAGGGCCCACTCCCACATGCTTGCAAAGTTTGGTCCCCATCGGAGCATGTTTGGGTACGATGGTATGGGGAAGGCCAGGACTTTCCATGGGCGCTTAAGCACCAAGAGACTTGAAATATCCGCATTGGGCACTAATTTTCAATCCAAACATGCTCCGATTATGACCAAACTTTGCAAGCATCGGACCATGTTTGGGTACGATGGTATGGGGAACGCCCTGATTTTCCATGGCCTCGTAAGCACCAAGAGACTTAAAAAATCCGCACTGGGCGCAAATTACTAACCCGACCACCCGATCATCACCAAACTTTGCAAGCATGTGGGAGGGGCCCACCCCCACATGCTTGCAAAGTTTGGTCACCAAGCATGTTTGGGTACGATGGTATGGGGAAGGCCCGGATTTTCCATGGTCTCAAGAGCACCAAGAGACTTGAAAAATCCACACTCGTGGGCGGTAATTACCAATTCAAACATGCTTCGGTTGTGACCAAACTTTGCAAGCTCTCACATGCTTGCAAAGTTTGGTCCCCATCGGAGCATGTTTGGGTACAATGGTATGGGGAAGGCCCGGATTTTCCATGGCCTCTTAAGCACCAAGAGACTTGAAAAATCTGCATTGAGCACTAATTTTCAATCCAAACATGCTCCGATTGTGACCACACTTTGCAAGCATGTGGGGGTGGGCCCCTCCCACATGCTTTCAAAGTTTGGTTTCCATCGAAGCATGTTTGGGTATGATGGTATGGGGAAGGCCCTGATTTTCCATGGCCTTGTGAGCTACAAGAGACTTAAAGAATACGCACTGGGGGCGCGAATAAATAACCCGGCCGCGCTTCGATCATGACCAAGCTTTGTAAGCATACGGGAGGGGCCCACCCCCACATGCTTGCAAAGTTTGTTTCCCATCGAAGCATGTTTGAGTATGATGGTATGGGGAAGGCCCGGATTTTCCATGGCCTCCTAAGCACCAAGAGACTCGAGAAATCCACACTAGGGGCTAATTACCAATCCAAACATGCTCCGATTCTGACCAAACTTTGCAAGCATGTGGGGGTGGGCCCCTTCCACATGTTTGCAAAGTCTGGTTCCCATTGGAGCATGTTTGGGTACGATGATATGGGGAAGGCCCGGACTTTCCATGGCCTTTTAAGCACCAAGAGACTTAAAAACTCTGCACTGGGCGGTTATTACTAACCCGAACATGCTCCAATCATGACCAATTTTTGCAAGCATGTGGAAGGGGCCCACATCCACATGTTTGGAAAGTTTGGTCCCACCCATCAGAGCATATTTGGGTACGATGGTATGGGGAAGGCCCGGATTTTCCATGGCCTCTTAAGCACCAAGAGACTTGAAAAATCCACATTGGGCACTCATTACAAATCGAAACATGCTCCGATTGTGACCAAACTTTACAAGCATGTGGGGGTGGGCCCCTCCCACATGCTGGCAAAGTTTGGGGTGGGCCGCTCCCACATGCTTGCAAAGTTTGGTTCCCATCGAAGCATGTTTGGGTACGATGGTATGGGGAAGGCCCGGATTTTCCATGGCCTTAAGAGCACCAAGAGACTTGAAAAATCCACACTGGGCACTAATTACCAATTCAAACTTGCTCCGGTTGTGACCAAACTTTGCAAGCATGTGGGAAGGGCCCACTCCCACATGCTTGCAAAGTTTGGTCCCCATCGGAGCATGTTTGGGTACGATGGTATGGGGAAGGCCAGGACTTTCCATGGCCGCTTAAGCACCAAGAGACTTGAAATATCCGCATTGGGCACTAATTTTCAATCCAAACATGCTCCGATTGTGACCAAACTTTGCAAGCATCGGACCATGTTTGGGTACGATGGTATGGTGAAGGCCCCGATTTTCCATGGCCTCGTAAGCACCAAGAGACTTGAAAAATCTGCATTGGTGGGGGCAAATTACTAACGCGACCACCCGATCATCACCAAACTTTGCAAGCATGTGGGAGGGGCCCACCCCCACATGCTTGCAAAGTTTGGTCACCATCGGAGCATGTTTGGGTACGATGGTATGGGGAAGGCCCGGATTTTCCATGGTCTCAAGAGCACAAGAAGACTTGAGAAATCCACACTCGTGGGCGGTAATTACCAATTCAAACATGCTCCGGTTGTGACCAAACTTTGCAATCATGTGCGAGGGGCCCACTCCCACATGCTTGCAAAGTTTGGTTCCCATCGGAGCATGTTTGGGTACAATGGTATGGGAAGGCCCGGATTTTCCATGGCCTCTTAAGCACCAAGAGACTTGAAAAATCTGCATTGAGCACTAATTTTCAATCCAAACATGCTCCGATTGTGACCACACTTTGCAAGCATGTGGGGGTGGGTCCCTCCCACATGCTTTCAAAGTTTGGTTCCCATCAAAGCATGTTTGGGTATGATGGTATGGGGAAGGCCCTGATTTTCCATGGCCTTGTAAGCACCAAGAGACTTGAAAAATCCGCACACTGGACGCGAATAAGTAACCTGACCACGCTCCGATCATGACCAAACTTTGCAAGCATGTGGGAGGGGCCCACCCCCACATGCTTGCAAAGTTTGGTTCCCATCAAAGCATGTTTGGGTATGATGGTATGGGGAAGGCCCGGATTTTCCATGGCCTCCTAAGCACCAAGAGACTTGAAAAATCCACACTAGGGACTAATTACCAATTCAAACATGCTCCGATTCTGACCAAACTTTGCAAGCATGTGGGGGTGGGCCCCTTCCACATGCTTGAAAAGTTTGCTTCCCATTGGCGCATGTTTGGGTACGATGATATGGGGAAGGCCCGGATTTTCCATGGCCTCTTAAGCACCAAGAGACTTGAAAACTCTACACTGGGCGCTAATTACTAACCCGAACATGCTCCGATCATGAACAATTTTTGCAAGCATGTGGGAGGGGCCCACATCCACATGTTTGGAAAGTTTGGTCCCACCCATCAGAGCATATTTGGGTACGATGGTATGGGGAAGACCTGGATTTTCCATGGCCTCTTAAGCACCAAGAGACTTGAAAAATCCACATTGGGCACTCATTACAAATCGAACCATGCTCCGATTATGACCAAAGTTTACAAGCATGTGGGGGTGGGCCCCTCCCGCATGCTTGCAAAGTTTGGGGTGGGCCCCTCCCACATGCTTGCAAAGTTTGGTTCCCATCAAAGCATGTTTGGGTACGATGGTATGGGGAAGGCCCGGATTTTCCATGGCCTCAAGAGCACCAAGAGACTTGAAAAATCCACACTGGGCGCTAATTACCAATTCAAACTTGCTCCGGTTGTGACCAAACTTTGCAAGCATGTGGGAAGGGCCACTCCCACATGCTTGCAAAGTTTGGTCCCCATCGGTGTTTGGGTACGATGGTATGGGGAAGTCCAGGACTTTCCATGGCCGCTTAAGCACCAAGAGACTTGAAAAATCCGCATTGGGCACTAATTTTCAATCCAAACATGCTCCGATTATGACCAAACTTTGCAAGCATCGGACCATGTTTGGGTACGATGGTATGGGGAACGCCCTGATTTTCCATGGCCTCGTAAGCACCAAGAGACTTAAAAAATCCGCACTGGGCGCAAATTACTAACTCGACCACCCGATCATGACCAAACTTTGCAAGCATGTGAGAGGGGCCCACCCCCACATGCTTGCAAAGTTTGGTCCCCATCGGCGGAGCATGTTTGGGTACGATGGTATGGGGAAGGACCGGATTTTCCATGGTCTCAAGAGCACCGAGAGACTTGAAAAATCCACACTCGTGGGCGGTAATTACCAATTCAAACATGCTCCGGTTGTGACCAAACTTTGCAAGCTCTGACATGCTTGCAAAGTTTGGTCCCCATCGGAGCATGTTTAGGTACAATGGTATGGGGAAGGCCCGGATTTTCCATGGCCTCTTAAGCACCAAGAGAGCTAAAAAATCTGCATCGAGCACTAATTTTCAATCCAAACATGCTCCGATTGTGACCACACTTTGCAAGCATGTGGGGGTGGGCCCCTCCCACATGCTTTCAAAGTTTGGTTTCCATCGAAGCATGTTTGGGTATGATGGTATGGGGAAGGCCCCGATTTTCCATGGCCTTGTGAGCACCAAGAGACTTAAAAAATACGCACTGGGCGCGAATAAATAACCCGGCCACGCTCCGATCATGACCAAACTTTGCAAGCATGTGGGAGGGGCCCACCCCCACATGCTTGCAAAGTTTGTTTCCCATCGAAGCATGTTTGGGTATGATGGTATGGGGAAGGCCCGGATTTTCCATGGCCTCCTAAGCACCAAGAGACTCGAGAAATCCACACTAGGGGCTAATTACCAATCCAAACATGCTCCGATTCTGACCAAACTTTGCAAGCATGTGGGGGTGGGCCCCTTCCACATGTTTGGAAAGTCTGGTTCCCATTGGAGCATGTTTGGGTACGATGATATGGGGAAGGCCCGGACTTTCCATGGCCTCTCAAGCACCAAGAGACTTGAAAACTCTGCACTGGGCGGTTATTACTAACCTGAACATGCTCCGATCATGACCAATTTTTGCAAGCATGTGGGAGGGGCCCACATCCACATGTTTGGAAAGTTTGGTCCCACCCATCAGAGCATATTTGGGTACGATGGTATAGGGAAGGCCCGGATTTTCCATGGCCTCTTAAGCACCAAGAGACTTGAAAAATCCACATTGGGCACTCATTACAAATCGAAACATGCTCCGATTGTGACCAAACTTTACAAGCATGTGGGGGTGGGCCCCTCCCACATGCTGGCAAAGTTTGGGGTGGGCCCCTCCCACATGCTTGCAAAGTTTGGTTCCCATCGAAGCATGTTTGCGTACGATGGTATGGGGAAGGCCCGGATTTTCCATGGCCTCAAGAGCACCAAGAGACTTGAAAAATCCACACTGGGCGCTAATTACCAATTCAAACTTGCTCCGGTTGTGACCAAACTTTGCAAGCATGTGGAAAGGGCCCAGTCTCACACGCTTGCAAAGTTTGGTCCCCATCGGAGCATGTTTGGGTACGATGGTATGGGGAAGGCCAAGACTTTCCATGGCCGCTTAAGCACCAAGAGACTTGAAAAATCCGCATTGGGCACTAATTTTCAATCCAAACATGCTCCGATTGTGACCAAACTTTGCAAGCATCGGACCATGTTTGGGTACAATGGTATGGTGAAGGCCCCGATTTTCCATGGCCTCGTAAGCATCAAGAGACTTAAAAAGTCTGCACTGGGGGCAAATTACTAACGCGACCACCCGATCATGACCAAACTTTGCAAGCATGTGGGAGGGGCCCACCCCCACATGTTTGCAAAGTTTGGTCACCATCGGAGCATGTTTTGGTACGATGGTATGGGGAAGGCCCCGATTTTCCATGGTCTCAAGAGCACCAAGAGACTTGAAAAATCCACACTCGTGGACGGTAATTACCAATTCAAACATGCTCCGGTTGTGACCAAACTTTGCAAGCTCTCACATGCTTGCAAAGTTTGGTCCCCATCGGAGCATGTTTGGGTACAATGGTTTGGGGAAGGCCCGGATTTTCCATGGCCTCTTAAGCACCAAGAGACTTGAAAAATCTGCATTGAGCACTAATTTTCAATCCAAACATGCTCCGATTGTGACCACACTTTGCAAGCATGTGGGGGTGGGCCCCTCCCACATGCTTTCAAAGTTTGGTTCCCATCAAAGCATGTTTGGGTACGATGGTATGGGGAAGGCCCTGATTTTCCATGGCCTTGTAAGCACCAAGAGACTTGAAAAATCCGCACACTGGACGCGAATAAATAACCCGGCCATGAGGGGCCCACCCCCTACATGCTTGCAATGTTTGGTTCCCATCGAAGCATGTTTGGGTATGATGGTATGGGCAAGGCCCGGATTTTCCATGGCCTCCTAAGCACCAAGAGACTTGAGAAATCCACACTAGGGACTAATTACCAATCCAAACATGCTCTGATTCTGACCAAACTTTGCAAGCATGTGGGGGTGGGCCCCTTCCACATGCTTGCAAAGTTTGCTTCCCATTGGCGCATGTTTGGGTACGATGATATGGGGAAGGCCCGGATTTTCCATGGTCTCTTAAGCACCAAGAGACTTGAAAACTCTACACTGGGCGCTAATTACTAACCCGAACATGCTCCAATCATGACCAATTTTTGCAAGCATGTGGGAGGGGCCCACATCCACATGTTTGGAAAGTTTGGTCCTACCCATCAGAGCATATTTGGGTACGATGGTATGGGGAAGACCTGGATTTTCCATGGCCTCTCAAGCACCAAGAGACTTGACAAATCCACATTGGGCACTCATTACAAATCGAAACATGCTCCGATTATGACCAAAGTTTATAAGCATGTGGGGGTGGGCCCCTCACGCATGCTTGCAAAGTTTGGGGTGGGCCCCTCCCACATGCTTGCAAAGTTTGGTTCCCATCGAAGCATGTTTGGGTACGATGGTATGGGGAAGGCCCGGATTTTCCATGGCCTCAAGAGCACCAAGAGACTTGAAAAATCCACTTTGGGCGCTAATTACCAATTCAAACTTGCTCCGGTTGTGACCAAACTTTGCAAGCATGTGGGAAGGGCTCACTCCCACATGCTTGCAAAGTTTGGTCCCCATCAGAGCATGTTTGGGTACGATGGTATGGGGAAGGCCAGGACTTTCCATGGCCGCTTAAGCACCAAGAGACTTGAAAAATCCGCATTGGGCACTAATTTTCAATCCAAACATGCTGCGATTATGACCAAACTTTGCAAGCATCGGACCATGTTTGGGTACGATGGTATGGGGAACGCCCTGATTTTCCATGGCCTCGTAAGCACCAAGAGACTTAAAAAATCTGCACTGGGCGCGAATTACTAACCCGACCACCCGATCATGACCAAACTTTGCAAGCATGTGAGAGGGGCCCACCCCCACATGCTTGCAAAGTTTGGTCCCCATCGGAGCATGTTTGGGTACGATGGTATGGGGAAGGCCCGGATTTTCCATGGTCTCAAGAGCACCAAGAGACTTGAAAATTCCACACTCGTGGGCGGTAATTACCAATTCAAACATGCTCCGGTTGTGACCAAACTTTACAAGCTCTCACATGCTTGCAAAGTTTGGTCCCCATTGGAGCATGTTTGGGTACAATGGTATGGGGAAGGCCCGGATATTCCATGGCCTCTTAAGCACCAAGAGAGCTGAAAAATCTGCATCGAGCACTAATTTTCAATCCAAACATGCTCCGATTGTGACCACACTTTGCAAGCATGTGGGGGTGGGCCCCTCCCACATGCTTTCAAAGTTTGGTTTCCATCGAAGCATGTTTGGGTATGATGGTATGGGGAAGGACCCGATTTTCCATGGCCTTGTGAGCACCAAGAGACTTAAAAAATACGCACTAGGCGCGAATAAATAACCCGGCCACGCTCCGATCATGACCAAACTTTCAAGCATGTGGGAGGGGCCCACCCCCACATGCTTGCAAAGTTTGTTTCCCATCGAAGCATGTTTGGGTATGATGGTATGGGGAAGGCCCGGATTTTCCATGGCCTCCTAAGCACCAAGAGACTCGAGAAATCCACACTAGGGGCTAATTACCAATCCAAACATGCTCCGATTCTGACCAAACTTTGCAAGCATGTGGGGATGGGCCCCTTCCACATGTTTGCAAAGTCTGGTTCCCATTGGAGCATGTTTGGGTACGATGATATGGGGAAGGCCTGGACTTTCCATGGCCTCTTAAGCACCAAGAGACTTGAAAACTCTGCACTGGGCGGTTATTACTAACCCGAACATGCTCCGATCATGACCAATTTTTGCAAGCATATGGGAGGGGCCCACATCCACATGTTTGGAAAGTTTGGTCCCACCCATCAGAGCATATTTGGGTACGATGGTATGGGGAAGGCCCGGATTTTCCATGGCCTCTTAAGCACCAAGAGACTTGAAAAATCCACATTGGGCACTCATTACAAACCGAAACATGCTCCGATTGTGACCAAACTTTACAAGCATGTGGGGGTGGGCCCCTCCCACATGCTGGCAAAGTTTGGGGTGGGCCCCTCCCACATGCTTGCAAAGTTTGGTTCCCATCGAAGCATGTTTGGGTACGATGGTATGGGGAAGGCCCGGATTTTCCATGGCCTCAAGAGCACCAAGAGACTTGAAAAATCCACACTGGGCGCTAATTACCAATTCAAACTTGCTCTGGTTGTGACCAAACTTTGCAAGCATGTGGGAAGGGCGCACTCCCACATGCTTGCAGAGTTTGGTCTCCATCGGAGCATGTTTGGGTACCATGGTATAGGGAAGGCCAGGACTTTCCATGGCCGCTTAAGCACCAAGAGACTTGAAAAATCCGCATTGGGCACTAATTTTCAATCCAAACATGCTCCGATTGTGACCAAACTTTGCAAGCATCGGACCATGTTTGGGTACGATGGTATGGTGAAGGCCCCGATTTTCCATGGCCTCGTAAGCACCAAGAGACTTGAAAAATCTGCACTGGGGGCAAATTACTAACGCGACCACCCGATCATGACCAAACTTTGCAAGCATGTGGGAGGGGCCCACCCCCACATGCTTGCAAAGTTTGGTCCCCATCAGAGCATGCTTGGGTACGATGGTATGGGGAAGGCCCGGATTTTCCATGGTCTCAAGAGCACCAAGAGACTTGAAAAATCCACACTCGTGGGCGGTAATTACCAATTCAAACATGCTCCAGTTGTGACCAAACTTTGCAATCATGTGCGAGGGGCCCACTCCCACATGCTTGCAAAGTTTGGTCCCCAACGGAGCATGTTTGGGTACAATGGTATGGGGAAGGTCCGGATTTTCCATGGCCTCTTAAGCACCAAGAGACTTGAAAAATCTGCATTGAGCACTAATTTTCAATCCAAACATGCTCCGATTGTGACCACACTTTGCAAGCATGTGGGGGTGGGACCCTCCCACATGCTTTCAAAGTTTGGTTCCCATCAAAGCATGTTTGGGTACGATGGTATGGGGAAGGCCCTGATTTTCCATGGCCTTGTACGCACCACGAGACTTGAAAAATCCGCACTGACGCGAATAAGTAACCTGACCACGCTCCGATCATGACCAAACTTTGCAAGCATGTGGGAGGGGCCCACCTCCACATGCTTGCAAAGTTTGGTTCCCATCGAAACATGTTTGGGTATGATGGTATGGGGAAGGCCCGGATTTTCCATGGCCTCCTAAGCACCAAGAGACTTGAGAAATCCACACTAGGGACTAATTACCAATCCAAACATGCTTCGATTCTGACCAAAATTTGCAAGCATGTGGGGGTGGGCCCCTTCCACATGCTTGCAAAGTTTGCTTCCCATTGGAGCATGTTTGGGTACGATGATATGGGGAAGGCCCGGATTTTCCATGGCCTCAAGAGCACCAAGAGACTTGAAAAATCCACACTCGGCGCTAATTACTAACCCGAACATGCTCCGATCATGACAAATTTTTGCAAGCAATTGGGAGGGGCCCACATCCACATGTTTGGAAAGTTTGGTCCCACCCATCAGAGCATATTTGGGTACGATGGTATGGGGAAGGCCTAGATTTTCCATGGCCTCTTAAGCACCAAGAGACTTGAAAAATCCACATTGGGCACTCATTACAAATCGAAACATGCTCCGATTATGACCAAACTTTACAAGCATGTGGGGGTGGGCCCCTCCCAAATGCTTGCAAAGTTTGGGGTGGGCCCCTCCCAAATGCTTGCAAAGTTTGCTTCCCATCGAAGCATGTTTGGGTACGATGGTATGGGGAAGGCCCGGATTTTCCATGGCCTCAAGAGCACCAAGAGACTTGAAAAATCCACACTGGGCATTAATTACCAATTTAAACTTGCTCCGGTTGTGACCAAACTTTGCAAGCATGGGGGAAGGGCCCACTCCCACATGCTTGCAAAGTTTGGTCCCCATCGGAGCATGTTTGGGGACGATGGTATGGAGAAGGCCAGGACTTTCCATGGCCGCTTAAGCACCAAGAGACTTGAAAAATCCGCATTGGGCACTAGTTTTCAATCCAAATATGCTCCGATTGTAACCAGACTTTGCAAGCATCGGACCATGTTTGGGTATGATGGTATGGTAAGGGCCCCGATTTTCCCAAGAGACTTAAAAAATCCACACTGGGCGCAAATTACTAAACCACCCAATAATGACCAAACTTTGCAAGCATGTGGGAGGGGCCCACCCCCACATACTTGCAAAGTTTGGTCTCCATCGGAGCATGTTTGGGTACGATGGTATGGGGAAGGGCCGGATTTTCCATGGCCTCAAGAGCACCAAGAGACTTGAAAAATCCACACTCGTGGGCGGTAATTACCAATTCAAACATGCTCCGGTTGTGACCAAACTTTGCAAGCATGTGGGAGGGGCCCACTCCCACATGCTTGCAAAGTTTGGTCCCCATCGGAGCATGTTGGGGTACAATGGTATGGGGAAGGCCTGGATTTTCCATGGCCTCTTAAGGACCAAGAGAGTTGAAAAATTTGCATTGAGCACTAATTTGCAATCCAAACATGCTCCGATTGTGACCACACGTTGCAAGCATGTGGGGGTGGGCCCCTCCCACATGCTTTCAAAGTTTGGTTCCCATCGAAGCATGTTTGGGTACGATGGTATGGGGAAGGCCCCGATATTCCATGGCCTTGTAAGCACCAAGAGACTTGAAAAATCCACACTGGGCGCGAATAAGTAACCCGACCACGCTCCGATCATGACCAAACTTTGCAAGCATGTGGGAGGGACCCACCCCCACATGCTTGCAAAGTGTGGTTCCCATAGGAGCATGTTTGGGTACGATAGTATGGGGAAGGCCCGGATTTTCCATGGCCTCCTAAGCACCAAGAGACATGACAAATCCACACTGGGCGCTAATTACCAATCCAAACATGCTCCGATTCTGACCAAACTTTGCAAGCATGTGGGGGTGGGTCTCTTCCACCTGCTTGCAAAGTTTGGTTCCCATCGGAGCATGTTTGGGTATGATGATATGGGGAAGGCCTGGATTTTCCATGGCCTCTTAAGCACCAAGAGACTTGAAAAATCTGCAGTGGATGCTCATAAAGAAGACCATAATGTGCAGTGGTCCTTACACGCATAATGCGTCTCACTGCATCCAAATGAGGTTTTCTGGGGCTAAATACTAACCCGAACATGCTCCGATCATGACCAATTTTTAAAAGCATGTGGGAAGGGCCCACATCCACATGCTTGGAATGTTTGGTCCCCATCAGAGCATGTTTGGGTACGATGGCATGGCGAAGGCCCGGATTTTCCATGGCCTCTTAAGCACCAAGAGACTTGAAAAATCCACATTGGGCACTCATTACAAATCGAAACATGCTCCGATTGTGACCAAACTTTACAAGCATGTGGGGGTGGGCCCCTCCCACATGCTTGCAAAGTTTGGAGTGGGCCCCTCCCACATGCTTGCAAAGTTTGGAGTGGGCCCCTCCCACATGCTTGCAAAGTTTGGTTCCCATCGAAGCATGTTTGGGTACGATGGTATGGGGATGGCCCGGATTATCCATGGCCTCAAGAGCATCAAGAGACTTGAAAAATCCACACTAGCCACTAATTACCAATTCAAACATGCTCCGGTTGTGACCAAACTTTGCAAGCATGTGGGAGGGGCCCACTCCCACATGCTTGCAAAGTTTGGTCCCCATCGGAGCATGTTTGCGTACGATGGTATGGGGAAGGCCAGGATTTTCCATGGCCGCTTAAGCACCAAGAGAATTGAAAAATCCGCATTGGGCACTAATTTTCAATCCAAACATGCTCCAATTGTGACCAAACTTTGCAAGCATCAGACCATGTTTGGGTACGATGGTATGGGGAAGGCCCTGATTTTCCATGGCCTCGTAAGCACCAAGAGACTTGAAAAATTTGCACAGGGCGCGAATTACTAACCCGATCACCCGATCATGACCAAACGTTGCAAGCATGTGGGAGGGGCCCACCCCCACATGCTTGCAAAGTTTGGTCCCCATCGGAGCATGTTTGGGTACGATGGTATGGGGAAGGCCCGGATTTTCCATGGTCTCCTAAGCACGAGACTTGAAAAATCCACACTAGGCGCTAATTACCAATCCAAACATGCTCCAATTCTGACCAAACTTTACAAGCATGTGGGGGTGGGCCCCTCCCACATGCTTGCAAAGTTTGATTCCCATCGGAGCATGTTTGGGTACGTTGGTATGGGGAAGACCCGGATTTTCCATGGCCTCTTAAGCACCGAGACTTGAAAAATCCACATTGGTTACTCATTACAAATCAAAACATGCTCTGATTGTGACCAAACTTTAGAAGCATGTGGGGTTGGGCCCCTCCCACATGCTTGCAAAGTTTGGTTCCCATCGAAGCATGTTTGGGTACGATGGTATGGGGAAGGCCCATATTTTCCATAGCCTCAAGAGCGCCAAGAGACTTGAAAAATCCACACTGGGCGCCAATTACCAATTCAAACATGCTCGGGTTGTGACCAAACTTTGCAAGCATGTGGGAGGGGCCCACTCCCACATGCTTGCAAAGTTTGTTACGATGGTACGGGGAAGGCCAGGACTTTCCATGGCTACTTAAGCACCAAGAGACTTGAAAAATACGCATTGGGCACTAATTTTCAATCCAAACATGCTCCGATTGTGACCAAACTTTGCAAGCATCGGACCATGTTTGGGTACGATGGTATGGGGAAGGCCTCGATTTTCCACGGCCTCGTAAGCACCAAGAGACTTGAATAATCCGCACTCGGCGCGAAATACTAACCCGACCACCCGATCATGACCAAACTTTGCAAGCATGTGGGAGGGGCTCACCCCACATGCTTGCAAAGTTTGGTCCCCATCGGAGCATGTTTGGGTACGATGGTATGGGGAAGGCCCGGATTTTCCATGGCCTCAAGAACACCAAGAGACTTGAAAAATCCACACTTGTGGGCGGTAATTACCAATTCAAACATGCTCCGGTTGAGACGAAACTTTGCAAGCATGTGGGAGGGGCCCACTCCCACATGCTTGCAAAGTTTGGTCCCCATCAGAGCATGTTTGGGTACAATGGTATGGGGAAGGCCCGGATTTTCTATGGCCTCTTAAGCACCAAGAGATTTAAAAAATCTGCATTGAGCACTAATTTTCAATCCAAACATGCTCCGATTGTGTCCATACTTTGCAAGCATGTGGGGGTGGGCCCCTCCCACATGCTTTCAAAGTTTGGTTCCCATCGAAGCATGTGTGGGTACGATGGTATGGGAAAGGCCTCGATTTTCCATGGCCTCGTAGCACCAAGAGACTTGAAAAATCCACACTGGGCGCGAATAACTAACCCGAACACGCTCCGATTATGACCAAACTTTGCAAGCATGTGGTAGGGGCCCACCCCCACATGCTTGCAAAGTTTGGTTCCCATCGGCGAATGTTTGGGTACGATGGTGTGGGGAAGGCCCGGATTTTCCAATGCCTCCTAAGCACCAAGAGACTTGACAAATCCACACTGGGCGCTAATTACCTATCCAAACACGCTCTGATTCTGACCAAACTTTGCAAGCATGTGGGGGTGGCCCCTTCCACATGCTTGCAAAGTTTGGTTCGGGCACGATGATATGGAGAAGACCCTGATTTTCCATGGCCTCTTAAGCACCAAGAGACTTGAAAAATCTGCACTGGGCGCTAATTACTAACCCGAACATGCTCCGATCATGACAAATTCTTGCAAGCATGTGGGAGGGACCACATCCACATGCTTGGAAAGTTTGGTCCCCATCGGAGCATGTTTGGGTACGATGGTATGGGGAAGGCCCGGACTTTCCATGGCCTCTTAAGCACCAAGAGACTTGAAAAATCCACATTGGGCACTCATTACAAATCGAAACATGCTCCGATTGTGACCAAACATTACAAGCATGTGGGGGTGGTCCCCTCCCACATGCTTGCAAAGTTTGGTTCCCATCGAAGCATGTTTGGGTACGATGGTATGGGGAAGGCCCGGATTTCACATGGCCTCAAGAGCACCGAGAAACTTGAAAAATCCCCACTGGGCACTAATTACCAATTCAAAAATGCTCCGATTGTAACCAAAATTTGCAAGCATGAGGGATGGGCCCACTCCCACATGCTTGCAAAGTTTGGTCCCCATCGGAGCATGTTTGGGTATGATGGTATGGGGAAGGCCAGGACTTTCCATGGCCGCTTAAGCACCAAGAGACTTGAAAAGTCCGCATTGGGCACTAATTTACAATCCAAACATGCTCCAATTGTGACCGAACTTTGCAAGCATTAGACCATGTTTGGGTACGATGGTATGGGAAAGGCCCCGATTTTCCATGGCCTCGTAAGCACCAAGAGACTTGAAAAATCCGCACTGGGCCCGAATTACTAACCCGACCACCTGATCATGACCAAACTTTGCAAGCATGTGGGAGGGGCCCACCCCCACATGCTTGCAGAGTTTGGTCCCCATCGGAGCATGTTTGGGTACGATGGTATGGGGAAGGCCTGGATTGTCCATGGCCTCTTTAGCACCAAGAGACTTGAAAAATCCACAGTGGGCGCTAATTACCAATTCAAACATGCTCCGATTCTGACCAAACTTTGCAAGGATGTGGGGGTGGGCCCCTCCCACATGCTTGCAAAGTTTGGTCATGATCGGAGCATGTTTGGGTATGATGGTATGGGGAAGACCTAGATTTTCCATAGCCTCTTAAGCACCAAGAGACTTGAAAAATCCACATTGGTTACTCATTACAAATCGAAACATGCTCCCATTGTGACCAAACTTTATAAGCATGTGGGGGTGGGCCCCTCCCACATGCTTGCGAAGTTTGGTTCCCATCGAAGCATGTTTGGGTACGATGGTATGGGGAAGGCCCGGATTTTCCATGGCCTCAAGAGCACCAAGAGACTTGAAAAATCCACACTGGGTGCTAATTACCAATTCAAACATATTCTGATTGTGACCAAACTTTGCAAGCATGTGGGAGGGGCCCACTGCCACATGCTTGCAAAGTTTGGTCCCCATCGGAGCATGTTTGGGTACGATGGTAACTTTCCATGGCTGCTTTTAAAAGCACCAAGAGACTTGAAAAATACGCATTGGGCACTAATTTCAATCCAAACATGCTCCAATTGTGACCAAACTTTGCAAGTATCAGACCATCTTTGGGTACGATGGTATGGGGAAGGCCCCGATTTTCCATGGCCTCGTAAGCACCAGGAGACTTGAAAAATGCGCACTGGGCACGAATTACTTACCCGACCACCCGATAATGACCAAACTTTGCAAGCATGTGGGAGGGGCCCACCCTCACATGCTTGCAAAGTTTGGTCCCCATCGGAGCATGTTTGGGTACGATGGTATGGGGAAGGCCCGGATTTTCCATGGCCTCCTAAGCACCAAGAGACTTGAAAAATCCACACTGGGCGCTAATTACCAATCCAAACATGCTCTGATTCTGACTAAACTTTGCAAGCATTTTGGGGTGGGCCCCTCCCACATGCTTGCAAAGTTTGATTCCCATCGGAGCATGTTTGGATACGATGGTATGGGGAAGACCCGGATTTTCCATGGCCTTTTAAGCACCAAGAGACTTGAAAAATCCGCACTGGGCACTAATTACTAACCCGAACATGCTCCGATCATGACCAATTTTTGCAACCATGTGGGAGGAGCCAATATCCACATGCTTGCAAAGTTTGGAGAATGTTTGGGTACGATGGTATAGGGAAAGCCCGGATTTTCCATGGCCTCTTGAGCACCAAGAGACTTGAAAAATCCACATTGGGCACTAATTACAAATTGAAACATGCTCGGATTGTGATCAAACTTTGCAAGCATGTGGGGGTGGGCCCCTCCCACATGCATGCAAAGTTTGGTTCCCATCGGAGCATGTTTGCGTACAATGATATGGGGAAGGCCCGGATTTTCCATGGCCTCAAGAGCACCAAGAAACTTGAAAAATCCACACTGGGTGCTAATTACCAATTCAAACATGCTCCGATTGTGACCAAACTTTGCAAGCATGTGGGAGGGGCCCACTCCCACATGCTTGCAAAGTTTGGCCCCCATGGGAGCATGGTTGGGTATGATGGTATGGGGAAGGCCCGGATTTTCCATGGCCTCTTAAGCACCAAGAGACTTGAATAATCCGCATTGGGCACTAATTTTCAATCTAAACATGCTCTAATTGTGACCAAACTTTGCAAGAATGTGGGGGTGCGTTCCTCCCACATGCTTGCAAAGTTTGATTTCCATCGGAGCATGTTTGGGGAAGGCCTGGATTTTCCATGGCCTCTTAAGCACCAAGACACTTGAAAAATCCGCACTGGGCGCTAATTACTAACCCAACCATGCTCCGATCATGATTAATTTTATAAGCATGTGGGAGGGGCCCACATCCACATGCTTGCAAAGTTTCGTCCCCATCGGAGCATGTTTCCGTATGATGGTATGGGGAAGGCCCGGATTTTCCATGGCCTCCTAAGCACCAAGAGACTTAAAAAATCCACACTAGGCGCTAATTACCAATGCAAACATGCTCTGATTGTGACCAAACTTTGCAAACATGTGGGGGTGGGCCCCTCCCATATGCTTGCAAAGTTTGTCTCCCATTGGAGCATGTCTGGGTACGATGGTATTGGGAAGGCATGGATTTTCCACGGCCTCTTAAGCACCAAGAGACTTGAAAAATTGGCAATGGGTGGGCGCTAATTACCAATTCAAATATGCTCCGATTGTTACCAAACTTTGTAAGCATGTGGGGGTGGGCCCCTCCCACATGCTTGTTGCAAAGTTGGCTCCCCATCGAAGCATGTTTGGGTATGATGGTATGGGGAAGACCCGGATTTTCCATGGCCTCTTAAGCACCAAGAGACGTGAAAAATCCACACTGGGCACTAATTACCAGTCGAAACATGCTCTGAATGTGACCAAACTTTGCAAGCATGTGGGGGTGGGTCCCCCCCACATGCTTGTAAAGTTTGCGCCCCATCAGAGCATGTTTGGGTACGATGGTATGGCGAAGGCCCGGATTTTCCAAGGCCTCTTAAGCACCAAGAGACTTGAAAAATCCACACTGGCCACTAATTACCAATCCAAACATGCTCTGATTGTGACCAAACTTTGCAAACATGTGGGGGTGGGCCCGTACCATATGCTTGCAAAGTTTGGTTTCCATCAGAGCATGTTTGGGTAAGATGGTATGGGGAAGGCCCGGATTTTCAATGGCCTCCTAAGCACCAAGAGACTTGAAAAATCCACACTGGGCACTAATTACAAGTCCAAACATACTCTAATTATGACCAAACTTTGCATGCATGTGGGGGTGGGCTCCTCCCACATGCTTGCAAAGTTTGGTTCCCATTGGAGCATGTTTGGGTATGATGGTATGGGGAAGGCCCGGATTTTCCATGGCCTCTTAAGCACCAAGAGACTTAAAAAATCCGCACTGGGTTCTAATTACCAATTCAAACATGCTCCGATTGTGACAAAACTTTGCAAGCATGTGGGGGTGGGTCCCCCCCACATGCTCACAAAGTTTGGTCCCCATTGGAGCATGTTTGGGTTTGACCATATTGAGAAGGCCCGAATTTTCCATGGCCTCTTAAGCACCAAGAGACTTGAAAAATCCACACTAGGCGCTAATTATTAATCCAAGCATGCTCCAATTGTGACCAAACTTTGCAAGCATGTGCAGGTGGGTCCTCCCCACATGCTTGCAAAGTTTGGTCCCTATCGAAGCATGTTTGGGTACGATGGTATGATTCATCTAACTCAATCAAATAAAAGTCAAATTATAATATTAATCTTAATCTCTTCTTTTTAATACCCAAAAATATCATGGGCAACTAGAAAGAACTTATAATATTAATGTTAATCCCTTCTTTTTAATATCCAAAAATATCACGGGGAATTGGAAAGAGTTTGTAAGAGTTTCCTCTCACCTTGTTAACTCAAGGCTCTCATTGAATTTTATGTGTCTAATCCATGACATAAATAAAACCACACAAATTCGCCATGTGTACATCGCATTTTTATACAATTTTCCTATGCACCAAAGCTTCTCACATAATTCAAAAACTAAAACTAAAATGTATGTGTTAATGTGAGATGGAGTTGAATCACTAAACTCCATTAATTGGTTCCTTAGTTAACCATTCATACTATGCAAGAAGAATACATCCAGACTATGCAAGAATAATACATCCGTTTATCCCCATCTTAAGGGAAATATATATATTCCAATAGAGTACACATTCAAATTAATTGGCATATTAATGGATTTAGTAAAAGTCCCAAGATAATTATTTTTAAAATAATGAAAAGAGAAAGAATCCAAAATTAAAGAGACACTTACTTGGATTAGAAGCATTTCTTTGAGTTAATAAGATGATTAGAGGATTTCCCACGATTAAGAAAACCCTAATTCCACATACTATAGAGTATGAGAGTCTTGATGCTTTAGAGCTTGTTTTCTTGTAAATAAAGGGCCTAGAAGACCTTTGCTTCCTGATTTAAAAAGTAATTTAGGTATAAATTAAGATTTACATGCACATGGTTATGTGTGATTTTTAATTTGAGCTTGGAGGCTTAGTGTTCTCAGAGAAAATAAAGGGTTGTATAGATTAGGTTTAACATGCACATAGTCATGAAACTTAATTTTAGCTTGGAGGTTAGATAGACATTACTATTGCATTAAAACGATTATGTGGCATAATAATGGATTTAGTAAAAGTCCCAAGATAATTATTTTTTAAATAATAAGAAGAGAAAGAATCCAAAATTAAAGAGACACTTACTTGGATTAGAAGCATCTCTTTGAGTTAATAAGATGATTAGAGGATTGCCCACGATTAAGAAAACCCTAATTCCACATACTATAGAGTATGAGAGTCTTGATGCTTTAGAGCTTGTTTTCTTGTAAATAAAGGACCTAGAAGACCTTTGCTTCCTGATTTAAAAAGTAGTTTAGGTATAAATTAAGATTTACATGTAGATGGTTATGTGTGAATTTTAATTTGAGCTTGGAGGCTTAGTGTTCTCAGAGCAAATAAAGGGTTGTATAGATTAAGTTTAACATGCACATAGTCATGAAACTTAATTTTAGCTTGGAGGTTAGATAGACATTACTATTGCATTAAAACAACTATATGGCATAATAATGGATTTAGTAAAAGTCCCAAGATAATTATTTTTTAAATAATAAAAAGAGAAAGAATCCAAAATTAAAGAGACACTTACTTGGATTAGAAGCATTTCTGTTAATAAGATGATTAGAGGATTGCCCACGATTAAGAAAACCCTAATTTCACATACTTTAGAGTATGAGAGTCTTGATGCTTTAGAGCTTGTTTTCTTGTAAATAAAGGGCCTAGAAGACCTTTGCTTCGTGATTTAAAAAGTAATTTAGGTATAAATTAAGATTTACATGCACATGGTTATGTGTGAATTTTAATTTGAGCTTGGAGGCTTAGTGTTCTCAGAGCAAATAAAGGGTTGTATAGATTAAGTTTAACATGCACATAGTCATGAAACTTAATTTTAGCTTGGAGGTTAGATAGACATTAGTATTGCATTAAAACAATTATGTGGCATATATTGATCAGATAGGTAGATTAGAATGCGATTAGATAGCTAGATTAGATATAAGGTTAGATTAGAATGCGATTAGATAGCTAGATTAGAATGCGATTAGATAGCTAGATTAGATAGACATTACTATTGCATTTACATAATTAAATGACACATAGATGAGATAGCTAGATTAAAATGGGGATAGATAGAGGCCCGCCATTTATACCTAAACAATGGGGATAGATAGAGGCCTGCCATTTATACCTAAACAATTTTGTGACACTAGCATTGCTCTAACGAGATATTAATTGGAGGTTAAGAAAAGAAAGGCACACATTTAGCTTTGAAACTTGAGTGAATCACCATGCCTAATAAACTTCTTGTGACACAAGCAATGTGTGGGGTCCTACGTTGAGTGAGATAGACACATCATCAATAAGCCTTACTGATCTAAAATATGTGGTGACACATGGCTACACGATGGAACAAGATTTGACTGTTGCTATTGTTCCTCAAGGTTACGCACGATTCTAAGAATCTAGTAGCATGGGCTTCACATTCCTAGACCATAGAGAGGTATCCACTCAAGATGCTGTTAACACAATCCCAGAGTATTGGGTACTTTACTTGCCACCTATGACCTCCATATGACTAACCACACAACATTGCTCGTTAGTTTTATGCCCTTGGTCATAACTATGGCAACCATGATTGTAGTAGTCCCTAGAACAATGGCTCAAAGCCTAGCTAACACATCCATATCATCTGCTAGGGCTACAAATAGAGGAACCTTCACCCAAAATCATTGCCTCTACTTTGCCATTGTAACCGAGAGCAAGGGGGGCATTCTTACAAATGACTAGACCAGGGGCACCCTTGGCTCATATGCCATTGTAGTACCTATGGGAATTTTTGTATGACCCCCCACCTACTAGACTCATGTTACTCCTCCTAGGACTCATGCCATTATGCTCACTATTGCCATGTTGTACCAATACTTTGAGCAGTAGCCCTTCCAACTCATTCAGTAGCCTTTGCATAAGCATTGGGGGAGAGAAGTGATCGAAAGTATAAGGCTAGTCATGAGAGATAACAAACAAAGTAGCCCTAGAAAGGCTACACAAATCATGAAGCTCACACATAAGTTCAATGGAGAGGGCAATCTTAAAAGACATCTCGAGAGGGATGATCTTGCAAAGACCAATGCCTTTAGATGTACATTACATGGAAAGGCTGATTATTGGTATCCAAACTTGAGAGTTAAAGAATGTTTAAACTTTATCGATTTTTGATGGTTATTCCTAGAGCAATTTGTGGACAAGGAAGCTTTGTGGAGTGTGGCTTCACAATTACACAAAGTTGAGAGAGAAGAAGATGAGTCAATGAGAGAGATTTTATTAGTCATCTCAAGTATTTGAACTCTCATTGTGCTCTACATGATTGCTTCTCCAATAATCAACTACTTGATCGATTCATCCACCACAGGTTTAAACATGAAGATATCTATATGGTCATAGCTAATGTTGTCCAACTTGAGGATAACGTGATGTGATAAGATGTCAGCGCTTTAGATTCTAAGTTTGTTACATCAAGAGAGAAACGAATGGTTGTAGCACTTCTCAAAAGCTATCCAAGAGGAAATTAAGATTATCAAAACTCGAGAAATCTACACATGTACCTAGGGAGAAAGAGGAAATTAAGATTATTGAAGCTCCATACAATCTACACATGTACCTAGGGAGAGAACTTCATTGGTTGTAGTCAAGGATATACCACCAACGAATGTCCAATCTTAAAACCTTGTTACAATGGTAACCTTGGCTATTGTGAGCACATGGTCACGAAGGCCGAGATTCTCGGACACACCTACATGGTAATGCTAACACAACGAGATCATAGGTAGCCTTTTCGGCAGTGTCACAAACACTAGCCCTTAGTCCTCTAACAAATCAAGCAATGGTTGAGTATCCACACAATAAATCCTATCAAAGGGCATGCACAATACACCCAATGTGCCATTACCTCCACTAGCAGGGATTTCATTCACGTGATCACGTTAACCGCGAAGTGGTAATAACACTAGTTAATAACACTCTCACACACTTGTTAATATCATAGATATTCACACAACCGGGAGAAACTTCCTATCCCGGTTTTCCCGGCGGGCTACTAGCTTGGCCCGGCGGGCCACTGTTTAGCCCGGCGGGTTACTTATCTAGCCCGGCGGGACCCGGGGACTTTTTTTTTACGCCAAAAACTTGGCTGTTTTGGAGGGACCTATATAAAGGGTTTCCCCTCACTTCCAAATGTGCTTTACCAAAGCACTTGGGTGGCTCACCTCAGGCTAAAAGACACAAGAGGTGAGTATAAATATTCTGGATTTTTGTTTGAAGCTTGTTAATAATATTTTGTATTTTATAAGATTTTGATTGTAAATGGTTTATCGTATTTGTTACGTGGACTAGCAATGTCTCCTCTTGGGTGGTCTACTCGAGTGCCAATTGGTCTGGGTAGGAGCTTCCCTAGAGGAGGGTATAGGTGGTGAGATGTTCGGGACATCATCTCTATCTAGGGATGGATTGCCTCAAATGCATTTCACCAAACGTTTGGTTTCTTTAGGTCGACTAGCAATACCTCCTCTTGGGTGGTCTACTCGAGTGCCATTTGGTCTGGGTAGAAGCTTCTCTAGAGGAGGATATAGGTGGTGAGATGTTCGGGACATCATCTCTATTTAGGGATGGATTGTCTCAAATGCATCTCACCAAACGTTTGGTTTCTTTAGGTCGACTAGCAATACCTCCTCTTGGGTGGTCTACTCGAGTGCCATTTGGTCTGGGTAGGAGCTTCTCTAGAGGAGGATATAGGTGGTGAGATGTTCGGGACATCATCTCTATTTAGGGATGGATTGCCTCAAATGCATCTCACCAAACGTTCGGTTGCATTGGTAAGAAGTGGGTTTTAGACTTTATAATTGCATATTTTAGTTTTACTCAGGCTGTTTTGGATCTCAAATCTTGCATGATTGTTGTTTAGGTGTTACAATGGTTGCTTCTAATTGCGGCACATCAACCCAACGAAGCAACAGACCATTAGAAACTAGTGGAGTTTCCTTGCAACGAGATATGACAGCACAAACTTTGAATGTTGCATCTCAAAGTGGCAAGAGGAGGAGCGGAGGAAAATCACCGGGACCTGAATGGCAATTTGCTTCCAATCTTTCTAGATTTGTCGAATGGAAGTGTAATTTTTGTGGCTTGGTAAAATCTGGGGGTGCTCCCAGAATAAGGGAGCATTTGCTTGGCACTAGCACAAAAAATCCCGGAGGTAAATGCAAGGGTGCAGGAGCTGATGATGCTGCAAAGCGCCTTAGAGCTTTGATAAGTAAACAAGCATCACAAAACAAGAGGCCCAATCTCTGTGCAAGAAATCACCAATCGCCGAATTTGGCAGCATCAAGTGGAGGGATCTCCAACCAAGGAGTGACTCCAACACATACTACTTGCCAAAATGACACCCAAGGTCCAGATGTTTCAATACCGATGGATGCATCTCCTGAGTTTCAGGTGGGTATGTCTCGTACCAGACAAACTAATCTAGTTGACAGCTTTCGTGCCACTGCTTTAGAGGATGCTCAACTTGCTTTAGCGAAAGCGATCTTCTTTACTGGTTCTTCATTGTCTATGGTCACGAAAGATTCATGGAAGATGGCTTGGAAGAAGATTGGAGAATATGGACCTGGGTTTTGTCCACCAACTTATCACCACATGCGAAATCAATTACTTGACAAGTGCTATGACAACACACGGGAAAGCGTTCAAAGACTCATAATTGACACCACAAATCAGTCTGGATGCACAATTGTCAGTGATGGTTGGTCGAATGCCCAAAGACGTCCATTGATAAATGTAATGTTGGTATGTCCTCGTGGGGAATGCTTTATCAAAGCTGTTGATAGCTCCGGGGAAATTAAATCTGGTCAATTTATCGCCGATATCATTGGTGATGCTATCGACCAAGTTGGGTCTGAAAATGTGCTTCAAGTGATTATGGATAATGCAGCTAATTGTCGAGCAGCAGGTCGTATGTTGGAATCTCGATTTTCCAATATCTATACATTTGGTTGTAACACTCATAGCCTTAACTTGGTGTTACAAGATTGGTACAAAAATGCTGATACAGAGTGGTTCAAGGAGATTATCGATAGTGCAAGTAAGATTGTCAAATTTGTGCTCAAACGGCAACGTGTTTTAGATATGTATCGTCAACGCATGGAAACTATGCTAAAGTTGCCTTGTGAAACCAGATTTTGCACTAATTTTTATATGCTTCAATCTCTCCTAAGAAATAGGAATGCAGTCATGGAAACCTTTGTGTGTGCTGGCTTCTCTGAGTGGGAGGCTGACCAGTCCGAAAAGGTTAAAGAAAAGGTGAGGTACATGCGATCTTTGATATCGGATCGTAGTTTATGGGAGGAAGCAGCAGATTGTTATCATGTTATGATGCCAGTTATGCTTGCTTTGCGCCAGTTGGATTCTAGATTGCCAAATATCGGGAAGGTTTGGATGGCGTGGTGGTCCATTCAAGAAAGCCTTGCAAACCTAGAGGAGCCCACTAAAACTGTTGTCAAGCATTGGAGTCCTCCATTCACTAGAGCAAGGAGAAATATCTTGGCCAAGTATGTAAGCGCTCGGTGGGTAGGAGCACATAGTCCATTGCATAGTGTTGCATATTGTCTTGACCCAGAATACTGGCATATGGACGTGAATGCCCTAGATGAGGAGGTAATCGATGATTTCTATGATGTTGTGGAGCGATTTTATGAAGGTCCAGATGAGCAAGCAACAGCGGTAATTGAGCTAACCAAGTATAAATTGAAAGAAGGTAGATTTGCCTTGGAGTTTGTGCAAAAGCTTGCTAAGGAACAGCCTGCTTGGAAATGGTGGATGTTGAATGGGGGAAGTGTTCCAACTTTGCGACGCTTAGCTGTGAGAGTGCTTGCGCAATGTGCTTCAAATTCTAGTTCTGAACGTAATTGGAGCAGTTACAAGTATGTGCATTCTATTAGCAGAAATCGTTTATTGAGTGATAGAGCTGAGAAGTTGGTGTATATGTATTGTAATGATAAATTGGTGAAGTCAATTGAGTCAGATGATTACAACGAAGAGATGCCTAAGTGGACATATGACATTACTCAGGATGAGTATGATGCAGAAGAGAATGGAGATGTAGAGCCTAATGTCCCACATACGAGCGATAACTTGTGCTTTATTGAAGAGATAGAAGAAAACTTGCAACCCGATTTTGGTGTTAGTAAAGCCACCCGCAGACGCTCCTCACGTTTGATGTAATCATGTTAGTTTTGACACACTCCAATGTAATCCGTCTTGCAACAACTGGATATCAAACATGTTGGTGAACATTTTAGAGAGAATGGTTTTTAGTCATGTCATGTTAAACTTAGAATACGAAATCATGTTAGTTTTGACACACTCCAATGTAATCCGTCTTGCAACAACTGGATATCAAACATGTTGGTGATCAATTTAGAGAGTATGGTTTTTAGTCATGTCATGTTAAACTTAGAATACGAAATCATGTTAGTTTTGAGACACTCCAAAGTAATCCGTCTTGCAACAACTGGATATCAAACATGTTAGTGTCAATTTAGAGAGTATGGTTTTTAGTCATGTCATGTTAAACTTAGAATACGAAATCATGTTAGTTTTGACACACTCCAAAGTAATCTGTGTGCATGTGTTTGTGTGTGTGCGAGAGAGAGAGAGAGAGAGAGAGAGAGAGAGAGAGAGAGAGAGCATTGGAAATCTTTTGAACAAAGTTGCCGAATCTTGTTAAATTCCAGGGTTGCATTTAAGAGAGAGATCAGTTTAAATGCGGCTCTAACTCGTCCATGTGTCGTGCATTGGTCAACCGATCATAGTCGGCACCCAATTTAAAACATATATACAAATTTTTATGAAATTCTTTGCCGCACAAAGCACACGTAGTACTGTTGACCATGTGTTGCAAAAGACAGGTCAAGTGGTACATGTGCCCACATGGGACAGTGTAGTGGCCAGACCATGAGTGAAAGAAACTATAACAAATAGGGCATGGTCCGCCACTTTCGTGCCCATGTAGAGGTGGTTGCTCCAAACTATTCGGGTGTTCAAATGCCGTCATAGGAGAGTTTGCATGGCCTTGCTCCTCCATTTGCGTTATGCGTCTCTTCAAGAGCTTGTTCTCTCTTAGTATATCTCTAGCGCTTGAACTTTCAGGTGCTTGCCTGCGCTCTGGTGCTGCTTCCGTCTGTTGAGGGCCTTGGGTGCCTCTAATTTGGTTGATTTGAGTTTGAAGCTCATCAACCGTGTGATGAACTTCCATTGAGGCTCCAAGAATGGCCAGTTGCAACTCATCTCGAGGCATAGTGATTGACTCACTCCGAATGTCTTCCACATGTAGATGAGGAGGTCGAGAGCTAAAGTCTACAACTGAATTCTGCACAAATTGTGCATATAGCATTTTAGCAAACCAGAGGGGACAGTCACCGTGATGCATGGGTTGGGCCATGACATCCACAAAAATGCGCTCCGCATGCTCGATAATTAAAGGAACACTACATTGTGTTAGCTTCAAGCGCCCTTTTTTTATGGCATCATTGGAGACGTCAGGCCAGATGCTCTTGACCATCTCTTTGGACACATTCTTATTTACTTGGGCATACTGTAATCCATGGGCCGGTGCCCATTTGGAGGTGCGTCCGGCAATACGTGCCGCATCATTCACAGTGCCAGTGCCCAAGATTTGCTTTAAGCGTTCAAATGCCTTCTTTGCGGCTTCATTATTATCAGCCATCTGAGAAAAAGTATGTATACACTTTAAGTTTATAGAATCAATGTTAATTTAGGAATAGCTTTAAAGTTATTTTCAGATGTTAGGTATAAGTTTATAAAATCAATGTTTATTTACTGCAAACTTGTTATTTTCAAATACTCAGAGAGAGAGAGAGAGAGAGAGAGAGAGAGAGAGAGAGAGAGAGAGAGAGAGAGAGAGAGAGAGAGAGAGAGTTGGGATCAAAATAATATTTAACAATTGGGACCAAAATAGTGTCAGTCGATTAAAGGCAGGTCATGGAATAGATAGCCATTGACCAAAACATATCATTTACAAGAGGCTTTATAATAAGTGTGGTGTCATCTCAGATAGTGGACGTAAGCATGCAGCAGGTGACACTTCCAAATTCTTCAATTGCTCCTCAAAATCTGCCATGGTCTTCCTATCTTCCTTTGATGGCGTCATATAGGTAGCCGTCCATTCCTTAATCAAATTTGTGTGGATGGCAGTTTTACCCACCCACGGCACTTTGGTCATTTCTGCAAACTCAGCACAAAATAATGTAAACTTTTCAATCACCCAAGCCAAGCAGAAGACATCTGATGCCTTGCTCCATGGACAAGGGGACCTTACATCTGCGAGCTCAGGGGCTCTCCAGGGGCGTTGATCGTGCTCTGCTTTGTTGGAGATATTTGTGGGTTTGAACTCAATCCCATCCCTCAATGCAAGACCCCAGTCAATGATGCCTACCCGTGGCACCCCTTCTTTGGTGAAATCTATCATTATATTCCAGGGGTGGCAATCATTGTGGATGATCCCTTCAGCATGTGCAAAGGCCATGGTATTCACAAGGGCACAGATAAGCTCGGGAGCATGAAAAATCAAAGACTTGTATCGCTCCCTTTCATGAGGAGCCACTTGTTTTTTCTTGTATCTGTTGCCTTTGCCTGCAGCAAGCATGGAACTGAGGGTCCCCTTAGGAGGCGGAACACACTCCATTATATCTCCAAGACTTCCCCCATTAAAGAGGGGGAAGAGCAGTATCCATGGCTCCTTCCTTGTGTGCCCAATGGCACGCACTATGCCCCTGTGGGTTAGGTCGATTGAAGCCTCCTGAGCAAAAGACTTCAATTGAGCCCTTCGGCTACCAAGGAATTGCTTTGCACAATAAGAAATGCCTTCTGGAAACCAGGAGACACCTTGAATATGGCATTTATGTACAACGCCGTACGATCCAGAGCCCATCTTCTTTTCTGTGATTATGGCCTCTGCAGGCAACCCAATTGTCATGCTGCAGTTAGTATTATGCTTTGTGCGCTGCAAGTGGGTGCCTTTAGAGACCTCACGTGCACCAGATGATAAATCTTCTTGTTCATCAGCAGGCCGGTCCAGCTCTTTGCGAGCTCTCTTGCTCAGGATAGCTTGGGTGTCTATGGCCTTTGCACGCTTGGACCTCTCTTTCTCTACCTTCCATTTTGTGTGGAAGTGCTCTAGCTTGGATTCATTTGTTTCCGCTGGTCTGTCGTCACCTAGGTCAACAGCGCATCTAGGCATGTTGCCCACAATGCTAGTAACAAAATGCTTGATGGCTGCTCCATCAGCACCCACATGGATATTTTTCACTGCGCGGACAACCTCACCTAATATTTGCTCAAATCGATTCCTATCAGACACAATACCCTCGATGTGATAAGGTGACAAGCAACTAATGAGGGTAACGAGTTTGATACGAATTGATTTCTTGATTTCAGGAGTAAGTGCAAGCGTCGCCATCAATCTGCACAATATAATTGACAAATAGTTGCAACATTTATAACCACAAAAAATGCTATTTGTAAGCTAACTAAGAGATTTCTACATCCAACACACTTATGACTCATGTCATGCAAACTAAATAATCACATTCATCGTCAAAAACAAACACAAAACACAAGTTTACGACTTAACTTGACGTCAGCAGACCTAGTCAGTATACCGACCATTTGCAGATATCGCATTAAGATGAAAACTATGGCACAAGTTAAATGCTTTGACACATCGTCAGCAGACCTAGTCAGTATACCGACCATCTGCAGATGACTATCAAACCAAATAACAAAAACAAACTTCACCACATAGCTTGGTGTCAGCAGACCTAGTCAGTAAACCGACCATCTGCAGATACCGTACTAAGTAGCAAAGCATCACACATGTCAAATGCTACGAGCGCACATCAGCAGACCTAGCCAGTAAACCGGCCATCTGCAGCGGGCTCTCAAAGCATTTAACAAAAACAAAGCCGCATTGTAACTTGGTAACTGCAAACCTAGTCAGTAAACCGACCATTTGCAGATACCGTGCCACAACGAAAACTTCTACATAAGTTAAATATTAAGAGTGCACATCAGCAGACCTAGCCAATCACTCGACCATCTGCAGCGGGCCTCTTAACATTTAACGACACATGCACATGCATCACAAACAACGTTAAACTTAAGCGTATGCAAAAAATTAAATGACACCAACACTTTCAACTTAAAAATTACCTCAAATTGATCACACTAGCACCACTGACACCAAGTACAAGGAAGATTCTGTGAACAGTGACCCCCTGGACCACCCTTTTATACTACAATATAGCCCGCCGGGCCGGGAGGCGGGCCCGGCGGGCTTCTGCGCGCCCGGCGGGCCCGGCGGGCCAGACTTGTAGCCCGGCGGGCCAGACTTGTAGCCCGGCGGGCCAATTGTGGGTTACCAGGTCATCCCACCCTCTAGGATTTGAGAACTGTGAATTTTGTGAACATTGAGATTTGTGAACAATAGCTGTGATCACAAGAAAAAAGGCTGTGATCACGTGAATATGACATCCCTGTCCACTAGCCTACGACCGCAACCACCTCCAACAAGGAGGACACATCTTAATCGAGTAAGCTTCAAGGGGCCTCCTAATTATCGAGAATATGCGGTGGATATCAAACCCATTCCACACTTCTTTGAGGACCCCATGGAGCTTCATTAGGAATATTATGTAGTGGATGGGAGAGGGGGAGTTGAGCCAATTTACCAACTTGCCACTATGGGAAGGGGCTAGGGCATCAACACAAGAGGAAGGAGAATGCCTCTTCAATGTTCTAACTTTCAAGGTCCCCATCAAGTTTCAGAATGTCTTACAAATCTTCCTCAACTCAATGAAGCTATGCCCTCAAATATGCCTTCGGCTACCTGTAATTGTTGTGGCATAGATCATTGGATTGGATTAAAGACTACCCCAACAAGTCTATGGTGATAAGTCCACATATATGACCCATCATCACAACCTTAAACATGGTTGGAAGGAGATTTTCAAGGCCAATGAAAGGAAGGGTGGAGGGTAGAGCTCAATATGCAAAAACTCCTAATCATAACCCTACATAGCCAGAAATAAATTTCAAAAGCTAAGAGGTAATTCCTTAATTTGACAAACCTAAATAATAGGAATCCCAACACCATTTGATTACAGTGAAAAGCTTAGGTTACAATTTTTTTTAAAAGTGCAACTATATTTAAGGACAAAAAGAAAATTTCAAAAAAAAAAGACTTTTTAAGAACCATAACTTATATCAAAATGTATGAGTTTCATGTAATCATATTTCTCACTTCCGTGAGATGCACAATGTAATTCTGTAGTTCCGAGTCCTTGAAAAGCAAGTTGATTTCCTTAGAGATGGCTTGATTGTCTTCTTCCAAGTGTTCCTTGTGGATTTCATTGATCCTATCTTGAAATTCCTGTTGAGCCCTATTCATTTGAATGAGCTATTCCATGGCATTCTTTGTGTATTGATTGAGCTTTGACTGCTTGCATGTTGGCTTTGTGAAGAGTTTTCATCTGCAAATTCAGACCAGCCCTCAGACCCGGCATCAAATTGAGAAGTTTATGATTAAAAGCACATTTATTTTTTATTTATCCAGACAGTCCACAAGTACTTATAGCACGGATAATGTTCCATAATTCTGCATAGCATTTAATTTGTTGACCTAGAAGGTTTTCTATCCCACTTAAGTCCCAAGATTGGATCGACGAAATACATTGATTTAAAAGTTTTAGAGCACATGCATTGCATGCACACCCGATCAAGAGATGGGCAATTGTTTTTGGCTCCTTTTTACATCTTGGGCATTGTCCATCCCCATATCCAAATCTATTTGCATGGGCATTTGTCCACAGTGTTTTATGCATGATCAACCACATCAAACAAGATTTCTTTGAAGGGATAATGGGTGACTAGATTTTTGAGAACTTGAATCCCCATTGTTTCCTATCCCATATCAGGTTCCATCTATTGTTGAGTTTGCAATGTAATGGAGGATCTTGAGAGGGGAGAGAGGGAATAGGTAGTAGGTTGTGTTTGGATTTCTAGGAGAAAGCCTTATAAGACATCGGGCCTTTGAGTTGGAGAAAAACAATTCTCTCATTAGGCCATAAAAGCATTATGTCTTTAATTAAAAACAAATCCATTGTAGAGAGTCTGAATACTATACATAGATCTCGATCTGATTTCCATCTGCCCTCCGTACTGCACCACACGTCACCTTAGGTTCGTATCCCCTTTTTGTGAAGTTTGTATGCATGTCTAAATTGACCTGCAGGGATATTAGTCGCTACAATGGTGGAGAACCACACTCAATCCAGATGCAAAACATGTGTATGTTTTCTGGATTTATTATATAGCTGCAATTCCTCTTTACATATGTTCCATGCTTTCCACATTGCTAGGATTAGGTGGCTGCCATGCGGTTTTATTTTGACTATGCTGAAGAAAACCGTTAGCTCTGGGAGTTTTTTCCATTTGGAGAAGTCTGCAATACTCTATTTATCTACATTTCTTTTGGGCAAGATGGCCTAGTCTTCATGGGGCAATAGGAAACTTCTGATGATCCATTTAGTTGCCATTCGATCTGCAAAATCCACAATATTGGGAATTCCGAGACCTCCATGATTTTTGGGTTTGGTGCGTACCTTCGAGGCTACTTTAGGGAGTTTCATCTCCTCGGCATTGCTTGACCACAGAAAATTCCTACACATTTTTTCTAATTGTTTTAAATCAGAAATCGATGGGTGCCAACAAGAAAGAAAGTATAATGTGGTTAGGAAAAGAATATGTTTGAGAACTAAGAATATGTTGGGAAAGAAAGAACATGTGGTTGTGCTACATGCTTACCCAACATCTGAATTTGATCTGTAGTTTATCCAAAATCCTTTGCCATCGTTGATGCATAGAGACCTCGAACCCCATTGGAATGCCTAGGAGTCTAAAGATTTGTCCCTCATTCAGAAGTTTGCATCCTTGATCAAAAAGCCATTGTGGTTAATCTGCCAGCATGGTTCTAATTCCTATTTTAGAGTGGTTTATGATTGAACCTGAGGTACTAATTGATCCGGAGTCATTGTTGTGAATAAAACCCTTGGTATCATCTGCAAACTGCTGAAGGGATGCCCGTCCTTTGTTGTTTGGGAACTGGATTCCCCTTAGAAGGCCTTTCTCCATGGCATTTTGAACTAATCAACCTAGAGCATGAATAACAATTGCAAAAAGTAGCGGAGCTAGCGGGCACCCTTGCCTTATGGAGTGGCTTATTGTAAAGGGTTCAGTGAGATTCCCATTAACCATTACTCTTGCCTTTGCATTTCCAAACAGTACTTGCACGATATTTATGAAGTTGGGGCCCAGTCCTCTGGCTTTAAGGGATTGCAAGATAAAATCCCATTCAAGCCTATCAAAATAAACTCTTAGGTCACAATTGTAGAACTCATGCGCACTTGAAACACTTTTCAGATTGTCGATCAAGCATCATCATCATCATCATCATCAATTGCATTTGTCGATCAAGCATCATCATCATCATCATCATCAATTGCATGTGCCAATGCTGGGATCTCAAACATATGAAACACATGATAGCCAAAACTTCATTCGTAACACACATTGCTTGCCTTCACGCCCAAGCAGTGAGTGGAAGGAGTCATCTGAAGCAAAAGTAATGCTCATGTCCATGGTGTGGGCAATAGAACAATCATGTACTGGGTAATAGAAGGTTAGCTATGCTAACCTTCTCACTACCCACCTGCGCAGTGTGAAGGTTAAAACATGTGAAACTCAAGCTCGACCTGCCCAGAATGACAAAAACTACCACGAGATAATCGACAATTTATTAAAATCATATGCAACATTATCATTATTGCGCATATACCAATCAATGGCAGGTTTTCGGACCATTGCAGCACTAGGACATGGTAGCTGTGATAGCCTGTACCTCATCAATGGCAGCCCTGATTGATTCTAGGGCAACAGCAAAGCGGGCTGTCTTGTGGAGCTCGTGCAAGACAAGATACCATGGTATTGGCAACCATGTCATTCTGCATGGATTCTCCATGGTGTAAGATGGTCCCTCTGAAGGCCGGCGGGCCTACTTCCTACTTCTCTCCATAGTTCTTCTCATGATATCTTCTTCACCACCATGGCCTTTTGCTCTGCTTCTGAACACAGCCCCTATGATCTTCTCACTCTGTTCTTTCTCTTGTATCAAGCTTACAAGCTCATCTCATTCCAGCATTGCGCCTAATAGTACTGTGCTACCAAATCCATGGCTAGTCTTGACTCTTCTTCTCTTTCCTTACGTATGGCCATTAAATTGCTCTAAGGCGGCGCAGATGCCTTGCCATAGCTGCAGCAGAACCATATTAAAACTGATATATATTCCTGCAGACAATATCTACATGGCTGTCCTCAGATTGCACACGGCCATTTTTTCTTCACACACAGACACACAATGAGTACGGGTCTGCATGACTCATGGCAGCGAACAACAAGCATAAGCATGTGATGAAAGGCAGCGCCGACAGGCGGCGGCGCCATCAGCGCAGTGGTAAGAATTCTTGGCTCTTAAGCTAGAGGTACTGGATTCGATTCCTACGTCTGACACCGTCTGTGTGCTCTGCAGGTTTTAATAATTTTAACATATGCTAGGCTTTACATTTTCATTCATTTGCAATTGTGGAGAGCGTACACGTTTAGAACGCTACGCAGTTTTATATATTATTTATAAAGCTACGCATCTCACAATATGTCCGCATTATAATCTCCTCAACCCTAAACCCGTCACCTTGGGTGTTCCGACATCTACTCCAACTATCAATCCAATCAGACCATGCCAGAAGAATACATCCATACTATGCAAGAAGAATACATGCTTTTACCCCATCTCAAGGGAAAAATATATATATTCCAATAGACTACACATGCAAACTAATTGGTATATTGATAGATTTAATGAAAGTCCAAAGATAATTATATGTTAAATAATGAAAAAGAGAAAGAATCCAAAATTAAAGCGACACTTACTTGATTAGAATTAGCATTTCTTCGAGTTAATAAGATGATAAGAGGATTGCCCATGATCAGGAAAACCTTAATTCCACATACTACGGAGCATGAGAGTTTTGATGCTATAGAGCTTGCATTCTTGTAAATAAGACTTTTTCTTTATGATTTGAAAAGTAATTAAGGTATAAATTAAGATTTACATGCACATGGTTATGTGTCAATTTTAATTTGAGCTTGGACGCTTAGTGTTTGAGAGAAAATAAGAACAAAGGGTTGTACTATAGATTAAGTTTTACATGCACATAGCCATGAAACTTAACTTTGGCTTGGAGGTTAGATAGACATTAGTATTGCATTGAAACAATTATGTTCCATATATATAAAATAGATAGCTCGAGTAGAATGGGGTTAGAGATAAGATTAGATAGCTAGATTATAATGGGGTTAGATAGACATTACTATTGCATTTACACCTGAACAAATTTGTGACACTAGCATTGCTCTAACCATATATTGATTGGAGGTTAAGGAAAGAAAGGCACACATTTAGCTTTGAAACTAGAGTGAATCACGATGCATAGGAAACTTCCTATAATGCATAGCTAGAGTAGAATGGGGTTAGAGATAAGATTAGATAGCTAGGTTATAATGGGGTTAGATAGACATTACTATTGCATTAAAACAATTAAATGGCACATAAATTAGATAGCTAGATTAAAATGGGGATAGATAGAGGCCCATCATTTATACCTGAACAAATTTGTGACACTAGCATCGCTCTAACCATATCTTGATTGGAGGTTGAGGATAGAAAGGCACACATTTAGCTTTGAAACTAGAGTGAATCACGATGCATAGGAAACTTCCTATAATGGAAGTTGGGACAAACAATGTGCACGGTCCTACATTGTGAGTGAGATAGAGACACCATCAATAAGCCTCACTGATCTCAAATATGTGGTGACGCACCTGACTACACGACGATGGAACAAGATTCAACTCTGCTGATATTATTCCTCAAGGTTACACACGAATCTAAGAATCTACTAGCACGAGCTTCACATTCCTAAACCCTAGAGAGGTATCCACTCAAGATGTTGTTAACACAATCCTAGAGTATTAGGTACTTCACATTTCATAAAGGCACCGCCTATTGACTCCCTATGACTAACCAAACAACATTGCTCGCATGGCAACCACGGTTGTAGTAGTCGTTCTTACAACAATGGCTCGAAGCCTAGTTTACATATCCATATCGTCTTTCTAGGGCTACAAACATAGGAACCTTCACCCAAAATATGTGCCCTCTACTTTGCCATTGTAACCTAGAGCAACGGGGGCATCCTTACAAATGACTAGACCAGGGGTGCCCTTGGCTCATATGTCATTGTAGTACCTATGGGAATTTTTGTATGACTCCCTACCTACTAGACTCAATTTACTCCTCTAGGACTCATGCCATTATGCTCACAAGTATTGTCCTTTGTACCATATACTACCCCTTATGTACCAATGCTTCGAACAGCAAACATCCCTCCCAATTCATCAAGTAGTCTTTACATAAGCATTTGGGAGAGCAGTGAATGAAAGTATAAGGCTAGTCATGAGAGAAAACAAAAAAAAGTAGCTCTAGGAAGGCTACATAAATCATGAAGCTCACGCATAAGTTTAATGGAGAGGGCGATCCTAAAAGACATCTGGAGATCTTTGATAAAGTTTGTGAGGCATTAGGTTAGAGGGATGATCTTTTGCAAAGACCAATGCCTTTAGATGGCAAGGCTGGTGATTGGTATGGGACCCTCAGAGTTAATTTTTAGGTATTAGGGCTAATTTTATGCTTTCTTAAGGAGACAAGGTCAATCAAAAGAGCTACTTGGAGCCTATAATTTGAGCTTTATAGCCCATCACTCCCCTAGAAAAATAGGGTCTAATGATGTCATTCTCTCTCCTCTTCTCTTTCTAGCAAATGTGTAACTAAGGGGAGCCCAAAATGGATTTTTCTTCCCATTTAGCAAGTTTTATACTTTGAAACTAACCCCAGACCCATATATATGTAAAACATTCAATTTTAAATCTTGATTTCCCCCTAAAACCCATTCTGTCTCATCATTGAATGCCTCCACCTTTTTCTCCTTCATTTAATGCCTCCACTTCCCCACCAAATCAGACATCTCTTGTCACTTTCCATATCATCAATCTCGCAATCTACTCTTAACTCTCCCTTTCTCTCTCTCTACTGTGAGCTAATGGCATGCAAACACACTCTCTCCTCTCCCTCTCCCTCTCCCTCTCCCTCTCTCTCTCTCTCTCTCTCTCTCTCTCTCTCTCTCTCTCCTATGATTGCATCCTCCCTCTCTCTCTCCTATGACTGCATCCTCCCTCTCTCTAATATCCACTCCTTGTGGAAAGTTATGGCATGCACTCACTCCCTGTAATCTCAACTCCTATTCCTCTCTCTCTCTCTCTCTCTCTCTCTCTCTCTCTCTAGTGTGATCTTAGGGCCTCCCTCTTCTTTTCCACTATCAACTCCTTCTAAGCATGGCATTGCATGAAATCACTACATTGGATTGACGCAAGGTGGATTTCCATGTGCGGGTGTTGGAAGAGTATGCACATTTGGGCAAGGTTCATCTCACAGAACATAGGAGGAATGTACGTAGACAAGGGGGTCACACTTATGTGGATCTATGGGTTGGGCTTCTATACCCTCTCTACGATCAAGGAATGTGAAGCCTGTAATAGTAGATTCTTAGAATCTCGTGTAACCTTGAGGATGTTAAAATACATGGATCTAGGGCGGCTCAAGCAAGTGTGCTTACAAGTGAGTATGGCCATGTGCTTACAAGTGAACGCCTGTGGCTTTAGGATGGAACAACCATGGCAAATGTGAAAGAGCGGTGGCAAGTTGGAATTTGAATTTGAATTTCAAATTGGAGGGAAGTGAGTGGGAGACAACTAAGACCCTCTCATTAATGCTAGGTAGGTAGGAAAGGGCTAAAGTTAGACACTACCTCTAAATTAGTGGATTTCAACTAATTTAGAGGTACTTTAGCTTATCAAAAGATTAGTTTTCTTAATCCAAATATTAATCACTCCTTAACCCTCTTCTTTGCCCTCAAATTTGTTTAAGCATGGGGATTTGATAGGTGGATTAGAAAAATTTATGCTAATCCAAAGGTGTGATTATCTTAAAAAAAATTAACTAATTAGGTCACTAATTAATCCACTCAAAAGAGAAAAAAAACTTGACAAAAGAGACCAAATTAGTACCAATTCTTACTAATTAGGGCATAATTGGACTAAACAAAGCATAGACTTGAGTCAAGACAAGTGTTTAGAACACTAATGCCACTCCAATTAGTCTAATTGCAAGCAATTAGGCTCATCTTTTTAGTTTTCTGCTCTCTTTAAGTTCACTTATCATACTAACCAGTACGTTAGTGACAATTAGTGAAAATTAAGAGATAGTTTATGTTTTTTTTTTGGTTTTTTTCTTTGATTAGTGTTCTATATATAGTAATGCTAGCCTACCTATGCAAAGGAATTAAGCAAAAAAAAGAGCTAAAAATTAACAAAAAGAGTCCAGGTTTAAATAAAACTCCTCTTGATTAGGCTCTTTAATCACCCAAATCACAAGTTTATTTACTCAAACAAGTGATAATCCTACTTTAAACACAAAGCTATACATGAATCTTAACCAAAACATTAAAATAACCAAACAAAACACCCGGGGGGTTCACCTAAAAGTATGTAAGTGTAGCACGTCAGTTCATCTAAGAGGGGTATTTAAATTCCAAAAAGTTACAGGTTTACATATACAGGAGGGGCTTTTTTATCCAATTTTGAAAAAAAGTTGTAAGTTTCTTAAGAAAGAGGGGTCATTTTATTAGCGTGTGACATGTAAGTAGAGGGGGTTTTTTATTACCTCTTGAACGCACGTGATATGCAACATTTTTTAAAGGTGAACCCCCCGAGACAAAACATCAAAATACCAAAAAAAAAACTATATTCGAAAGAGCCTACCTGGCATCGGGCTATGGGGGCTCTGTTGGATTCGAATCAAAGATGGCGTACACAAGTAGCGGATGACACTTCCCAGTGGAAGTGCCAAAAATGTTAAGGAAACCCTACACTAACTGTGTCATGGGAAGTTGCCTATTCACCGAGCTTGAGCATGGCTCACGAGCTCCACTGTAGCCGCTTGTCACCGCCATTCTCCCATACTCGTTGTCACACCAAGGTGGTTAATCTACTCTAACGGGTGATGCAAGATTTCTCACAAAGATCATGTGGGATCTCCGTAGAAGTGGATTGCGTTGGTCACCGTGCCGAGGGTCCAAGGATTGGAACCATTGCATAGCCTTGCCTTCAAGGCTGAGTACAAGGAGATGGACTTTTGTTGCATCGTCATATATTTCAAATGCTTGACAAATTTGGTTTAAGACCTCGATATGGAATATGGGGTCTCCAATTCCATGGAATTTTGGTAGAAGTTGAAAATTTTTACCCACATAGGTTTTGTATATGACGTTTATGGATGCAAGTGTTGTGACACTCCCCTTCCTAGAGCTTGTGCTAAGGTTGAAATGTCAAGTTGTGGCGTAAGGGGAGGTTGTGCAAGGGTGGGGGGTGGGAATAGATTCGTGTGGTGGATAGAGAAGAAGGTACATGAGTGTGTTGGAGGCATCTGTCCTTGTAAGGGTGCATGTATGGGGACCGAGGTGCCGATGAATAGAATGGGAGCATCGGGGGCATGCAACCATGACCTAAAGGTATCCACGGTGTGTGGAGAAGCTTAGAAAAGCTTCAATGTGATGCGCGCGCGAGCCTGAAATAGGAGTTTTAGCTCACTTTTGCCTTGTGTGTGAACCTACCCTTAAGGTAAAAATTAGTCTTTTGGGGTGTTTCATGAATGTAAAAATGACCCTAGTGAGTTCAGGAGATGGACCAAAAGCACCTCTAAACTTTTAGAAAATTTTGATGTTTTTGTGATTTTTTTTTTTGGTACGGTCATACGCTCACAAGCGAACACCCATGGCTTTAGTATGGAACGACTGTTTGAAATTTTTTTTTGGGTGGAATGGTTGTTCGATTTTCTTTTTTGGTAGAGCCGTATGCGATGTGGGCGGGGTCGCAGCATGACACGATCCAAGAGGAGCGGGAGTGGGCTCACCACATAGCTCTTGGGGAGTGGGGTCATGGTGCTGCATGGCTTGGCAAGCAGATCACCACATGGCTTCTATTGGATGGCTGGAACTATGGTGACAAGGGTGCTGTAATACCTGAATGGTGATGAAGAGCAGAGAGGGTTGCTATCCCGAGTGGTGCAGGCTCTCGTGAGACAAGGGTGCTGCAAAACATGAGGGGTGGTGAGGAGAGAGAGGGATGCCATCTCGGGTTGTGTTTATGCTGGTGAAGATAATAAGAGAGGGATGCCCTTCTGATGTTTTGAGCAGAGAAGAGGGGTGCTATCCCAAGGCGAACTGGTGGGGGCGGGGTTGCGGCATGGCATAGCACAGTCCGGGAGGCGGGTGGGCTCACCTCATAGCTCGTACGGAGTGGCGTCACCCTTGTACACAGCTTGTCGGGGGGTCAGGGTACCGCTCCTAGTGGGGCGAGGTCATGGCATGACATGGCCTAGCAGGGGGACTTTACCTCACGACGATGGGGGCGGGGTCACGACACGACATGGCAAGGATCTAGGGTTGTGTGATAGCACGGCCCAAGGGGGGTTTTTTGTAGAGGTCCTTCCCAAAAAAGGGTGCAACACAAGGACTTCCTAGGACATTATGGCTAGCTATGGGAGACATCAAGGCATGTTTTCTTTGCATGTTTCTACCAAAGGGAAAATCTATCTAGACCCGAAGGGTGGTTGTTTTAGGTTGTGGAGCTACACTTACACTCAGGGATGTGAGTGCCAGGTATGTAAATTGACCTTAAGCGTACGAGACTGTTTGCGGAGGTAGACATGATGCAGGTCCCAGTCATGGATTGGTTGGGTTTGTCTCACGAAGGGTCAACCTAAGATGGCATCATAAGTGGCATTATGAAAGTCCATGACCACAAATGCGAGGTGGAATGTTATGTGTCATAGACTTTGGTCATGCACTAGGCCCATGGGTTTTGCAGAGTTCCTATCTGCAAGCTTGATCACCAATTTGGTGGAATAAAGGTATGATTGGCCCTAGTTTTCCCAGCATGTTTGTGTGAGGATGCTTACACCAACACCTCCATCCACGATGCCTTTGACCACATGTCTGTTATAGGAAATGGAAATGTTGCATTTGTGTCATCACTTGCAAATTATTGTCCCAATGCATTGACGTGAATTGTTGGTGCACCTTTGGGTTGTGGGTGGTGGTGATAGAGTAAGTCTGGATAATGGGGATCAGATTCATCTGAGGAATCTAAGGGAGATTCCTCCTCCACATAAGCCAACAGTTCGTGTTCCATCCAATCCCGAAGGTCATTCCATAAGTTTAGACTACCTTTTAACAAGGTTCCTATGCGTATGTGAATTTGGGAGTAGCTTACTTTTGCCTTTGGTGTGAATGCACCCTTAAGGTAAAAATGGTTTTTTGAGGTGTTTCATGCATGTAAAAATGACCCTAGTTAGTTTGGGAGATAGACCAAAAGCATCTCTAAACTTTTAGAAAATTTTGAATTTTTTTTAAAAAAAGTTTTTTTTGGTACGGTACAGTGAACAGCCATGGCTTTAGTGTGGAACGGCTGTTTGAGTTTTATTTTTTTTTTGGGTACGTCCGTATGCTCACAAGCGAACACCCATGGATTTAGTGTGGAATGGTTGTTTGATTTTTTTTTATTTTTTATTTTGGTATATAGCCGTATGCTCACAAGCAAACACCAATGGCTTTAATTTGGAACGGTTGCGGGCGGCAAGTGTGAAACGACCATTCGAATCTTTTATTAAAAGGTTTTTTTTGGTAGGTCATACGCTCACAAGCAAACGCCCATGGCTTTAGCGTGGAACGGTCGGTAAGTGTGGAACGGTTCTTTGAATTTTGAAAAAAATATATTTTAAAAAATAGTTTTTTTTTGGTACGACCGTATGCTCACAGCAACCACCCCTAGATTTAGTGTGGAATGACCATTCAATTTTTTTTCTTATTTTTTTTAAAAGTTATTTTTTGACTATGGCCATGTGCTTACAAGTGAACGCCTGTGGCTTTAGGATGGAACAACCATGGCAAATCTGAAAGAGCGGTGGCAAGTTGGAATTTGAATTTGAATTTCAAATTGGAGGGAAGTGAGTGGGAGACAACTAAGACCCTCTCATTAATGCTAGGTAGGTAGGAAGGGGCTAAAGTTAGAGACTACCTCTAAATTAGTGGATTTCAACTAATTTAGAGGTACTTTAGCTTATCGAAAGATTAGTTTTCTTAATCCAAATGTTAATCACTCCTTAACCCTCTTCTTTGCCCTCAAATTAGTTTAAGCATGGGGATTTGATAGGTGGATTAGAAAAATTTATGCTAATCCAAAGGTGTGATTATCTTAAAAAAAATTAACTAATTAGGTCACTAATTAATCCACTCAAAAGAGAAAAAAACTTGACAAAAGAGACCAAATTAGTACCAATTCTTACTAATTAGGGCATAATTGGACTGAACAAAGCACAGACTTGAGTCAAGACAAGTGTTTAGAACACTAATGCCACTCCAATTAGTCTAATTGCAAGCAATTAGGCTCACTTTTTTAGTTTTTTGCTCTCTTTAAGTTCACTTATCATACTAACCAGTACGTTAGTGACAATTAGTGAAAATTAAGAGATAGTTTATGGTTTTTTTTTGTTTTTTTCTTTGATTAGTGTTCTATCTATAGTAATGCTAGCCTACCTATGCAAAGGAATTAAGCAAAAAAAAGAGCTAAAAATTAACAAAAAGAGTCCAGGTTTAAATAAAACTCCTCTTGATTAGGCTCTTTAATCACCCAAATCACAAGTTTATTTACTCAAACAAGTGATAATCCTACTTTAAACACAAAGCTATACATGAATCTTAACCAAAACATTAAAATAACCAAACAAAACATCAAAATACAAAAAAAAAACTATATTCGAAAGAGCCTACCTGGCATCAGGCTATGGGGGCTCCGTTGGATTCGAATGAAAGATGGCGTACACAAGTAGCGGATGACACTTCCCAGAGGAAGTGCCAAAAATGTTAAGGAAACCCTACACTAACTGTGTCATGGGAAGTTGCCTATTCGCCGAGCTTGAGCATGGCTCACGAGCTCCACCGTAGCCGCTTGTCACCGCCATTCTCCCATACTCGTTGTCACACCAAGGTGGTTAATCTACTCTAACGGGTGATGCAAGATTTCTCACAAAGATCACGTGGGATCTCCGTAGAAGTGGATTGCGTTGGTCATCGTGCCGAGGGTACAAGGATTGGAACCATTGCATAGCCTTGCCTTCAAGGCTGAGTACAAGGAGATGGACTTTTGTTGCATCGTCATATATTTCAAATGCTTGACAAATTTGGTTTAAGACCTCGATATGGAATATGGGGTCTCCAATTCCATGGAATTTTGGTAGAAGTTGAAAATTTTTACCCACATAGGTTTTGTATATGACGTTTATGGATGCAAGTGTTGTGACACTCCCCTTCATAGAGCTTGTGCTAAGGTTGGAATGTCAAGTTGTGACGTAAGGGGAGGTGTGCAAGGGTGGGGGGTGGGAATAGATTCGTGTGGTGGATAGAGAAGAAGGTACATGAGTGTGCTGGAGGCATCTGTCCTTGTAAGGGTGCATGTATGGAGGGGGGCCACTAGACGAGGGCTCTTCAAAAATCGTTTTGCCCTCATGGCCAAACGTGTGTGTGGCATTGCAACCACATGTGAATGTGCAATGGGGACCGAGGTGCCGATGAATGGAATGGGAGCATCGGGGGCATGCAACCATGACCTAAAGGTATCCACGGTGTGCGGAGAAGATTAGAAAAGCTTCAATGTGATGCGCGCGCGAGCCTGAAATAGGAGTTTTAGCTCACTTTTGCCTTGTGTGTGAACCTACCCTTAAGGTAAAAATTAGTCTTTTGGGGTGTTTCATGAATGTAAAAATGACCCTAGTGAGTTCAGGAGATGGACCAAAAGCACCTCTAAACTTTTAGAAAATTTTGATGTTTTTGTGAATTTTTTTCGGGTACGGTCATACGCTCACAAGCGAACACCCATGGCTTTAGCATGGAACGACTGTTTGAAATTTTTTTTGGGGGTGGAATGGTTGTTCGATTTTTTTTTTTTGGGTAGAGCCGTATGCTCACAAAGCAAACGCCCATGGCTTTAATTTGGAACACCTGCGGGGCGGCGGCAAGTGTGAAATGACCATTCGAATCTTTTTATTAAAAGTTTTTTTTCTGGGTAGGTCATACGGTCACAAGCGAATGCGCGTGGCTTTATTGTGGAATGGCCGCAAGTGTGGATCAATTTTTCAAATTTTTTGGATATTTTGTTTTTGGTACGACAGTATGCTCACAGCGAACACCCCTGGTTTTAGTGTGGAACGCCTGTTCAAAAATTATTATTTTTTTGAAAAAAAAGTTTTTGTTTTAGTACGGCCATATGCTTGCAAGTGAATCCCTGTGGCTTTAGGATGGAGCAGCCATGGCAAATGTGAAACAATCATGGCAAGTTGAAATTTGAATTTGAATTTCAAATTAGAGGGAAGTGAGTGGGAGGCAACTAAGACCCTCTCATTAATGCTAGATAGGTGGGAAAGGACTAAAGTTAGAGACTACCTCTAAATTAGTGGATTTCAACTAATTTGGACGTACTCTAGATTAATGAAAGATTAGTTTTTTTAATCCCAATGTTAATCACTCCTTAACAAGGCTCTTCTTTGCCCTCAATTACTCCTAATTGTTGGTGAGGAGTTTAAGCATGGGGATTTGATAGGTGGATTAGCAAAATTTATGCTAATCCAAAGGTGTGATTATCCAAAAATAATTTAACTAATTAGGTCACTAATTAATCCACTCAGAATTAAAAAAAATTAGGTCACTAATTAATCCACTCAGAATTAAAAAAATTAGACAAAAGAGACCAAATTAGTGCCAATTCTTGCTAATTAGGGCCTAATGAACAAAGCATAAATTTGAGTCAAGGTAAGTGTTTAGAAACTAATGCCACTCCAATTAGTCTAATTACAAGCAATTAGGCTAACTTTTTTAGTTTTTTGCTCTCTTTAAGTTCACTTATCATACTAACCAGTACGTTAGTGATAATTAGTGAAAATTAAGGGATAGTTTGTGGTTTTTTTTAGTTTTTTTGTTTGATTAGTGTTCTATCTAGTAATGCTAGCCTACCTATGCAAAGGAATTAAGCAAATAATAAATAAAATTAAGCTAAAAATTAACACAAAGAGTCTAGGTTTAAGCAAAACCCCTCTTGATTAGGCTCTCTAATCACCCAAATCACAAGTTTCTTTACTGAAACAAGTGATAATCCTACTCTAAACACAAAGCTATACATAAATCTTAACAAAAATATTCAAACAACCAAACAAAACATTAAAATGTTTAAAAAAAAATAAAAACTATATGCGAAAGAGCGGACTATGGGGGCTCCGTTGGATTCGAATCAAAGATGGTGTAGACAAGTAGCGGATGGCGTTTCCTAGAAGCGGTGCCAACAATGTTAAGGAAACCCTACACTAACCGTGTCGTGGGAAGTTTCCTATCCGCTGAGCATGGCTCACGAGCTCCACGGTAGCCGCTTGTCGCCGCCGTTCTCCCTACTCGTTTTGTCACACCAAGGCAGTTACTCTAATCCAACTAGTGATGCAAGATTTCTCACAAAGATCAGTGGGATCTCCGCAGAAGTGGATTGCATTCGTCAGCCTAATAACTCAAGAGAGAGACAAAGAGATAGGAAGCAAGAGGGAACAAGTGATTAGCACTAATCACTCCCAAACCCTAACCTATAAGCACACCACGTATGCTAGATTAGAGTTACAAGAGAGAGGGAGAGAGAGAACGCTCCACTTCTATTGCACAAATGGGAGAATGAGTTACAAACAAGAGAAATTGGCTTTTATAGTTCAGGGCCTTTTCCCACTAGGCCGCCCGGGAGTAAGTGACCCAAGCACCCAAAACATAGTTACAAGGCTTTTCTCTTTGGTTTGGCGAACCGACCAAGATCCTCTTGTCTATTTTTGAAGCTCAATACTTCGGAGCGTGTTTAGGGCATTTCCCTCATAAATGATGGGATTTACAATATAGCACGGGCGTCCATTACTACATAAGTGTACGAACATAGCTGTCATAGGAATGTGTTAACGAATAGGTGGTTAACAGTAGCGGCGTTTTAGGAGAGAGTCTCAGTTTCTAGATTGCCACTAATGAGCACTGCTAATTTCACTAATGGGCAATGGATTTTTTCTACTGTCGTCGTCGTTGTTGTGGCAATGAAGTCTTGGGTAGTTTTTTATCACAACAGTTCTAGATGGTGTTGTGTGTTTTGTATGAACCCTAAATAAGTTTTGGCTAGGTTTAATATCTCTGACAGTGATCATCAAGGGCTGAAAGTTGGTTCCAAGACATGGTTTAGAAAAACAATTCATTGTGCATGTGATCGAAGCAAGGGCCAATATATACAATAACATCGTATAACAATTGAGCATATCCGGACATATGGGCTTCATGAGGCATTGGCACGACCAAGTGCAGATGATAACATGGAGAAGAAACATAGGAGAGTGCTAGGTTACATGCCACACCATTCAATGACATCGGGTAGAGTGAGGAAGGTGGAAAGGCTTCATATGGAAAGCATAGCTGAGACTCATCTTCGCCAACCAATGAATGATGTGCCTCCACCATTGCTACATGGGGAGGAAGAGAATATCATCATGGAAGACATAGTGAATGACTTCTTTGGACGAGAGGTCATAGATGATAGTGAGCAAGCTCCAATGTTACAAGAGGACGAAACCTTGAGTAGAGAGGCAAGCACCCCTTTGTATACGAGGGATGTTCCTACTGCACACTATGAGAAAACTTGGAGCTATTAAATTTGCAAACAACTTATGCATGGAGTGATGCAAGTGTCACCAGTCTTCTTTGGTACAACCGCCTCATTCTATTCTCTCAAATATAAAATGTTTCATGTTCTATATACTCTCATTTCTAATAATTTGACGTATGATTTCTTATGTTATGTAGTAGTCTTCTTAAGAATATTCTGCCCCCTCAAAATCTATTGCCAAACTCATGAGATGGATGTCTTAAAATCCTCTCTATGCTAGGTATGGATTACACAAAAATACACGCATGTCCCAATTATTGCATGCTACTTAGAGGGGTTAATAACGATGCAACACAATGTCTACAATGTAGGGAGATCCACTATAGGGATAATTTGCAAGGAGATAAAGTTCCCCGAAAGGTTTTGAGACACTTCCTTATCATTCCTTGCATCCAACACATTTAAATGTAAGGGGATTGCAGAATGCATGACATGGCATGTTACTAATCGCTCAACCGATGGCATAATGAGGATCGTATAGCTGATTCACCGACATGCCAACATGTGGAGAATCAATGGCCAGAGTTTAAAGATGAGCCCTGTCACTTACGCCTTTGCTTGGGCATGGATGGTGTTAACCCATTTGGCTTCATGTCCACCTCATGGTCTACTTGGCCTATTATATTGGTGAATTAAAACCTCCTTCCTTGGGTGGCAATCAAGAAATGTCATATTACGCATGCTATCCTTCTACAAAGCAAGTATAAGGTGGCAAACATGGATCTGTACCTCGAGCCTTTGATTAAGTACATTGAGACACTACGGCAAGGTATCAAAGTACATGTCCTTTCAAGGCCACCAATAAATAGGCGTGAGGGAGAGTTGAAAGGAGTTTTGCTTTTGACGATGCGTTTATACCTCTACCTCTCAATGATGTCAATTTTAAAATAGTTTTGACAACCTTTGGACATCATACATGTTAGATTTGTGGACCATCACTTGTTTCAAAAAGACCCTCTACACTTAAGAAGGTGATGTATGACAAACATCATCAATTTCTCCCTCCTTCACATCCCTAGTATGTTCTGCATGAGGGGTCTCACCACTTGTGATGAGAGGTACAGATTGGTTTGAGGCATGGAAAAGAACCCCTAATCCACCACACCCGATGGGATGTCTAGACACTCAATCTTCTTTTGACTTCCATATTGGTGTGACATGAAGATCAATAATCTCTTAGATCCCATGCATATCTTCAAGATTGTAGACAAATATTTGGGACCATTTAACTGGTAAAAGAATACAAAGGGTACAAAACATTGGCTGCCTTCAAAGTGCATGTTGACCAATTGAAGGTGAGAGTGACAACATGGTCCTACCAAAGGCACCATGGGTATTAACCAAGAAGGAGCACAATAAGGTGAAAAGTGTGATTGCCTCTTTTCGTAAACCAACGAGAGTAATGCATTCATTGAAGGGTGCCTTCACAAATACCAAAAAGGAAGGAGAGGTACAATTATATGGCCTCAAGACACATGATTGGCACAAGATATTATAGGTATATAAATATTCGATTATTCTTTTTCTTTTTATGGTGCATAATTTGTAGGCTCATATACTAACTTCCATGTTTTTTCTATGCATAGTTTATTCTTCCAAATGCTATAGTTGGGTGTGGAGACAAGAAGGTGAGAGACGATATTTAAAAATGGCAAGATTCGTGAGGTATGAATCTTCTCTTCAATTCACTAGCTAAGTTATCTTGAAGAATTGGTATCCTCATGCACTCACAAATTCTGTATTGGTAAATAGTACACCATGATGTCTATGTATGTAGGTACATATCCTTAAAGTAGGTAGATCCTACATCCATTGAGATGGCTCATCTCATGTATATACCTTGTTTAATGCACTATACTAAATGTCATGCTTTTGTCTAATGTTAGTACAAACTATATAATGCAATATGGTCATAGGGAGAGCACTTTTGCACGGAGCATGTGGATTCTAAAAGAAACACATTTGATTTGTGGTGTGATGGAAACTTTTGAGCAAGAGAGTCAAGCTAGTAGATATCATACCAATGTCATAGAGGACAATCTTGAGCATTATAAAATCATTCAAGATATTCTTGAGGTTGGATTTAGAGCATTTAGTCTATTCATCTTTGATGTCAAATGGTTCAAGGTGGTATATAGGTGGTTGCAAGATGAGGTTATCTAGTTTCATGTAGTGGGCGCCCTTGGCTTTAGCCAGAAAACATGCATTTTTTCAAGAAGAATAGCCAATCTCTCCTAGTTAGCCACCTAGTTAGCCAAGGAGTTTCACTTCAAGGTCTTCTAATGAAACATCATATGCAAAGTTGGGCACCTAAAACTATAATCTGATCGAATATCCAATATTTGCAAATCCCCTTTTCTTTGGGAATCAAAATTGTATATACAGGCCCTGTCAGAGGTTTAGACAAGTACAGTGAATGTGAGTAAATTGCCTATAACTTTTACATTATTGCTCATATGATGTTTCCACTTTGCATATCACAAATACAAATAACATAGAGCTTAACTTGATTTATCGAGTAATTTTTTATGTGTTCTACTATTTTCTATATTATTTAAAAGGTATTAGAATTGTTACAAAACGTACTATTTTGTCCTCCCACCACATCTACCATTTAAAATGCTCAAATTGTATGGATCTAGTGATGATTAGACTGGGAAAGATTAGTATAATGTGGGTATAAGGTAAAATTACAAATCTAACGGTTGGATTTTTGTAGATTTACTTTGGAAAATTTATTATGACTGTTAGAGGCCCATTAAATCAATTATAATTTAATTTAAGAAAATTAAATATTGAATCTTTCAATCTAAAAACTCTAGGGATCAATATGCTTGTTGCCATGAATTTATTAAAAAAATTAGCTTAATTTGAGTATGGGAAGGTCCATTTTCAATCCTCCCAACTGAAAATTCCCATATTGTGTCCACTCTCCCCTTTTCAAGTCTAAAACCAATCCTAGTTAGGTTTGGAAATCTAGGCTTGGTAAACATCAAAGCTTAGATATCATTCCATGTGTGAGGCTTAGGTAGGCACAAATCTTATAGATGCATGCCACTTTATGTCCATATCAGCTTTGAGAGGATCCACATAAGCAACTTGCCACCTCACCTTGCCACCTCCACCCTCCATGTCAACATGGTCAACCTAGTTGACTCCCCACCTCATCATCCTAGTCATCATTAATGCCACATCTTCTTGCCACCTATGCATGCTACCTCGCACTTGGTGACATGGCATGCCACATCAATCATAATAGTGCCACGTGTCAAGAGAATGCAATGTGTCATGCACACATGTGACACGTGGCACCTCCTTCCCACCTCCCCTTTTTAAAAAAAATATATTTTTGAAAAAGTTAATTTAGTAATTTAGAGAAATAGAATATAGAATTTTAAATAATAAAATATATATAACTTATTAAATAAAAGAATTTGATATCACTAATTTTAAAGGATTATATTTTGGAATTAGATCAATAATATTATTTTTAAAGTTCATGTTATTCAATTTAATAAAATAAATTTTTAAGTTTAATATTTCTTGAAAATATTTTGTGTAGAATAAACCTTTGAATAAAATTTATAAAAAATACATTATTAAAAAATACAGTTATATAATTATAAAATAAAAGATATATTTAAAGATATATTTATATATCTAGTAATGATAAATATTTAGATTTGTTAATAAATATTATTAATAATATTAATTTTTAAGTGGATAATAGTTTATCTTTAATTATCTTTATGTTTATCTTAATTATCCAATCAATCTTAGATAGGAAATCCAATGAGATTTGAATTGGTTAACCTATTTTTCCTATATAATCACACATCTCTAGTACTATCCCACACTTATCTCTAGTACGATCCCATCATTGAGCCTTCATAATTTTTTCTCTCTTAGTTTCCTTGAGAATGGGTTCTCAAAGTCATAGGAGTCGAAAACGTGATAGGACTAGACGTCCCCCCGTCCACCAAGTTCAAGAGGAGGAGAGGAAAAGGGTAGCTCGTGAGAGAAACAGAGAGTGGAGAGCACGTCAACGAGCAACACCTTCCTTCCGTTGGCGATGAACCAAGCCTTGCTCCTCCTCTTGCAATTCCTCTCCCTCTGCCCTCTTCCCCTCCACTACCTGTTAGTTTAGATAATCCACATGAACCCGCCCTTCCTGAGTCCCCTTCTCTTCTACAAGAACCCACCCCCTCCTTTGGGCGCCCATCATGTGGATAGGAAAGAACTATCAAAGTCAGGGGCATATCCTCGTGCCCATGCAATCTTCCATTCCTATTTCAAAGACCTTACGCCTTCATCACATGCATGTGTGCTTGATGCTTTGATCGATCTGCCCAACATGGCCAAATGCAGGGCGCTTTCCAACATTGGAGGTCGAAGAGAGAGGAGAGTTGGCATAGCGGTGCTACAAAGTGTTCGTCATTCCTATATAGTTAACAAGAGGAGGAACTCTGCGGATGCTTTGGCTGCTCGACGGGCTATTGTGGCAGCCATAATTAGCTCCCAAATGAAGGCTAAGGTGAGTTCCACATCTCGCATCCTTTCCATAGCACCACACGCACTTAGAGTTGGGTCTATTAGACGACAAAGTTTAGATGCCAATGAGATTGGTGCTTTTTGGGCGAGTAGTGGTCGTGTAGCTAGGCATGATCGCCTACTAGATGAAACCACTAGAGCCTTGATAGAAAGTTTTTGGGAGGAGAATTATCGTGCCTCACCAGTTTTCAAGAAAGCTTTGCGTGTAAGAGAGTGACAAGAGGAGTGTTCATTGAGCACGGTGCTTACTTTCTTGAAATGACCCAAACTAAGTTGTATTCTCAGTTTTTGGCTTCGTATCCCCAGAGCTTAAAATTGGTCAAAGGTCATTTGAGGGGTGTAAGCCTTGGTTTGTGAGGTACTCACGTCAGCGTGACACATGTTGTTGTCGCTACCAGGTTGAGTTCAAACTTTTTTATGATGTGTTCCATTCTCTTAGTGGGCATAGAGAGTTGCCTCGTAGTCCTCGTGATTTCATCCACTCTCTTTGGTGTGCATGCACGGAGGATGCCCAGTTCCATAGGATGCCTTGTGTGGAGAGCAATTGCACATCATGTGGTTCACTTGCACATCTACAGATGGTAGATCTTGATGCAAGTGACCAAGAGATAGTGCCATGGCAACATTATGAGTATGTGACACACCAGCTCCAGAGTGGTGGACAGTCCAGGAAGTTGCAGCTCGTGGACAAACATACACCATGTTGTCACTTCACAGCCACATTTAGGGAGCAGATCTACCCCTATATATGGCGTAGTCATTGTGCCAAGTGGCAGGATTGTCAGTTCCGATCATGCCTGGCAGAGTTTCCTATTGGTGTGGTCGTCTCTGTGATTGATTTCGCAGAGAACTACACCACACCTTTTCAATAGATACAATCTGAGTATTACTTCTCAGAGCAAGTAATGGTTATATTTCATAATATTTGTTTCGTGTTTGAGCTATATTACTTATTTGATTTTTTGTGTCCTAATCATCTGTATTGCTTACCTCACCAGGTTGCTATTATGACCGTTGACATTAGCTATCGATATGCAGAGGCTCATGTAGATGGGATAGCGAGTACCCCCCGAGACCCGTGTCATTATTCGAGAGTATCATTTCTATATCAGTGATGATCGTTCACACATAATGCACATTTTGTGCAACACTGTTTTCGTCTCCATGATGATTTTTTACGAGATTGTGGGTCATACGTGGCGAGCGATGGGTTTGGTCGGATGGTTGTGGCACCCAGTTCAAGTCATCACGACAATTCTATTGGCTCTACAGGTAGTACTTATGGTTCTCTTATATTCGCAACAATTAAACTAAATTCACTAGAACATCTTAAAGAAAACAATAACTAAGACTTTGTTTTATGGATTTATAGGTGGCATGTGTAGTCTAGTATCCCAGTGATTTGGTCATTCTTTGAGACTGGTCACGGGAAGGGAGAGCATGATGGTGCGGGCGCGTGTGTGAAACATGCCCGAAGGCATCATCAGCTGCGGCGGCAGGATGCTGAGCGGTTTAGAGATGCGGGCCAGGTAGTCGAGTGGTGCTCCCAACATTTGTGTGGGAGTGCAGCATCATCATATCCCAAACGTGATGCTTGGATTGTCAGGAGATTTTTTTGGCATGTGGATGGTGGCATGATTGATCGTAGAGCCTCCCATGATTGTGACACAGTACCTGGCACCTTGGGCTTACATTCCATCAGGAGCACTCCATCAGGAGCACGTGCATGGCGCCCCCCACGATTTACACAGTACTTGGCACCTTGGGCTTACATTCCATCAGGAGCACGTGCATGGTGCCCCCCCCGATTTACACACAACGGTTTGCATGCTTCTGTGGAGCATGTATGGATGGGGATTGGTCACATTGTGCCTCGAGAGGATGGGCAGATGCATGGATACAGACATTCCTCTCCCCCGAGGATCCTTCACATCTAGTGTTGTCTGATGAGCACACAGGTCTTGCGTTCATGGTCAGTTATGATGACCTGAGAGATTTGCTACAGGAGAGTGATGTAGTTTTTGTTATTACGGGTGAGGGAAATAGCGAGGGAGTAGACTACTATCTGATGAGTTGCACTAGGCCAAAGTGCATCCTTGACCAGGATACAGTGGATGATCATGGGTTTTGTTTTGACGCCCATAGCATGATTGTGGCAGGCCAGTTCTACCAGCAGATTCGACTTCACCGGGGGAGTCTTGAGTTCTAGCAGTGGAAGTGGGAGTTAGAGGCATTTCGGTCGTCTCATCTAGTGGTTACTACTATCAAGCTCACCCTTGATTGAGTACAGAGCCGAAAACACAGTTCTCACCCTCGTTTTCGGCTTCATGTGGATGACCATGAGAGCATTCTAGAGCAGTTGAGAGCTAGAGAGGGTGCTGCTGAGAGTAGATCTCTATCTTGATAGTGACTAAACTCAAACTAGCTGGGTTAGCTCACTTACATTGTACTTATATTTTTTGAGAGTGACTAATCTCATAATAGCTGGGGTAGCTCATTTTCAAAATACCTTGATCTTTTGAGTTAGTGGTTGAACCCATAGTGGCTGTGTTAGCTCACATTCTAAATGTACTTAGTTGATGTTTATATCATTATGAGTTTTCTCATTATTGAGGATCATTGCATTTTAGTTGATGTTCATGGTTTTCTGATTTTTTAACGCTTTGGCTATCATATCGTTTAGAATCACCATCACCATATTGTTTGTTGAAAATCACCAAACTTTGCAAGCACTGGGTGCTAATTACTAACTCGAGCATGCTCCGATCACATGACCAAACTTTGCAAGCATGTGGGGGTGCCCTCCCCCCCCACATGCTTGAAAATTTTGGTCCCCATTGAAGCATGTTTATGTACGATGGTATGGGGAAGGCCCGGATTCTCCATGGCCTCTAAAGCACCAAGAGACTTGAAAAATCTGCACTGGGCGCTAATTACTAAACCCGAACATGCTCCAATCATGACCGAAGTTTGCAAGCATGTGGGAGGGGCCCACCCCCACATTCTTGAAAAACTTGGTCCCCATCCGAGCATGTTTGGGTACAAAGGTATGGGGAAGGCCTGGATTTTCCATGGCCTCTTAAGCACCGAGACTTAAAAAATCCGCGCTGGCGCTAAGTACTAATCCAAACATGCTCCGATTATGACCAAACTTTGCAAGCATGTGGGGGTGGTTTTCCCCTACATTCTTGCAAAGCTTGGTCCCCATCGGAGCATGTTTGGGTACGATGGTATGGGGAAGGCCCGGATTTTCCATGGCCTCTTAAGCACCAAGAGACTTGAAAAATCTGCACTGGGCGCTATAATTACCAATTCAAACATGCTCCGATTGTGACCAAACTCTGCAAGCACATGGGTATGGGCCCCTCCCACATGCTTGCAATGTTTGGTTCCCATCGAAGCATGTTTGGGTATGATGGTATGGGGAAGGCCCGGATTTTCCATGGCCTCCTAAGCACCAAGAGACTTGAAAAATCTGCACTAGGCCCTAATTACTAACCCGAACATGCTTCGATCATGACCAAACTTTGCAATAATGTGGGAGGGGCCCACTCCTGCATGCTTGCAAAGTTTGGTCCCCATCGGAGCATGTTTGTGTACGATAGTATGGGATGGCCCGGATTTTCCACGGCCTCTTAAGCACCAAGAGACTTGAAAAATCCGCACTGGGCACTAATTACCAATCCAAACATGCTCCAATTCTGACCAAACTTTGCAAGCATGTAAGACTAGGCCCCTCCCATATGCTTACAAAGTTCGGTTCCCATCGAAGCATGTTTGGGTAGTACGATGGTATGGGGAAGGCCCGGATTTTCAATGGCCTCTTAAGCACCAAAAGACTTGAAAAATCCACACTGGGCATTTATTATTAACCTGAACATGCTCCGATCATGACCATTTTTTGCAAGCATGTGGGCGGGGCCCACATCCACATGCTTGCAAAGTTTGGTCCCCATCGGAGCATGTTTGGGTACAATGGTATGGGGAAGGCCCGGATTTTCCATGGCCTCTTAAGCACCAAGAGACTTGAAAAATCCACATTGGGCACTAATTACAAAGGCCAACATACTCCGATTGTGATCAAACTTTGCAAGAATGTGGCGGTGGGCCCCTCCCATGTGCTTGCAAAGTTTGGTTTCCATCGGACCATGTTTGGCTACGATGGTATGGGGAAGGCCCGGATTTTCCATGGCCTCAAGAGCACCAAAAGACTTGAAAAATCCACACTGGTGGGCGATAATTACCAATTCAAACATGCTCCGGTTGTGACCAAACTTTGCAAGCATGTGGGAGTGTCCCACTCCCACATGCTTGCAAAGTTTGGTCCCCATCGGAGCATGTTTGGGTACGATGGTATGGGGAAGGCCCGGATTTTCCATGGTCTCAAGAGCACCAAGAGACTTGAAAAATCCACACTCGTGGGCGGTAATTACCAATTCAAACATGCTCCGGTTGTGACCAAACTTTGCAAGCATGTGCGAGGGGCCCACTCCCACATGCTTGCAAAGTTTGGTCCCCATCGGAGCATGTTTGGGTACAATGGTATGGGGAAGGCCCGGATTTTCTATGGCCTCTTAAGCACTAAGAGACTTGAAAAATCTGCATTGAGCACTAATTTTCAATCCAAACATGCTCCGATTGTGACCACACTTTGCAAGCATGTGGGGGTGGGCCCCTCCCACATGCTTTCAAAGTTTGGTTCCCATCAAAGCATGTTTAGGTACGATGGTATGGGGAAGGCCCTGATTTTCCATGGCCTTGTAAGCACCAAGAGACTTGAAAAATCCGCACTGGGCGCGAATAAGTAACCCGACCACGCTCCGATCATGACCAAACTTTGCAAGCATGTGGGAGGGGCCCACCCCCACATGCTTGCAAAGTTTGGTTCCCATCGAAGCATGTTTGGGTATGATGGTATGGGGAAGGCCCGGATTTTCCATGGCCTCCTAAGCACCAAGAGACTTGAGAAATCCATACTAGGGGCTAATTACCAATCCATACTACGATGATATGGGGAAGGCCGATTTTCCATGGCCTCTTAAGCACCAAGAGACTTGAAAAAACTGCACTGGGCGCTAATTACTAACCCGAACATGTCCGATCATGACCAATTATTGCAAGCATGTGGGAGGGGCCCACATCCACATGTTTGGAAAGTTTGGTCCCACCCATCAGAGCATATTTGGGTACGATGGTATAGGGAAGGCCCGGATTTTCCATGGCCTCTTAAGCACCAAGAGACTTGAAAAATCCACATTGGGCACTCATTACAAATCGAAACATGCTCCGATTGTGACCAAACTTTACAAGCATGTGGGGGTGGGCCCCTCCCACATGCTTGCAAAGTTTGGGGTGGGCCCCTCCCAAATGCTTGCAAAGTTTGCTTCCCATCGAAGCATGTTTGGGTACGATGGTATGGGGAAGGCCCGGATTTTCCATGTCCTCAAGAGCACCAAGAGACTTGAAAAATCCACACTGGGTGCTAATTACCAATTCAAACTTGCTCCAGTTGTGACCAAACTTTGCAAGCATGTGGGAAGGGCCCACTCCCACATGCTTGCAAAGTTTGGTCCCCATCGGAGCATGTTTGGGTACGATGGTATGGGGAAGGCCAGGACTTTCCATGGCCGCTTAAGAACCAAGAGACTTGAAAAATCCGCATTGGGCACTAATTTTCAATCCAAACATGCTCCGATTGTGACCAAATTTTGCAAGCATCGGACCATGTTTGGGTACGATGGTATGGTAAGGGCCCCGATTTTCCCAAGAGACTTAAAAAATCCACACTAGGCCCAAATTACTAACCCGACCACCCAATCATGACCAAACTTTGCAAGCATGTGGGAGGGGCCCACCCCCACATACTTGCAAAGTTTGGTCCCCATCGGAGCATGTTTGGGTATGATGGTATGGGGAAGGCCCGGATTTTCCATGGCCTCAAGAGCACCAAGAGACTTGAAAAATCCACACTCGTGGGCGGTAATTACCAATTCAAACATGCTCCGGTTGTGACCAAACTTTGCAAGCATGTGGGAGGGGCCCACTCCCACATGCTTGCAAAGTTTGGTCCCCATCGGAGCATGTTGGGGTACAATGGTATGGGGAAGGCCCGGATTTTCCATGGCCTCTTAAGCACCAAGAGACTTGAAAAATCTGCATTGAGCACTAATTTTCAATCCAAACATGCTCCGATTGTGGCCACACGTTGCAAGCATGTGGGGGTGGGCCCCTCCCACATGATCTCAAAGTTTGGTTCCCATCAAAGCATGTTTGGGTACGATGGTATGGGAAAGGCCCCGATTTTCCATGGCCTCGTAAGCACCAAGAGACTTGAAGAATCCGCACTGGGCGCAAATTACTAACCCGACCACCCGATCATGACCAAACTTTGCAAGCATGTGAGAGGGGCCCACCCCCACATGCTTGCAAAGTTTGGTCTCCATCGGAGCATGTTTGGGTACGATGGTATGGGGAAGGCCCGGATTTTCCATGGCCTCAAGAGCACCAAGAGACTTGAAAAATCCACACTTGTGGGCGGTAATTACCAATTGAAACATGCTCCGGTTGTGACCAAACTTTGCAAGCATGTAGGAGGGGCCCACTCCCACATGTTTGCAAAGTTTGGTCCCCATCGGAGCATGTTGGGGTACAATGGTATGGGGAAGGCCCAGATTTTCCATGGCCTCTTAAGCACCAAGAGACTTGAAAAATCTGCATTGAGCACTAATTTTCAATCCAAACATGCTCCGATTGTGACCACACCTTGCAAGCATGTGGGGGTGGGCCCCTCCCACATGCTTTCAAAGTTTGGTTCCCATCGAAGCATGTTTGGGTACGATGGTATGGGGAAGGCCCCGATTTCCCATGGCCTTGTAAGCATCAAGAGACTTGAAAAATCCACACTGGACACGAATAAGTAACCCGACCAATTTCCGATCATGACCAAACTTTGCAAGCATGTGGGAGGGACCCACCCCCACATGCTTGCAAAGTGTGGTTCCCATAGGAGCATGTTTCGGTACGATAGTATGGGGAAGGCCCGAATTTTCCATGGCCTCCTAAGCACCAAGAGACTTGACAAATCCACACTGGGCGCTAATTACCAATCCAAACATGCTCCGATTCTGACCAAACTTTGCAAGCATGTGGGCGTGGGCCTCTTCCACTTGCTTGCAAAGTTTGGTTCCCATCGGAGCATGTTTGGGTATGATGATATGGGAAAGGCCTGGATTTTCCATGGCCTCTTAAGCACCAAGAGACTTGAAAAATCCGCACTGGGGGCAAATTACTAGCCCGACCACCCGATCATGGCCAAACTTTGCAAGTATGTGGGAGGGGCACACCCCCACATGCTTGCAAAGTTTGGTCCCCATCGGAGCATGTTTGGGTACGATGGTATGGGGAAGGCCCGGATTTTCCATGGCCTCTTAAGCACCAAGACTTGAAAAATCCACACTCGTGGGCGGCAATTACCAATTCAAATATGGTTGTGACCAAACTTTGCAAGCATGTGCGAGGGGACCACTCCCACATGCTTGCAAAGTTTGGTCCCCATCGGAGCATGTTTGGGTACAATGGTATGGGGAAGGCCCGGATTTTCCATGGCCTCTTAAGCACCAAGAGACTTGAAAAATCTGCATTGAGCACTAATTTTGAATCCAAACATGCTCCGATTATGACCACACTTTGCAAGCACGTGGGAGTGGGCCCCTCCCACATGCTTTCAAAGTTTGGTTCCCATCGAAGCATGTTTGGGTACGATGGTATGGGGAAGGCCCCAATTTTCCATGGCCTTGTAAGCACCAAGAGACTTGAAAAATCCGCACTGGGCGTGAATAAGTAACCCCACCCACGGTCTGATCATGACCAAACTTTGCAAGCATGTCGGAGGGGCCCACCCCTACATGCTTGCAAATTTTGGTTCCCATCGAAGCATGTTTGGGTACGATGGTATGGGGAAGGCCCGAATTTTCCATGGCCTCCTAGGCACCAAGAGACTTGAGAAATCCACACTAGGGGCTAATTACCAATCCAAACATGCTCCGATTCTGACCAAACTCTGCAAGCATGTGGGGGTGGGCCCTTTCCACATACTTGCAAAGTTTGGTTCCCATTGGAGCATGTTTGGGTACGATGATATGGGGAAGGTCCGGATTTTCCATGGCCTCTTAAGCACCAAGAGACTTAACAACTCTGCACTGGGGGCGCTAATCACTAACCCGAACATACTCCAATCATAACTAATTTTTGCAAGCATGTGGGAGGGGCCCACATCCACAAGGTTGGAAAGTTTGGTCCCACCCATCAGAGCATGTTTGGGTACGATGGTATGGGGAAGGCCCAGATTTTCCATGGCCTCTTAAGCACCAAGAGACTTGAAAAATCCACATTGGGCACTCATTACAAATCGAAACATGCTCCGATTGTGACCAAACTTTACAAGCATGTGGGGGTGGGTCCCTCCCACATGCTTGCAAAGTTTGGGGTGGGCCCCTCCCAAATGCTTGCAAAGTTTGCTTCCCATCGAAGCATGTTTGGGTACGATGGTATGGGGAAGGCCCGGATTTTCCATGGCCTCAAGAGCACGAAGAGACTTGAAAAATCCACACTGGGCTAATTACCAATTCAAACTTGCTCCGGTTGTGACCAAACTTTGCAAGCATGTGGGAAGGGCCCACTCCCACATGCTTGCAAAGTTTGGTCCCCATCGGAGCGTGTTTGGGTACGATGGTATAGGGAAGGCCAGGACCTTCCATGGCCGCTTAAGCACCAAGAGACTTGAAAAATCCGCATTGGGAACTAATTTTCAATCCAACGATTGTGACCAAACTTTGCAAGCATCGGACCATGTTTGGGTACGATGGTATAGTGAAGGCCCCGATTTTCCATGGCCTCGTAAGCACCAAGAGACTTGAAAAATCCACACTGGGCGCAAATTACTAACCCGACCACCCAATCATGACCAAACTTTGCAAGCATGTGGGAGGGGCCCACCCCCACATACTTGCAAAGTTTGGTTCCCATCGGAGTATGTTTGGGTATGATGGTATGGGGAAGGCCCGGATTTTCCATGGCCTCAAGAGCACCAAGAGACTTGAAAAATCCACACTCGTGGGCGGTAATTACCAATTCAAACATGCTCCGGTTGTGACCAAACTTTGCAAGCATGTGGGAGGGGCCCACTCCCACATGCTTGCAAAGTTTGGTCCCCATCGGAGCATGTTGGGGTACAATGGTATGGGGAAGGCCCGGATTTTCCATGGCCTCTTAAGCACCAAGAGACTTGAAAAATCTGCACTGAGCACTAATTTTCAATCCAAACATGCTCCGATTGTGACCACACGTTGCAAGCATGTGGAGGTGGGCCCCTCCCACATGCTTTCAAAGTTTGGTTCCCATCGAAGCATGTTTGGGTACGATGGTATGGGGAAGGCCCGGATTTTCCATGGCCTTGTAAGCACCAAGAGACTTGAAAAATCCACACTGGGCGCGAATAAGTAACCCGACGACGCTCTGATCATGACCAAACTTTGCAAGCATGTGGGAGGAACCCACCCCCATATGCTTGCAAAGTGTGGTTCCCATAGGAGCATGTTTGGGTACGATAGTATGGGGAAGGCCCGGATTTTCCATGGCCTCCTAAGCACCAAGAGACTTGACAAATCCACACTGGGCGCTAATGACCAATCCAAACATGCTCCGATTCTGACCAAACTTTGCAAGCATGTGGGGGTGGGCCTCTTCCACCTGCTTGCAAAGTTTGGTTCCCATCGGAGCATGTTCGGGTACGATGATATGGGGAAGGCCTGGACTTTCCATGGCCTCTTAAGCACTAAGAGACTTGAAAAATATGCACTGGATGCTCATAAAGAAGACCATAATGTGCAGTGGTCTTTACATATCGCATAATGCGTCTCATTGCATCCAAATGAGGTTTTCTGGGGCTAATTACTAACCCGAACATCCTCCGATCATGACCAATTTTTACAAGCATGTGGGAGGGGCCCACATCCACCTGCTTGGAAAGTTTGGTCCCCATCAGAGCATGTTTGGGTACGATGGTATGGGAAAGGCCCAGATTTTCCATGGCCTCTTAAGCACCAAGAGACTTGAAAAATCCACATTGGGCACTCATTACAAATTGAAACATGCTCCGATTGTGACCAAACTTTACAAGCATGTGGGGGTGGGTCCCTCCCACATGCTTGCAAAGTTTGGAGTGGGCCGCTCCCACATGCTTGCAAAGTTTGGTTCCCATCGAAGCATGTTTGGGTACGATGGTATGGGGATGGCCCGGATTATCCATGGCCTCAAGAGCACTAAGACTTGAAAAATCCACACTAGGCGCTAATTACCAATTCAAACATGCTCCGGTTGTGACCAAACTTTGCAAGCATGTGGGAGGGGCCCACTCCCACATGCTTGCAAAGTTTGGTCCCCATCGGAGCATGTTTGGGTACGATGGTATGGGGAAGACTAGGATTTTCCATGGTCGCTTAAGCACCAAGAGACTTGAAAAATCCACATTGGGCACTAATTTTCAATCCAAACATGCTCCAATTGTGACCAAACTTTGCAAGCATCAGACCATGTTTGGGTACGATGGTATGGGGAAGGCCCCGATTTTCCATGGCCTCGTAAGCACCAAGAGACTTGAAAAATCTGCACTGGGCGCGAATTACTAACCCGATCACCCGATCATGACCAAACTTTGCAAGCATGTGGGAGGGGACCACCCCCACATGCTTGCAAAGTTTGGTCCCCATCGAAGCATGTTTGCCCGGATTTTCCATGGCCTCTTAAGCACCAAGAGACTTGAAAAATCCACATTGGACACTCATTACAAATCGAAACATGCTCCGATTGTGACCAAACTTTATAAGCATGTGGGGGTGGGCCCCTCCCACATGCTTGCAAAGTTTGATTCCCATCGGAGCATGTTTGGGTACGTTGGTATGGGGAAGACCCGGATTTTCCATGCGCTCTGAAGCACCCAGAGACTTGAAAAATCCACATTGGTTACTCATTACAAATTGAAACATGCTCTGAAAGTGACCAAACTTTACAAGCATGTGGGGTTGGGCCCATCCCACATGCGTGCAAAGTTTGGGGTGGGAATATCCCACATGCTTGCAAAGTTTGGTTCCCATCGAAGCATGTTTGGGTACGATGGTATGGGGAAGGCCCAGATTTTCCATGGCCTCAAGAGCACCAAGAGACTTGAAAAATCCACACTGGGCGCCAATTACCAATTCAAACAAGCTCCAGTTGTGACCAAACTTTGCAAGCATGTGGGAGGGGCCCACTCCCACATGCTTGCAAAGTTTGGTCCGCATTGGAGCATGTTTGGGTACGATGGTACGGGGAAGGCTAGGACTTTCCATGGCCGCTTAAGCACCAAGAGACTTGAAAAATACGCATTGGGCACTAATTTTCAATCCAAACATGTTCCGATTATGTTCCGATTTTCAATCCAAGCATCGGACCATGTTTGGGTACGATGGTATGGGGAAGGCCCCGATTTTCCATGGCCTCGTAAGCACCAAGAGACTTGAATAATCCGCACTCGGCGCGAATTACTAACCCGACCACCCGATCATGATCAAACTTTGCAAGCATGTGGGAGGGGCCCACCCCCACATGCTTGCAAAGTTTGGTCCCCATCGGAGCATGTTTGAGTACGATGGTATGGGGAAGGCCCGGATTTTCCATGGCCTCAAGAACACCAAGAGACTTGAAAAATCCATAGTTCGTTGGGCGGTAATTACCAATTCAAACATGCTCCGGTTGAGACCAAACTTTGCAAGCATGTGGGAGGGGCCCACTCCCACATGCTTGCAAAGTTTGGTCCCCATCGGAGCATGTTTGGGTACAATGGTATGGGGAAGGCCCGGATTCTCTATGGCCTCTTAAGCACCAAGAGATTTGAAAAATCTGCATTGAGCACTAATTTTCAATCCAAACATGCTCCGATTGTGTCCACACTTTGCAAGCATGGGGGGGTGGGCCCCTCCCACATTCTTTCAAAGTTTGGTTCCCATCGAAGCATGTGTGGGTACGATGGTATGGGGAAGGCCTCGATTTTCCATGGCCTTGTAGCACCAAGAGACTTGAAAAATCCACACTGGGCGCGAATAACTAACCCGACCACGCTCCGATCATGACCAAACTTTGCAAGCATGTGGGAGGATCTCACCACCACATGCTTGCAAAGTTTGGTTCCCATCGGCGAATGTTTGGGTACGATGGTGTGGGGAAGGCCCGGATTTTCCAATGCCTCCTAAGCACCAAGAGACTTGACAAATCCACACTGGGCGCTAATTACCTATCCAAACATACTCCGATTCTGACCAAACTTTGCAAGCATGTGGGGGTGGGTCCCTTCCACATGCTTGAAAAGTTTGGTTCCCAATTAAGCATGTTTGGGTACGATGATATGGGTAGGACCCGGATTTTCCATGGCCTCTTAAGCACCAAGAGACTTGAAAAATCTGCACTGGGCGCTAATTACTAACCCGAACATGCTCTGATCATGACCAATTTTTGCAAGCATGTGGGAGGGGCCCACATCCACATGCTTGGAAAGTTTGGTCCCCATCGGAGCATGTTTGGGTACGATGGTATGGGGAAGGCCCGGATTTTCCATGGCCTCTTAAGCACCAAGAGACTTGAAAAATCCACATTGGGCACTCATTACAAATCGAAACATGCTCCGATTGTGACCAAACTTTACAAGCATGTGGGAGTGGACCCCTCCCATATGCTTGCAAAGTTTGGGGTGGGCCCCTCCCACATGCTTGCAAAGTTTGGTTCCCATCGAAGCATGTTTGGGTACGATGGTATGGGGAAGGCCTGGATTTTCCATGGCCTCAAGAACATCGAGAAACTTGAAAAATCCACAATGGGCACTAATTACCAATTCAAACATGCTCGGATTGTGACCAAAATTTGCAAGCATCAGGGATGGGCCCACTCCCACATGCGTGCAAAGTTTGGTCCCCATCGGAGCATGTTTGGGTATGATGGTATGGGGAAGGCCAGGACTTTCCATGGCAGAGACTTGAAAAATCCGCATTGGGCACTAATTTTCAATCCAAACATGCTCCAATTGTGACCAAACTTTGCAAGCATTAGACCATGTTTGGGAACGATGGTATGGGGAAGGCCCCGACTTTCCATGGCCTCGTAAGCACCAAGAGACTTGAAAAATCCGCACTGGGTGCGAATTACTAACCCGACCACCCGATCATGACCAAACTTTGCAAGCATGTGGGAGGGGCCCACCCCCACATGCTTGCAAAGTTTGGTCCCCATCGGAGCATGTTTGGGTACGATGGTATGGGGAAGGCCTGGATTGTCCATGGCCTCCTAAGCACCAAGAGACTTGAAAAATCCACAGTGGGTGCTAATTACCAATTCAAACATGCTCCAATTCTGACCAAAATTTACAAGCATGTGGGGGTGGGCCCCTCCCACATGCTTGCAAAGTTTGATTCCCATCGGAGCATGTTTGGGTACGATGGTATGGGGAAGACCTAGATTTTCCATAGCCTCTTAAGCACCAAGAGACTTGAAAAATCCACATTGGGCACTCATTACAACTCAAAACATGCTCCGATTATGACCAAACTTTACAAGCATGTGGGGGTGGGCCCCTCCCACATGGTTGCAAAGTTTGGTTCCCATCGAAGCATGTTTGGGTACGATGGTATGGGGAAGGCCCGGATTTTCCATGGCCTCAAGAGCACCAAGAGACTTGAAAAATCCAGACTGGGCGCTAATTACCAATTCAAACATGTTCCGGTTGTGACCAAACTTTGCAAGCATGTGGGAGGGGCCCACTCCCACATGGTTGCAAAGTTTGGTCCCCATCGGAGCATGTTTGGGTACGATGGTAACTTTCCATGGCTGCTTAAGCACCAAGAGACTTGAAAAATACGCATTGGGCACTAATTTCAATCCAAACATGCTCCAATTGTGACCAAACTTTGCAAGTATCGGACCATGTTTGGGTACGATGGTATGGGGAAGGCCCCGATTTTCCATGGCCTCGTAAGCACCAAGAGACTTGAAAAATTTGCACTGGGCACGAATTACTTACCCGACCACCCGATCATGACCAAACTTTGCAAGCATGTGGGAGGGACCCACCCCCACATGCTTGCAAGGTTTGGTCCCCATCGGAGCATGTTTGGGTACAATGGTATGGGAAAGGCCCGGATTTTCCATGGCCTCCTAAGCACCAAGAGACTTGAAAAATCCACACTGGGCGCTAATTACCAATCCAAACATGCTCCGATTCTGACCAAACTTTGCAAGGATTTCGGGGTGGGCCCCTCTCACATGCTTGCAAAGTTTGATTCCCATCGGAGCATGTTTGGATACGATGGTATAGGGAACACCCGGATTTTCCATGGCCTTTTAAGCACCAAGAGACTTGAAAAATCCGCACTGGGCGCTAATTACTAACCCGAACATGCTCTGATCATGACCAATTTTTGCAACCATGTGGGAGGAGCCAATATCCACATGCTTGCAAAGTTTGGTCCCCATCGGAGAATGTTTGGGTACGATGGTATAGGGAAGGCCCGGATTTTCCATGGCCTCTTGAGCACCAAGAGACTTGAAAAATCCACATTGGGCACTAATTACAAATCGAAACATGCTCGGATTGTGATCAAACTTTGCAAGCATGTGGGGGTGGGCCCCTCCCACATGCATGCAAAGTTTGGTTCCTATCGGAGCATGTTTGGGTACGATGATATGGGGAAGGCCCGGATTTTCCATGGCCTCAAGAGCACCAAGAAACTTGAAAAATCCACACTGGGCGCTAATTACCAATTCAAACATGCTCCGATTATGACCAAACTTTGCAAGCATGTGGGAGGGGCCCACTCCCACATGCTTGCAAAGTTTGGCCCCCATGGGAGCATGTTTGGGTACGATGGTATGGGGAAGGCCCGGATTTTCCATGGCCTCTTAAGCACCAAGAGACTTGAATAATCCGCATTGGGCACTAATTTTCAATCTAAACATGCTCTAATTGTGACCAAACTTTGCAAGAATGTGGGGGTGCGCCCCTCCCACATGCTTGCAAAGTTTGATTTCCATCGGAGCATGGGTACGATGGTATGGGGAAGGCCCGGATTTTCCATGGCCTCTTAAGCACCAAGACACTTGAAAAATCCGCAATGGGCGCTAATTACTAACCCAACCATGCTCTGATCATGATTAATTTTATAAGCATATGGGAGGGGCCCACATCCACATGCTTGCAAAGTTTCGTCCCCATCGGAGCATGTTTCGGTATGATGGTATGGGGAAGGCTCGGATTTTCCATGGCCTCCTAAGCACCAAGAGACTTGAAAAATCCACACTAGGCTAATTACCAATGCAAACATGCTTTGATTGTGACTAAACTTTGCGAACATGTAGGGGTGGGCCCCTCCCACATGCTTGCAAAGTTTTGGCTCCGATTGGAGCATGTCTGGGTACGATGGTATTGGGAAGGCCTGGATTTTCCACGGCCTCTTAAGCACCAAGAGACTTGAAAAATTGGCAATATTACCAATTCAAATATGCTCCGATTGTTACCAAACTTTGCAAACATGTGGGGGTGGGCCCCTCCCACATGCTTGTTGCAAAGTTGGGTCCCCATCGGAGCATGTTTGGGTATGATGGTATGGGGAAGGCCCGGATTTTCCATGGCCTCTTAAGCACCAAGAGACGTGAAAAATCCACACTGGGCCCTAATTACCAGTCGAAACATGCTCTGAATGTGACCAAACTTTGCAAACATGTGGGGGTGGGTCCCGCCCACATGCTTGCAAAGTTTACTCCCCATCGGAGCATGTTTGGGTACGATGGTATGGGGAAGGCCCGGATTTTCCAAGGCCTCTTAAGCACCAAGAGACTTGAAAATTCCACACTGGCCACTAATTACCAATCCAAACATGCTCTGATTGTGACCAAACTTTGCAAACATGTGGGGGTGGGCCCGTACCACATGCTTGCAAAGTATGGTTTCCATCAGAGCATGTTTGGGTAAGATGGTATGGGGAAGGCCCGGATTTTCAATGGCCTCCTAAGCACCAAGAGACTTGAAAAATCCACACTGGGCGCTAATTACAAGTCCAAACATGCTCTAATTATGACCAAACTTTGCATACATGTGGGGGTGGGCTCCTCCCACATGCTTGCAAAGTTTGGTTCCCATTGGAGCATGTTTGGGTACGATGGTATGGGGAAGGCCCGGATTTTCCATGGCCTCTTAAGCACCAAGAGACTTAAAAAATCCGCACTGGGTTCTAATTACCAATTCAAACATGCTCCGATTGTGACAAAACTTTGCAAGCATGTGGGGGTGGGTCCCCCCCACATGCTCACAAAGTTTGGTCCCCATTGGAGCATGTTTGGGTTTGACCATATTGAGAAGTACACATGGTGAATTTGTGTGGTTTTATTTATGTCATGGATTAGACACATAAAATTCAATGAGAGCCTTGAGTTAACAAGGTGACAGGAAACTCTTACAAACTCTTTCCAATTCCCCGTGATATTTTTGGATATTAAAAAGAAGGGATTAAAATTAATATTATAAGTTCTTTCCAGTTGCCCATGATATTTTTGGGTATTAAAAAGAAGAGATTAAGATTAATATTATAATTTGACTTCTATTTGATTGAGTTAGATGAATCATACCATCGTACCCAAACATGCTTCGATAGGGACCAAACTTTGCAAGCATGTGGGGAGGACCCACCCGCACATGCTTGCAAAGTTTAGTCACAATTGGAGAATGCTTGGATCGGTAATTAGCGTCTAGTGTGGATTTTTCAAGTCTCTTGGTGCTTAAGAGGCCATGGAAAATTCGGGCCTTCTCAATATGGTCAAACCCAAACATGCTCCAATGGGGACCAAACTTTGTGAGCATGTGGGGGGGACCCACCCCCACATGCTTGCAAAGTTTTGTCACAATCGGAGCATGTTTGAATTGGTAATTAGAACCCAGTGCGGATTTTTTAAGTCTCTTGGTGCTTAAGAGGCCATGTGTTAATGTGAGACGGAGTTGAATCACTAAACTCCATTAATTGGTTCCTTAGTTAACCATTCATACTATGCAAGAAGAATACATCCAGACTATGCAAGAATAATACATCCGTTTATCCCCATCTTAAGGGAAATATATATATTCCAATAGAGTACACATTCAAATTAATTGGCATATTAATGGATTTAGTAAAAGTCCCAAGATAATTATTTTTAAAATAATGAAAAGAGAAAGAATCCAAAATTAAAGAGACACTTACTTGGATTAGAAGCATTTCTTTGAGTTAATAAGATGATTAGAGGATTTCCCACGATTAAGAAAACCCTAATTCCACATACTATAGAGTATGAGAGTCTTGATGCTTTAGAGCTTGTTTTCTTGTAAATAAAGGGCCTAGAAGACCTTTGCTTCTTGATTTAAAAAGTAATTTAGGTATAAATTAAGATTTACATGCACATGGTTATGTGTGATTTTTAATTTTAGCTTGGAGGCTTAGTGTTCTCAGAGAAAATAAAGGGTTGTATAGATTAGGTTTAACATGCACATAGTCATGAAACTTAATTTTAGCTTGGAGGTTAGATAGACATTACTATTGCATTAAAACAATTATGTGGCATAATAATGGATTTAGTAAAAGTCCCAAGATAATTATTTTTTAAATAATGAAAAGAGAAAGAATCCAAAATTAAAGAGACACTTACTTGGATTAGAAGCATCTCTTTGAGTTAATAAGATGATTAGAGGATTGCCCACGATTAAGAAAACCCTAATTCCACATACTATAGAGTATGAGAGTCTTGATGCTTTAGAGCCTGTTTTCTTGTAAATAAAGGGCATAGAAGACCTTTGCTTCATGATTTAAAAAGTAGTTTAGGTATAAATTAAGATTTACATGCACATGGTTATGTGTGAATTTTAATTTGAGCTTGGAGGCTTAGTGTTCTCAGAGAAAATAAAGGGTTGTATAGATTAAGTTTAACATGCACATAGTGATGAAACTTAATTTTAGCTTGGAGGTTAGATAGACATTACTATTGCATTAAAACAATTATATGGCATAATAATGGATTTAGTAAAAGTCCCAAGATAATTATTTTTTAAATAATGAAAAGAGAAAGAATCCAAAATTAAAGAGACACTTACTTGGATTAGAAGCATCTCTTTGAGTTAATAAGATGATTAGAGGATTGCCCACGATTAAGAAAACCCTAATTCCACATACTATAGAGTATGAGAGTCTTGATGCTTTAGAGATTGTTTTCTTGTAAATAAAGGGCCTAGAAGACCTTTGCTTCATGATTTAAAAAGTAATTTAGGTATAAATTAAGATTTACATGCACATGGTTATGTGTGAATTTTAATTTGAGCTTGGAGGCTTAGTGTTCTCAGAGCAAATAAAGGGTTGTATAGATTAAGTTTAACATGCACATAGTCATGAAACTTAATTTTAGCTTGCAGGTTAGATAGACATTAGTATTGCATTAAAACAATTATGTGGCATATATTGATCAGATAGGTAGATTAGAATGCGATTAGATAGCTAGATTAGAATGCGATTAGATAGCTAGATTAGATATAAGGTTAGATAGACATTACTATTGCATTTAAACAATTAAATGACAGATAGATGAGATAGCTAGATTAAGATGGGGATAGATAGAGGCCTGCCAATTATACCTAAACAATTTTGTGACACTAGCATCGCTCTAACTAGATATTAATTGGAGGTTAAGAAAAGAAAGGCACACATTTAGCTTTGAAACTTGAGTGAATCACCATGCCTAATAAACTTTTTGTGACACAAGCAATGTGTGGGGTCCTACGTTGAGTGAGATAGACACATCATCAATAAGCCTTACTGATCTAAAATATGTGGTGACACATGGCTACACGATGGAACAAGATTTGACTGTTGCTATTGTTCCTCAAGGTTACGCACGATTCTAAGAATCTAGTAGCATGGGCTTCACATTCCTAGACCGTAGAGAGGTATCCACTCAAGATGCTGTTAACACAACCCCAGAGTATTGGGTACTTTACCTGCCACCTATGAACTCCATATGACTAACCACACAACATTGCTCGTTAGTTTTATGCCCTTGGTCATAACTATGGCAACCATGATTGTAGTAGTCCCTGCAACAATGGCTCAAAGCCTAGTTAACACATCCATATCATCTGCTAGGGCTACAAAAAGAGGAACCTTTACCCAAAATCATCGCCTCTACTTTGCCATTGTAACCGAGAGCAAGGGGGGCATTCTTACAAATGACTAGACCAGGGGCACCCTTGGCTCATATGCCATTGTAGTACCTATGGGAATTTTTGTATGACCCCCCACCTACTAGACTCATGTTACTCCTCCTAGGACTCATGCCATTATGCTCACTATTGCCATGTTGTACCAATACTTCAAGCAGTAGCCCTTCCAACTCATTCAGTAGCCTTTGCATAAGCATTGGGGAGAGAAGTGATCGAAAGTATAAGGCTAGTCATGAGAAATAACAAACAAAGTAGCCCTAGAAAGGCTACACAAATCATGAAGCTCACACATAAGTTCAATGGAGAGGGCAATCTTAAAAGACATCTCGAGATCTTTGATAAAGTTTGTGTGGCCTTAGGGGAGAGGGATGATCTTGCAAAGACCAATGCCTTTAGATGTACATTACATGGAAAGGCTAATTATTGGTATCCAAACTTGAGAGTTAAAGAATGTTTAAACTTTATCGATTTTTGATGGTTATTCCTAGAGCAATTTGTGGACAAGGAAGCTTTGTGGAGTGTGGCTTCACAATTACACAAAGTTGAGAGAGAAGAAGATGAGTCAGTGAGAGAGATTTTATTAGTCATCTCAAGTATTTGAACTCTCATTGTGCTCTACATGATTGCTTCTCCAATAATCAACTACTTGATCGATTCATCCACCACAGGTTTAAACATGAAGATATCTATATGGTTTGGTCATTAGAGGTATCACCACCTAGGAGGACGTCATAGCTAATGTTGTCCAACTTGAGGATAACGTGATGTGATAAGATGTCAGCGCTTTAGATTCTAAGTTTGTTACATCAAGAGAGAAACGAATGGTTGTAGCACTTCTCAAAAGCTATCCAAGAGGAAATTAAGATTATCAAAACTCAAGAATATCTACACATGTACCTAGGGAGAAAGAGGAAATTAAGATTATTGAAGCTCCATACAATAATCTACACATGTACCTAGGGAGAGAACTTCATTGGTTGTAGTCAAGGATATACCACCAATGAATGTCCAATCTTAAAACCTTGTTACAATGGTAACCTTGGCTATTGTGAGCACATGGTCACGAAGGCCGAGATTCTCGGACACACCTACATGGTAATGCTAACATAACGAGATCATAGGTAGCCTTTTCGGCAGTGTCACAAACACTAGCCCTTAGTCCTCTAACAAATCAAGCAATGGTTGAGTATCCACGTAATAAATCCTATCAAAGGGCATGCACAATACACCCAATGTGCCATTACCTCCACTAGCCTACGACCGCAAACACCTCCAACAAGGAGGACACATCTTAATCGAGTAAGCTTCAAGGAGCCTCCTAATTATCGAGAATATGCGGTGGATATCAAACCCATTCCACACTTCTTTGAGGACCCCATGGAGCTTCATTAGGAATATTATGTAGTGGATGGGAGAGGGGGAGTTGAGCCAATTTACCAACTTGCCACTATGGGAAGGGGCTAGGGCATCAACACAAGAGGAAGGAGAATGCCTCTTCAATGTTCCAACTTTCAAGGTCCCCATCAAGTTTCAAGTATCAAAATGTATGAGTTTCATGTAATCATATTTCTCACTTCCGTGAGATGCACAATGTAATCCTGTAGTTCCGAGTCCTTGAAAAGCAAGTTGATTTCCTTAGAGATGGCTTGATTGTCTTCTTCCAGGTATTCCTTGTGGATTTCGTTGATCCTATCTTGAAATTCCTGTTGAGCCCTATTCATTTGAATGAGCTATTCCATGGCATTCTTTGTGTATTGATTGAGCTTTGACTGCTTGCATGTTGGCTTTGTGAAGAGTTTTCATGTGCAAATTCAGACCAGCCCTCAGACCCGGCATCAAATTGAGAAGTTTATGATTAAAAGCACATTTATTTTTATTTATCCAGACAGTCCACAAGTACTTATGGCACGGATAATGTTCCATAAATCTGCATAGCATTTAATTTGTTGACCTAGAAGGTTTTCTATCCCACTTAAGTCCCAAGATTGGATCGACGAAATACATTGATTTAAAAGTTTTAGAGCACATGCATTGCATGCACACCTGATGAAGAGATGGGCAATTGTTTTTGGCTCCTTTTTACATCTTGGGCATTGTCCATCCCCATATCCAAATCTATTTGCATGGGCATTTGTCCACAGTGCTTTATGCATGATCAACCACATCAAACAAGATTTCTTTGAAGGGATAATGGGTGACTAGATTTTTGAGAACTTGAATCCCCATTGTTTCCTATCCCATATCAGGTTCCATCTATTGTTGAGTTTGCAATGTAATGGAGGATCTTGAGAGGGGAGAGAGGGAATAGGTAGTAGGTTGTGTTTGGATTTCCAGGAGAAAGCCTTATAAGACATCGGGCCTTTGAGTTGGAGAAAAACAATTCTCTCATTAGGCCATAAAAGCATTATGTCTTTAATTAAAAACAAATCCATTGCAGAGAGTCTGAATACTATACATAGATCTCGATCTGATTTCCATCTGCCCTCCGTACTGCACCACAGGTCACCTTAGGTTCGTATCCCCTTTTTGTGAAGTTTGTATGCATGTTTAAATTGACCTGCAGGGATATTAGTCGCTACAATGGTGGAGAACCACACTCAATCCAGATGCAAAACATGTGCATGTTTTCTAGATTTATTATATAGGTGCAATTCCTCTTTACATATGTTCCATGCTTTCCACATTGCTAGGATTAGGGGGTTGCCATGCGGTTTTATTTTGACCATGCTGAAGAAAACCGTTAGCTCTGGGAGTTTTTTCCATTTGGGGAAGTCTGCAATACTGTATTTATCTACATTTCTTTTGGGCAAGATGGCCTAGTCTTCATGGGGCAATAGGAAACTTCTGATGATCCATTTAGTTGACATTCGATCTGCAAAATCCACAATATTGGGAATTCCGAGACCTCCATGATTTTTGGGTTTGGTGCGTACCTTCAAGGCTACTTTAGGGAGTTTCATCTCCTCGGCATTGCTTGACCACAGAAAATTCCTACACATTTTTCTAATTGTTTTAAATCAAAAATCGATGGGTGCCAACAAGAAAGAAAGTATAATGTGGTTAGGAAAAGAATATGTTTGAGAACTAAGAATATGTTGGGAAAGAAAGAACATGTGGTTGTGCTACATGCTTACCCAACATCTGAATTTGATCTGTAGTTTATCCAAAATCCTTTGCCATCGTTGATGCATAGAGACCTCGAACCCCATTGGAATGCCTAAGAGTTTGAAGATTTGTCCCTCATTCAGAAGTTTGCATCCTTGATCAAAAATCTGCCAGCATGGTTCTAATTCCTATTTTAGAGTGGTTTATGATTGAATTCCAAATGTCATATGAATTCCTGTTTTAACATTTAAATATTTCTCATAGATAAAATAAATTTATCTAAATTTCATCTTTGATTGGATCGATGAAATACATTGATTCAAAAGTTTTAGAGCACATGCATTGCATGCACACCCAATGAAGAGATGGGCAATTGTTTTTGGCTCCTTTTTACATCTTGGGCATTGTCCTTCCCCATATCCAAATCTATTTGCATGGGCATTTGTCCACAGTGTTTTATGCATGATCAACCACATCAAACAAGATTTCTTTGGTGGGATAATGGGTGACTAGATTTTTGAGATCATGAATCCCCATTGTTTCCTATCCCATATCAGGTTCCATCTATTATTGAGTTTGCAATGTAATGGAGGATCTTGAGGGGAGAGAGGGAATAGGTAGCAGGTTTTGTTTGGATTTCTAGGAGAAAGCCTTATAAGCCATTGGGCCTTTGAGTTGGAAAAAAACAATCCTCTCATTAGGCCATAAAAGCATTATGTCTTTAATTAAAAACAAATCCATTGCAGAGAGTCTGAAGACTATACATAGATCTCGATCTGATTTCCATCTGCCCTCCGTACTGCACCACAGGTCACCTTAGGTTCGTATCCCCTTTTTGTGAAGTTTGTATGCATGTTTAAATTGACCTGCAGGGATATTAGTCGCTACAATGGTGGAGAACCACACTCAATCCAGATGCAAAACATGTGCATGTTTTTTGGATTTATTATATAGCTGCAATTCCTCTTTACATATGTTCCATGCTTTCCACATTGCTAGGATTAGGGGGTTGCCATGCGGTTTTATTTTGACCATGGTGAAGAAGACCGTTAGCTCTGGGAGTTTTTTCCATTTGGGGAAGTCTGCAATACTGTATTTATCTACATTTCTTTTGGGCAAGATGGCCTAGTCTTCATGGGGCAATAGGAAACTTCTGATGATCCATTTAGTTGACATTCGATCTGCAAAATCCACAATATTGGGAATTCCGAGACCTCCATGATTTTTGGGTTTGGTGCGTACCTTTAGGGAGTTTCATCTCCTCGGCATTGCTTGACCACAGAAAATTCCTACACATTTTTTCTAATTGTTTTAAATCAGAAATCGATGGGTGCCAACAAGAAAGAAAGTATAATGTGGTTAGGAAAAGAATATGTTTGAGAACTAAGAATATGTTGGGAAAGAAAGAACATGTGGTTGTGCTACATGCTTACCCAACATCTGAATTTGATCTGTAGTTTATCCAAAATCCTTTGCCATCGTTGATGCATAGAGACCTCGAACCCCATTGGAATGCCTAAGAGTCTAAAGATTTGTCCCTCATTCAGAAGTTTGCATCCTTGATCAAAAAGCCATTGTGGTTAATCTGCCAGCATGGTTCTAATTCCTATTTTAGAGTGGTTTATGATTGAACCTGAGGTACTAATTGATCCGGAGTCATTGTTGTGAATAAAACCCTTGGTATCATCTGCAAACTGCTGAAGGGATGCCCGTCCTTTGTTGTTTGGGAACTGGATTCCCCTTAGAAGGCCTTTCTCCATGGCATTTTGAACTAATCAACCTAGAGCATGAATAACAATTGCAAAAAGTAGCGGAGCTAGCGGGCACCCTTGCCTTATGGAGTGGGTTAGTTTAAAGGGTTCAGTGAGATTCCCATTAACATTACTCTTGCCATTGCATTTCAAAACAGTACTTGCATGATATTTATGGAGTTGGATGTCTTTAAGGGATTGCAAGATAAAATCCCATTCAAGCCTATCAAAATAAACTCTTAGGTCACAATTGTAGAACTCATGCGCACTTGAAACACTTTTCAGATTGTCGATCAAGCATCATCATCATCATTATCATCAATTGCATTTGTCGATCAAGCATCATCATCATCATCATCAATTGCATGTGCCAATGCTGGGATCTCAAACATATGAAACACATGATAGCCAAAACTTCATTCGTAACACACATTGCTTGCCTTCACGCCCAAGCAGTGAGTGGAAGGAGTCATCTGAAGCAAAAGTAATGCTCATGTCCATGGTGTGGGTAATAGAACAATCATGTACTGGGTAATAGAAGGTTAGCTATGCTAACCTTCTCACTACCCACCTGCGCAGTGTGAAGGTTAAAACATGTGAAACTCAAGCTCGACCTGCCCAGAATGACAAAAACTACCACGAGATAATCGACAATTTATTAAAATCATATGCAACATTATCATTATTGCGCATATACCAATCAATGGCAGGTTTTCGGACCATTGCAGCACTAGGACATGGTAGCTGTGATAGCCTGTACCTCATCAATGGCAGCCCTGATTGATTCTAGGGCAACAGCAAAGCGGGCTGTCTTGTGGAGCTCGTGCAAGACAAGATACCATGGTATTGGCAACCATGTCATTCTGCATGGATTCTCCATGGTGTAAGATGGTCCCTCTGAAGGCCGGCGGGCCTACTTCCTACTTCTCTCCATAGTTCTTCATGATATCTTCTTCACCACCATGGCCTTTTGCTCTGCTTCTGAACACAGCCCCTATGATCTTCTCACTCTGTTCTTTCTCTTGTATCAAGCTTACAAGCTCATCTCATTCCAGCATTGCGCCTAATAGTACTGTGCTACCAAATCCATGGCTAGTCTTGACTCTTCTTCTCTTTCCTTACGTATGGCCATTAAATTGCTCTAAGGCGGCGCAGATGCCTTGCCATAGTTGCAGCAGAACCATATATATTAAACTGATATATATTCCTGCAGACAATATCTACATGGCTGTCCTCAGATTGCACACGGCCATTTTTTCTTCACACACAGACACACAATGAGTACGGGTCTGCATGACTCATGGCAGCGAACAACAAGCATAAGCATGTGATGAAAGGCAGCGCCGACAGGCGGCGGCGCCATCAGCGCAGTGGTAAGAATTCTTGGCTCTTAAGCTAGAGGTACTGGATTCGATTCCTACGTCTGACACCGTCTGTGTGCTCTGCAGGTTTTAATAATTTTAACATATGCTAGGCTTTACATTTTCATTCATTTGCAATTGTGGAGAGCGCGGAAATTATACACGTTTAGAACGCTACGCAGTTTTATATATTATTTATAAAGCTACGCATCTCACAATATGTCCGCATTATAATCTCCTCAACCCTAAACCCGTCACCTTGGGTGTTCAAGGATCATCACTATCAATCCAATCAGACTATGCAAGAAGAATACATCCATACTATGCAAGAAGAATACATGCTTTTACCCCATCTCAAGGGAAAAATATATATTCCAATAGACTACACATGCAAAACTAATTGGTATATTGATAGATTTAATGAAAGTCCAAAGATAATTATATTTTAAATAATGAAAAAGAGAAAGGATCCCAAATTAAAGAGACACTTACTTGATTAGATGCATTTCTTCGAGTTAATAAGATGATAGGAGGATTGCCCATGATCAGGAAAACCTTAATTCCACATACTACGGAGCATGAGAGTTTTGATGCTATAGAGCTTGCATTCTTGTAAATAAAGGGCCTAGAAGACTTTTTCTTTTTGATTTGAAAAGTAATTAAGGTATAAATTAAGATTTACATGCACATGGTTATGTGTCAATTTTAATTTGAGCTTGGACGCTTAGTGTTTGAGAGAAAATAAGAACAAAGGGTTGTATAGATTAAGTTTTACATGCACATAGTCATGAAACTTAACTTTGGCTTGGAGGTTAGATAGACATTAGTATTGCATTCAAACAATTATGTTCCGTATATATAAAGTAGATAGCTAGAGTAGAATGGGGTTAGAGATAAGATTAGATAGCTAGATTATAATGGGGTTAGATAGACATTACTATTGCATTAAAACAATTAAATGGCACATAAATTAGATAGCTAGATTAAAATGGGGATAGATAGAGGCCCATCATTTATACCTGAACAAATTTGTGACACTAGCATCGCTCTAACCACATATTGATTGGAGGTTGAGGAAAGAAAGGCACACATTTAGCTTTGAAACTAGAGTGAATCACGATGCATAGGAAACTTCCTATAATGGAAGTTGGGACAAACAATGTGCGGGGTCCTACATTGAGTGAGATAGAGACACCATCAATAAGCCTCACTGATCTCAAATATGGGGTGACGCGCCTGACTACACGACGATGGAACAAGATTCAACTCTGCTGATATTATTCCTCAAGGTTACACACGAATCTAAGAATCTACTAGCACGAGCTTCACATTCCTAAACCCTAGAGAGGTATCCACTCAAGATGTTGTTAACACAATCCTAGAGTATTAGGTACTTCACATTTCATAAAGGCACCGCCTATTGACTCCCTATGACTAACCAAACAACATTGCTCGTTAGTTTTATGCTGTTGGTCATAGCCATGGCAACCACGGTTGTAGTAGTCGTTCTTACAACAATGGCTCGAAGCCTAGTTAACATATCCATATCGTCTTTCTAGGGCTACAAACATAGGAACCTTCACCCAAAATATGCGCCCTCTACTTTGCCATTGTAACCTAGAGCAACGGGGGCATCCTTACAAATGACTAGACCAGGGGTTCCCTTGGCTCATATGTCATTGTAGTACCTATGGGAATTTTTGTATGACCCCCTACCTACTAGACTCAATTTACTCCTCTAGGACTCATGCCATTATGCCCACAAGTATTGTCCTTTGTACCATATGCTACCCCTTATGTAGTACCAATGCTTCCAGCAGCAAACAATCCTCCCAATTCATCCAGTAGTCTTTATATAAGCATTTGGGAGAGCAATGAATGAAAGTATAAGGCTAGTCATGAGAGAAAACAAAAAAAGGTAGCTGTAGGAAGGCTACATAAATCATGAAGCTCACGCATAAGTTTAATGGAGAGGGCGATCCTAAAAGACATTAGAGGGATGATCTTACCTTTAGCCTTACATTAGATGGCAAGGGTGGTGATTGGTATGGGACCCTGAGAGTTAAAAAATGTTTAAACTTTATCGATCTTCGTGATGGTTATTCCTAAAGAAATTCATGGATGAGGATTTTTTCTACTCCCGTCGTCATTGTGTGGCAGTGAAGTCTTGGGTAATTTTTTGTCAATAGTTCTAGATGGTGTTTTGTATGAACCCTACATTAGTTTTGAAGATCTCTAACAGAGTGATCCATCAAGGGCTGAAAGTTGGTTCAAGACATGGTTGAGAAAAAAAATTCATCGTGTGTGTGATCGATGTAGTCACGTATTGTTTCCTTGGGATTTTGTTCCAATAAGAACATTTAGATGACGGGGCTCCATTTGGGCCCGTAGGGTGCAAATCCGAGAATGAAGGACTCCCTCACTACGTTGAAAGAGATTTTGTGCCGAGGGTCCAAGGATTGGAACCATTGCAAAGCCTTGCATTCAAGGCTGAGTCCAAGGAGATGGACTTTGGTTGCATCTTCGAATATTTCAAATGCTTGACAAATTTGGTTAAAGACCTCGATATGGAATATGGGGTCTCCAACTCCATGGAATTTTGGTAGAATTTTGAAAATTTTTACCCACATAGGTTTTGTATGTGATGTTTATGGATGCAAGTGTTGTGACACTCCCCTTCCTAGAGCTTGTGCTAAGGTTGGAATGTCAAGTTGTGGCATAAGGGGAGGTTGTGCAAGGGTGGGGGTGGGAATAGATTCGTGGTGAATAGAGAAGAAGGTACATGAGTGTTCTCGAGGCATCTATCCTTGCCGAGGTGCATGTATGGAGGGGGCCCACTAGATGAGGGCTCTTCAAAAATCGTTTCGCCCTCACGACCAAATTTGATTTACAATTCAAATCCAACTTTAGATCTAACTGATTCTGGGGTTCTTTAGATTGGTCTGCTCTCCAGAGAATCATGGGATAAAGATCCCTTATATATATAGAACTCATTATCAGATAATAATTTATTCAGAATATATCATTCATATTCTTAACACAATAATGGTCCATGAGATCGAAAATTCCATCTGAACATTCCTCCATGGAAGTTTTAGTTATGTAGGTTTTTAATTTGTCATCCCTTAACTAGATCCACTAGGTCAAGTGTTAATAGTAGCAATCTGTCTCAGCACAATCCACTAATCTCGAAGTGATTTACTGAAGTCATTATCATCATTCAAGTTACAAACATCATCACAGGGACTCGTCCCATCCTTCATTGAGGCTTTACTCAGCTTATTACATTTCAACCAAAATTCAGAAATCATCATTTTTCAATCAGAATCCAAAATCAACTCATCAGTTCTCATCCAGAATTCTAAAATCATATCAACCAGCATTCGAATTCATCATTTGGATAGCATTTTTACTTATAATTTCAAGGTCTTAAATTTACTCATATATACCTCTAGTAAAGAGCTGTAGCTATACCCTCGGTATATACGGGTAGTCACGGTCCTTGGAATTATAAGGTAAATACCATCATGACTAGGCCTTAAGCAAGTCAAGGATTTCCATACAATTGTGGTACTTCATCTGAAGACCCACTTTCAATTTTATGAATCTTCATTCTGAATATCAATTTGTATGAATTTTATCGCACAATTATAACTTTTTATTGTTACTTCATAAATTTATGACATTTTTGGCTTTTCAGTTGATCCACTTTAGCCAATTCGATCTGATACCAACAGCTGAAAGATCATTGCTCCCTCTGCGCAACGAATTCGGGGGTGCTAGTAATGGAAGTAGCACTTCTTGTGCGGGACAGGATCCTTCACTCGGGGCCTCGCCCACACAAATATCCGGTTAAGAGACTAATCCCTTGGTTCTTCAAAAACCAAACCCGAAAAAACTTCCCCCTATCGGAAAGCACGGGCGATTCCACCAGGATAATTGTACTCTAACGTAGTCAGGGTCATTACTTACCAAACTGACCTGACCGAACGTGAGTGTCACTTGGTCAGATCAAGGAAGAAACTTGCACTTGGATCATAGAAACCAACGCTTTTTTCCCATCGAGAGGCACAGCCGTTGATTCTTTTTCTATAGAACAATTACTATCCGGGATTTTACTTCATCTATCATACTATAACAGAATTGAGTATTATTTTACGGATCCATCAGTCCAGCCTAACCCCATCCAGTACCACCCAACCACTGTAGTGATGGGATCCAATTAGGAATTTGGTTAGGTTTTGTCCCGCGTACTAGAGAAAAGAGTTCCCAGGTCCCCTAGCCAGATATTCATGCAAATTTAATGCCAGTCATACCACTTACACACACACCCATACATTCAGCTATCTTTAAAACAATCATTTAATGAAACCATAGTGTCACCGATCATAATCCTCAAAATCTCCGGTTGAATCTTTATTTCCAATCATTCTTCATCGGTGTATCTATGGCATCATTCGCAACCAGAACGCTCACCACCTGTCCAGTTAGAGACCTTTTCAATAGTTCCTAGCTCATAGTAATCGGCAATATATTCTCTTATAAAAATCAAGATGGAATATCCATTAAAGATCAACAATAAGATCAACCAACAGATCCATATAAAAGAGCCATGGACTCATCCGTTGATGAGGACCAGCAAGGTCAATCAACCAGATCCATGCCTGGTTTCAGAAAACCACTCTTACTCCTTGTTCTAATATCTTCCATGATGCACGTGTGGGTATCTTCAGCGACCCAGAGCTTGAGCACCGTATGGTCAGCACCCTCTAGGATCCTTCGCAGGTGACCTAGCGCTTCACTCATAGGCCGCTTCCGTGGTCCCTCATCCACCGTACTGGAAGCTCACCATTTAAATCAAACCGAGGCTGGTCAAGACCTCGGCCGACCTTGCTATGCGAGACGTCCTGCATTGACTCTCTATCAGCTGTTGCAACTTTATCACCATGACTTCATTCACAAGACGGTCAAAATGCTTCCCCAGCATTTTTGACATAAAACAGTCATTTAAAAACAGGTCATAAATACAATTCCTATAATGAACTCTCGTCTTTCACATTGTTTCACATCCGTCCACATTACTTAATCCATATCCAATTCACATGTATACCCATTCTCATCCAATTACATCATTTTCCATCTCATCACATCTTTCCTCATTTATTCTCATCACATGTCATCCACTCACATCAACCCATATTCACATCCCATCACACCTCATTCATTTCACATCTATCTCAATTTACATCACATCTCATTCATTCACATCCCGATTCACATCTCATTCATTCACTCACATCGATATCACATCCTTTCACATACACATCCACATCCATTCTTCCACATACACATCCGCATTCATTCTTCGACATACACATCCACATCCATTCTTCCACATACACATCTTATCACATCCTATTTTCATCTTATCACATCCTATCACATCCCCTACACATCTTATCACATCCATTCACATTCTATCACATTCCATACACCTCTTATCACATCCATTTACATTCTATCACATCTTATCGCATCCTATTTTCACCTTATCTCATCCATTCACATGCTATTCCCATTTAATAGCTTTTTCGAGGTTGATCTCTATAATGGGCCTTTTTTTAAATTTCTGCCAATTGCTTGGCCTAATTAAAGATTCTTTTTCTCGACGACTATATTCTCAATTTCTCAAATGAATTATATTCAATATTTCTCTTTTGAATAAAAGGATTCATGGGATCTACAAAAATCAATTCTACCCATATTTTCACTTTTGATAAATAATCATAAATTGAATTATACTAGAAATTCCTCTTCTTAGATCATTTAATTTCCTAGATCTCAAAACCATGGGAATTCCTCTTTTTGCATTTAATTAAATGCATTCCAATGTCATGGGTATTCCTCTTTTATCATCAAATATTTTTCATAAAGTAATTTCATCTAAAATAAATTACCCATTAATTCAATATGCTAGGAATTTCTCTTTTTCCATCTGAATGGTGGAATTCCAAATGTCATAGGAATTTCTGTTTTAACATTTAAATATTTCTCATAGATAAAATAAATTTATCTAAATTTCATCTTTGATTGGATCGATGAAATACATTGATTCAAAAGTTTTAGAGCACATGCATTGCATGCACACCCATGCATGCACACCCAATGAAGAGATGGGCAATTGTTTTTGGCTCCGGGCTCCTTTTTACATCTTGGGCATTGTTCTTCCCCATATCCAAATCTATTTGCATGGGCATTTGTCCACAGTGTTTTATGCATGATCAACCACATCAAACAAGATTTCTTTGGTGGGATAATGGGTGACTAGATTTTTGAGATCTTGAATCCCCATTGTTTCCTATCCCATATCAGGTTCCATCTATTATTGAGTTTGCAATGTAATGGAGGATCTTGAGAGGGGAGAGAGGAAATAGGTAGCAGGTTTTGTTTGGATTTCTAGGAGAAAGCCTTATAAGACATCGGGCCTTTGGAGAAAAACAATCCTCTCATTAGGCCATAAAAGCATTATGTCTTTAATTAAAAACAAATCCATTGCAGAGAGTCTGAATATTGTACATAGATCTCGATCTGATTTCCATCTGCCCTCTGTACTACACCACAGGTGACCTCAGGTTCGTATTCCCTTTCTGTGAAGTTTGTATGCATGTTTAAAATGATCTGCAGGGATATTACTCGCTACAATGGTGGAGAACCACACCGAATCCAGATGCAAAACATGTGCATGTTTTTTGGATTTATTATGTAGCTGCAATTCCTCTTTACATATGTTCCATGCTTTCCACATTGCTTGGATTAGGGGGCTGCCCTGCGGTTTTATTTTGAACATGCTGAAGAAAACTGTCAGCTCCTCTGGGAGTTTTTTCCATTTGCGGAAGTCTGCAATACTGTATTTATCTACATTTCTTTTGAGCAAGATGGCCTAGTTTTCATGGGGCAATAGGAAACTTTTGATGATCCATTTAGTTGCCATTCGATCCGCGAAATCCACAATATTGGGAATTCCGAGACCTCCATGATTTTTGGGTTTGTTGCGTACCTTCTAGGCTACTTTAGGGAGTTTCATCTCCTCGGCATTGCTTGACCACAGAAAATTCCTGCACATTTTTTCTAATTGTTTTAAATCAGAAGTCGATGGGTGCCAACAAGAAAGAAAGTATAATGTGGTTAGGAAAAGAATATGTTTGAGAACTAAGAATATGATGGGAAAGAAAGAATATGTGGTTGTGCTACATGCCTACCCAACATCTGAATTTGATCTGTAGTTTGTCCAAAATCCTTTGCCATCGTTGATGCATAGAGACCTCAAACCCCATTGGAATGCCTAGGAGTCTGAAGATTTGTCCCTCATTCAGAAGTTTGCATCCTTGATCAAAAAGCCACTGTGGTGAATCTGCCAACATGGTTCTAATTCCTATTTTAGAGTGGTTTATGATTGAACCTGAGGTACTAATTGATCCGGAGTCATTGTTGTGAATAAAACCCTTGGTATCATCTGCAAACTGCTGAAGGGATGCCCGTCCTTTGTTGTTTGGGAACTCGATTCCCCTTAGAAGGCCTTTCTCCATGGCATTTTGAACTAATCAACCTAGAGCATGAATAACAATTGCAAAAAGTAGCGGAGCTAGCGGGCACCCTTGCCTTATGGAGTGGCTTATTGTAAAGGGTTCAGTGAGATTCCCATTAACCATTACTCTTGCCTTTGCATTTCCAAACAGTACTTGCACGATATTTATGAAGTTGGGGCCCAGTCCTCTGGCTTTAAGGGATTGCAAGATAAAATCCCATTCAAGCCTATCAAAATAAACTCTTAGGTCACAATTGTAGAACTCATGCGCACTTGAAACACTTTTCAGATTGTCGATCAAGCATCATCATCATCATTATCATCAATTGCATTTGTCGATCAAGCATCATCATCATCATCATCAATTGCATGTGCCAATGCTGGGATCTCAAACATATGAAACACATGATAGCCAAAACTTCATTCGTAACACACATTGCTTGCCTTCACGCCCAAGCAGTGAGTGGAAGGAGTCATCTGAAGCAAAAGTAATGCTCATGTCCATGGTGTGGGTAATAGAACAATCATGTACTGGGTAATAGAAGGTTAGCTATGCTAACCTTCTCACTACCCACCTGCGCAGTGTGAAGGTTAAAACATGTGAAACTCAAGCTCGACCTGCCCAGAATGACAAAAACTACCACGAGATAATCGACAATTTATTAAAATCATATGCAACATTATCATTATTGCGCATATACCAATCAATGGCAGGTTTTCGGACCATTGCAGCACTAGGACATGGTAGCTGTGATAGCCTGTACCTCATCAATGGCAGCCCTGATTGATTCTAGGGCAACAGCAAAGCGGGCTGTCTTGTGGAGCTCGTGCAAGACAAGATACCATGGTATTGGCAACCATGTCATTCTGCATGGATTCTCCATGGTGTAAGATGGTCCCTCTGAAGGCCGGCGGGCCTACTTCCTACTTCTCTCCATAGTTCTTCATGATATCTTCTTCACCACCATGGCCTTTTGCTCTGCTTCTGAACACAGCCCCTATGATCTTCTCACTCTGTTCTTTCTCTTGTATCAAGCTTACAAGCTCATCTCATTCCAGCATTGCGCCTAATAGTACTGTGCTACCAAATCCATGGCTAGTCTTGACTCTTCTTCTCTTTCCTTACGTATGGCCATTAAATTGCTCTAAGGCGGCGCAGATGCCTTGCCATAGTTGCAGCAGAACCATATATATTAAACTGATATATATTCCTGCAGACAATATCTACATGGCTGTCCTCAGATTGCACACGGCCATTTTTTCTTCACACACAGACACACAATGAGTACGGGTCTGCATGACTCATGGCAGCGAACAACAAGCATAAGCATGTGATGAAAGGCAGCGCCGACAGGCGGCGGCGCCATCAGCGCAGTGGTAAGAATTCTTGGCTCTTAAGCTAGAGGTACTGGATTCGATTCCTACGTCTGACACCGTCTGTGTGCTCTGCAGGTTTTAATAATTTTAACATATGCTAGGCTTTACATTTTCATTCATTTGCAATTGTGGAGAGCGCGGAAATTATACACGTTTAGAACGCTACGCAGTTTTATATATTATTTATAAAGCTACGCATCTCACAATATGTCCGCATTATAATCTCCTCAACCCTAAACCCGTCACCTTGGGTGTTCAAGGATCATCACTATCAATCCAATCAGACTATGCAAGAAGAATACATCCATACTATGCAAGAAGAATACATGCTTTTACCCCATCTCAAGGGAAAAATATATATTCCAATAGACTACACATGCAAAACTAATTGGTATATTGATAGATTTAATGAAAGTCCAAAGATAATTATATTTTAAATAATGAAAAAGAGAAAGGATCCCAAATTAAAGAGACACTTACTTGATTAGATGCATTTCTTCGAGTTAATAAGATGATAGGAGGATTGCCCATGATCAGGAAAACCTTAATTCCACATACTACGGAGCATGAGAGTTTTGATGCTATAGAGCTTGCATTCTTGTAAATAAAGGGCCTAGAAGACTTTTTCTTTTTGATTTGAAAAGTAATTAAGGTATAAATTAAGATTTACATGCACATGGTTATGTGTCAATTTTAATTTGAGCTTGGACGCTTAGTGTTTGAGAGAAAATAAGAACAAAGGGTTGTATAGATTAAGTTTTACATGCACATAGTCATGAAACTTAACTTTGGCTTGGAGGTTAGATAGACATTAGTATTGCATTCAAACAATTATGTTCCGTATATATAAAGTAGATAGCTAGAGTAGAATGGGGTTAGAGATAAGATTAGATAGCTAGATTATAATGGGGTTAGATAGACATTACTATTGCATTAAAACAATTAAATGGCACATAAATTAGATAGCTAGATTAAAATGGGGATAGATAGAGGCCCATCATTTATACCTGAACAAATTTGTGACACTAGCATCACTCTAACCACATATTGATTGGAGGTTGAGGAAAGAAAGGCACACATTTAGCTTTGAAACTAGAGTGAATCACGATGCATAGGAAACTTCCTATAATGGAAGTTGGGACAAACAATGTGCGGGGTCCTACATTGAGTGAGATAGAGACACCATCAATAAGCCTCACTGATCTCAAATATGGGGTGACGCGCCTGACTACACGACGATGGAACAAGATTCAACTCTGCTGATATTATTCCTCAAGGTTACACACGAATCTAAGAATCTACTAGCACGAGCTTCACATTCCTAAACCCTAGAGAGGTATCCACTCAAGATGTTGTTAACACAATCCTAGAGTATTAGGTACTTCACATTTCATAAAGGCACCGCCTATTGACTCCCTATGACTAACCAAACAACATTGCTCGTTAGTTTTATGCTGTTGGTCATAGCCATGGCAACCACGGTTGTAGTAGTCGTTCTTACAACAATGGCTCGAAGCCTAGTTAACATATCCATATCGTCTTTCTAGGGCTACAAACATAGGAACCTTCACCCAAAATATGCGCCCTCTACTTTGCCATTGTAACCTAGAGCAACGGGGGCATCCTTACAAATGACTAGACCAGGGGTGCCCTTGGCTCATATGTCATTGTAGTACCTATGGGAATTTTTGTATGACCCCCTACCTACTAGACTCAATTTACTCCTCTAGGACTCATGCCATTATGCCCACAAGTATTGTCCTTTGTACCATATGCTACCCCTTATGTAGTACCAATGCTTCCAGCAGCAAACAATCCTCCCAATTCATCCAGTAGTCTTTATATAAGCATTTGGGAGAGCAATGAATGAAAGTATAAGGCTAGTCATGAGAGAAAACAAAAAAAGGTAGCTGTAGGAAGGCTACATAAATCATGAAGCTCACGCATAAGTTTAATGGAGAGGGCGATCCTAAAAGACATTAGAGGGATGATCTTACCTTTAGCCTTACATTAGATGGCAAGGGTGGTGATTGGTATGGGACCCTGAGAGTTAAAAAATGTTTAAACTTTATCGATCTTCGTGATGGTTATTCCTAAAGAAATTCATGGATGAGGATTTTTTCTACTCCCGTCGTCATTGTGTGGCAGTGAAGTCTTGGGTAATTTTTTGTCAACAGTTCTAGATGGTGTTTTGTATGAACCCTACATTAGTTTTGAAGATCTCTAACAGAGTGATCCATCAAGGGCTGAAAGTTGGTTCAAGACATGGTTGAGAAAAAAAATTCATCGTGTGTGTGATCGATGTAGTCACGTATTGTTTCCTTGGGATTTTGTTCCAATAAGAACATTTAGATGACGGGGCTCCATTTGGGCCCGTAGGGTGCAAATCTGAGAATGAAGGACTCCCTCACTACGTTGAAAGAGATTTTGTGCCGAGGGTCCAAGGATTGGAACCATTGCAAAGCCTTGCATTCAAGGCTGAGTCCAAGGAGATGGACTTTGGTTGCATCTTTGAATATTTCAAATGCTTGACAAATTTGGTTAAAGACCTCGATATGGAATATGGGGTCTCCAACTCCATGGAATTTTGGTAGAATTTTGAAAATTTTTACCCACATAGGTTTTGTATGTGATGTTTATGGATGCAAGTGTTGTGACACTCCCCTTCCTAGAGCTTGTGCTAAGGTTGGAATGTCAAGTTGTGGCATAAGGGGAGGTTGTGCAAGGGTGGGGGTGGGAATAGATTCGTGGTGAATAGAGAAGAAGGTACATGAGTGTTCTCGAGGCATCTATCCTTGCCGAGGTGCATGTATGGAGGGGGCCCACTAGATGAGGGCTCTTCAAAAATCGTTTCGCCCTCACGACCAAATTTGATTTACAATTCAGATCCAACTTTAGATCTAACTGATTCTGGGGTTCTTTAGATTGGTCTGCTCTCCAGAGAATCATGGGATAAAGATCCCTTATATATATAGAACTCATTATCAGATAATAATTTATTCAGAATATATCATTCATATTCTTAACACAATAATGGTCCATGAGATCGAAAATTCCATCTGAACATTCCTCCATGGAAGTTTTAGTTATGTAGGTTTTTAATTTGTCATCCCTTAACTAGATCCACTAGGTCAAGTGTTAATAGTAGCAATCTGTCTCAGCACAATCCACTAATCTCAAAGTGATTTACTGAAGTCATTATCATCATTCAAGTTACGAACATCATCACAGGGACTCGTCCCATCCTTCATTGAGGCTTTACTCAGCTTATTACATTTCAACCAAAATTCAGAAATCATCATTTTTCAATCAGAATCCAAAATCAACTCATCAGTTCTCATCCAGAATTCTAAAATCATATCAACCAGCATTCGAATTCATCATTTGGATAGCATTTTTACTTATAATTTCAAGGTCTTAAATTTACTCATATATACCTCTAGTAAAGAGCTGTAGCTATACCCTCGGTATATACGGGTAGTCACGGTCCTTGGAATTATAAGGTAAATACCATCATGACTAGGCCTTAAGCAAGTCAAGGATTTCCATACAATTGTGGTACTTCATCTGAAGACCCACTTTCAATTTTATGAATCTTCATTCTGAATATCAATTTGTATGAATTTTATCGCACAATTATAACTTTTTATTGTTACTTCATAAATTTATGACATTTTTGGCTTTTCAGTTGATCCACTTTAGCCAATTCGATCTGATACCAACAGCTGAAAGATCATTGCTCCCTCCGCGCAACGAATTCGGGGGTGCTAGTAATGGAAGTAGCACTTCTTGTGCGGGACAGGATCCTTCACTCGGGGCCTCGCCCACACAAATATCCGGTTAAGAGACTAATCCCTTGGTTCTTCAAAAACCAAACCCGAAAAAACTTCCCCCTATCGGAAAGCACGGGCGATTCCACCAGGATAATTGTACTCTAACGTAGTCAGGGTCATTACTTACCAAACTGACCTGACCGAACGTGAGTGTCACTTGGTCAGATCAAGGAAGAAACTTGCACTTGGATCATAGAAACCAACGCTTTTTCCCCATCGAGAGGCACAGCCGTTGATTCTTTTTCTATAGAACAATTACTATCCGGGATTTTACTTCATCTATCATACTATAACAGAATTGAGTATTATTTTACGGATCCATCAGTCCAGCCTAACCCCATCCAGTACCACCCAACCACTGTAGTGATGGGATCCAATTAGGAATTTGGTTAGGTTTTGTCCCGCGTACTAGAGAAAAGAGTTCCCAGGTCCCCTAGCTAGATATTCATGCAAATTTAATGACAGTCATACCACTTACACACACACCCATACATTCAGCTATCTTTAAAACAATCATTTAATGAAACCATAGTGTCACCGATCATAATCCTCAAAATATCCGGTTGAATCTTTATTTCCAATCATTCTTCATCGGTGTATCTATGGCATCATTCGCAACCAGAACGCTCACCACCTGTCCAGTTAGAGACCTTTTCAATAGTTCCTAGCTCATAGTAATCGGCAATATATTCTCTTATAAAAATCAAGATGGAATATCCATTAAAGATCAACAATAAGATCAACCAACAGATCCATATAAAAGAGCCATGGACTCATCCGTTGATGAGGACCAGCAAGGTCAATCAACCAGATCCATGCCTGGTTTCAGAAAACCACTCTTACTCCTTGTTCTAATATCTTCCATGATGCACGTGTGGGTATCTTCAGCGACCCAGAGCTTGAGCACCGTATGGTCAGCACCCTCTAGGATCCTTCGCAGGTGACCTAGCGCTTCACTCATAGGCCGCTTCCGTGGTCCCTCATCCACCGTACTGGAAGCTCACCATTTAAATCAAACCGAGGCTGGTCAAGACCTCGGCCGACCTTGCTATGCGAGACGTCCTGCATTGACTCTCTATCAGCTGTTGCAACTTTATCACCATGACTTCATTCACAAGACGGTCAAAATGCTTCCCCAGCATTTTTGACATAAAACAGTCATTTAAAAACAGGTCATAAATACAATTCCTATAATGAACTCTCGTCTTTCACATTGTTTCACATCCGTCCACATTACTTAATCCATATCCAATTCACATGTATACCCATTCTCATCCAATTACATCATTTTCCATCTCATCACATCTTTCCTCATTTATTCTCATCACATGTCATCCACTCACATCAACCCATATTCACATCCCATCACACCTCATTCATTTCACATCTATCTCAATTTACATCACATCTCATTCATTCACATCCCGATTCACATCTCATTCATTCACTCACATCGATATCACATCCTTTCACATACACATCCACATCCATTCTTCCACATACACATCCGCATTCATTCTTCGACATACACATCCACATCCATTCTTCCACATACACATCTTATCACATCCTATTTTCATCTTATCACATCCTATCACATCCCCTACACATCTTATCACATCCATTCACATTCTATCACATTCCATACACCTCTTATCACATCCATTTACATTCTATCACATCTTATCGCATCCTATTTTCACCTTATCTCATCCATTCACATGCTATTCCCATTTAATAGCTTTTTCGAGGTTGATCTCTATAATGGGCCTTTTTTTAAATTTCTGCCAATTGCTTGGCCTAATTAAAGATTCTTTTTCTCGACGACTATATTCTCAATTTCTCAAATGAATTATATTCAATATTTCTCTTTTGAATAAAAGGATTCATGGGATCTACAAAAATCAATTCTACCCATATTTTCACTTTTGATAAATAATCATAAATTGAATTATACTAGAAATTCCTCTTCTTAGATCATTTAATTTCCTAGATCTCAAAACCATGGGAATTCCTCTTTTTGCATTTAATTAAATGCATTCCAATGTCATGGGTATTCCTCTTTTATCATCAAATATTTTTCATAAAGTAATTTCATCTAAAATAAATTACCCATTAATTCAATATGCTAGGAATTTCTCTTTTTCCATCTGAATGGTGGAATTCCAAATGTCATAGGAATTCCTGTTTTAACATTTAAATATTTCTCATAGATAAAATAAATTTATCTAAATTTCATCTTTGATTGGATCGATGAAATACATTGATTCAAAAGTTTTAGAGCACATGCATTGCATGCACACCCATGCATGCACACCCAATGAAGAGATGGGCAATTGTTTTTGGCTCCGGGCTCCTTTTTACATCTTGGGCATTGTTCTTCCCCATATCCAAATCTATTTGCATGGGCATTTGTCCACAGTGTTTTATGCATGATCAACCACATCAAACAAGATTTCTTTGGTGGGATAATGGGTGACTAGATTTTTGAGATCTTGAATCCCCATTGTTTCCTATCCCATATCAGGTTCCATCTATTATTGAGTTTGCAATGTAATGGAGGATCTTGAGAGGGGAGAGAGGGAATAGGTAGCAGGTTTTGTTTGGATTTCTAGGAGAAAGCCTTATAAGACATCGGGCCTTTGGAGAAAAACAATCCTCTCATTAGGCCATAAAAGCATTATGTCTTTAATTAAAAACAAATCCATTGCAGAGAGTCTGAATATTGTACATAGATCTCGATCTGATTTCCATCTGCCCTCTGTACTACACCACAGGTGACCTCAGGTTCGTATTCCCTTTCTGTGAAGTTTGTATGCATGTTTAAAATGATCTGCAGGGATATTACTCGCTACAATGGTGGAGAACCACACCGAATCCAGATGCAAAACATGTGCATGTTTTTTGGATTTATTATGTAGCTGCAATTCCTCTTTACATATGTTCCATGCTTTCCACATTGCTTGGATTAGGGGGCTGCCCTGCGGTTTTATTTTGAACATGCTGAAGAAAACTGTCAGCTCCTCTGGGAGTTTTTTCCATTTGCGGAAGTCTGCAATACTGTATTTATCTACATTTCTTTTGAGCAAGATGGCCTAGTTTTCATGGGGCAATAGGAAACTTTTGATGATCCATTTAGTTGCCATTCGATCCGCGAAATCCACAATATTGGGAATTCCGAGACCTCCATGATTTTTGGGTTTGTTGCGTACCTTCTAGGCTACTTTAGGGAGTTTCATCTCCTCGGCATTGCTTGACCACAGAAAATTCCTGCACATTTTTTCTAATTGTTTTAAATCAGAAGTCGATGGGTGCCAACAAGAAAGAAAGTATAATGTGGTTAGGAAAAGAATATGTTTGAGAACTAAGAATATGATGGGAAAGAAAGAATATGTGGTTGTGCTACATGCCTACCCAACATCTGAATTTGATCTGTAGTTTGTCCAAAATCCTTTGCCATCGTTGATGCATAGAGACCTCAAACCCCATTGGAATGCCTAGGAGTCTGAAGATTTGTCCCTCATTCAGAAGTTTGCATCCTTGATCAAAAAGCCACTGTGGTGAATCTGCCAACATGGTTCTAATTCCTATTTTAGAGTGGTTTATGATTGAACCTGAGGTACTAATTGATCCGGAGTCATTGTTGTGAATAAAACCCTTGGTATCATCTGCAAACTGCTGAAGGGATGCCCGTCCTTTGTTGTTTGGGAACTCGATTCCCCTTAGAAGGCCTTTCTCCATGGCATTTTGAACTAATCAACCTAGAGCATGAATAACAATTGCAAAAAGTAGCGGAGCTAGCGGGCACCCTTGCCTTATGGAGTGGCTTATTGTAAAGGGTTCAGTGAGATTCCCATTAACCATTACTCTTGCCTTTGCATTTCCAAACAGTACTTGCACGATATTTATGAAGTTGGGGCCCAGTCCTCTGGCTTTAAGGGATTGCAAGATAAAATCCCATTCAAGCCTATCAAAATAAACTCTTAGGTCACAATTGTAGAACTCATGCGCACTTGAAACACTTTTCAGATTGTCGATCAAGCATCATCATCATCATTATCATCAATTGCATTTGTCGATCAAGCATCATCATCATCATCATCAATTGCATGTGCCAATGCTGGGATCTCAAACATATGAAACACATGATAGCCAAAACTTCATTCGTAACACACATTGCTTGCCTTCACGCCCAAGCAGTGAGTGGAAGGAGTCATCTGAAGCAAAAGTAATGCTCATGTCCATGGTGTGGGTAATAGAACAATCATGTACTGGGTAATAGAAGGTTAGCTATGCTAACCTTCTCACTACCCACCTGCGCAGTGTGAAGGTTAAAACATGTGAAACTCAAGCTCGACCTGCCCAGAATGACAAAAACTACCACGAGATAATCGACAATTTATTAAAATCATATGCAACATTATCATTATTGCGCATATACCAATCAATGGCAGGTTTTCGGACCATTGCAGCACTAGGACATGGTAGCTGTGATAGCCTGTACCTCATCAATGGCAGCCCTGATTGATTCTAGGGCAACAGCAAAGCGGGCTGTCTTGTGGAGCTCGTGCAAGACAAGATACCATGGTATTGGCAACCATGTCATTCTGCATGGATTCTCCATGGTGTAAGATGGTCCCTCTGAAGGCCGGCGGGCCTACTTCCTACTTCTCTCCATAGTTCTTCATGATATCTTCTTCACCACCATGGCCTTTTGCTCTGCTTCTGAACACAGCCCCTATGATCTTCTCACTCTGTTCTTTCTCTTGTATCAAGCTTACAAGCTCATCTCATTCCAGCATTGCGCCTAATAGTACTGTGCTACCAAATCCATGGCTAGTCTTGACTCTTCTTCTCTTTCCTTACGTATGGCCATTAAATTGCTCTAAGGCGGCGCAGATGCCTTGCCATAGTTGCAGCAGAACCATATATATTAAACTGATATATATTCCTGCAGACAATATCTACATGGCTGTCCTCAGATTGCACACGGCCATTTTTTCTTCACACACAGACACACAATGAGTACGGGTCTGCATGACTCATGGCAGCGAACAACAAGCATAAGCATGTGATGAAAGGCAGCGCCGACAGGCGGCGGCGCCATCAGCGCAGTGGTAAGAATTCTTGGCTCTTAAGCTAGAGGTACTGGATTCGATTCCTACGTCTGACACCGTCTGTGTGCTCTGCAGGTTTTAATAATTTTAACATATGCTAGGCTTTACATTTTCATTCATTTGCAATTGTGGAGAGCGCGGAAATTATACACGTTTAGAACGCTACGCAGTTTTATATATTATTTATAAAGCTACGCATCTCACAATATGTCCGCATTATAATCTCCTCAACCCTAAACCCGTCACCTTGGGTGTTCAAGGATCATCACTATCAATCCAATCAGACTATGCAAGAAGAATACATCCATACTATGCAAGAAGAATACATGCTTTTACCCCATCTCAAGGGAAAAATATATATTCCAATAGACTACACATGCAAAACTAATTGGTATATTGATAGATTTAATGAAAGTCCAAAGATAATTATATTTTAAATAATGAAAAAGAGAAAGGATCCCAAATTAAAGAGACACTTACTTGATTAGATGCATTTCTTCGAGTTAATAAGATGATAGGAGGATTGCCCATGATCAGGAAAACCTTAATTCCACATACTACGGAGCATGAGAGTTTTGATGCTATAGAGCTTGCATTCTTGTAAATAAAGGGCCTAGAAGACTTTTTCTTTTTGATTTGAAAAGTAATTAAGGTATAAATTAAGATTTACATGCACATGGTTATGTGTCAATTTTAATTTGAGCTTGGACGCTTAGTGTTTGAGAGAAAATAAGAACAAAGGGTTGTATAGATTAAGTTTTACATGCACATAGTCATGAAACTTAACTTTGGCTTGGAGGTTAGATAGACATTAGTATTGCATTCAAACAATTATGTTCCGTATATATAAAGTAGATAGCTAGAGTAGAATGGGGTTAGAGATAAGATTAGATAGCTAGATTATAATGGGGTTAGATAGACATTACTATTGCATTAAAACAATTAAATGGCACATAAATTAGATAGCTAGATTAAAATGGGGATAGATAGAGGCCCATCATTTATACCTGAACAAATTTGTGACACTAGCATCGCTCTAACCACATATTGATTGGAGGTTGAGGAAAGAAAGGCACACATTTAGCTTTGAAACTAGAGTGAATCACGATGCATAGGAAACTTCCTATAATGGAAGTTGGGACAAACAATGTGCGGGGTCCTACATTGAGTGAGATAGAGACACCATCAATAAGCCTCACTGATCTCAAATATGGGGTGACGCGCCTGACTACACGACGATGGAACAAGATTCAACTCTGCTGATATTATTCCTCAAGGTTACACACGAATCTAAGAATCTACTAGCACGAGCTTCACATTCCTAAACCCTAGAGAGGTATCCACTCAAGATGTTGTTAACACAATCCTAGAGTATTAGGTACTTCACATTTCATAAAGGCACCGCCTATTGACTCCCTATGACTAACCAAACAACATTGCTCGTTAGTTTTATGCTGTTGGTCATAGCCATGGCAACCACGGTTGTAGTAGTCGTTCTTACAACAATGGCTCGAAGCCTAGTTAACATATCCATATCGTCTTTCTAGGGCTACAAACATAGGAACCTTCACCCAAAATATGCGCCCTCTACTTTGCCATTGTAACCTAGAGCAACGGGGGCATCCTTACAAATGACTAGACCAGGGGTGCCCTTGGCTCATATGTCATTGTAGTACCTATGGGAATTTTTGTATGACCCCCTACCTACTAGACTCAATTTACTCCTCTAGGACTCATGCCATTATGCCCACAAGTATTGTCCTTTGTACCATATGCTACCCCTTATGTAGTACCAATGCTTCCAGCAGCAAACAATCCTCCCAATTCATCCAGTAGTCTTTATATAAGCATTTGGGAGAGCAATGAATGAAAGTATAAGGCTAGTCATGAGAGAAAACAAGAAAAGGTAGCTGTAGGAAGGCTACATAAATCATGAAGCTCACGCATAAGTTTAATGGAGAGGGCGATCCTAAAAGACATCTGGAGATCTTTGATAAAGTTTGTGAGGCCTTAGGTTAGAGGGATGATCTTTTGCAAAGACCAATGCCTTTAGCCTTACATTAGATGGCAAGGCTGGTGATTGGTATGGGACCCTCAAAGTTAATTTTTAGGTATTAGGGCTAATTTTATGCTTTCTTAAGGAGACAAGGTCAATCAAAAGAGCTACTTGGAGCCTATAATTTGAGCTTTATAGCCCATCACTCCCCTAGAAAAATAGGGTCTAATGTTGTCATTCTCTCTCCTCTTCTCTTTCTAGCAAATGTGTAACTAAGGGGGGCCCAAAATGGATTTTTCTTCCCATTTAGCAAGTTTTATACTTTGAAACTAACCCCAGACCCATATATATGTAAAACATTCAATTTTAAACCTTGATTTCCCCCTAAAACCCACTCTGTCTCATCATTGAATGCCTCCACCTTTTTCTCCTTCATTTAATGCCTCCACTTCCCCACCAAATCAGACATCTCTTGTCACTTTCCATATCATCAATCTCGCAATCTACTCTTAACTCTCCCTTTCTCTCTCTCTATTGTGAGCTAATGGCATGCAAACACACTCTCTCCTCTCCCTCTCTCTCTCTCTCTCTCTCTCTCTCTCTCTCTCTCTCTCTCTCTTTCTCTCTCTCTCTCTCTCTCTCTCTCTCTCTCTCTCTCCTATGACTGCATCCTCCCTCTCTCTAATATCCACTCCTTGTGGAAAGTTATGGCATGCACTCACTCCCTGTAATCTCAACTCCTATTCCTCTCTCTCTCTCTCTCTCTCTCTCTCTCTCTCTCTCTCTCTCTCTCTCTCTCTCTCTACTGTGATCTTAGGGCCTTCCTCTTCTTTTCCACTATCAACTCCTTCTAAGCATGGCATTGCATGAAATCACTACATTGGATTGACGCAAGGTGGATTTCCATGTGCGGGTGTTGGAAGAGTATGCACATTTGGGCAAGGTTCATCTCACAGAACATGGGAGGAATGTACGTAGACAAGGGGGTCACACTTATGTGGATCTATGGGTTGTTGGGCATCTATACCCTCTCTACGATCAAGGAATGTGAAGCCTGTAATAGTAGATTCTTAGAATCTCGTGTAACCTTGAGGATGTTAAAATACATGGATCTAGGGCGGCTCAAGCAAATGAGTATAGTCATGATTAATGTAACTAATAAGATGATTAAGAAAATACACAAGGTATTAACAACATTAATCTATCTTGGAACCTAATTGATTTGCATCTATTGCACATACAGATCATCATGTGTATAATTAGTTACCATCCACCTTAGGTCATTTTAATCATGTGCAATTAGTAGGTGATTAGTGTGAGATTAGCATCATTGCCATGGAGAGCTTGGGACTTCCAAAATCTCAAATGGTATCAGAGCCTCCCCATAGCTCTCCTACCTATCTTCCCTCTTCTCATTAGTCTTCCCACAGCTCAATTAGCACTAATCATATCACTAATCACATCTTATCCATTTCTCCCACTTGTGGCCCAAATTTGACATGCTCTATTCTCTCAATCCTTTGCACCATTGCCTAAACCCTCTTAGCCACACATTTCTCAACCTATTGCTAACCTACACATCCAAGGGTTTGGCCAATTTATCCTCTACCTCCTGATTTTTGTGTTGCAAAAACCGACAGGCTGCTATCCACATTTTTTAATTCATTCTTTCTCTCTACTCACAATTGGGCTAATTCCTCTTAGGTTAAATTTAGCAATGTTGGAGCAAGCAAAAAAAACCAAATGCCAATAAGAAGGCAACAGTTGCTCTGCAAACTACTGAAAATTGGACTTTAGTAAAGTGCACCCCAGTAGCATCTGAGAGATGATTTTGGAAATCCCAATTGTGAAAGTGTGGATCCATGAGACCACATACATGCTTATGCGGAAGGGTCTTTGGGAGATCATTTTGACAGTGAAGAAGAATCAACCTCTACATCAATAAATCCTCAAAACAATCACAAGGCATTGGGTATAATCGCTCAAAATCTTGGTGATGAAGTGATTCATCACATTATAGGCATCAAAGAACCAAAGGCGACATGGGAGGAGCTGAACAAGATCTTCGGCACCAAATCAAAACACTCCAAAATCAACTTGCTCATGCAATTTTACAAAGCAAACAATAAAAGCATGGCCTCACACCAGCAAATTCAAGGCGGTAACACAACAACTCCATGCAATTAAGAAGAAAATTGATGAAGATGAAGCTATTGCTGTATTGCTTAATAGTGTGGATAAAGAGCCATATGACACCATTGTTTCAACACTTCAAAATGTGGATAAAACTCTATCATAAGTAGAGTCTTCTTTGTTAGAGTATGAAACAAAACACAAGCCACCCACTTCACACTCAGAGGAGAGACTGTACTCTTCACCACGAGGAAGATTCAAGAACAACAAAGCCACTACCTCAGGCACAAAGTTACCAAGGTGTTTTCATTGTGGAAAACTTGGTCATGTTATCAATGAGTGTCATAATGGGATAAGCCTAAACTTGTATGTAATCATTGTGGTAAAATTGGCCACCTAGATTAATGTGAAAATACTTCTACGTGACGCCACATTATGACTTCGGGGTTGTGTAATGGCACTAGCTCATGACGTGGGCGGGGTCGCAGCATGACACGATCCAAGAGGAGCGGGAGTGGGCTCACCACATAGCTCTTGGGGAGTGGGGTCATGGTGCTGCATGGCTTGGCAAGCGGATCACCACATGGCTTCTATTGGATGGCTGGAACTATGGTGACAAGGGTGCTGTAATACACCTGAATGGTGATGAAGAGCAGAGAGGGTTGCTATCCCGAGTGGTGCAAGCTCTCGTGAGACAAGGGTGCTGCAAAACATGAGGGGTGGTGAGGAGCAGAGAGGGGTGGTGAGGAGCAGAGAGGGATGCCATCTCGAGTTGTGTTTATGCTGGTGAAGATAATAAGAGAGGGATGCCCTTCTGATGTTCTGAGCAGAGAAGAGGGCAGATGATAGCATTGATCGCTACAAGGCCAGACTTGTTGTTTGCAAAGGGGTATGCCCAACAAAAGGGCATTGATTATGATGAGACCTTTGCACCCATCCCAAGGTGAACTGGTGGGGGCGGGGTTGTGGCATGGCATAGCATAGTCCGAGAGGCGGCCCGGGTTCACCCCATAGCTCGTACGGAGTGGCGTCACCCTTTTACACAGCTTGTCGGGGGGTCAGCGTACCGCTCCTAGTGGGGCGAGGTCATGGCATGGCATGGCCTAGCAGGGGGACCTTACCTCACGGCGGCGGGGGCGGGGTCACGACCCGACATGGCAAGGATCTAGGGTTGTGTGATAGCACGGCCCAAGGGGGGTTTTTTGTAGAGGTCCTTCCCAAAAAAGGGTGCGACATTATGGCTAGCTGTGGGAGACATCAAGGCATGTTTTCTTTGCATGTTTCTACCAAAGGGGAAATCTATCTAGACCCGAAGGGTGGTTGTTTTAGGTTGTGGAGCTACACTTACACTCAGGGATGTGAGTGCCAGGTATGTAAATTGAACTTAAGCGTACGAGACTGTTTGCGGAGGTAGACATGATGCAGGTCCCAGTCATGGATTGGTTGGGTTTGTCTCACGAAGGGTCAACCTAAGATGGCATCATAAGCGGCATTATGAAAGTCCATGACCACAAATGCGAGGTGGAATGTTATGTGTCACAGACTTTGGTCATGCACTAGGCCCATGGGTTTTGGAGAGTTCCTATCCGCAAGCTTGATCACCAATTTGGTGGAATAAAGGTATGATTGGCCCTAGTTTTCCCAGCATGTTTGTGTGAGGATGCTTACACCAACACCTCCATCCACGATGCCTTTGACCACATGTCTATTATAGGAAATGGAAATGTTGCATTTGTGTCATAACTTGCAAATTATTGTCCCAATGCATTGACGTGAATTGTTAGTGCACCTTTGGGTTGTGGGTGGTGGTGATAGAGTAAGTCTGGATAATGGGGATCAGATTCATCTCAGGAATCTAAGGGAGATTCCTCCTCCACATAAGCCAGCAGTTCGTGTTCCATCCAATCCCGAAGGTCATTCCATAAGTTTAGACTACCTTTTAACAAGGTTCCTATGCGTATGTGAATTTGGGAGTAGCTTACTTTTGCCTTTGGTGTGAACGCACCCTTAAGGTAAAAATGGTTTTTTGAGGTGTTTCATGCATGTAAAAATGACCCTAGTTAGTTTGGGAGATAGACCAAAAGCATCTCTAAACTTTTAGAAAATTTTGAATTTTTTTTAAAAAACGTTTTTTTTGGTACGGTTATACAGTGAACAGCCATGGCTTTAGTGTGGAACGGCTGTTTGAGTTTTATTTTTTTTTGGGTACGTCCGTATGCTCACAAGCGAACACCCATGGATTTAGTGTGGAGTGGTTGTTTGATTTTTTTTATTTTTTATTTTGGTATATAGCCGTATGCTCACAAGCAAACACCAATGGCTTTAATTTGGAACGGTTGCGGGCGGCAAGTGTGAAACGACCATTCGAATCTTTTTATTAAAAGTTTTTTTTTGGGTAGGTCATACGCTCACAAGCAAACGCCCATGGCTTTAGCGTGGAACGGTCGGTAAGTGTGGAACGGTTCTTTGAATTTTGAAAAAAATATATTTTAAAAAACAGTTTTTTTGGGTACGACCGTATGCTCACAGCAACCACCCCTAGATTTAGTGTGGAATGACCATTCAATTTTTTTTCTATTTTTTTTAAAGTTATTTTTTGAGTATGGCCATGTGCTTACAAGTGAACGCTGTGGCTTTAGGATGGAACAACCATGGCAAATGTGAAAGAGCGGTTGCAAGTTGGAATTTGAATTTGAATTTCAAATTGGAGGGAAGTGAGTGGGAGACAACTAAGACCCTCTCATTAATGCTAGGTAGGTAGGAAAGGGCTAAAGTTAGAGACTACCTCTAAATTAGTGGATTTTAACTAATTTAGAGGTACTTTAGCTTATCGAAAGATTAGTTTTCTTAATCCAAATGTTAATCACTCCTTAACCCTCTTCTTTGCCCTCAAATTAGTTTAAGCATGGGGATTTGATAGGTGGATTAGAAAAATTTATGCTAATCCAAAGGTGTGATTATCTTAAAAAAATTAACTAATTAGGTCACTAATTAATCCACTCAAAAGAGAAAAAAACTTGACAAAAGAGACCAAATTAGTACCAATTCTTACTAATTAGGGCATAATTGGACTGAACAAAGCATAGACTTGAGTCAAGACAAGTGTTTAGAACACTAATGCCACTCCAATTAGTCTAATTGCAAGCAATTAGGCTCACTTTTTTAGTTTTTTGCTCTCTTTAAGTTCACAATTAGTGAAAATTAAGAGATAGTTTATGGTTTTTTTTTTTGTTTTTTTGTTTGATTAGTGTTCTATCTATAGTAATGCTAGCCTACCTATGCAAAGGAATTAAGCAAAAAAAAGAGCTGAAAATTAACAAAAAGAGTCCAGGTTTAAACAAAACTCCTCTTGATTAGGCTCTTTAATCACCCAAATCACAAGTTTATTTACTCAAACAAGTGATAATCCTACTTTAAACACAAAGCTATACATGAATCTTAACCAAAACATTAAAATAACCAAACAAAACATCAAAATACAAAAAAAACTATATTCGAAAGAGCCTACCTGGCATCGGGCTATGGGGGCTCCGTTGGATTCGAATCAAAGATGGCGTACACAAGTAGCGGATGACACTTCCCAGAGGAAGTGCCAAAAATGTTAAGGAAACCCTACACTAACTGTGTCATGGGAAGTTGCCTATTCGCCGAGCTTGAGCATGGCTCACGAGCTCCACCATAGCCGCTTGTCACCGCCATTCTCCCATACTCGTTGTCACACCAAGGTGGTTAATCTACTCTAACGGGTGATGCAAGATTTCTCACAAAGATCACGTGGGATCTCCGTAGAAGTGGATTGCGTTGGTCACCGTGCCAAGGGTCCAAGGATTGGAACCATTGCATAGCCTTGCCTTCAAGGCTGAGTACAAGGAGATGGACTTTTGTTGCATCATCATATATTTCAAATGCTTGACAAATTTGGTTTAAGACCTCGATATGGAATATGGGGTCTCCAATTCCATGGAATTTTGGTAGAAGTTGAAATTTTTTACCCACATAGGTTTTGTATATGACGTTTATGGATGCAAGTGTTGTGACACTCCCCTTCCTAGAGCTTGTGCTAAGGTTGGAATGTCAAGTTGTGGCGTAAGGGGAGGTTGTGCAAGGGTGGGGGGTGGGAATAGATTCGTGTGGTAGATAGAGAAGAAGGTACATGAGTGTGCTGGAGGCATCTGTCCTTGTAAGGGTGCATGTATGGAGGGGGGCCACTAGACGAGGGCTCTTCAAAAATCGTTTTGCCCTCATGGCCAAACGTGTGTGTGGCATTGCAACCACATGTGAATGTGCAATGGGGACCGAGGTGCCGATGAATGGAATGGGAGCATCAGGGGCATGCAACCATGACCTAAAGGTATCCACGGTGTGCAGAGAAGCTTAGAAAAGCTTCAATGTGATGCGCGCGCGAGCCTGAAATAGGAGTTTTAGCTCACTTTTGCCTTGTGTGTGAACGTACCCTTAAGGTAAAAATTAGTCTTTTGGGGTGTTTCATGAATGTAAAAATGACCCTAGTGAGTTCAGGAGATGGACCAAAAGCACCTCTAAACTTTTAGAAAATTTTGATGTTTTTGTGAATTTTTTTTTTGGTACGGTCATACGCTCACAAGAAAACACCCATGGCTTTAGTATGGAACGACTGTTTGAATTTTTTTTTGGGGTGGAATGGTTGTTCGATTTTTTTTTTTGGTAGAGCCGTATGCTCACAAGAAAACGCCCATGGCTTTAATTTGGAACACCTGCGGCGGCGGCAAGTGTGAAATGACCATTCGAATCTTTTTATTAAAAGTTTTTTTCTGGGTAGGTCATACACTCACAAGCGAACGCCCGTGGCTTTATTGTGGAATGGCCGCAAGTGTGGATCAGTTTTTCAAATTTTTTGGATATTTTGTGTAACGCCTCCGCCTACGGCTGCGTCTTCCTCAAGCCGCCATAGCCTGGCATGGAGAAGAAGAGAGGGTGGAAGTCGGTTCACCTCCCAACCATATAATGACGAGTTAGGGTTTCTCGTTGGGTTTTATACCAAAACCCTGGCCTGTGTCCACACCTCCTAGCCCGGCCGCCCATCTTACTTAAGAGCCGTGCTAACTTAGATGTGTACACACATCGACCAAACCCTAACGCCCATTAACCCCTGAACCCAGCTAGCACTAATAATACTCTCGAGACTCCGAAAGCTATTAACTTATGCTAGGGTTCGACTTCCGTAGGACCATAGTCCTGACATTACTCCCCCCTTCGAAAAGAGTTTTCGTCCTCGAAAACAAAAGTGGGGAAACATTTCCTCATCACACTAATGTTTTCCCAAGTGGAGCCTTCCTCTGGACGGTCCTTCCACTTGATAAGAGCTTATTTTCGAACTTGGTGGCGAGTACGTAACATGTGGTAATCCAATACTCTTTCTGGTTCATGAGGCAGTATTGGGGGTTCCACATATTCTACCAAGAAAGAATCATCCACCGGCCTTTCATGACCCATAAGGCGTTTCCTCAAACGGCTTACGTGAAAGATGGGATGAACCTTGGAATGTGTTGGTAACTCAAGTTTATAGGCTACTGAGCCCACCTTCTTGAGTATCTTAAACGGTCCACAAAATCGGGGCGATAATTTTGGTACGGGACCCGTTTTTAAACTGGTGGAGTTTTCTGGTACCTTCAGAAACACCCAATCACCTTCTTGAAAGTGAAGTGGCCTACGTTTCTGGTCCGCAAACTTCTTGTAACGATATTGCTCTTGACGAACATTTAATTGTGCAAGGCGCAACATATCCATATGGTCTTGGATAAAATCCTTAACCTGACTGATTTTCTCATTCGCCAGTCCCACCGACACTGGTGAACGTGGCTGAAAACCATACATCAACATAAAAGGGCTAAAGCCTGTCGAGACATGCTTTGCACTATTGTAAGCAAACTCAAGAATAGGCAAATAAGACTCCCAATCAGATTGTTTTTTGCTGACATATGCCCTACGCATATCTTCCAGCACTTGATTAACCCGTTCAGTCTGACCATCTGTCTGCGGATGATCAGCTGTACTAAGATTCAACATAGTACCCAGCTTACTGAATACTGCTCGCCAAAAAATGGCTGTTAAACTTGCGATCGTGATCACTGACAATATTGGATGGTAAGCCATAAAGTCGGTAAACATTCTCCACGAAAAGGCGTCCCAATTCTGGAGTTGTAACTGTTTTCTTAGTAGGCACAAACCGACAAAGATGGTTAATCGATCCACGATTACCCAAATGGCATCATGTGCACGATTCGTTGTGGGCAAGCCCGTTATAAAATCCATAGAGATACTTTCCCACTTTCCGTCAGGAATCTCTAATGGATGCAGTAACCCGCCAGCTTTAAGACGTTCTGCTTTGTTCACTTGACACTTCTGACACTGCAGAACATAGTCACTAACATCCTTGTGAAGTCCAAGCCAATAGAAATGCTTTCTTACGAGAGCATACGTTTTGCGAATGCTCGCATGATCTACACTTGGACTATCATGACACTCAAAAAGAATTCGGCGCCTAGTGTCTAAGTCCAATGGAACACAAACTCTCCCCTTGTGGAGTAAGTATCCATCATCGATGGAAAAGTTTTTCCATCGCTGTAGTTCATCTTGTGATAAAGAAGAACCATGTGTGGAAGAACTGGGAACACTACCGTTTGAGTGAGAGGGACCCCGCATTTGAACATGATTCCACACCTTTGAGTATGTTGAATCCTGGTTGCATTTGCCTCGTAAAGATTCTAACAATTCGCTTTTCAACTCTGTGAATAGCAGCGAATTAATCTCCGGCATACGACTCAAAGCATCAGCTACAATATTGTAACGTCCTTTGCGATAGCGTAGCTTGCAATCATACTCCTGAAGGATCTCAGCCCATCTGGCCTTTCGACCCTGCAAATCTGTTTGGTTCATAAACCACTTTATGCTTTCGTGATAAAAAACAAGCTCGAATTGCGCACCATATAAGTAATGTCGCCATTTTTGTAAGGCATATATGATGGCAAAGAGCTCATGCTCGTAAGCTGAGTAGTTTTGTTGAGCACGATTGAGCTTCTTGCTCTCATAGGCAACAGGATGACCATCTTGAATGAGAACCGCACCCACTGCCTTAGCACTGGCATCCGTTTCAATCACAAATGGTTTTTGAGGATCCACAATTGCCAAGATGGGAGCCGTAGCCAAAGCAACTTTAAGCTTATCAAAGCTACGTTGTTGCTCCTCACGCCATTGAAAGGTAATTGCCGCACCTTTCAATTGATCAGTCATGGGAGCGGCAATCTTTGCATAACCGTTCACATATTTGCGATAAAATCCTGCCATTCCCAAGAAGATTTGAAGTTCTTCCTTACTTCGAGGTGTTGGCCATCGCATAATAGCATCAACCTTACTAGCATCCATAGCAATTCCATCTGCAGAAATTACATGACCTAGGTATTGTATGCTATCCTTGAGAAATTCGACTTACTTTCTTTCGCGTAAAGTGCATTCTCGCGTAGTAACTGAAAAACTTTTCGTAAGTGTTCCAAATGCTCTTCTAAAGTCGAACTATAGACCAAAATGTCATCAAGAAAGACAATGACAAATTTGCCTAAGTACGGCCTTAGTACGCTATCCATAAGCGTCATAAACGTTGCCGGGGCATTAGTAAGCCCAAACGGCATAACCAAAAACTCATAGTGTCCAAAGCGAGTCCGGAACACAGTCTTGGTTATATCATCAGCGTTAATACGCACTTGATGATATCCTGAACGTAAATCAATTTTAGAAAAATACTTCACACCTTTGAGTTGATCAAACAACTCATCTATCTTAGGTAGCGGGTATTTGTTCTTAATGGTTACCGCATTCAAGGAGCGATAATCCACACACATGCGCATGGATCCATCCTTTTTCTTCACCAAAAGAATGGGCGATGCCCATGGTGAAGCACTATGGCGAATGAAGCCCTTACTAAGGTAATCAGCAAGCTGACGTTCCACCTCAGCTGCTTCAGTCGCACTAAGCCTGTACGACGGCTTACTAATTGGTTTGGTGCCCGGAACGACATCAATGCGATGAGGCAAAGCTCGTTCGGGTGGCAAACCCTCTGGTAAATCATTAGGAAAAATATCTTTAAATTCTTGTAACAGTTGTTGCAAAGACAAAGCATTAACTGGTTGCTTAAGATTATTTAAAGAGATTTTAGAAGAAGGTAAAGAGAAAGAAGGCATCGCTGAGGAAGATTCATTTGAAGAAGAAACATCATGCACATCAAACCCACTAGTTTGAGACACACAATAACAAAAATAGACTTCTTCTATTTGATTACTATGCTCCGAAAAAGAGAGTTCGGCATTACATATGAGTGGTGTTGGGGGTACATCACGTTCCCCAATAAGTAAAACATGCTTACCATTGGCCTCAAACGTAAACGTATTATGTTCATAACTCCTTTTGAGTGATGACCCTAACCCATACAACCACTCCCGTCCTAAGATGACATCTGCACGAGACATGTTCATCACTTGGAAGTCAAGAACCATAGTGTGTTCTTGCACAAACACAGGCACTTGCCGTACGAGAGTATCCCACACATCGTGATCATCCCCCTGAATGAATGGTGGACACCACATAACGATGAGAACTCTTTGTCTCTGGCAACTTTAATTTCTTAACTAATGCATAGTTCAAGAAATTGTGCGTGGCACCATCATCAATGAGAATACGTACTCGATGACCATAAATGGAGCCATGCATACAGACCAAATCGTGTGGTCCAACTGTCTCTTGCCACATAGATGCAGTGAGATTACACTCATGCAACTCGGCAGTGTGCGAAACCTCTACCGCAGAATACTTAGGATCAGCATCCAAGGGAAGCGTTTGCACCATGTGTACAGCCTTCTCCTTGACCTTATCCTTATTCTTGCGAGGCAACTGTGGACAATTTTTCTTCTCATGATCACTACCTAAGCAATCATAACATAGTTTCTCCTTCTTGGCCCGTTCATAGTCTTGTGGAGACAACGGACCACTTGACCCTTTAGACTTCTTTGTGTTTTCAGTAGAATTGCTGGCAAGTTTACGCTTATTAGCATTAAATTACGAGCCACTGAATTTGGCCGGTCTATCCATGCCCTTCTTATCCATGGTGTCATCAAAGATAAGGGCACTTTGGATAGCCGCTTCCAAAGTTTTAGGATACTGGGTTTTAACCTTTGCCTGATATTCTTTATCAAGGCCTCTAACAAACCCACAAACCTTTTGAAAGTCGTCCAAACCATCTAGCTTGAGAATGACTTCACGGTATTTGGACACATACTGATTAAGTGTAAGACCTTCCATCTTGCACTTGTCCCAGGCTGTCCAACTCCGATCTTTCTCGTTTTGCAATAAGAACTCCTTTTTAAAAGCTGCCGCAAACTCCTCCCAAGTCTTAGGGCGAGTTTCAATAGGTAGACTCATCCACCACTTGTAGGCTTTACCTTCAAGTGTGAGACTCGTCTCAGTGACCATAACAGCAGCGGGAGTGCGGCGTAAGCGATGCAAGTCCGTCCACTTGTGTAAAAATGTATGGACCACATCCTTGTTACGATCGCGCTCCTCTCCCTTAAACACAGGCGGCTTCACGTTTTTCAACATAGCCCCTTCCTGCGTTGCAGATGGTGCAATAGATTCTACTATAGGATTTGGAACAAGAGGAGACATAACTATCAGAATAGGCCCTCCACTTGCCGTCGATCCACTTGCAAAACGTGCCATAAATTCAGTAAAAAGCGTGCTCATGTTTGTGAGATTGGTATTGACATTTGTTATAGTGTGCTTAAGTGCAACTACCCTTGAAGTGAGATGCCCAAACTCTAACGTGTCTACCAAACCATAATCATCTATTGGACTCGCACCCCCTTCGGCATCGGTCATGTTGTCATCCCGATCAGGCGCAACGGCCTGTCGTGAATCACCCACACCACCACCCAAAGGGTGTGCCTCACTAACATCATGCATATCATTCTCAAAATCGAAGTGAACATGAGACGGTTCCGCTGAGGCCATGGTATGCACGTGCTTACAAATAGAGAACGGATTACCTTCAAAAGTGAACTCCAATTGAAGCGTCGTAGAAGAATTCCTCTTGCATGCACGGAAATCGAGAAGAAATCACCACTCGAGTCGTCAATCAACACATGCATGCAAAAAAGTGTGTTGCATGTAGCATGTCGTTGAAGATCCGTCCACCAAAAACTTCCAAACTTGGAGCATAGAAAACTCCTCTCACAAATTGAAAGAAGGAAAGTTGAAGGTGAAAAGGTCACTTTCCTTGTAGTTTGTCACTTTCCTTGTAGTTTGTGTCCTCCCTTGAAAGAATAAGTAGAGCTCTTTTGAAGAGAAGAACAACACAAGTGAAAAGGTGAAGTGGCTAGCACACTTGCCTTGGAGCTTGAGGTGGTGGGTTCAAAACCCCACTCCTTGGATGGTGAAGCCTCCCCCTTGTGCCACTCAAGTAAGGGAGAATTCTCGCGTGCTCGCCAACAACGGCGCGCCAACGATCGCTCACCGATCGCCTTCTAGGACTGTCGGTCTGCCTTGGTCGCCGCCTTAGGCATCCGCTGTGGTGGCCGTACGGACGACGGGTAGGCGGCGGCGACGCTCGCTGTGGGCTGTTCACGCAGGCGCGCGTAGGCTGCGGCTACGCTCGTGCAGGTCATCGTACGGTCGGCGACTGCGCTCGTTTCTTTTGCTGCAGCGTTGAGCTCTTTCTCGTGCAGGTCACACCGGCCGCTCCGCTGGCTTTGATACCAGTGTAACGCCTCCTCTACGGCTGCGTCTTCCTCAAGCCACCATAGCCTGGCGTGGAGAAGAAGAGAGGGTGGAAGTCGGTTCACCTCCCAACCATATAATGACGAGTTAGGGTTTCTCGTTGGGTTTTATACCAAAACCCTAGCCTGTGTCCACACCTCCTAGCCCGGCCGCCCATCTTACTTAAGAGCCGTGCTAACTTAGATGTGTACACACATCGACCAAACCCTAACGCCCATTAACCCCTGAACCCCGCTAGCACTAATAATACTCTCGAGACTTCGAAAGCTATTAACTTATGCTAGGGTTCGTCGACTTCCGTAGGACCATAGTCCTGACATTTTGTTTTTGGTACGACAGTATGCTCACAGCGAACACCCCTGGTTTTAGTGTGGAAAGCCTGTTCAATTTTTTTTTATTTTTTTTTGAAAAAAAGTTTTTTTTTAGTACGGCCATATGCTTGCAAGTGAACCCCTGTGGCTTTAGGATGGAGCAGCCATGGCAAACGTGAAACAGTCATGGCAAGTTGAAATTTGAATTTGAATTTCAAATTAGAGGGAAGTGAGTGGGAGACAACTAAGACCCTCTCATTAATGCTAGGTAGGTGGGAAAGGACTAAAGTTAGAGACTACCTCTAAATTAGTGGATTTCAACTAATTTGGACGTACTCTAGATTAATGTTCACGCAGGCGCGCGTAGGCTGCGGCTACGCTCGTGCAGGCCACCGTACGGGCGGCGGCAACGCTCGTTTCTTTTGCTGCAGCGTTGAGCTCTTTCTCGTGCAGGTCACGCCGGCTGCCGCCGCCGCTGGCTCTGATACCAGTGTAACGCCTCCGCTAACGGCTGCGTCTTCCTAAAGCCGCCATAGCCTGGCGTGGAGAAGAAGAGAGGGTGGAAGTCGGTTCACCTCCCAACCATATAATGACGAGTTAGGGTTTCTCGTTGGGTTTTATACCAAAACCCTGGCCTGTGTCCACACCTCCTAGCCCGGCCGCCCATCTTACTTAAGAGCCGTGCTAACTTAGATGTGTACACACATCGACCAAACCCTAATGCCCATTAACCCCTGAACCCCGCTAACACTAATAATACTCTCGAGACTCCGAAAGCTATTAACTTATGCTAGGGTTCGACTTCCATAGGACCATAGTCCTGACATTTTGTTTTTGGTACGAGAGTACGCTCACAGCGAACACCCCTGGTTTTAGTGTGGAAAGCATGTTCAATTTTTTTTATTTTTTTTGAAAAAAAAGTTTTTTTTTAGTACGGCCATATGCTTGCAAGTGAACCCCTATGGCTTTAGGATGGAGCAGCCATGGCAAATGTGAAACAGTTATGGCAAGTTGAAATTTGAATTTGAATTTCAAATTAGAGGGAAGTGAGTGGGAGACAACTAAGACCCTCTCATTAATGCTAGGTAGGTGGGAAAGGACTAAAGTTAGAGACTACCTCTAAATTAGTGGATTTCAACTAATTTGGACGTACTCTAGATTAATGAAAGATTAGTTTTTTTAATCCCAATGTTAATCACTCCTTAACAAGGCTCTTCTTTGCCCTCAATTACTCCTAATTGTTGGTGAGGAGTTTAAGCATGGGGATTTGATAGGTGGATTAGCAATATTTATGCTAATACAAAGGTGTGATTATCCGAAAATAATTTAACTAATTAGGTCACTAATTAATCCACTCAAAATTAAAAAAAATTAGGTCACTAATTAATCCACTTAGAATTAAAAAAATTAGACAAAAGAGACCAAATTAGTGCCAATTCTTGCTAATTAGGGCCTAATGAACAAAGCATAAATTTGAGTCAAGGTAAGTGTTTAGAAACTAATGCCACTCCAATTAGTCTAATTACAAGCAATTAGACTAACTTTTTTAGTTTTTTGCTCTCTTTAAGTTCACTTATCATACTAACCAGTATGTTAGTGATAATTAGTAAAAATTAAGGGATAGTTTATGGTTTTTTTGTAGTTTTTTTGTTTGATTAGTGTTCTATCTAGTAATGCTAGCCTACCTATGCAAAGGAATTAAGCAAATAATAAATAAAATTAAGCTAAAAATTAACACAAACAGTCTAGGTTTAAGCAAAATCCCTCTTGATTAGGCTCTCTAATCACCCAAATCACAAGTTTCTTTACTGAAACAAGTGATAATCATACTCTAAACACAAAGCTATACATAAATCTTAACAAAAATATTCAAACAACCAAACAAAACATTAAAATGTTAAAAAAAAATAAAAACTATATGCAAAAGAGCGGACTATGGGGGCTCCGTTGGATTCGAATCAAAGATGGTGTAGACAAGTAGTGGATGGCGCTTCCTAGAAGCGGTGCCAACAATGTTAAGGAAACCCTACACTAACCGTGTCGTGGGAAGTTTCCTATCCGCCGAGCATGGCTCACGAGCTCCACGGTAGCCGCTTGTTACCGCCGTTCTCCCTACTCGTTTTGTCACACCAAGGCAGTTACTCTAATCCAACTGGTGATGCAAGATTTCTCACAAAGATCAGTGGGATCTCCGCAGAAGTGGATTGCATTCGTCAGCCTAATCACTCAAGAGAGAGACAGAGAGATAGGAAGCAAGAGGGAATAAGTGATTAGTACTAATCACTCCCAAACCCTAACCTATAAGCACACCACGCATGCTAGATTAGAGTTACAAGAGAGAGGGAGAGAGAGAACGCTCCACTTCTATTGCACAAATGGGAGAATGAGTTACAAACAAGAGAAATTGGCTTTTATAGTTCAGGGCCTTTTCCCACTAGGCCGCTCGGGAGTAAGTGACCCAAGCACCCAAAACATAGTTACAAGGCTTTTCTCTTTGGTTTGGCAAACCGACCAAGATCCTGTTGTCTATTCTTTGAAGCTCAATACTTCGGAGCGTGTTTAGGGCATTTCCCTCATCAAATGATGGGATTTACAATATAGCACGGGCGTCCATTACTACATAAGTGTACGAACATAGCTGTCATAGGAATGTGTTAAACGAATAGGTGGTTAGCAGCAGCGGCGTTTTAGGAGAGAGTCTCAGTTTCTAGATTGCCACTAATGAGCACTGCTAATTTCACTAATGGGCAATGGATTTTTTCTACTGTCGTCGTCGTTGTTGTGGCAATGAAGTCTTGGGTAGTTTTTTATCACAACAGTTCTAGATGGTGTTGTGTGTTTTTTATGAACCCTAAATAAGTTTTGGCTAGGTTTAATATCTCTGACAGTGATCATCAAGGGATGAAAGTTGGTTCCAAGACATGGTTCAGAAAAACAATTCATTGTGCGTGTGATCGAAGCAAGGGCCAATATATACAATAACATCGTATAACAATTGAGCATATCCGGACATATGGGCTTCATGAGGCATTGGCATGACCAAGTGCAGATGATAACATGGAGAAGAAACATAGGAGAGTGCTAGGTTACATGCCACACCATTCAGTGACATCGGGTAGAGTGAGGAAGGTGGAAAGGCTTCATATGGAAAGCATAGCTGAGACTCATCTTCGCCAACCAATGAATGATGTGCCTCCACCATTGCTACATGGGGAGGAAGAGAATATCATCATGGAAGACATAGTGAATGACTTCTTTGGACGAGAGGTCATAGATGATAGTGAGCAAGCTCCAATGTTACAAGAGGACAAAACCTTGAGTAGAGAGGCAAGCACCCCTTTGTATATGAGGGATGTTCATACTGCACACTATGAGAAAACTTGGAGCTATTAAATTTGCAAACAACTTATGCATGGAGTGATGCAAGTGTCACCAGTCTTCTTTGGTACAATCGCCTCATTCTATTCTCTCGAATATAAAATGTTTCATGTTCTATATACTCTCATTTCTAATAATTTGACGTATGATTTCTTATGTTATGTAGTAGTCTTCTCAAGAATATTTTGCCCCCTCAAAATCTATTGCCAAACTCATGAGATGGATGTCTTAAAATTCTCTCTATGCTAGGTATGGATTACACAAAAATACACGCATGTCCCAATTATTGCATGCTATTTAGAGGGGTTAATAACGATGCAACACAATGTCTACAATGTAGGGAGATCCACTATAGGGATAATTTGCAAGGAGATAAAGTTTCCCGAAAGGTTTTGAGACACTTCCTTATCATTCCTTGCATCCAACACGTTTAAATGTAAGGGGATTGCAGAATGCATGACATGGCATGTTACTCATCGCTCAATCGATGGCATAATGAGGATCGTATAGCTGATTCACCGACATGCCAACATGTGGAGAATCAATGGCCAGAGTTTAAAGATGAGCCTTGTCACTTACGCCTTGGCTTGGGCATGGATGGTGTTAACCCATTTGGCTTCATGTCCACCTCATGGTCTACTTGGCCTATTATATTGGTGAATTAAAACCTCCTTCCTTGGGTGGCAATCAAGAAATGTCATATTACGCTTGCTATCCTTCTACAGGCAAGTATAAGGTGGCAAACATGGATCTGTACCTCGAGCCTTTGATTGAGTACATTGAGACACTATGGCGAGGTATCAAAGTACATGTCCTTTCAAGGCCAATAAATAGGCGTGAGGGAGAGTTGAAAGGAGTTTTGCTTTTGACGATGCGTTTATATCTCTACCTCTCAATCATCTCAATTTTAAAATAGTTTTGACAACCTTTGGACATCATACATGTTAGATTTGTGGACCATCACTTGTTTCAAAAAGACCCTCTACACTTAAGAAGGTGGTGTATGACAAACATCATCAATTTCTCCCTCCTTCACATCCCTAGTATGTTCCGCATGAGGGGTCTCACCACTTGTGATGAGAGGTACAGATTGGTTTGAGGCATGGAAAAGAACCCCTAATCCACCACACCCGCCGATGGGATGTCTAGACACTCAATCTTCTTTTGACTTCCATATTGGTGTGACATGAAGATAAATAATCTCTTAGATCCCATGCATATCTTCAAGAATGTAGACAAATATTTGGGACCATTTAACTGGTAAAAGAATACAAAGGGTACAAAACATTGGCTGCCTTCAAAGTGCATGTTGACCAATTGAAGGTGAGAGTGACAACATGGTCCTACCAAAGGCACCATGGGTATTAACCAAGAAGGAGCACAATAAGGTGAAAAGTGTGATTGCCTCTTTTCGTAAACCAACGAGAGTAATGCATTCATTGAAGGGTGCCTTCACAAATACCAAAAAGGAAGGAGAGGTACAATTATATGGCCTCAAGACACATGATTGGCACAAGATATTATAGGTATATAAATATTTGATTATTCTTTTTCTTTTCATGGTGCATAATTTGTAGGCTCATATACTAACTTCCATGTTTTTTCTATGCATAGTTTATTCTTCCAAATGCTATAGTTGGGTGTGGAGACAAGAAGATGAGAGACGATATTTACAAAATGGGAAGATTCGTGAGGTATGAATCTTCTCTTCAATTCACTAGCTAAGTTATCTTGAAGAATTGGTATCCTCATGCGCTCACAAATTATGTATTGGTAAATAGTACACCATGATGTCTATGTATGTAGGTACATATCCTTAAAGTAGGTAGATCCTACATCCATTGAGATGGTTCGTCTCATGTATATACCTTGTTTAATGCACTATACTAAATGTCATGCTTTTGTCTAATGTTAGTACAAACTATATAATGCAATATGGTCATAGGGAGAGCACTTTTGCACGGAGCATGTGGATTCTAAAAGAAACACATTTGATTTGTGGTGTGATGGAAACTTTTGAGCAAGAGAGTCGAGCTAGTAGATATCATACCAATGTCATAGAGGACAATCTTGAGCATTATAAAATTATTCAAGATATTCTTGAGGTTGGATTTAGAGCATTTAGTCTATTCATCTTTGATGTCAAATGGTTCAAGGTGGTATATAGGTGGTTGCAAGATGAGGTTATCTAGTTTCATGTAGTGGGCGCCCTTGGCTTTAGCCAGAAAACAGGCATTTTTTCAAGAAGAATAGCCAATCTCTCCTAGTTAGCTACCTAGTTAGCCAAGGAGTTTCACTTCAAGGTCTTCTAATGAAACGTCATATGCAAAGTTGGGCACCTAAAACTATAATCTGATCGAATATCCAATATTTGCAAATCCCCTTTTCTTTGGGAATCAAAATTGTATATACAGGCCCTATCAGAGGTTTAGACAAGTACAGTGAATGTGAGTAAATTGCCTATAACTTTTACATTATTGCTCATATGATGTTTCCACTTTGCATATCACAAATACAAATAACATAGAGCTTAACTTGATTTATCGAGTAATTTTTTATGTGTTCTACTATTTTCTATATTATTTAAAAGGTATTAGAATTGTTACAAAACATACTATTTTGTCCTCCCACCGCATTTACCATTTAAAATGCTCAAATTGTATGGATCTAGTGATGATTAGACTGGGAAAGATTAGTATAATGTGGGTATAAGGTAAAATTACAAATCTAACGGTTGGATTTTTATAGATTTACTTTGGAAAATTTATTATGACTGTTAGAGGCCCATTAAATCGATTATAATTTAATTCAAGAAAATTAAATATTGAATCTTTCAATCTAAAAACTCTAGGGATCAATATGCTTGTTGCCATGAATTTATTAAAAAAATTAGCTTAATTTGAGTATGGGAAGGTCCATTTTCAATCCTCCCAACTGAAAATTCCCATATTGTGTCCACTCTCCCCTTTTCAAGTCTAAAACCAATCCTAGTTAGGTTTGGAAATCTAGGCTTGGTAAACGTCAAAGCTTAGATATCATTCCATGTGTGAGGTTTGGGTAGGCACAAATCTTATAGATGCATGCCACTTTATGTCCACATCAGCTTTGAGAGGATCCACATAAGCAGCTTGCCACCTCACCTTGCCACCTCCACCCTCCATGTCAACATGGTCAACCTAGTTGAGTCCCCACCTCATCATCCTAGTCATCATTAATGCCACATCTTCTTACCACCTGTGCATGCCACCTCACACTTGGTGACATGGCATGCCACATCAACCATAATAGTGCCACATGTTAAGAGAATGCCATGTGTCATGCACGCATGTGACACGTGGCACCTCCTTTCCACCTCCCCTTTTTTTAAAAAAAATATTTTTAAAAAAGTTAATTTAGTAATTTAGAGAAATAAAATATAAAATTTTAAATAATAAAATATATATAACTTATTAAATAAAAGAATTTGATATCACTAATTTTAAAGGATTATATTTTAGAATTAGATCAATAATATTATTTTTAAAGTTCATGTTATTCAATTTAATAAAATAAATTTTTAAGTTTAATATTTCTTGAAAATATTTTGTGTAGAATAAACCTTTGAATAAAATTTGAAAAAAATACATTATTTAAAAAATATAATTATATAATTATAAAATAAAAGATATATTTATATATCTAGTAATGATAAATATTTAGACTTGTTAATAAATAATATTAATAATATTAATTTTTAAGTGGATAATAGTTTATCTTTAATTATCTTTATGTTTATCTTAATTATCCAATCAATCTTAGATAGGAAATCCAATGAGATTTGAATTGGTTAACCTATTTTTCCTATATAATCACACATCTCTAGTACTATCCCACACTTATCTCTAGTACGATCCCATCATTGAGCCTTCATAATTTTTTCTCTCTTAGTTTCCTTGAGAATGGGTTCTCAAAGTCATAGGAGTCGGAAACGTGATAGGACTAGACGTCCCCCCGTCCACCAAGTTCAAGAGGAGGAGAGGAAAAGGGTAGCTCGTGAGAGAAAGAGAGTGTGGAGAGCACGTCAATGAGCAACACCTTCCTTCCGTTGGCGATGAACCAAGCCTTGCTCCTCCTCTTCCAATTCCTCTCCCTCTGCCCTCTTCCCCCCCACTACCTGTTAGTTTAGATAATCCACATGAACCCGCCCTTCCTGAGTCCCCTTCTCTTCTACAAGAACCCACCCCCTCCTTTGGGCACCCATCGTGTGGATAGGAAAGAACTATCAAAGTCAGGGGCACATCGTCGTGCCCATGCAATCTTCCATTCCTATTTCAAAGACCTCACGCCTTCATCACATGCATGTGTGCTTGATGCTTTGATCGATCTGCCGCCCAACATGGCCAAATGCAGGGCGCTTTCCAACATTGGAGGTCGAAGAGAGAGGAGAGTTGGCATGGCGGTGCTACAAAGTGTTTGTCATTCCTATATAGTTAACAAGAGGAGGAACTCTGCGGATGCTTTGGCTGCTCGACGGGCTATTGTGGCAGCCATAATTAGCTCCCAAATGAATGCTAAGGTGAGTTCCACATCTCGCATCCTTTCCATAGCACCACACGCACTTAGCGTTGGGTCTATTAGACAACAAAGTTTAGATGCCAATGAGATTGGTGCTTTTTGGGCGAGTAGTGGTCGTGTAGCTAGGCATGATCGCCTACTAGATGAAACCACTAGAGCCTTAATAGAAAGTTTTTGGGAGGAGAATTATCATGCCTCACCAGTTTTCAAGAAAGCTTTGCGTGTAAGAGAGTGACAAGAGGAGTGTTCATTGAGCACGGTGCTTACTTTCTTGAAATGACCCAAACTAAGTTGTATTCTCAGTTTGTGGCTTCGTATCCAGAGCTTAAAATTGGTCAAAGGTCATTTGAGGGGTGTAAGCCTTGGTTTGTGAGGTACTCACGTCAGTGTGACACATGTTGTTGTCGCTACCATGTTGAGTTCAAACTTTTTTATGATGTGTTCCATTCTCTTAGTGGGCATAGAGAGTTGCCTCGTAGTCCTCGTGATTTCATCCACTCTCTTTGGTGTGCATGCACGGAGGATGCCCAGTTCCATAGGATGCCTTGTGTGGAGAGTAATTGCACATCATGTGGTTCACTTCCATAGGATGCCTTGTGTGGAGAGTAATTGCACATCATGTGGTTCACTTGCACATCTACAGATGGTAGATCTTGATGATGCAAGCGACCAAGAGATAGTGCCATGGCAACATTATGAGTATGTGACACACCAGCTCCAGAGTGGTGGACAGTCCAGGAAGTTGCAGCTCATGGACAAACATACACCACGTTGTCACTTCACAGCCACATTTAAGGAGTAGCTCTACCCCTATATATGGCGTAGTCATTGTGCCAAGTGGCAGGATTGTCAGTTCCGATCATGCCTGGCAGAGTTTCCTATTGGTGTGGTCGTCTCTGTGATTGATTTCGCAAAGAACTACACCTTCACACCTTTTCAATAGATACAATCTGAGTATTACTTCTCAGAGCAAGTAATGGTTATATTTCATAATATTTATTTCGTGTTTGAGCTATATTACTTATTTGATTTTTTGTGTCCTAATCATCTGTATTGCTTACCTCACCAGGTTGCTATTATGGTTGACATTAGCTATCGATATGCTGAGGCTCATGTAGATGGGATAGTGAGTATCCCCCCGAGACCCGTGTCATTATTCGAGAGTATCATTTCTATATCAGTGATGATCGTTCACACATAATGCATATTTTGTGCAACACTGTTTTCGTCTCCATGATGATTTTTTATGAGATTGTGGGTCATACGTGGCGAGCGATGGGTTTGGTCGGATGGTTGTGGTGCCTAGTTCAAGTCATCACGACAATTCTATTGGCTCTACAGGTAGTACTTATGGTTCTCTTATATTTGCAACAATTAAACTAAATTCACTAGAACATCTTACAGAAAACAATAACTAAGACTTTGTTTTATGGATTTATAGGTGGCATGTGTAGTCTAGTATCCCAGTGATTTGGTCATTCTTTGAGACTTGTCTCACGGGAAGGGAGAGCATGATGGTGCGGGCGCGTGTGTGAAACATGCCCTAAGGCATCATCAGCTGCGACAGAGAGACTTGAGAAATCCACACTGGGGGCTAATTACCAATCCAAACATGCTCAAATTCTAACCAAACTTTGCAAGCATGTGGGGGTGGGCCCCTTCCACATGCTTGCAAAGTTTGCTTCCCATTGGAGCATGTTTGGGTACGATGATATGGGGAAGGCCCGGATTTTCCATGGCCTCTTAAGCACCAAGAGACTTGAAAACTCTGCACTGGGCGCTAATTACTAACTCGAACATGTTCCGATCATGACCAATTTTTGCAAGCATGTGGGAGGGGCCCACATCCACATGCTTGGAAAGTTTGGTCCCACCCATTAGAGCATGTTTAGGTACAATGGTATGGGGAAGGCCCGGATTTTCCATGGCCTCAAGAGCACCAAGAGACTTGAAAAATCCACATTGGGCACTCATTATTATAAATCGAAGCATGCTCCGATTGTGACCAAACTTTACAAGCATGTGGGGGTGGGCCCCTCCCACACGCTTCTAAAGTTTGGGGTGGGCCCCTCCCAAATGCTTGCAAAGTTTGGTTCCCATCGAAGCATGTTTGGGTACGATGGTATGGGGAAGGCCCGGATTTTCCATGGCCTCAAGAGCACCAAGAGACTTGAAAAATCCACACTGGGCACTAATTACCAATTCAAACTTGCTCCGGTTGTGACCAAACTTTGCAAGCATGTGGGAAGGGCCCACTCCCACATGCTTGCAAAGTTTGGTCCCCATCGGAGCATGTTTGGGTATGATGGTATGGGTAAGGCCAAGACTTTCCATGGTCGCTTAAGCACCAAGAGACTTGAAAAATCCGCATTGGGCACTAATTTTCAATCCAAACATGCTCCAATTGTGACCAAACTTTGCAAGCATCGGACCATGTTTGGGTACGATGGTATGGGGAAGGCCCCGATTTTCCATGGCCTCGTAAGCACCAAGAGACTTGAAAAATCCGCACTGGGCGCAAATTACTAACCAGACCACCCGATCATGACCAAACTTTGGAAGCATGTGAGAGGGGCCCACCCCACATGCTTGCAAAGTTTGTCCCCATCGGAGCATGTTTGGGTACGATGGTATGGGGAAGGCCCGGATTTTCCATGGTCTCAAGAGCACCAAGAGACTTGAAAAATCCACACTCGTGGACGGTAATTACCAATTCAAACATGCTCCGGTTGTGACCAAACTTTGCAAGCATGTGGGAGGGGCCCACTCCCACATGCTTGCAAAGTTTGGTCCCCATCGGAGCATGTTTGGGTACAATGGTATGGGGAAGGCCCGGGTTTTCCATGTCCTCTTAAGCACCAAGAGACTGAAAAATCTGTATTGAGCACTAATTTTCAATCCAAACATGCTCCGATTGTGACCACACCTTGCAAGCATGTGGGGGTGGGCCCCTCCCACATGCTTTCAAAGTTTGGTTCCCATCGAAGCATGTTTGGGTACGATGGTATGGGGAAGGCCCCGATTTTCCATGGCCTTGTAAGCCCCAAGAGACTTGAAAAATCCGCACTGCGAATAAGTAACCCGACCACGCTCCCATCATGACCAAACTTTGCAAGCATGTGGAAGGGGCCCACCCCCACATGCTTGCAAAGTTTTGTTCCCATCGAAGCATGTTTGGGTACAATGGTATGGGGAAGGCCCGGATTTTCCATGGCCTCCTAAGCACGAAGAGACTTGAGAAATCCACACTAGGGGCTAATTACCAATCCAAACATGCTCCGATTCTGACCAAACTTTGCAAGCATGTGGGGGTGGGCCATTTTCACATTCTTGCAAAGTTTGCTTCCCATTGGAGCATGTTTGGGTACGATGATATGGGGAAGGCCCGGATTTTCCATGGCCTCTTAAGCATTAAGAGACTTGAAAACTCTGCACTGGGCGCTAATTACTAACCCGAACATGCTCCAATCATGACCAATTTTTGCAAGCATGTGGGAGGGGCCCACATCCACAAGCTTGGAAAGTTTGGTCCCACCCTTAAGAGCATGTTTACGTACGATGGTATGGGGAAGGCCCAGATTTTTCATGGCCTCTTAAGCACCAAGAGACTTGAAAAATCCACATTGGGCACTCATTACAAATCGAAACATGCTCCGATTGTGACCAAACTTTACAAGCATGTGGGGGTCGGCCCCTCCCACATGCTTGCAAAGTTTGGGGTGGGCCCCTCCCAAATGCTTGCAAAGTTTGGTTCCCATCGAAGCATGTTTGGGTACGATGGTATGGGGAAGGCCCGGATTTTCCATGGCCTCAAGAGCACGAAGAGACTTGAAAACTCTACACTGGGCTAATTACCAATTCAAACTTGCTCCGGTTGTGACCAAACTTTGCAAGCATGTGGGAAGGGCCCACTCCCACATGCTTGCAAAGTTTGGTCCCCATAGGAGCATGTTTGGGTACGATGGTATGGGGAAGGCCAGGACTTTCCATGGCCGCTTAAGCACCAAGAGACTTGAAAAATCCGCATTGGGCACTAACTTTCAATCCAAACATGCTCCGATTATGACCAATTTTTACAAGCATGTGGGAGGGGCCCACATCCACATGTTTGGAAAGTTTGGTCCCACCCATCAGAGCATATTTGGGTATGATGGTATGGGGAAGGCCCAGATTTTCCATGGCCTCTTAAGCACCAAGAGACTTGAAAAATCCACATTGGGCACTCATTACAAATCGAAACATGCTCCGATTGCGACCATACTTTACAAGCATGTGGGGGTGGGCCCCTCCCACATGCTTGCAAAGTTTGGGGTGGGCCCCTCCCAAATTCTTGCAAAGTTTGCTTCCCATCGAAGCATGTTTGGGTACGATGGTATGGGGAAGGCCCGGATTTTCCATGGCCTCAAGAGCACCAAGAGACTTGAAAAATCCACACTGGGCGCTAATTACCAATTCAAACTTGCTCCAGTTGTGACCAAATTTTGTAAGCATGTGGGAAGGGCCCACTCCCACATGCTTGCAAAGTTTGGTCCCCATCGGAGCATGTTTGGGTACGATGGTATGGGGAAGGCCAGGACTTTCCATGGCCGCTTAAGCACCAAGAGACTTGAAAAATCTACATTGGGCACTAATTTCAATCCAAACATGCTCCGATTGTGACCAAACTTTGCAAGCATCGGACCATGTTTGGGTACGATGGTATGGTGAAGGCCGCGATTTTCCATGGCCTCGTAAGCACCAAGAGACTTAAAAAATTTGCACTAGGGGCAAATTACTAACCTGACCACCCGATCATGACCAAACTTTGCAAGCATGTGGGAGGGGCCCACCCCCACATGCTTGCAAAGTTTGGTCCCCATCGGAGCATGTTTGGGTACGATGGTATGGGGAAGGCCCGGATTTTCCATGGTCTCAAGAGCACCAAGAGACTTGAAAAATCCACACTCGTGGGTGGTAATAACCAATTCAAACATGCTCCGGTTGTGACCAAACTTTGCAAGCATGTGCGAGGGGCCCACTCCCACATGCTTGCAAAGTTTGGTCCCCATCGGAGCATGTTTGGGTACAATGGTATGGGGAAGGCCCGGATTTTCCATGGTCTCTCAAGCACCAAGAGACTTGAAAAATCTGCATTGAGCACTAATTCTCAATCCAAACATGCTCCAATTATGACCACACTTTGCAAGCATGTGGGGGTGGGCCCCTCCCACATGCTTTCAAAGTTTTGTTCCCATCGAAGCATGTTTAGGTACAATGGTATGGGGAAGGCCCCGATTTTCCATGGCCTTGTAAGCACCAAGAGACTTGAAAAATCCACACTGGGCGCGAATAAGTAACCCAACCACGCTCCGATCATGACCAAACTTTGCAAGCATGTGGGAGGGGCCCACCCCTACATGCTTGCAAATTTTGGTTCCCATCGAAGCATGTTTGGGTACGATGGTATGGGGAAGGCCCGAATTTTCCATGGCCTCCTAAGCACCAAGAGACTTGAGAAATCCACACTAGGGGCTAATTACCAATCCAAACATGCTCCAATTCTGACCAAACCTTGCAAGAATGTGGGGGTGGGCCCTTTCCACATACTTGCAAAGTTTGGTTCCCATTGGAGCATGTTTGGGTACGATGATATGGGGAAGGCCCGGATTTTCCATGGCCTCTTAAGCACCAAGAGACTTGAAAACTCTGCACTGGGCGCTAATTACTAACCCGAACATGCTCCAATCATGACCAATTTTTGCAAGCATGTGGGAGGGGCCCACATCCACAAGCTTGGAAAGTTTGGCCCCACCCTTAAGAGCATGTTTACGTACGATGGTATGGGGAAGGCCCAGATTTTTCATGGCCTCTTAAGCACCAAGAGACTTGAAAAATCCACATTGGGCACTCATTACAAATCGAAACATGCTCCGATTGTGACCAAACTTTACAAGCATGTGGGGGTCGGCCCCTCCCACATGCTTGCAAAGTTTGGGATGGGCCCCTCCCAAATGCTTGCAAAGTTTGGTTCCCATCGAAGCATGTTTGGGTACGATGGTATGGGGAAGGCCCGGATTTTCCATGGCCTCAAGAGCACGAAGAGACTTGAAAACTCTACACTGGGCTAATTACCAATTCAAACTTGCTCCGGTTGTGACCAAACTTTGCAAGCATGTGGGAAGGGCCCACTCCCACATGCTTGCAAAGTTTGGTCCCCATAGGAGCATGTTTGGGTACGATGGTATGGGGAAGGCCAGGACTTTCCATGGCCGCTTAAGCACCAAGAGACTTGAAAAATCCGCATTGGGCACTAACTTTCAATCCAAACATGCTCGGATTATGACCAAACTTTGCAAGCATCGGACCATGTTTGGGTACGATGGTATGGGGAAGGCCCCGATTTTCCATGGCCTTGTAAGCACCAAGAGACTTAAAAAATCCACACTGGGCGCAAATTACTAACCCGACCACCCCATCATGACCAAACTTTGCAAGCATGTGGGAGGGGCCCACCCCCACATACTTGCAAAGTTTGGTTCCCATCGGGTACGATGGTATGGGGAAGGCCCGGATTTTCCATGGCCTCAAGAGCACCAAGAGACTTGAAAAATCCACACTCGTGGGTGGTATTACCAATTCAAACATGCTCCGGTTGTGACCAAACTTTGCAAGCATGTGGGAGGGGCCCACTCCCACAAGCTTTCAAAGTTTGGTCCCCATCGGCGGAGCATGTTCGGGTACAATGGTATGGGGAAGGCCCGGATTTTCCATGGCCTCTTAAGCACCAAGAGACTTGAAAAATCTGCATTGAGCACTAATTTTCAATCCAAACATGCTCCGATTGTGACCACATATTGCAAGCATGTGGGGGTGGGCCCCTCTCACATGCTTTCAAAGTTTGGTTCCCATCGAAGCATGTTTGGGTACGATGGTATGGGGAAGGCCCCAATTTTCCATGGCCTTGTAAGCACCAAGAGACTTGAAAAATCCACACTGGGCGCGAATAAGTAACCCGACCATGCTCCGATCATGACCAAACTTTGCAAGCATGTGGGAGGGACCCACCCCCACATGCTTACAAAGTGTGATTCCCATAGGAGCATGTTTGGGTACGATAATATGGGGAAGGCCCGGATCTTCCATGGCCTCCTAAGCGCCAAGAGACTTGACAAATCCACACTGGGCGCTAATTACCGATCCAAACATGCTCCGATTCTGACCAAACTTTGCAAGCATGTGGGGGTGGGCCTCTTCCACGTGCTTGCAAAGTTTGGTTCCCATATCGGAGCATGTTTGGGTACGATGATATGGGGAAGGCCTAGATTTTCCATGGCCTCTTAAGCACCAAGAGACTTGAAAAATCTGCACTGGATGCTCATAAAGAAGACCATAATGTGCAGTGGTCTTTACATATCGCATAATGCGTCTCACTGCATCCAAATGAGGTTTTCTGGGGCTAATTACTAACTCGAACATGCTCCGATCATGACCAATTTTTACAAGCAGTGTCTTCGGTTGCTTGGCCTATGCTTTAGTACCTGTGCAACAACGCAGAAAATTGGATGATAAGGCTGTCAAACGTATTTTTATTGGTTACAGTGCTGAGAGCAAGGGTTACAGATTGTATCATCCGCAGTCAAAGCGTATCTTGATTAGTCGAGATGTTGTTTTTGTGGAAGATGCTATGCAGCTTTTGTTATCATGTACCAAAGAGACAGGTGTGAGCTCACGGGATGTACTCGTTCAGGTTTTCAGCATGCCTCTTATGCATCAGATTCTTATGCTTTGGCTGTGTCTAGTATGTGTGAAGAGGAAGAACCTCTTTCATTTGATGAGGCACAAAAATCAGAAAATTGGTTGGCTGCAATGCAAAGTGAATATGATGCTATAATGAAGAATGGTACATGGTCTTTATGTGATTTGCCTATTGGTAAAAAGGCCATTGGACATAAGTGGGTTTTTTAGTTGAAACGAAAGCCAGATGGCAGTGTTGATCGCTATAAGGCTAGACTTGTTGCAAAGGGTTATGCTCAAGAAAAGGGCATTGATTTTGATGAGACCTTTGCTCCCACTTGTCGTATGACTACCATTCGTAGCATTTGTGCATTGGCAGCTCATAATGGTTGGAATGTACATCAGTTGGACATAAAGACTGCGTTCTTGAATGGAGATTTGCATGAGGAGGTGTATGTATCGCAGCCTCGTGGTTTTGTTCAAAAAGGGCAGGAAACCAAAGTGTGCAGGTTGAAAAAGGCTTTATATGGTTTAAATCAAGCTCCACGAGCTTGGTATGAAAAGATACATGCATATTTGACTGCACATGGTTTTCAGAATAGTCCAACAGAAAGCACTTTATATGTTAAATGTGTGGATGATGTACATCTAATCATTGCTCTCCATGTCGATGACATGCTGCTCACAGGACCAAATGAAAGTCAAAAAATTATGAGCCTTGGTTTGAAAATAATTTGAAACAAAAAGAACTGAAAACAGAGGACCTCGTCCTCATGTATAGTGTCGAAAGCACCAGAGAAAAGAAACTCAACAGAGGATTAGGACCTGTGCGAGTGTCAGAAATCACACCTCAAGGGTCGATCAGGATTGAAACTATTGAGGGTGTGCAAATGGAGAGTTACATGAATGGAAGAAAGCTTAAAAAGTATTACAGACCACTGACCCAAGAGCAAGGTAAGAGGATTTAGGCATTGAAATGCTAGAATCTATGCTCAAATGAGACTCATTTGGACTTGTCTTAGGTACACATGTTGATGGTGGTATTGGGTAATAAGGAGAAATCGGGACAACCGGTGTTTCAATACATGTTTTAGGAAGATCAACACAAGTAGATTTGTAGGTGCTATCACAGCCACCTATCCTATCTTGAAGATATTGTGTTGATTTCTTTTGCACCCACTGATATGGAAAACCAAGGGTGGCTTTTGGAATCTTTCTGATACACTCTTTTACCCCTAGCAAACCATGGCACTTTGGAAGCCAAATTGCTGTTGCACCCTCATAATAGCCTTGTGCTTGAAGAACATGTTTTGGGACCCATCGAGTAACAATCCAAGGTTTAGGCTTGGAAATGATGTGCTTCTTAAGAGGCTTAGCAACTGGACTAGATGGTACAAGTTTGTACGCATCTTTGGGTAGCCACATTGATAATTCCTTCTTGCCTGGCCTTCTTTGAGCAGCAACTAGAGTAGTTGGAACATGCCAGCCATGGCCCTCACTTGAGTACTCATCAATTATCCACATCATTTGTGTTGGAGCTTCAAGAGCAGATTTTGAAAGTGCTTTGTGTAAGGTAGAAACACCACCCTTTTTACATGATAAAGCTCGTGGATTAGCAGAGACTTCCTCTACTTGCAGTGCTATTGTGGATGCATCCCTATAGTACAAATCATCTAGAAGGGCACGTGGTTGTACCATTCGTATAGGAATAATATCATATCCATCTGAGTCACAAAATTGAATTGGCTTAGGTAAAGCACATGTAGATAATGTTGCAAGGACATGACTCCATTCTAATAGATCAATTAAATGCTCAGGGAAGGGTTGTGGAATGTATGTCTCGTCTGATACACTTCGATTACCCTTAAGTCTCTCAGTGTTGAAATCCCTACATGAGGCTCCACACATCCACAGATCTTCTCGTCCGTCTGACAATGTAACTCTTGAGCCCTCAGATGAAGCAGAATCAAACTCATCTATTGGAGACCTTGTTACATCACGATATGAGTGATTCCTTAGGTTGACCCTTGTGATGACAGAATCATGTCGGAGGTACAAATAATTGTATCCCCAATCTTGAATCATTTGAAATTGTCGCATGAATGGTCTACCCAATATCACTTCATAGTTTGGATGTTTTCCAAAATCCACTACTGCAAAGGTGTGCTCATATTCAATCCCACATGTGGTGACCAATATGTTCTCAAGTAGCCCAAGGGGATGTTCTAAGCTTCCATCTGCTAGCTGCAAGCGCATCCTGGTACTCCTAATAGCTGGTTTGCCCCACTTTTCCCAAATGGACCTTGTCACAATGCCCACTCCTGCACCACTATCAAGTATTGCAGTTGAAGCTACTTTTCGCACTTCTAATGGGAGTGTAGCATTTCCCTGATCGTCCTCACAAAATTTTCCTACTTTGTTGATAGGAACTGGCATAACATGTTTTGTCTCAGGGTGTATAGTACACTCACGGTGACCCTTTTGTAGCAATACCTGCTCTGACAAACATGTGGCAATATCATTCCACAACTCAGGTCGAATTTTTATCAAATCAAGCAATGGTAAGGTACAAGCCACTGGTGCTGACAAAATAGCTTGCACGATACTCATATCCTTCTCCTTTGTCAACCTTTTATGCATGGAGGGTATCCTCAAGGTTTGAGAACAGTTCTCATATTCTCCCAGATATGATGGTAAGGTTTTCATTGTATGCTTACTTCTAGGAGAAACAATTGTTTGAACTTCCTCCTGGATGCTTGGGCGTCTAAAGTTGTTTTCCGTGCCTCTGGTAAACTCCACCTCAGAGAATGGAGGCGAACTAATAGAAGACATGTTCTCATTAACTTTCTCATGAACTGCGGCCCACATCTCATTTGCCATGTCCTCATTAGCATCAATAACTTCATCATTGCATGGGAAGACAAGGCTAGGTGTTGGTAGATTACCTCCTTTCAATTGGGTGTCAATTGGTGCAGACCTTTCGCTATGAGCTTGTGAAATGAGCTCACTTTTCATTTCCTGACTTGATGACACTTCTGGTATGGTTTCTAATGTTGTCTTAAGAGAGGTCGGGCCCCGAGGAATAGGTGGTGGTGGTCCCTCAAGTATTGACTGAGCTTCCCTAATGAGTTGCCGATGTACAGCTAGATTGATCTTCTCCTCACGAGGGTTTGGGTATTCTTGAAGCTTCTTGGGTAGCTCAGATAAAGCTGCAATGCGACTTCTATGAGCATCAATGATGGCCTCTAGAGTCTCATTCACTTTATCCACAAAAACAGAACCCCCAGAACTATCCTCAGTCGTACTAGCCTCATCTTGTTTAGCACTAGGCTCAGGTTGAGATTGATGTTCCTCATGCACTTCTTGGGATGTAAAAGTTTTATCCCTCATGTTTTGTTTAGAGGTCTCTTGAGAACTAGTGGATGCACTTTTAGTTTGCTTGTTTCGGTTCTTCTTCCTCCGAGTGGTTTTTTTTTTATTGGACTGTAGGGTCTTGTCCACTAGATTTGTCTTTGCATCCCTAGTTCGAGGTGTCTCATCATTTTGTATTTCGGCGTTTCGTGTCTGTGATCTAGTCATGACTCTAAGTGGCACGACATCCTCATTCTCAGATGAAGGTGGTGATGGAACTGCCCCTACAAGGTTGAGTGAGACCTTTGGTTGAGAGGTGCCTTCCTCATGTGGTTTCAGCAGACAATCTTTTGGGAAGTGTTCTACACAACACCCTAGACAATGTCTTTCAATTGGTGGAAAGTGTTGTACTGTTGTATTGGACCGAGATGCTTACCTTGAGCGATGTGGACAATCACGAGCCCAATGGGGTTCTCCGGAGGGGCCCATTGGTTTGGCCTCTACTTTCCTTGGCTACCATTGACCTGAGGGGCCTGGAGTCCTAGGTTGGTAGCCGCCTAGCAACATTAAAGAGTTTTGTTCCCCTAGCCAGTGCTGGGCTTGGGTATGTGGGACTTTCAAAGATATTTTCTTTGGATGAATATGATACATATTCCTCCTCCACATAGCCTGGGTTTACCAATTCTCTACACATATTTGAATTGTCATAGTCAACAACCCTCACAGGAGCAGTCCCTGGAGCAGGAGGTTGAGCACCAAGAACAGGTCGTGCTTGCTCTTGTGCCATCGGTGGCTTACGTTTAAAATTAGTATACTGTTGATACATTTGTGGAGCCACTCCACCCCTTGGCTGCTCACGTTCCTGTCTCATTCTCGCAATGCGAGTACATTCCTGTGTGGTATGGGTAAAGTTCCAAGCACAGGCTTGGCACCACTTTTTTGTGGGTTGGTTTGTGACTAGAGGAGAAAAGGTATTACAATCCTCTGTTTTATGGTTACCGCCACATGCTCCACAAAGATGAGGACCTGTAGGAAGTACACTCCTCATTCTCTGCTGCTGTTGTTGTGGCTGCAAGGGTGGACGATAGGTCTGTCCCAATCTCCTTAGTACTAGGTTAGCTATCTGGTCTGGATTTACTAGCGCACTAGACCCTGAACTTTGGTCATCACCCCACTGATCTCTAGGTTTCACCTCTAGGCCAGAACCATCTTGGAATTTGAAGTTATCGGTGAAATCCATAGCATCATGGCAACACTCATTGAAATTTGTATGCTTCTTCGCATAGAGATGTGTATGCAGTGTCGAGTTTTTGAGTCCTTTTAAGAAGAGAGAAATTAATCGACTTTGGGCGGGCTTCTCATCTTCTGGGCAACGATTAATGTACTGCTTCATTCTATTTACACAGTCTCTAACACTCTCATTCTCGCCTTGCTTGAAAGAGTAGATGTGTGCTACCGTGTCATGTTGAATTCCCATCAAGGAAAAAGCAGCAATGAATCTCTCTTCCAAAACTCGTAAAGAAGATTTGTCTGAAGCCTCTAATGCCTGAAACCAAGCCAGGGCTTTTCCCTCAAGAGTGAGTCCAAATCCTTCAATTTGAGTATGCTTATCAGCCACTTACTCAGCTCGAACTGCTTGCCTAAATGCTGCTACATGGTCGTATGGATCTCCCGACCCTTCATACTTCTTTACCAGTTTCTGAAGAGTTGATGGCCTTACTTGTCTTGAATACTCATCATAGGGCCTACGGCCTCTCACTCTTAGTGGGAATTGTTCCTCTCTTTGGTAAGATGGTCCACATGCATCCAAAATTGGTGTGGGTCCCCTATTACCAGCCTCACCAAACCCCTCCAAAGATCTTGTCACCCGCATTTCAGGAGGTGCATTAGTGGGAGGTCGAGTTGGCTCCCCTCTCCTCCGATTGTCATGGTGAGAAAGATGTTGTTGTGGTGTGACCTGTGGTCGCACATTTGGTGTAGGACGATATCTTGGTGCTAGAGTTGGGCTACTAGCAGTGGTCCACTTAGATGTTGAAGGTCCCTCTCTAGTGAACTCTCGTAGGGGAGGAGCAACAGTTTCTCCAAGAAAGGCTGTCTCTCCTGGTTTGGCTGTATTTGTTGAGAACACTTCCATGAATAATGGTTGTCCTTTCCACGTGAGCTCCCGAATCTCTTTCCAATCTAAGGTTCGGTATTCATTGGCCCATTTATCAATTATTCTGTTCATGTGTCCTGCAAGCTTCTCAACTACCACCACAAGAGCTAGAGGAAGATCTAGCTGTGGCAATCTAGTTGTGGCATAATATCCCTCTAACGAGTCCTTATAGACCTCTTGAAGTGGGTCATCCTCTAAGACCTTTGTCACTGGAATTTGTCGTACAAACTCCCATTGGCTTTCAGTCCCCTAATCCATTTTACGCTTGCCTTTCCTATCCCTTTCCAAATTTAGATCTACAAGAAGTAAATCATCTATGGATGGCTTTGAGGACTGGGCATTGGATGGTCCATGCATGTCCGGCTCAATGAGCCAGTCATCTCTAGACTCCCTTACTCTGGAAAGTTCTGATAAGTCTAAGAACTCGGTTTTAGAAAGCTCCCCTAATTTGTCTACATTTTCTGGATGGTAGGTGACTTCGTTAGCGAACACCGTCTCCACCCATGTACATGTTACCCTGGTCATTGACTAGAGGTGCTCTATCAAGTTCTGAGAAAATGTCTGCGATCTTAACAAGATACCGTTGTTGCGGATCCCTAAAGATCTCAGCTCCTTGCGCATTTGTGTAGACATATTGGAGTCTCACATTGAGTGTTAACCCCATGGTGTCGGCTTCAAATGGATTAAAGGATCTTGTGGGTGTTCTATTTGGGGCTACGGGATGACTATTTGTCGGCCCTAGATTGTCCATGGACAATGAACTAGTTGTTCTAGAGGAAAGGGTATCGGATTGGGATTCAGAAAGGGTTTCAGTAATATCTGCCAAATTTCCTACCGATTGGGTCCCACTTTCCTGCGTAGGTACTCTAGAAGGTGCCCTAGGCCCTATGGCAGAATCTATAAGACGTCCCGACTGCAAGTGCATAAGGTCAAATTTTTTTGGTTTTTTATGTGTTTTTGTTTTGTTTTGTTTTGTTTTGTTTTTGTTTTTTGTTTTTGTTTTTTTTAATTAATACATATATATGTATGTATATATATATATATATATATATATATATATATTTTTAACCTACCTAATCACTAAATGCAACTAAAATGAGTATGTGGGGCGTAACTATCTATCCTATTTTTTTATTATTATTTTTTTTAAATGATTTTTTTTTAAATGATTTTATGATTTTATGTTTTTACTTTTTTTTTAAAAAAATTACATAAAAATTATGAATCACACTAAAAAAATACTAATTATGCACAAAGTTACAAAAATTAAAAAAATGCAAGTTACACTAATTATGCAAAAAATTAAAAAAATGAAGAATTACAAAACATGTAAAAAAATAGACTCCTAAAAAACACTTAATTTATAGGATTTTTTTTTTAATTCTTTTGTTTTCTTCTCCTTTTGTTGTTTTTTTTTAACTAATAAATTTCGTACTACAAAAAATATGAATCTACTAATAATTACAAAAATTCTAAAAAAAAAATGCAAGCTACTTTAATTATGCAAAAATTTAAATAATGAACAATGGATTCAAAAAAATAAAAAAAATTCTTTTTTTTAAAATAAATTTATTGTTTATGGGTTTTTTCTTTCCTTTTTTTTCTATCTCTTTTTCTCTTTTTTTTCTTTTTTTCTTTTTTTTAAATTTAATTGTTTTTCTTTTTTTTCTTTTTCTTTTTTTTTCTTTTTTTTTCTTTTTTTCTTTCTTTTTTTTCTATCTCTTTTTCTCTTTTTTTTTCTTTTTTTTTAAAAAAATTATATATATATATATATATATATATATATATATATATATATATATTTTATTGTTTTGTTGTTTTTATTTATTTTTTTTATTTTAAAAAATACAAAAATCATGAAAATTAAATAAAAAATAAAAAAATAAAAAATCCACCAACCTTATCCTCCACGCTCCACCGCTCGCCCGGATTCTGCGCCTTCTTCCACGCCGGCTTCGACGCCTTGCCAGCCTGCTGTAGCTGTTTTCCACGCGGCCTTCTTTTCTCCTTCGCTTCCACGTTCCGCTCGCCTCAGTGCCGCCGTCTACTCCTTCGCTTCCCACTTCCACTCGCCGTCTACTCCTTCGCTTCCCACTTCCGTCTACTCCTTTCAGCTGCCGACCCCTCAGCCTCCACTTTCAGTCAGCCGCCCCCACTTTCACGTTCTGCAACGCTGTCGGCCCTTCTACCAGCCTTCTGTACCTGCAGCGCTTCGATGCAGCCAACACCACCCACTGCAGGCTGCTCACGCTCCTATTGGTGCTTCACAAACGCCCCCTCCACAGCAGCGCTCGATGCCGACGGCCCCCTCCACGCAGAGCCCGATGCCGACGACGCCCTCCCCGATGCAGCGCTCGATGCCGACGGCCCTTCCACGTTACTGTAAATATGTATATATATATATATATATATATATATATATATATATATATATATATTGGTAAAGCCGCCTTCCCTTTCCTCGCCTGCGCCCACCTTCACTGCCTGCCGGACGCTCCTTCCACTCCAGCGCTTGATGCAGCGCTCACGTCACTGTAAAAATATATATATATATATATATATATTTTAAGGCTGCCTTCTACGCTTTCAGCTGGCCGCCTCCCTGCACATATATATATATATATATATATATATATATATATATATATATATATATATATATATATATTTATCTTTGCTTCACTTGATGGAGATGCCTCCCCACACTATAACAAAACAACAAAACAATAAAAAGAAAGGCCGCCTTCTACACTTTCAACCTACCTCTCGCCAACCCCGTCAAAGATGCAAAAATAGAAAGTGCATAAATCTGATTAATGGCGGGATTTCTCTACCGCAATGGGGTTTTAATTTTTTTTTTGCTTCTAATCAAAAAAACAAAAACACACAAGGCGCCCTTGAGATCACACACTCAATGCCCTTGCAAACTCTACTCTAATCTACCCTAATCCACGATTTTGCAATCAATGGAGCACTTAGTAAGAAGTAATGGTTAACACCGTTCACTAACTTAGGTGTGCGTTCCCCGGTAGCGGCGCCATTGTTTGGGACATCATAGCATAGCGGAGGCTACACTCCAACCCACACACTTTGTCAATCCGTGAATGCAACCCGGTTAGCGCATAGAGGCTATCCCGAATGGGAGAAGATGAGTTAACCACACACTAATGACTTCTAGTCCTACTCAATCCTTCTTCAACACTCAAGCAATCAATCTAACATAATCAAAGCATCAAGATTAGGCTACACTTAAGCACAAAAATACAACTTATGCAAAGAACCTAACATGCAAAGAGCTATCACACAAGCCTCAACTACACATCATTTCATGCACAAGCTTCATCACATGCACTCTACAAATCAGATTTTAGCATCAAAACATCATTAAGAAATCTAGATTAGCAAGTGTGTAGACCATAACCTCATATCATTGAAAATGTAGAGAATAGAGAGTACAAGATTGAAGCATGAATGGAGATAGAGAGCCTTGGGAGAGCACATGAGAAGGAGCTATGGAGCAAGCTCTCTCTATGAGCCTCTCAACCAAATGACCAAAGAGTCCTCTCTAGCTCTCAAATGGGCCACCTTTTATACAAAAACTCTAGAACTCCCAAAAGTTTCCATGTGGGATTATTGTCAAGCCCTCTCCCACATCCATCTACAACTTGGAACTCTTTTCAAGAGCTCTAAGTGTCTTTTTTTTGTTGCATCCTTGCATTGATCTTCATTTGTCATGCAACACACATGCTTACAAAGTTTGGTCACAACCGGAGCATGTTTGAATTGGTAATTAGTGCCCAGTGTGGATTTTTCAAGTCTCTTGGTGCTCTTGAGGCCATGGAAAATCTGGGCCTTCCCCAATTTGCAAGCATGTGGGGGTGGGCCTCTTCCACTTGCTTGCAAAGTTTGGTTCCCATCGGAGCATGTTTAAGTACGATGATAAGGGGAAGGCCGAGATTTTCCATGGCCTCTTAAGCACCAAGAGACTTAAAAAATCTGCACCACCGGATGCTCATAAGGAAGACCATAATGTGCAGTGGTCTTTACATATCGCATAATGCGTCTCACTCCATCCAAATGAGGTTTTCTGGGGCTAATTACTAACCCGAACATGCTCCGATCATGACCAATTTTCGCAAGCATGTGGGAGGGGCCCACATCCACATGCTTGGAAAGTTTGGTCCCCATCAGAGCATGTTTGGGTACAATGGTATGGGGAAGGCCCAGATTTTCCATGGCCTCTTAAGCACCAAGAGACTTGAAAAATCCACATTGGGCACTCATTACAAATCGAAACATACTCCGACTGTGACCAAACTTTACAAGCATGTGGAAGTGGGCCCCTCCCACATGCTTGCAAAGTTTGGAGTGGGCCCCTCCCACATGCTTGCAAAGTTTGGTTACCATCGAAGCATGTTTGGGTACGATGGAATGGGTATGGCCCGGATTTTCCATGGCCTCAAGAGCACCAAGAGACTTGAAAAATCCACACTAGGCGCTAATTACCAATTCAAACATGCTCCGGTTGTGACCAAACTTTGCAAGCATGTGAGAGGGGCCCACTCCCACATGCTTGCAAAGTTTGGTCCCCATCGGAGCATGTTTGGGTACGATGGGATGGGGAAGGCCAGGATTTTCCATGGCTGCTTAAGCACCAAGAGACTTGAAAAATCCACATTGGGCACTAATTTTCAATCCAAACATGCTCCAATTGTGACCAAACTTTGCAAGCATCAGACCATGTTTGGGTACGATGGTATGGGGAAGGCCCCAATTTTCCATGGCCTCGTAAGCACCAAGAGACTTGAAAAATCTGCACTGGGCACGAATTACTTACCCGACCACCCGATCATGACCAAACTTTGCAAGCATGTGGGAGGGCCCACCCCCACATGCTTGCAAAGTTTGGTCCCCATCAGAGCATGTTTGGGTACGATGGTATGGGGAAGGCCCGGATTTTCCATGGCCTCCTAAGCACCAAGAGACTTGAAAAATCCACACTGGGTGCTAATTGCCAATCCAAACATGCTCCGATTTTAACCAAACTTTAGAAGGATGTGCGGGTGGGCCCCTCCCACATGCTTGCAAAGTTTGATTCCCATCGGAGCATGTTTGGGTACGATGGTATAGGGAAGACCAGGATTTTCCATGGCCTCTTAAGCACCAAGAGACTTGAAAAATCCACATTGGTTACTCATTACAAATCGAAACATGCTCTGATTGTGACCAAACTTTATAAGCATGTGGGGGTGGGCCCCTCCCACATGCTTGAAATGTTTGGGGTGAGCCCCTCCCACATGCTTGCAAAGTTTGGTTCCCATCGAAGCAGGTTTGGGTAATGCGGATTTTTCAAGTCTCTTGGTGCTTACGAGGCCATGGAAAATCGGGGCCTTCCCCATACCATCGTACCCAAACATGGTCCGTCGATGCTTGCAAAGTTTGAAAATCGGGGCCTTCCCTATACCGTCGTACTTAAACATGCTTCAATGGGAACCAAACTTTGAAAGCATGTGGGAGGGGCCCACCCCCACATGCTTGCAAAGTGTGGTCACAATCAGAGCATGTTTGGATTAAAAATTAGTGCTCAATGCAGATTTTTCAAGTCTCTTGGTGCTTAAGAGGCAATGGAAAATCCGGGCCTTCCCCATACCATTGAACCCAAACATGCTTCGATGGGGACCAAACGTTGCAAGCATGTGGGAGTGGGCCCCTCCCACATGCTTACAAAGTTTGGTCACAACTGGAGCATGTTTGAATTGGTAATTACCGCCTACAAGTGTGGATTCTTCAAGTCTCTTGGTGCTTAGGAGGCCATGGAAAATCCGGGCCTTCCCCATACCATCGTACCCAAACATGCTCCGATGGGGACCAAACATTGCAAGCATGTGGGGGTGGGCCCCTCCCACTTGCTTGCAAAGTTTGGTCATGATCGGGTGGTCGGGTTAGTATTTCGCGCCCAGTGCGTATTTTTCAAGTCTCTTGGTGCTTACGAGACCATGGAAAATCGGGCCTTCCCCTTACCATCGTACCCAAACATGGTCCGATGCTTGCAAAGTTTGGTCACAATTGGAGCATGTTTGGATTGAAAATTAGTGCCCAATGTGGATTTTTCAAGTCTCTTGGTGCTTAAGCGGCCATGGAAAATCCTGGCCTTCCCCATACCATCGTACCCAAACATGCTCCAATGGGGACCAAACTTTGCAAGCATGTGGGAGTGGGCCCCTCCCACATGCTTGCAAAGTTTGGTCACAACCGGAGAATGTTTGAATTGGTAATTAGCGCCCAGTGTGGATTTTTCAAGTCTCTTGGTGCTCTTGAGGCCATGGAAAATCCGAGCCTTTCCCATACCATCGTACCCAAACATGCTTCGATGGGAACCAAACTTTGCAAGCATGTGGGAGGGGCCCACCCCCACATGCTTGCAAAGTTTGGTCCCCATTGGAGCATGTTTGGGTACGATGGTATGGGGAAGGCCAGGATTTTCCATGGCCCCTTAAGCACCAAGAGACTTGAAAAATCCGCATTGGGCACTAATTTTCAATCCAAACATGCTCCAATTGTGACCAAACTTTGCAAGCATCGGACCATGTTTGGGTACGATGGTAAGGGGAAGGCCCGATTTTCCATGGCCTCGTAAGCACCAAGAGACTTGAAAAATCCGCACTGGGCGCAAAATACTAACCCGACCACCCGATCATGACCAAACTTTGCAAGCAAGTGGGAGGGGCCACCCCCACATGCTTGCAATGTTTGGTCCCCATCGGAGCATGTTTGGGTACGATGGTATGGGGAAGGCCCGGATTTTCCATGGCCTCCTAAGCACCAAGAGACTTGAAGAATCCACACTTGTGGGCGGTAATTACCAATTCAAACATGCTCCGGTTGTGACCAAACTTTGTAAGCATGTGGGAGGGGCCCACCCCCACATGGGCGCGCATAGGTAACCCGACCACGCTCCGATCATGACCACACTCTGCAAGCATGTGGGAGGGGCCCACCACCACATGCTTGCAAAGTTTGGTCAGAATCGGAGGATGTTTGGATTGGTAATTAGCGCCCACAAGTGTGGATTTTTCAAGTCTCTTGGTGCTTAGGAGGCCATGGAAAATCCGGGCCTTCCCCATACCATCATACCCAAACATGCTTCGATGGGGACTAAACATTGCAAGCATGTGGGGGTGGGCCCCTCCCACTTGCTTGCAAAGTTTGCGGGTGGTCGGGTTAGTAATTCGCGCCCAGTGCAGATTTTTCAAGTCTCTTGGTGCTTACGAGGCCATGGAAAATCGGGGCCTTTCCCATACCATCGTACCCAAACATGGTCTGATGCTTGCAAAGTTTGGTCACAATTGGAGCATGTTTGGATTGAAAATTAGTGCCCAATGCGGATTTTTCAAGTCTCTTGGTGCTTAAGCGGCCATGGAAAATCCTGGCCTTCCCCATACCATCCTACCCAAACATGCTCCGATGGGGACCAAACTTTGCAAGCATGTGGGAGTGGGCCCCTCCCATATGCTTGCAAAGTTTGGTCACAACCGGAGCATGTTTGAATTGGTAATTAGCGCCCAGTGTGGATTTTTCAAGTCTCTTGGTGCTCTTGAGGCCATGGAAAATCCGGGCCTTTCCCATACCATCGTACCCAAACATGCTTCGATGGGAACCAAACTTTGCAAGCATGTGGGAGGGGCCCACCCCCACATGCTTGTAAAGTTTGGTCACAATCAGAGCATGTTTCGATTTGTAATGCCCAATGTGGATTTTTCAAGTCTCTTGGTGCTTAAGAGAACATGGAAAATTCGGGCCTTCCCCATACCATCGTACCCAAACATGCTCTGATGGGGACCAAACTTTCCAAGCATGTGGATGTGGGCCCCTCCCACATGCTTGCAAAAATTGGTCATGATCAGAGCATGTTCGGGTTAGTATTTAGCGCCCAATGCAGATTTTTCAAGTCTCTTAGTGCTTGAGGCCATGGAAAATCCAGGCCTTCCCCATATCATCGTACCCAAACATGCTCCGATGGGAACCAAACTTTGCAAGCATGTGGAAGGGGCCCACCCCGACATGCTTGCAAAGTTTGGTCAGAAATCGGAGTATGTTTGGATTGGTAGTTAGCGCCCAGTGTGGATTTGTCAAGTCTCTTGGTGCTTAGGAGGCCATGGAAAATCCAGGCCTTCCCCATACCATCATACCCAAACATGTTCCGATGGGAACCAAACTTTGAAAGCATGTGAGGGTGGGCCCCTCCCATATGCTTGCAGAGTTTGGTCATGATCGGAGCGTGGTGGGGTTACCTATTCGCGCCTAGTGCGAATTGTTCAGGTCTGTTGGTGCTTACAAGGCCATGTAAAATCGGGGCCTTTCCCATACCATCGTACCCAAACATGCTTCGATAGTCTCTTGGTGCTTAGGAGGCCATGGAAAATCCGGGCCTTCCCCATACCATCGTACCCAAACATGTTCCGATGGGAACCAAACCTTGCAAGCATGTGAGGGTGGGTCCCTCCCACATGCTTGCAGAGTTTGGTCATGATCAGAGCGTGGTCGGGTTACCTATGCGCGCCCAGTGCGGATTTTTCAGGTCTGTTGGTGCTTACAAGGCCATGGAAAATCGAGGCCTTCCCCATACCATCGTATCCGAACATGCTTCGAGAGGCCATGGAAAATCCGGGCCTTCCCCATACCATTGTTCCCAAACATGCTCCGATGGGGACCAAACTTTGCAAGCATGTGGGAGTGGGCCCTCCCACATGCTTGCAAAGTTTGGTCACAACCGGAGCATGTTTGAATTGGTAATTACCGCCCATGAGTGTGGATTTTTCAAGTCTCTTGGTGCTCTTGAGGCCATGGAAAATCTGGGCCTTCCCCATACCATCGTACCCAAACATGCTCCGATGGGAACCAAACTTTGCAAGTATGTGGGGGTGGGCCCCTCCCACATGCTTGCAAAGTTTGGTCAGTCGGGTTAGTAATTTGCGCCTAGTGCGGATTTTTCAAGTCTCTTGGTGCTTACGAGGCCATGGAAAATCAGGGCTTTCCCCATACCATCGTACCCAAACATGGTCCGATGCTTGCAAAGTTTGGTCACAATCGGAGCATGTTTGGATTGAAAATTAGTGCCCAATGGGGATTTTTCAAGTCTCTTGGTGCTTAAGCGGCCATGGAAAGTCCTGGCCTTCCCCATACCATCGTACCCAAACATGCTTCTATGGGGACCAAACTTTGCAAGCATCTGGGAGTAGGCCCTTCCCACATGCTTGCAAAGTTTGGTCACAACCGGAGCAAGTTTGAATTGGTAATTAGCGCCCAGTGTGGATTTTTCAAGTCTCTTATTGCTCTTGAGGCCATGGAAAATCCGGGCCTTCCCCATACCATCGTACCCAAACATGCTTCGATGGGAAGCAAACTTTGCAAGCATTTGGGAGGGGCCCACCCCAAACTTTGCAAAGCATGTGGGAGGGACCCACCTCCACATGCTTGTAAAGTTTGATAACAATCGGAGCATGTTTCGATTTGTAATGAGTGCCCAATGTGGTTTTTTCAAGTCTCTTGGTGATTAAGAGGCATGGAAAGTCCGGGCCTTCCCCATACCATCATACCCAAACATGCTCTGATGGGTGGGACCAAACTTTCTAAGCATGTGGATGTGGGCCCCTCCCACATGCTTGCAAAAATTGGTCATGATCGGAGCATGTTCGGGTTAGTAATTAGTGCCCACATGTGCAGAGCTTTCAAGTCTCTTGGTGCTTAGGAGGCCATCGAAAATCCAGGCCTTCCCCATATCATCGTACCCAAACATGCTCCAATGGGAACCAAACTTTGCAACCATGTGGAAGGGGCCCACCCCCACATGCTTGCAAAGTTTGGTCAGAATCGGAGCATGTTTGGATTGGTAATTAGCCCCCAGTGTGGATTTCTCAAGTCTCTTGGTGCTTAGGAGGCCATGGAAAATCCGAGCCTTCCCCATACCATCGTACCCAAACATGCTCCGATGGGAACCAAACTTTGCAAGCATGTGGGGGTAGGCCCCTCCCACATGCTTGCAAAGTTTGGTCATGATCAGAGCGTGGTCAGGTTACTTATTTGCGCCCAGTGCGGATTTTTCAAGTCTCTTGGTGCTACAAGGCCATGGAAAATCGGGCCTTCCCCATACCATCGTACCCAAACATGCTTCGATGGGAACCAAACTTTGAAAGCTTGTGGGAGGGGCCCACATGCTTGCAAAGTGTGATCACAATCGGGAACCAAACTTTGAAAGCATGTGGGAGGGGCCCACCCCCACATGCTTGCAAAGTGTGGTCACAATCAGAGCATGTTTGGATTGCAAATTAGTGCTCAATGCAGATTTTTCAAGTCTCTTGGTGCTTAAGAGGCCATGGAAAATCCGGGCCTTCCCCATACCATTGTACCCAAACATGCTCCGATGGGGACCAAACTTTGCAAGCATGTGGGAGTGGGCCCCTCCCACATGCTTGCAAAGTTTGGTCACAACCGGAGCATGTTTGAAATGGGAATTACCGCCCACGAGTGTGGATTTTTCAAGTGTCTTGATGCTCTTGAGGCCATGGAAAATCCGGGCCTTCCCCATACCATCGTACCCAAACATGCTCCGATGTGAACCAAACTTTGCAAGTATTTGGGGGTGGGCCCCTCCCACATGCTTGCAAAGTTTGGTCATGATCGGGTGGTTGGGTTAGTAATTTGCGCCCAGTGCGGATTTTTCATTCAAGTCTCTTGGTGCTTACGAGGCCATGGAAAATCGGGGCCTTCCCCATACCATCGTACCCAAACATGGTCCGATGCTTACAAAGTTCGGTCACAATAGGAGCAAATTAGTACCCAATGGGGATTTTTCAAGTCTCTTGGTGCTTAAGCGGCCATGGAAAGTCCTGGCCTTCCCCATACCATCGTACCCAAACATGCTCCTATGGGGACCAAACTTTGCAAGCATGTGGGAGTGGGCCCTTCCCACATGCTTGCAAAGTTTGGTCACAACCGGAGCAAGTTTGAATTTGTAATTAGCGCCCAGTGTGGATTTTTCAAGTCTCTTAGTGCTCTTGAGGCCATGGAAAATCTGGATCTTCCCCATACCATCATACCCAAGCATGCTTCGATGGGAAGCAAACTTTGCAAGCATTTGGGAGGGGCCCACCCCAAACTTTGCAAAGCATGTGGGAGGGGCCCAGCCCCACATGCTTGTAAAGTTTGGTCACAATCGGAGCATGTTTCGATTTGTAATGAGTGCCCAATGTGGATTTTTCAAGTCTCTTGGTGCTTAAGAGGCCATGGAAAATCCGGGCCTTCCCTATACCATTGTACCCAAACGTGCTCTGATGGGTGGGACCAAACTTTCCAAGCATGTGGATATGGGCCCCTCCCACATGCTTGCAAAATTTGATCATCATCGGAGCATGTTCGGGTTAGTAATTAGCGCCCACTGCAGAGTTTTCAAGTCTCTTGGTGCTTAGGAGGCCATCGAAAATCCGGGCCTTCCCCATATCATCGTACCCAAACATGCTCCAATGGGAACCAAACTTTGCAAGCATGTGAAAGGAGTCCACCCCCACATGCTTGCAAAGTTTGGTCAGAATCGGAGCATGTTTGGATTGGTATGTAGCCCCCACCAGTGTGGATTTCTCAAGTCTCTTGGTGCTTAGGAGGCCATGGAAAATCCGGGCCTTCCCCATACCATCGTACCCAAACATGCTCCGATGGGAACCAAACTTTGCAAGCATGTGGGGGTGGGCCCCTCCCACATGCTTGCAAAGTTTGGTCTTGATCAGAGCGTGGTCGGGTTACTTATTCGCGCCCAGTGCGGATTTTTCAAGTCTCTTGGTGCTTACAAGGCCATGGAAAATCGAGGCTTCCCCATACCATCGTACGCAAACATGCTTCGATGGGAACCAAACTTTGAAAGCATGTGGTAGGGGCCTACCCCCACATGCTTGCAAAGTGTGGTCACAATCGGAGCATGTTTGGATTGAAAATTAGTGCTGAATGCAGATTTCTCAAGTCTCTTGGTGCTTAAGAGGCCATGGAAAATCCAGGCCTTTCCCATACCATTGTACCCAAACATGCTCCGATGGGGACCAAACGTTGCAAGCATGTGGGAGTGGGCCCCTTCCACATGCTTGCAAAGTTTGGTCACAACCGGAGCATGTTTGAATTGGTAATTACCGCCCACGAGTGTGGATTCTTCAAGTCTCTTGGTGCTCTTGAGGCCATGGAAAATCTGGGCCTTCCCCATACCATCGTACCCAAATATGCTCCGATGGGAACCAAACTTTGCAAGTATGTGGAGGTGGGCTCCTCCCACATGCTTGCAAAGTTTGGTCACGATCGGGTGGTCGGGTTAGTAATTTGTGCCTAGTGCGGATTTTTCAAGTCTCTTGGTGCTTACGAGGCCATGGAAAATCGGGGCCTTCCCCATACCATCGTACCCAAACATGGTCCAATGCTTGGAAAGTTTGTTCACAATCGGAGCATGTTTGGATTGAAAACTAGTGCCCAATTGGGATTTTTCAAGTCTCTTGGTGCTTAAGCGGCCATGGAAAGTCCTGGCCTTCCCCATACCATCGTACCCAAACATGCTCCTATGGGGACCAAACTTTGCAAGCATCTGGGAGAGTAGGCCCTTCCCACATGCTTGCAAAGTTTGGTCACAACCGGAGCAATGTTTGAATTGGTAATTAGCACCCAGTGTGGATTTTTCAAGTCTCTTAGTGCTCTTGAGGCCATGGAAAATCCGGGCCTTCCCCATACCATCGTACCCAAACATGCTTCGATGGGAAGAAAACTTTGCAAGCATTTGGGAGGGGCCCACCCCAAACTTTGCAAAGCATGTGGGAGGGGCCCACCCCCACATGCTTGTAAAGTTTGATCACAATCGGAGCATGTTTCGATTTGTAATGAGTGCCCAATGTGGATTTTTCAAGTCTCTTGGTGCTTAAGAGGCCATGGAAAATCCGGGCCTTCCCCATACCATCATACCCAAACATGCTCTGATGGGTGGGACCAAACTTTCTAAGCATGTGGATGTGGGCCCCTCCCACATGCTTGTAAAAATTGGTCATGATCGAAGCATGTTCGAGTTAGTAATTAACGCCCACTGCAGAGTTTTCAAGTCTCTTGGTGCTTAGGAGGCCATCGAAAATCCGGGCCTCCCCATATCATCGTACCCAAACATGCTCCAATGGGAACCAAACTTTGCAAGCATGTGGAAGGGGCCCACCCCCACATGCTTGCAAAGTTTGGTCAGAATCGAAGCATGTCTGGAGTGGTAATTAGCCCCCACCAGTGTGGATTTCTCAAGTCTCTTGGTGCTTAGGAGCCATGGAAAATCCGGGCCTTCCCCATACCATCGTACCCAAACATGCTCTGATGGGAACCAAACTTTGCAAGCATGTGGGGGTAGGCCCCTCCCACATGCTTGCAAAGTTTGGTCATGATCAGAGCATGGTCAGGTTACTTATTCGCGTCCAGTGCGGATTTTTCAAGTCTCTTGGTGCTTACAAGGCCATGGAAAATCGGGCCTTCCCCATACCATCATACCCAAACATGCTTCGATGGGAACCAAACTTTGAAAGCTTGTGGGAGGGGCCCACATGCTTGCAAAGTGTGATCACAATCGGGAACCAAACTTTGAAAGCATGTGGGAGGGGCCCACCCCCACATGCTTGCAAAGTGTGGTCACAATCGGAGCATGTTTGGATTGAAAATTAGTGCTTAATGCAGATTTTTCAAGTCTCTTGGTGCTTTAGGAGGCCATCGAAAATCCGGGCCTTCCCCATATCATCGTACCCAAACATGCTCCAATGGGAACCAAACTTTGCAAGCATGTGGAAGGAGCCCACCCCCACATGCTTGCAAAGTTTGGTCAGAATCGGAGCATGTTTGGATTGGTATGTAGCCCCCAGTGTGGATTTCTCAAGTCTCTTGGTGCTTAGGAGGCCATGGAAAATCCGGGCCTTCCCCATACCATCGTACCCAAACATGCTCCGATGGGAACCAAACTTTGCAAGCATGTGGGGGTAGGCCCCTCCCACATGCTTGCAAAGTTTGGTCATGATCAGAGTGTGGTCGGGTTACTTATTCGCACCCACTAGTGCGGATTTTTCAAGTCTCTTGGTGCTTACAAGGCCATGGAAAATCGGGGCCTTCCCCATACCATCGTACCCAAACATGCTTCGATGGGAACCAAACTTTGAAAGCATGTGGGAGGGGCCTACCCCCACATGCTTGCAAAGTGTGGTCACAATCGGAGCATGTTTGGATTGAAAATTAGTGCTGAATGCAGATTTCTCAAGTCTCTTGGTGCTTAAGAGGCCATGGAAAATCCGGGCCTTTCCCATACCATTGTACCCAAACATGCTCCGATGGGGACCAAACGTTGCAAGCATGTGGGAGTGGGCCCCTTCCACATGCTTGCAAAGTTTGGTCACAACCGGAGCATGTTTGAATTGGTAATTACCGCACACGAGTGTGGATTTTTCAAGTCTCTTGGTGCTCTTGAGGCCATGGAAAATCTGGGCCTTCCCCATACCATCGTACCCAAACATGCTCCGATGGGAACCAAACTTTACAAGTATGTGGAGGTGGGCTCCTCCCACATGCTTGCAAAGTTTGGTCACGATCGGGTGGTCGGGTTAGTAATTTGCACCTAGTGCGGATTTTTCAAGTCTCTTGGTACTTACGAGGCCATGGAAAATCGGGGCCTTCCCCATACCATCGTACCCAAACATGGTCCGATGCTTGCAAAGTTTGGTCACAATCGGAGCATGTTTGGATTGAAAATTAGTGCCCAATGGGGATTTTTCAAGTCTCTTGGTGCTTAAGCGGCCATGGAAAGTCCTGGCCTTCCCCATACCATCGTACCCAAACATGCTCCTATGGGGACCAAATTTTGCAAGCATGTGGGAGTGGGCCCTTCCCACATGCTTGCAAAGTTTGGTCATAACCGAAGCAAGTTTGAATTGGTAATTAGCACCCAGTGTGGATTTTTCAAGTCTCTTAGTGCTCTTGAGGCCATGGAAAATCCGGGCCTTCCCCATACCATCGTACCCAAACATGCTTCGATGGGAAGCAAACTTTGCAAGCATTTGGGAGGGGCCCACCCCAAACTTTGCAAAGTATGTGGGAGGGGCCCACCCCCACATGCTTGTAAAGTTTGGTCACAATCGGAGCATGTTTCGATTTGTAATGAGTGCCCAATGTGGATTTTTCAAGTCTCTTGGTGCTTAAGAGGCCATGGAAAATCCGGGCCTTCCCCATACCATCGTACCCAAACATGCTCTGATGGGTGGGATCAAACTTTCCAAGCATGTGGATGTGGGCCCCTCCCACATGCTTGCAAAAATTGGTCATGATCGGAGCATGTTCCAGTTAGTAATTAGCGCCCACTGTGCAGAGTTTTCAAGTCTCTTGGTGCTTAGGAGGCCATCGAAAATCCGGGCCTCCCCATATCATCGTACCCAAACATTCTCCAATGGGAACCAAACTTTGCAAGCATGTGGAAGGGGCCCACCCCCACATGCTTACAAAGTTTGGTCAGAATCGGAGCATGTTTGGATTGATATGTCTCAAGTCTCTTGGTGCTTAGAAGGCCATGGAAAATCCGGGCCTTCCCCATACCATCGTACCCAAACATGCTCCGATGGGAACCAAACTTTGAAAGCATGTGGGGGTGGGCCCCTCCCACATGCTTGCAATGTTTGGTCATGATCAGAGCGTGGTCAGGTTACTTATTCGAGCCTAGTACGGATTTTTCAAGTCTCTTGGTGCTTACAAGGCCATGGAAAATCGGGGCCTTCCCCATACCATCCTACCCAAACATGCTTCGATGGAAACCAAACTTTGAAAGCATGTGGGAGGGGCCCACCCCCACATGCATGCAAAGTGTGGTCACAATCGGAGCATGTTTGGATTGAAAAATAGTGCTCAATGCAGATTTCTCAAGTCTCTTGGTGCTTAAGAGGCCATGGAAAATCCGGGCCTTCCCCATACCATTGTACCCAAACATGCTCTGATGGGAACCAAACTTTGCAAGCATGTGGGAGTGGGCCCTCCCCACATGCTTGCAAAGTTTGGTCATAACCGGAGCATGTTTGAATTGGTAATTACCGCCCACGAGTGTGGATTTTTCAAATCTCTTTGTGCTTAGGAGGCCATGGAAAATCCGGCCTTCCCCATACCATCGTACCCAAACATGCTCCGATGGGGACCAAACATTGCAAGCATGTGGAGGTGGGCACCTCCCACATGCTTGCAAAGTTTGGTCATGATCACCCAGGTGGTCGGGTTAGTAATTTGCCCCCAGTGCGGATTTTTCAAGTCTCTTGGTGCTTACGAGGCCATGGAAAATCGCGGCCTTCCCCATACCATCGTACCCAAACATGGTCTGATGCTTGCAAAGTTTGGTCACAATCAGGGCATGTTTGGATTGAAAATTATTGCCCAATGGGGATTCTTCAAGTCTCTTAGTGCTTAAGCAGCCATGGAAAGTCCTGGCCTTCCCCATATCATCGTACCCAAACATGCTCCAATGGGAACCAAACTCTACAAGAATATGGAAGGGGCCCACCCCCACATGCTTGCAAAGTTTGGTCAGAATTGGAGCATGTTTGGATTGGTAATTAGCCCCCAATGGGGATTTCTCAAGTCTCTTGGTGCTTAGGAGGCCATGGAAAATCCGGGCCTTCCCCATACCATCGTACCCAAACATGCTCCGATGGGAACCAAACTTTGCAAGCATGTGGAGCTAGTCCCCTCTCACATGCTTGCAAAGTTTGGTCATGATCAAAGCGTGGTCGGGTTACTTATTCGCGCCTAGTGCGGATTTTTCAAGTCTCTTTGGTGCTTACAAGGCCATGGAAAATCGGGGCCTTCCCCATACCATCGTACCCAAACATGCTTCAATGGGAACCAAACTTTAAAAGCATGTGGGAGGGGCCCACCCCCACATGCTTGCAAAATGTGGTCACAATCGGAGCATGTTTGGATTGAAAATCAGTGCTCAATGCAGATTTTTCAAGTCTGTTGGTGCTTAAGAGGCAATGGAAAATCCGGGCCTTCCCCATACCATTGTACCCAAACATGCTCCGATGGGGACCAAACATTGCAAGCATGTGGGAGTGGGCCCCTCCCACAGGCTTACAAAGTTTGGTCACAACCGGAGCATGTTTGAATTGGTAAGCCTACAAGTGTGGATTTTTCAAATCTCTTTGTGCTTAGGAGGCCATGGAAAATCCGGGCCTTCCCCATACCATCGTACCCAAACATGCTCCGATGGGGACCAAACATTGCAAGCATGTGGGGGTGGGCCCCTCCCACATGCTTGCAAAGTTTGGTCATGATCGGGTGGTCGGGTTAGTAATTCGCGCCTAGTGCGGATTTTTTAAATCTCTTGGTGCTTACGAGGCCATGGAAAATCGGGGCCTTCCCCATACCATCGTACCCAAACATGGTTCGATGCTTGCAAAGTTTGGTCACAATTGGAGCATGTTTGGATTGAAAATTAGTGCCCAATACGGATTTTTCAAGTCTCTTGGTGCTTAAACGACCATGAAAAATCCTGGCCTTCCCTATACCATCGTACCCAAACATGCTCCGATGGGGACCAAACTTTGCCAGCATGTGGGAGTGGGCCCCTCCCACATGCTTGCAAAGTTTGGTCACAACCGGAGCATGTTTGAATTGGTAATTAGCGCCCAGTGTAGATTTTTCAAGTCTCTTGGTGCTCTTGAGGCCATGGAAAATCCGGGCCTTTCCCATACCATCGTACCCAAACATGCTTCGATGGGAACCAAACTTTGCAAGCATGTGGAAGGGGCCCACCCCCACATGCTTGTAAAATTTGGTCACAATCGGAGCATGTTTCGATTTGTAATGCCCAATGTGGATTTTTCAAGTCTCTTGGTGCTTAAGAGGCCATGGAAAATCCAGGCCTTCCCCATACCATCGTACCCAAACATGCTCTGATGGGGACCAAACTTTGAAAGCATGTGGGGGTGGGCCCCTCCCACATGCTTGCAATGTTTGGTCATGATCAGAGCGTGGTCAGGTTACTTATTCGAGCCTAGTACGGATTTTTCAAGTCTCTTGGTGCTTACAAGGCCATGGAAAATCGGGGCCTTCCCCATACCATCCTACCCAAACATGCTTCGATGGAAACCAAACTTTGAAAGCATGTGGGAGGGGACCACCCCCACATGCATGCAAAGTGTGGTCACAATCGGAGCATGTTTGGATTGAAAAATAGTGCTCAATGCAGATTTCTCAAGTCTCTTGGTGCTTAAGAGGCCATGGAAAATCCGGGCCTTCCCCATACCATTGTACCCAAACATGCTCTGATGGGAACCAAACTTTGCAAGCATGTGGGAGTGGGCCCTCCCCACATGCTTGCAAAGTTTGGTCATAACCGGAGCATGTTTGAATTGGTAATTACCGCCCACGAGTGTGGATTTTTCAAATCTCTTTGTGCTTAGGAGGCCATGGAAAATCCGGCCTTCCCCATACCATCGTACCCAAACATGCTCCGATGGGGACCAAACATTGCAAGCATGTGGAGGTGGGCACCTCCCACATGCTTGCAAAGTTTGGTCATGATCACCCAGGTGGTCGGGTTAGTAATTTGCCCCCAGTGCGGATTTTTCAAGTCTCTTGGTGCTTACGAGGCTATGGAAAATCGCGGCCTTCCCCATACCATCGTACCCAAACATGGTCTGATGCTTGCAAAGTTTGGTCACAATCAGGGCATGTTTGGATTGAAAATTATTGCCCAATGGGGATTCTTCAAGTCTCTTAGTGCTTAAGCAGCCATGGAAAGTCCTGGCCTTCCCCATATCATCGTACCCAAACATGCTCCAATGGGAACCAAACTCTACAAGAATATGGAAGGGGCCCACCCCCACATGCTTGCAAAGTTTGGTCAGAATTGGAGCATGTTTGGATTGGTAATTAGCCCCCAATGGGGATTTCTCAAGTCTCTTGGTGCTTAGGAGGCCATGGAAAATCCGGGCCTTCCCCATACCATCGTACCCAAACATGCTCCGATGGGAACCAAACTTTGCAAGCATGTGGAGCTAGTCCCCTCTCACATGCTTGCAAAGTTTGGTCATGATCAAAGCGTGGTCGGGTTACTTATTCGCGCCTAGTGCGGATTTTTCAAGTCTCTTTGGTGCTTACAAGGCCATGGAAAATCGGGGCCTTCCCCATACCATCGTACCCAAACATGCTTCAATGGGAACCAAACTTTAAAAGCATGTGGGAGGGGCCCACCCCCACATGCTTGCAAAATGTGGTCACAATCGGAGCATGTTTGGATTGAAAATCAGTGCTCAATGCAGATTTTTCAAGTCTGTTGGTGCTTAAGAGGCAATGGAAAATCCGGGCCTTCCCCATACCATTGTACCCAAACATGCTCCGATGGGGACCAAACATTGCAAGCATGTGGGAGTGGGCCCCTCCCACAGGCTTACAAAGTTTGGTCACAACCGGAGCATGTTTGAATTGGTAAGCCTACAAGTGTGGATTTTTCAAATCTCTTTGTGCTTAGGAGGCCATGGAAAATCCGGGCCTTCCCCATACCATCGTACCCAAACATGCTCCGATGGGGACCAAACATTGCAAGCATGTGGGGGTGGGCCCCTCCCACATGCTTGCAAAGTTTGGTCATGATCGGGTGGTCGGGTTAGTAATTCGCGCCTAGTGCGGATTTTTTAAATCTCTTGGTGCTTACGAGGCCATGGAAAATCGGGGCCTTCCCCATACCATCGTACCCAAACATGGTTCGATGCTTGCAAAGTTTGGTCACAATTGGAGCATGTTTGGATTGAAAATTAGTGCCCAATACGGATTTTTCAAGTCTCTTGGTGCTTAAACGACCATGAAAAATCCTGGCCTTCCCTATACCATCGTACCCAAACATGCTCCGATGGGGACCAAACTTTGCCAGCATGTGGGAGTGGGCCCCTCCCACATGCTTGCAAAGTTTGGTCACAACCGGAGCATGTTTGAATTGGTAATTAGCGCCCAGTGTAGATTTTTCAAGTCTCTTGGTGCTCTTGAGGCCATGGAAAATCCGGGCCTTTCCCATACCATCGTACCCAAACATGCTTCGATGGGAACCAAACTTTGCAAGCATGTGGGAGGGGCCCACCCCCACATGCTTGTAAAATTTGGTCACAATCGGAGCATGTTTCGATTTGTAATGCCCAATGTGGATTTTTCAAGTCTCTTGGTGCTTAAGAGGCCATGGAAAATCCAGGCCTTCCCCATACCATCGTACCCAAACATGCTCTGATGGGGACCAAACTTTCCAAGCATGTGGATGTGGGCCCCTTCCAAATGCTTGCAAAAATTGGTCATGATCGGAGCATGTTCGGGTTAGTAATTAGCGCCCAGTGCAGATTTTTCAAGTCTCTTGGTGCTTAAGAGGCCATGGAAAATCCAGGCCTTCCCCATATCATCGTACCCAAACATGCTCCGATGGGAACCAAACTTTGCAAGCATGTGCAAGGGGCCCACCTTCACATGCTTGCAAAGTTTGGTCAGAATCGGAGCATGTTTGGATTGGTAATTAGCGCCCAGTGTGGATTTGTCAAGTCTCTTGGTGCTTAGGAGGCCATGGAAAATCCGGGCCTTCCCCATACCATCGTACCCAAACATGTTCCGATGGGAACCAAACTTTGCAAGCATGTGGGGGTGGGCCCCTCCCACATGCTTGCAAAGTTTGGTCATGATCGGAGCGTGGTCGAGTTACTTATTCGAGCCCACTGCGGATTTCTCAAGTCTCTTGGTGCTTACAAGGCCATGGAAAATCGGGGCCTTCCCCATACCATCGTACCCAACCATGCTTCGATTGGAAGAAAGCATGTGGGAGGGGCCCACCCCCACATGCTTGCAAAGTGTGGTCATAATAGGAGCACGTTTGGATTGAAAATTAGTGCTCAATGCAGATTTTTCAAGTCTCTTGGTGCTTAAGAGGCAATGGAAAATCTGGGCCTTCCCCATACCATTGTACCCAAACATGCACGGATGGGGACCAAACTTTGCAAGCATGTGGGAGTGGGCCCCTCCCACATGCTTGCAAAGTTTGGTCACAACCGGAGCATGTTTGAATTGGTAATTACCAGCCACGAGTGTGGATTTTTCAAGTCTCTTGGTGCTCTTGAGGCCATGGAAAATCCGGGCCTTCCCCATACCATCGTACCCAAACATGCTCCGATGGGAACCAAACTTTGCAAGTATGTGGGAGTGGGCCCCTCCCACATGCTTACAAAGTTTGGAAACAACCGGAGCATGTTTGAATTGGTAATTACCGCCTACAAGTGTGGGTTTTTCAAATCTCTTTGTGCTTTTAGGAGGCCATGGAAAATCCGGGCCTTCCACATACCATCGTACCCAAACATGTTCCGATGGGAACCAAACTTTGCAAGCATGTGAGGGTGGGCCCCTCCCACATGCTTGCAAAGTTTGGTCATGATCGGAGCGTGGTCGGGTTACTTATTCGAGCCCAGTGCGGATTTTTCAAGTCTCTTGGTGCTTACAAGGCCATGGAAAATCGGGGCCTTCCCCATACCATTGTACCCAACCATGCTTCGATTGGAAGAAAGCATGTGGGAGGGGCCCACCCCCACATGCTTGCAAAGTGTGGTCACAATAGGAGCACGTTTGGATTGAAAATTAGTGCTCAATGCAGATTTTTCAAGTCTCTTGGTGCTTAAGAGGCAATGGAAAATCTGGGCCTTCCCCATACCATTGTACCCAAACATGCTCGGATGGGGACCAAACTTTGCAAGCATGTGGGAGTGGGCCCCTCCCACATGCTTGCAAAGTTTGGTCACAACCGGAGCATGTTTGAATTGGTAATTACCGCCCACAAGTGTGGATTTTTCAAGTCTCTTGGTGCTCTTGAGGCCATGGAAAATCCGGGCCTTCCCCATACCATCGTACCCAAACATGCTCTGATGGGAACCAAACTTTGCAAGTATGTGGGGGTGGGCCCCTCCCACATGCTTGCAAAGTATGGTCATGATCGGGTGGTCGGGTTAGTAATTTGCGTCCAATGCGAATTTTTCAAGTCTCTTGGTGCTTACGAGGCCATGGAAAATCAGGGCCTTCCCCATACCATCGTACCCAAGCATGGTCCGATGCTCGCAAAGTTTGGTCACAATCGGAGCATGTTTGGATTGACAATTAGTGCCCAATGGGGATTTTTCAAGTCTCTTGGTGCTTAAGCGGCCATGGAAAGTCCTGGCCTTCCCCATACTATCGTACCCAAACATGCTCCTATGGGGACCAAACTTTGCAAGCATGTGGGAGTGGGCCCTTCCCACATGCTTGTAAAGTTTGGTCATAACCGGAGCAAGTTTGAATCGGTAATTAGCGCGCCTAGTGTGGATTTTTCAAGTCTCTTAGTGCGCTTGAGGCCATGGAAAATCCAGGCCTTCCCCATACCATCGTACCCAAACATGCTTCGATGGGAGGGGCCCACCCCAAACTTTGTAAAGCATATGGGAGGGGCCCACTCCAAACTTTACAAAGCATATGGGAGGGGCATTTGGGAGGGGCCCACCCCAAACTTTGCAAAGCATATGGGAGGGGCCCACCCCAAACTTTTCAAGTCTCCACCCCAAACTTTGCAAAGCATATGGGAGGGGCCCACCCCCATATGCTTGTAAAGTTTGGTCACAATCGGAGCATGTTTCGATTTGTAATGAGTGCCCAATGTGGATATTTCAAGTCTCTTGGTGCTTAAGAGGCCATGGAAAATCCGGGCCTTCCCCATACCATCGTACCCAAACATGCTCTGATGGGTGGGACCAAACTTTCCAAGCATGTGGATGTGGGCCCCTCCCAAATGCTTGCAAAAATTGGTCATGATCGGAGGATGTTCGAGTTAGTAATTAGCGCCCACTATAGAGTTTTCAAGTCTCTTGGTGCTTAGGAGGCCATCGAAAATCCGGGCCTTCCCCATATCATCGTACCCAAACATGCTCCAATGGGAACCAAACTTTGCAAGCATGTGGAAGGGGCCCACCCCCACATGCTTACAAAGTTTGGTCACGACCGGAGCATGTTTGAATTGGTAATTACTGCCCACAAGTGTGGATTTTTCAAGTCTCTTGGTGCTTAGGAGGCCATGGAAAATCCGGGCCTTCCCCATACCATCGTACCCAAACATGCTCCGATGGGGACCAAACATTGCAAGCATGTGGGGGTGGGCCCCTCCCACATGCTTGCAAAGTTTGGTCATGATCGGGTGGCCGGGTTAGTAATTCGCGCCCAGTGCGGATTTTTCAAGTCTCTCGGTGCTTACGAGGCCATGGAAAATCGGGGCCTTCCCCATACCATCGTACTCAAACATGGTCCGATGCTTGGAAAGTTTGGTCACAATTGGAGCATGTTTGGATTGAAAATTAGTACCCAATGCCGATTTTTCAAGTCTCTTGGTGCTTAAGCAGCCATGGAAAATACTGGCCTTCCCCATACCATCGTACCCAAACATGCTCTGATGGGGACCAAACTTTGGAAGCATGTGGGAGCGGGCCCCTCCCATATGCTTGCAAAGTTTGGTCACAACCGGAGCATGTTTGAATTGGTAAATAGCGCCCAGTGTGGATTTTTCAAGTCTCTTGGTGCTTAAGAGGCCATGGAAAATCCTGGCCTTTCCCATACCATCGTACCCAAACATGCTTCGATGGGAACCAAACTTTGCAAGCATGTGGGAGGGGCCCACCCCCACATGCTTGTAAAATTTGGTCACAATCGGAGCATGTTTCGATTTGTAATGCCCAATGTGGATTTTTCAAGTCTCTTGGTGCTTAAGAGGCCATGGAAAATCCAGGCCTTCCCCATACCATCGTACCCAAACATGCTCTGATGGGGACCAAACTTTCCAAGCATGTGGATGTGGGCCCCTCCCACATGCTTGTAAAAATTGGTCATAATCGGAGCATGTTCGAGTTAGTAATTAGCGCCCACTGCAGAGTTTTCAAGTCTCTTGGTGCTTAGGAGGCCATCGAAAATCCGGGCCTCCCCATATCATTGTACCCAAACATGCTGCAATGGGAACCAAACTTTGCAAGCATGTGGAAGGGGCCACCCCCACATGCTTGAAAAGTTTGGTCAAAATCGGAGCATGTTTGGATTGGTAATTAGCCCCTAGTGTTGTCAAGTCTCTTGGTGCTTAGGAGGCCATGGAAAATCCGGGCCTTCCCCATACCATCATACCCAAACATGCTCCGATGGGAACCAAACCTTGCAAGCATGTGCGGGTGGGGCCCTCCCACATGCTTGCAAAGTTTGGTCATGATCGGAGCGTGGTCGGGTTACTTATTCGCGCCCAGTGCGGATTTTTCAAGTCTCTTGGTGCTTACAAGGCCATGGAAAATCGGGGCCTTCCCCATACCATCGTACCCAAACATGCTTGCAAAGTGTGGTCACAATCGGAGCACGTTTGGATTGAAAACTAGTGCTCAATGCAGATTTCTCAAGTCTCTTGGTGCTTAAGAGGCCATGGAAAATCCGGGCCTTTCCCATACCATTGTACCCAAACATGCTCCGATGGGGACCAAACTTTGCAAGCATGTGGGAGTGGGCCCCTCCCACATTCTTGCAAAGTTTGGTCACAACCGGAGCATGTTTGAATTGGTAATTACCGCCCACCACGAGTGTGGATTTTTCAAGTCTCTTGGTGCTCTTGAGGCCATGGAAAATCCGGGCCTTTCCCATACCATCGTACCCAAACATGCTCCGATGGGAACCAAACTTTGCAAGTATGTGGGGGTGGGCCCCTCCCACATGCTTGTAAAGTTTGGTCATGATCGGGTGGTCGGGTTAGTAATTTGCGCCTAGTGCGGATTTTTCAAGTCTCTTGGTGCTTACGAGGCCATGGAAAATCGGGGCCTTCCCCATACCATCGTACCCAAACATGGTCCGATGCTTGCAAAGTTTGGTCACAATCGGAGCATGTTTGGATTGAAAATTAGTGCCCAATGGGGATTTTTCAAGTCTCTTGGTGCTTAAGCGGCCATGGAAAGTCGTGGCCTTCCCCATACCATCGTACCCAAACATGCTCCTATGGGGACCAAACTTTAGAAGTATGTGGGGGTGGGCCCCTCCCACATGCTTGCAAAGTATGGTCATGATCGGGTGGTCGGGTTAGTAATTTGCGTCTAATGCGAATTTTTCAAGTCTTTTGGTGCTTATGAGGCCATGGAAAATCGGGGCCTTCCCCATACCATCGTACCCAAACATGGTCCGATGCTTGCAAATTTTGGTCACAATCGGAGCATGTTTGGATTGACAATTAGTGCCCAATGGGGATTTTTCAAGTCTCTTGGTGCTTAAGCGGCCATGGAAAGTCCTGGCCTTCCCCATACCATCGTACCCAAACATGCTCCTATGGGGACCAAACTTTGCAAGCATGTGGGAGTGGGCCCTTCCCACATGCTTGTAAAGTTTGGTCATAACCGGAGCAAGTTTGAATCGGTAATTAGCGCGCCTAGTGTGGATTTTTCAAGTCTCTTAGTGCGCTTGAGGCCATGGAAAATCCAGGCCTTCCCCATACCATCGTACCCAAACATGCTTCGATGGGAGGGGCCCACCCCAAACTTTGTAAAGCATATGGGAGGGGCCCACTCCAAACTTTGCAAAGCATATGGGAGGGGCCCACCCCAAACTTCTCAAGTCTCTTAGTGCGCATTTGGGAGGGGCCCACCCCCATATGCTTGTAAAGTTTGGTCACAATCGGAGCATGTTTCGATTTATAATGAGTGCCCAATGTGGATTTTTCAAGTCTCTTAGTGCTTAAGAGGCCATGGAAAATCCGGGCCTTCCCCATACCATCGTACCCAAACATGCTCTGATGGGTGGGACCAAACTTTCCAAGCATGTGGATGTGGGCCCCTCCCAAATGCTTGCAAAAATTGGTCATGATCGGAGCATGTTCGAGTTAGTAATTAGCGCCCACTATAGAGTTTTCAAGTCTCTTGGTGCTTAGGAGGCCATCGAAAATCCGGGCCTTCCCCATATCATCGTACCCAAACATGCTCCAATGGGAAACAAACTTTGCAAGCATGTGGAAGGGGCCCACCCCCACATGCTTACAATGTTTGGTCACAACCGGAGCATGTTTGAATTGGTAATTACTGCCCATAAGTGTGGATTTTTCAAGTCTCTTGGTGCTTAGGAGGCCATGGAAAATCCGGGCCTTCCCCATATCATCGTACCCAAACATGCTCCGATGGGGACCAAACATTGCAAGCATGTGGGCGTGGGCCCCTCCCACATGCTTGCAAAGTTTGGTCATGATCGGGTGGTCGGGTTAGTAATTCGCGCCCAGTGCGGATTTTTCAAGTCTCTCGGTGCTTACGAGGCCATGGAAAATCGGGGCCTTCCCCATACCATCGTACCCAAGCATGGTCCGATGCTTGGAAAGTTTGGTCACAATTGAAGCATGTTTGGATTGAAAATTAGTGCCCAATGCCGATTTTTCAAGTCTCTTGGTGCTTAGGCAGCCATGGAAAACACTGGCCTTCCCCATACCATCGTACCCAAACATGCTCCGATGGGGACCAAACTTTGCAAGCATGTGGGAGTGGGCCCCTCCCACATGCTTGCAAAGTTTGGTCACAACCGGAGTATGTTTGAATTGGTAGATAGCGCCCAGTGTGGATTTTTCAAGTCTCTTGCTGCTTAAGAGGCCATGGAAAATCCTAGCCTTTCCCATACCATCGCACCCAAACATGCTTCGATGGGAACCAAACTTTGCAAGCATGTGGGAGGGGCCCACCCCCATATGCTTGCAAAATTTGGTCACAATCGGAGCATGTTCGGGTTAGTAATTAGCACCCACTGCAGAGTTTTCAAGTCTCTTGGTGCTTAGGAGGCCATCGAAAATCCGGGCCTTCCCCATATCATCGTACCCAAACATGCTCCAATGGGAACCAAACTTTGCAAGCATGTGGAAGGAGCCCACCCCCACATGCTTGCAAAGTTTGGTCAAAATCGGAGCATGTTTGGATTGTATGTAGCCCCCACCAGTGTGGATTTCTCAAGTCTCTTGCTGCTTAGGAGGCCATGGAAAATCCGGGCCTTACCCATACCATCGTACCCAAACATGCTCCGATAGGAACCAAACTTTGCAAGCATGTGGGGGTAGGCCCCTCCCACATGCTTGCAAAGTTTGGTCTTGATCAGAGTGTGGTCGGGTTACTTATTCGCACCTAGTGCGGATTTTTCAAGTCTCTTGGTGCTTACAAGGCCATGGAAAATCGGGGCCTTCCCCATACCATCGTACCCAAACATGCTTTGATGGGAACCAAACTTTGAGAGCATGTGGGAGGGGCCTACCCCCACATGCTTGCAAAGTGTGGTCACAATCGGAGCATGTTTGGATTGAAAATTAGTGCTAAATGCAGATTTCTCAAGTCTCTTGGTGCTTAAGAGGCCATGGAAAATCCGGGTCTTTCCCATACCATTGTACCCAAACATGCTCCGATGGAGACCAAACGTTGCAAGCATGTGGGAGTGGGCCCCTTCCACATGCTTGCAAAGTTTGGTCACAACCGGAGCATTTTTGAATTGGTAATTACCGCCCACGAGTGTGGATTTTTCAAGTCTCTTGGTGCTCTTGAGGCCATGGAAAATCTGGGCCTTCCCCATACCATCGTACCCAAACATGCTCCGATGGGAACCAAACTTTGCAAGTATGTGGAGGTGGGCTCCTCCCACATGCTTGCAAAGTTTGGTCCCGATCGGGTGGTCGGGTTAGTAATTTGCGTCTAGTGCGGATTTTTCAAGTCTCTTGGTACTTACGAGGCCATGGAAAATCGGGGCCTTCCCCATACCATCGTACCCAAACATGGTCCGATGCTTGCAAAGTTTGGTCACAATCGGAGCATGTTTGGATTGAAAATTAGTGCCCAATGGGGATTTTTCAAGTCTCTTGGTGCTTAAGCGGCCATGGAAAGTCCTGGCCTTCCCCATACCATCGTACCCAAACATGCTCCTATGGGGACCAAATTTTGCAAGCATGTGGGAGTGGGCCCTTCCCACATGCTTGCAAAGTTTGGTCATAAAGAGCAAGTTTGAATTGGTAATTAGCGCCCAGTGTGGATTTTTCAAGTCTCTTAGTGCTCTTGAGGCCATGGAAAATCCGGGCCCTCCCCATACCATCGTACCCAAACATGCTTCGATGGGAAGCAAACTTTGCAAGCATTTGGGAGGGGCCCACCCCAAACTTTGCAAAGCATGTGGGAGGGGCCCACCCCCACATGCTTGTAAAGTTTGGTCACAATCGGAGCATGTTTTGATTTGTAATGAGTGCCCAATGTGGATTTTCAAGTCTCTTGGTGCTTAAGAGGCCATGGAAAATCCGGGCCTTCCCCATACCATCGTACCCAAACATGCTCTGATGGGTGGGATCAAACTTTCCAAGCATGTGGATGTGGGCCCCTCCCACATGCTTGCAAAAATTGGTCATGATTGGAGCATGTTCTAGTTAGTAATTAGCGCCCACTGTGCAGAGTTTTCAAGTCTCTTGGTGCTTAGGAGGCCATCGAAAATCCGGGCCTCCCCATATCATCGTACCCAAACATTCTCCAATGGGAACCAAACTTTGCAAGCATGTGGAAGGGGCCCACCCCCACATGCTTACAAAGTTTGGTCAGAATCGGAGCATGTTTGGATTGGTAATTAGCCCAGTGTGGATTTCTCCAGTCTCTTGGTGCTTACAAGGCCATGGAAAATCCGGGCCTTCCCCATACCATCGTACCCAAACATGCTCCGATGGGAACCAAACTTTGCAAGCATGTGGGGGTGGGCCCCTCCCACATGCTTGCAATGTTTGGTCATGATCAGAGCGTGGTCAGGTTACGTATTCGAGCCTAGTGCGGATTTTTCAAGTCTCTTGGTGCTTACAAGGCCATGGAAAATCGGGGCCTTCCCCATACCATCGTACCCAAACATGCTTGGATGGGAACCAAACTTTGAAAGCATGTGGGAGGGGCCCACCCCCACATGCATGCAAAGTGTGGTCACAATCGGAGCATGTTTGGATTGAAAAATAGTGCTCAATGCAGATTTCTCAAGTCTCTTGGTGCTTAAGAGGCCATGGAAAATCCAGGCCTTCCCCATACCATTGTACCCAAACATGCTCTGATGGGAACCAAACTTTGCAAGCATGTCGGAGTGGGCCCTTCCCACATGCTTGCAAAGTTTGGTCACAACCGGAGCATGTTTGAATTGGTAATTACCGCCCACGAGTGTGGATTTTTCAAATCTCTTTGTGCTTAGGAGGCCATGGAAAATCCGGCCTTCCGTATACCATCATACCCAAACATGCTCCGATGGGGACCAAACATTGCAAGCATGTGGGGGTGGGCACCTCCCACTTGCTTGCAAAGTTTGGTCATGATCGGGTGGTCGGGTTAGTAATTTGCGCCCAGTGCGGATTTTTCAAGTCTCTTGGTGCTTACGAGGCCATGGAAAATCGCGGCCTTCCCCATACCATCGTACCCAAAGATGGTCCGATACTTGCAAAGTTTGGTTCCCCATACCATCGTACCCAACCATGCTTCGATTGGAAGAAAGCATGTGGGAGGGGCCCACCCCCACATGCTTGCAAAGTGTGGTCACAATCGGAGCACGTTTGGATTGAAAATTAGTGCTCAAAGCAGATTTTTCAAGTCTCTTGGTGCTTAAGAGGCAATGGAAAATCTGGGCCTTCCCCATACCATTGTACCCAAACATGCTCGGATGGGGACCAAACTTTGCAAGCATGTGGGAGTGGGCCCCTCCCACATGCTTGCAAAGTTTGGTCACAACCGGAGCATGTTTGAATTGGTAATTACCGCGCACCACGAGTGTGGATTTTTCAAGTCTCTTGGTGCTCTTGAGGCCATGGAAAATCCGGGGCTTTCCCATACCATCGTACCCAAACACCGATGGGAACCAAACTTTGCAAGTATGTGGGGGTGGGCCCCTCCCACATGCTTGCAAAGTATGGTCATGATCGGGTGGTCGGGTTAGTAATTTGCGTCCAATGCAAATTTTTCAAGTCTGTTGGTGCTTACGAGGCCATGGAAAATCGGGGCCTTCCCCATACCATCGTACCCAAACATGGTTCGATGCTTGCAAAGTTTGGTCACAATCGGAGCATGTTTGGATTGAAAATTAGTGCCCAATGGGGATTTTTCAAGTCTTTTGGTGCTTAAGCGGCCATGGAAAGTCCTGGCCTTCCCCATACCATCGTACCCAAACATGCTCCTATGGGGACCAAACTTTGCAAGTATGTGGGGGTGGGCCCCTCCCACATGCTTGCAAAGTATGGTCATGATCGGGTGGTCGGGTTAGTAATTTGCGTCTAATGCGAATTTTGCAAGTCTCTTGGTGCTTACGAGGCCATGGAAAATCGGGGCCTTCCCCATACCATCGTACCCAAACATGGTCCGATGCTTGCAAAGTTTGGTCACAATCGGAGCATGTTTGGATTGAAAATTAGTGCCCAATGGGGATTTTTCAAGTCTCGTGGTGCTTAAGCGGCCATGGAAAGTCCTGGCCTTCCCCATACCATCGTACCCAAACATGCTCCTATGGGGACCAAACTTTGCAAGCATGTGGGAGTGGGCCCTTCTCACATGCTTGTAAAGTTTGGTCATAACCGGAGCAAGTTTGAATCGGTAATTAGCGCGCCTAGTGTGGATTTTTCAAGTCTCTTAGTGCGCTTGAGGCCATGGAAAATCCAGGCCTTCCCCATACCATCGTACCCAAACATGCTTCGATGGGAGGGGCCCACCCCAAACTTTGTAAAGCATATGGGAGGGGCCCACTCCAAACTTTGCAAAGCATATGGGAGGGGCCCACCCCAAACTTTGCAAAGCATATGGGAGGGGCCCACCCCAAACGTTTCAAGTCTCTTAGTGCGCATTTGGGAGGGGCCCACCCCAAACTTTGCAAAGCATATAGAAGGGGCCCACCCCCATATGCTTGTAAAGTTTGGTCACAATCGGAGCATGTTTCGATTTGTAATGAGTGCCCAATGTGGATTTTCAAGTCTCTTGGTGCTTAAGAGGCCATGGAAAATCCGGGCCTTCCCCATACCATCGTACCCAAACATGCTCTGATGGGTGGGACCAAACTTTCCAAGCATGTGGATGTGGGCCCCTCCCAAATGCTTGCAAAAATTGGTCATGATCGGAGCATGTTCGAGTTAGTAATTAGCGCCCACTACAGAGTTCTCAAGTCTCTTGGTGCTTAGGAGGCCATCGAAAATCCGGGCCTTCCCCATATCATCGTACCCAAACATGCTCCAATGGGAACCAAACTTTGCAAGCATGTGGAAGGGGCCCACCCCCACAAGCTTACAAAGTTTGGTCACAACCGGAGCATGTTTGAATTGGTAATTACTGCCCACAAGTGTGGATTTTTCAAGTCTCTTGGTGCTTAGGAGGCCATGGAAAATCCGGGCCTTCCCCATACCATCGTACCCAAACATGCTCCGATGGGGACCAAACATTGCAAGCATGTGGGGTTGGGCCCCTCCCACATGCTTGCAAAGTTTGGTCATGATCGGGTGGCCGGGTTAGTTATTCGCGCCCAGTGCGGATTTTTCAAGTCTCTCGGTGCTTACGAGGCCATGGAAAATCGGGGCCTTCGCCATACCATCGTACCCAAACATGGTCCGATGCTTGGAAAGTTTGGTCACAATTGGAGCATGTTTGGATTGAAAATTAGTGCCCAATGCCGATTTTTCAAGTCTCTTGGTGCTTAAGCGGCCATGGAAAATACTGGCCTTCCCCATACCATTGTACCCAAACATGCTCGCAAGCATGTGGGAGTGGGCCCCTCCCACATGCTTACAATGTCTGGTCACAACCGGAGCATGTTTGAATTGGTAAATAGTGCCCAGTGTGGATTTTTCAAGTCTCTTGGTGCTTAGGAGGCCATGGAAAATCCGGGCCATCCCCATACCATCGTACCCAAACATGCTCCGATGGGGACCAAACATTGCAAGCATGTGGGGGTGGGCCCCTCCCACATGCTTGCAAAGTTTGGTCATGATCGGGTGGCCGGGTTAGTAATTCGCGCCCAGTGCGGATTTTTCAAGTCTCTCGGTGCTTACGAGGCCATGGAAAATCGGGGCCTTCCCCATACCATCGTACCCAAACATGGTCCGATGCTTGGAAAGTTTGGTCACAATTGGAGCATGTTTGGATTGAAAATTAGTGCCCAATGCTGATTTTTCAAGTCTCTTGGTGCTTAGGCAGCCATGGAAAATACTGGCCTTCCCCATACCATCGTACCCAAACATGCTCCGATGGGGACCAAACTTTGCAAGCATGTGGGAGTGGGCCCCTCCCACATGCTTGCAAAGTTTGGTCACAACCGGAGCATGTTTGAATTGGTAAATAGCGCCCAGTGTGGATTTTTCAAGTCTCTTGGTGCTTAAGAGGCTATGGAAAATCCTGGCCTTTCCCATACCATCGCACCCAAACATGCTTCGATGGGAACCAAACTTTGCAAGCATGTGGGAGGGGCCCACCCCCACATGCTTGCAAAATTTGGTCACAATCGGAGCATGTTCGGGTTAGTAATTAGTGCCCACTGTGCAGAGTTTTCAAGTCTCTTGGTGCTTAGGAGGCCATCGAAAATCCGGGCCTTCCCCATATCATCATACCCAAACATGCTCCAATGGGAACCAAACTTTGCAAGCATGTGGAAGGAGCCCACCCCCACATGCTTACAAAGTTTGGTCAGAATCGGAGCATGTTTGGATTGGTATGTAGCCCCCAGTGTGGATTTCTCAAGTCTCTTGGTGCTTAGGAGGCCATGGAAAATCTGGGCCTTCCCCATACCATCGTACCCAAACATGCTCCGATGGGAACCAAACTTTGCAAGCATGTGGGGGTAGGCCCCTCCCACATGCTTGCAAAGTTTGGTCATGATCAGAGTGTGGTTGGGTTACTTATTCCCACCGAGTGCAGATTTTTCAAGTCTCTTGGTGCTTACAAGGCCATGGAAAATCAAGGCCTTCCCCATACCATCGTACCCAAACATGCTTCGATGGGAACCAAACTTTGAAAGCATGTGGGAGGGGCCTACCCCCACATGCTTGCAAAGTGTGGTCACAATCGGAGCATGTTTGGATTGAAAATTAGTGCTCAATGCAGATTTCTCAAGTCTCTTGGTGCTTAAGAGGCCATGGAAAATTCGGGCCTTTCCCATACCATTGTACCCAAACATGCTCCGATGGAGACCAAACGTTGCAAGCATGTGGGAGTGGGCCCCTTCCACATGCTTGCAAAGTTTGGTCACAACCGGAGCATGTTTGAATTGGTAATTACCGCACACGAGTGTGGATTTTTCAAGTCTCTTGGTGCTCTTGAGGCCATGGAAAATCTGGGCCTTCCCCATACCATCGTACCCAAACATGCTCCGATGGGAACCAAACTTTGCAAGTATGTGGAGGTGGGCTCCTCCCACATGCTTGCAAAGTTTGGTCACGATCGGGTGGTCGGGTTAGTAATTTGCGCCTAGTGCGGATTTTTCAAGTCTCTTGGTACTTACGAGGCCATGGAAAATCGGGGCCTTCCCCATACCATCGTACCCAAACATGGTCCGATTCTTGCAAAGTTTGGTCACAATCGGAGCATGTTTGGATTGAAAATTAGTGCCCAATGGGGATTTTTCTAGTCTCTTGGTGCTTTAGCGGCCATGGAAAGTCCTGGCCTTCCCCATACCATCGTACCCAAACATGCTCCTATGGGGACCAAATTTTGCAAGCATGTGGGAGTGGGCCCTTCCCACATGCTTGCAAAGTTTGGTCATAACCGGAGCAAGTTTGAATTGGTAATTAGCGCCCAGTGTGGATTTTTCAAGTCTCTAAGTGCTCTTGAGGCCATGGAAAATCCGGGCCTTCCCCATACCATCGTACCCAAGCATGCTTAGCATTTGGGAGGGGCCCACCCCAAACTTTACAAAGCATGTGGGAGGGGCCCACCCCCACATGCTTGTAAAGTTTGGTCACAATCGGAGCATGTTTCGATTTGTAATGAGTGCCCAATGTGGATTTTTCAAGTCTCTTGGTGCTTAAGAGGCCATGGAAAATCCGGGCCTTCCCCATACCATCGTACCCAAACATGCTCTGATGGGTGGGATCAAACTTTCCAAGCATGTGGATGTGGGCCCCTCCCACATGCTTGCAAAAATTGGTCATGATCGGAGCATGTTCCAGTTAGTAATTAGCGCCCACTGTGCAGAGTTTTCAAGTCTCTTGGTGCTTAGGAGGCCATCGAAAATCCGGGCCTCCCCATATCATCGTACCCAAACATTCTCCAATGGGAACCAAACTTTGCAAGCATGTGGAAGGGGCCCACCCCCACATGCTTACAAAGTTTGGTCAGAATCGGAGCATGTTTGGATTGGTAATTAGTCCCCAGTGTGGATTTCTCAAGTCTCTTGGTGCTTAGAAGGCCATGGAAAATCCGGGCCTTCCCCATACCATCGTACCCAAACATGCTCCGATGGGAACCAAACTTTGCAAGCATGTGGGGGTGGGCCCCTCCCACATGCTTGCAATGTTTGGTCATGATCAGAGCGTGGTCAGGTTACTTATTCGAGCCTAGTGCGGATTTTTCAAGTCTCTTGGTGCTTACAAGGCCATGGAAAATCGGGGCCTTCCCCATACCATTGTACCCAAACATGCTTCGATGGGAACCAAACTTTGAAAGCATGTGGGAGAGGCCCACCCCCACATGCATGCAAAGTGTGGTCACAATCGGAGCATGTTTGGATTGAAAAATAGTGCTCAATGCAGATTTCTCAAGTCTCTTGGTGCTTAAGAGGCCATGGAAAATCCGGGCCTTCCCCATACCACTATACCCAAACATGCTCTGATGGGAACCAAACTTTGCAAGCATGTGGGAGTGGGCCCTTCCCACATGCTTGCAAAGTTTGGTCACAACCGGAGCATGTTTGAATTGGTAATTACCGCCCACGAGTGTGGATTTCTCAAATCTCTTTGTGCTTAGGAGGCCATGGAAAATCCGGCCTTTGGTCATGATCGGGTGGTCGGGTTAGTAATTTGCGCCCAGTGCGGATTTTTCAAGTCTCTTGGTGCTTACGAGGCCATGGAAAATCGCGGCCTTCCCCATACCATCGTACCCAAACATGGTCCGATGCTTGCAAAGTTTGGTCACAATCAGGGCATGTTTGGATTGAAAATTAGTGCCCAATGGGGATTCTTCAAGTCTCTTAGTGCTTAAGCAGCCATGGAAAGTCCTGGCCTTCCCCATACCATCGTCCCCAAACATGCTCCTATGGGGACCAAACTTTGCAAGCATGTGGGAGTGGGCCCTTTCCACATGCTTGCAAAGTTTGGTCACAACCGGAGCAAGTTTGAATTGATAATTAGCGCCCAGTGTGGATTTTTCAAGTCTCTTAGTGCTCTTGAGGCCATGGAAAATCCGGGCCTTCCCCATACCATCGTACCCAAACATGCTTCGATGGGAAGCAAACTTTGCAAGCATTTGGGAGGGGCCCACCCCAAACTTTGCAAAGCATGTGGGAGGGGCCCACCCCCACATGCTTGTAAAGTTTGGTCACAATCGGAGCATGTTTCGATTTGTAATGAGTGCCCAATGTGGATTTTCCAAGTCTCTTGGTGCTTAAGAGGCCATGGAAAATCACGGCCTTCCCCATAGCATCGTACCCAAACATGCTCTGATGGGTGGGACCAAACTTTCCAAGCATGTGGATGTGGGCCCCTCCCAAATGCTTGCAAAAATTGGTCATGATCGGAGCATGTTCGGGTTAGTAATTAGCGCCCACTGCTGCAGAGTTTTCAAGTCTCTTGGTGCTTAGGAGGCCATCGAAAATCCGGGCCTTCCCCATATCATCGTACCCAAACATTCTCCAATGGGAACCAAACTCTGCAAGAATATGGAAGGGGCCCACCCCCACATGCTTGCAAAGTTTGGTCAGAATTGGAGCATGTTTGGATTGGTAATTAGCCCCCAGTGGGGATTTCTCAAGTCTCTTGGTGCTTAGGAGGCCATGGAAAATCCGGGCCTTCCCCATACCATCGTACCCAAACATGCTCCGATGGGAACCAAACTTTGCAAGCATGTGGAGCTAGTCCCCTCTCACATGCTTGCAAAGTTTGGTCATGATCAAAGCGTGGTCGGGTTACTTATTCGCGCCTAGTGCGGATTTTTCAAGTCTCTTGGTGCTTACAAGGCCATGGAAAATCGGGGCCTTTCCCATACCATCGTACCCAAACATGCTTCAATGGGAACCAAGCTTCAATGGGTGGTCGGGTTAGTAATTCGCGCCCAGTGCGGATTTTTTAAATCTCTTGGTGCTTACGAGGCCATGGAAAATCGGGGCCTTCCCCATACCATCGTACCCAAACATGGTCCGATGCTTGCAAAGTTTGGTCACAATTGGAGCATGTTTGGATTGAAAATTAGTGCCCAATACGGATTTTTCAAGTCTCTTGGTGCTTAAACGACCATGGAAAATCCTGGCCTTCCCTATACCATCGTACCCAAACATGCTCCGATGGGGACCAAACTTTGCAAGCATGTGAGAGTGGGCCCCTCCCACATGCTTGCAAAGTTTGGTCACAACCGGAGCATGTTTGAATTGGTAATTAGCGCCCAGTGTAGATTTTTCAAGTCTCTTGGTGCTCTTGAGGCCATGGAAAATCCGGGCCTTTCCCATACCATCGTACCCAAATATGCTTCGATGGGAACCAAACTTTGCAAGCATGTGGGAGGGGCCCACCCCCACATGCTTGTAAAATTTGGTCACAATCGGAGCATGTTTCGATTTGTAATGCCCAATGTGGATTTTTCAAGTCTCTTGGTACTTAAGAGGCCATGGAAAATCTGGGCCTTCCCCATACCATCGTACCTAAACATGCTCTGATGGAGACCAAACTTTCCAAGCATGTGGATGTGGGCCCCTTCCAAATGCTTGCAAAAATTGGTCATGATCGGAGCATGTTCGGGTTAGTAATTAGCGCCCAGTGCAGATTTTTCAAGTCTCTTGGTGCTTAAGAGGCCATGGAAAATCCAGGCCTTCCCCATATCATCGTACCCAAACATGCTTCGATGGGAACCAAACTTTGCAAGCATGTGGAAGGGGCCCACCTTCACATGCTTGCAAAGTTTGGTCAGAATCGGAGCATGTTTGGATTGGTAATTAGCGCCCAGTGTGGATTTGTCAAGTCTCTTGGTGCTTAGGAGGCCATGGAAAATCCGGGCCTTCCCCATACCATCGTACCCAAACATGTTCCGATGGGAACCAAACTTTGCAAGCATGTGGGGGTGGGCCCCTCCCACATGCTTGCAAAGTTTGGTCATGATCGGAGCGTGGTCGAGTTACTTATTCGAGCCCAGTGCGGATTTTTTAAGTCTCTTGGTGCTTACAAGGCCATGGAAAATCGGGGCCTTCCCCATACCATCGTACCCAACCATGCTTCGATGGAAACCAAACTTTGAAAGCATGTGGGAGGGACCCACCCCCACATGCTTGCAAAGTGTGGTCACAATCGGAGCATGTTTGGATTGAAAATTAGTGCTCAATGCAGATTTTTCAAGTCTCTTGGTGCTTAAGAGGCAATGGAAAATCTGGGCCTTCCCCATACCATTGTACCCAAACATGCTCGGATGGGGACCAAGTTTTGCAAGCATGTGGGAGTGGGCCCCTCCCACATGCTTGCAAAGTTTGGTCACAACCGGAGCATGTTTGAATTGGTAATTACCGCCCACGAGTGTGGATTTTTCAAGTCTCTTGGTGCTCTTGAGGCCATGGAAAATCCGGGCCTTCCCCATACCATCGTGATGGGAACCAAACTTTGCAAGTATGTGGGAGTGGGCCCCTCCCACATGCTTACAAAGTTTGGTCACAACCGGAGCATGTTTGAATTGGTAATTACCGCCTACAAGTGTGGATTTTTCAAATCTCTTTGTGCTTTTAGGAGGCCATGGAAAATCCGGGCCTTCCCCATACCATCGTACCCAAACAAGCTCCGATGGGGACCAAACTTTGCAAGCATGTGGGGGTGGGCCCCTCCCACATGCTTGCAAAGTTTGGTCATGATAGGGTGGTCGGGTTAGTAATTCGCGCCCAATGCGGATTTTTTAAATCTCTTGGTGCTTACGAGGCCATGGAAAATCGGGGCCTTCCCCATACCATCGTACCCAAACATGGTCCGATGCTTGCAAAGTTTGGTCACAATTGGAGCATGTTTGGATTGAAAACTAGTGCCCAATACAGATTTTTCAAGTCTCTTGGTGTTTAAACGACCATGGAAAATCCTGGCCTTCCCTATACCATCGAACCGAAACATGCTTCGATGGGGACCAAACTTTGCAAGCATGTGGGAGTGGGCCCCTCCCACATGCTTGCAAAGTTTGGTCACAACCGGAGCATGTTTGAATTGGTAATTAGTGCCTTGTGTAGATTTTTCAAGTCTCTTGGTGCTCTTGAGGCCATGGAAAATCCGGGCCTTTCCCATACCATCGTACCCAAACATGCTTCGAAGGGAACCAAACTTTGCAAGCATGTGGGAGGGGCCCACCCCAAACTTTGCAAGAATGTGGGAGGGGACCACCCCCACATGCTTGTAAAATTTGGTCACAATCGGACCATGTTTCGATTTGTAATACCCAATGTGGATTTTTCAAGTCTCTTGGTGCTTAAGAAGCCATGGAAAATCTGGGCCTTCCCCATACCATCGTACCCAAACATGCTCTGATGGGGACCAAACTTTCCAAGCATGTGGATGTGGGCCCCTTCCAAATGCTTGCAAAAATTGGTCATGATCGGAGCATGTTCGGGTTAGCAATTAGCGCCCAGTGCAGATTTTTCAAGTCTCTTCGTGCTTAAGAGGCCATGGAAAATCCAGGCCTTCCCCATATCATCGTACCCAAACATGCTCCGATGGGAACCAAACTTTGCAAGCATGTGGAAGGGGCCCACCTTCACGGGTAATTAGTGCCCAGTGTGGATTTGTCAAGTCTCTTGGTGCTTAGGAGGCCATGGAAAATCCGGGCCTTCCCCATACCATCGTACCCAAACATGTTCCGATGGGAACCAAACTTTGCAAGCATGTGGGGGTGGGCCCCTCCCACATGCTTGCAAAGTTTGGTCATGATCGGAGCGTGGTCGGGTTACTTATTCGAGCCCAGTGCGGATTTTTCAAGTCTCTTGTTGGTGCTTACAAGGCCATGGAAAATCAGGGCCTTCCCCATACCATCGTACCCAACCATGCTTCAATTGGAAGAAAGCATGTGGGAGGGGTCCACCCCCACATGCTTGCAAAGTGTGGTCAAAATAGGAGCACGTTTGGATTGAAAACTAGTGCTCAATGCAGACTTTTCAAGTCTCTTGGTGCTTAAGAGGCAATGGAAAATCTGGGCCTTCCCCATACCATTGTACCCAAACATGCTCGGATGGGGACCAGACTTTGCAAGCATGTGGGAGTGGGCCCCTCCCACATGCTTGCAAAGTTTGGTCACAACCGGAGCATGTTTGAATTGGTAATTACCGCCCACGAGTGTGGATTTTTCAAGTCTCTTGGTGCTCTTGAGGCCATGGAAAATCCGGGCCTTCCCCATACCATCGTACCCAAACATGCTCCGATGGGAACCAAACTTTGCAAGTATGTGGGGGTGGGCCCCTCCCACATGCTTGCAAAGTATGGTCATGATCGGGTGGTCGGGTTAGTAATTTGCGTCCAATGCGAATTTTTCAAGTCTCTTGGTGCTTACGAGGCCATGGAAAATCGGGGCCTTCCCCACACCATCATACCCAAACATGGTCCGATGCTTGCAAAGTTTGGTCACAATCGGAGCATGTTTGGATTGACAATTAGTGCCCAATGGGGATTTTTCAAGTCTCGTGGTGCTTAAGCGGCCACGAAAAGTCCTGGCCTTCCCCATACCATCGTACCCAAACATGCTCCTATGGGGACCAAACTTTGCAAGCATGTGGGAGTGGGCCCTTCCCACATGCTTGTAAAGTTTGGTCATAACCGAAGCAAGTTTGAATCGGTAATTAGCGCGCCTAGTGTGGATTTTTCAAGTCTCTTAGTGCGCTTGAGGCCATGGAAAATCCAGGCCTTCCCCATACCATCGTACCCAAACATGCTTCGATGGGAGGGGCCCACCCCAAACTTTCTAAAGCATATGGGAGGGGCCCACTCAGAACTTTACAAAGCATATGGGAGGGGCATTTGGGAGGGGCCCACCCCAAACTTTGCAAAGCATATGGGAGGGGCCCACCCCAAACTTTGCAAAGCATATGGAAACATGCTCCAATGGGAACAAAACTTTGCAAGCATGTGGAAGGGGCCCACCCCCACATGCTTACAAAGTTTGGTCACAACCGAAGCATGTTTGAATTGGTAATTACTGCCCACAAGTGTGGATTTTTCAAGTCTCTTGGTGCTTAGGAGGCCATGGAAAATCCGGGCCTTCCCCATACCATCGTACCCAAACATGCTCCGATGGGGACCAAACATTGCAAGCATGTGGGGGTGGGCCCCTCCCACATGCTTGCAAAGTTTGGACATGATCGGGTGGCCGGGTTAGTAATTCGCGCCCAGTGCGGATGTTTCAAGTCTCTCGGTGCTTACGAGGCCATGGAAAATCGGGGCCTTCCCCATACCATCGTACCCAAACATGGTCTGATGCTTGGAAAGTTTGGTCATAATTGGAGCATGTTTGGATTGAAAATTAGTGCTCAATGCCGATTTTTCAAGTCTCTTGGTGCTTAAGCAGCCATGGAAAATACTGGCCTTCCCCATACCATCGTACCCAAACATGCTCCGATGGGGACCAAACTTTGGAAGCATGTGGGAGTGGGCCCCTCCCACATGCTTGCAAAGTTTGGTCACAACCAGAGCATGTTTGAATTCGTAAATAGCGCCCAGTGTGGATTTTTCAAGTCTCTTGGTGCTTAAGAGGCCATGGAAAATGCTGGCCTTTCCCATACCATCGTACCTAAACATGCTTCGATGGAAACCAAACTTTGAGAGCATGTGGGAGGGGCCCACCCCCACATGCTTGTAAAATTTGGTCACAATCAGAGCATGTTTCGATTTGTAATGCCCAATGTGGATTTTTCAAGTCTGTTGGTGCTTAAGAGGCCATGGAAAATCCAGGCCTTCCCCATACCATCGTACCCAAACATGCTCTGATGGGGACCAAACTTTCCAAGCATGTGGATGTGGGCCCCTCCCACATGCTTGTAAAAATTGGTCATCATCGGAGCATGTTCGAGTTAGTAATTAGCGCCCACTGCAGAGTTTTCAAGTCTCTTGGTGCTTAGGAGGCCATCGAAAATCCGGGCCTCCCCATATCATCGTACCCAAACATTCTCCAATGGGAACCAAACTTTGCAAGCATGTGGAAGGGGCCCACCCCCACATGCTTGCAAAGTTTGGTCAAAATCAGAGCATGTTTGGATTGGTAATGTTGTCAAGTCTCTTGGTGCTTAGGAGGCCATGGAAAATCCGGGCCTTCCCCATACCATCGTACCCAAACATGCTCCTATGGGAACCAAACCTTGCAACCATGTGGGGGTGGGCCCCTCCCACATGCTTGCAAAGTTTGGTCATGATCGGAGCGTGGTCGGGTTACTTATTCGCGCCCAGTGCGGATTTTTCAAGTCTCTTGGTGCTTACAAGGCCATGGAAAATCGGGGCCTTCCCCATACCATCGTACCCAAACATGCTTCGATGGGAACCAAACTTTGAAAGCATGTGGGAGGGGCCTACCCCCACATGCTTGCAAAGTGTGGTCACAATCGGAGCATGTTTGGATTGAAAATTAGTGCTCAATGCAGATTTCTCAAGTCTCTTGGTGCTTAAGAGGCCATGAAAAATCCGAGCCTTTCCCATACCATTGTACCCAAACATGCTCCTTGGCAAGCATGTGGGAGTGGGCCCCTCCCACATGCTTGCAAAGTTTGGTCACAACCGGAGCATGTTTGAATTGGTAATTACCGCCCACGAGTGTGGATTTTTCAAGTCTCTTGGTGCTCTTGAGGCCATGGAAAATCTGGGCCTTTCCCATACCATCGTACCCAAACATGCTCCGATGGGAACCAAACTTTGCAAGTATGTGGGGGTGGGCCCCTCCCACATGCTTGCAAAGTTTGGTCATGATCGGGTGGTCGGGTTAGTAATTTGCGCCTAGTGCGGATTTTTCAAGTCTCTTGGTGCTTATGAGGCCATGGAAAATCGGGGCCTTCCCCATACCATCGTACCCAAACATGCTTCGATGGTGGGAACCAAACTTTGAAAGAATGTGGGAGGGGCCCACCTCCACATGCTTGCAAAGTGTGGTCACAATCCGAGCATGTTTGGATTGAAAATTAGTGCTCAATGCAGATTTCTCAAGTCTCTTGGTGCTTAAGAGGCCATGGAAAATCCGGGCCCTTCCCATACCATTGTACCCAAACATGCTCCCCGATAGGGACCAAATGTTGCAAGCATGTGGGAGTGGGCCCCTCCCACATGCTTGCAAAGTTTGGTCACAATCGGAGCATGTTTGAATTGGTGATTACCGCCCACGAGTGTGGATTTTTCAAGTCTCTTGGTGCTCTTTAGGCCATGGAAAATCCGGGCCTTCCCCATACCATCATACCCAAACATGCTCCGATGGGAACCAAACTTTGCAAGTATGTGGGGGTGGGCTCCTCCCACATGCTTGCAAATTTTGGTCATGATCGGGTGGTCGGGTTAGTAGTTTGCACCTAGGGCGGATTTTTCAAGTCTCTTGGTGCTTACGAGGCCATGGAAAATCGGGGCCTTCCCCATACCATCGTACCTAAACATGGTCCGATGCTTGCAAAGTTTGGTCACAATCGGAGCATGTTTGGATTGAAAATTAGTACCCAATGGGGATTTTTCAAGTCTCTTGGTGCTTAAGCGGCCATGGAAAGTCCTGGCCTTCCCCATACCATCGTACCCAAACATGCTCCTATGGGGACCAAACTTTGCAAGCATGTGGGAGTGGGCCCTTCCCACATGCTTGCAAAGTTTGGTCACAACCGGAGCAAGTTTGATTTTGTAATTAGCGCCCAGTGTGGATTTTTCAAGTCTCTTAGTGCTCTTGAGGCCATGGAAAATCCGGGCCTTCCCCATACCATCGTACCCAAACATGCTTCGATGGGAAGCAAACTTTGCAAGCATTTGGGAGGGGCCCACCCCAAACTTTGCAAAGCATGTGGGAGGGGCCCACCCCCACATGCTTGTAAAGTTTGGTCACAATCGGAGCATGTTTCAATTTGTAATGAGTGCCCAATGTGGATTTTTCAAGTCTCTTGGTGCTTAAGAGGCCATGGAAAATCCGAGCCTTCCCCATACCATCGTACCCAAACATGCTCTGATGGGTGGGACCAAACTTTCCAAGCATGTGGATGTGGGCCCCTCCCACATGCTTGCAAAAATTGGTCATGATCGAACCATGTTCCAGTTAGTAATTAGCGCCCACTGCAGAGTTTTCAAGTCTGTTGGTGCTTAGGAGGCCATCGAAAATCCGGGCCTCCCCATATCATCGTGCCCAAACATTCTCCAATGGGAACCAAACTTTGCAAGCATGTGCAGCTGGTCCCCTCTCACATGCTTGCAAAGTTTGGTCATGATCAGAGCGTGGTCGGGTTACTTATTCGCGCCTAGTGCGGATTTTTCAAGTCTCTTGGTGCTTACAAGGCCATGGAAAATCGGGGCCTTCCCCATACCATCGTACCCAAACATGCTTCAATGGGAACCAAACTTTAAAAGCATGTGGGAGGGGCCCACCCCCACATGCTTGCAAAGTGTGGTCACAATCGGAGCATGTTTGGATTGAAAATTAGTGCTCAATGCAGATTTTTCAAGTCTCTTGGTGCTCTTGAGGCCATGGAAAATCCGGGCCTTCCCCATACCATTGTACCCAAACATGCTCCGATGGGAACCAAACTTTGCAAGTATGTGGGAGTGGGCCCCTCCCACATGCTTACAAAGTTTGGTCACAACCGGAGCATGTTTGAATTGGTAATTACTGCCTACAAGTGTGGATTTTTCAAATCTCTTTGTGCTTAGGAGGCCATGGAAAATCCGGGCCTTCCCCATACCATCGTACCCAAACATGCTCCGATGGGGACCAAACATTGCAAGCATGTGGGGGTGGGCCCCTCCCACATGCTTGCAAAGTTTGGTCATGATCGGGTGGTCGGGTTAGTAATTCGCGCCCAGTGCGGATTTTTTAAATCTCTTGGTGCTTACGAGGCCATGGAAAATCGGGGCCTTCCCCATACCATCGTACCCATGGTCCGATGCTTGCAAAGTTTGGTCACAATTGGAGCATGTTTGGATTGAAAATTAGTGCCCAATACGGATTTTTCAAGTCTCTTGGTGCTTAAACGACCATGGAAAATCCTGGCCTTCCCTATACCATCGTACCCAAACATGCTCCGATGGGGACCAAACTTTGCAAGCATGTGGGAGTGGGCCCCTCCCACATGCTTGTTAAGTTTGGTCACAACCGAAGCATGTCTGAATTGGTAATTAGCGCCCAGTGTAGATCTTTCAAGTGTCTTGGTGCTCTTGAGGCCATGGAAAATCCGGGCCTTTCCCATACCATCGTACCCAAACATGCTTCGATGGGAACCAAACTTTGCAAGCATGTGGGAGGGGCCCACCCCCACATGCTTGTAAAATTTGGTCACAATCGGAGCATGTTTCGATTTGTAATGCCCAATGTGGATTTTTCAAGTCTCTTGGTGCTTAAGAGGCCATGGAAAATCTAGGCCTTCCCCATACCATCGTACCCAAACATGCTCTGATGGGGACCAAACTTTCCAAGCATGTGGATGTGGGCTCCTTCCAAATGTTTGCAAAAATTGGTCATGATCAGAGCATGTTCGGGTTAGTAATTAGCGCCCAGTGCAGATTTTTCAAGTCTCTTGGTGCTTAAGAGGCCATGGAAAATCCAGGCCTTCCCCATATCATCGTACCCAAACATGCTCCGATGGGAACCAAACTTTGCAAGCATGTGGGGGTGGGCCCCTCCCACATGCTTGCAAAGTTTGGTCATGATCGGAGCGTGGTCGAGTTACTTATTCGAGCCCAGTGCGGATTTTTTAAGTCTCTTGGTGCTTACAAGGCCATGGAAAATCGGGGCCTTCCCCATACCATCGTACCCAACCATGCTTCGATGGAAACCAAACTTTGAAAGCATGTGGGAGGGACCCACCCCCACATGCTTGCAAAGTGTGGTCACAATCGGAGCATGTTTGGATTGAAAATTAGTGCTCAATGCAGATTTTTCAAGTCTCTTGGTGCTTAAGAGGCAATGGAAAATCTGGGCCTTCCCCATACCATTGTACCCAAACATGCTCGGATGGGGACCAAGTTTTGCAAGCATGTGGGAGTGGGCCCCTCCCACATGCTTGCAAAGTTTGGTCACAACCGGAGCATGTTTGAATTGGTAATTACCGCCCACGAGTGTGGATTTTTCAAGTCTCTTGGTGCTCTTGAGGCCATGGAAAATCCGGGCCTTCCCCATACCATCGTGATGGGAACCAAACTTTGCAAGTATGTGGGAGTGGGCCCCTCCCACATGCTTACAAAGTTTGGTCACAACCGGAGCATGTTTGAATTGGTAATTACCGCCTACAAGTGTGGATTTTTCAAATCTCTTTGTGCTTTTAGGAGGCCATGGAAAATCCGGGCCTTCCCCATACCATCGTACCCAAACAAGCTCCGATGGGGACCAAACTTTGCAAGCATGTGGGGGTGGGCCCCTCCCACATGCTTGCAAAGTTTGGTCATGATAGGGTGGTCGGGTTAGTAATTCGCGCCCAATGCGGATTTTTTAAATCTCTTGGTGCTTACGAGGCCATGGAAAATCGGGGCCTTCCCCATACCATCGTACCCAAACATGGTCCGATGCTTGCAAAGTTTGGTCACAATTGGAGCATGTTTGGATTGAAAACTAGTGCCCAATACAGATTTTTCAAGTCTCTTGGTGTTTAAACGACCATGGAAAATCCTGGCCTTCCCTATACCATCGAACCGAAACATGCTTCGATGGGGACCAAACTTTGCAAGCATGTGGGAGTGGGCCCCTCCCACATGCTTGCAAAGTTTGGTCACAACCGGAGCATGTTTGAATTGGTAATTAGTGCCTTGTGTAGATTTTTCAAGTCTCTTGGTGCTCTTGAGGCCATGGAAAATCCGGGCCTTTCCCATACCATCGTACCCAAACATGCTTCGAAGGGAACCAAACTTTGCAAGCATGTGGGAGGGGCCCACCCCAAACTTTGCAAGAATGTGGGAGGGGACCACCCCCACATGCTTGTAAAATTTGGTCACAATCGGACCATGTTTCGATTTGTAATACCCAATGTGGATTTTTCAAGTCTCTTGGTGCTTAAGAAGCCATGGAAAATCTGGGCCTTCCCCATACCATCGTACCCAAACATGCTCTGATGGGGACCAAACTTTCCAAGCATGTGGATGTGGGCCCCTTCCAAATGCTTGCAAAAATTGGTCATGATCGGAGCATGTTCGGGTTAGCAATTAGCGCCCAGTGCAGATTTTTCAAGTCTCTTCGTGCTTAAGAGGCCATGGAAAATCCAGGCCTTCCCCATATCATCGTACCCAAACATGCTCCGATGGGAACCAAACTTTGCAAGCATGTGGAAGGGGCCCACCTTCACGGGTAATTAGTGCCCAGTGTGGATTTGTCAAGTCTCTTGGTGCTTAGGAGGCCATGGAAAATCCGGGCCTTCCCCATACCATCGTACCCAAACATGTTCCGATGGGAACCAAACTTTGCAAGCATGTGGGGGTGGGCCCCTCCCACATGCTTGCAAAGTTTGGTCATGATCGGAGCGTGGTCGGGTTACTTATTCGAGCCCAGTGCGGATTTTTCAAGTCTCTTGTTGGTGCTTACAAGGCCATGGAAAATCAGGGCCTTCCCCATACCATCGTACCCAACCATGCTTCAATTGGAAGAAAGCATGTGGGAGGGGCCCACCCCCACATGCTTGCAAAGTGTGGTCAAAATAGGAGCACGTTTGGATTGAAAACTAGTGCTCAATGCAGACTTTTCAAGTCTCTTGGTGCTTAAGAGGCAATGGAAAATCTGGGCCTTCCCCATACCATTGTACCCAAACATGCTCCGATGGGGACCAGACTTTGCAAGCATGTGGGAGTGGGCCCCTCCCACATGCTTGCAAAGTTTGGTCACAACCGGAGCATGTTTGAATTGGTAATTACCGCCCACGAGTGTGGATTTTTCAAGTCTCTTGGTGCTCTTGAGGCCATGGAAAATCCGGGCCTTCCCCATACCATCGTACCCAAACATGCTCCGATGGGAACCAAACTTTGCAAGTATGTGGGGGTGGGCCCCTCCCACATGCTTGCAAAGTATGGTCATGATCGGGTGGTCGGGTTAGTAATTTGCGTCCAATGCGAATTTTTCAAGTCTCTTGGTGCTTACGAGGCCATGGAAAATCGGGGCCTTCCCCACACCATCATACCCAAACATGGTCCGATGCTTGCAAAGTTTGGTCACAATCGGAGCATGTTTGGATTGACAATTAGTGCCCAATGGGGATTTTTCAAGTCTCGTGGTGCTTAAGCGGCCACGAAAAGTCCTGGCCTTCCCCATACCATCGTACCCAAACATGCTCCTATGGGGACCAAACTTTGCAAGCATGTGGGAGTGGGCCCTTCCCACATGCTTGTAAAGTTTGGTCATAACCGAAGCAAGTTTGAATCGGTAATTAGCGCGCCTAGTGTGGATTTTTCAAGTCTCTTAGTGCGCTTGAGGCCATGGAAAATCCAGGCCTTCCCCATACCATCGTACCCAAACATGCTTCGATGGGAGGGGCCCACCCCAAACTTTCTAAAGCATATGGGAGGGGCCCACTCAGAACTTTACAAAGCATATGGGAGGGGCATTTGGGAGGGGCCCACCCCAAACTTTGCAAAGCATATGGGAGGGGCCCACCCCAAACTTTGCAAAGCATATGGAAACATGCTCCAATGGGAACAAAACTTTGCAAGCATGTGGAAGGGGCCCACCCCCACATGCTTACAAAGTTTGGTCACAACCGAAGCATGTTTGAATTGGTAATTACTGCCCACAAGTGTGGATTTTTCAAGTCTCTTGGTGCTTAGGAGGCCATGGAAAATCCGGGCCTTCCCCATACCATCGTACCCAAACATGCTCCGATGGGGACCAAACATTGCAAGCATGTGGGGGTGGGCCCCTCCCACATGCTTGCAAAGTTTGGACATGATCGGGTGGCCGGGTTAGTAATTCGCGCCCAGTGCGGATGTTTCAAGTCTCTCGGTGCTTACGAGGCCATGGAAAATCGGGGCCTTCCCCATACCATCGTACCCAAACATGGTCTGATGCTTGGAAAGTTTGGTCATAATTGGAGCATGTTTGGATTGAAAATTAGTGCTCAATGCCGATTTTTCAAGTCTCTTGGTGCTTAAGCAGCCATGGAAAATACTGGCCTTCCCCATACCATCGTACCCAAACATGCTCCGATGGGGACCAAACTTTGGAAGCATGTGGGAGTGGGCCCCTCCCACATGCTTGCAAAGTTTGGTCACAACCAGAGCATGTTTGAATTCGTAAATAGCGCCCAGTGTGGATTTTTCAAGTCTCTTGGTGCTTAAGAGGCCATGGAAAATGCTGGCCTTTCCCATACCATCGTACCTAAACATGCTTCGATGGAAACCAAACTTTGAGAGCATGTGGGAGGGGCCCACCCCCACATGCTTGTAAAATTTGGTCACAATCAGAGCATGTTTCGATTTGTAATGCCCAATGTGGATTTTTCAAGTCTGTTGGTGCTTAAGAGGCCATGGAAAATCCAGGCCTTCCCCATACCATCGTACCCAAACATGCTCTGATGGGGACCAAACTTTCCAAGCATGTGGATGTGGGCCCCTCCCACATGCTTGTAAAAATTGGTCATCATCGGAGCATGTTCGAGTTAGTAATTAGCGCCCACTGCAGAGTTTTCAAGTCTCTTGGTGCTTAGGAGGCCATCGAAAATCCGGGCCTCCCCATATCATCGTACCCAAACATTCTCCAATGGGAACCAAACTTTGCAAGCATGTGGAAGGGGCCCACCCCCACATGCTTGCAAAGTTTGGTCAAAATCAGAGCATGTTTGGATTGGTAATGTTGTCAAGTCTCTTGGTGCTTAGGAGGCCATGGAAAATCCGGGCCTTCCCCATACCATCGTACCCAAACATGCTCCTATGGGAACCAAACCTTGCAACCATGTGGGGGTGGGCCCCTCCCACATGCTTGCAAAGTTTGGTCATGATCGGAGCGTGGTCGGGTTACTTATTCGCGCCCAGTGCGGATTTTTCAAGTCTCTTGGTGCTTACAAGGCCATGGAAAATCGGGGCCTTCCCCATACCATCGTACCCAAACATGCTTCGATGGGAACCAAACTTTGAAAGCATGTGGGAGGGGCCTACCCCCACATGCTTGCAAAGTGTGGTCACAATCGGAGCATGTTTGGATTGAAAATTAGTGCTCAATGCAGATTTCTCAAGTCTCTTGGTGCTTAAGAGGCCATGAAAAATCCGAGCCTTTCCCATACCATTGTACCCAAACATGCTCCTTGGCAAGCATGTGGGAGTGGGCCCCTCCCACATGCTTGCAAAGTTTGGTCACAACCGGAGCATGTTTGAATTGGTAATTACCGCCCACGAGTGTGGATTTTTCAAGTCTCTTGGTGCTCTTGAGGCCATGGAAAATCTGGGCCTTTCCCATACCATCGTACCCAAACATGCTCCGATGGGAACCAAACTTTGCAAGTATGTGGGGGTGGGCCCCTCCCACATGCTTGCAAAGTTTGGTCATGATCGGGTGGTCGGGTTAGTAATTTGCGCCTAGTGCGGATTTTTCAAGTCTCTTGGTGCTTATGAGGCCATGGAAAATCGGGGCCTTCCCCATACCATCGTACCTAAACATGGTCCGATGCTTGCAAAGTTTGGTCACAATCGGAGCATGTTTGGATTGAAAATTAGTACCCAATGGGGATTTTTCAAGTCTCTTGGTGCTTAAGCGGCCATGGAAAGTCCTGGCCTTCCCCATACCATCGTACCCAAACATGCTCCTATGGGGACCAAACTTTGCAAGCATGTGGGAGTGGGCCCTTCCCACATGCTTGCAAAGTTTGGTCACAACCGGAGCAAGTTTGATTTTGTAATTAGCGCCCAGTGTGGATTTTTCAAGTCTCTTAGTGCTCTTGAGGCCATGGAAAATCCGGGCCTTCCCCATACCATCGTACCCAAACATGCTTCGATGGGAAGCAAACTTTGCAAGCATTTGGGAGGGGCCCACCCCAAACTTTGCAAAGCATGTGGGAGGGGCCCACCCCCACATGCTTGTAAAGTTTGGTCACAATCGGAGCATGTTTCAATTTGTAATGAGTGCCCAATGTGGATTTTTCAAGTCTCTTGGTGCTTAAGAGGCCATGGAAAATCCGAGCCTTCCCCATACCATCGTACCCAAACATGCTCTGATGGGTGGGACCAAACTTTCCAAGCATGTGGATGTGGGCCCCTCCCACATGCTTGCAAAAATTGGTCATGATCGAACCATGTTCCAGTTAGTAATTAGCGCCCACTGCAGAGTTTTCAAGTCTGTTGGTGCTTAGGAGGCCATCGAAAATCCGGGCCTCCCCATATCATCGTGCCCAAACATTCTCCAATGGGAACCAAACTTTGCAAGCATGTGCAGCTGGTCCCCTCTCACATGCTTGCAAAGTTTGGTCATGATCAGAGCGTGGTCGGGTTACTTATTCGCGCCTAGTGCGGATTTTTCAAGTCTCTTGGTGCTTACAAGGCCATGGAAAATCGGGGCCTTCCCCATACCATCGTACCCAAACATGCTTCAATGGGAACCAAACTTTAAAAGCATGTGGGAGGGGCCCACCCCCACATGCTTGCAAAGTGTGGTCACAATCGGAGCATGTTTGGATTGAAAATTAGTGCTCAATGCAGATTTTTCAAGTCTCTTGGTGCTCTTGAGGCCATGGAAAATCCGGGCCTTCCCCATACCATTGTACCCAAACATGCTCCGATGGGAACCAAACTTTGCAAGTATGTGGGAGTGGGCCCCTCCCACATGCTTACAAAGTTTGGTCACAACCGGAGCATGTTTGAATTGGTAATTACTGCCTACAAGTGTGGATTTTTCAAATCTCTTTGTGCTTAGGAGGCCATGGAAAATCCGGGCCTTCCCCATACCATCGTACCCAAACATGCTCCGATGGGGACCAAACATTGCAAGCATGTGGGGGTGGGCCCCTCCCACATGCTTGCAAAGTTTGGTCATGATCGGGTGGTCGGGTTAGTAATTCGCGCCCAGTGCGGATTTTTTAAATCTCTTGGTGCTTACGAGGCCATGGAAAATCGGGGCCTTCCCCATACCATCGTACCCATGGTCCGATGCTTGCAAAGTTTGGTTACAATTGGAGCATGTTTGGATTGAAAATTAGTGCCCAATACGGATTTTTCAAGTCTCTTGGTGCTTAAACGACCATGGAAAATCCTGGCCTTCCCTATACCATCGTACCCAAACATGCTCCGATGGGGACCAAACTTTGCAAGCATGTGGGAGTGGGCCCCTCCCACATGCTTGTTAAGTTTGGTCACAACCGAAGCATGTCTGAATTGGTAATTAGCGCCCAGTGTAGATCTTTCAAGTGTCTTGGTGCTCTTGAGGCCATGGAAAATCCGGGCCTTTCCCATACCATCGTACCCAAACATGCTTCGATGGGAACCAAACTTTGCAAGCATGTGGGAGGGGCCCACCCCCACATGCTTGTAAAATTTGGTCACAATCGGAGCATGTTTCGATTTGTAATGCCCAATGTGGATTTTTCAAGTCTCTTGGTGCTTAAGAGGCCATGGAAAATCTAGGCCTTCCCCATACCATCGTACCCAAACATGCTCTGATGGGGACCAAACTTTCCAAGCATGTGGATGTGGGCTCCTTCCAAATGTTTGCAAAAATTGGTCATGATCAGAGCATGTTCGGGTTAGTAATTAGCGCCCAGTGCAGATTTTTCAAGTCTCTTGGTGCTTAAGAGGCCATGGAAAATCCAGGCCTTCCCCATATCATCGTACCCAAACATGCTCCGATGGGAACCAAACTTTGCAAGCATGTGGGGGTGGGCCCCTCCCACATGCTTGCAAAGTTTGGTCATGATCGGAGCGTGGTCGAGTTACTTATTCGAGCCCAGTGCGGATTTTTTAAGTCTCTTGGTGCTTACAAGGCCATGGAAAATCGGGGCCTTCCCCATACCATCGTACCCAACCATGCTTCGATGGAAACCAAACTTTGAAAGCATGTGGGAGGGACCCACCCCCACATGCTTGCAAAGTGTGGTCACAATCGGAGCATGTTTGGATTGAAAATTAGTGCTCAATGCAGATTTTTCAAGTCTCTTGGTGCTTAAGAGGCAATGGAAAATCTGGGCCTTCCCCATACCATTGTACCCAAACATGCTCGGATGGGGACCAAGTTTTGCAAGCATGTGGGAGTGGGCCCCTCCCACATGCTTGCAAAGTTTGGTCACAACCGGAGCATGTTTGAATTGGTAATTACCGCCCACGAGTGTGGATTTTTCAAGTCTCTTGGTGCTCTTGAGGCCATGGAAAATCCGGGCCTTCCCCATACCATCGTGATGGGAACCAAACTTTGCAAGTATGTGGGAGTGGGCCCCTCCCACATGCTTACAAAGTTTGGTCACAATCGGAGCATGTTTGAATTGGTAATTACCGCCTACAAGTGTGGATTTTTCAAATCTCTTTGTGCTTTTAGGAGGCCATGGAAAATCCGGGCCTTCCCCATACCATCGTACCCAAACAAGCTCCGATGGGGACCAAACTTTGCAAGCATGTGGGGGTGGGCCCCTCCCACATGCTTGCAAAGTTTGGTCATGATAGGGTGGTCGGGTTAGTAATTCGCGCCCAATGCGGATTTTTTAAATCTCTTGGTGCTTACGAGGCCATGGAAAATCGGGGCCTTCCCCATACCATCGTACCCAAACATGGTCCGATGCTTGCAAAGTTTGGTCACAATTGGAGCATGTTTGGATTGAAAACTAGTGCCCAATACAGATTTTTCAAGTCTCTTGGTGTTTAAACGACCATGGAAAATCCTGGCCTTCCCTATACCATCGAACCGAAACATGCTTCGATGGGGACCAAACTTTGCAAGCATGTGGGAGTGGGCCCCTCCCACATGCTTGCAAAGTTTGGTCACAACCGGAGCATGTTTGAATTGGTAATTAGTGCCTTGTGTAGATTTTTCAAGTCTCTTGGTGCTCTTGAGGCCATGGAAAATCCGGGCCTTTCCCATACCATCGTACCCAAACATGCTTCGAAGGGAACCAAACTTTGCAAGCATGTGGGAGGGGCCCACCCCAAACTTTGCAAGAATGTGGGAGGGGACCACCCCCACATGCTTGTAAAATTTGGTCACAATCGGACCATGTTTCGATTTGTAATACCCAATGTGGATTTTTCAAGTCTCTTGGTGCTTAAGAAGCCATGGAAAATCTGGGCCTTCCCCATACCATCGTACCCAAACATGCTCTGATGGGGACCAAACTTTCCAAGCATGTGGATGTGGGCCCCTTCCAAATGCTTGCAAAAATTGGTCATGATCGGAGCATGTTCGGGTTAGCAATTAGCGCCCAGTGCAGATTTTTCAAGTCTCTTCGTGCTTAAGAGGCCATGGAAAATCCAGGCCTTCCCCATATCATCGTACCCAAACATGCTCCGATGGGAACCAAACTTTGCAAGCATGTGGAAGGGGCCCACCTTCACGGGTAATTAGTGCCCAGTGTGGATTTGTCAAGTCTCTTGGTGCTTAGGAGGCCATGGAAAATCCGGGCCTTCCCCATACCATCGTACCCAAACATGTTCCGATGGGAACCAAACTTTGCAAGCATGTGGGGGTGGGCCCCTCCCACATGCTTGCAAAGTTTGGTCATGATCGGAGCGTGGTCGGGTTACTTATTCGAGCCCAGTGCGGATTTTTCAAGTCTCTTGTTGGTGCTTACAAGGCCATGGAAAATCAGGGCCTTCCCCATACCATCGTACCCAACCATGCTTCAATTGGAAGAAAGCATGTGGGAGGGGCCCACCCCCACATGCTTGCAAAGTGTGGTCAAAATAGGAGCACGTTTGGATTGAAAACTAGTGCTCAATGCAGACTTTTCAAGTCTCTTGGTGCTTAAGAGGCAATGGAAAATCTGGGCCTTCCCCATACCATTGTACCCAAACATGCTCCGATGGGGACCAGACTTTGCAAGCATGTGGGAGTGGGCCCCTCCCACATGCTTGCAAAGTTTGGTCACAACCGGAGCATGTTTGAATTGGTAATTACCGCCCACGAGTGTGGATTTTTCAAGTCTCTTGGTGCTCTTGAGGCCATGGAAAATCCGGGCCTTCCCCATACCATCGTACCCAAACATGCTCCGATGGGAACCAAACTTTGCAAGTATGTGGGGGTGGGCCCCTCCCACATGCTTGCAAAGTATGGTCATGATCGGGTGGTCGGGTTAGTAATTTGCGTCCAATGCGAATTTTTCAAGTCTCTTGGTGCTTACGAGGCCATGGAAAATCGGGGCCTTCCCCACACCATCATACCCAAACATGGTCCGATGCTTGCAAAGTTTGGTCACAATCGGAGCATGTTTGGATTGACAATTAGTGCCCAATGGGGATTTTTCAAGTCTCGTGGTGCTTAAGCGGCCACGAAAAGTCCTGGCCTTCCCCATACCATCGTACCCAAACATGCTCCTATGGGGACCAAACTTTGCAAGCATGTGGGAGTGGGCCCTTCCCACATGCTTGTAAAGTTTGGTCATAACCGAAGCAAGTTTGAATCGGTAATTAGCGCGCCTAGTGTGGATTTTTCAAGTCTCTTAGTGCGCTTGAGGCCATGGAAAATCCAGGCCTTCCCCATACCATCGTACCCAAACATGCTTCGATGGGAGGGGCCCACCCCAAACTTTCTAAAGCATATGGGAGGGGCCCACTCAGAACTTTACAAAGCATATGGGAGGGGCATTTGGGAGGGGCCCACCCCAAACTTTGCAAAGCATATGGGAGGGGCCCACCCCAAACTTTGCAAAGCATATGGAAACATGCTCCAATGGGAACAAAACTTTGCAAGCATGTGGAAGGGGCCCACCCCCACATGCTTACAAAGTTTGGTCACAACCGAAGCATGTTTGAATTGGTAATTACTGCCCACAAGTGTGGATTTTTCAAGTCTCTTGGTGCTTAGGAGGCCATGGAAAATCCGGGCCTTCCCCATACCATCGTACCCAAACATGCTCCGATGGGGACCAAACATTGCAAGCATGTGGGGGTGGGCCCCTCCCACATGCTTGCAAAGTTTGGACATGATCGGGTGGCCGGGTTAGTAATTCGCGCCCAGTGCGGATGTTTCAAGTCTCTCGGTGCTTACGAGGCCATGGAAAATCGGGGCCTTCCCCATACCATCGTACCCAAACATGGTCTGATGCTTGGAAAGTTTGGTCATAATTGGAGCATGTTTGGATTGAAAATTAGTGCTCAATGCCGATTTTTCAAGTCTCTTGGTGCTTAAGCAGCCATGGAAAATACTGGCCTTCCCCATACCATCGTACCCAAACATGCTCCGATGGGGACCAAACTTTGGAAGCATGTGGGAGTGGGCCCCTCCCACATGCTTGCAAAGTTTGGTCACAACCAGAGCATGTTTGAATTCGTAAATAGCGCCCAGTGTGGATTTTTCAAGTCTCTTGGTGCTTAAGAGGCCATGGAAAATGCTGGCCTTTCCCATACCATCGTACCTAAACATGCTTCGATGGAAACCAAACTTTGAGAGCATGTGGGAGGGGCCCACCCCCACATGCTTGTAAAATTTGGTCACAATCAGAGCATGTTTCGATTTGTAATGCCCAATGTGGATTTTTCAAGTCTGTTGGTGCTTAAGAGGCCATGGAAAATCCAGGCCTTCCCCATACCATCGTACCCAAACATGCTCTGATGGGGACCAAACTTTCCAAGCATGTGGATGTGGGCCCCTCCCACATGCTTGTAAAAATTGGTCATCATCGGAGCATGTTCGAGTTAGTAATTAGCGCCCACTGCAGAGTTTTCAAGTCTCTTGGTGCTTAGGAGGCCATCGAAAATCCGGGCCTCCCCATATCATCGTACCCAAACATTCTCCAATGGGAACCAAACTTTGCAAGCATGTGGAAGGGGCCCACCCCCACATGCTTGCAAAGTTTGGTCAAAATCAGAGCATGTTTGGATTGGTAATGTTGTCAAGTCTCTTGGTGCTTAGGAGGCCATGGAAAATCCGGGCCTTCCCCATACCATCGTACCCAAACATGCTCCTATGGGAACCAAACCTTGCAACCATGTGGGGGTGGGCCCCTCCCACATGCTTGCAAAGTTTGGTCATGATCGGAGCGTGGTCGGGTTACTTATTCGCGCCCAGTGCGGATTTTTCAAGTCTCTTGGTGCTTACAAGGCCATGGAAAATCGGGGCCTTCCCCATACCATCGTACCCAAACATGCTTCGATGGGAACCAAACTTTGAAAGCATGTGGGAGGGGCCTACCCCCACATGCTTGCAAAGTGTGGTCACAATCGGAGCATGTTTGGATTGAAAATTAGTGCTCAATGCAGATTTCTCAAGTCTCTTGGTGCTTAAGAGGCCATGAAAAATCCGAGCCTTTCCCATACCATTGTACCCAAACATGCTCCTTGGCAAGCATGTGGGAGTGGGCCCCTCCCACATGCTTGCAAAGTTTGGTCACAACCGGAGCATGTTTGAATTGGTAATTACCGCCCACGAGTGTGGATTTTTCAAGTCTCTTGGTGCTCTTGAGGCCATGGAAAATCTGGGCCTTTCCCATACCATCGTACCCAAACATGCTCCGATGGGAACCAAACTTTGCAAGTATGTGGGGGTGGGCCCCTCCCACATGCTTGCAAAGTTTGGTCATGATCGGGTGGTCGGGTTAGTAATTTGCGCCTAGTGCGGATTTTTCAAGTCTCTTGGTGCTTATGAGGCCATGGAAAATCGGGGCCTTCCCCATACCATCGTACCCAAACATGCTTCGATGGTGGGAACCAAACTTTGAAAGAATGTGGGAGGGGCCCACCTCCACATGCTTGCAAAGTGTGGTCACAATCCGAGCATGTTTGGATTGAAAATTAGTGCTCAATGCAGATTTCTCAAGTCTCTTGGTGCTTAAGAGGCCATGGAAAATCCGGGCCCTTCCCATACCATTGTACCCAAACATGCTCCCCGATAGGGACCAAATGTTGCAAGCATGTGGGAGTGGGCCCCTCCCACATGCTTGCAAAGTTTGGTCACAATCGGAGCATGTTTGAATTGGTGATTACCGCCCACGAGTGTGGATTTTTCAAGTCTCTTGGTGCTCTTTAGGCCATGGAAAATCCGGGCCTTCCCCATACCATCATACCCAAACATGCTCCGATGGGAACCAAACTTTGCAAGTATGTGGGGGTGGGCTCCTCCCACATGCTTGCAAATTTTGGTCATGATCGGGTGGTCGGGTTAGTAGTTTGCACCTAGGGCGGATTTTTCAAGTCTCTTGGTGCTTACGAGGCCATGGAAAATCGGGGCCTTCCCCATACCATCGTACCTAAACATGGTCCGATGCTTGCAAAGTTTGGTCACAATCGGAGCATGTTTGGATTGAAAATTAGTACCCAATGGGGATTTTTCAAGTCTCTTGGTGCTTAAGCGGCCATGGAAAGTCCTGGCCTTCCCCATACCATCGTACCCAAACATGCTCCTATGGGGACCAAACTTTGCAAGCATGTGGGAGTGGGCCCTTCCCACATGCTTGCAAAGTTTGGTCACAACCGGAGCAAGTTTGATTTTGTAATTAGCGCCCAGTGTGGATTTTTCAAGTCTCTTAGTGCTCTTGAGGCCATGGAAAATCCGGGCCTTCCCCATACCATCGTACCCAAACATGCTTCGATGGGAAGCAAACTTTGCAAGCATTTGGGAGGGGCCCACCCCAAACTTTGCAAAGCATGTGGGAGGGGCCCACCCCCACATGCTTGTAAAGTTTGGTCACAATCGGAGCATGTTTCAATTTGTAATGAGTGCCCAATGTGGATTTTTCAAGTCTCTTGGTGCTTAAGAGGCCATGGAAAATCCGAGCCTTCCCCATACCATCGTACCCAAACATGCTCTGATGGGTGGGACCAAACTTTCCAAGCATGTGGATGTGGGCCCCTCCCACATGCTTGCAAAAATTGGTCATGATCGAACCATGTTCCAGTTAGTAATTAGCGCCCACTGCAGAGTTTTCAAGTCTGTTGGTGCTTAGGAGGCCATCGAAAATCCGGGCCTCCCCATATCATCGTGCCCAAACATTCTCCAATGGGAACCAAACTTTGCAAGCATGTGCAGCTGGTCCCCTCTCACATGCTTGCAAAGTTTGGTCATGATCAGAGCGTGGTCGGGTTACTTATTCGCGCCTAGTGCGGATTTTTCAAGTCTCTTGGTGCTTACAAGGCCATGGAAAATCGGGGCCTTCCCCATACCATCGTACCCAAACATGCTTCAATGGGAACCAAACTTTAAAAGCATGTGGGAGGGGCCCACCCCCACATGCTTGCAAAGTGTGGTCACAATCGGAGCATGTTTGGATTGAAAATTAGTGCTCAATGCAGATTTTTCAAGTCTCTTGGTGCTCTTGAGGCCATGGAAAATCCGGGCCTTCCCCATACCATTGTACCCAAACATGCTCCGATGGGAACCAAACTTTGCAAGTATGTGGGAGTGGGCCCCTCCCACATGCTTACAAAGTTTGGTCACAACCGGAGCATGTTTGAATTGGTAATTACTGCCTACAAGTGTGGATTTTTCAAATCTCTTTGTGCTTAGGAGGCCATGGAAAATCCGGGCCTTCCCCATACCATCGTACCCAAACATGCTCCGATGGGGACCAAACATTGCAAGCATGTGGGGGTGGGCCCCTCCCACATGCTTGCAAAGTTTGGTCATGATCGGGTGGTCGGGTTAGTAATTCGCGCCCAGTGCGGATTTTTTAAATCTCTTGGTGCTTACGAGGCCATGGAAAATCGGGGCCTTCCCCATACCATCGTACCCATGGTCCGATGCTTGCAAAGTTTGGTCACAATTGGAGCATGTTTGGATTGAAAATTAGTGCCCAATACGGATTTTTCAAGTCTCTTGGTGCTTAAACGACCATGGAAAATCCTGGCCTTCCCTATACCATCGTACCCAAACATGCTCCGATGGGGACCAAACTTTGCAAGCATGTGGGAGTGGGCCCCTCCCACATGCTTGTTAAGTTTGGTCACAACCGAAGCATGTCTGAATTGGTAATTAGCGCCCAGTGTAGATCTTTCAAGTGTCTTGGTGCTCTTGAGGCCATGGAAAATCCGGGCCTTTCCCATACCATCGTACCCAAACATGCTTCGATGGGAACCAAACTTTGCAAGCATGTGGGAGGGGCCCACCCCCACATGCTTGTAAAATTTGGTCACAATCGGAGCATGTTTCGATTTGTAATGCCCAATGTGGATTTTTCAAGTCTCTTGGTGCTTAAGAGGCCATGGAAAATCTAGGCCTTCCCCATACCATCGTACCCAAACATGCTCTGATGGGGACCAAACTTTCCAAGCATGTGGATGTGGGCTCCTTCCAAATGTTTGCAAAAATTGGTCATGATCAGAGCATGTTCGGGTTAGTAATTAGCGCCCAGTGCAGATTTTTCAAGTCTCTTGGTGCTTAAGAGGCCATGGAAAATCCAGGCCTTCCCCATATCATCGTACCCAAACATGCTCCGATGGGAACCAAACTTTGCAAGCATGTGGAAGGGGCCCACCTTCACATGCTTGCAAAGTTTGGTCAAAATCGGAGCATGTTTGGATTGGTAATTAGCGCCCAGTGTGGATTTGTCAAGTCTCTTGGTGCTTAGGAGGCCATGGAAAATCCGGGCCTTCCCCATACCATCATACCCAAACATGTTCCGATGGGAACCAAACTTTGCAAGCATGTGGGGGTGGGCCCCTCCCACATGCTTGCAAAGTTTGGTCATGATCGAAGCGTGGTCGGGTTACTTATTCGAGCCCAGTGCGGATTTTTCAAGTCTCTTCATGCTTACAAGGCCATGGAAAATCGGGGCCTTCCCCATACCATCATACCCAACCATGCTTCGATTGGAAGAAAGCATGTGGGAGGGGCCCACCCCCACATGCTTGCAAAGTGTGGTCACAATCGGAGCACGTTTGGATTGAAAATTAGTGCTCAATGCAGATTTTTCAAGTCTCTTGGTGCTTAAGAGGCAATAAAAAATCTGGGGCTTCCCCATACCATTGTACCCAAACATGCTCGGATGGGGACCAAACTTTGCAAGCATGTGGGAGTGGGCCCCTCCCACATGCTTGCAAAGTTTGGTCACAACCGGAGCATGTTTGAATTGGTAATTACCGCCCACGAGTGTGGATTTTTCAAGTCTCTTGGTGCTCTTGAGGCCATGGAAAATCCGGGCCTTCCCCATACCATCGTACCCAAACATGCTCCGATAGGAACCAAACTTTGCAAGTATGTGGGGGTGGGCCCCTCCCACATGCTTGCAAAGTATGGTCATGATCGGGTGGTCGGGTTAGTAATTTGCCTCCAATGCGAATTTTTCAAGTCTCTTGGTGCTTACGAGGCCATGGAAAATCGGGGCCTTCCCCATACCATCGTACCCAAACATGGTCCGATGCTTGCAAAGTTTGGTCACAATCGGAGCATGTTTGGATTGAAAATTAGTGCCCAATGGGGATTTTTCAAGTCTCTTGGTGCTTAAGCGGCCATGGAAAGTTCTGGCCTTCCCCATACCATCGTACCCAAACATGCTCCTATGGGGACCAAACTTTGCAAGCATGTGGGAGTGGGCCCTTCCCACATGCTTGTAAAGTTTGGTCATAACCGGAGCAAGTTTGAATCGGTAATTAGCGCGCCTAGTGTGGATTTTTCAAGTCTCTTAGTGCGCTTGAGGCCATGGAAAATCCAGGCCTTCCCCATACCATCGTACCCAAACATATGGGAGGAGCATTTGGGAGGGGCCCACCCCAAACTTTGCAAAGCATATGGGAGGGGCCCACCCCAAACTTTTCAAGTCTCTTAGTGCGCATTTGGGAGGGGCCCACCCCAAACTTTACAAAGCATATGGGAGGGGCCCACCCCCATATGCTTTTAAAGTTTGGTCACAATCGGAGCATGTTTCGATTTGTAATGAGTGCCCAATGTGGATTTTTCAAGTCTCTTGGTGCTTAAGAGGCCATGGAAAATCCGGGGATTCCCTATACCATCGTACCCAAACATGCTCTGATGGGTGGGACCAAACTTTCCAAGCATGTGGATGTAGGTCCCTCCCCCATGCTTGCAAAAATTGATCATGATCGGAGCATGTTCGAGTTAGTAATTAGCGCCCACTACAGAGTTTTCAAGTCTCTTGGTGCTTAGGAGGCCATCGAAAATCCGGGCCTTCCCCATATCATCGTACCCAAACATGCTCCAATGGGAACCAAACTTTGCAAGCATGTGGAAGGGGCCCACTCCCACATGCTTACAAAGTTTGGTCACAACCGGAGCATGTTTGAATTGGTAATTACTGCCCACAAGTGTGGATTTTTCAAGTCTCTTGGTGCTTAGGAGGCCATGGAAAATCCGGGCCTTCCCCATACCATCGTACCCAAACATGCTCCGATGGGGACCAAACATTGCAAGCATGTGGGGGTGGGCCCCTCCCACATGCTTGCAAAGTTTGGTCATGATCGGGTGGCCGGGTTAGTAATTCGCACCCACTGTGGATTTTTCAAGTCTCTCGGTGCTTACGAGGCCATGGAAAATCGGGGCCTTCCCCATACCATCGTACCCAAACATGGTCCGATGCTTGGAAAGTTTGGTCACAATTGGAGCATGTTTGGATTGAAAATTAGTGCCCAATGCCGATTTTTCAAGTCTCTTGGTGCTTAAGCGGCCATGGAAAATACTGGCCTTCCCCATACCATCGTACCCAAACATGCTCCGATGGGGACCAAACTTTGCAAGCATGTGGGAGTGGGCCCCTCCCACATGCTTGCAAAGTTTGGTCACAACCGGAGCATGTTTGAATTGGTAAATAGCGCCCAGTATGGATTTTTCAAGTCTCTTGGTGCTTAAGAGGCCATGGAAAATCTTGGTCTTTCCCATACCATCGTACCCAAACATGCTTCGATGGGAACCAAACTTTGCAAGCATGTGGAAGGGGCCCACCCCAAACTTTGCAAGCATGTGGGAGGGGCCCACCCCCACATGCTTGTAAAATTTGGTCACAATCGGAGCATGTTTCGATTTGTAATGCCCAATGTGGATTTTTCAAGTCTCTTGGTGCTTAAGAGGCCATGGAAAATCCAGGCCTTCCCCATACCATCGTACCCAAACATGCTCTAATAGGGATCAAACTTTCCAAGCATGTGGATTTGGGCCTCTCCCACATGCTTGTAAAAATTGGTCATGACCGGAGCATGTTCGAGGTAGTTAGTTTTCAAGTCTCTTGGTGCTTAGGAGGCCATCGAAAATCCGGGCCTCCCCATATCATCGTACCCAAACATGCTCCAATGGGAACCAAACTTTGCAAGCATCTGGAAGGGGCCCACCCCCACATGCTTGCAAAGTTTGGTCAGAATCGGAGCATGTTTGGATTGGTAATTAGCCCCCAGTGTGGATTTGTCAAGTCTCTTGGTGCTTAGGAGGCCATGGAAAATCCGGGCCTTCCCCATACTATCGTACCCAAACATGCTCCGATGGGAACCAAACCTTGCAAGCATGTGGGGGTGGGCCCCTCCCACATGCTTGCAAAGTTTAGTCATGATCGGAGCGTGGTCGGGTTACTTATTCGCACCCAGTGCGGATTTTTCAAGTCTCTTGGTGCTTACAAGGCCATGGAAAATCGGGGCCTTCCCCATACCATCGTACCCAAACATGCTTCGATGGGAACCAAACTTTGAAAGCATGTGGGAGGGGCCTACCCCCACATGCTTGCAAAGTGTGGTCACAATCGGAGCATGTTTGGATTGAAAATTAGTGCTCAATGCAGATTTCTCAAGTCTCTTGGTGCTTAAGAGGCCATGGAAAATCCGGGCCTTTCCCATACCATTGTACCCAAACATGCTCGGATGGGGACCAAACTTTGCAAGCATGTGGGAGTGGGCCCCTCCCACATGCTTGCAAAGTTTGGTCACAACCGGAGCATGTTTGAATTGGTAATTACCGCCCACGAGTGTGGACTTTTCAACTCTCTTGGTGCTCTTGAGGCCATGGAAAATCTGGGTCTTTCCCATACCATCGTACCCAAACATGCTCCGATGCGAACCAAACTTTGAAAGTATGTGGGGGTGGGCCCCTCCCACATGCTTGCAAAGTTTGGTCATGATCCGGTGGTCGGGTTAGTAATTTGTGCCTAGTGCGGATTTTTCAAGTCTCTTGGTGCTTATGAGGCCATGGAAAATCGGGGCCTTCCCCATACCATCGTACCCAAACATGCTTCGATGGGAACCAAACTTTGAAAGCATGTGGGAGGGGCCCACCCCCACATGCTTGCAAAGTGTGGTCACAATCCGAGCATGTTTGGATTGAAAATTAGTGCTCAATGCAGATTTTTCAAGTCTCTTGGTGCTTAAGAGGCCATGGAAAATCCGGGCCTTCCCCTTACCATTGTACCCAAACATGCTCCGATGGGGACCACACTGTGCAAGCATGTGGGAGTGGGCCCCTCCCACATGCTTGCAAAGTTTGGTCACAACCGGAGCATGTTTGAATTGGTGATTACCGCCCACGAGTGTGGATTTTTCAAGTCTCTTGGTGCTCTTTAGGCCATGGAAAATCCGGGCCTTCCCCATACCATCGTACCCAAACATGCTCCGATGGGAACCAAACTTTGCAAGTATGTGGGGGTGGGCTCCTCCCACATGCTTGCAAATTTTGGTCATGATCGGGTGGTCGGGTTAGTAGTTTGCACCTAGTGCGGATTTTTCAAGTCTCTTGGTCTTTACGAGGCCATGGAAAATCGGGGCCTTCCCCATACCATCGTACCCAAACATGGTCCAATGCTTGCAAAGTTCGGTCACAATAGGAGCATGTTTGGATTGAAAATTAGTACCCAATGGGGATTCTTCAAGTCTCTTGGTGCTTAAGTGGCCATGGAAAGTCCTGGCCTTCCCCATACCATCGTACCCAAACATGCTCCTATGGGGACCAAACTTTGCAAGCATGTGGGAGTGGGCCCTTCCCACATGCTTGCAAAGTTTGGTCAAAACCGGAGCAAGTTTGAATTTGTAATTAGCGCACAGTGTGGATTTTTCAAGTCTCTTAGTGCTCTTGAGGCCATGGAAAATCCGGGCCTTCCTCATACCATCGTACCCAAACATGCTTCGATGGGAAGCAAACTTTGCAAGCATTTGGGAGGGGCCCACCCCAAACTTTGCAAAGCATGTGGGAGGGACCCACCCCCACATGCTTGTAAAGTTTGGTCACAATCGGAGCATGTTTCGATTTGTAATGAGTGCCCAATGTGGATTTTTCAAGTCTCTTGGTGCTTAAGAGGCCATGGAAAATCCGGGCCTTCCCCATACCATCGTATCCAAACATACTCTGATGGGTGGGAGCAAACTTTCCAAGCATGTGGATGTGGGCCCCTCCCACATACTTGCAAAAATTAGTCATGATCGCATGTTCGGGTTAGTAATTATCGCCCACTGCAGAGTTTTCAAGTCTCTTGGTGCTTAGGAGGCCATCGAAAATCCGGGCCTTCCCCATATCATCGTACCCATACATGCTTCAATGGGAACCAAACTCTGCAAGAATATGGAAGGGGCCCACCCCCACATGCTTGCAAAGTCTGGTCAGAATTGGAGCATGTCTGGATTGGTAATTAGCCCCCAGTGTGGATTTCTCAAGTCTCTTGGTGATTAGGAGGCCATGGAAAATCCGGGCCTTCCCCACACCATCGTACCCAAACATGCTCCGATGGGAACCAAACTTTGCAAGCATGTGGGGCTGGGCCCCTCCCACATGCTTGCAAAGTTTGGTCATGATCAGAGCGTGTTCGGGTTACTTATTCGCGCCCAGTGCGGATTTTTCAAGTCTCTTGGTGCTTACAAGCCCATGGAAAATCGGGGCCTTCCCCATACAATCGTACCCAAACATGCTACCATCGGGCCCACCCCCACATGCTTGCTAAGTGTGGTCACAATCGGAGCATGTTTGGATTGAAAATTAGTGCTCAATGTTGATTTTTCAAGTCTCTTGGTGCTTAAGAGGCAATGGAAAATCCGGGCCTTCCCCATACCATTGTACCCAAACATGCTCCGATGGGGACCAAACGTTGCAAGCATGTGGGAGTGGGTCCCTTCCACATGCTTACAAAGTTTGGTCACAACCGGAGCATGTTTGAATTGGTAATTACCGCCCACAAGTGTGGATTTTTCAAATCGCTTTGTGCTTAGGAGGCCATGGAAAATCCAGGCCTTCCCCATACCATCGTACCCAAACATGCTCCGATGGGGACCAAACATTGCAAGCATGTGGGGGTGGGCCCCTCCCACATGCTTGCAAAGTTTGGTCATGATCGGGTGGTCGGGTTAGTAATTCATGCCCAGTGCAGATTTTTTAAGTCTCTTGGTGCTTACGAGGCCATGGAAAATCGGGGCCTTCCCCATACCATCGTACCCAAACATGGTCCGCGCTTGCAAAGTGTGGTCACAATTGGAGCATGTTTGGATTGAAAATTAGTGCCCAATACGGATTTTTCAAGTCTCTTGGTGCTTAAACGACCATGGAAAATCCTGGCCTTCCCTATGCCATCATACCCAAACATGCTCCGATGGGGACCAAACTTTGCAAGCATGTGGGAGTGGGCCCCTCCCACATGCTTGCAAAGTTTGGTCACAATCGGAGCATGTTTGAATTGGTAATTAGCGCCCAGTGTGGATTTTTCAAGTCTCTTGGTGCTCTTGAGGCCATGGAAAATCCGGGCCTTTCCCATACCATCGTACCCAAACATGCTTAGATGGGAACCAAACTTTGCAAGCATGTGGGAGGGGCCCACCCCCACATGCTTGTAAAATTTGGTCACAATCGGAGCATGTTTCGATTTGTAATGCCCAATGTGGATTTTTCACGTCTCTTGGTGCTTAAGAGGCCATGGAAAATCTAGGCCTTCCCCATACCATCGTACCCAAACATGCTCTGATGGGGACCAAACTTTCCAAGCATGTGGATGTGGGCCCCTTCCAAATTCTTGCAAAAATTCGTCATGATCGGAGCATGTTCGGGTTAGTAATTAGCGCCCAGTGCAGATTTTTCAAGTCTCTTGGTGCTTAAGACGCCATGGAAAATCCAGGCCTTCCCCATATCATCGTACCCAAACATGCTCCGATGGGAACCAAACTTTGCAAGCATGTGGAAAAGGCCCACCTTCACATGCTTGCAAAGTTTGGTCAGAATCGGAGCATGTTTGGATTGGTAATTAGCGCCCAATGTGGATTTGTCAAGTCTCTTGGTGCTTAGGAGGCCATGGAAAATCCGGGCCTTCCCCATACCATCGTACCCAAACATGTTCCGATGGGAACCAAACTTTGCAAGCATGTGGGGGTGGGCCCCTCCCACATGCTTGCAAAGTTTGGTCATGATCGGAGCTTGGTTGGGTTACTTATTCGAGCCCAGTGCGGATTTTTCAAGTCTCTTCGTGCTTACAAGGCCATGGAAAATCGGGGCCTTCCCCATACCATCGTACCCAACCATGCTTCGATTGGAAGAAAGCATGTGGGAGGGGCCCACCCCCACATGCTTGCAAAGTGTGGTCACAATCGGAGCACGTTTGGATTGAAAATTAGTGCTCAATGCAGATTTTTCAAGTCTCTTGGTGCTTAAGAGGCAATGGAAAATCTGGGCCTTCCCCATACCATTGTACCCAAACATGCTCGGATGGGGACTAAACTTTGCAAGCATGTGGGAGTGGGCCCCTCCCACATGCTTGCAAAGTTTGGTCACAACCGGAGCATGTTTGAATTGGTAATTACCGCCCACGAGTGTTGATTTTTCAAGTCTCTTGGTGCTCTTGAGGCCATGGAAAATCCGGGCCTTCCCCATACCATCGTACCCAAACATCGATGGGAACCAAACTTTGCAAGTATGTGGGGGTGGGCCCCTCCCACATGCTTGCAAAGTATGGTCATGATCGGGTGGTCGGGTTAGTAATTTGCGTCCAATGCGAATTTTTAAAGTCTCTTGGTGCTTACGAGGCCATGGAAAATCGGGGCCTTCCCCATACCATCGTACCCAAACATGGTCCGATGCTTGCAAAGTTTGGTCATAATCGGAGCATGTTTGGATTGAAAATTAGTGCCCAATGGGGATTTTTCAAGTCTCTTGGTGCTTAAGCGGCCATGGAAAGTCCTGGCCTTCCCCATACCATCGTACCCAAACATGCTCCTATGGAGACCAAACTTTGCAAGCATGTGGGAGTGGGCCCTGCCCACATGCTTGTAAAGTTTGGTCATAACCGGAGCAAGTTTAAATCGGAAATTAGCGCGCCTAGTGTGGACTTTTCAGGTCTCTTAGTGCGCTTGAGGCCATGGAAAATCCAGGCCTTCCCCATACCATCGTACCCAAACATGCTTCGATGGGAGGGGCCCACCCCAAACTTTGTAAAGCATATGGGAGGGGCCCACTCCAAACTTTGCAAAGCATATGGGAGGGGCATTTGGGAGGGGCCCACCCCAAACTTTGCAAAGCATATGGGAGGGGCCCACCCCAAACTTTTCAAGTCTCTTAGTGCGCATTTGGGAGGGGCCCACCCCAAACTTTGCAAAGCATATGGGAGGGGCCCACCCCCATATGCTTGTAAAGTTTGGTCACAATCGGAGCATGTTTCGATTTGTAATGAGTGCCCAATGTGGATTTTTCAAGTCTCTTGGTGCTTAAGAGGCCATGGAAAATCCGGGCCTTCCCCATACCATCGTACCCAAACATGCTCTGATGCGTGGGACCAAACTTTCCAAGCATGTGGATGTGGGCCCCTCCCAAATGCTTGCAAAAATTGGTCATGATCGGAGCATGTTTGAGTTAGTAATTAGCACCCACTATAGAGTTTTCAAGTCTCTTGGTGCTTTGGAGGTTATCGAAAATCCGGGCCTTCCCCATATCATCATACCCAAACATACTCCAATGGGAACCAAACTTTGCAAGCATGTGGAAGGGGCCCACCCCCACATGCTTACAAAGTTTGGTCACAACCGGAGCATGTTTAAATTGGTAATTACTGCCCACAAGTGTGGATTTTTCAAGTCTCTTGGTGCTTAGGAGGCCATGGAAAACCCGGGGCTTCCCCATACCATCGTACCTAAACATGCTGCGATGGGGACCAAACATTGCAAGCATGTGGGGGTGGGCCCCTCCCACATGCTTGCAAAGTTTGGTCATGATCGGGTGGCTGGGTTAGTAATTCGCGCCCAGTGCAGATTTTTCAAGTCTCTCGGTGCTTACGAGGCCATGGAAAATCGGGGCCTTCCCCATACCATCGTACCCAAACATGGTCCGATGCTTGGAAAGTTTGGTCACAATTGGAGCATGTTTGGATTGAAAATTAGTGCCCAATGCTGATTTTTCAAGTCTCTTGGTGCTTAGGCAGCCATGGAAAATACTGGCCTTCCCCATACCATCGTACCCAAACATGCTCCGATGGGGACCAAACTTTGCAAGCATGTGGGAGTGGGCCCCTCCCACATGCTTGCAAAGTTTGGTCACAATCGCAGCATGTTTGAATTGGTAAATAGCGCCCAGTGTGGATTTTTCAAGTCTCTTGGTGCTTAAGAGGCCATGGAAAATCCTGGCCTTTCCCATACCATCCCACCCAAACATGCTTCGATGGGAACCAAACTTTGCAAGCATGTGGGAGGGGCTCACCCCAAACTTTGCAAGCATGTGGGAGGGGCCCACCCCCACATGCTTGTAAAATTTGGTCACAATCGGAGCATGTTTCGATTTGTAATGCCCAATGTGGATTTTTCAAGTCTCTTGGTGGTTAAGAGGCCATGGAAAATCCAGGCCTTCCCCATACCATCGTATCCAAACATGCTCTGATGGGGACCAAACTTTCCAAGCATGTGGATGTGGGCCCCTCCCACATGCTTGTAAAAATTGGTCATGATCGGAGCATGTTCGAGTTAGTAATTAGCGCCCACTGCAGAGTTTTCAAGTCTCTTGGTGCTTAGGAGGCCATCGAAAATCCGGGCCTCCCCATATCATCGTACCCAAACATGCTCCAATGCAAACCAAACTTTGCAAGCATGTGGAAGGGGCCCACCCCCACATGCTTGCAAAGTTTGGTCAGAATCGGAGCATGTTTGGATTGGTAATTAGCCCCCAGTGTGGATTTCTCAAGTCTCTTGGTGCTTAGAAGGCCATGGAAAATCCGGGCCTTCCCCATACCATCGTACCCAAACATGCTCCGATGGGAACCAAACCTTGCAAGCATGTGGGGGTGGGCCCCTCCCACATGCTTGCAAAGTTTGGTCATGATCGGAGCGTGGTCGGGTTACTTATTCGCGCCCAGTGCGGATTTTTCAAGTCTCTTGGTGCTTACAAGGCCATGGAAAATCGGGGCCTTCCCCATACCATCGTACCCAAACATGCTTTGATGGGAACCAAACTTTGAAAGCATGTGGGAGGGGCCTACCCCCACATGCTTGCAAAGTGTGGTCACAATCGGAACATGTTTGGTGTAAAAATTAGTGCTCAATGCAGATTTATCAAGTCTCTTGGTGCTTAAGAGGCCATGGAAAATCCGGGCCTTTCCCATACCATTGTACCCAAACATCCTTCGCGATGGGGACCAAACTTTGCAAGCATGTGGGAGTGGGCCCCTCCCACATGCTTGCAAAGTTTGGTCACAACCGGAGCATGTTTGAATTGGTAATTACCACCCACGAGTGTGGATTTTTCAAGTCTCTTGGTGCTCTTGAGGCCATGGAAAATATGGGCCTTTCCCATACCATCGTACACAAACATGCTCCGATGGGAACCAAACTTTGCAAGTATGTGGGGGTGGGCCCCTCCCACATGCTTGCAAAGTTTGGTCATGATCGGGTGGTCGGGTTAGTAATTTGCGCCTAGTGCGGATTTTTCAAGTCTCTTGGTGCTTATGAGGCCATGGAAAATCGGGACCTTCCCCATACCATCGTACCCAAACATGCTTCGTCGATGGGAACCAAACTTTGAAAGCATGTGGGAGGGGCCCACCTCCACATGCTTGCAAAGTGTGGTCACAATCCGAGCATGTTTGGATTGAAAATTAGTGCTCAATGCAGATTTCTCAAGTCTCTTGGTGCTTAAGAGGCCATGGAAAATCCGGGCCTTCCCCTTACCATTGTACCCAAACATGCTTCGATGGGGACCAAACTGTGCAAGCGTGTGGGAGTGGGCCCCTCCCACATGCTTGCAAAGTTTAGTCACAACCGGAGCATGTTTGAATTGGTGATTACCGCCCACGCGTGTGGATTTTTCAAGTCTCTTGGTGCTCTTTAGGCCATGGAAAATCCGGGCCTTCCCCATACCATCGTACCCAAACATGCTCCGATGGGAACCAAACTTTGCAAGTATGTGGGGGTGGGCTCCTCCCACATGCTTGCAAATTTTGGTCATGATCGGTTGGTCGGGTTAGAAGTTTGCACCTAGTGCAGATTTTTCAAGTCTCTTGGTGCTTACGAGGCCATGGAAAATCGCGGCCTTCCCCATACCATCGTACCCAAACATGGTCCGCCGATGCTTGCAAAGTTTGGTCATATTCGGAGCATGTTTGGATTGAAAATTAGTACCCAATGGGGATTTTTCAAGTCTCTTGGTGCTTAAGCGGCCATCGTACCCAAACATGGTCTGTTGCTTGCAAAGTTTGGTCACAATCAGAGCATGTTTGGATTGAAAATTAGTGCCCAATGCAGATTTCTCAAGTCTCTTGGTGCTTAAGCGGCCATGGAAAGTCCTGGCCTTCCCCATACCATCGTACCCAAACATGCTCCTATGGGGACCAAACTTTGCAAGCATGTGGGAGTGGGCCCTTCCCAGATGCTTGCAAAGTTTGGTCACAACCGGAGCAAGTTTGAATTTGTAATTAGCGCCCAGTGTGGATTTCTCAAGTCTCTTAGTGCTCTTGAGGCCATGGAAAATCCGGGCCTTCCCCATACCATCGTACCCAAACATGCTTCGATGGGAAGCAAACTTTGCAAGCATTTGGGAGGGGCCCACCCCAAACTTTGCAAAGCATGTGGGAGGGGCCCACCCCCACATGCTTGTAAAGTTTGGTCACAATCGGAGCATGTTTCGATTTGTAATGAGTGCCCAATGTGGATTTTTCAAGTCTCTTGGTGCTTAAGAGGCCATGGAAAATCCGGGCCTTCCCCATACCATCGTACCCAAACATGCTCTGATGGGTGGGACCAAACTTTCCAAGCATGTGGATGTGGGCCCCTCCCACATGCTTGCAAAAATCGGTCATGATCGAAGCATGTTCCACCCACTGCAGAGTTTTCAAGTCTCTTGGTGCTTAGGAGGCCATCGAAAATCCGGGCCTCCCCATATCATCGTACCCAAACATTCTCCAATGGGAACCAAACTTTGCAAGCATGTGGAAGGGGCCCACCCCCACATGCTTACAAAGTTTGGTCAGAATCGGAGCATGTTTGGATTGGTAATTAGACCCCAGTGTGGATTTCTCAAGTCTCTTGGTGCTTAGAAGGCCATGGAAAATCCGGGCCTTCCCCATACCATCGTACCCAAACATGCTCCGATGGGAACCAAACTTTGCAAGCATGTGGGGGTGGGCCCATCCCACATGCTTGCAATGTTTGGTCATGATCAGAGCGTGGTCAGGTTACTTATTCGAGCCTAGTGCAGATTTTTCAAGTCTCTTGGTGCTTACAAGGCCATGGAAAATCGGGGCCTTCCCCATACCATCGTACCCAAACATGCTTCGATGGGAACCAAACTTTGAAAGCATGTGGGAGGGGCCCACCCCCACATGCATGCAAAGTGTGGTCACAATCGGAGCATGTTTGGATTGAAAAATAGTGCTCAATGCAGATTTCTCAAGTCTCTTGGTGCTTAAGAGGCCATGGAAAATCCAGGCCTTCCCCATACCATTGTACCCAAACATGCTCTGATGGTTGGGAGGGGCCCACCCCAAACTTTGCAAAGCATATGGGAGGGGCCCAATGTGGACTTTTCAAGTCTCTTGGTGCTTAAGAGGCCATGGAAAATCCGGGACTTCCCCGTACCATCGTACCCAAACATGCTCTGATGGGTGGGACCAAACTTTACAAGCATGTGGATGTGGGCCCCTCCCACATGCTTGCAAAAATTGGTCATCATCGGAGCATGTTCGGGTTAGTAATTAGTGCCCACTGCAGAGTTTACAAGTCTCTTGGTGCTTAGGAGGCCATCGAAAATCCGGGCCTTCCCCATATCATCGTACCCAAACATGCTCCAATGGAACCAAACTTTGCAAGCATATGGAAGGGGCCCACCCCCACATGCTTGCAAAGTTTGGTCAGAATCGGAGCATTTTATTGGTAATTAGCCCCCAGTGTGGATTTCTCAAGTCTCTTGGTGCTTAGGAGGCCATGGAAAATCCGGGCCTTCCCCATACCATGGTAATTAGCCCCCAGTGTGGATTTCTCAAGTCTCTTGGTGCTTAGGAGGCCATGGAAAATCCGGGCCTTCCCCATACCATCGTACCCAAACATGCTCCGATGGGAACCAATCTTTGCAAGCATGTGGGGGTGGGCCCCTCCCACATGCTTGCAAAGTTTAGTCATGATCAGAGCGTGGTCGGGTTACTTATTAGCTCCCAGTGCGGATTTTTCAAGTCTCTTGGTGCTTGCAAGGCCATGGAAAATCGGGGCCTTCCCCATACCATCGTACCCAAACATGATTCGATGGGAACCAAACTTTGAAAGCATGTGAGAGGGGACCACCCCCACATGCTTGCAAAGTGTGGTCACAATCGGAGCATATTTGGATTGAAAATTAGTGCTCAATGCAGATTTCTCAAGTCTCTTGGTGCTTAAGAGGCCATGGAAAATCCGGGCCTTCCCCATACCATTGTACCCAAACATGCTCCGGTTGTGACCAAACTTTGCAAGCATGTGGGAGTGGGCCCCTCCCACATGCTTGCAAAGTTTGGTCACAACCGGAGCATGTTTGAATTGGTAATTACCGCCCACGAGTGTGGATTTTTCTAGTCTCTTGATGCTCTTGAGGCCATGGAAAATCCGGGCCTTCCCCATACCATCGTATCCAAACATGCTCCGATGGGAACCAAACTTTGCAAGTATTTGGGGGTGTGTCCCTCCCACATGCTTGCAAAGTTTGGTCATGATCGGGTGGTCGGGTTAGTAGTTTGCGCCCAGTGCGGACTTTTCAAGTCTCTTGGTGCATGGAAAATCGGGGCCTTCCCCATACCATCGTACCCAAACATGGTCCAATGCTTGCAAAGTTTGGTCACAATCGGAGCATGTTTCGATTGAGAATTAGTCCTGGCCTTCCCCATACCATCGTACCCAAACATACTCCTATGGGGACCAAATTTTGCAAGCATGTGGGAGTGGGCCCTTCCCACATGCTTGCAAAGTTTGGTCACAACCGGAGCAAGTTTGAATTGGTGCTCTTGAGGCCATGGAAAATCCGGGCCTTCCCCATACCATCGTACCCAAACATGCTTCGATGGGAAGCAAACTTTGCAAGCATTTGGGAGGGGCCCACCGCAAACTTTGCAAAGCATGTGGGAGGGGCCCACCCCCACATGCTTGTAAAGTTTGGTCACAATCGAAACATGTTTCGATTTGTAATGAGTGCCCAATGTGGATTTTTCAAGTCTCTTGGTGCTTAAGAGGCCATGGAAAATCCGGGCCTTCCCCATACCATCGTACCAAAACATGCTCTGATGGGTGGGAACAAACTTTCCAAGCATGTGGATGTAGGCCCCTCCCACATGCTTGCAAAAATTGGTCATGATCAAAATATGTTCGGGTTAGTAATTAGCACCCACTGTCTGCAGAGTTTTCAAGTCTCTATATCATCGTATCCAAACATGCTTCAATGGGAAGGGGCCCACCCCCACATGCTTGCAAAGTTTGGTCAGAATTGGAGCATGTTTGGATTGGTTATTAGCCCCCAGTGTGGATTTCTCAAGTCTCTTGGTGCTTAGGAGGCCATGAAAAATCCAGGCCTTCCCCATACCATCGCACCCAAACATGCTCCGATGGGAACCAAACTTTGCAAGCATGTGGCGCTGGGCCCCACATGTGGGAGGGGCTGGGCCCCTCCCACATGCTTGCAAAGTTTGGTCATGATCAGAGCGTGGTCGGGTTACTTATTCGCGCCCAGTGCGGATTTTTCAAGTCTCTTGGTGCTTACAAGGCCATGGAAAATCGGGGCCTTCCCCATACCATCGTACCCAAACATGCTTCAATGGAAACCAAACTTTGAAAGCATGTGGGAGGGGCCCACCCCCACATGCTTGCAAAGTGTGGTCACAATCGGAGCATGTTTGGATTGAAAATTAGTGCTCAATGCAGATTTTTCAAGTCTCTTGGTGCTTAAGAGGCAATGGAAAATCCGGGCCTTCCCCATACCATTGTACCCAAACATGCTCCGATGGGGACCAAACGTTGCAAGCATGTGGGAGTGGGCCCCTCCCACATTCTTACAAAGTTTGGTCACAACCGGAGCATGTTTGAATTGGTATTTACCGCCCACAAGTGTGGATTTTTCAAATCTCTTTGTGCTTAGGAGGCCATGGAAAATCCGGGCCTTCCCCATACCATCGTACCCAAACATGCTCCGATGGGGACCAAACATTGCAAGCATGTGGGGGTGGGCCCCTCCCACATGCTTGCAAAGTTTGGTTATGATCGGGTGGTCGGGTTAGTACCAGTGCGGATTTTTCAAGTCTCTTGGTGCTTACGAGGCCATGGAAAATCGGGGCCTTCCCCATACCATCGTACCAAAACATGGTCCGATGCTTGCAAAGTTTGGTCACAATTGGAGCATGTTTGGATTGAAAATTCGTGCCCAATACGGATTTTTGAAGTCTCTTGGTGCTTAAACGACCATGGAAAATCCTGGCCTTCCCCATACCATCGTACCCAAACATGCTCCGATGGGGACAAAACTTTGCAAGCGTGTGGGAGTGGGCCCCTCCCACATGCTTGCAAAGTTTGGTCACAACCGGAGCATGTTTGAATTGGTAATTAGCGCCCAGTGTGGATTTTTCAAGTCTCTTGGTGCTCTTGAGGCCATGGAAAATCCGGGCCTTTCCCATACCATCGTACCCAAACATGCTTCGATGGGAACCAAACTTTGCAAGCATGTGGGAGGGGCCCACCCTCACATGCGTGTAAAATTTGGTCACAATCGGAGCATGTTTCGATTTGTAATGCCCAATGTGGATTTTTCAAGTCTCTTGGTGCTTAAGAGGCCATGGAAAATCTGGGCCTTCCGCATACCATCGTACCCAAACATGCTCTGATGGGGACCAAACTTTCCAAGCATGTGGATGTGGGCCCCTCCCACATGCTTGCAAAAATTGGTCATGATTGGAGCATGTTCGGGTTAGTAATTAGCGCCCAGTGCAGATTTTTCAAGTCTCTTGGTGCTTAAGAGGCCATGGAAAATCCAGGCCTTCCCCATATCATCGTACCCAAACATGCTCCGATGGGAACCAAACTTTGCAAGCATGTGGAAGGGGCCCACCTTCACATGCTTGGAAAGTTTGGTCAGAATCGGAGTATGTTTGGATTGGTAATTAGCGCCCAGTGTGGATTTGTCAAGTCTCTTGGTGCTTAGGAGGCCATGGAAAATCCGGGCCTTCCCTATACCATCGTACCCAAACATGTTTCGATGGGAACCAAACTTTGCAAGCATGTGGGGGTGGGCCCCTTCCACATGCTTGCAAAGTTTGGTCATGATCGGAGCGTGGTCGGGTTACTTATTCGCGCCCAGTGCAGGTTTTTCAAGTCTCTTGGTGCTTACAAGGCCATGGAAAATCGGGGCCTTCCCCATACCATCGTACCCAAACATGCTTCGATGGGAACCAAACTTTGAAAGCATGTGGGAGGGGCCCACCCCCACATGATTGCAAGGTGTGGTCACAATCGGAGCATGTTTGGATTGAAAATTAGTGCTCAATGCAGATTTCTCAAGTCTCTTGGTGCTTAAGAGGCCATGGAAAATCTGGGCCTTCCCCATACCATTGTACCCAAACATGCTCTGACTTTGCAAGCATGTGGGAGTGGGCCCCTCCCACATGCTTGCAAAGTTTGGTCACAACCGGAGCATGTTTGAATTGGTAATTACCGCCCATGAGTGTGGATTTTTCAAGTCTCTTGGTGCTCTTGAGGCCATGGAAAATCCGGGCGGCCTTCCCCATACCATCGTACCCAAACATGCTCCGATGGGAACCAAACTTTGCAAGTATGTGGGGGTGGGTCCATCCCACATGCTTGCAAAGTATGGTCATGATCGGGTGGCCGGGTTAGTAATTTGCGCATAGTGCGGATTTTTCAAGTCTCTTGGTGCTTACGAGGCCATGGAAAATCGGGGCCTTCCCCATACCATCGTACCTGAACATGGTCCAATAGGTCTAATGATATGTTGGAAAAGTATTAGGCACAAACGGCTACCAAAGGTTTTGCACATGTTAATGGTTTTGATTTCAGGAGAAAATTTCTCCCATAGCTAGGTTAAGCATAAGATGCATTTTCCTTGCATTAGCAACACTCGTAGCACAAGGGGTGGACCTATTCTCTAAATGGATGTAAAATCTACTTTCCTGAACCTTGAGAAGGAGGTATAGTAGCCACCAAACATGTGGTTCTCCTGATTTTGAAAGCAGAATTTACAAGCTACAAAAGGCATGGAATTTACAAGTTACAAAAGGCATGTGATGAAAAAGAGATCCCACAAGCATGGTACCAAAGGATTGTTGCTTATTTTATAAGTATTAGACATACAAGTTCAGGATGTCATTTCTTAGATCACTAATAAGAAATAGAGCACTATTGCACAATCATCATTAGAGGAAAGTTTCATGCTTTTGAATCATGTATGGTGAAAGCAGTCTATAATGCACCCTACAATGCTGCAATGTGACAATCAAAGTTGCATGCTGCTCAAAATTATGTGTTTCACTTAAACACATTGAGATTTAATATCACTTTGTGTACAAGCTCATCATGTACAGGGAGGTCAAGATGGTGTATTACTTGATGACATAGAATTTTACAGTCATTGTGTATAGGGAGGTCAAGATGGTATGACATAAAAAAATTTGGTCATCCTCATGAAGTCTCTTAGTCAGACTAGATGGATCGACATCTTCATTGACTTGACATTAGAATATAGAGGTAGTTCACTTTTTTGCAAAGTTTGGTCACAATCAGAGGATGTTTGGATTGAAAATTAGTACCCAATGGGGATTTTTCATGTCTCTTGGTGCTTAAGCGGCCATGGAAAGTCCTGGCCTTCCCCATACCATCGTACCCAAACATGCTCCTATGGGGACCAAACTTTGCAAGCATGTGGGAGTGTTCCCACATGCTTGCAAAGTTTGGTCATAACCGGAGCAAGTTTAAATCAGTAATTAACGTGCCCAGTGTGGATTTTTCAAGTCTCTTAGTGCGCTTGAGGGCATGGAAAATCCGGGTCTTCCCCATACCATCGTACCCAAACATGCTTCGATTGGGAAGCAAACTTTGCAAGCATTTGGGAGGGGCCCACCCCAAACTTTGCAAAGCATATGGAAGGGGCCCACCCCCATATGCTTGTAAAGTTTGGTCACAATCGGAGCATGTTTCGATTTGTAATGAGTGCCCAATGTGGATTTTTAAAGTCTCTTGGTGCTTAAGAGGCCATGGAAAATCCGGGCCTTCCCCATACCATCTTACCCAAACATGCTCTGATGGGTGGGACCAAACTTTCCAAGCATGTGGATGTGGCCCCCTCCTACATGCTTGCAAAAATTGGTCATGATGGGAGCATGTTCGAGTTAGTAATTAGCGCCCACTATAGAGTTTTCAAGTCTCTTAGTGCTTAGGAGGCCATCGAAAATCCGGGCCTTCCCCATATCATCGTACCCAAACATGCTCCAATGGAAACTAAACTTTGCAAGCATGTGGAAGGGGCCCACCCCCACATGCTTGAAAGGTTTGGTCAGAATCGGAGCATGTTTGGATTGGTAATTAGCCCCTAGTGTGGATTTCTCAAGTCTCTTGGTGCTTAGGAGGCCATGGAAAATCCGGGCCTTCCCCATACCATCGTACCCAAACATGCTCCAATGGGAACCAGACTTTGCAAGCATGTGGGGGTGGGCCCCTCCCACATGCTTGCAAAGTTTGGTCATGATCAGAGCGTGGTCGGGCTAGTTATTCGCGCCCAGTGCGGATTTTTCAAGTCTCTTGGTGCTTACAAGGCCATGGAAAATTGGGGCCTTCCCCATACCATCGTATCCAAACATGCTTCGATGGGAACCAAACTTTGAAAGCATGTGGGAGGGGCCCACCCCCACATGCTTGCAAAGTGTGGTCATAATCGGAGCATGTTTGGATTGAAAATTAGTGCTCAAAGCAGATTTCTCAAGTCTCTTGGTGCTTAAGAGGCCATGGAAAATCCGGGCCTTCCCCATACCATTGTACCCAAACATGCTCCGATGGGGACCAAACTTTGCAAGCATGTGGGAGTGGGCCCCTCCCACATACTTGCAAAGTTTGGTCACAACCGGAGCATGTTTGAATTGGTAATTACTGCCCATGAGTGTGGATTTTTCAAGTCTCTTGGTGCTCTTGAGGCCATGGAACATCCGGGCCTTCCCCATACCATCGTACTAAAACATGCTCCGATGGGAACCAAACTTTGCAAGTATGTGGGGGTGGGCCCCTCCCACATGCTTACAAAGTTTCGTCATGATCGGGTGGTCGGGTTAGTAATTTGCGTCCAGTGTGGATTTCTCAAGTCTCTTGGTGCTTACGAGGCCATGGAAAATCGGGGCCTTCCCCATACCATCGTGCACAAACATGGTCCGATGCTTGCAAAGTTTGGTCATAATCGGAGCATGTTTGGATTGAAAATTAGTGCCCAATGAGGATTTTTCAAGTCGCTTGGTGCTCAAGCGGCCATGGAAAGTCCTGGCCTTCCCCATACCATCGTACCCAAACATGCTCCTATGGGCACCAAACTTTGCAAGCATGTGGGAGTGGGCCTTCCCACATGCTTTCAAAGTTTGGTCACAACCGGAGCAAGTTTGAATTGGTAATTAGCGCCCAGTGTGGATTTTTCAAGTCTCTTAGTGCTCTTGAGGCCATGGAAAATCCGGGCCTTCCCCATACCATCGTACCCAAACATGCTTCGAAACTTTGCAAGCATTTGGAATGGGCCCACCCCAAACTTTGCAAAGCATGTGGGAGGGGCCCACCCCAACATGCTTGTAAAGTTTGGTCACAATCGGAGCATGTTTCGATTTCTAATGAGTGCCCAATATGGATTTTTCAAGTCTCTTGGTGCTTAAGAGGCCATGGAAAATCCGGGCCTTCCCCATACCATCGTACCCATGCTCTGATGGGTGGGACCAAACTTTACAAGCATGTGGATGTGGGCCCCTCCCACATGCTTGCAAAAATTGGTTATCATCGGAGCATGTTCGGGTTAGTAATTAGTGCCCACTGCAGAGTTTTCAAGTCTCTTGGTGCTTAGGAGGCCATCGAAAATCCGGGCCTTCCCCATATCATCGTACCCAAACATGCTCCAATGGGAACCAAACTTTGGAAGCATATGGAAGGGGCCCACCCCCACATGCTTGCAAAGTCCGGTCAGAATCAGAGCAGGTTTGGATTGGTAATTAGCCCCCAGTGTGGATTTCTCAAGTCTCTTGGTGCTTAGGAGGCCATGGAAAATCCGGGCCTTCCCCATACCATCGTACCCAAACATGCTCCGATGGGAACCAAACTTTGCAAGCATGTGGGAGTGGGCCCTTCCCACATGCTTGCAAAGTTTGGTCACAACCGGAGCAAGTTTGAATTGGTAATTAGCGCCCAGTGTGGATTTTTCAAGTCTCTTAGTGCTCTTGAGGCCATGGAAAATCCGGGCCTTCCCCATACCATCGTACCCAAACATGCTTCGATGGGAAGCAAACTTTGCAAGCATTTGGAATGGGCCCACCCCAAACTTTGCAAAGCATGTGGGAGGGGCCCACCCCAACATGCTTGTAAAGTTTGGTCACAATCGGAGCATGTTTCGATTTCTAATGAGTGCCCAATGTGGATTTTTCAAGTCTCTTGGTGCTTAAGAGGCCATGGAAAATCCGAGCCTTCCCCATACCATCGTACCCATGCTCTGATGGGTGGGACCAAACTTTACAAGCATGTGGATGTGGGTCCCTCCCACATGCTTGCAAAAATTGGTCATCATCGGAGCATGTTCGGGTTAGTAATTAGCGCCCACTGTAGAGTTTTCAAGTCTCTTGGTGCTTAGGAGGCCATCAAAAATCCGGGCCTTCCCCATATCATCGTACCCAAACATGCTCCAATGGGAACCAAACTTTGGAAGCATATGGAAGGGGCCCACCCCCACATGCTTGCAAAGTCCGGTCAGAATCAGAGCAGGTTTGGATTGGTAATTAGCCCCCAGTGTGGATTTCTCAAGTCTCTTGGTGCTTAGGAGGCCATGGAAAATCCGGGCCTTCCCCATACCATCGTACCCAAACATGCTCCGATGGGAACCAAACTTTGCAAGCATGTGGGGGTGGGCCCCTGCCACATGCTTGCAAATTCTGGTCATGATCAGAGCATGGTCGGGTTACTTATTCGCGCCCAGTGCGGATTTTTCAAGTCTCTTAGTGCTTACAAGGCCATGGAAAATCGGGGACTTCCCCATACCATCGTAGCCAAACATGGTTCAATGGGAACCAAACTTTGAAAGCATGTGGGAGGGGCCGACCCCCATATGCTTGCAAAGTGTGGTCACAATCGGAGCATGTTTGGACTGAAAATTAGTGCTCAGATTTTTCAAGTCTCTTGGTGCTTATGAGGCCATGGAAAATCGGGGCCTTCCCCATACCATCGTACCCAAACATGGTCCGATGCTTGCAAAGTTTGGTCACAATTGGAGCATGTTTGGATTGAAAATTAGTGCCCAATGCCGATTTTTCAAGTCTCTTGGTGCTTAAACGGCCATGGAAAATCCTGGCCTTCCCCATACCATCGTACCCAAACATGCTCCGATGGGGACCAAACTTTGCAAGCATGTGGGAGTGGGCCCCTCCCACATGCTTGCAAAGTTTGGTCACAACCGGAGCATGTTTGAATTGGTAATTAGCGCCGAGTGTGGATTTCTCAAGTCTCTTGGTGCTCTTGAGGCCATGGAAAATCCGGGCCTTTCCCATACCATCGTATCCAAACATGCTTCGATGGGAACCAAACTTTGCAATCATGTGAGAGAGGCCCACCCCAACATGCTTGTAAGATTTAGTCACAATCGGAGCATGTTTCGATTTGTAATGCCCAATGTGAATTTTTCAAGTCTCTTGGAGCTTAAGAGGCCATGGAAAATCCGGGCCTTTCCCATACCATCGTACCCAAACATGCTCTGATGGGGACCAAACTTTCCAAGCACGTGGATGTGGGCCCCTCCCACATGCTTGCAACAATTGGTCATGATCAGAGCATGTTCGGGTTAGTAATCAGCACCCAGTGCAGACTTTTCAAGTCTCTTGGTGCTTAAGAGGCCATGGAAAATCCAGGCCTTTCCCATATAGTCGTACCCAAACATGCTCCGATGGGAACCAAACTTTGCAAGCATGTGGAAGGGGCCCACCTTCACATGCTTGCAAAGTTTGGTCAGCATCGGAGCATGTTTGGATTGGTAATTAGCGTCTAGTGTGGATTTGTCCAGTCTCTTGGTGCTTAGGAGGCCATGGAATATCCGGGCCTTCCCCATACCATCGTACCCAAACATGGTCCGATGGGAACCAAACTTTGCAAGCATGTGGGGGTGGGCCCCCTCCCACATGCTTGCAAAGTTTGGTCATGATCGGACCGTGGTCGGGTTACTTATTCGCGCCCACCAGTGCAGATTTTTCAAGTCTCTTGGTGCTTACAAGGCCATGGAAAATCGGGGCCTTCCCCATACCATCGTAACCAAAGATGCTTCGATGGGAACCAAACTTTGAAAGCATGTGGTAGGGCCCCACCTCCACATGCTTGCAAAGTGTGGTCACAATCGGAGCATGTTTGGATTGAAAATTAGTGCTCAATGCAGATTTTTCAAGTCTCTTGGTGCTTAAGAGGCCATGGAAAATCCGGGCCTTCCCCATACCATTGTACCCAAACATGCTTCGATGGGGACCAAACTTTGCAAGCATGCGGGAGTGGGCCCCTCCCACATGCTTGCAAAGTTTGGTCACAATCGGAGCATGTTTGAATTAGTAATTACCGCCCACGAGTGTGGCTTTTTCAAGTCTCTTGGTGCTGTTGAGGCCATGGAAAATCCGGGCCTTCCCCATACCATCGTTCCCAAACATGCTCTGATGGGAACCAAACTTTGCAAGTATGTGGGGGTGCGCCCCTCCCACATGCTTGCAAAGTTTGGTCACGATCGGGTGGTTGGGTTAGTAATTTGTGCCCAGTGCGGGCTTTTCAAGTCTCTTGGTGCTAACGAGGCCATGGAAAATCGGGGCCTTCCCCATACCATCGTACCCAAACATGGTCCGATGCTTGCAAAGTTTGGTCACAATCGGAGCATGTTTGGATTGAAAATTAGTGCCGAATGGGGATTTTTCAAGTCTCTTGGTGCTTAAGCAGCCATGAAAAGTCCTGGCCTTCCCCATACCATCGTACCCAAACATGCTCCTATGGGGACCAAACTTTGCAAGCATGTGTGAGTGGGCCCTTCCCGCATGCTTGCAAAGTTTGGTCACAACCGGAGCAAGTTTGAATTGGTAATTAGCGCCCAGTGTGGATTTTTCAAGTCTCTTAGTGCTCTTGAGGACATGGAAAATCCGGGCCTTCCCCATACCATCGTACCCAAACATGCTTCGATGGGAAGCAAACTTTGCAAGCATTTGGGAGGGGCCCACCCCAAACTTTGCAAAGCATGTGGGAGGGGCCCACCCCCACATGCTTGTAAAGTTTGGTCACAATCGGAGCATGTTTCGATGTGTAATGAGTGTCCATTGTGGATTTTTCAAGTCTCTTGGTGCTTAAGAGGCCATGGAAAATCCGAGCCTTCCCCATACCATCGTACCCAAACATGCTCTGATGGGTGGGACCAAACTTTTCAAGCATGTGGATGTGGGCCCCGCCCACATGCTTGCAAAAACTGGTCATGTCCGAGTTAGTAATTAGCGCCCACTGCAGAGTTTACAAGTCTCTTGGTGCTTAGGAGGCCATCGAAAATCCGGGCCTTCCCCATATAATCGTACCCAAACATGCTCCAATGGGAACCAAACTTTGCAAGAATGTGGAAGGAGGCCACCCCCACATCCTTGCAAAGTTTGGTCAAAATCAGAGCATGTTTGGATTGGTAAATAGCCCCCAGTGTGGATTTCTCAAGTCTCTTGGTGCTTAGGAGGCCATGGAAAATCCGGGCCTTCCCCATACCATCGTACCCAAACATGCTCCGACGGGAACCAAACTTTGCAAGCATGTGGGGGTGGGCCCATCCCACATGCTTGCAAAGTTTGGTCATGATCAGAGCGTGGTCGGGTTAGTTATTCGCGCCCAGTGCGGATTTTTCAAGTCTCTTGGTGCTTACAAGGCCATGGAAAATCGGGGCCTTCCCATACCATCGTACCCAAACATGCTTCGATGGGAACCAAACTTTGAAAGCATGTGGGAGGGGCCCACCCCCACATGCTTGCAAAGTGTGGTCACAATCGGAGCATGTTTGGATTGAAAAGTAGTGCTCAATGCAGATTTCTCAAGTCTCTTGGTGCTTAAGAGGCCATGGAAAATCCGGGCCTTCCCCATACTGTTGTACCAAAACATGCTCCGATGGGGACCAAACATTGCAAGCATGTGGGAGTGGGCCCCTCCCACATGCTTGCAAAGTTTGGTCACAACCGGAGCATGTTTGAATTAGTAATTACCGCCCACGAGTGTGGATTTTTCAAGTCTCTTGGTGCTCTTGGGGCCATGGAAAATCCGGGCCTTCCCCATACCATCGTACCCAAACATGCTCCGATGGGAATCAAACTTTGCGGGGTGGGCCCCTCCTACATGCTTGCAAAGTTTGATCATGATCAGAGCGTGGTCGGGTTACTTATTCACGCCCAGTGTGGATTTTTCAAGTCTCTTGGTGCTTACAAGGCCATGGAAAATCGGGGCCTTCCCCATACCATCGTACCCAAACATGCTTCAATGGGAACCAAACTTTGAAAGCATCTGGGAGGGGCCCACCCCCACATGCTTGCAAAGTGTGGTCACAATCGGAGCATGTTTGGATTGAAAATGAGTGCTCAATGCAGATTTTTCAAGTCTCTTGGTGCTTAAGAGGCAATGGAAAATCCAGGCCTTCCCCATACCATTATACCCAAACATGCTCCGATGGGGACCAAACGTTGCAAGCATGTGGGAGTGGGCCCCTCCCACATTCTTACAAAGTTTGTTCACAACCGGAGCATGTTTGAATTGGTAATTACCGCCCACAAGTGTGGATTTTTCAAGTCTCTTGGTGCTTAGGAGGCCATGGAAAATCCGGGCCTTCCCCATACCATCGTACCCAAACATGCTCCGATGGGGACCAAACATTGCAAGCATGTGGGGGTGGGCCCCTCCCACGTGCTTGCAAAGTTTGGTCATGATCGGGTCGTCGGGTTAGTAATTCGCGCCCAGTGCGGATTTTTCAAGTCTCTTGGTGCTTACGAGGCCATGGAAAATCGGGGCCTTCCCCATACCATCGTACCCAAACATGGTCCGATGCTTGCAAAGTTTGGTCACAATTGGAGCATGTTTGGATTGAAAATTAGTGTCCAATGCGGATTTTTCAAGTCTCTTGGTGCTTAAGCGACCATGGAAAATCCTGGCCTTCCCCATACCATCGTACCCAAACATGCTCCGATGGGGACCAAACTTTGCAAGCATGTAGGAGTGGGCCCTTCCCACATGCTTGCAAAGTTTGGTCACAACCGGAGCAAGTTTGAATTGGTAATTAGCGCCCAGTGTGGATTTTTCAAGTCTCTTAGTGCTCTTGCGGCCATGGAAAATCCGGGCCTTCCCCATACCATCGTACCCAAACATGCTTCGATGGGAAGCAAACTTTGCAAGCATTTGTGAGGGGCCCACCCCAAACTTTGCAAAGCATGTGGGAGGGGCCCACCCCCACATGCTTGTAAAGGTTGGTCACAATCAGAGCATGTTTCGATTTGTAATGAGTGCCCAATGTGGATTTTTCAAGTCTCTTGGTGCTTAAGAGGCCATGGAAAATCGGGGCCTTCCCCATACCATCGTACCCAAACATGGTCCAATGCTTGCAAAGTTTGGTCACAATCGGAGCATGTTTGGATTGAGAATTAGTGCCCAATGCGGATTTTTCAAGTCTCTTGGTGCTTAAGCGGCCATGGAAAGTCCTGGCCTTCCCCATACCATCGTACCCAAACATGCTCCTATGGGGACCAAACTTTGCAAGCATGTGGAAGGGGCCCACCCCCACATGCTTGCAAAGTTTGGTCAGAATCGGAGGATGTTTGGATTGGTAATTAGCCCCCAGTGTGGATTTCTCAAGTCTCTTGGTGCTTAGGAGGCCATGGAAAATTCGGGCCTTCCCCATACCATCGTACCCAAACATGCTCCGATGGGATCCAAACTTTGCAAGCATGTGGGGGTGGGCCCCTCCCACATGCTTGCAAAGTTTGGTCATGATCAGAGCGTGGTCGGGTTACTTATTCGCGCCCAGTGCGGATTTTTCAGGTCTCTTGGTGCTTACAAGGCCATGGAAAATCGGGGCTGAAAGCATGTGGGAGGGGCCGACCCCCACATGCTTGCAAAGTGTGGTCACAATCGGAGCATGTTTGGATTGAAAATGAGTGCTCAATGCACATTTCTCAAGTCTCTTGGTGCTTAAGAGGCGATGGAAAATCCGGGCCTTCCCCATACCATTGTACCCAAACATGCTCCGATGGGGATCAAACATTGCAAGCATGTGGGAGTGGGCCCCTCCCACATGCTTACAAAGTTTGGTCACAACCGAAGCATGTTTGAATTGGTAATTACCGCCCACAAGTGTGGATTTTTCAAGTCTCTTGGTGCTTAGGAGGCCATGGAAAATCCGGGCCTTCCCCATACCATCGTACCCAAACATGCTCCGATGGGGACCAAACATTGCAAGCATGTGGGGGTGGGCCCCTCCCACATGCTTGCAAAGTGTGGTCATGATCGGGTGGTGGGGTTAGTAATTTGCGCCCAGTGCGGATTTTTCAAGTCTCTTGGTGCTTACGAGGCCATGGAAAGTCGGGGCGTTCCCCACACCATTGTACCCAAACATGGTCTGATGCTTGCAGAGTTTGGTCACAATTGGAGCATGTTTGGATTGAAAATTAGTATCCAATGCGGATTTTTCAAGTCTCTTGGTGCTTAAGCGGCCATGGAAAATCCTGGCCTTCCCCATACCATCGTACCCAAACATGCTCCGATGGGGACCAAACTTTGCAAGTATGTGGGAGTGGGCCTCTCCCACATGCTTGCAAAGTCTGGTCACAACCGGAGCATGTTTGAAATTGTAATTAGGGCCCAGTGTGGAATTTTCAAGTCTCTTGGTGCTCTTGAGGCCATGGAAAATCCGGGCCTTTCCCATACCATCGTACCCAAACATGCTTCGACGATGGGAACCAAACTTTGCAAGCATGTGGGAGGGGCCCACCCCCACATGCTTGTAAAATTTGGTCACAATCGGAGCATGTTTCGATTTGTAATGCCCAATGTGGAATTTTCAACTCTCTTGGTGCTTAAGAGGCCATGGAAAATCCGGGCCTTCCCCATACCATCGTACCCAAACATGCTCTGATTGGGACCAAACTTTCCAAGCATGTGGATGTGGGCCCCTCCCACATGCTTGCAAAAATTGGTCATGATCGGAGCATGTTCGGGTTAGTAATTAGCGCCCAGTGCAGATTTTTCAAGTCTCTTGGTGCTTAAGAGGCCATGGAAAATCCTGGCCTTCCCCATATATTCGTACCCAAACATGATCGGATGTCCAAAAATTGGTCAGAATCGGAGCATGTTTGGATTGGTAATTAGCGCCCAATGTGGATTTGTCAAGTCTCTTGGTGCTTAGGAGGCCATGGAATATCCGGGCCTTCCCCATACCATCGTACCCAAACATGTTCCTATGGGAACCAAACTTTGCAAGCATGTGGGGGTGGGCCCCTCCCACATGCTTGCAAAGTTTGGTCATGATCGGAGTGTGGTCGTGTTACTTATTCGCACCCAGTGCAGATTTTTCAAGTCTCTTGGTGCTTACAAGGCCATGGAAAATCGGGGCCTTCCCCATACCATCGTAACCAAAGATGCTTCGATGGGAACCAAACTTTGAAAGCATATGGGAGGGGCCCACCCCCACATTCTTGCAAAGTGTGGTCATAATCGGAGCATGTTTGGATTGAAAATTAGTGCTCAATGCAGATTTTTCAAGTCTCTTGGTGCTTAAGAGGCCATGGAAAATCCGGGCCTTCCCCATACCATTGTACCCAAACATGCTCCGATGGGGACCAAACTTTGCAAGCATGTGGGAGTGGGCCCCTTCCACATGCTTACAAAGTTTGGTCACAACCGGAGCATGTTTGAATTGGTAATTACCGCCCACGAGTGTGGATATTTCAAGTCTCTTGGTGCTCTTAAGGCCATGGAAATTCCGGGCCTTCCCCATACCATGGTACCCAAACATGCTCCGATGGGAACCAAACTTTGCAAGTATGTGGGGGTGGGCCCCTCCCACATGCTTGCAAAGTTTGGTCATGATTGGGTGGTCGGGTTAGTAATTTGCGCCCAGTGCGGATTTTTCAAGTCTCTTGGTGCTTACGAGGCCATGGAAAATTGGGGCCTTCCCCATACCATCGTACCCAAACATGGTCGCCGATGCTTGAAAGTTTGGTCATAATCGGAGCATGTTTGGATTGAAAATTAGTGCCGAATGGGGACTTTTCAAGTCTCTTGGTGCTTAAGCGGCCATGGAAAGTCCTGGCCTTCCCCATACCATCGTACCCAAACATGCTCCTATGGGGACCAAACTTTGCAAGCATGTGGGAGTGGGCCCTTCCCACATGCTTGCAAAGTTTGGTCACAACCGGAGCAAGTTTGAATTGGTAATTAGCACCTAGTGTGGATTTTTCAAGTCTCTTGGTGCTCTTGAGGCCATGGAAAGTCCGGGCCTTCCCCATACCATCGTACCCAAACATGCTTCGCGATGGGAAGCAAACTTTGCAAGCATTTGGGAGGGGCCCACCCCAAACTTTTCAAAGCATGTGGGAGGGGCCCACCCCCACATGCTTGTAAAGTTTGGTCACAATCGGAGCATGTTTCGATTTGTAATGAGTGCCCATTGTGGATTTTTCAAGTCTCTTGGTGCTTAAGAGGCCATGGAAAATCCGGGCCTTCCCCATACCATCGTACCCAAACATGCTCTGATGGGTGGGACCAAACTTTCCAAGCATGTGAATGTGGGCCCTGCCCACATGCTTGCAAAAATTGGTCATGATCGGAGCATGTTCGAGTTAGTAATTAGCGCCCACTGCAGAGTTTACAAGTCTCTAGGTGCTTAGGAGGCCATCGAAAATCCGGGCCTTCCCCATATCATCGTACCCAAACATGCTCCAATGGGAACCAAACTTTGCAAGCATGTGGAAGGGGCCCACCCCCACATGATTGCAAAGTTTGGTCAGAATCCGAGCATGTTTGGATTGGTAATTAGCCCCCAGTGTGGATTTCTCAAGTCTCTTGGTGCTTAGGAGGCCATGGAAAATCCGGGCCTTCCCCATACCATCGTACCCAAACATGCTCCGATAGGAACCAAACTTTGCAAGCATGTGGGGGTGGGCCCCTCCCACATGCTTGCAAAGTTTGGTCATGATCAGAGCGTGGTCGGGTTACTTATTCGCACCTAGTGCGGATTTATCAAGTCTCTTGGTGCTTACAAGGCCATGGAAAATCGGGGCCTTCCCCATACCATTGTACCCAAACATGCTTCGATGGGAACCAAAATTTGAAAGCATGTGGGAGGGGCCTACCCCCACATGCTTGCAAAGTGTGGTCACAATCGGAGCATGTTTGGATTGAAAATTAGTGCTCAATGCACATTTCTCAAGTCTCTTGGTGCTTAAGAGGCCATGGAAAATCTGGGCCTTCCCCATACCATTGTACCCAAACATGCTCCGATGGGGACCAAACTTTGCAAGCATGTGGGAGTGAGCCCCTCCCACATGCTTGCAAAGTTTGGTCACAACCGGAGCATGTTTGAATTGGTAATTACTGCCCACGAGTGTGGATTTTTCAAGTCTCTTGGTGCTCTTGAGGCCATGGAAAATCCGGGCCTTCCCCATACCATCGTACCCAAACATGCTCCGATGGGAACCAAACTTTGCAAGTATGTGGGGGTGGGCCCCTCCCACATGCTTGCAAAGTTTGGTCATGATCGGGTGGTGGGGTTAGTAATTTGCGCTTAGTGCGGATTTTTCAAGTCTCTTGGTGCTTAGGAGGCCATGGAAAATCGGGGCCTTCCCCATACCATCGTACCCAAACATGGTCCGATGCTTGCAAAGTTTGGTCACAATCGGAGCATGTATCTACAAAAATCCAACCGTTAGATTTGTAATTTTACCTTATACCCACATTATACTAATCTTTTCCAATCTAATCATCACTAGGTCCATACAATTTGAGCATTTTAAATGGTAGATGCGGTGGGAGGACAAAATAGTATGTTTTGTAACAATTCTAATACCTTTTAAATAATATAGAAAATAGTAGAACACATCAAAAATTACTCGATAAATCAAGTTAAGCTCTATGTTATTTGTATTTGTGATATGAAAAGTGGAAACATCATATGAGCAATAATGTACTTGTCTAAACCTCCGACAGGGCCTGTATATACAATTTTGGTTCCCAAAGAAAAGGGGATTTGCAAATATTGGATATTCGATCAGATTATAGTTTTAGGTGCCCAACTTTGCATATGATGTTTCATTAGAAGACCTTGAAGTGAAACTCCTTGGCTAACTAGGAGAGATTGGCTCTTCTTCTTGAAAAATGCCTGTTTTCTGGCTAAAGCCAAGGGCGCCCACTACATGAAACTAGATAACCTCATCTTGCAACCACCTATATACCACCTTGAACCATTTGACATCAAAGATGAATAGACTAAATGCTCTAAATCCAATCTCAAAAATATCTTGAATAATTTTATAATGCTCAAGATTGTCCTCTATGACATTGGTATGATATCTACTAGCTCGACTCTCTTGCTCAAAAGTTCCCATCACACCACAAATCAAATGTGTTTCTTTTAGAATCCACATGCTCTGTGCAAAAGTGCTCTCCCTATGACCATATTGCATTATATAGTTTGTACTAACATTAGACAAAAGCATGACATTTAGTATAGTGCATTAAACAAGGTATATACATGAGACAAGCCATCTCAATGGATGTAGGATCTACCTACTTTAAGGATATGTACCTACATATATAGACATCATGGTGTACTATTTACCAATACATAATTTGTGAGCGCATGAGGATACCAATTCTTCAAGATAACTTAGCTAGTGAATTGAAGAGAAGATTCATACCTCACGAATCTTCCCATTTTGTAAATATTGTCTCTCACCTTCTTGTCTCCACACCCAACTATAGCATTTGGAAGAATAAACTATGCATAGAAAAAACATGGAAGTTAGTATATGAGCCTACAAATTATGTACCATAAAAAGAAAAAGAATAATCGAATATTTATATACCTATAATATCTTGTGCCAATCATGTGTCTTGAGGCCATATAATTGTACCTCTCCTTCCTTTTTGGTATTTGTGAAGGCACCCTTCAATGAATGCATTACTCTCGTTGGTTTACGAAAAGAGGCAATCACACTTTTCACCTTATTGTGCTCCTTCTTGGTTAATACCCATGGTGCCTTTGGTAGGACCATATTGTCACTCTCACCTTCAATTGGTCAACATGCACTTTGAAGGCAACCAATGTTTTGTACCCTTTGTATTCTTTTACCAGTTAAATGGTCCCAAATATTTGTCTACATTCTTGAAGATATGCATGGGATCTAAGAGATTATTGATCTTCATGTCACACCAATATGGAAGTCAAAAGAAGATTGAGTGTCTAGACATCCCATCCGCCGGTGTGGTGGATTAGGGGTTCTTTTCCATGCCTCAAACCAATCTGTACCTCTCATCACAAGTGGTGAGACCCCTCATGCGGAACATACTAGGGATGTGAAGGAGGGAGAAATTGATGATGTTTGTCATACACCACCTTCTTAAGTGTAGAGGGTCTTTTTGAAACAAGTGATGGTCCACAAATCTAACATGTATGATGTCCAAAGGTTGTCAAAACTATTTTAAAATTGAGATGATTGAGAGGTAGAGATATAAACGCATCGTTAAAAGCAAAACTCCTTTCAACTCTCCCTCACGCCTATTTATTGGCCTTGAAAGGACATGTACTTTGATACCTCGCCATAGTGTCTCAATGTACTCAATCAAAGGCTCGAGATACAGATCCATGTTTGCCACCTTATACTTGCGTGGTAGAAGGATAGCAAGCGTAATATGACATTTCTTGATTGCCACCCAAGGAAGGAGGTTTTAATTCACCAATATAATAGGCCAAGTAGACCATGAGGTGGACATGAAGCCAAATGGGTTAACACCATCCATGCCCAAGCCAAGGCATAAGTGACGGGGCTCATCTTTAAACTCTGGCCATTGATTCTCCACATGTTGGCATGTCAGTGAATCAGCTATACGATCCTCATTATGCCATTGGTTGAGCGATGAGTAACATGCCATGTCATGCATTTTGCAATCCCCTTACATTTAAACGTGTTGGATGCAAGGAATGATAAGGAAGTGTCTCAAAACCTTTCGGGGAACTTTATCTCCTTGCAAATTATCCCTATAGTGGATCTCCCTACATTGTAGACATTGTGTTGCATCGTTATTAACCCCTCTAAATAGCATGCAATAATTGGGACATGCGTGTATTTTTGTGTAATCCATACCTAGCATAGAGAGAATTTTAAGACATCCATCTCATGAGTTTGGCAATAGATTTTGAGGGGGCAGAATATTCTTGAGAAGACCACTACATAACATAAGAAATCATATGTCAAATTATTAGCAATGAGAGTATATAGAACATGAAACATTTTATATTTGAGAGAATAGAATGAGGCGGTTGTACCAAAGAAGACTGGTGACACTTGCATCACTCCATGCATAAGTTGTTTGCAAATTTAATAGCTCCAAGTTTTCTCATAGTGTGCAGTATGAACATCCCTCATATACAAAGGGGTGCTTGCCTCTCTACTCAAGGTTTTGTCCTCTTGTAACATTGGAGCTTGCTCACTATCATCTATGACCTCTCGTCCAAAGAAGTCATTCACTATGCCTTCCATGATGATATTCTCTTCCTCCCCATGTAGCAATGGTGGAGGCACATCATTCATTGGTTGGCAAAGATGAGTCTCAGCTATGCTTTCCATATGAAGCCTTTCCACCTTTCTCACTCTACCCGATGTCACTGAATGGTGTGGCATGTAACCTAGCACTCTCCTATGTTTCTTCTCCATGTTATCATCTGCACTTGGTCGTGCCAATGCCTCATGAAGCCCATATGTTCGGATATGCTCAATTGTTATACGATGTTATTGTATATATTGGCCCTTGCTTCGATCACATGCACAATGAATTGTTTTTCTGAACCATGTCTTGGAACCAACTTTCAGCCCTTGATGATCACTATCAGAGATATTAAACCTAGCCAAAACTTATTTAGGGTTCATACAAAACACACAACACCATCTAGAACTGTTGTGATAAAAACTACCCAAGACTTCATTGTTGCCACAACAACGACGACGACAGTAGAAAAAATCCATTGCCCATTAGTGAAATTAGTAGTGCTCATTAGTGGCAATCTAGAAACTGAGAGTCTCTCCTAAAACGCCACTGCTGTTAACCACCTATTCGTTAATGGGTAGAAGCATGTTAACGTGCACAAAAAATGCTATCCCGGACAATGCTAGTTAGTAGTGCTTGTTAGCATACATTCGAGAGCCAAGAATATGTCCATTTTGAAATAAACTTTCCATAATTAATGTTAAATTTACTCGACGCCAAATTCAAATGTAGCATCTTTTCAGTTACTGAAGTCATGGTGTAGTGGATGAGTGCTCTCTCTCTCTTTCTCTCTCTCTATCTTTCTGTCTCTGTGTCTCTCTCTCTCTCTCGTTGTCTCGAGGTTCTCCATGATCTGTGTAAGCCAAGCTCTTTCTCTCTCTCTCTCTCTTTGTGATGCTGCTCAAACAGTCTCACCCTCTCCCTTTGCCTCGCATTCTCTCCATGTAGCCCACTTCCTCCCCATCTCATAGAGTTATGGCGAACCATACCTTGCAATCTGATCTGGTAGGTTTACTTGCGCGTTCAAGGGCAGCAGATGAAGGTATCAGAAGGGATCCTTTATAGACAATGAATCCGAACTTGGAGGACCCAACTTGTACTGCCATTAGGGATTATGAGAGACAAAGAAAGAGGAAACAACGAGAGAAGAAAAAACTTAAGCAGGTTCAGGCTCGAGAGCTTGCCTTTGAGGAGGAAAAGAAGAAGAAAATCTCGTCTGAGATTGTGGCACTGTTCAAGAGGAGGACTGAAGGAATTAGTACAGAAGACAAGCAAGAAATTTGGAATCTAGTATCTCATCATCCTGTCGTGCAAGCAGTGTGTCCAGAAGAGTCTACTATTCAAAGTGCAATCATGTGCAATGTTCGTAACACCTTGGCGCTTGTAAAGCAGCCAAGCTGTAATGAGGAGTTGTATTTGAAGCATACAACATTGTCCATGATGTTGAATTCAAAGGAGAACATGCAAATGTCAAGAGTCTCGAGACTCCTTAAAGTTCCACGTCAATCCTTGTACAAGGCTAAATTGCGGGTGACATCGAATGTTGACGGTGGAATGTTTTCATTGGCTGCATGTCAAAAACATGCCCGTCATAGCACAATCACAAATGAAATGAAAGAGCTGGTTTACACATTTTGGAGGGATGAGACACGTGTATCCCCTGATAGAAAAGATGTTTGTCAAAAGAGGATGGGGAGAAAAAATTACATAAAGCACCCTGTACACCTCCTTGATGAACCTCAGGTAATTGATCTAACCAAAGCACCATTATTCGAGTACACTAAAAAGCATGTGAAACTTTACAGTTAGCATACTGGTTGTTATTTACACTGTGGTTGTTTATGGTTTATTCTAGCTAGAACATGCTATACTGTATATGCTAGTTCAAATCTTTAATATGTTGATCACCTTACAGAGTGTGTTATTTATCATATTAGTAATGCTAATTAGTATACAAGCCATACTTGGAGGCACACTGTAAATGCTAGTTAGCAGACTATGTATGCTAGTTAGCATACTCTATGTGCTAATTAGCACACTCTACATGCTAGAACATGCTATACTGTATATGCTAGTTCAAATCTTCAATATGTTGATCACCTTATAGAGTGCATTATTTATCATATTAGTAATGCTAATTAGTATACAAGCCATACTTGGAGGCACACTGTAAATGCTAGTTAGCAGACTGTGTAGTATGCTAGTTAGCATACTCTATGTGCTAATTAGCACACTCTACATGCTATTTAGTTAGTATACAAGCCATACCTGGAGGCACACTATAAATGCTAGTTAGCAGACTGTGTATGCTAGTTAGCATACTCTATGTGCTGATTAGCACACTTTACATGCTAGTTAGCATGTAAATGCTAGTTAGCATGTAAATGCTAGTAAGCATGCTGTGAGTGCTAGTTCGCATATAGTAGGTGCTGATTAGCATACTGTAAGTGCTAGTTAGCATACTCTAAGTGCTAGTTAGCATATTCTAAGTGCTAGTTAGCATACTCAAGGTGCTAGTTAGCATAATGTAGGTGCATCTTAGCATACTGTAAGTGCTAGTTAGCATATGATTAGTGATAGTTAGCACTCTGTATGTGCTTATTAGCATACTATGAGTGCTAATTGAAAAGATGCAGGGGGGAGGAGAGCTTGAGCTCTTGCAAGCACACACACACACACAAAACCCTAATAGAGAACACACAAGGTGAGAGGCTGAAAATCTTCGTCTTCTCTACTCAACACTCAACACTCCATATACAAGAATAAGAGTACACACAATATGAAAGGTACTCAACCAAATACATACACGGGTTCTCTATAGTGTGAACCCGACTAAATGAGCTGGCGCTATAACTATGCCAGTCTCTAGAGTGGCTGTCACACAGCCTGTCATCCCACTGGCCCATATCACCCAAGATCTCACCAACCATGCCAGTGGTGTAAGTGTGGGGCCTATCCCCCAGGCGGGTCATCAGTGTCCACCGCCTCACTAGAGCTCGATATCTCAACACTCCCCCTCGAGCTCAACTCCATCTCATGTACACCAAGCGAAGCCCTGAATCTGCGGAGCTTCTCTGTACCCAATGCTTTGGTGAAGATGTTAGCTACCTGATCCTCTGTGCTGACATAAACAAGGTCAAGGTCTCCTGCCAAGACCTTCTCTCTGACGAAGTGGTAGTGGACCTCTATGTGCTTCGTACGAGCATGAAAGACTGGGTTCCTGGCCAACTGTATACTGCTAATGTTGTCACAGAAAATGACAACTTGTCTATCCACTGATAGACCCAAATCTGCAAGTAGCTTTCTCAACCAAGCTACCTCACATGCTGCCATAGCAGCTCCTCTATACTCGGCCTCTGTACTCGATAGAGCAACCGTAGGCTGCTTCTTGCTGCTCCAAGTCACAGCAGCACTCCCCAAAGAAAACATGAATCCACTGGTAGATCTTCTGTCTGAGATACTACCAGCCCAATCAGCATCTGTGTACCCATGTACACATATCTCTGTCCCAGTCTCATAGAATAGTCCACAATGCAAAGTAGACCTCACATACCTCAGTATGCGTCTCACAGCATCCAAATGCAGTTTCCATGGAACCTGCATAAACTGACTCACCAACCCAACAGCATAGCTCAAATCTGGTCTGGTGATCGTCATGTAGATCAAACTTCCTACTATGCTCCTGTACATAGTAGGATCCTCCAAGATCTCTCCTGAATCTGCACTCAACTTGCCATTCTGATCCAATGGCACAGAAATAGGCTTACAGCCTGTCATACCATACTTGGACAACATGTCCAAGCCATACTGTCTCTGCAGTAATCCAATACCATGTGGTGACCTAATCACCTCAATGCCCAAGAAATATCTGAGCTCCCCCAGATCCTTCATCTCGAACTTCTGTCTAAGCAGGATCTTTACATCAAAGATCTCTGCATCATGGTCCCCCGTAATGATCAAGTCATCTATATAGATGACAACAAGCACAACTCCTCTATCACCATGTCTCACATACAACGAGAAATCTGCATTGGCTACATGAAAGCCAATAGTGACAAGATATTCAGAAATCTTGTCAGACCATGCTCTTGGTGCTTGCTTTAAGCCATACAAGGCTTTCTTCAACCTGCAAACATGCTCGGGGTGACCCTCATCCTCATAACCAGGTGGCTGCAATATATACACCTCTTCTTGCAAATCCCCATGCAAGAATGCATTCTTTACATCCATCTGATGTAAAGACCATTGCTTTGACGCAGCCACTGCTATCACAACTCTCACCGTTGCCATCTTGGCAACTGGGCTGAAAGTTTCCTCATAATCAATCCCATATGTCTGCGCATATCCTTTGGCTACCAATCTAGCCTTGTACCTGTTTATGCTTCCATCACTGTTATGTTTAACTTTGTACACCCACTTGCATCCAATGGCTTTCTTGCCTTCTGGCAATTGCACTAAATCCCAAGTTTCATTTCCATATAGTGCATCCATCTCCTCATCCATAGCTTTCTCCCAACACACATTTCCAATAGCCTCATCAATGCATGTGGGCTCAACAACCTGCACAACCTTTGCCATATATGCATAGTGATGTGCCACATAACCATCATATGTAAATCTCTGCACAGGGTTCTTCACTCTCCCTGATCTTCGCAGCTTTTCATTCATGGCTTCCATAGCCTTCTTTACACCAGGTGTTCTCATAGCTGGGATCCCAAGCTCCTCATCAAGGCTCATATCTGAGCCACTAGACTCTCCATCAACATGAGAATGTCCTGCAGAAATGTCAGGCATACCAAGGGGCTCAACCACTTTCTCTTTTCCTTTTCGTGATGTACTAATCACATTTGCAGGGCTGGTATTATGACGCAGCCTGCCACTCCATGGTCTATCAACAGACCCACTAGATGAGGACTCTCCTGGTCCACTCAAAGACTGTGATTGCTGACCTGCATTCTGTGCAACCACACTTCCACTCACATCAGCCCCAACAGCTTCTTTTTCAGCAGCATACCAGCTGCTCATCTCATCAAAGACAACATCCCTGCTTACCCTCAACTCACGTGTAGCAGGGTTATAACACCTGTATCCCTTTTGCTCAAGGGAATATCCAATAAACACACATTTTTCAGCTTTCAGATCCAGCTTAGTTCTCAGCTCATCTGGCACATGCACATATGCAATGCATCCAAAGACTTTCAGATGAGATAAATCTGGTTTTCTGCCAGTAAACCTCTCCTCTGGAGTTACATCATGTATGGCTGCAGTTGGAGTCCTGTTCATGATGTATACTGCTGTAGAAACAGCCTCAGCCCAATAGCAATGCGGAATATTCTTCTCTTCCATCAATGCTCGCGCAATCTCAGCAATGTGCCTGTTTTTCCGCTCGGCAACTCCATTTTGCTGCGGAGTATATCTGCATGTGAACTGTCTCCGAATACCATTCTTCTTCAAGAATTCAGAGAACTCATTGGAGAAGTACTCTCCCCCTCCATCTGACCTTAGGCACTTTACATATTTCCCTGTTTGCTTTTCAACCAAAACTCTGAAATTCTGAAAGTGAGTGAATACCTCACTCTTCTCCTTCATGAAATATACCCACACTTTCCTTGTGTGGTCATCAATGAAAGTGACATAGTACCTGCAGCCTCCCATAGAAACAGTCTTCGTAGGACCCCATACATCTGAATGCACAACATCTAGTGCATTTCTGCTCACATATCTGTTACGTGGAAACACATGCTTTGTTTGCTTCCCAAATTGGCATGCTTCACAGATTTTCTGCATACCTTCCACTTTAAATTTTGGCAGCCCTGTCACAATTCCTTTTGTCTGCATAGACTTCAATCTCTGCACATTTACATTTCCAATTCTTTTATGCCATATGTCTGTGTCTGCAACAACTCCTGAACCATTTGCAAACATCGCAGCACTCATTTCAGGCATGTCTACATTCAACGTAAACATTCTGCCCACTCTGTTGCCTTTTGCAACCAACTTGCACTTGTCTTTGAAATCTTCAACATAACACCCATCTGGGTTAAACCGAACCTGCAAACCCTGCTCAATCATCTGGCCAACTGAAACCAGATTCTTTGTTATGTTTGGTACATGAAGTACATCTGCAAGGTACTTCACTTTGCCATCCTGCATAGACAATGGCACATCTCCAACGTGGGCAATTGGATGAGCAGTGTCATCCCCTGTTTCCACAAAACCTGGTCTTTCCGGGTTTTTCATCTCCTTGAACCACTCCCCATGACTCGTCATGTGGTTCGAAGCGCCTGAATCCACATACCATACATTATCTTTTTGTGCTGCATCAACATTTTCAGACATGGCATTCACGACATGCTGCATAACAAACAACCTCTCATTATCCTCATTATTTCTGCTTGAGGATGCATAGTTGTTTTGCTGCACTTTCCCATTTTGCATGTCAGCCTGCTTTTTATAACATTCTGCCTGCACATGTCCAGTCTTACCACAATAATAGCATTCACGTGCATCATTGTACTGCCTTTGCCAATTTTCACGGCCTCTTTGACTCCCCCTGCCTCTGAATCCGCCTCTTCCACCTGCGTGTTGTTGTTGTTGTTGATTCTGGGACTGTTGTTGTTGCTGCTGCTGCTGGCCATAATTCTGATTACCTGTTCGGCCACCTCCTTGACCGCGTCCACGGCCTCCTCTACCTCGTCCTCTTCCTGAACTCGTGTAGAAAGCCTGTTGCTCTGAATTGTTTTTACTTTGTGAAGACTGTTGGTCTTCACCCAAGTTCTTCTCTTCGATAATCAGCATAGACACCAAATCCGTAAAGTTGGGAATGTTTTCCCGAGTCTGAATAGACGTCTTAAATGCCTTGTATTGTGGCCCGAGACCACGTAGACAGACTTCCACCTTGTCATCATCATCTACTGACACACCAATAGATGCAAGGGATTCCACAATACCCTTTATCTTCAGCGCATAGTCATTCACAGACATGCTCTTTTTCTCCACAGTATGAAGTTCATTCTTCAACTGTATCTTACGTGCCTTGGTGTTTGTTTCATAAAGCTTTACCAAGGTGTCCCACGCCTCCTTGGGGGACTTGGCATCCTGAATGTGCCCAATCATGGTGTCCTGTATACTAATGGAAAGCCAATACATAACCTTCCTGGCTCCTTGGTTCCAGTCTTTAAACTCTTTCACATCAGCAGTCGGATTTATATCCGGTATCTCCGGTGCCTCTTCATGCTCACCTTCTATGTAGTCCCAATAACCTTTTCCCATCAGGAAATTTGTCAACCTGAACCTCCAAGCATGGAAGTTATTCTTGTCCAGCTTCTCAGCCACAATCTGTGTTATGCCATCATTAGACATCTTGCCAAACACACAATTTTACCAGAAACTGCACTCTGGTTTTTCTGCACAACTGCTGTATTTTCTGCACAGCGGTACTGTAGTACAACAACCAGTGACTTCAATGTGCATACATACACCCAATGGCAACTGTAGACCTCTTTGCAGCACCCACAGTGTCTGCACAGTCAATCTGTCTTCCTGCAGTTCTTAAAACAGAGTTCTGCAGAGAATCGTTGACTTACCCGCAGTGCTCGAAATCGCCTGCTTTCTGAAAAACGGAGGTCCAGACGCGCCCGAAACGCGTTTTCGGCCCGGAAATTTCAGTCTGAAGGACTATATAGTTGCCCTATAGCTTCACTCCCGCGAAGAAAGCTCCTCAATCGGAGATCGTTTGTCGGTGCCTCCCGTAGAGCTCCCGACAAGGGTGTAGTCACCAACACAATAGGGAAGAGTAGTTGAAGCTCTTACCCTCGTACCGCTTCCTGTGGTTCTCTTGCTTGCAGCTCAGCCCTTAGCACGAACCAGGCTCTGATACCATGAAAAGATGCAGGGGGGAGGAGAGCTTGAGCTCTTGCAAGCACACACACACACACAAAACCCTAATAGAGAACACACAAGGTGAGAGGCTGAAAATCTTCTTCTGCTCTACTCAACACTCAACACTCCATATACAAGAATAAGAGTACACACAATATGAAAGGTACTCAACCAAATACATACACGGGTTCTCTATAGTGTGAACCCGACTAAATGAGCTGGCGCTATAACTATGCCAGTCTCTAGAGTGGCTGTCACACAGCCTGTCATCCCACTGGCCGCATATCACCCAAGATCTCACCAACCATGCCAGTGGTGTAAGTGTGGGGCCTATCCCCCAGGCGGGTCATCAGTGTCCACCGCCTCACTAGAGCTCGATATCTCAACACTAATTAGCATACTTTAAGGGCTGGTTAGCATACTGTAAGTGCTACTTAGCATACTGAATGTGCTAGTTAGCATAATGAATGTGCTTGTTAGCATACTGTTTGTGCTAGTTTAGCACTGTTTGTGCTAGTTAGCACTATTTGTGCTAGTTAGCACTGTTTGTGCTAGTTAGCACACTGAATGTACCAATTAGCTAACTGAATGTGCTACTTAGCATACTGAATGTACCAATTAGCCTATTGAATGTGTTAGTTAGCATACTGTCAGTGCTAGTTAGCATTCTGCAAGTGCTAGTTAGCATACTGTGAGTGCTAGTTAACATACTGCACATGCATGGAAGCATACTGTAAGTGCTAGTTAGCATACTGTAAGTGCTGGTTACATACAGTATCCTTTCGTGCATGGCCTGTATACTAATTAGCATAACTAGCATAATAACCGCCTTCTAACTCTCATAATTGTAGGTTGAGCTCTTCTACAGATTCAAAGAAAAGCATCCAGATTGCAAAATAGGTATGAGAATGTTTGAGATGATGAAGCCATTTTTTGTACGATGGCTGAAAGATAGATACACATGCTGCTGCGAATATCATGTGCAGATGTCCTTTTTAAAGGACACACTTAACCATATGCGGTCTCAGTCATTCGGGCTGCATGGAGCCCAATGCAGATGTAAATGCAGCGTTTGCGTCAGAGGTGATGAAACTAGCAGGGGTTGCATGGCTTTATGTCAAACTTTCAAAGGTGTCACACATCTATGGGAGTCAGTTCTTTGCCCGAAGCAGATAGATGCTGGTTACCACAATAGTGAGTGTTTGATGGGCGAATGTAAGAAATGTGGTGTGAAAAAGCTAGAAACATGCTGCTTAGCGACACAAAGCCCAGGTAAGAATATCTTTGTAAAATTGTTTGCATACGTGGAGGCAACAGATAAGCACGGAGACAAAAAAAAAGAGAAAAGATCTTGTGACTAAAGAAATGCAGTGCTGGGAGTTTCTTCAACTCTTACAGACCAAGCTGAAGGTTTTTATCAAACATAACTATATCGCTCGATGGCAAGCACAACAGTTCAAGGATTGTATTCTTAGATTTCCTGACGATGTGGTTGTGTCGGTTGTAGACTTTGCAAAAAACTATGCATTCAAGGAGCAAAATGAGATTCAATCCATGCATTGGCACTCAAGTCAAGTAACTATTTCTGTGCACATAACATACTACCGCAGGGAAGGGGAAGTAGTCAAGAAAATCCACTTCTTCATATCAGATGACAAAGTGCATGACACATTGTTTGTCCAACATTGTTTTATGCTGCATTGTGGCTGGTTACAGAGAGAAGGTGTCACTCCAAAATGTCACTGGGTCTGGTCAGATGGTGCTGCCTCACAGTTTAAGGCTGCTAGGCCTTTCTATTTTGTTGCAAGGTATGCTGGACTCACAGGAATGGAGATGAGCTGGTTCTTCTTTGGATCAGGACATGGCAAGGGAGAGAATGACGGTGCAGGCGCAGTTGTTAAAAGATCGTTGACACATGAACAGCTGAAGCCTAATGGGGCCACTTTAAAGTGTGCTGTAGATGTGGTTGTCTATTGCCAAGCCAACCTATCAAAGGGAGCAGCTGCATCATATCCTCTAAAAGAAAGGGAATGTGCCCGTGTGTTTTGGGAGATCAAAGTAGGTGATGTAAACAAGGAGGTTAAATGGAATTGTGCCACGGTTGAGAAGTCTCGCACCTTGCATGCTTTTCGCGGTCACAACCGGCAGGATGCAACTGCCATTGCCACAAGACCATTGGCATGCTTTTGTGATGCATGCATGAACCATAGTTGGAATCGCTGCACTAACAAATCTCATGTGCAACCTTGGGATTATCACATTCTGATGCCATTGTCTGATGAAGTTGAGGATGAAGAAGACACTCCGACTGATGATGCCCTTGAAGGACAGATCATTGGATATGAAAAATTCGTGTATGAAGGCCACCATGATGCATTAAGTAGTGCTTTGTGTGTTGGTGACACTTTTGCAGTGAATCCGGATGCTACAACCAATGATGAGAATGTAGACTTTTACTTGGTAAAGTGCATTGCAGTAAAAGAAAAGATAAAACAGGGTTACATTGATGAGTGGAACAATGTAATTGACAAAGGCTCTTATGTCGTGAAAGGACTGTATTACAAGCAAGTGGATGCATACACCTTCAAACTAGACTACAATCAACCTGTTGTTCACATACTTTCAAATCTTGTACATTGTATCAAGATACCCATGAAACACATGCAAAAGAGAAGGCAAATGTACACAATCACCCCCGAAGATTATGAAGCAATCTATAACAGCATGCCATTCGGTTTTTGACATGAGCATCATGGTCTTTTATTCTATTTTGTATCTTGTGTATGCTTACTACTACCACAGTATATGCTAATTGTGTACTAACAAGCTTCTACAAAATGTGTGCTAGCTAGCATAAAGCGTATGCTAACTAGCATACAGTGTATCCTAGCTAGCATATAAAGTATGCTAATTAGTACATAGTATAGGCTAACTAGCATATACTGTATGCTAACTCGCACAGTATATGTTAACTGTATACTAACTACCTAATTTATATTGTGTGCTTACTAGCATATAGCATATGCTAAACTAGCATACAGTATATGCCAACTAGCATATAGTGTATGCTAACTAGTACAATATATGCTAACTGTATGCACACTAGCTACTATATAGCGTGTGCTTACTAGCATACAATATATGCTAACTAGCATATAGTGTATGCTAACTACCGCAGTATATGATAATTGTTTACTAACAAGCTTCTACATAGTGTGTGCTAACTAGCATAAAGCGTATGCTAACTAGCATACAGTATATGCTAGTTAGCATATACCATATGCTAACACTAGCAAACAGTATATGCTGACTAGCATATACAGTATATGCTGACTAACAAGCTTCTACAAAGTGTGTGCTAGCTAGCATAAAGCGTATGCTAACTAGCATACAGTGTATGCTAGCATAAAGCGTATGCTAACTAGCATACAGTGTATGCTAACTAGTATATATAGTATGCTAACTAGTATATAGTATAGGCTAACTAGCATATACTGTATGCTAACTCGCACACAGTACATGTTAACTGTATACTGACTACCTAATTTATATTGTGTGCTTACTAGCATATAGCGTATGCTAACTAGCATATAGTGTATGCTAACTAGCATATAGGGTATGCTAACTAGCACAGTATATGCTAACTATATACTCACTAGCTACTATATAGCGTGTGCTTACTAGCATACAATATATGCTAACTAGCATATATTATATGCTAACTACCATAGTATATGATAATTATTTACTAACAAGCTTCTACATAGTGTGTGCTAACTAGCATAAAGTGTATGCTAACTAGCATATAGTATATGCTAGTTAGCATATACTGTATGCTAACTAGCAAACAGTATATGCTGACTAGCATATACAGTATATGCTAACTAGCATATAGTGTATGCTAACAAGCACAATATATGCTAACTGTATACTAACTAGCTGCTATATAGTGTGCTAACTAGCATACAGGATTATGCTAACTAGCATATAGTGTATGCTAACTACCACAGTGCTAACTGTATACTTGCTACTTTATAGTGTGTGCTACCTAACAAAAAACCCAATACATAATTCTGTAACACATAAAAATGGAATAGTAGGAGGCAACTGTTGAAAAGATTATCTCATCATTAACTTCCAGCATCAAATAACATTACATAGGGTTTAATTTTACAATGAGTCACACCCGCCAAAAATCTTTAGGCCTCCTCAGAGGGCGTTTGTAGTGACCGGGCTTTTTTGCTCCCTCCTTTTTCTCTGCTTTCTCCTTTTCCTCTGCTTTTTCCTTTCTCTCTGCTTCTAGGTCGCCTCTCTGTTGTTCCTTTTCTTTTCTTTCCCTCTCCAGCCTAGCTTTCTCCTCTCTCTCTGCTTCTAGGTCATCTTCCTTTTGGTTGTCTCTCAGCCTCTAGCAACTGTTTAATGACTGCATCAGAGAGGTTATCAGAGCCTGTATCAAAGAAATTGTCAGCCACATACGCTGCCCGATCATTCGACTGCAGCCAAAGAAAAAGCCAGTCTTTCAAAGTTTCTATAAGAAGCTGTTGTCTCTCCTCAGCACTCTGGTCCTCTAGCTTCGGAGTAACGAGCCAAGCTTGTGCTGGGTTCTGAAACACTTTGTAGAGGCTATCATCAATTAGAAGCGTGTTTTGGGCGTTGTATGCCGGATTGTATTTCCAAAACAAGGCTAAATCTTTCATAAACACAGGTTTATTCAAGATCTGCCAGGGTTGTGGACTGCAGTGCTCTTGCGTAAAAAAATCGACAATCCTTGGCACTTGCAATTTAAAAACAGCCCTGCAAATATTCATGACTTTACGATGCATGCTTGTGCTCCAAATATACACACTGAAGAACTGAAGACACCAGTCCAAAAACATGTGGCTGTCCTTGTGACAGAACACCTGCTTATCCTCTACATTGTATTTTAACATTTCATCTGCATATGCAGGGGGCTTTTTGCCGAAGCGAGTCTCTACCACCCTCAGCAAAAGACCGTTGAGATCTAGTAAAAGAGCCCTTTTTTCATCACACAGTCGCTTAGGCACCCATATTGGGTCTGGAAGAGGATACCATTCAGCATATATAACCTCCCCTGATGGGTGAACATAATTTAGGCGCTCAAAAATTCTACGGGCACGCTATGAATATCGTTCGAGCCGCTTTTCAATCTCCAATTTTTATCTCCTTATCTGCCTGGCTTTGTGGACTCGCCATTTCCGTAATTTTTACCATTTCATGGCCGCATTTACATCAGGCAAGGCAATTAATGCCAGTTTCTCTTCCTCTGCAAAGAAACAGCGATACGAAGTGAAGAAGTTCATAGATTGGCAAAAAATTATAATGGACTGCTGCTCAACATTATATTACACAAAGACATTTTCACCGGGAAAATAAAAAAAATTACATGACAGCCACAAGAGGCATTAGGTTTTCAAAATGGCATAGCCATAAGAGTGAAGGGCATAGGTATGGGAACACTAAGTAAAGGCTAAACAACTGAACAGTGACAGTTGCCTGCTTACAGTACAGAATCTGGGCAAAAAAGGAAAGGTCTTAACACAGTTTTTTGCAAGCTCTTGAGCGGGTGGCTTTCTTTTCACCTTTGGTGCTTTCAGCTTTGTCCTCCATCTTCTTTGGGGAACCATAGCCGTTGCTTGCAGTTTCTTCAGGTACCTCTTCCGGGCCCACTTTTCTCTTTGCCTTAGCCTTTCACAAAAAACCCTCGAGAGGGTTGTTATCACCAACTTCTTGCGAGTCCTCTATGCTGTTAGTCTTCAATGTTTCCCCTGATGCACTGGCACTAGCCATTGTCTGCTGAGAAGTTTTTACTGTGTCAATTGCAGCAGGCATGGCACGCGCATGAGGAACCATGACAAAAAAATCATCTTCTTCTGATTTACTGCTCACGTCACCGCCTTCCTCTGTTGTTTTCATGCTTGCACTTTGCATTTGCTGGGATCCCGCATCTACTCCTTCATTCATTGTATCTAGCTCACCACCCTTCTCAGTCGAAGGGTTCTCAGTTGTTGCAGCCTTTCCCTTACCTTTGGCGTCATGCACACTGCCCACATCATGTAGGGGCTTTGAGAGGCCTGCAACAAAAAAATCTTTGATTACACCCTTTATAAGCATGTCTGCTACATAGTATGTTTCATATGCTAACCTCGGGGGGGTCACTATATGTAAATCCTCTATATCACGTGCGTTCAAGGCCTATTTAAAAAGTCCCTTATCTGTGAATTTTTTAGTGAATATAATGTATCCTTTCCCATTAAAATCTGTAAATTTTTTTTAAAATATAATAAATAAATCCCCTCTATAAATATATTTCTGTAAGTTTTAAATATTTAAAATGTCCTTCTGTTGAACCCACGTGATACATATTTATACGAGTGACCCCCCCGAGATGCTAACTATGTGTGCAGCTAGGTCAGTATGCTAATTAGCATTCCCGTGTATGCTAGCTAGCATAATCATATATGCTAACTAGAATATCAAGTATGATAACAAGCATACCAAGTATGCTAACTAGTAAACCTTATAATCTCTAAGCAATTCAAGTGTACCCAAAAGCTTCTATGTGCTTACTAGGGCACAGTATATGCTAATTAGCATATCCAACATGCTTAATAGCATATCAAGTATTTTAATTAGCATATCCAGTATGCTAGTTAGCATACAGGATATGCTAATTAGCATATCCAATATACTAACCAGCATACTAGATATGCTAATTAGTATATCCTGTATGCTAACTATCATTCCAGCTAGCATATCCGGTATGCTAATAAGCATATCCAATATGCTAACTAGCATACCTAGTATGCTAACTAGTAGGCCTTATAACCTCTAAGCTAATCCAATATGCTCCAAAATGCTTCCTAGCATATAAAAATTGGTAATTAGCATATCCAACATGCTTAATAGCATATCAAGTATGCTAACTAGCATATTCAGTATGCTAATTAGCATAACCAGTATGCTAGTTAGCATACAGGATATGCTAATTAGCATATCCTGTATGCTAATTAGCATTTCAGATAGCAATCCAATATGCTAACTAGCATACTGGATATGCTAATCTGCATTCAATATGCTAACTCCGGTATGCTAATAAGCATACCCAATATGCTTACTAGCATATTCAATATGCTAATTAGCATAATGCTAATTAGCATCCACTCATCCAACTAGCATATCCAGTGTGCTAGTTAGCATATTGGATACGCTAATTAGTGTATCTTGTATGCTAGTTAGCGTATCCAGTATCCTAACTAGCATATCCATTGTGTTTATTAGCATTCTGGATACGCTAGCATATCCGGTATGCTAGTTAGCATGCTAGTTAACATATCCCGTATGCTAGTTAGCATACTGGATATGCTAGTAGGCCTACTTGATATGCTAATTAGCATATCCGGTATGCTTGTTAGCGTATTGGGTATGCTAACTAGCATATATGCTATGCTAGTTAGTATACAGGGTATGCTTACTAGGATGCTAGTTAGCATACAGAGTATGCTAACGAGGATGCTAGTTAGCATGCAGGGTATGCTAACTAGCATATACGGTATATGCTAGTTAGCATCCTACTAGCATATCTAGTATGCTAACTAGTATACTGGATATGTTAATTAGCATATGCAATATGCTAACTGTCATACTGTATATGCTAACTAGCATATCTAGTATGATAACTAGCATACCTGGCATGCTAATTAGCATATTCATTATGCTAACTAGCACACCTTTTATTCCTAATATGATCAAGCTTGCAGACTGTATGTCCTGTATGCTAGCTAGCAAGCATACATTAAAGTATGGTTTCTTACCAATCTCTGGTGTGGTTGGATGTCGTTGTGTTGCAAGGTTGCACAACCATGCAGTTGGTATGCTTTTTTTGCAGAAGGAAGCCCTACATACAGTCCCAAGGGAGCATGTAGCAACAAAGCATAGAAGGTGATAATTATGCTCACAAGGGAGCTTGACCATTGCAAGGAATGGTTGGACCTCAAGGGGCAGACCACAGCCAGTACACAGGTTTGTTCCGATGCTGTCTTGCACCTCTCTATCCTTCATAAAACTAGCAAGGGCTAGATTAGTTAGGGCAGTTTGGAGAAACGAGCCCTGCAGCTTGGACTGCATGTGCATCAAAAGTTCAAGTTGGCTTTCAGAGTTCTGCACCTTGGATTTTGCAATTTCCACCTCAACCTACAAAACCAAGACAAAAAGAGCATGGTAAGTACATGAGTTACCTGAGCACATGTACCAAACATAAAGTGCAGAGATGAAACTTACGGACACTTACCAGTTTACAGGTTATGTCTATGTCACTACCTATGGGGTCATCTTCACGAAGAGGAAACCCCATAGTCTCTATGGTGTCTTTGGTTGTCTCTATTCTGACTTCAAGCTCCATCTTTCGCGCGCCGGGCATCCACATCATTGCTTTGCAATAGAGCCTGCAACTCCATCTCAGCTGCTTGCAACCTCTGTCTCATGGCCATGACAATACGAGTGACCTTCGCATTTTTTGCGTTCAAAGCCCTAGCAAGTTCCAGGCCCTCTTGCACATTGTTTAGATTCTGTTTCTCATAATGTAGCTGTGTTTTCATTTGAAGGACAACTGCCTTCATGCACTCCCATTCCTCCAACCCACAAAATGAAGAAGCTTCCATCTCTTGTTGACTATCTTGATGAGGCTAAAGTGTGGCCTTGGTAGATTTGGCAATACTCTTTCCTGCCAATGCCATGTTTTCCTTGCAGATGTCAGCAGACTCATCCTCAATTTTTGAAGCTGGAAGCTGAAGATTGCGTAGTCTCCACTTGTTAACATGGCCCTCATAATAGCCCTTCTCTCGAATATCCTGCAAACTCGGCCCAATTGAACCTAATGGCTATCCCGCTTGCAATCACGGTAGCGAAACCCTTTGCAAATGCAGAGGAAATTTCCATGTTGGTTGGGTCATCATCGACTCATACATTTCGATGTGGATGGTGCTGCATTTGATGCGGTACTGGCTGGGATCCTTTGTTTGTTTGAACACACTGAACCATTCAGCATCAGTGACCTGCTCCCACTTAACCATTTTGGGATCTAGACCCTCCATGGAAAGGCCATAAGCAGCATTGAACTCTACCAAAGTTGTATAGAATTTTTCTTGCATGGGGATCACGACCTTCGGAGCTTTCCATCGGCCTGCACACATCAAAGGAAAATGTGCTCAACTGTAAAGGGAAATGTGCTCAACTATATTGCATGGAAATGTGTTCAACTGTATTGCATGGAGCTTCTTGTGGTACTGAAGCCGAAAGTAGAAGAGAAAACACACAGAACCCGCACAAGAGAGAGAGAGAGAGAGAGAGAGAGAGAGAGAGAGAGAGAGAGAGAGAGAGAGAGAGAGAGAGAGAGAGAGAGTACCCGAGAGGGACATTGGGGAACCTTGAGATCGGTTTGCGCTTTTGCAAGGAGATGGAGAAGCAGAAGGGGCTCTGCATTTTCTATGTATAGGAGAACGCGAATGCGCCGCCTTGCTTGCGAGCTCCATGGTGCTCTGGCCTTTGCACTTCATCATCCCACCACTCCGCTGTAACGCCCGTGCTAACTAGCTTCAAAGACTAGCTCGTAATTCAATATACCACAACTTTCATTGATTATTCTTTTTTTTTAAAGTGCTCATTTGAGCTTTTTGTATCAGCCAGAAGTTTTAAATATGATTACTAATATAGTGACTTACATGCCTAAACTTATGCTAACTAGGAATGCTTGTTCACACATGTGAACTAGCATAAAAAGCGTAGCACGTTAACATGCTTCTACCCTAACACATTCCTATGACAGCTATGTTCGTACACTTCTGTAGTAATGGACGCCCGTGCTATATTGTAAATCCCATCATTTGATGAGGGAAATGCCCTAAACACGCTCCGAAGTATTGAGCTTCAAAGAATAGACAAGAGGATCTTGGTCGGTTCGCCAAACCAAAGAGAAAAGCCTTGTAACTATGTTTTGGGTGCTTGGGTCACTTACTCCCAAGCGGCCTAGTGGGAAAAGGCCCTGAACTATAAAAGCCAATTTCTCTTGTTTGTAACTCATTCTCCCATTTGTGCAATAGAAGTGGAGCGTTCTCTCTCTCTCTCTCCCTCTCTCTTGTAACTCTAATCTAGCATGCGTGGTGTACTTATAGGTTAGGGTTTGGGAGTGATTAGTGCTAATCACTTGTTCCCTCTCTTGCTTCCTATCTCTCTGTCTCTCTCTTGAGTGATTAGGCTGACGAATGCAATCCACTTCTGCGGAGATCCCACTGATCTTTGTGAGAAATCTTGCATCACCAGTTGAATTAGAGTAACTGCCTTGGTGTGACAAAATGAGTAGGGAGAACGGCGGTGACAAGCGGCTACCGTGGAGCTTGTGAGCCATGCTCGGCGGATAGGAAACTTCCCACGACACGGTTAGTGTAGGGTTTCCTTAACATTTTTGGCACCGCTTCTAGGAAGTGCCATCCGCTACTTGTCTACACCATCTTTGATTCGAATCCAACGGAGCCCCCATAGTCCGCTCTTTCGCATATAGTTTTTATTTTTTTTAACATTTTAATGTTTTTTTTGGTTGTTTGAATATTTTTGTTAAGATTTATGTATAGCTTTGTGTTTAGAGTAGGATTATCACTTGTTTCAATAAAAAAACTTGTGATTTGGGTTGCTTAATTACTTTGCATAGGTAGGCTAGCATTACTAGATAGAACACTAATCAAACAAAAAAACTACAAAAAAACCAAAAGCTATCCCTTAATTTTTACTAATTCTCACTAACGTACTGGTTAGTATGATAAGTGAACTTAAAGAGAGGAAAAAACTAAAAAAGAGATGCCTAATTGCTTGTAATTAGACTAATTGGAGTGGCATTAGTTTCTAAACACTTATCTTGACTCAAATTTATGCTTTATTCATTAGGCCCTAATTAGCAAGAATTGGCACTAATTTGGTCTCTTTTGTCTAATTTTTTTAATTCTGAGTGGATTAATTAGTGACCTAATTTTTTTAATTCTGAGTGGATTAATTAGTGACCTAATTAGTTAAATTATTTTCAGATAATCACACCTTTGGATTAGCATAAATTTTGCTAATCCACCTATCAAATCCCCATGCTTAAACTCCTCACCAACAATTAGGAGTAATTAAGGGCAAAGAAGAGCCTTGTTAAGGAGTGATTAACATTGGGATTAAAAAAACTAATCTTTCATTAATCTAGAGTACATCTAAATTAGTTGAAATCCACTAATTTAGAGGTAGTCTCTAACTTTAGTCCTTTCCCACCTACCTAGCATTAATGAGAGGGTCTTAGTTGTCTCCCACTCACTTCCCTCTAATTTGAAATTCAAATTCAAATTTCAACTTGCCACGACTGTTCCACATTTGCCATGGCTGCTCCATCCTAAAGCCACAGGGGTTCACTTGCAAGCATATGGCCGTACTAAAAAAAAAACTTTTTTTTTCAAAAAAAATAAAAAAATTTGAACAGGCGTTCCACACTAAATCCAGGGGTGTTCGCTGTGAGCATACTGTCGTACCAAAAACAAAATATCCAAAAAATTTAAAAAAATGATCCACACTTGTGGCCATTCCACAATAAAGCCATGGGCGTTCGCTTGTGAGCGTATGACCTACCCAAAAAAAAACTTTTAATAAAAAGATTCGAATGGTCATTTCACACTTGCCGTCGCAGGTGTTCCAAATTAAAGCCATGGGCGTTTGCTTGTGAGCATACGGCTCTACCAAAAAAAAATCGAACAACCATTCTACCCAAAAAAATTCAAACAGTCGTTCCACACTAAAGCCATGGGTGTTCGCTTGTGAGTGTATGACCGTACCAAAAAAAAAATCACAAAAACATCAAAATTTTCTAAAAGTTTAGAGGTGCTTTTGGTCCATCTCCTGAACTCACTAGGGTCATTTTTACATTCATGAAACACCCTAAAAGACCAATTTTTGCCTTAAGGGTACGTTCACACACAAGGCAAAAGTGAGCTAAAACTCCTATTTCAGGCTCAGGCGCGCATCATTGAAGCTTTTCTAAGCTTCTCCGCCGCACACCGTGGATACCTTTACGTCATGGTTGCATGCCCCCACCGATGCTCCCATTCCATTCATCGGCACCTCGGTCTCCATTGCACATTTACATGTGGTTGCAATGCCACACACACGTTTGGCCATGAGGGCAAAACGATTTTTGAAGAGCCCTCGTCTAGTGGCTACATGCACCCTTACAAGGACAGATGCCTCCAGCACACTCATGTACCTTCTTCTCTATCTACCACACGAATCTATTCCCACCCCCCACCCTTGGACAACCTCCCCTTATGCCACAACTTGACATTCCAACCTTAGCACAAGCTCTAGGAAGGGGAGTGTCACAACACTTGCATCCATAAACGTCATATACAAAACCTATGTGGAAAAATTTTCAACTTCTACCAAAATTCCATGGAATTGAAGACCCCATATTCCATATCGAGGTCTTAAACCAAATTGGTCAAGCATTTGAAATATATGACAATGCAACAAAAGTCCATCTCCTTGTACTCAGCCTTGAAGGCAAGGCTATGCAATGGTTCCAATCCTTGGACCCTCGGCACAAAATTGCTTTCAACGTAGTAAGGGAGTCCTTCATTCTTGGATTTGCACCCTATGGGCCCAAATGGAGCCCCGTCATCCAAATGTTCTAATTGGAACAAAAACCCAAGGAAACAATACGTGACTACATCGATCACATACACAATAAATTTTTTTCTCAACCATGTCTTGGAACCAACTTTAACCCCTTGATGATCACTGTCAGAGATCTTCAACCTAGCCAAAACTAATTTAGGGTACATACAAAACACACAACACCATTTAGAACTGTTGACAAAAAATTACCCAAGACTTCACTGCCACACAACGACGCGACGGGAGCAGAAAAAGTTAGCAACATTAGCAGCACTGCTGTGAGACTGGCGATCTAGAAATTGAGACTCTCTCCTAAAACACCTCTCTTAACCACATATTGGTTAACATATTTCTATGACAGCTATGTCCGCACACTTATGTAATGGACCCTGTGCTATATTATAAATCCCATCATTTGATGAGGGAAACACCCTAAGAATGCTCCCAAGTATTGAGCGTCAAAGAGTAGACAAGAGGATCTTGGTAAGTCGACCAAATCATAGAGAAAAGCCTTGTAACTATGTTTTGGGTGCCTTGGGTCACTTACTCCCAGGCAGCCTAGTGGGAAAAGGCTTGGAACTATAAAAGCCAATTTCTCTTGTTTGTAACTCATTCTCCCATTTGTGCAATAGAAGTGGAGCGTTCTCTCTCTCCCTCTCTCTTGTAACTCTAAGCTAGCATGTGTGGTGTGCACGGTTAGGGTTTGGAAGTGATTAGTGCTAATCACTTGTTCCCTCTTGCTTCATATCTCTCTGTCTCTCTCTTGAGTGATTAGGGTGACCAATGCAATCCACTTCTACGGAGATCCCACGTGATCTTTGTGAGAAATCTTGCATCACCCGTTAGAGTAGAGTAACCACCTTGGTGTGACAACGAGTATGGGAGAATGGCGGTGACAAGCGGCTACGGTGGAGGTCATGAGCCATGCTCAAGCTCGGCGAATAGGCAACTTCCCATGACACAGTTAGTGTAGGGTTTTGTTAACATTTTTGGCACTTCCTCTGGGAAGTGTCATCCGCTACTTGTGTACGCCATCTTTGATTCGAATCCAATGGAGCCCCCATAGCCCGATGCCAGGTAGGCTCTTTCGAATATAGTTTTTTTATTTTTTTTGTATTTTGATGTTTTGTTTGGTTATTTTAATGTTTTGGTTAAGATTCATGTATAGCTTTGTGTTTAAAGTAGGATTATCACTTGTTTGAGTAAATAAACTTGTGATTTGGGTGATTAAAGAGCTTAATCAAGAGGGGTTTTGTTTAAACCTGGACTCTTTTTGTTAATCTTTAGCTCCTTTTTTTGCTTAATTCCTTTGCATAGGTAGGCTAGCATTACTAGATAGAACACTAATCAAACAAAAAAACAAAAAAAAACCATAAACTATCTCTTAATTTTCACTAATTATCACTAACGTACTGGTTAGTATGATAAGTGAACTTAAAGAGAGCAAAAAACTAAAAAAGTGAGCCTAATTGCTTGCAATTAGACTAATTAGAGTGGCATTAGTGTTCTAAACACTTGTCTTGACTCAAGAGTATGCTTTGTTCAGTCCAATTATGCCCTAATTAGTAAGAATTGGTACTAATTTGGTCGTTTTTGTCAAGTTTTTTTTCTCTTTTGAGTGGATTAATTAGTGACCTAATTAGTTAAATTTTTTTAGATGATCACACCTTTGGATTAGCATAAATTTTTCTAATCCACTTATCAAATCCCCATGCTTAAACTAATTTGAGGGCAAAGAAGAGAGTTAAGGAGTGATTAACATTTGGATTAAGAAAACTAATCTTTCAGTAAGCTAAAGTACCTCTAAATTAGTTGAAATCCACTAATTTAGAGGTAGTCTCTAACTTTAGCCCTTTCCCACCTACCTAGCATTAATTGGAGGGTCTTAGTTGTCTCCCACTATCTTCCCTCCAATTGAAATTCAAATTCAAATTCCAACTTGCCACCGCTCTTTCACATTTGCCATGGTTGTTCCATCCTAAAGTCACAGGCGTTCACTTGTAAGCATATGGCCATACTAAAAAAATAACTTTAAAAAAAATAGAAAAAAAATTGAATGGTCATTCCACACTAAATCTAGGGGTGGTTGCTGTGAGCATACGGTCGTACCCAAAAAAAACTGTTTTTTAAAATTTCTTTTTTTCAAAATTTAAAGAACCGTTCCACACTTACCGACTGTTCCACACTAAAGCCATGGACGTTTGCTTGTGAGCATATGACCTACCCAAAAAAAAAACTTTTAATAAAAAGATTCGAATGGTCGTTTCACACTTGCCGCAACCGTTCCAAATTAAAGCCATTGGCGTTTGCTTGTGAGCATACGGCTATATACCAAAATAAAAAATAAAAAAAATCAAACAACCATTCCACACTAAATCCATGGGTGTTCGCTTGTGAGCATACGGACGTACCCAAAAAAAAATAAAACTCAAACAGCCGTTCCACACTAAAGCCATGGCTGTTCACTTATAAGCGTATGACCGTACCAAAAAAAACTTAAAAAAAAAATCAAAATTTTCTAAAAGTTTAGAGATGCTTTTGGTCTATCTCCCGAACTAACTAGGGTCATTTTTACATGCATGAAACACCTCAAAAAACCATTTTTACCATAAGGGTGCATTCACACCAAAGGCAAAAGTAAGCTAAAACTCCTATTTTGGGCTCGCGCACGCATCATTGAAGCTTTTCTAAGCTTCTCCCGCACACTGTGGACACCTTTAGGTCATGGTTGCATGCCCCCAATGCCCCCATTCCATTCATCGGCACCCCGGTCCCCATTGTACATTCACATGTGGTTGCAACACCACACATGTTTAGCCGTGAGGGCGAAACGATTTTTGAAGAGTCCTCGTCTAGTAGGCCCCCTCCATACATGCACCTCGGCCAGGATAGATGCCTCAAGCACACTCATGTACCTTCTTCTCTATTCACCACCACGAATCTATTCCCACCCCCCACCCTTGCACAACCTCCCCTTATGCCACAACTTAACATTGCAACCTTAGCAGCACAAGCTCTAGGAAGGGGAGTGTCACAACACTTGTACCCATAAGCATCACATACAAAACCTATGTGGGAAAAAAAATTTGAGCTTCTGCCAAAATTCCAAAGAGTTGGAGACCCCACATTCCATATCGAGGTCTTTATCCAAATCTATCAAGCATTTGAAATATTCGACGATGCAACCAAAGTCCATCTCCTTGGACTCACCCTTGAAGGCAAGGCTGTGCAATGGTTCCAATCCTTGGACCCTCGGCACAAAATTGCTTTCAACGTAGTGAGGGAGTCCTTCACTCTCCAATTTACACCGTACAGCCCAAATGGAGCCTCGCCATCCAAATGTTCTAATTGGAACAAAAACCCAAGGAAACAATACCTGACTACATCGCTCACATCAAGTACTTTGATTCACATTGCAAAGAGAGGGAAAAATTGTGAGATAAGAAATTAATGGACCATTTCCTCTTGGGCTTGCACAATCCAAGACTTGACGGACCACTTGTTGGTCAAGGACCCCTCCACCTTTGATCAGGCCTGCAAATGGGTAATCTTTCTTGATGATGACAACATGTGAGAAAGCTATTCCACACAATTGGCCACTGTGCCAATAACAACCCACAGCTCATATGCAACATTACCTTCCTCTCCTCCTGGACCCCAAACCTTACTGGTGGCACACCCCAAACAAACTACTCACATAAAGCGCCACCACGACCCTCTCCACTACCAATCTTTCCATCCCAACGGTTGTCTCTCCAGGCACACCCTATTTCTTATGGAAAGATTCCAACCAGGTCCACTTGAGTACACTATAGGTGCCCTTGAAGGAAACCATCTCTTATGTGTTTCCTCCGCCATGAACCCCATATAGTGGCAGAATGCCCTCAAAAGAAATGGATGCTAATGCAACCACAATGTCATAACTATGAAATTGACCATTACTATAAGGATTGCCCTTTGCAATCAGTTTCTCATTCGACAATCGAAGGCGTACCATCCTTCAACGTGTTGAGCGTTCGATATGGGAAGATATCTACTATCCCATTGAATGTCGTCACACGGTTGCAGGCCAAGCTAAAGAAGGCCACATCCCAAAAGAAACAACTCTCTAAGCACGTTGCCCACGAAGACGATTGGGTCAGCATCCACACAGGCTCAACAAAGACCACATCCTCCTCCTCTGAGAGCGATGATCGTGCCTAACTGCCACTCCTCCATGCAACCTAGAAAAAACTCACCAAATAGAAAAAATAGCTAGCCAAATATCCCAATGCCATCTTTGAGAAGCAATGTCTGCAGTAGGCCCAAACACTGGTGGAGAATTATGAGGCTCAACTTGAACCATTAACCATTTTCGTAGCCTTTGACCTCGTACTTGAGTGCGCACCATCCCCCATTGAACCTGAACTTCCACACCACCAAGTCATGCAAGGTCCCCGGTGAATTGCTCTAGGCCAAGGAAGATTCCGTTCAGCAAAATGATGTTGACAAATGGCAATTTTTCCCCTCATGCACCTCCTTATCCTCCATGCATGTTCCACCAATGTCCAAGCCCAAATCCCACATTCACATTGAACAACTCTAAGCAAACAATGACACAGAGTCCTACAGAAACTCAGGAGGTCCGCACACCAAATTTGATGAGGTATTTTATCCTCCTATTGCAACTACCTCTCGACCAACACACCTGTCAAATAAGGACCAAATTGAAATTCCATATTTTATTGTTGGTCCACCCTATGATCAAGGTCCTGCCCCTCAAGAAGCCCCTACTTATCAACACGACCTGTCTAGTCTCTCTGCCTTCCTTTCCTCCCAAATTCACATACGCATAGGAACCTTGTTAAAAGGTAGTCTAAACTTATGGAATGACCTTCGGGATTGGATGGAACACGAACTACTGGCTTATGTGGAGGAGGAATCTCCCTTAGATTCCTCAGATGAATCTGATCCCCATTATCCAGACTTACTCTATCACCACCACCCACAACCCAAAGGTGCACCAACAATTCACGTCAATGCATTGGGACAATAATTTGTAAGTGATGACACAAATGCAGCATTTCCATTTCCTATAATAGACATGTGGTCAAAGGCATCGTGGATGGAGGTGTTGGTGTAAGCATCCTCACACAAACATGCTGGGAAAACTAGGGCCAATCATACCTTTATTCCACCAAATTGGTGATCAAGCTTGCGGATAGGAACTCTGCAAAACCCATGGGCCTAATGCATGCTGGGAAAACTAGGGCCAATCATACCTTTATTCCACCAAATTGGTGATCAAGCTTGCGGATAGGAACTCTGCAAAACCCATGGGCCTAGTGCATGACCAAAGTCTATGACACATAACATTCCACCTCGCATTTGTGGTCATGGACTTTCATAATGCCGCTTATGATGCCATCTTAGGTTGACCCTTCGTGAGACAAACCCAACCAATCCATGACTGGGACCTGCATCATGTCTACCTCCGCAAGTAGTCTCGTACGCTTAAGGTCAATTTACATACCTGGCACTCACATCCCTGAGTGTAAGTGTACCTCCACAACCTAAAACAACCACCCTTAGGGTCTAGATAGATTTCCCCTTTGGTAGAAACATGCAAAGAAAACATGCCTTAATTTCTCCCACAGCTAGCCATAATGTCCTAGGAAGTCCTTGTGTTGCACCCTTTTTTGGGAAGGACCTCTGCAAGAAACCCCCCTTGGGCCGTGCTATCACACAACCCTAGATACTTGCCATGTCGTGTCGTGACCCCGCCCCCGCCCCCGCCGTGAGGTAAGGTCCCCCTGCTAGGCCATGCCATGCCATGACCTCGCCCCACTAGGAGCGGTACGTTGACCCCCAGACAAGGTGTGTACAAGGGTGACGCCACTCCATACGAGCTATGGGGTGAGCCCACCCGCCTCTCGGACTGTGCTATGCCATGCCGCAACCCCGCCCCCACCAGTTCACCTTGGGATAGCACCCCTCTTCTCTGCTCAGAATATCATAAGGGCATCCCTCTCTTATTATCTTCACCACCATAAACACAACTCGAGATGGCATCCCTCTCTGCTCCTCACCACCCCTCATGTTTTGCAGCACCCTTGTCTCACGAGAGCCTGCACCACTCGGGATAGCAACCCTCTCTGCTCTTCATCACCATTCAGGTGTATTACAGCACCCTTGTCACCATAGTTCCAGCCATCCAATAGAAGCCATGTGGTGATCCGCTTGCCAAGCCATGCAGCACCATGACCCCACTCCCCAAAAGCTATGTGGTGAGCCCACTCCCGCTCCTCTTGGATCGTGTCATGCTGCGACCCCGCCCACGTCATGAGCTAGTGCCATTACACAACCTCGAAGTCATAATGTGGCGTGACGTAGAAGTATTTTCACATTAAAAAAAGGAATAGACGAAGGGTCTAATGTCAAAGGTTAATTTGTATGGTCACTTGTAAAAGGTGAAGTCAACGGTCAAAAGGTGACTTATGGAAAGCACAAGGTTACACATATGTAGTGAGAGCATTTATGATTTTGGGAGACCCAAGGTCTCCATGGCAATGATGATAATCCCACACTAATCACCTACTAATTACACATGTGAGGTGGATGGTGTCTAATTATACACATGATGATGTGTATGTGCAATAGACTCAAATCAATTAGGTTCCAAGATAGATTAGCTTGGACTCATAGAGAGACTTGAGATGTGCAAAATGCATTAGATGATTCATTGCTTGAAAAATGACCCCTTTTATAGGGTGGAGGTACAAATCTCATAGGCTTCCCTAGCATATGGGATAAATGTCTACTTGCCATAGCGAATTTCTCACTCCATACCTCTTGTCTAGTGCACTTTGGCACCATAATTCTCAATACCCCCCCTTGGTGCCAAATCTTTGGGCTACTTCAAGGTGGTTGGATGCGAGTCATACAAATAAGCTTTCACTCTTCCTAACTCCCTCTATGTGCTAGGGTTGCCTTGACCCAAGATACAAATGTGCTACTTTGGCACTAACCCCCCTTGATGCCGACATGGCAAATCACAGGCAGGGGTGAGTGACAGGCTACTTTGGCCATTTCTCAGTATGATTACATCATCGGTCTCAGAGGCTAGTTTACAAAAGCTTAACACTAGTTCTGTAATTGGACACTTTAGTGTCCTGAGGACACTTTAGTGTCCTGTTTCTCACCAAAACTTTGGAATTTTTTGGGGAACCTAGAAACAACATTTCTATACCTTGTTTCAACCATAGGTCGGTTAAAAGTCAAAAAATAAAGGGGATTTTTCATGATGTCAAAACACAAGCTATATTAGAAATTTGACAAAAAACTCTAACTTGTAATTTTCATTGAAATTTGAAGCTGTTTTGTAAAAAAACCCATAAAATGCCTATAACTTCTTGAATAAATCATGTTTTTCATGTTTGTACAAGTCAATTGGTAGAACTTGGGGTTTCAAAACAACACAATCTCCTTTAGGTCCTAGTTCCTAAGCTACTTGTGAACTATAACAAAAATCTCATAATTACCAAGATGCTGAAAAAGAGAAAAAATTTGGCCTTCTAGAGGTACTTCCATAAAACTAGGGTTATGTTAGTGCAAATTGGCAATCGAAAATGATTATATAGTTCAAAACCAAGTTAATACATATTTTTTGGGATCCCAAGCTCAAGTAAATCTTGCTACTTGAGCGCTATCTTAGTTTTTGAATCGTGCTACATTTTTCAAAATTTCTAAATTCTCTCTCAACAACCATGAAACAAAGGTTTTAGGTGCCCAAATTATGTTTGTACAATGTACCTTAGCGGAATTATTCTATACAGACAAAATGTTGCAAGTTTACTAAGGAATGTAATGCGTATGACTTAAGAATCTAAATCCATAATTTTTGTTGTGTGCAATTTTGACATTTTAAAACAATTAATATTTGAGCTTACTAAGGGGCTTTTACATATAACTTTAAGATCTCAATGGATAGAGTAAGCATTGTATCACCTTAAAAAACTTACAAACGCATTAAAACCATGTATTGGTTTGGATACAAATGGATGCTAAAAAGTGGTGTATCAAACACACACAACTTCCTACTATTTTAGACACTCTCAATTGAATTTTATTTCATGTGAAACTTGGCAAAATCTTTGACACAAATATGAAATAATTACTTGGAATTTTTCACGGGGCTTAGTGATTTTTTTCTCTAAGCTTATAAGGCGGTTTTCTCAAACCTGAGTTGCAGTCTCATGCAAGTCCTATTTATGGGTGTAATTCCTTATCGTGTCAGCATCCAAATTGCAAGGTTACATTTTTTAAAGACACACTAGGTTACATATTCAAACTCCTCAAGAGGGATTTTGAATATGTCTTTCCTAGCGCAAGTAGCATTTTATTTACATCGTCCGAAAAAGGACACTTAAGTGTTCTTTTTTGGTACCAAAGTAGTGTTAAGCACTTTTTGTAGAGAGAAGGGGTGAAGCATACATGTTTTCCTTTTTCTTTAAAAGAGTGTTTCTGAAGCATCTATGGCTTCGGTGAAGTTGGCTGGATTCTTTTCCCCATAGCACTTTTCTTCTAGGTGGCCAATTTTACCACAATGATTACATACAAGTTTAGGCTTGTCCTTGTTATGACACTCATTGATAACATGACCAAGTTTTCCACAATGAAAACACCTTGGTAACTTTGTGCCTGAGGTAGTGGCTTTGTTATTCTTGAATCTTCCTCGTGGTGAAGAGTACAGTCTCTCCTCTGGGTGGCTTGTGTTTTGTTTCATACTCTAACAAAGAAGAATCTACTTATGATAGAGTTTTATCCACATTTTGAAGTGTTGAAAGAATGGTGTCATATGGCTCTTTATCCACACTATTAAGCAATACAGCAATAGCTTCATCTTCATCAATTTTCTTCTTAATCGCATGGAGTTGTTGTGTTACCGCCTTGAATTTGCTGGTGTGAGGCCATGCTTTTATTGTTTGCTTTGTAAAATTGCATGAGCAAGTTGATTTTGGAGTGCTTTGATTTGGTGCCGAAGATCTTGTTCAGCTCCTCCCATGCCACCTTTGGTTCTTTGATGCCTATAATGTGATGAATCACTTCATCACCAGGTTTTTGAGAGATTATACCCAATGCCTTGTGATTGTTTTGAGGATTTGTTGATGTAGAGGTTGATTCTTCTTCACTGTCAATGATCTCCCAAAGACCCTTCCGCATAAGCATGTATGTGGTCTCATGGATCCACACTTTCACAGTTGGGATTTCCAAAATCATCTCTCAGATGCTACTGGGGTGCACGTTACTAAAGTCCAATTTTCAGTAGTTTGCAGCAACTATTGCCTTCTTATTGGCATTTGGTTTTTTTTGCTTGCTCCACCATTGCTAAATTTAACCTAAGAGGAATTAGCCCAATTGTGAGTAGAGAGAAAGAATGAATTAAAAAATGTGGATAGCAACCCGTCGATTTTTGCAACACAAAAATCAGGAGGTAGAGGATAAATTGGCCAAACCCTTGGATGTGTAGGTTAGCAATAGGTTGAGAAATGTGTGGCTAAGAGGGTTTAGGCAATGGTGCAAAGGATTGAGAGAATAGAGCATGTCAAATTTGGGCCACAAGTGGGAGAAATGGATAAGATGTGATTAGTGATATGATTAGTGCTAATTGAGCTGTGGGAAGACTAATGAGAAGAGGGAAGATAGGTAGGAGAGCTATGGGGAGGCTCTGATACCATGTTGAGATTTTGGAAGACCCAAGCTCTCCATGGCAATGATGCTAATCTCACACTAATCACCTACTAATTGCACATGATTAAAATGACCTAAGGTGGATGGTATCTAATTATACACATGATGATCTGTATGTGCAATAGACGCAAATCAATTAGGTTCCAAGATAGATTTGTGTTGTTAATACCTTGTGTATTTTCTTAATCATCTTATTAGTTACATTAATCATGACTATACTCATTTGCTATGAGCCGCCCTAGATCCATGTATTTTAACATCCTCAAGGTTACACGAGATTCTAAGAATATACTATTACAGGCTTCACATTCCTTGATCGTAGAGAGGGTATAGATGCCCAACAACCCATAGATCCACACAAGTGTGACCCCCTTGTCTACGTACATTCCTCCCATGTTCTGTGAGATGAACCTTGCCCAAATGTGCATACTCTTCCAACACCCGCACATGGAAATCCACCTTGTGTCAATCCAATGTAGTGATTTCATGCAATGCCATGCTTAGAAGGAGTTGATAGTGGAAAAGAAGAGGGAGGCCCTAAGATCACAGTAGAGAGAGAGAGAGAGAGAGAGAGAGAGAGAGAGAGAGAGAGAGAGAGAGAGAGAGAGAGAGAGAGAGAGAGAGAGAGAGAGAGAGAGGAATAGGAGTTGAGATTACAGGGAGTGAGTGCATGCCATAACTTTCCACAAGGAGTGGATATTAGAGAGAGGGAGGATGCAGTCATAGGAGAGAGAGAGAGAGAGAGAGAGAGAGAGAGAGAGAGAGAGAGAGAGAGAGGGAGAGGGAGAGGAGAGAGTGTGTTTGCATGCCATTAGCTCACAGTAGTAGAGAGAGAGAAAGGGAGAGTTAAGAGTAGATTGCGAGATTGATGATATGGAAAGTGACAAGAGATGTCTGATTTGGTGGAGAAGTGGAGGCATTAAATGAAGGAGAAAAATGTGGAGGCATTCAATGATGAGACAGAGTGGGTTTTAGGGGGAAATCAAGGTTTAAAATTGAATGTTTTACATATATATGGGTCTGGGGTTAGTTTCAAAGTATAAAACTTGCTAAATGGGAAGAAAAATCCATTTTGGGCCCCCCTTAGTTACACATTTGCTAGAAAGAGAAGAGGAGAGAGAATGACAACATTAGACCCTATTTTTCTAGGGGAGTGATGGGCTATAAAGCTCAAATTATAGGCTCCAAGTAGCTCTTTTGATTGACCTTGTCTCCTTAAGAAAGCATAAAATTAGCCCTAATACCTAAAAATTATTTCTGAGGGTCCCATACCAATCACCAGCCTTGCCATCTAATGTAAGGCTAAAGGCATTGGTCTTTGCAAAAGATCATCCCTCTAACCTAAGGCCTCACAAACTTTATCAAAGATCTCCAGATGTCTTTTAGGATCACCCTCTCCATTAAACTTATGCGTGAGCTTCATGATTTATGTAGCCTTCCTAGAGCTACTTTTTTTTGTTTTCTCTCATGACTAGCCTTATACTTTCATTCACTGCTCTCCCAAATGCTTATGTAAAGACTACTGGATGAATTGGGAGGGATGTTTGCTGCTGGAAGAAGCATTGGTACATAAGGGGTAGTATATGGTACAAAGGACAATACTTGTTGTGTGACCATAATGGCATGAGTCCTAGAGGAGTAAATTGAGTCTAGTAGGTAGGGGGTCATACAAAAATTCCCATAGGTACTACAATGACATATGAGCCAAGGGCACCCCTGGTCTAGTCATTTGTAAGGATGCCCCCGTTGCTCTAGGTTACAATGGCAAAGTAGAGGGCGCATATTTTGGGTGAAGGTTCCTATGTTTGTAGCCCTAAAAGACGATATGGATATGTTAACTAGGCTTCGAGCCATTGTTGTAACGACTACTACAACCGTGGTTGCCATGGCTATGACCAACAGCATAAAACTAACAAACAATGTACAAGCTCTATATCATCAAAACTCTCATTCTCCGTAGTATGTGGAATTAAGGTTTTCTTGATCATGGCAATCCTCTTATCATCTTATTAACTCGAAGAAATGCTTCTAATCAAGTAAGTGTCTCTTTAATTTTGGATTCTTTCTCTTTTCATTATTTAAAATATAATTATCTTTGGACTTTCATTAAATCTATCAATATACCAATTAATTTGCATGTGTAGTCTATTGGAATATATATTTTTCCCTTGAGATGGGGTAAAAGCATGTATTCTTCTTGCATAGTATGGATGTATTCTTCTTGCATAGTCTGATTGGATTGATAGTGATGATCCTTGGAGTAGATGTATGCATGATAATGATAATGTTGCATATGATTTTAATAAATTGTCGATTATCTCGTGGTAGTTTTTGTCATTCTGGGCAGGTCAACCTGTTTAGGTTGAGCTTGAGTTTCACATGTTTTAACCTTCACAGTGAACAGGTGGGTAGTGAGAAGGTTAGCATAGCTAACCTTCTATTACCCACATGATTGTTCTATTACCCACACCATGGACATGAGCATTGCTTTTGCTTCAGATGACTCCTTCCACTCACTGCTTGGGCGTGAAGGCAAGCAATGTGTGTTAGGAATGAAGTTTTGGCTATCATGTGTTTCATATGTTTGAGATCCCAGCATTGGCACATGCAATTGATGATGATGATGATGCTTGATCGACAAATGCAATTGATGATGATGATGATGCTTGATCGACAATCTGAAAAGTGTTTCAAGTGCGCATGAGTTCTACAATTGTAACCTAAGAGTTTATTTTGATAGGCTTGAATGGGATTTTATCTTGCAATCCCTTAAAGACAGAGGACTGGGCCCCAACTTCATAAATATCGTGCAAGTACTGTTTGGAAATGCAAAGGCAAGAGTAATGGTTAATGGGAATCTCACTGAACCCTTTACAATAGCCACTCCATAAGGCAAGGGTGCCCGCTAGCTCCGCTACTTTTTGCAATTGTTATTCATGCTCTAGGTTGATTAGTTCAAAATGCCATGGAGAAAGGCCTTCTAAGGGGAATCCAGTTCCCAAACAACAAAGGACGGGCATCCCTTTAGCAGTTTGCAGATGATACCAAGGGTCTTATTCACAACAATGACTCCGGATCAATTAGTACCTCAGGTTCAATCATAAACCACTCTAAAATAGGAATTAGAACCATGCTGGCAGATTAACCACAATGGCTTTTTGATCAAGGATGCAAACTTCTGAATGAGGGACAAATCTTCAGACTCTTAGGCATTCCAATGGGGTTCGAGGTCTCTATGCATCAACGATGGCAAAGGATTTTGGATAAACTACAGATCAAATTCAGATGTTGGGTAAGCATGTAGCACAACCACATGTTCTTTCTTTCCCAACATATTCTTAGTTCTCAAACATATTTTTTTCCTAACCACATTATACTTTTTTTCTTGTTGGCACCCATCGATTTCTGATTTAAAACAATTAGAAAAAATGTGTAGGAATTTTCTGTGGTCAAGCAATGCCGAGGAGATGAAACTCCCTAAAGTAACCTCGAAGGTACGCACCAAACCCAAAAATCATGGAGGTCTCGGAATTCCCAATATTGTGGATTTTGCAGATCGAAAATGGATCATCAGAAGTTTTCTATTGCCCCATGAAGACTAGGCCATCTTGCCCAAAAGAAATGTAGATAAATACAGTATTGCAGACTTCCCCAAATGGAAAAAACTCCCAGAGCTAACCGTTTTCTTCAGCATGGTCAAAATAAAACCGCATGGTAGCCCCCTAATCCTAGCAATGTGGAAAGCATGAAACATATGTAAAGAGGAATTGCAGCTATATAATAAATCCAGAAAACATGCACATGTTTTGCATCTGGATTGAGTGTCGTTCTCCACCATTGTAGCGACTAATATCCCTGCAGGTCAATTTAAACATGCATACAAACTTCACAAAAAGGGGATACGAACCTAAGGTGACCTGTGGTGCAGTACGGAGGGCAGATGGAAATCAGATCGAGATCTATGTATAGTATTCAGACTCTCTGCAATGTATTTGTTTTTAATTAAAGATATAATGCTTTTATGGCCTAATGAGAGAATTGTTTTTCTCCAACTCAAAGGCCCGATGTATTATAAGGCTTTCTCCTGGAAATCCAAACACAACCTACTACCTATTCCCTCTCTCCCCTCTCAAGATCCTCCATTACATTGCAAACTCAATAATAGATGGAACCTGATATGGGATAGGAAACAATGGGGATTCAAGTTCTTAAAAATCTAGTCACCCATTATCCCTTCAAAGAAATCTTGTTTGATGTGGTTGATCATGCATAAAGCACTGTGGACAAATGCCCATGCAAATAGATTTGGATATGGGGATGGACAATGCCCAAGATTTAAAAAGGAGCCAAAAACAATTGCCCATCTCTTCATCGGCGGGTGTGCATGCAATGCATGTGCTCTAAAACTTTTAAATCAATGTATTTCGTCGATCCAATCTTGGGACTTAAGTGGGATAGAAAACCTTCTAGGTCAACAAATTAAATGCTATGCAGAATTATGGAACATTATCCGTGCTATAAGTACTTGTGGACTGTCTGGATAAATAAAAATAAATGTGCTTTTAATCATAAACTTCTCAATTTGATGCCGGGTCTGAGGGCTGGTCTGAATTTGCAGATGAAAACTCTTCACAAAGCCAACATGCAAGCAGTCAAAGCTCAATCAATACACAAAGAATGCCATGGAATAGCTCATTCAAATGAATAGGGCTCAACAGGAATTTCAAGATAGGATCAACGAAATCCACAAGGAATACCTGGAAGGAATTACCTCTTAGCTTTTGAAATTTATTTCTGGCTATGTAGGGTAATGATTAGGAGTTTTTGCATATTGAGCTCTACCCTCCACCCTTCCTTTCATTGGCCTCAAAAATCTCCTTCCAACCATGTTTAAGGTTGTGATGATGGGTCATATATGTGGACTTATCACCATAGACTTGTTGGGGTAGTCTTTAATCCAATCCAATGATCTATGCCACAACAATTACAGGTAGCCGAAGGCATGTTTGAGGGCATAGCCTCATTGAGTTGAGGAAGATTTGTAAGACATTCTGAAACTTGATGGGGACCTTGAAAGTTGGAACATTGAAGAGGCATTCTCCTTCCTCTTGTGTTGATGCCCTAGCCCTTCCCATAGTGGCAAGTTGGTAAATTGGCCCAAATCCCCCTCTCCCATCCACTACATAATATTCCTAATGAAGCTCCATGGGGTCCTCAAAGAAGTGTGGAATGGGTTTGATATCCACCGCATATTCTCGATAATTAGGAGTCCCCTTGAAGCTTACTCGGTTAAGATGTGTCCTCCTTGTTGGAGGTGGTTGCGGTCGTAGGCTAGTGGAGGTAATGGCACATTGGGTGTATTGTGCATGCCCTTTAATAGGATTTATTACGTGGATACTCAACCATTGCTTGATTTGTTAGAGGACTAAGGGCTAGTGTTTGTGACACTACCGAAAAGGCTACCTATGATCTCGTTGTGTTAGCATTACCATGTAGGTGTGTCCGAGAATCTCGGCCTTCGTGACCATGTGCTCACAATAGCCAAGGTTACCATTGTAACAAGGTTTTAAGATTGGACATTCGTTGGTGGTATATCCTTGACTACAACCAATGAAGTTCTCTCCCTAGGTACATGTGTAGATTGTATGGAGCTTCAATAATCTTAATTTCCTCTTTCTCCCTAGGTACATGTGTAGATTTTCTCGAGTTTTGATAATCTTAATTTCCTCTTGGTGGATAGCTTTTGAGAAGTGCTACAACCATTCGTTTCTCTCTTGATGTAACAAACTTAGAATCTAAAGCGCTGACATCTTATCACATCACGTTATCCTCAAGTTGGACAACATTAGCTATGACGTCCTCCTAGGTGGTGATACCTCTAATGACCAAACCATATAGATATCTTCATGTTTAAACCTGTGGTGGATGAATCGATCAAGTAGTTGATTATTGGAGAAGCAATCATGTAGAGCACAATGAGAGTAGTTGATTATTGGAGAAGCAATCATGTAGAGCACAATGAGAGTTCAAATACTTGAGATGACTAATAAAATCTCTCTCACTGACTCATCTTCTTCTCTCTCAACTTTGTGTAATTGTGAAGCCACACTCCACAAAGCTTCCTTGTCCACAAATTGCTTTGGGAATAACCATCAAAAATCGATAAAGTTTAAACATTCTTTAACTCTCAAGTTTGGATACCAATAATCAGCCTTTCCATGTAATGTACATCTAAAGGCATTGGTCTTTGCAAGATCATCCCTCTCCCCTAAGGCCACACAAACTTTATCAAAGATCTCGAGATGTCTTTTAAGATTGCCCTCTCCATTGAACTTATGTGTGAGCTTCATGATTTGTGTAGCCTTTCTAGGGCTACTTTGTTTGTTATCTCTCATGACTAGCCTTATACTTTCGATCACTTCTCTCCCCAATGCTTATGCAAAGGCTACTGAATGAGTTGGAAGGGCTACTGCTCAAAGTATTGGTACAACATGGCAATAGTGAGCATAATGGCATGAGTCCTAGGAGGAGTAACATGAGTCTAGTAGGTGGGGGGTCATACAAAAATTCCCATAGGTACTACAATGGCATATGAGCCAAGGGTGCCCCTGGTCTAGTCATTTGTAAGAATGCCCCCCTTGCTCTCGGTTACAATGGCAAAGTAGAGGCGATGATTTTGGGTGAAGGTTCCTCTATTTGTAGCCCTAGCAGATGATATGGATGTGTTATCTAGGCTTTGAGCCATTGTTGTAGGGACTACTACAATCATGGTTGCCATAGTTATGACCAAGGGCATAAAACTAACGAACAATGTTGTGTGGTTAGTCATATGGACGTCATAGGTGGCAGGTAAAGTACCCAATACTCTGGGATTGTGTTAACAGCATCTTGAGTGGATACCTCTCTATGGTCTAGGAATGTGAAGCCCATGCTACTAGATTCTTAGAATCGTGCGTAACCTTGAGGAACAATAGCAACAGTCAAATCTTGTTCCATCGTGTAGCCATGTGTCACCACATATTTTAGATCAGTAAGGCTTATTGATGATGTGTTTATCTCACTCAACGTAGGACCCCACACATTGCTTGTGTCACAAGAAGTTTATTAGGCATGGTGATTCACTCAAGTTTCAAAGCTAAATGTGTGCCTTTCTTTTCTTAACCTCCAATTAATATCTAGTTAGAGCGATGCTAGTGTCACAAAATTGTTTAGGTATAAATGGCGGGCCTCTATCTATCCCCATTTTAATCTAGCTATCTCATCTATGTGTCATTTAATAAATGCAATAGTAATGTCTATCTAACCTTATATCTAATCTAGCTATCTAATCACATTCTAATCTAGCTATCGAATCGCATTCTAATCTACCTATCTGATCAATATATGCCACATAATTGTTTTAATGCAATAGTAATGTCTATCTAACCTCCAAGCTAAAATTAAGTTTCATGACTATGTGCATGTTAAACTTAATCTATACAACCCTTTATTTGCTCTGAGAACACTAAGCCTCCAAGCTCAAATTAAAATTCACACATAACCATGTCCATGTAAATCTTAATTTATACCTAAATTACTTTTCAAATCACGAAGCAAAGGTCTTCTAGGCCCTTTATTTACAAGAAAACAAGCTCTAAAGCATCAAGACTCCCATACTCTATAGTATGTGGAATTAAGGTTTTCTTAATCATGGGCAATCCTCTAATCATCTTATTAATAGAAATGCTTCTAATCCAAGTAAGTGTCTCTTTAATTTTGAATTCTTTCTCTTTTCATTATTTAAAAAATAATTATCTTGGGACTTTTACTAAATCCATTATTATGCCATATAATTGTTTTAATGCAATAGTAATGTGTATCTAACCTCCAAGCTAAAATTAAGTTTCATGACTATGTGCATGTTAAACTTAATCTATACAACCCTTTATTTTCTCTGAGAACACTAAGCCTCCAAGCTCAAATTAAAATTCACACATAACCATGTGCATGTAAATCTTAATTTATACCTAAACTACTTTTTAAATCAGGAAGCAAAGGTCTTCTAGGCCCTTTATTTACAAGAAAACAAGCTGTAAAGCATCAAGACTCTCATACTCTATAGTATGTGGAATTAGGGTTTTCTTAATCGTGGGCAATCCTCTAATCATCTTATTAACTCAAAGAGATGCTTCTAATCCAAGTAAGTGTCTCTTTAATTTTGGATTCTTTCTCTTTTCATTATTTAAAAAATAATTATCTTGGGACTTTTACTAAATCCATTATTATGCCACATAATTGTTTTAATGCAATAGTAATGTCTATCTAACCTCCAAGGTAAAATTAAGTTTCATGACTATGTGCATGTTAAACCTAATCTATACAACCCTTTATTTTCTCTGAGAACACTAAGCCTCCAAGCTCAAATTAAAAATCACACATAACCATGTGCATGTAAATCTTAATTTATACCTAAATTACTTTTTAAATCAGGAAGCAAAGGTCTTCTAGGCCCTTTATTTACAAGAAAACAAGCTCTAAAGCATCAAGACTCTCATACTCTATAGTATGTGGAATTAGGGTTTTCTTAATCGTGGAAAATCCTCTAATCATCTTATTAACTCAAAGAAATGCTTCTAATCCAAGTAAGTGTCTCTTTAATTTTGGATTCTTTCTCTTTTCATTATTTAAAAAATAATTATCTTGGGACTTTTACTAAATCCATTAATATGCCAATTAATTTGAATGTGTACTCTATTGGAATATATATATTTCCCTTAAGATGGGGATAAACGGATGTATTATTCTTGCATAGTCTGGATGTATTCTTCTTGCATAGTATGAATGGTTAACTAAGGAACCAATTAATGGAGTTTAGTGATTCAACTCCGTCTCACATTAACACATACATTTTAGTTTTTTTATTTATATCATGGATTAGATACATAAATTTCAATGAGAGCCTTGAGTTAACAAGGTGAGAGGAAACTCTTACAAACTCTTTCCAATTCCCCGTGATATTTTTGGATATTAAAAAGAAGGGATTAAAATTAATATTATAAGTTCTTTCCAGTTGCCCATGATATTCTTGGGTATTAAAAAGAAGAGATTAAGATTAATATTATAATTTGACTTTTATTTGATTGAGTTAGATGAATCATACCATCGTACCCAAACATGCTTCGATAGGGACCAAACTTTGCAAGCATGTGGGGGGGACCCACCCGCACATGCTTGCAAAGTTTGGTTACAATTGGAGCATGCTTGAATTGGTAATTAGCGCCTAGTGCGGACTTTTCAAGTCTCTTGGTGCTTAAGAGGCCATGGAAAATTCGGGCCTTCTCAATATGGTCAAACCCAAACATGCTCCAATGGGGACCAAACTTTGTGAGCATGTGGGGGGGACCCACCCCCACATGCTTGCAAAGTTTTGTCACAATCGGAGCATGTTTGAATTGGTAATTAGAACCCAGTGTGGATTTTTAAGTCTCTTGGTGCTTAAGAGGCCATGGAAAATCCGGGCCTTCCCCATACCATCGTACCCAAACATGCTCCGATGGGAACCAAACTTTGCAAGCATGTGGGAGGAGACCACCCCCACATGCATGCAAAGTTTGGTCATAATTAGAGCATGTTTGGACTTGTAATGAGCACCCGATTTTTCAAGTCTCTTGGTGCTTAGGAGGCCATTGAAAATCCAAGCCTTCCCCATACCATCTTACCCAAACATGCTCTGATGGAAACCAAACTTTGCAAGCATGTGGTACGGGCCCACCCCCACATGTTTGCAAAGTTTGGTCACAATCAGAGCATGTTTGGATTGGTAATTAGTGGCCAATGTGGATTTTTCAAGTCTCTTGGTGCTTAAGAGGCCTTGGAAAATCCGGGCCTTCCCCATACCATCGTACCCAAACATGCTCCGATGGAGAGCAAACTTTGCAAGCATGTGGGGGGGACCCACCCCCACATGCTTGCAAAGTTTGGTCACATTCAGAGCATGTTTCGACTGGTAATTAGTGCCCAGTGTGGATTTTTCATGTCTCTTGGTGCTTAAGAGGCCATGGAAAATCCGGGCCTTCCCCATACCATCATACCCAAACATGCTCCGATGGGGACCAAACTTTGCAACAAGCATGTGGGAGGGGCCCACCCCCACATGCTTGGAAAGTTTGGTGATAATCGGAGCATATTTGAATTGGTAATTAGCGCCCGCCCATTGCCAATTTCTCAACTCTCTTGGTGCTTAAGAGGCCGTGGAAAATCCAGGCCTTCCCAATACCATCGTACCCAGACATGCTCCAATGGGAGCCAAACTTTGCAAGCATGTGGGAGGGGCCCACCCCCACGTGTTTGCAAAGTTTGGTCACAATCAGAGCATGTTTGCATTGGTAATTAGCGCCTAGTGTGGATTTTTCAAGTCTCTTGGTGCTTAGGAGGCCATGGAAAATCCGGGCCTTCCCCATACCATCGTACCGAAACATGCTCCGTTGGGGACCAAACTTTGCAAGCATGTGGATGTGGGCCCCTCCCACATGCTTATAAAATTAATCATGATCGGAGCATGGTTGGGTTAGTAATTAGCGCCCAGTGCGGATTTTTGAAGTGTCTTGGTGCTTAAAAGGCCAAGGAAAATCCGGGCCTTCCCCATACCATCGTACCCAAACATGCTCCGATGGAAATCAAACTTTGCAAGCATGTGGGAGGGGCGCACCCCCACATTCTTGCAAAGGTTTGTCATAATTAGAGCATGTTTAGATTAAAAATTAGTGTCCAATGCGGATTATTCAAGTCTCTTGGTGCTGAAGAGGCCATGGAAAATCCGGGCCTTCCCCATACCATCGTACCCAAACATGCTCCCATGGGGGCCAAACTTTGCAAGCATGTGGGAGTGGGCCCCTCCCACATGATTGCAAAGTTTGGTCACAATCCGAGCATGTTTGAATTGGTAATTAGCGCCCAGTGTGGATTTTTCAAGTTTCTTGGTGCTCTTGAGGCCATGGATAATCCGGGCCTTCCCCATACCATCGTACCCAAACATGCTCCGATGGGAACCAAACTTTGCACGCATGTGGGAGGGGCCCACCCCCACATGCTTGCAAAGTTTGATCACAATCCGAGCATGTTTCGATTTGTAATTAGTGCCCAATGTGGATTTTTCAAGTCTCTTGGTGCTCAAGAGGCCATGGAAAATCCGGGCCTTCCCTATACCATCGTACCCAAACATTCTCCGGACCAAACTTTGCAAGCATGTGGATATTGGCTCCTCCCACATGGTTGCAAAAATTGGTCATGATCGGAGCATGTTCGGGTTAGTAATTAGCGCCCAGTGCGGATTTTTCAAGTCTCTTGGTGCTTAAGAGGCCATGGAAAATCTGGGTCTTCCCCATACCATCGTATCCAAACATGCTCCGCTGGGAATCAAACTTTGCAAGCATGTGTGAGGGGCCCACCCCCAAATGCTTGCGAAGTTTGGTCAGAATCGGAGCATGTTTGGATTGGTAATTAGCGCCCAGTGTGGATTTTTCAAGTCTCTTGGTGCTTAGGAGGCCATGGAAAATCCGGGCCTTCCCCATACCATCATACCCAAACATGCTCCGATGGGGACCAAACTTTGGAAGCATGTGAGGGTGGGCCCCTCGCACATGCTTGCAAAGTTTGGTCATGATCGGGTGGTCGGGTAAGTAATTCGTGCCCACTGCGGATTTTTCAAGTCTCTTGGTGCTTACGAGGCCATGGAAAATCGGGGCCTTCCCCATACCATCGTACCCAAACATGGTCCGATGTTTGCAAAGTTTGGTCACAATTGGAGCATGTTTGGATTGAAAATTAGTGCCCAATGCGTATTTTTCAAGTCTCTTGGTGCTTAAGTGGCCATGGAAAGTTACCATCATACCCAAACATGCTCCGATGGGGACCAAACTTTGCAAGCATGTGGGAGTGGGCCCCTCCCACATGCTTGCAAAGTTTGGTCACAACCGGAACATGTTTGAATTGGTAATTAGCACCCAGTGTGGATTTTTCAAGTCTCTTGGTGCTCTTGAGGCCATGGAAAATCCGGGCCTTCCCCATACCATCATACCCAAACATGCTTCGATGGGAACCAAACTTTGCAAGCATGTGGGAGGGGCCCACCCCCACATGCTTGTAAAGTTTGGTCACAATCGGAGCATGTTTCAATTTGTAATGAGTGCCCAATGTGGATTTTTCAAGTCTCTTGGTGCTTAAGAGGCCATGGAGAATCCAGGTCTTCCCCATACCATCGTACCCAAACATGCTCCGATGGAAATCAAACTTTGCAAGCATGTGGGAGGGCCCCACCCCCACATGCTTGTAAAGTTTGGTCAGAATCGGAGCATGTTTGGATTGGTAATTAGCGCCCACTGTGGATTTTTCAAGTCTCTTGGTGCTTAGGAGGCCATGGAAAATCCGGGCCTTCCCCATACCAAAGTACCCAAACATGCTCCGATGGGGACCAAACTTTGCAAGCATGTGGGGGTGGGCCCCTCCCACATGCTTGCAAAGTTTGGTCATGATCGGGTGATCGGGTTAGTAATTCGTGCCCAGTGCAGATTTTTCAAGTCTCTTGGTGCTTACGAGGCCATGGAAAATCGGGGCCTTCCGCATACCATCGTACCCAAACATGGTCTGATGCTTGCAAAGTTTGGTCACAATTGGAGCATGTTTGGATTGAAAATTAGTGCCCAATGCGGATTTTTCAAGTCTCTTGGTGCTTAAGCGGCCATGGAAAATCATGGCCTTCCCCATACCATCGTACCCAAACATGCTCCGATGGGGACCAAACTTTGCAAGCATGTGGGAGTGGGCCCCTCCCACATGCTTGCAAAGTTTGGTCAGAACCGGAGCATGTTTGAATTGGTAATTAGCGCCTAGTGTGGATTTTTCAAGTCTCTTGGTGCTCTTGAGGCCATGGATAATCCGGGCCATCCCTATACCATCGTACCCAAACATGCTTCGATGGGAACCAAACTTTGCAAGCATGTGGGAGAGGCCCACTCCAAACTTTGCAAGCATGTGGGAGGGGCCCACCCGCACATGCTTGTAAAGTTTGGTCACAATCGGAGACTGTTTCGATTTGTAATGAGTGCCCAATGTGGATTTTTCAAGTCTCTTGGTGCTTAAGAGGCCATGGAAAATCCGGGCCTTCCCCATACCATCATACCCAAACATGCTCTGAAGGGAACCAAACTTTCCAAGCATGTGGATGTGGGCCCCTCCCACACGCAAGTGACCAATAGAAGGCTTCCTGCCATGCCGAGCTTCGTATGGAGTAATAGACTGCAAGGCCTTAGTGGGACACCTATTGAGTACATATGCAGCACACATGACAGCCTCAAGCCAAAACGCATATGGCAAAGCTTGGCTCTTGACCATACATCGTGCCATCTCCATAAGTGACCTGTTTTTCCTCTCAGCAACACCATTTTGCTGAGGGGTATACGGCACTGTACATTGGTGTTTTATCCCACGACTAGCCAGAAATGCATCAAACTCTTTAGACAAGTACTCCTCCCCTCGATCAGAACGGAGGGTGCCCACAGTACAATTGGATACATTTTCAACCATAAGAAAAAACTGTTTGAAGCACAAAAACACTTCGGACTTTTCCTTCAGTGGATATACCCATGCATGCCTTGAGTAATCATCAATGAAAGTCACGAAGTACAAGTGTTTACCAAATGACGGAGTTTGCATAGGCCCACATACATCACTATGTAAAAGTTGCAATTTGTGAGTGGCCCACACAGAACCATCCTTTGGAAACGTAGAACGCTGCATTTTGCCCAAAATACAGCCTTCACAAACATGTTTCAATGGTGTCTCAAGAGGGGGCAATGAAGCAACCATATCAAATTTCTACAAACGCAGCAAACTAGCAAAGTTCAGATGACCAAAACGAGCATGCCATAGTTTTGCATCTGAAACTGCCTTTTCATCAGAAACTGCATTTGCTGAATCTTCCACACACTTGTCATAAGAATTGAGCCTCTACAGCCCACGAAACAAGGTGCCAGATGCAATAATCGTATCACCAGAAGTCAAATCATGAACAGTACATCTGTCATCCACAAATTTGACTACAAATCCAAGTCTAGCAAGCACAGAGATAGACAATAGATTCTTCTTTATCCCTAGCACATACAAAGCATCTGAAAGTGTGAAAGCGCTGCCATTTGCAGCAGTAAGCATAATTTTACCAACGCCCTTCACTGGGTAAGAAGCATTATTGGCACATGTGACAGTATTCCCATTAGAGACAACCTCAAGACAAGTGAGCATAATTTTACCAACGCCCTTCACTAGGTAAGAAGCATTATTGGCACATGTGACAGTATTCCCATTAGAGACAGCCTCAAGACAAGTGAACATATCACGATGTGAGGTAATGTGCTTTGTAGCACCACTGTCAAAATACCATACATTAGAGTCAACAGAAACTGCCAAACATGCATCATGTACAGATGGGTCATACTGGCAATACACGCTAAACGCCCATTCTGTATCCTGCACAACATTTGCAGAATCTACATTTGTAGAAGCATCCGCTATTGTGGCTGCATTTGACTCTTTCTTCTTTGCCTCTTTATGACAAATCCACACTAGGCGCTAATTACCAATCCAAACATGCTCCGATTCTGACCAAACTTTGCAAGCATGTGGGGGTGGGTCCCTTCCACATGCTTGCAAAGCTTGGTTCCCATCGAATCATGTTTGGGTACGATGATATGGGGAAAACCCGGATTTTCCATGGCCTGTTAAGCACCAAGAGACTTGAAAAATCTGCCCTGGGCGCTAATTACTAACCCGAACATGCTCCGATCATGACCAATTTTTGCAAGCATGTGGGAGGGGCCCACATCCACATGCTTGGAAAGTTTGGTCCCCATCGGAGCATGTTTGGGTACGATGGTATGGGGAAGGCCTGGATTTTCCATGGCCTCCTAAGCACCAAGAGACTTGAAAAATCCACATTGGGTACTCATTACAAATCGAAACATGCTCCGATTGTGACCAAACTTTACAAGCATGTGGGGGTGGGCCCCTCCCATATGCTTGAAAAGTTTGGGGTGGCCCCCTCCCACATGCTTGCAAAGTTTGGTTCCCATCGAAGCATGTTTGGGTACGATGGTATGGGGAAGGCCTGGATTTTCCATGGCCTCAAGAGCACCGAGAGACTTGAAAAATCCACATTGGGCACTAATTACCAATTCAAACATGCTCCGTTTGTGACCAAAATTTGCAAGCATGTGGGAGGGGCCCACTCCCACATGCTTGCAAAGTTTGGTCCCCATCGGAGCATGTTTGGGTATGATGGTATGGGGAAGACCAGGACTTTCCATGGCCGCTTAAGCACCAAGAGAATTGAAAAATCGGCATTGGGCACTAATTTTCAATCCAAACATGCTCCAATTGGGACCAAACTTTGCAAGCATCGGACCATGTTTGGGTACGATGGTATGGGGAAGGCCCCGATTTTCCATGGCCTCGTAAGCACCAAGAGACTTGAAAAATCCACACTGGGCGCGAATTACTATCTCGACCACTTTGCAAGCATGTGGGAGGGGCCCACCCCCACATGCTTGCAAAGTTTGGTCCCCATCGGAGCATGTTTGGGTACGATGGTATGGGGAAGGCTTGGATTGTCCATGGCCTCCTAAGCACCAAGAGACTTGAAAAATCCACAGTGGGCGCTAATTACCAATCCAAACATGCTCCGATTCTGACCAAACTTTACAAGCATGTGGGGGTGGGCCCCTCCCACATGCTTGCAAAGTTTGATTCCCACCGGAGCATGTTTGGGTACAATGGTATGGGGAAGACCTGGATTTTCCATGGCCTCTTAAGCACCAAGAGACTTGAAAAATCCACCTTGGGCACTCATTACAAATCGAAACATGCTCCGATTGTGACCAAACTTTACAAGCATGTGGGGGTGGGCCCCTCCCACATGCTTGCAAAGTTTGGTTCCCATCGAAGCATGTTTGGGTACGATGGTATGGGGAAGGCCCGGATTTTCCATGGCCTCAAGAGCACCAAGAGACTTGAAAAATCCACACTGGGCACTAATTACCAATTCAAACATGCTCCGGTTGTGACCAAACTTTGCAAGCATGTGGGAGGGGCCCACTCCCACATGCTTGCAAAGTTTGGTCCCCATCGGAGCATGTTTGGGTACGATGGTAACTTTCCATGGCCGGTTAAGCACCAAGAGACTTGAAAAATACGCATTGGGCACTAATTTTCAATCCAAACATGCTCCAATTGTGACCAAAATTTGCAAGCATCGAACCATGTTTGGGCACGATGGTATGGGGAAGGCCCCGATTTTCCATGGCCTCGTAAGCACCAAGAGACTTGAAAAATCCACACTGGGCACGAATTACTTACCCGACCACTCGATCATGACCAAACTTTGCAAGCATGTGGGAGGGGCTCACCCCCACATGCTTGCAAAGTTTGGTCCCCATCGGAGCATGTTTGGGTACGATGGTATGGGGAGGCCCGGATTTTCCATGGCCTCCTAAGCACCAAGAGACTTGAAAAATCCACACTGGGTGCTAATTACCAATCCAAACATGCTCCGATTCTGACTAAACTTTGCAAGCATTTGGGGGTGGGCCCCTCCCACATGCTTGCAAAGTTTCATTCTCATCAGAGCATGTTTGGATACAATGGTATGGGAAAGACCCGGATTTTCCATGGCCTCTTAAGCACCAAGAGACTTGAAAAATCCGCACTGGGCGCTAATTACTAACCCAAACATACTCCGATCATGACCAATTTTTGCAACCATGTGGGAGGGGCCAATATCCACATGCTTTGCAAAGTTTGGTCCCCATCGGAGAATGTTTGGGTACGATGGTATAGGGAAGGCTCGGATTTTCCATGGCCTCTTGAGCACCAAGAGACCTCAAAAATCCACATTGGGCACTAATTACAAATCAAAACATGCTCCGATTGTGATCAAACTTTGCAAGCATGTGGGGGTGGGATCCTTTCACATACGTGCAAAGTTTGGTTCCCATCGGAGCATGTTTGGGTACGATGGTATGGGGAAGGCCCGGATTTTCCATGGCCTCAAGAGCACCAAGAAACTTGAAAAATCCACACTGGGCTCTAATTACCAATTCAAACATGCTCGGATTGTGACCAAACTTTGCAAGCATGTGAAAGGGGCCCACTTCCACATACTTGCAAAGTTTGGCCCCCATGGGAGCATGTTTAGGTACGATGGTATGGGGAAGGCCCGGATTTTCCATGGCCTCTTAAGCACCAAGAGACTTGAATAATCCGTATTGGGCACTAATTTTCAATCTAAACATGCTCTAATTATGACCAAACTTTGCAAGAATGTGGGGGTGCACCCCTCCCACATGCTTGCAAAGTTTGATTTCCATCGGAGCATGCTTGGATACGATGGTATGGGGAAGGCCCGGATTTTCCATGGCCTCTTAAGCACCAAGACACTTGAAAAATCCGCATTGGGCGCTAATTACTAACCCAACCATGCTCCGATCATGATTAATTTTATAAGCATGTGGGAGGGGCCCACATCCACATGCTTGCAATGTTTGGTCCCCATCGGAGCATGTTTCGGTACGATGGTATGGGGAAGGCCCGGATTTTCCATGGCCTCCTAAGCACCAAGAGACTTGAAAAATCCACACTGGGCGCTAATTACCAATGCAAACATGCTCTGATTGTGACCAAACTTTGCAAACATGTGGAGGTGGGTCCCTCCCATATGCTTGCAAAGTTTGGCTCCCATTGGTGTCTGGGTGGTACGATGGTATTGGGAAGGCCTGGATTTTCCACGGCCTCTTAAGCACCAAGAGACTTCAAAAATTGGCAATGGGTGAGCGCTAATTACCAATTCAAACATGCTTCGATTGTGACCAAACTTTGCAAGCATGTCGGGGTGGGCCCCTCCCACATGCTTGTTGCAAAGTTTGGTCCCCATCGGAGCATGTTTGGGTATGATGGTATGGGGAAGGCCCGGATTTTCCATGGCCTCTTAAGCACCAAGAGACGTGAAAAATCCACACTGGGCGCTAATTACCAGTCGAAACATGCTCTGATTGTGACCAAACTTTGCAAGCATGTGGGGGTGGGTCCCCCCCACATGCTTGCAAAGTTTGGTCCCCATCGAAGCATGTTTGGGTACGATGGTATGGGGAAGGCCCGGATTTTCCAAGGCCTCTGAAGCACCAAGAGACTTGAAAAATCCACACTGGCCACTAATTACCAATCCAAACATGCTCTGATTATGACCAAAATTTGCAAACATGTGTGGGTGGGCCCCTACCACATGCTTGCAAAGTTTGGTTTCCATCGGAGCATGTTTGGGTAAGATTTTCAAGGCCACTGAAAGGAAGGGTGGAGGGTAGAGCTCAATATGCAAAAACTCCTAATCATTACCCTACATAGCCAGAAATAAATTTCAAAAGCTAAGAGGTAATTCCTTAATTTGACAAACCTAAATAATAGGAATCCCAACACCATTTGATTACAGTGAAAATCTTAGGTTACAATTTTTTTTAAAAGTGCAACTATATTTAAGGACAAAAAGAAAAATTCAAAAAAAAAGACTTTTTAAGAACCATAACTTATATCAAAATGTATGAGTTTCATGTAATCATATTTCTCACTTCCGTGAGATGCACAATGTAATTCTGTAGTTCCGAGTCCTTGAAAAGCAAGTTGATTTCCTTAGAGATGGCTTGATTGTCTTCTTCCAGGTGTTCCTTGTGGATTTCGTTGATCCTATCTTGAAATTCCTGTTGAGCCCTATTCATTTGAATGAGCTATTCCATGGCATTCTTTGTGTATTGATTGAGCTTTGACTGCTTGCATGTTGGCTTTGTGAAGAGTTTTCATCTGCAAATTCAGACCAGCCCTCAGACCCGGCATCAAATTGAGAAGTTTATGATTCAAAGCACATTTATTTTTATTTATCCAGACAGTCCACAAGTACTTATAGCACGGATAATGGGTGCTATTTGCATGGGCATTTGTCCACAGTGCTTTATGCATGATCAATCACATCAAACAAGATTTCTTTGAAGGGATAATGGGTGACTAGATTTTTGAGAACTTGAATTCCCATTGTTTCCTATCCCATATCAGGTTCCATCTATTGTTGAGTTTGCAATGTAATGGAGGATCTTGAGAGGGGAGAGAGGGAATAGGTAGTAGGTTGTGTTTGGATTTCCAGGAGAAAGCCTTATAAGACATCGGGCCTTTGAGTTGGAGAAAAACAATTCTCTCATTAGGCCATAAAAGCATTATGTCTTTAATTAAAAACAAATCCATTGCAGAGAGTCTGAATACTATACATAGATCTCGATCTGATTTCCATCTGCCCTCCGTACTGCACCACAGGTGACCTCAGGTTCGTATCCCCTTTCTGTGTAGTTTGTACGCATGTTTAAATTGACCTGCTGCTGCAGGGATATTAGTCGCTACAATGGTGGAGAACCATACTCAATCCAGATGCAAAACATGTGCATGTTTTCTGGATATATTATGTAGCTGCAATTCCTCTTTACATATGTTCCATGCTTTCCACATTGCTTGGATTAGGGGGCTGCCCTGCGGTTTTATTTTGACCATGCTGAAGAAAAGATTGCAAGATAAAATCCCATTCAAGCCTATCAAAATAAACTCTTAGGTTACAATTGTAGAACTCATGCGCACTTGAAACACTTTTCAGATTGTCGATCAAGCATCATCATCATCAATTGCATTTGTCGATCAAGCATCATCATCATCATCATCAATTGCATGTGCCAATGCTGGGATCTCAAACATATGAAACACATGATAGCCAAAACTTCATTCGTAACACACATTGCTTGCCTTCACGCCCAAGCAGTGAGTGGAAGGAGTCATCTGAAGCAAAAGTAATGCTCATGTCCATGGTGTGGGTAATAGAACAATCATGTGGGTGTAATAGAAGGTTAGCTATGCTAACCTTCTCACTACCCACCTGCGCAGTGTGAAGGTTAAAACATGTGAAACTCAAGCTCGACCTGCCCAGAATGACAAAAACTACCACGAGATAATCGACAATTTATTAAAATCATATGCAACATTATCATTATTGCGCATATACCAATCAATGGCAGGTTTTCGGACCATTGCAGCACTAGGACATGGTAGCTCTGGGGAAAATGTTGTGATAGCCTGTACCTCATCAATGGCAGCCCTGATTGATTCTAGGGCAACAGCAAAGCGGGCTGTCTTGTGGAGCTCGTGCAAGACAAGATACCATGGTATTGGCAACCATGTCATTCTGCATGGATTCTCCATGGTGTAAGATGGTCCCTCTGAAGGCCGGCGGGCCTACTTCCTACTTCTCTCCATAGTTCTTCTCATGATATCTTCTTCACCACCATGGCCTTTTGCTCTGCTTCTGAACACAGCCCCTATGATCTTCTCACTCTGTTCTTTCTCTTGTATCAAGCTTACAAGCTCATATCCAAGCTCATTCCAGCATTGCGCCTAATACTGTGCTTCCAAATCCATGGCTAGTCTTGACTCTTCTTCTCTTTCCTTACGTATGGCCATTAAATTGCTCTAAGGCGGCGCAGATGCCTTGCCATAGTTGCAACAGAACCATATTAAAACTGATATATATTCCTGCAGACAATATCTACATGGCTGTCCTCGGATTGCACACGGCCATTTTTTCTTCACACACAGACACACAATGAGTACGGGTCTGCATGACTCATGGCAGCGAACAACAAGCATAAGCATGTGATGAAAGGCAGCGCCGACAGGCGGCGGCGCCATCAGCGCAGTGGTAAGAATTGTTGGCTCTTAAGCTAGAGGTACTGGATTCGATTCCTACGTCTGACACCGTCTGTGTGCTCTGCAGGTTTTAATAATTTTAACATATGCTATGTTACGCAGGCTTTACATTTTCATTCATTTGCAATTGTGGAGAGCGCGGAAATTATACACGTTTAGAACGCTACGCAGTTTTATATATTATTTATAAAGCTACGCATCTCACAATATGTCCGCATTATAATCTCCTCAACCCTAAACCCGTCACCTTGGGTGTTCAAGGATCATCACTATCAATCCAATCAGACTATGCAAGAAGAATACATCCATACTATGCAAGAAGAATACACATCTCAAGGGAAAAATATATATTCCAATAGACTACACATGCAAAACTAATTGGTATATTGATAGATTTAATGAAAGTCCAAAGATAATTATATTTTAAATAATGAAAAAGAGAAAGGATCCCAAATTAAAGAGACACTTACTTGATTAGAAGCATTTCTTCGAGTTAATAAGATGATAAGAGGATTGCCCATGATCAGGAAAACCTTAATTCCACATACTACGGAGCATGAGAGTTTTGATGCTATAGAGCTTGCATTCTTGTAAATAAAGGGCCTAGAAGACTTTTTCTTTATGATTTGAAAAGTAATTAAGGTATAAATTAAGATTTACATGCACATGGTTATGTGTCAATTTTAATTTGAGCTTGGACGCTTAGTGTTTGAGAGAAAATAAGAACAAAGGGTTGTATAGATTAAGTTTTACATGCACATAGTCATGAAACTTAACTTTGGCTTGGAGGTTAGATAGACATTAGTATTGCATTCAAACAATTATGTTCCGTATATATAAAGTAGATAGCTAGAGTAGAATGGGGTTAGAGATAAGATTAGATAGCTAGATTATAATGGGGTTAGATAGACATTACTATTGCATTAAAACAATTAAATGGCACATAAATTAGATAGCTAGATTAAAATGGGGATAGATAGAGGCCCATCATTTATACCTGAACAAATTTGTGACACTAGCATCGCTCTAACCATATATTGATTGGAGGTTAAGGAAAGAAAGGCACACATTTAGCTTTGAAACTAGAGTGAATCACGATACATAGGAAACTTCCTATAATGGAAGTTGGGACAAACAATGTGCGGGGTCCTACATTGAGTGAGATAGAGACACCATCAATAAGCCTCACTGATCTCAAATATGTGGTGACGAGCCTGACTACACGACGATGGAACAAGATTCAACTCTGCTGATATTATTCCTCAAGGTTACACACGAATCTAAGAATCTACTAGCACGAGCTTCACATTCCTAAACCCTAGAGAGGTATCCACTCAAGATGTTGTTAACACAATCCTAGAGTATTAGGTACTTCACATTTCATAAAGGCACCGCCTATTGACTCCCTATGACTAACCAAACAACATTGCTCGTTAGTTTTATGATGTTGGTCATAGCCATGGCAACCACGGTTGTAGTAGTCGTTTTTACAACAATGGCTCGAAGCTTAGTTAACATATCCATATCGTCTTCTAGGGCTACAAACATAGGAACCTTCACCCAAAATATGCGCCCTCTACTTTGCCATTGTAACCTAGAGCAACGGGGGCATCCTTACAAATGACTAGACCAGGGGTGCCCTTGGCTCATATGTCATTGTAGTACCTATGGGAATTTTTGTATGACCCCCTACCTACTAGACTCAATTCACTCCTCTAGGACTCATGCCATTATGCCCACAAGTATTGTCCTTTGTACCATATGCTACCCCTTATGTAGTACCAATGCTTCCAACAGCAAACAATCCTCCCAATTCCTCCAGTAGTCTTTGCACAAGCATTAGGGAGAGCAGTGAATGAAAGTACAAGGCTAGTCATGAGAGATAACAAAAGAAGTAGCTCTAGAAAGGCTACACAAATCATGAAGCTCACACATAAGTTTAATGGAGAGGGCGATCCTAAAAGACATTAGAGGGATGATCTTGCCTTTAGCCTTACATTAGATGGCAAGGGTGGTGATTGGTATGGGACCCTGAGAGTTAAAAAATGTTTAAACTTTATCGATCTTCGTGATGGTTATTCCTAAAGAAATTCATGGATGAGGATTTTTTCTACTCCCGTCGTCATTGTGTGGCAGTGAAGTCTTGGGTAATTTTTTGTCAACAGTTCTAGATGGTGTTTCGTATGAAGATCTCTAACAGAGTGATTCATCAAGGGCTGAAAGTTGGTTCAAGACATGGTTGAGAAAAAAAATTCATCGTGTGTGTGATCGATGTAGTCACGTATTGTTTCCTTGGGATTTTGTTCCAATTAGAACATTTAGATGACGGGGCACCATTTGGGCCCGTAGGGTGCAAATCCGAGAATGAAGGACTCCCTCACTACATTGAAAGAGATTTTGTGCCGAGGGTCCAAGGATTGGAACCATTGCAAAGCCTTGCATTCAAGGCTGAGTCCAAGGAGATGGACTTTGGTTGCATCTTCGAATATTTCAAATGCTTGACAAATTTGGTTAAAGACCTCAATATGGAATATGGGGTCTCCAACTCCATGGAATTTTGGTAGAATTTTGAAAATTTTTACCCACATAGGTTTTGTATGTGATGTTTATGGATGCAAGTGTTGTGACACTCCCCTTCCTAGAGCTTGTGCTAAGGTTGGAATGTCAAGTTGTGGCATAAGGGGAGGTTGTGCAAGGGTGGGGGTGGGAATAGATTCGTGGTGAATAGAGAAGAAGGTACATGAGTGTTCTCGAGGCATCTATCCTTGCCGAGGTGCATGTATGGAGGGGGCCCACTAGATGAGGGCTCTTCAAAAATCGTTTTGTCCTCACGACCAAATTTGATTTACAATTCAAATCCAACTTTAGATCTAACTGATTCTGGGGTTCTTTAGATTGGTCTGCTCTCCAGAGAATCATGGGATAAAGATCCCTTATATATATAGAACTCATTATCAGATAATAATTTATTCAGAATATATCATTCATATTCTTAACACAATAATGGTCCATGAGATCGAAAATTCCATCTGAACATTCCTCCATGGAAGTTTTAGTTATGTAGGTTTTTAATTTGTCATCCCTTAACTAGATCCACTAGGTCAAGTATTAATAGTAGCAATCTGTCTCAGCACAATCCACTAATCTCGAAGTGATTTACTAAAGTCATTATCAAAATTTAAAAATCATCATTTTTCAATCAGAATCCAAAATCAACTCATCAGTTCTCATCTAAATTCTAAAATCATATCAACCAGCATTCGAATTCATCATTTGGATAGCATTTTTACTTATAATTTCAAGGTCTTAAATTTACTCATATATACCTCCAGTAAAGAGCTGTAGCTATACCCTCGGTATATACGGGTAGTCACGGTCCTTGGAATTATAAGGTAAATACCATCATGACTAGGCCTTAAGCAAGTCAAGGATTTCCATACAATTGTGGTACTTCATCTGAAGACCCACTTTCAATTTTATGAATCTTCATTCTGAATATCAATTTGTATGAATTTTATCACACAATTATAACTTTTTATTGTTACTTCACAAATTTATGACATTTTTGGCTTTTCAGTTGATCCACTTTAGCCAATTCGATCTGATACCAACAGCTGAAAGATCATTGCTCCCTCCGCGCAATGAATTCGGGGATGCTAGTAGTGGAAGTAGCACTTCTTGCGCGGGAGAGGATCCTTTACTCGGGGCCTCGCCCACACAAATATCCGGTTAAGAGACTAATCCCTTGGTTCTTCAAAAACCAAACCCGAAAAAAACTTCCCCCTATCGGAAAGCACGGGCGATTCCACCAGGATAATTGTACTCTAACGTAGTCACGGTCATTACTTACCAAAGTGACCTGACCGAACGTGAGTGTCACTTGGTCAGATCAAGGAAAAAACTTGCACTTGGATCATAGAAACCAATGCTTTTTCCCCATCGAGAGGCACAGCCGTTGATTCTTTTTCTATAGAACAATTACTATCCGGGATTTTACTTCATCTATCGTACTATAATAGAATTGAGTATTATTTTACGGATCCATTAGTCCAGCCTAACCCCATCCAGTACCACCCAACCCCTATAGTGATGGGATCCAATTAGGAATTTGGTTAGGTTTTGTCCCGCGTACTAGGGAAAAGAGTTCCCAGGTCCCCTAGCCAGATATTCATGCAAATTTAATGCCAGTCATACCACTTACACACACACCCAATATGAAATTGCCTTTTTCATACATTCAGCTATCTTTAAAACAATCATTTAATGAAACCATAGTGTCACCGATCATAATCCTCAAAATCTCCGGTTGAATCCTTATTTCCAATCATTCTTCATCGGTGTATCTATGGCATCATTCGCAACCAGAACGCTCACCACCTGTCCACTCAGAGACCTTTTCGATAGTTCCTAGCTCATAGTAATCGGTAATATATTCTCTTATAAAAATCAAGATGGAATATCCATTAAAGATCAACAATAAGATCAACCAACAGATCCATATAAAAGAGCCATAGACTCATCCGCCGTTGATGAGGACCAGCAAGGTCAATCAACCAGATCCATGCCTGGTTTCAGAAAACCACTCTTACTCCTTGTTCTAATATTTTCCATGATGCACGTGTGGGTATCTTCAGCGACCCAGAGCTTGAGCACCGTATGGTCAGCACCCTCTAGGATCCTTCGCAGGTGACCTAGCGCTTCACTCATAGGCCGCTTCCATGGTCCCTCATCCACCGTACTGGAAGCTCACCATTTAAATCAAACCGAGGCTGGTCAAGACCTCGGCCGACCTTGCTATGCGAGACGTCCTGCATTGACTCTCTATCAGCTGTTGCAACTTTATCAACTAGGTCTCCATGACCTCATTCACAAGACGGTCAAAATGCTTCCCCAACATTTTTGACATAAAACAGTCATTTAAAAACAGGTCATAAATACAATTCCTATAATGAACTCTCGTCTTTCACATTGTTTCACATCCGTCCACATTACTTAATCCATATCCAATTCACATGTATACCCATTCTCATCCAATTACATCATTTTCCATCTCATTACATCTTTCCTCATTTATTCTCATCACATGTCATCCACTCACATCAACCCATATTCACATCCCATCACACCTCATTCATTTCACATCTATCTCAATTTACATCACATCTCATTCATTCACATCCCGATTCACATCTCATTCATTCACTCACATCGATATCACATCCTTTCACATACACATCCACATCCATTCTTCCACATACACATCCGCATTCATTCTTCGACATACACATCCACATCCATTCTTCCACATACACATCTTATCACATCCTATTTTCATCTTATCACATCCTATCACATCCCCTACACATCTTATCACATCCATTCACATTCTATCACATTCCATACACCTCTTATCACATCCATTCACATTCTATCACATCTTATACACATCTTATCGCATCCTATTTTCACCTTATCTCATCCATTCACATGCTATTCCCATTTAATAGCCTTTTCGAGGTTGATCCCGATAATGGGACTTTTTCTAAATTTCTGCCAATTGCTTGGCCTAATTAAAGATTCTTTTTCTCGACGACTATATTCTCAATTTCTCAAATGAATTATATTCAATATTTCTCTTTTGAATAAAAGGATTCATGGGATCTACAAAAATCAATTCTACCCATATTTTCACTTTTGATAAATAATCATAAATTGAATTATACTAGAAATTCCTCTTCTTCTCATTTAATTTCCTAGATCTCAAAACCATGGGAATTCCTCTTTTTGCATTTAATTAAATGCATTCCAATGTCATGGGTATTCCTCTTTTATCATCAAATATTTTTCATAAAGTAATTTCATCTAAAATAAATTACCCATTAATTGAATATGCTAGGAATTTTTCTTTTTCCATCTGAATGGTGGAATTCCAAATGTCATAGGAATTCCTGTTTTAACATTTAAATATTTCTCATAGATAAAATAAATTTATCTAAATTTCATCTTTGATTGGATCGATGAAATACATTGATTCAAAAGTTTTAGAGCACATGCATTGCATGCACACCCAATGAAGAGATGGGCAATTGTTTTTGGCTCCTTTTTACATCTTGGGCATTGTCCTTCCCCATATCCAAATCTATTTGCATGGGCATTTGTCCACAGTGTTTTATGCATGATCAACCACATCAAACAAGATTTCTTTGGTGGGATAATGGGTGACTAGATTTTTGAGATCTTGAATCCCCATTGTTTTCTATCCCATATCAGGTTCCATCTATTATTGAGTTTGCAATGTAATGGAGGATCTTGAGAGGGGAGAGAGGGAATAGGTAGCAGGTTTTTGGATTTCTAGGAGAAAGCCTTATAAGACATCGGGCCTTTGAGTTGGAGAAAAACAATCCTCTCATTAGGCCATAAAAGCATTATGTCTTTAATTAAAAACAAATCCATTGCAGACAGTCTGAATATTGTACATAGATCTCGATCTGATTTCCATCTGCCCTCCGTACTGCACCACAGGTGACCTCAGGTTCGTATCCCCTTTCTGTGTAGTTTGTACGCATGTTTAAATTGACCTGCTGCTGCAGGGATATTAGTCGCTACAATGGTGGAGAACCACACTCAATCCAGATGCAAAACATGTGCATGTTTTCTGGATATATTATGTAGCTGCAATTCCTCTTTACATATGTTCCATGCTTTCCACATTGCTTGGATTAGGGGGCTGCCCTGCGGTTTTATTTTGACCATGCTGAAGAAAAGATTGCAAGATAAAATCCCATTCAAGCCTATCAAAATAAACTCTTAGGTTACAATTGTAGAACTCATGCGCACTTGAAACACTTTTCAGATTGTCGATCAAGCATCATCATCATCAATTGCATTTGTCGATCAAGCATCATCATCATCATCATCAATTGCATGTGCCAATGCTGGGATCTCAAACATATGAAACACATGATAGCCAAAACTTCATTCGTAACACACATTGCTTGCCTTCACGCCCAAGCAGTGAGTGGAAGGAGTCATCTGAAGCAAAAGTAATGCTCATGTCCATGGTGTGGGTAATAGAACAATCATGTGGGTGTAATAGAAGGTTAGCTATGCTAACCTTCTCACTACCCACCTGCGCAGTGTGAAGGTTAAAACATGTGAAACTCAAGCTCGACCTGCCCAGAATGACAAAAACTACCACGAGATAATCGACAATTTATTAAAATCATATGCAACATTATCATTATTGCGCATATACCAATCAATGGCAGGTTTTCGGACCATTGCAGCACTAGGACATGGTAGCTCTGGGGAAAATGTTGTGATAGCCTGTACCTCATCAATGGCAGCCCTGATTGATTCTAGGGCAACAGCAAAGCGGGCTGTCTTGTGGAGCTCGTGCAAGACAAGATACCATGGTATTGGCAACCATGTCATTCTGCATGGATTCTCCATGGTGTAAGATGGTCCCTCTGAAGGCCGGCGGGCCTACTTCCTACTTCTCTCCATAGTTCTTCTCATGATATCTTCTTCACCACCATGGCCTTTTGCTCTGCTTCTGAACACAGCCCCTATGATCTTCTCACTCTGTTCTTTCTCTTGTATCAAGCTTACAAGCTCATATCCAAGCTCATTCCAGCATTGCGCCTAATACTGTGCTTCCAAATCCATGGCTAGTCTTGACTCTTCTTCTCTTTCCTTACGTATGGCCATTAAATTGCTCTAAGGCGGCGCAGATGCCTTGCCATAGTTGCAACAGAACCATATTAAAACTGATATATATTCCTGCAGACAATATCTACATGGCTGTCCTCGGATTGCACACGGCCATTTTTTCTTCACACACAGACACACAATGAGTACGGGTCTGCATGACTCATGGCAGCGAACAACAAGCATAAGCATGTGATGAAAGGCAGCGCCGACAGGCGGCGGCGCCATCAGCGCAGTGGTAAGAATTGTTGGCTCTTAAGCTAGAGGTACTGGATTCGATTCCTACGTCTGACACCGTCTGTGTGCTCTGCAGGTTTTAATAATTTTAACATATGCTATGTTACGCAGGCTTTACATTTTCATTCATTTGCAATTGTGGAGAGCGCGGAAATTATACACGTTTAGAACGCTACGCAGTTTTATATATTATTTATAAAGCTACGCATCTCACAATATGTCCGCATTATAATCTCCTCAACCCTAAACCCGTCACCTTGGGTGTTCAAGGATCATCACTATCAATCCAATCAGACTATGCAAGAAGAATACATCCATACTATGCAAGAAGAATACACATCTCAAGGGAAAAATATATATTCCAATAGACTACACATGCAAAACTAATTGGTATATTGATAGATTTAATGAAAGTCCAAAGATAATTATATTTTAAATAATGAAAAAGAGAAAGGATCCCAAATTAAAGAGACACTTACTTGATTAGAAGCATTTCTTCGAGTTAATAAGATGATAAGAGGATTGCCCATGATCAGGAAAACCTTAATTCCACATACTACGGAGCATGAGAGTTTTGATGCTATAGAGCTTGCATTCTTGTAAATAAAGGGCCTAGAAGACTTTTTCTTTATGATTTGAAAAGTAATTAAGGTATAAATTAAGATTTACATGCACATGGTTATGTGTCAATTTTAATTTGAGCTTGGACGCTTAGTGTTTGAGAGAAAATAAGAACAAAGGGTTGTATAGATTAAGTTTTACATGCACATAGTCATGAAACTTAACTTTGGCTTGGAGGTTAGATAGACATTAGTATTGCATTCAAACAATTATGTTCCGTATATATAAAGTAGATAGCTAGAGTAGAATGGGGTTAGAGATAAGATTAGATAGCTAGATTATAATGGGGTTAGATAGACATTACTATTGCATTAAAACAATTAAATGGCACATAAATTAGATAGCTAGATTAAAATGGGGATAGATAGAGGCCCATCATTTATACCTGAACAAATTTGTGACACTAGCATCGCTCTAACCATATATTGATTGGAGGTTAAGGAAAGAAAGGCACACATTTAGCTTTGAAACTAGAGTGAATCACGATACATAGGAAACTTCCTATAATGGAAGTTGGGACAAACAATGTGCGGGGTCCTACATTGAGTGAGATAGAGACACCATCAATAAGCCTCACTGATCTCAAATATGTGGTGACGAGCCTGACTACACGACGATGGAACAAGATTCAACTCTGCTGATATTATTCCTCAAGGTTACACACGAATCTAAGAATCTACTAGCACGAGCTTCACATTCCTAAACCCTAGAGAGGTATCCACTCAAGATGTTGTTAACACAATCCTAGAGTATTAGGTACTTCACATTTCATAAAGGCACCGCCTATTGACTCCCTATGACTAACCAAACAACATTGCTCGTTAGTTTTATGATGTTGGTCATAGCCATGGCAACCACGGTTGTAGTAGTCGTTTTTACAACAATGGCTCGAAGCTTAGTTAACATATCCATATCGTCTTCTAGGGCTACAAACATAGGAACCTTCACCCAAAATATGCGCCCTCTACTTTGCCATTGTAACCTAGAGCAACGGGGGCATCCTTACAAATGACTAGACCAGGGGTGCCCTTGGCTCATATGTCATTGTAGTACCTATGGGAATTTTTGTATGACCCCCTACCTACTAGACTCAATTCACTCCTCTAGGACTCATGCCATTATGCCCACAAGTATTGTCCTTTGTACCATATGCTACCCCTTATGTAGTACCAATGCTTCCAACAGCAAACAATCCTCCCAATTCCTCCAGTAGTCTTTGCACAAGCATTAGGGAGAGCAGTGAATGAAAGTACAAGGCTAGTCATGAGAGATAACAAAAGAAGTAGCTCTAGAAAGGCTACACAAATCATGAAGCTCACACATAAGTTTAATGGAGAGGGCGATCCTAAAAGACATCTGGAGATCTTTGATAAAGTTTGTGAGGCCTTAGGTTAGAGGGATGATCTTTTGCAAAGACCAATGCCTTTAGCCTTACATTAGATGGCAAGGCTGATGATTGGTATGGGACCCTCAGAGTTAATTTTTAGGTATTAGGGCTAATTTTGTGCTTTCTTAAGGAGACAAGGTCAATCAAAAGAGCTACTTGGAGCCTATAATTTGAGCTTTATAGCCCATCACTCCCCTAGAAAAATAGGGTCTAATGTTGTCATTCTCTCTCCTCTTCTCTTTCTAGCAAATGTGTAACTAAGGGGGGCCCAAAATGGATTTTTCTTCCCATTTAGCAAGTTTTATACTTTGAAACTAACCCCAGACCCATATATATGTAAAACATTCAATTTTAAACCTTGATTTCCCCCTAAAACCCACTCTGTCTCATCATTGAATGCCTCCACCTTTTTCTCCTTCATTTAATGCCACCACTTCCCCACCAAATCAGACATCTCTTGTCACTTTCCATATCATCAATCTCGCAATCTACTCTTAACTCTCCCTTTCTCTCTCTCTACTGTGAGCTAATGGCATGCAAACACACTCTCTTCTCTCTCTCTCTCTCTCTCTCTCTCTCTCTCTCTCTCTCTCTCTCTCCTATGACTGCATCCTCCCTCTCTCTAATATCCACTCCTTGTGGAAAGTTATGGCATGCACTCACTCCCAATAATCTCAACTCCTATTCCTCTCTCTCTCTCTCTCTCTCTCTCTCTCTCTCTCTCTCTCTCTCTACTGTGATCTTAGGGCCTCCCTCTTCTTTTCCACTATCAACTCCTTGTAAGCATGGCATTGCATGAAATCACTACATTGGATTGACGCAAGGTAGATTTCCATGTGCGGGTGTTGGAAGAGTATGCACATTTGGGCAAGGTTCATCTCACAGAACATGGGAGGAATGTACGTAGACAAGGGGGTCACACTTATGTGGATCTATGGGTGGTTGGGCATCTATACCCTCTCTACGATCAAGAAATGTGAAGCCTATAATAGTAGATTCTTAGAATCTCGTGTAACCTTGAGGATGTTAAAATACATGGATCTAGGGCGGCTCATAGCAAATGAGTATAGTCATGATTAATGTAACTAATAAGATGATTAAGAAAATACACAAATCCATCTTGGAACCTAATTGATTTGCATCTATTGCACATACAAATCATCATGTGTATAATTAGATACCATCCACCTTAGGTCATTTTAATCATGTGCAATTAGTAGGTGATTAGTATGAGATTAGCATCATTGCCATGGAGAGCTTGGGTCTTCCAAAATCTCAGCATGGTATCAGAGCCTCCCCATAGCTCTCCTACCTATCTTCCCTCTTCTCATTAGTCTTCCCACAGCTCAATTAGCACTAATCATATCACTAATCACATCTTATCCATTTCTCCCACTTGTGGCCCAAATTTGACATGCTCTATTCTCTCAATCCTTTGCACCATTGCCTAAACCATCTTAGCCACACATTTCTCAACCTATTGCTAACCTACACATCCAAGGGTTTGGCCAATTTATCCTGTACCTCCTGATTTTCGTGTTGCAAAAACCGACGGGCTGCTATCCACATTTTTTAATTCATTCTTTCTCTCTACTCACAATTGGGCTAATTCCTCTTAGGTTAAATTTAGCAATGTTGGAGCAAGCAAAAAAAACCAAATGCCAATAAGAAGGCAACAGTTGTTGCAAACTACTGAAAATTGGACTTTAGTAAAGTGCACCCCAGTAGCATCTGAGAGATGATTTTGGAAATCCCAACTGTGAAAGTGTGGATCCATGAGACCACATACATGCTTATGCGGAAGGGTCTTTGGGAGATCATTGACAGTGAAGAAGAATCAACCTCTACATCAACAAATCCTCAAAACAATCACAAGGCATTGGGTATAATCGCTCAAAATCTTGGTGATGAAGTGATTCATCACATTATAAGCATCCAAGAACCAAAGGCGGCATGGGAGGAGCTGAACAAGATCTTCGGCACCAAATCAAAGCACTCCAAAATCAACTTGCTCATGTAATTTTACAAAGCAAACAATAAAAGCATGGCCTCACACAAGCAAATTCAAGGCGGTAACACAACAACTCCATGCAATTTAGAAGAAAATTGATGAAGATGAAGCTATTGTTGTATTGGTTAATAGTGTGGATAAAGAGCCATATGACACCATTGTTTCAACACTTCAAAATGTGGATAAAACTCTATCATAAGTAGAGTCTTCTTTGTTAGAGTATGAAACAAAACACAAGCCACCCAGAGGAGAGACTGTACTCTTCACCACGAGGAAGATTCAAGAACAACAAAGCCACTACCTCAGGCACAAAGTTACCAAGGTGTTTTCATTGTGGAAAACTTGGTCATGTTATCAATGAGTGTCATAACAGGGACAAGCCTAAACTTGTATGTAATCATTGTGGTAAAATTGGCCACCTAGAAGAAAAGTGCTATGGGGAAAAGAATCCAGCCAACTTCACCGAAGCCATAGATGCTTCAGAAACACTCTTTTAAAGAAAAAGGAAAACATGTATGCTTCACCCCTTCTCTCTACAAAAAGTGCTTAACACTAGTTTGGTACCAAAAAAGGACACTTAAGTGTCCTTTTTCGGACGATGTAAATAAAATGCTACTTGCGCTAGGAAAGACATATTCAAAATCCCTCTTGAGGAGTTTGAATATGTAACCTAGTGTGTCTTTAAAAAATGTAACCTTGCAATTTGGATGCTGGCACGATAAGGAATTACACCCATAAATAGGACTTGCAACTTGCGCTAGGAAAACATATTCAAAATCCCTCTTGAGGAATTTGAATATGTAACCTAGTATGTCTTTAAAAAATGTAACCTTGCAATTTGGATGCTGGCACGATAAGGAATTACACCCATAAATAGGACTTGCATGAGACTGCAACTCAGGTTTGAGAAAACTGCCTTATAAGCTTAGAGAAAAAAATCACTAAGCCTTGTGAAAAATTCTAAGTAATTATTTCATATTTGTGTCAAAGATTTTGCCAAGTTTCACATGAAATAAAATTCAATTGAGAGTGTCTAAAATAGTAGGAAGTTGTGTGTGTTTGATACACCACTTTTTAGCATCCATTTGTATCCAAACCAATACATGGTTTTAATGCGTTTGCAAGTTTTTTAAGGTGATACAATGCTTACTCTATCCATTGAGATCTTAAAGTTATATGTAAAAGCCCCTTAGTAAGCTACAAATATTAATTGTTTCAAAATGTCAAAATTGCACACAACAAAAATTCTGGATTTAGATTCTTAAGTCATACGCATTACATTCCTTAGTAAACTTGCAATATTTTGTCTGTATAGAATAATTCTGCTAAGGTACATTGTACAAACATAATTTGGGCACCTAAAACCTTTGTTTCATGGTTGTTGAGAGAGAATTTAGAAATTTTGAAAAATGTAGCACGATTGAAAAACTAAGATAGCACTCAAGTAGCAAGATTTACTTGAGCTTGGGATCCCAAAAAATATGTATCAACTTGGTTTTGAACTATATAATCATTTCCGATTGCCAATTTGCACTAACATAACCCTAGTTTTATGGAAGTACCTTTGGAAGGCCAAATTTTTTCTCTTTTTCTGCATCTTGGTAATTATGAGATTTTTGTTATAGTTCAAGTAGCTTAGGAACTAGGACCTAAAGGAGATTGTGTTGTTTTGAAACCCCAAGTTCTACCAATTGACTTTTACAAACATGAAAAACATGATTTATTCAAGAAGTTATAGGCATTTTATGGGATTTTTTACAAAACAGCTTCAAATTTCAATGAAAATTACAAGTTACAGTTTTTTGTCAAATTTCTAATATAGCTTGTGTTTTGACATCATGAAAAATCCCCTTTATTTTTTGACTTTTAACCGACCTATGGTTGAAACAAGGTGTAGAAATGTTGTTTCTAGGTTCCCCAAAAAATTCCAAAGTTTTGGTGAGAAACAGGACACTAAAGTGTCCTCAGGACACTTTAGTGTCCAATTACAGAACTAGTGTTAAGCTTTTGTAAACTAGCCTCTGAGACCAATGATGTAATCATACTGAGAAATGGCCAAAGTATCCTGTCACCCCTCCCTGTGATTTGCCATGTCGGCATCAAGGGGGGTTAGTGCCAAAGTAGCACATTTGTATCTTGGGTCAAGGCAACCCTAGCACATAGAGGGAGTTAGGAAGAGTGAAAGCTTATTTGTATGACTCGCATCCAACCACCTTGAAGTAGCCCAAAGATTTGGCACCAAGGGGGGGTATTGAAAATTGTGGTGCCAAAGTGCACTAGACAAGAGGTATGGAGTGAGAAATTCGCTATGGCAAGTAGACATTTATCCCATATGCCAGGGAAGCCTATGAGATTTGTACCTCCACCCTATAAAAGGGGTCATTTTTCAAGCAATGAATCATCTAATGCATTTTGCACATCTCAAGTCTCTCTATGAGTCCAAGCTAATCTATCTTGGAACCTAATTGATTTGAGTCTATTGCACATACACATCATCATGTGTATAATTAGACACCATCCACCTCACATGTGTAATTAGTAGGTGATTAGTGTGGGATTATCATCATTGCCATGGAGACCTTGGGTCTCCCAAAATCCCAAAATTCATGTGTCCATTATAAATGCTCTCACTACATATGTGTAACCTTGTGCTTTCCATAAGTCACCTTTTGACCGTTGACTTCACCTTTTACAAGTGACCATACAAATTAACCTTTGACATTAGACCCTTTGTCTATTCCTTTTTTTAATGTAAAAATACTTCTATGTCACGCCACATTATGACTTCGGGGTTGTGTAATGGCACTAGCTCATGACGTGGGCGGGGTCGCAGCATGACACGATCCAAGAGGAGCGGGAGTGGGCTCACCACATAGCTCTTGGGGAGTGGGGTCATGGTGCTGCATGGCTTGGCAAGCGGATCACCACATGGCTTCTATTGGATGGCTGGAACTATGGTGACAGGGTGCTGTAATACCTGAATGGTGATGAAGAGCAAAGAGGGTTGCTATCCCGAGTGGTGCAGGCTCTCGTGAGACAAGGGTGCTGCAAAACATGAGGGGTGGAGGAGCAGAGAGGGATGCCATCTCGAGTTGTGTTTATGGTGGTGAAGATAATAAGAGAGGGATGCCCTTCTGATGTTCTGAGCAGAGAAGAGGGGTGCTATCCCAAGGTGAGCTAGTGGGGGCAGGGTTGCGGCATGGCATAGCACAGTCCGAGAGGTGGGTGGGCTCACCCCATAGCTCGTACGGAGTGGCGTCACCCTTGTACACAGCTTGTCGGGGGGTCAGCGTACCGCTCCTAGTGGGGCGAGGTCATGGCATGGCATGGCCTAGCAGGGGGACCTTACCTCACGGCGGCGAAGGCAGGGTCACGACACGACATGGCAAGGATCTAGGGTTGTGTGATAGCAAGGCCCAAGGGGGGTTTTTTGCAGGGGTCCTTCCCAAAAAAGGGTGCAACACAAGGACTTCCTAGGACATTATGGCTAGCTGTGGGAGACATCAAGGCATGTTTTCTTTGCATGTTTCTACACTTACACTCAGGGATGTGAGTGCCAGGTATGTAAATTGACCTTAAGTGTACGAGACTGTTTGCGGAGGTAGACATGATGCAAGTCCCAGTCATGGATTGGTTGGGTTTGTCTCACGAAGGGTCAACCTAAGATGGCATCATAAGCGGCATTATGAAAGTCCATGACCACAAATGCGAGGTGGAATGTTATGTGTCACAGACTTTGGTCATGCACTAGTAGGCCCATGGGTTTTGCAGAGTTCCTATCCGCAAGCTTGATCACCAATTTGGTGGAATAAAGGTATGATTGGCCCTAGTTTTCCCAGCATGTTTGTGTGAGGATGCTTACACCAACACCTCCATCCACGATGCCTTTGACCACATGTCTGTTATAGGAAATGGAAATGCTGCATTTGTGTCATCACTTGCAAATTATTGTCCCAATGCATTGACGTGAATTGTTGGTGCACCTTTGGGTTGTGGGTGGTGGTGATAGAGTAAGTCTGGATAATGGCGATCAGATTCATCTAAGGAATCTAAGGGAGATTTCTCATCCACATAAGCCAGTAGTTCATGTTCCATCCAATCCCGAAGGTCATTCCATAACTTTAGACTACCTTTTAACAAGGTTCCTATGCGTATGTGAATTTGGGAGGAAAGGAAGGCAGAGAGACTAGACAGGTCGTGTTGATGAGTAGGGGCTTCTTGAGGGGTGGGGCCTTAATCATAGGGTGGACCAACAATAAAATATGGAATTTCAATTTAGTCCTTATTTGACAGGCGTGTTGTTCGAGAGGTAGTTGCAATACGAGGATAAAATACCTCATCAAATTTGGTGTGCGGACCTCCTGGACTCTGTGTCATTGTTCGCTTAGAGTTGTTCAATGTGAATGTGGGATTTGGGCTTGGACATCGGTGGAACATGCATGGAGGATAAGGAGGCGCATGAGGGGAAAAATTGCCATTTGTCAACATCATTTTGCTGAACGGAATCTTCCTTGGCCTAGAGCAATTCACCGGGGACCTTGCGTGACCTGGTGTGGAAGTTCAGGTTCAATGGGGGATGGTACGCACTCAAGTACGAGGTCAAAGGCTACGAAAATGGTTAATGGTTCAAGTTGAGCCTCATAATTCTCTACCAGTGTTTGGGCCTACTCTGCAGACATTGCTTCTCAAAGGTGGCATTGGGATATTTGGCTAGCTATTTTTTCCGTTTGGTGAGTTTTTGCTAGGTTGCATGGAGGAGTGGTAGTTAGGCACGATCATCACTCTCAGAGGAGGAGTATGTGGTCTTTGTTGAGCCTGTGCGGATGCTGACCCAATCATCTTCATGGGCAACGTGCTTAGAGAGAGTTGTTTCTTTTGGGATGTGGCCTTCTTTAGCTTGGCCTGTAACCGTGTGACGACATTCAATGGGATAGTAGATATCTTCCCATATCGAACACTCAACACGTTGAGGGATGGTACGCCTTCGATTGTCGAATGAGAAACTGATTGCAAAGGGCAATCCTTATAATAATGGTCAATTTCATAGTTATGACATTGTGGTTGCATTAGCATCCATTTCTTTTGAGGGCATTCTGCCACTATATGGGGTTCATGGCGGAGGAAACACATAAGAGATGGTTTCCTTCAAGGGCACCTATAGTGTGCACAAGTGGACCTGGTTCGAATCTTTCCATAAGAAATAGGGTGTGCCTAGAGAGACAACCGTTGGGATGGAAAGATTGGTAGTGGAGAGGGTCGTGGTGGCGCTTTATGTGAGTAGTTTGTTTGGGGTGTGCCACAAGTAAGGTTTGGGGTCCGGGAGGAGAGGAAGGTAATGTTGCATATGAGCTGTGGGTTGTTATTGGCACGGTGGCCAATTGTGTGGAATAGCTTTCTCACATGTTGTCATCATCAAGAAAGATTACCCATTTGCAGGCCTGATCAAAGGTGGAGGGGTCCTTGACCAACAAGTGGTCCGTCAAGTCTTGGATTGTGCAAGCCCAAGAGGAAATGGTCCATTAATTTCTTATCTCTCAATTTTTCCCTCTCTTTGCAATGTGAATCAAAGTACTTGATGTAAGCGATGTAGTCAGGTATTGTTTCCTTGGGTTTTTGTTCCAATTAGAACATTTGGATGGCGGGGCTCCATTTGGGCCATACGGTGTAAATCGAAGAGTGAAGGACTCCCTCACTACGTTGAAAGCAATTTTGCCGAGGGTCCAAGGATTGGAACCATTGCATAGCCTTGCCTTCAAGGGTGAGTCCAAGGAGATGGACTTTGGTTGCATCGTCGAATATTTCAAATGCTTGATAGATTTGGATAAAGACCTCGATATGGAATGTGGGGTCTCCAACTCGATATGGAATGTGGGGTCTACAACTCTTTGGAATTTTGGCAGAAGCTCAAATTTTTTTTCCCACATAGGTTTTGTATGTGATGCTTATGGGTACAAGTGTTGTGACACTCCCCTTCCTAGAGCTTGTGCTGCTAAGGTTGTAATGTTAAGTTGTGGCGTAAGGGGAGGTTGTGCAAGGGTGGGGGGTGGGAATAGATTCGTGGTGGTGAATAGAGAAGAAGGTACATGAGTGTTCTTGAGGCATCTATCCTGGCCAAGGTGCATGTATGGAGGGGGCCTACTAGATGAGGACTCTTCAAAAATCGTTTCGCCCTCACGGCTAAACATGTGTGGTGTTGCAACCACATGTGAATGTACAATGGGGACCGGGGTGCCGATGAATGGAATGGGGGCATTGGGGGCATGCAACCATGACCTAAAGGTGTCCACAGTGTGCGGGAGAAGCTTAGAAAAGCTTCAATGATGCGTGCGCGAGCCCAAAATAGGAGTTTTAGCTTACTTTTGCCTTTGGTGTGAATGCACCCTTAAGGTAAAAATGGTTTTTTGAGGTGTTTCATGCATGTAAAAATGACCCTAGTTAGTTCGGGAGATAGACCAAAAGCATCTCTAAACTTTTAGAAAATTTTGATTTTTAAAAAAAAAGTTTTTTTTGGTACGGTCATACGCTTATAAGTGAACAGCCATGGCTTTAGTGTGGAACGGCTGTTTGAGTTTTATTTTTTTTTGGGTACGTCCATATGCTCACAAGCGAATACCCATGGATTTAGTGTGGAATGGTTGTTTGATTTTTTTTATTTTTTATTTTGGTATATAGCCGTATGCTCACAAGCAAACACCAATGGCTTTAATTTGGAACGGTTGCGGGCGGCAAGTGTGAAACAACCATTCGAATCTTTTTATTAAAAGTTTTTTTTTTGGTAGGTCATACACTCACAAGCAAACGCCCATGGCTTTAGTGTGGAACGGTTGGTAAGTGTGGAACGGTTCTTTGAATTTTGAAAAAAAGAAATTTTAAAAAACAGTTTTTTTTGGGTACGACCGTATGCTCACAGCAACCCCCCCTAGATTTAGTGTGGAATGACCATTCAATTTTTTTTCTATTTTTTTTTAAAGTTATTTTTTGAGTATGGCCATGTGCTTACAAGTGGACGCCTGTGGCTTTAGGATGGAACAACCATGGCAAATGTGAAAGAGCGGTGGCAAGTTGGAATTTGAATTTGAATTTCAAATTGGAGGGAAGTGAGTGGGAGACAACTAAGACCCTCTCATTAATGCTAGGTAGGTGGGAAAGGGCTAAAGTTAGAGACTACCTCTAAATTAGTGGATTTCAACTAATTTAGAGGTACTTTAGCTTACCGAAAGATTAGTTTTCTTAATCCAAATGTTAATCACTTCTTAACCCTCTTCTTTGCCCTCAAATTAGTTTAAGCATGGAGATTTGATAGGTGGATTAGAAAAATTTATGCTAATCCAAAGATGTGATTATCTTTAAAAAAAATAACTAATTAGGTCACTAATTAATCCACTCAAAAGAGAAAAAAAACTTGACAAAAGAGACCAAATTAGTACCAATTCTTACTAATTAGGGCATAATTGGACTGAACAAAGCATAGACTTGAGTCAAGGCAAGTGTTTAGAACACTAATGCCACTCCAATTAGTCTAATTGCAAGCAATTAGGCTCACTTTTTTAGTTTTTTGCTCTCTTTAAGTTCACTTATCATACTAACCAATACGTTAGTGACAATTAGTGAAAATTAAGAGATAGTTTATGGTTTTTTTTTGTTTTTTTTTTATTAGTGTTCTATCTATAGTAATGCTAGCCTACCTATGCAAAGGAATTAAGCAAAAAAAAGAGCTAAAAATTAACAAAAAGAGTCCAGGTTTAAACAAAACTCCTCTTGATTAGGCTCTTTAATCACCCAAATCACAAGTTTATTTACTCAAACAAGTGATAATCCTACTTTAAACACAAAGCTATACATGAATCTTAACCAAAACATTAAAATAACCAAACAAAACATCAAAATACCAAAAAAAACTATATTCGAAAGAGCCTACCTGGCATCGGGCTATGGGGGCTCCGTTGGATTCGAATCAAAGATGGCGTACACAAGTAGCGGATGACACTTCCCAGAGGAAGTGCCAAAAATGTTAAGGAAACCCTACACTAACTGTGTCATGGAAAGTTGCCTATTCGCCGCGCTTGAGCATGGCTCACGAGCTCCATCGTAGCCGCTTGTCACCGCCATTCTCCCATACTCGTTGTCACACCAAGGTGGTTACTCTACTCTAACGGGTGATGCAAGATTTCTCACAAAGATCACGTGGGATCTCCGTAGAAGTGGATTGCGTTGGTCACCCTAATCACTCAAGAGAGAGACAGAGAGATATGAAGCAAGAGGGAACAAGTGATTAGCACTAATCACTTCCAAACCCTAACCGTGCACACCACACATGTTAGATTAGAGTTGCAAGAGAGAGGGAGAGAGAGAACGCTCCACTTCTATTGCACAAATGGGAGAATGAGTTACAAACAAGAGAAATCGACTTTTATAGTTCCAAGCCTTTTCCCACTAGGCTGCCTGGGAGTAAGTGACCCAAGGCACCCAAAACATAGTTATAAGGCTTTTCTCTATGATTTAGTCAACTTACCAAGATCCTCTTGTCTACTCTTTGACGCTCAATACTTGGGAGCATTCTTAGGGTGTTTCCCTCATCAAATGATGGGATTTACAATATAGCACAGGCGTCCATTACATAAGTGTGCGGACATAGCTGTCATAGAAATATGTTAACCAATATGTGGTTAAGAGAGGTGTTTTAGGAGAGAGTCTCAATTTCTAGATCGCTAGTCACAGCAGTGCTGCTAATTTTGCTAATGGGTAGCAGACTTTTTCTACTCCCGTCATGTCGTTGTGTGGCAGTGAAGTCGGGTAATTTTTTGTCAACAGTTCTAAATGGTGTTGTGTGTTTTGTATGAACCCTAAATTAGTTTTGGCTAGGTTGAAGATCTCTGACAGTGATCATCAAGGGGTTAAAGTTGGTTCCAAGACATGGTTGAGAAAAAAACTTTATTGTGTGTGTGATCGATGTAGTCACGTATTGTTTCCTTGGGTTTTTGTTCCAATTAGAACATTTGGATGACGGGGCTCCATTTGGGCCCATAGGGTGCAAATCCGAGAATGAAGGACTCCCTTACTACGTTGAAAGCAATTTTGTGCCGAGGGTCCAAGGATTGGAACCATTGCATAGCCTTGCCTTCAAGGCTGAGTACAAGGAGATGGACTTTTGTTGCATCGTCATATATTTCAAATGCTTGACAAATTTGGTTTAAGACCTCGATATGGAATTTTGGTAGAAGTTGAAAATTTTCACCCACATAGGTTTTGTATATGACGTTTATGGATGCAAGTGTTGTCACACTCCCCTTCCTAGAGCTTGTGCTAAGGTTGGAATGTCAAGTTGTGGCATAAGGGGAGGTTGTGCAAGGGTGGGGGGTGGGAATAGATTCGTGTGGTAGATAGAGAAGAAGGTACATGAGTGTGCTGGAGGCATCGTCCTTATAAGGGTGCATGTATGGAGGGGGGCCACTAGACGAGGGCTCTTCAAAAATCGTTTTGCCCTCATGGCCAAACGTGTGTGTGGCATTGCAACTACATGTGAATGTGCAATGGGGACCGAGGTGCCTATGATCTCTTGGTGCTCTTGAGTCCATGGAAAATCCGGGCCTTCCCCATACCATCGTACCCAAACATGCTCCGATGGGGACCAAACTTTGCAAGGATGTGGGAGTGGGCCCCTCCCACATGCTTGCAAAGTTTGGTCATGATCGGGTGGTCGGGTTAGTAATTTGCCCCCACCAGTGCGGATTTTTCAAGTCTCTTGGTGCTTACGAGGCCATGTAAAATCGTGGCCTTCACCATACCATCGTACCGAAACATGGTCCGATTCTTGCAAAGTTTGGTCACAATCGGAGCATGTTTGGATTGAAAATTAGTGCCCAATGCGGATTTTTCAAGTTTCTTGGTGCTTAAGCAGCCATGGAAAGTCCTGGCCTTCCCCATACGATCGTACCCAAACATGCTCCGATGGGGACCAAACTTTGCAAGCATGTGGGAGTGGGCCCTTCCCACATGCTTGCAAAGTTTGGTCACAACCGGAGCAAGTTTGAATTGGTAATTAGCGCCCAGTGTGGATTTTTTGAGTCTCTTGGTGCTCTTGAGGCCATGGAAAATCCGGGCCTTCCCCATACCATCGTACCCAAACATGCTTTGATGGGAAGCAAACTTTGCAAGAATTTGAGAGGGGCCCACCCCAAACTTTGCAAGAATTTTGGAGGGGCCCACCCCAAACTTTGCAAGCATGTGGGAGAGGCCCGCCCCCACAAGCTTGTAAAGTTTGGTCACAATCGGAGCATGTTTCGATTTGTAATGAGTGCCCAATGTGGATTTTTCAAGTCTCTTGGTGCTTAAGAGGCCATGGAAAATCCGGGCCTTCCCCATACCATCGTACCCAAATATGCTCCGATGGGTGGGACCAAACTTTCCAAACATGTGGATGTGGGCCCCTCCCACATGCTTGCAAAAATTGGTAATGATTGGAACATGTTCGGGTTAGTAATTAGCACCCAGTGCAGAGTTTTCAAGCCTCTTGGTGCTTAAGAGTTGGTGCTTAAGAGGCCATGGAAAATCCGGGCCTTCCCCATATCATCGTACCCAAACATGCTCCAATGGGAACCAAACTTTGCAAGCATGTGGAAGGGGCCCACCCTCACATGCTTGCAAAGTTTGGTCAGAATCGGAGCATGTTTGGATTGGTAATTAGCCCCTAGTGTGGATTTCTCAAGTCTCTTGGTGCTTAGGAGGCCATGGAAAATCCGGGCCTTCCCCATACCATCATACCCAAACATGCTTCGATGGAAACCAAACTTTGCAAGCATGTGGGGGTGGGCCCCTCCCACATGCTTGCAAAGTTTGGTCATGATCGGAGTGTGGTCGGGTTACTTATTCGCGCCCAGTGCGGATTTTTCAAGTCTCTTGGTGCTTACAAGGCCATGGAAAATCGGGGCCTTCCCCATACCATCGTACCCAAACATGCTTCGATGGGAACCAAACTTTGAAAGCATGTGGAAGGGGACCACCCCCACATGCTTGCAAAGTGTGGTCAGAATCGGAGCATCTTTGGATTTAAAATTAGTGCTCAATGCAGATTTTTCAAGTCTCTTGGTGCTTAAGAGGCCATGGAAAATCCGGGCCTTCCCCATACCATTGTACCCAAACATGCTCCGATGGGGACCAAACTTTGCAAGCATGTGGGAGTGGGCCCCTCCCACATGCTTGCAAATTTTGGTCATAATCGGAGCGTGGTCGAGTTAGTTATTCGCGCCCAGTGCGGATTTTTCAAGTCTCTCGGTGCTTACGAGGTCATGGAAAATCGGGGCCTTCCCCATACCATCGTACCCAAACATGCTTCGATGGAAACCAAACTTTGCAAGCATGTGGGAGGGGCCCACCCCCACATTCTTGCAAAGTGTGGTCACAATCGGAGCATGTTTGGATTCAAAATTAGTGCTCAATGCAGATTTTTCAAGTCTCTTGGTGCTTAAGAGGCCATGGAAAATCGAGGCCTTCCCCATACCATTGTACCCAAACATGCTCCGATTGCGACCAAACTTTGCAAGCATGTGGGAGTGGGCCCCTCCCACATGCTTGTAAAGTTTGGTCACAATGAGAGCATGTTTGAATTGGTAATTATCGCCCCACCAGTGTGGATTTTTCAAGTCTTTTGATGCTCTTGAGGCCATGGAAAATCTAGGTCTTCCCCATACCATCGTACCCAAACATGGTCCGATGGAAACCAAACTTTGCAAGCACATGGGAGGGGCCCACCGCCACATTCTTGCAAAGTTTTATCACAATCGGAGTGTGTTTGGATTTGTAATTAGTGCCCAACGTGGATTTTTCAAGTCTCTTGGGTGCTTAAGAGGCCATGGAAAATCCGGGCCTTCCCCATACCATCGTACCCAAATATGCTCTGATGGGTGGGACCAAACTTTCCAAGCTTGTGGATGTGGGCCCCTCCCACATGCTTGCAAAAATTGGTCATGATCGGAGCATGTTCGGCTTAGTAATTAGCGCCTAGTGCAGAGTTTTCAGGTCTCTTGGTGCTTAAGAGGCCATGGAAAATCCGGGCCTTCCCCATATCATCGTACCCAACCATGCTCCAATAGGAACCAAACTTTGCAAGTATGTGGAAGGGGCCCACCCCCACATGCTTGCAAAGTTTGGTCAGAATCGGAGCATGTTTGGATTGCTAATTAGCCCCCACCAGTGTGGATTTCTCAAGTCTCTTGGTGCTTACAAGGCCATGAAAAATCGGGGCCTTCCCTATACCATCGTACCCAAACATGCTTCGATGGGAACCAAACTTTGAAAGCATGTGGGAGGGGCCCACCCCCACATGCTTGCAAAGTGTGGTCACAATCGGAGCATGTTTGGATTGAAAATTAGTGCTCAATGTAGATTTTTCAAGTCTCTTGGTGCTAAAGAGGCCATGGAAAATCCGGGCCTTCCCCATACCATTGTACCCAAACATGCTCCGATTGGGACCAAACTTTGCAAGCATGTGGGAGTGGGCCCCTCGCACATGCTTGCAAAGTTTGGTCACAACTCGAGTATGTTTGAATTGGTAATTACCGCCCACGAGTGTGGATTTTTCAAGTCTCTTGGTGCTCTTGAGTCCATGGAAAATCCGGGCCTTCCTCATACCATCGTACCCAAACATGCTCTGATGGGGACCAAACTTTGCAAGCATGTGGGAGTGGGCCCCTCCCACATGCTTGCAAAGTTTGGTCATGATCGGGTGGTCGGGTTAGTAATTTGCCCCCACCAGTGCGGATTTTTCAAGTCTCTTGGTGCTTACGAGGCCATGGAAAATCGGGGCCTTCACCATACCATCGTACCGAAACATGGTCCGATTCTTGCAAAGTTTGGTCACAATCGGAGCATGTTTGGATTGAAAATTAGTGCCCAATGCGGATTTTTCAAGTCTCTTGATGCTTAAGCGGCCATGGAAAGTCCTGGCCTTCCCCATACGATCGTACCCAAACATGCTCTGATGGGGACCAAACTTTGCAAGCATGTGGGAGTGGGCCCTTCCCACATGCTTGCAAAGTTTGGTCATAACCGGAGCAAGTTTGAATTGGTAATTAGAGCCCAGTGTGGATTTTTCGAGTCTCTTGGTGCTCTTGAGGCCATGGAAAATCCGGGCCTTCCCCATACCATCGTACCCAAACATGCTTCGATGGTGGGAAGCAAACTTTGCAAGAATTTGAGAGGGGCCCACCCCAAACTTTGCAAGAATTTGGGAGGGGCCCACCCCAAACTTTGCAAGCATGTGGGAGAGGCCCGCCCCCACAAGCTTGTAAAGTTTGGTCACAATTGGAGCATGTTTCGATTTGTAATGAGTGCCCAATGTGGATTTTTCAAGTCTCTTGGTGCTTAAGAGGCCATGGAAAATCCGGGCCTTCCCCACACCATCGTACCCAAATATGCTCCGATGGGTGGGACCAAACTTTCCAAACATGTGGATGTGGGCCCCTCCCACATGCTTGCAAAAATTGGTAATGATTGGAACATGTTCGGGTTAGTAATTAGCGCCCAGTGCAGAGTTTTCAAGCCTCTTGGTGCTTAAGAGTTGGTGCTTAAGAGGCCATGGAAAATCCGGGCCTTCCCCATATCATCGTACCCAAACATGCTCCAATGGGAACCAAGCTTTGCAAGCATGTGGAAGGGTCCCACCCTCACATGCTTGCAAAGTTTGGTCAGAATCGGAGCATGTTTGGATTGGTAATTAGCCCCTAGTGTGGATTTCTCAAGTCTCTTGGTGCTTAGGAGGCCATGGAAAATCCGGGCCTTCCCCATACCATCATACCCAAACATGCTTCGATGGGAACCAAACTTTGCAAGCATGTGGTGGTGGGCCCCTCCCACATGCTTGCAAAGTTTGGTCATGATCAGAGCGTGGTCGGGTTACTTATTCGCGCCCAGTGCGGATTTTTCAAGTCTCTTGGTGCTTACAAGGCCATGGAAAATCGGGGCCTTCCCCATACCATCGTACCCAAACATGCTTCGATGGGAACCAAACTTTGAAAGCATGTGGAAGGGGACCACCCCCACATGCTTGCAAAGTGTGGTCAGAATCGGAGCATCTTTGGATTGAAAATTAGTGCTCAATGCAGATTTTTCAAGTCTCTTGGTGCTTAAGAGGCCATGGAAAATCCGGGCCTTCCCCATACCATTGTACCCAAACATGCTCCGCTGGGGACCAAACTTTGCAAGCATGTGGGAGTGGGCCCCTCCCACATGCTTGCAAAGTTTGGTCATGATCGGAGCGTGGTCGAGTTAGTTATTCGCGCCCAGTGCGGTTTTTTCAAGTCTCTTGGTGCTTACGAGGTCATGGAAAATCGGGGCCTTCCCCATACCATCGTACCCAAACATGCTTCGATGGAAACCAAACTTTGCAAGCATGTGGGAGGGGCCCACCCCCATATTCTTGCAAAGTGTGGTCACAATCGGAGCATGTTTGGATTCAAAATTAGTGCTCAATGCAGATTTTTCAAGTTTTGGTGCCTAAGAGGCCATGGAAAATCGAGGCCTTCCCCATACCATTGTACCCAAACATGCTCAGATGGGGACCAAACTTTGCAAGCATGTGGGAGTGGGCCCCTCCCACATGCTTGTAAAGTTTGGTCACAACGAGAGCACGTTTGAATTGGTAATTATCGCCCCACAAGTGTGGATTTTTCAAGTCTTTTGATGCTCTTGAGGCCATGGAAAATCTGGGTCTTCCCCATACCATCGTACCCAAACATGGTCTGATGGAAACCAAACTTTGCAAGCACATGGGAGGGGCCCACCGCCACATTCTTGCAAAGTTTGATCACAATCGGAGTGTGTTTGGATTCGTAATTAGTGCCCAACGTGGATTTTTCAAGTCTCTTGGTGCTTAAGAGGCCATGGAAAATCCGGGCCTTCCCCATACCATCGTACCCAAACATGCTCTGATGGGTGGGACCAAACTTTCCAAGCTTGTGGATGTGGGCCCCTCCCACATGCTTGCAAAAATTGGTCATGATCAGAGCATGTTCGGGTTAGTAATTAGCGCCCAGTGCAGAGTTTTCAAGTCTCTTGGTGCTTAAGAGGCCATGGAAAATCCGGGCCTTCCCCATATCATCGTACCCAACCATGCTCCAATGGGAACCAAACTTTGCAAGTATGTGGAAGGGGTCCACCCCCACATGCTTGCAAAGTTTGGTCAGAATCGGAGCATGTTTGGATTGCTAAGTGTGGATTTCTCAAGTCTCTTGGTGCTTACAAGGCCATGAAAAATCGGGGCCTTCCCTATACCATCGTACCCAAACATGCTTCGATGGGAACCAAACTTTGAAAGCATGTGGGAGGGGCCCACCCCCACATGCTTGCAAAGTGTGGTCACAATCGGAGCATGTTTGGATTGAAAATTAGTGCTCAATGTGGATTTTTCAAGTCTCTTGGTGCTTAAGAGGCCATGGAAAATCCGGGCCTTCCCCATACCATTGTACCCAAACATGCTCCGATGGGGACCAAACTTTGCAAGCATGTGGGAGTGGGCCCCTCGCACATGCTTGCAAAGTTTGCTCACAACTCGAGCATGTTTGAATTGGTAATTACCGCCCAAATCCACGAGTGTGGATTTTTCAAGTCTCTTGGTGCTCTTGAGTCCATGGAAAATCCGGGCCTTCCCCATACCATCGTACCCAAACATGCTCTGATGGGGACCAAACTTTGCAAGCATGTGGGAGTGGGCCCCTCCCACATGCTTGCAAAGTTTGGTCATGATCGGGTGGTCGGGTTAGTAATTTGCCCCCAGTGCGGATTTTTCAAGTCTCTTGGTGCTTACGAGGCCATGGAAAATCGGGGCCTTCACCATACCATCGTACCGAAACATGGTCCGATTCTTGCAAAGTTTGGTCACAATCGGAGCATGTTTGAATTGAAAATTAGTGCCCAATGCGGATTTTTCAAGTCTCTTGGTGCTTAAGCGGCCATGGAAAGTCCTGGCCTTCCCCATACGATCGTACCCAAACATGCTCCGATGGGGACCAAACTTTGCAAGCATGTGGCAGTGGGCCCTTCCCACATGCTTGCAAAGTTTGGTCACAACCGAAGCAAGTTTGAATTGGTAATTAGCGCCCAGTGTGGATTTTTCTAGTCTCTTGGTGCTCTTGAGGCCATGGAAAATCCGGGCCTTCCCCATACCATCGTACCCAAACATGCTTCGATAGGAAGCAAACTTTGCAAGAATTTGAGAGGGGCCCACCCCAAACTTTGCAAGAATTTGGGAGGGGCCCACCCCAAACTTTGCAAGCATGTGGGAGAGGCCCGCCCCCACAAGCTTGTAAAGTTTGGTCACAATCGGAGCATGTTTCGATTTGTAATGAGTGCCCAATGTGGATTTTTCAAGTCTCTTGGTGCTTAAGAGGCCATGGAAAATCCGGGCCTTCCCCATACAATCGTACCCAAATATGCTCCGATGGGTGGGACCAAACTTTCCAAACATGTGGATGTGGGTCCCTCCCACATGCTTGCAAAAATTGGTAATGATTGGAGCATGTTCGGGTTCATGGAAAATCCAGGCCTTCTCCATACCATCGCACCCAAACATGCTTCGATGGGAAGCAAACTTTGCAAGCATTTGGGAGGGGCCCACCCCGAACTTTGGAAGCATGTGGAAGGGGCCCACCCCCACATGCTTGTAAAGTTTGGTCACAATCGGAGCATGCTTTGATTTGTAATAATGAGTGCCCAATGTGGATTTTTCAAGTCTCTTGGTGCTTAAGAGGCCATGGAAAATCCGGGCCTTCCCCATACCATCGTACCCAAACATGCTCTGATGGGTGAGACCAAACTTTCCAAGCATGTGGATGTGGGCCCCTCCCACATAATTGTAAAAATTGGTCATGATCGAAACATGTTCGGGTTAGTAATTAGCGCCCAGTGTGCAGAGTTTTCAAGTCTCTTGGTGCTTAAGAGGCCATGGAAAATCCGGGCCTTCCCCATATCATCGTACCCAAACATGCTCCAATGGGAACCAAACTTTGCAAGCATGTGGAAGGGACCCACCCTCACATGCTTGCAAAGTTTGGTTAGAATCGGAGCATGTTTGGATTGGTAATTAGCCCCCAGTGTGGATTTGTCAAGTCTCTTGGTGCTTAGGAGGCCATGGAAAATCCGGGCCTTCCCCATACCATCATACCCAAACATGCTCCGATGGGAACCAAACTTTGCAAGCATGTGGGGGTGGGCTCCTCCCACATGCTTGCAAAGTTTGGTCATGATCGGAGCGTGGTCAAGTTAGTTATTCGCGCCCAGTGCGGATTTTTCAAGTCTCTTGGTGCTTACGAGGCCATGGAAAATCGGGGCCTTCCCCATACCATCGTACCCAAACATGCTTCGATGGAAACCAAACTTTGCAAGCATGTGGGAGGGGCCCACCCCCACATTCTTGCAAAGTGTGGTCACAATCGGAGCATGTTTGGATTCAAAATTAGTGCTCAATGCAGATTTTTCAAGTCTCTTGGTGCTTAAGAGGCCATGGAAAATCGAGGCCTTCCCCATACCATTGTACCCAAACATGCTCCGATGGGGACCAAACTTTGCAAGCATGTGGGAGTGGGCCCCTCCCACATGCTTGTAAAGTTTGGTCACAACCAGAGCATGTTTGAATTGGTAATTATCGCCCCACCAGTGTGGATTTTTCAAGTCTTTTGGTGCTCTTGAGGCCATGGAAAATCCGGGTCTTCCCCATACCATCGTACCCAAACATGGTCCGATGGAAACCAAACTTTGCAAGCACATGGGAGGGGCCCACCGCCACATTCTTGCAAAGTTTGATCACAATCGGAGTATGTTTGGATTTGTAGTTAGTGCCCAACTTGGATTTTTCAAGTCTCTTGGTGCTTAAGAGGCCATGGAAAATCTGGGCCTTCCCCATACCATCGTACCCAAACATGCTCTGATGGGTGGGACCAAACTTTCCAAGCTTATGGATGTGGGCCCCTCCCACATGCTTGTAAAAAATGGTCATCATCAGAGCATGTTCGGGTTAGTAATTAGCGCCCAGTGCAGAGTTTTCAAGTCTCTTGGTGCTTAAGAGGCCATGGAAAATCCGGGCCTTCCCCATATCATCGTACCCAACCATGCTCCAATGGGAACCAAGCTTTGCAAGTATGTGGAAGGGACCCACCCCCACATGCTTGGAATGTTTGGTCAGAATCGGAGCATGTTTGCTAATTAGCCCCCAGTGTGGATTTCTCAAGTCTCTTGGTGCTTACAAGGCCATGAAAATCGGGGCCTTCCCCATACCATCATACCCAAACATGCTTTGATGGGAACCAAACTTTGAAATCATGTGGGAGGGGCCCATCGCCACATGTTTGCAAAGTGTGGTCACAATCGGAGCATGTTTGGATTGAAAATTAGTGCTCAATGCAGATTTTTCAAGTCTCTTGGTGCTTAAGAGGCCATGGAAGATCCGGGCCTTCCCCATACCATTGTACCCAAACATGCTCCGATGGGGACCAAACTTTGCAAGCATGTGGGAGTGGGCCCCTCGCACATGCTTGCAAAGTTTGGTCATAACTGGAGCATGTTTGAATTGGTAATTACGGCCCACGAGTTTGGATTTTTCAAGTCTCTTGGTGCTCTTGAGGCCGTGGAAAATCCGGGCCTTCCCCATACCATCGTACCCAAACATGCTCCGATGGAGACCAAACTTTGCAAGGATGTGGGGGTGGGCCCCTCCCACATGCTTGCAAAGTTTGGTCATGATCGGGTGGTCAAGTTAGTAATTTGCCCCCAGTGCGGATTTTTCAAGTCTCTTGGTGCTTACGAGGCCATGAAAAATCGGAGCCTTCACCATACCATCGTACCGAAACATGGTCCGATGCTTGCAAAGTTTGGTCACAATCGGAGCATGTTTGGATTGAAAATTAGTGCCCAATGCTTTAGCGGCCATGGAAAGTCCTGGCCTTCCCCATACAATCGTACCCAAACATGCTCCGATGGGGACCAAACTTTGCAAGCATGTGGGAGTGGGCCCTTCCCACATGCTTGCAAAGTTTGGTCACAACCGGAGCAAGTTTGAATTGGTAATTAGCGCCCAGTGTGGATTTTTCGAGTCTCTTGGTGCTCTTGAGGCCATGGAAAATCCGGGCCTTCCCCATACCATCGTACCCAAACATGCTTCGATGGGAAGCAAACTTTGCAAGCATTTGGGAGGGGCCCACCCCAAACTTTGCAAGCATGTGGGAGGGGCCCGCCCCCACATGCTTGTAAAGTTTAATCACAATTGGAGCATGTTTCGATTTGTAATAAATGCCCAATGTGGATTTTTCAAGTGTCTTGGTGCTTAAGAGGCCATGGAAAATCCGGGCCTTCCCCATACCATCGTACCCAAACATGCTCCGATGGGTGTGGATGTGGGCCCCTCCCACATGCTTGCAAAAATTGGAAATAATCGGAGCATGTTCAGGTTAGTAATTAGCGCCCAGTGCAGAGTTTTCAAGTCTCTTGGTGCTTAAGAGGCCATGTAAAATCCGGGCCTTCCCCATATCATCGTACCCAAACATGCTCCAATAGGAACCAAACCTTGCAAGCATGTGGAAAGGGCCCATTCCCACATGCTTGCAAAGTTTGGTCAGAATCGGAGCATGTTTGGATTGGTAATTAGCCCCTAGTGTGGATTTCTCAAGTCTCTTGGTGCTTAGGAGGCCATGGAAAATCCGGGCCTTCCCCATACCATCATACCCAAACATGCTTCGATGGGAACCAAACTTCGCAAGCATGTGGGGGTGGGCCCCTCCCACATGCTTGCAAAGTTTGGTCATGATCGGAGCGTGGTCGGGTTACTTATTCGCACCCAGTGCGGATTTTTCAAGTCTCTTGGTGCTTACAAGGCCATGGAAAATCGGGGCCTTCCCCATACCATCATACCCAAACATGCTTCCATGGAAACAAAACTTTGAAAGCATGTGGGAGGGGACCACCCCCACATGCTTGAAAAGTGTGGTCAGAATCGGAGCATCTTTGGATTGAAAATTAGTGCTCAATGCAGTTTTTTCAAGTCTCTTGGTGCTTAAGAGGCCATGGAAAATCCGGGCCTTCCCCATACCATTGTACCCAAACATGCTCCGATGGGGACCAAACTTTGCAAGCATGTGGGAGTGGGCCCCTCCCACATGCTTACAAAGTTTGGTCACAACCGAAGCATGTTTGAATCGGTAATTACCGCCCACGCGTGTGGATTTTTCAAGTCTCTTGGTGCTCTTGAGACCATGGAAAATCCGGGCCTTCCCCATACCATCGTACCCAAACATGGTCTGATGCTTGCAAAGTTTGGTCACAATCGGAGCATGTTTGGATTGAAAATTAGTGCCCAAGGTGGATTTTGCAAGTCTCTTGGTGCTTAAGCGGCCATGGAAAGTCCTGGCCTTCCCCATACCATCGTACCCAAACATGCTCCGATGCGGACCAAACTTTGCAAGCATGTGGGAGTGGGCCCCTCCCACATGCTTGCAAAGTTTGGTCACAACCGGAGCAAGTTTGAATTGGTAATTATCGCCCCACCACCAGTGTGGATTTTTCAAGTCTCTTGGTGCTCTTGAGGCCATGGAAAATCCGGGTCTTCCCCATACCATGGTACCCAAACATGGTCCGATGGAAACCAAACTTTGCAAGCACATGGGAGGGGCCCACCGCCACATTCTTGCAAAGTTTGATCACAATCGGAGTATGTTTGGATTTGTAATTACTGCCCAACGTGGATTTTTCAAGTCTCTTGGTGCTTAAGAGGCCATGGAAAATCCGGGCCTTCCCTATACCATCGTACCCAAACATGCTCTGATGGGTGGGACCATACTTTCCAAGCTTGTGGATGTGGGCCCCTCCCACATGCTTGCAAAAATTGGTCATGATCGGAGCATGTTCGGGTTAGTAATTAGCGCCCAGTGCAGAGTTTTCAAGTCTCTTGGTGCTTAAGAGGCCATGGAAAATCCGGGCCTTCCCCATATCATCGTACCCAACCATGCTCCAATGGGAACCAAACTTTGCAAGTATGTGGAAGGGGCCCACCCCCACATGCTTGCAAAGTTTGGTCAGAATCGGAGCATGTTTGCTAATTAGCCCGCAGTGTGGATTTCTCAACTCTCTTGGTACTTACAAGGCCATGAAAAATCGGGGCCTTCCCCATACCATCGTACCCAAACATGCTTCGATGGGAACCAAACTTTGAAAGCATGTGGGAGGGGCCCACCCCCACATGCTTCCAAAGTGTGGTCACAATCGGAGCATGTTTGGATTGAAAATTAGTGCTCAATGCAGATTTTTCAAGTCTCTTGGTGCTTAAGAGGCCATGGAAAATCCGGGCCTTCCCCATACCATTGTACCCAAACATGCTCTGATGGGGACCAAACTTTGCAAGCATGTGGGAGTGGGCCCCTTGCACATGCTTGCAAAGTTTGGTCACAACTGGAGCATGTTTGAATTGGTAATTACCGCCCACGAATGTGGAATTTCCAAGTCTCTTGGTGCTCTTGAGTCCATGGAAAATCCGGGCCTTCCCCATACCATCATATCCAAACATGCTCCGATGGAGACCAAACTTTTCAAGGATGTCGAGGTGGGCCCCTCCCACATGCTTGCAAAGTTTGGTCATCATGATCGGGTGCTCGGGTTAGTAATTTGCCCCCAGTGCGGATTTTTCAAGTCTCTTGGTGCTTACGAGGCCATGAAAAATCGGGGCCTTCACCATACCATCGTACCGAAACATGGTCCGATGCTTGCAAAGTTTGGTCACAATCGGAGCATGTTTGGATTGAAAATTAGTGCCCAATGCGGAATTTTCAAGTCTCTTGGTGCTTAAGCGGCCATGGAAAGTCCTGGCCTTCCCCATACGATCGTACCCAAACATGCTCCGATGGGGACCAAACTTTGTAAGCATGTGGGAGTGGGCCCTTCCCACATGCTTGCAAAGTTTGGTCACAACCGGAGCAAGTTTGAATTGGTAATTAGCGCCCAGTGTGGATTTTTTGAGTCTCTTGGTGCTCTTGAGGCCATGGAAAATCCGGGCCTTCCCCATACCATCGTACCCAAACATGCTTCGATGGGAAGCAAACTTTGCAAGCAATTGGGAGGGGGGCCACCCCAAACTTTGCAAGCATGTGGGAGCGGCCCGCCCCCACATGCTTGGAAAGTTTAATCACAATCGGAGCATGTTTTGATTTGTAATGAGTGCCCAATGTGGATTTTTCAAGTCTCTTGGTGCTTAAGAGGCCATGGAAAATCCGGGCCTTCCCCATACCATCGTACCCAAATATGCTCCGATGGGTGGGACCAAACTTTCCAAACATGTGGATGTGGGCCCCTCCCACATGCTTGCAAAAATTGGTAATGATCGGAGCATGTTCGGGTTAGTAATTAGCGCCCAGTGCAGAGTTTTCAAGTCTCTTTGTGCTTAAGAGGCCATGTAAAATCCGGGCCTTCCCCATATCATCGTACCCAAACAAGCTCCAATAGGAACCAAACCTTGCAAGCATGTGGAAGGGACCCACCCCCACATGCTTGCAAATCTTGGTCAGAATCGGAGCATGTTTGGATTGGTAATTAGCCCCTAGTGTGGATTTCTCAAGTCTCTTGGTGCTTAGGAGGCCATGGAAAATCCGGGCCTTCCCCATACCATCATACCCAAACATGCTTCGATGGGAACCAAACTTTGCAAGCATGTGGGGGTGGGCCCCTCCGACATGCTTGCAAAGTTTGGTCATGATCGGAGTGTGGTCGGGTTACTTATTCGCGCCCAGTGTGGATTTTTCAAGTCTCTTGGTGCTTACAAGGCCATGGGAAATCGGGGCCTTCCCCATACCATCGTACCTAAACATGCTTCCATGGGAACAAAACTTTGAAAGCATGTGGGAGGGGACCACCCCCACATGCTTGCAAAGTATGGTCACAATCGGAGCATCTTTGGATTGAAAATTAGTGCTCAATGCAGATTTTTCAAGTCTCTTGGTGCTTAAGAGGCCATGGAAAATCCGGGCCTTCCCCATACCATTGTACCCAAACATGCTCCGATGGGGACCAAACTTTGCAAGAATGTGGGAGTGGGCCCCTCCCACATGTTTGTAAGGTTTGGTCAAAACCGGAGCATGTTTGAATTGGTAATTACTGCCCACGCGTGTGGATTTTTCAAGTCTCTTGGTGCTCTTGAGACCATGGAAAATCCGGGCCTTTCCCATACCATCGTACCCAAACATGGTCCGATGCTTGCAAAGTTTGGTCACAATTGGAGCATGTCTGGATTGAAAATTAATGCCCAATGCGGATTTTTCAAGTGTCTTGGTGCTTAAGCGGCCATGGAAAGTCCTAGCCTTCCCCATACCATCGTACCCAAACATGCTCCGATGCGGACCAAACTTTGCAAGCATGTGGGAGTGGGCCCCCTCCCACATGCTTGCAAAGTTTGGTCACAACCGGAGCAAGTTTGAATTGGTAATTAGCGCCCAGTGTGGATTTTTCAAGTCTCTTGGTGCTCTTGAGGCCATGGAAAATCCAGGCCTTCCCCATACCATCGTACCCAAACATGCTTCGATGGGAAGCAAACTTTGCAAGCATTTGGGAGGGGCCCGCCCCGAACTTTGGAAGCATGTGGGAGGGGCCCACCCCGAACTTTGGAAGCATGTGGGAGGGGCCCACCCCCACATGCTTGTAAAGTTTGGTCACAATCGGAGCATGGTTCGATTTGTAATAAGGAGTGCCCAATGTGGATTTTTCAAGTCTCTTGGTGCTTAAGAGGCCATGGAAAATCCGGGCCTTTCCCATACCATCGTACCCAAACATGCTCTGATGGGTGGGACCAAACTTTCCAAGCATGTGGATGTGGGCCCCTCCCATATGATTGTAAAAATTGGTCATGATCGAAACATGTTCGGGTTAGTAATTAGCGGCCACTGCAGAGTTTTCAAGTCTCTTGGTGCTTAAGAGGCCATGGAAAATCCGTGCCTTCCCCATATCATCGTACCCAAACATGCTCCAATGGGAACCAAACTTTGCAAGCATGTGGAAGGGACCCACCCCCACATGCTTGCAAAGTTTGGTCAGAATCCGAGCATGTTTGGATTGGTAATTAGCCCCCAGTGTGGATTTCTCAAGTCTCTTGGTGCTTAGGAGGCCATGGAAAATCCGGGCCTTCCCCATACCATCATACCCAAACATGCTCCGATGGGAACCAAACTTTGCAAGCATGTGGCCGTGGGCTCCTCCCACATGCTTGCAAAGTCTGGTCATGATCGGAGCATGGTCAAGTTAGTTATTCACGCCCAGTGCGGATTTTTCAAGTCTCTTGGTGCTTACGAGGCCATGGAAAATCGGGGCCTTTCCCATACCATCGTACCCAAAGATGCTTCGATGGAAACCAAACTTTGCAAGCATGTGGGAGGAGCCCACCCCCACATTCTTGCAAAGTGTGGTCATAATCAGAGCATGTTTGGATTCAAAATTAGTGCTCAATGCAGATTTTTCAAGTCTCTTGGTGCTTAAGAGGCCATGGAAAATCGAGGCCTTCCCCATATCATTGTACCCAAACATGCTCCGATGGGGACCAAACTTTGCAAGCATGTGGGAGTGGTCCCCTCCCACATGCTTGTAAAGTTTGGTCACAACCAGAGCATGTTTGAATTGGTAATTATCGCCCCACCAGTGTGGATTTTTCAAGTCTTTTGGTGCTCTTGAGGCCATGGAAAATCCGGGTCTTCCCCATACCATCGTACCCAAACATGGTCCGATGGAAACCAAACTTTGCAAGCACATGGGAGGGGCCCACCGCCACATTCTTGCAAAGTTTGATCACAATCGGAGTATGTTTGGATTTGTAGTTAGTGCCCAACGTGGATTTTTCAAGTCTCTTGGTGCTTAAGAGGCCATGGAAAATCCGGGCCTTCCCCATACCATCGTACCCAAACATGCTCTGATGGGTGGGACCAAACTTTCCAAGCTTGTGGATGTGGGCCCCTCCCACATGCTTGCAAAAATTGGTCATGATCGGAGCATGTTCGGGTTAGTAATTAGCGCCCAGTGCAGAGCTTTCAAGTCTCTTGGTGCTTCAGAGGCCATGGAAAATCCGGGCCTTCCCCATATCATCGTACCCAACCATGCTCCAATGGGAACCAAACTTTGCAAGTATGTGGAAGGGGCCCACCCCCACATGCTTACAAAGTTTCGTCAGAATCGGAGCATGTTCTCAAGTCTCTTGGTGCTTACAAGGCCATGAAAAATCGGGGCCTTCCCCATACCATCGTACCCAAACATGCTTCGATGGGAACCAAACTTTGAAGTGTGGATTTTTCAAGTCTCTTGGTGCTCTTGAGTCCATCGAAAATCCGGGCCTTCCCCATACCATCGTACCCAAACATGCTCCGATCGAGACCAAACTTTGCAAGGATATGGGGGTGGGCCCCTCCCACATGCTTGCAAAGTTTGGTCATGATCGGGTGGTCGGGTTCGTAATTTGCCCCCAGTGCGGATTTTTCAAGTCTCTTGGTGCTTACGAGGCCATGAAAAATCGGGGCCTTCACCATACCATCGTACCGAAACATGGTCCGATGCTTGCAAAGTTTGGTCACAATCGGAGCATGTTTGGATTGAAAATTAGTGCCCAATGCGGAATTTTCAAGTCTCTTGGTGCTTAAGCGGCCATGGAAAGTCCTGGCCTTCCCCATACGATCGTACCCAAACATGCTCCGATGGGGACCAAACTTTGCAAGCATGTGGGAGTGGGCCCTTCCCACATGCTTGCAAAGTTTGGTCACAACCGGAGCAAGTTTGAATTGGTAATTAGCGCCCAGTGTGGATTTTTCGAGTCTCTTGGTGCTCTTGAGGCCATGGAAAATCCGAGCCTTCCCCATACCATCGTACCCAAACATGCTTCGATGGGAAGCAAACTTTGCAAGCATTTGGGAGGGCCCCACCCGAAAATTTGCAAGCATGTGGGAGGGGCCCGCCCCCACATGCTTGTAAAGTTTAATCACAATCGGAGCATGTTTTGATTTGTAATGAGTGCCCAATGTGGATTTTTCAAGTCTCTTGGTGCTTAAGAGGCCATGGAAAATCCGGGCCTTCCCCATACCATCGTACCCAAATATGCTCCGATGGGTGGCACCAAACTTTCCAAACATGTGGATGTGGGCCCCTCCCACATGCTTGCAAAAATGGTAATGATCGGAGCATGTTCGGGTTAGTGATTAGCGCCCAGTGCAGAGTTTTTCAAGTCTCTTGGTGCTTAAGAGGCCATAGAAAATCCGGGCCTTCCCCATATCATCGTACCCAAACAAGCTCCAATAGGAACCAAACCTTGCAAGCATGTGGAAGGGACCCACCCCCACATGCTTGCAAAGTTTGGTCAGAATCGGAGCATGTTTGGATTGGTAATTATCCCCTAGTGTGGATTTCTCAAGTCTCTTGGTGCTTAGGAGGCCATGGAAAATCCGGGCCTTCGCCATACCATCATACCCAAACATGCTTTGATGTGAACCAAACTTTGCAAGCATGTGGGGGTGGGCCCCTCCCACATGCTTGCAAAGTTTGGTCATGATCGGAGCATGGTCGGGTTACTTATTCGCGCCCAGTGCGGATTTTTCAAGTCTCTTGGTGCTTACAAGGCCATGGAAAATCGGGGCCTTCCCCATACCATCGTACCCAAACATGCTTCCATGGGAACAAAACTTTGAAAGCATGTGGGAGGGGACCACCCCCACATGCTTGCAAAGTGTGGTCACAATCGGAGCATCTTTGGATTGAAAGTAAGTGCTCAATGCAGATTTTTCAAGTCTCTTGGTGCTTAAGAGGCCATGGAAAATCCGGGCCTTCCCCATACCATTGTACCCAAACATGCTCCAATGGGGACCAAACTTTGCAAGCATGTGGGAGTGGGCCCCTCCCACATGCTTGCAAAGTTTGGTCACAACCGGAGCATGTTTGAATTGGTAATTACCGCCCAAGTGTGTGGATTTTTCAAGTCTCTTGGTGCTCTTGAGACCATGGAAAATCCGGGCCTTCTCCATACCATCGTACCCAAACATGGTCCGATGCTTGCAAAGTTTGGTCACAATCGGAGCATGTTTGGATTGAAAATTAGTGCCCAATGCGGATTTTTCAAGTCTCTTGGTGCTTAAGCGGCCATGGAAAGTCCTGGCCTTCCCCATACCATCGTACCCAAACATGTTCCGATGCGGACCAAACTTTGCAAGCATGTGGGAGTGGGTCCCTCCCACATGCTTGCAAAGTTTGGTCACAACCGGAGCAAGTTTGAATTGGTAATTAGTGTCCAGTGTAGATTTTTCAAGTCTCTTGGTGCTCTTGAGGCCATGGAAAATCCAGGCCTTTCCCATACCATCGTACCCAAACATGCTTTGATGGGAAGCAAACTTTGCAAGCATTTGGGAGGGGCCCACCCCGAACTTTGGAAGCATGTGGGAGGGGCCCACCCCCACATGCTTGTAAAGTTTGGTCACAGTCGGAGCATGCTTCGATTTGTAATAATGAGTGCCCAATGTGGATTTTTCAAGTCTCTTGGTGCTTAAGAGGCCATGGAAAATCCGGGCCTTCCCCATACCATCGTACCCAAACATGCTGTGATGGGTGGGACCAAACTTTCCAAGCATGTGGATGTGGGCCCCTCCCACATGATTGTAAAAATTGGTCATGATCAAAACATGTTCGCGTTAGTAATTAGTGCCCAGTGCAGAGTTTTCAAGTCTCTTGGTGCTTAAGAGACCATGGAAAATCCGGGCCTTCCCCATATCATCGTACCCAAACATGCTCCAATGGGAACCAAACTTTGCAAGCATGTGGAAGGGGCCCACCCCCACATGCTTGCAAAGTTTGGTCAAAATCGGAGCATGTTTGGATTGGTAATTAGCCCCCCCAGTGTGGATTTCTCAAGTCTCTTGGTTCTTAGGAGGCCATGGAAAATCCGGGCCTTCCCCATACCATCATACCCAAACATGCTCCGATGGGAACCAAACTTTGCAAGCATGTGGGGGTGGGCTTCTCCCACATTCTTGCAAAGTTTGGTCATGATCGGAGCGTTGTCGAGTTAGTTATTCGCGCCCAGTGCAGAATTTTTCAAGTCTCTTGGTGCTTACGAGGCCATGGAAAATCGGGGCCTTCCCCATACCATCGTACCCAAACATGCTTCGATGGAAACCAAACTTTGCAAGCATGTGGGAGGGGCCCACCCCCACATTCTTGCAGAGTGTGGTCACAATCGGAGCATGTTTGGATTCAAAATTAGTGCTCAATGCAGATTTTTCAAGTCTCTTGGTGCTTAAGAGCCTATGGAAAATCGAGGCCTTCCCCATACCATTGTACCCAAACATGCTCTGATGGGGACCAAACTATGAGAGCATGTGGGAGTGGTCCCCTCCCACATGCTTGTAAAGTTTGGTCACAACCAGAGCATGTTTGAATTGGTAATTATCGCCCCACCAGTGTGGATTTTCCAAGTCTTTTGGTGCTCTTGAGGCCATGGAAAATCCGGGTCTTCCCCATACCATCGTACCCAAACATGGTCCGATGGAAACCAAACTTTGCAAGCACATGGGAGGGGCCCACCGCCACATTCTTGCAAAGTTTGATCACAATCGGAGTATGTTTGGATTTGTAATTAGTGCCCAACGTGGATTTTTCAAGTCTCTTGGTGCTTAAGAGGCCATGGAAAATCCGGGCCTTCCCCATACCATCGTACCCAAACATGCTCTGATGGGTGGGACCAAACTTTCCAAGCTTGTGGATGTGGGCCCCTCCCACATGCTTGTAAAAATTGGTCATGATCGGATCATGTTCGGGTTAGTAATTAGCGCCCAGTGCAGAGTTTTCAAGTCTCTTGGTGCTTAAGAGGCCATGGAAAATCCGGGCCTTCCCCATATCATCGTACCCAACCATGCTCCAATGGGAACCAAAATTTGCAAGTATGTGGAAGGGGCCCACCCCCACATGCTTGGAAAGTTTGGTCAGAATCAGAGCATGTTTGGATTGCTACCCCCAGTGTGGATTTCTCAAGTCTCTTGGTGCTTACAAGGCCATGAAAAATCGGGGCCTTCCCCATACCATCGTACCCAAACATGCTTCGATGGGAACCAAACTTTGAAAGCATGTTGGAGGGACCCACCCCCACATGCTTCGATGGGAACCAAACTTTGAAAGCATGTTGGAGGGGCCCACCCCCACATGCTTCCAAAGTGTGGTCACAATCGGAGCATGTTTGGATTGAAAATTAGTGCTCAATGCAGATTTTTCAAGTCTCTTGGTGCTTAAGAGGCCATGGAAAATCCGGGCCTTCCCCATACCATTGTACCCAAACATGCTCCGATGGGGACCAAACTTTGCAAGCATGTGGGAGTGGGCCCCTCGTACATGCTTGCAAAGTTTGGTCACAACTGGAGCATGTTTGAATTCGTAATTACCACCCACTAGTGTGGATTTTTCAAGTCTCTTGGTGCTCTTGAGTCCATGGAAAATCCGGGCCTTCCCCATACCATCGTACCCAAACATGCTTCGATGGGGACCAAACTTTGCAAGGATGTGGGGGTGGGCCCCTCCCACATGCTTGCAAAGTTTGGTCATGATCGGGTCGTCGGGTTAGTAATTTGCCCCCAGTGCAGATTTTTCAAGTCTCTTGGTGCTTACGAGGCCATGGAAAATCGGGGCCTTCACCATACCATCGTACCAAAACATGGTCCGATGCTTGCAAAGTTTGGTCACAATCGGAGCATGTTTGGATTAAAAATTAGTGCCCAATGCAGATTTTGCAAGTCTCTTGGTGCTTAAGCGGCCATGGAAAGTCCTGGCCTTCCCCATACGATCATACCCAAACAGGCTCTGATGGGGACCAAACTTTGCAAGCATGTGGGAGTGGGCCCTTCCCACATGCTTGCAAAGTTTGGTCACAACCGGAGCAAGTTTGAGTTGGTAATTAGCGCCCAGTGTGGATTGTTCAAGTCTCTTGGTGCTCTTGAGGCCATGGAAAATCCAGGCCTTCTCCATACCATCGTACCCAAACATGCTTCGATGGGAAGCAAACTTTGGAAGCATGTGGGAGGGGCCCACCCCCACATGCTTGTAAAGTTTGGTCACAATCGGAGCATGCTTCGATTTGTAATAATGAGCGCCCAATGTGGATTTCTCAAGTCTCTTGATGCTTAAGAGGCCATGGAAAATCCGGGCCTTCCCCATACCATCGTACCCAAACATGCTCTGATGGGTGGGACCAAACTTTCCAATCATGTGGATGTGGGCCCCTCCCACATAATTGTAAAAATTGGTCATGATCGGAGCATGTTCGGGTTAGTAATTAGCGCCCAGTGCAGAGTTTTCAAGTCTCTTGGTGCTTAAGAGGCCATAGAAAATCCGGGCCTTCCCCATATCATGGTACCCAAACATGCTCCAATGGGAACCAAACTTTGCAAGCATGTGGAAGGGGCCCACCCCCACATGCTTGCAAAGTTTGGTCAGAATTGGAGCATGTTTGGATTGGTAATTAGCCCCTAGTGTGGATTTCTCAAGTCTCTTGGTGCTTAGGAGGCCATGGAAAATCCGGGCCTTCCCCATACCATCATACCCAAACATGCTTCGATGGGAACCAAACTTTGCAAGCATGTGGGGGTGGGTCCCTCCCACATGCTTGCAAAGTTTGGTCATGATCGGAGCGTGGTCGGGTTACTTATTCACGCCCAGTGCGGATTTTTCAAGTCTCTTGGTGCTTACAAGGCCATGGAAAATCGGGGCCTTCCCCATACCATCGTACCCAAACATGCTTCGATGGGAACAAAACTTTGAAAGCATGTGGGAGGGGACCACCCCCACATGCTTGCAAAGTGTGGTCACAATCGGAGCATCTTTGGATTGAAAATTAGTGCTCAATGCAGATTTTTCAAGTCTCTTGGTGCTTCAGAGGCCATGGAAAATCCGGGCCTTCCCCATACCATTGTACCCAAACATGCTCCGATGGGGACCAAACTTTGCAAGCATGTGGAAGTGGGCCCCTCCCACATGCTTGCAAAGTTTGGTCACAACCGGAGCATGTTTGAATTGGTAATTACCGCCCACGCGTGTGGATTTTTTAAGTCTCTTGGTGCTCTTGAGACCATGGAAAATCCGGGCCTTCCCCATACCATCGTACCCAAACATGGTCCGATGCTTGCAAAGTTTGGTCACAATCAGAGCATGTTTGGATTGAAAATTAGTGCCCAATGCGGATTTTTCAAGTCTCTTGGTGCTTAAGCGGCCATGGAAAGTCCTGGCCTTCCCCTTACGATCGTACCCAAACATGCTCTGATGGGGACCAAACTTTGCAAGCATGTGGGAGTGGGCCCTTCCCACATGCTTGCAAAGTTTGGTCACAACCAAAGCAAGTTTGAGTTGGTAATTAGCGCCCAGTGTAGATTTTTCGAGTCTCTTGGTGCTCTTGAGGCCATGGAAAATCCGAGCCTTCCCCATACCATCGTACCCAACCATGCTTCGATGGGAAGCAAACTTTGCAAGCATTTGGGAGGGGCCCACCCCAAACTTTGCAAGCATGTGGGAGGGGCCTGCCCCCATATGCTTGTAAAGTTTGGTGACAATCGGAGCATGTTTTGATTTGTAATGAGTGCCCAATGTGGATTTTCAAGTCTCTTGGTGCTTAAGAGGATGTGGGAGGGGCCTGCCCCCATATGCTTGTAAAGTTTGGTGACAATCGAAGCATGTTTTGATTTGTAATGAGTGCCCAATGTGGATTTTTCAAGTCTCTTGGTGCTTAAGAGGCCATGGAAAATCCGGGCCTTCCCCATACCATCGTACCCAAATATGCTCCGATGGGTGGGACCAAACTTTCCAAACATGTGGATGTGGGCCCCTCCCACATGCTTGCAAAAATTGGTAATGATCGGAGCATGTTCCGGTTAGTAATTAGCGCCCAGTGCAGAGTTTTCAAGTCTCTTGGTGCTTAAGAGGCCATGGAAAATCCGGGCCTTCCCCATATCATCGTACCCAAACATGCTCCAATAGGAACCAAACTTTGCAAGCATGTGGAAGGGACCCACCCCCACATGCTTGCAAAGTTTGGTCAGAATCGGAGCATGTTTGGATTGGTAATTATCCCCTAGTGTGGATTTCTCAAGTCTCTTGGTGCTTAGCAGGCCATGGAAAATCCGGGCCTTCCCCATACCATCATACCCAAACATGCTTTGATGGGAACCGAACTTTGCAAGCATGTGGGGGTGGGCCCCTCCCACATGCTTGCAAAGTTTGGTCATGATCGGAGCGTGGTCGGGTTACTTATTCGCGCCCAGTGCGGATTTTTCAAGTCTCTTGGTGCTTACAAGGCCATGGAAAGTCGGGGCCTTCCCCATACCATCGTACCCAAACATGCTTCGATGGGAACCAAACTTTGAAAGCATGTGGGAGGGGACCACCCCCACATGCTTGCAAAGTGTGGTCACAATCGGAGCATCTTTGCATTGAAAATTAGTGCTCATGCAGATTTTTCAAGTCTCTTGGTGCTTAAGAGGCCATGGAAAATCCGGGCCTTCCCCATACCATTGTACCCAAACATGCTCCGATGGGGACCAAACTTTGCAAGCATGTGGGAGTGGGCCCCTCCCACACGCTTGCAAAGTTTGGTCACAACCGGAGCATGTTTGGATTGGTAATTACCGCCCACGCATGTGGATTTTTCAAGTCTCTTGGTGCTCTTGAGACCATGGAAAATCCGGGCCTTCCCCATACCATCGTACCCAAACATGGTCCGATGCTTGCAAAGTTTGGTCACAATCGGAGCATGTTTGGATTGAAAATTAGTGCCCAATGTGGATTTTTCAAGTTTCTTCGTGCTTAAGCGGCCATGGAAAGTCCTGGCCTTCCCCATACCATCGTACCCAAACATGCTTCGATGCGGACGAAACTTTGCAAGCATGTGGGAGTGGGCCCCTCCCACATGCTTGCAAAGTTTGGTCACAACCGGAGCAAGTTTGAATTGATAATTAGCGCCCAGTGTAGATTTTTCAAGTCTCTTAGTGCTCTTGAGGCCATGGAAAATCGAGGCCTTCCCCATACCATCGTACCCAAACATGCTTTGATGGGAAGCAAACTTTGCAAGCATTTGGGAGGGGCCCACCCCAAACTTTGGTGGAAGCATGTGGGAGGGGCCTGCCCCCACATGCTTGTAAAGTTTGGTCACAATCGGAGCATGCTTCGATTTGTAATAATGAGTGCCCAATGTGGATTTTTCAAGTCTCTTGGTGCTTAAGAGGCCATGGAAAATCCGGGCCTTCCCCATACCATCGTACCCAAACATGCTCTGATGGGTGGGACCAAACTTTCCAAGCATGTGGATGTGGGCCCCTCCCACATGATTGTAAAAATTGGTCATGATCAAAACATGTTCGGGTTAGTAATTAGCACCCAGTGCAGAGTTTTCAAGTCTCTTGGTGCTTAAGAGGCCATGGAAAATCTGGGCCTTCCCCATATCATCGTACCCAAACATGCTCCAATGGGAACCAAACTTTGCAAGCATGTGGAAGGGACCCACCCCCACATGCTTGCAAAGTTTGGTCAGAATCGGAGCATGTTTGGATTGGTAATTAGCCCCCAGTGTTGATTTCTCAAGTCTCTTGGTGCTTAGGAGGCCATGGAAAATCCGGGCCTTCCCCATACCATCATACCCAAACATGCTCCGATAGAAACCAAACTTTGCAAGCATGTGGGGGTGGGCTCCTCCCACATGCTTGCAAAGTTTGGTCATGATCGGAGTGTGGTCGAGTTAGTTATTCGTGCCCAGTGCGGATTTTTCAAGTCTCTTGGTGCTTACGAGGCCATGGAAAATCGGGGCCTTCCCCATACCATCGTACCCAAACATGCTTCGATGGAAACCAAACTTTGCAAGCATGTGGGAGGGGCCCTCCTCCACATTCTTGCAAAGTGTGGTCACAATCGGAGCATGTTTGGATTCAAAATTAGTGCTCAATGCAGATTTTTCAAGTCTCTTGGTGCTTAAGAGGCCATGGAAAATCCGGGCCTTCCCCATACCATTGTACCCAAACATGCTCCGATGGGGACCAAACTTTGCAAGCATGTGGATGTGGGCCCCTCTCACATGCTTGCAAAAAATGGTCATGATCGGAGCATGTTCGAGTTAATAATAAACGCCTAGTGTGGATTTTTCAAGTCTTTTGATGCTTAAGAGGCCATTGAAAATCCGGGCCTTCCCCATACCATCATACTACCCAAACATGCTCCGATGGGAAGCGAACTTTGTAAGCATATGGGAGGGGCCTAGTCCCACATGCTTGCAAAGTTTGGTCAGAATTGGAGCATGTTTGGATTGGTAATTAGTGCCCAGTGCGGATTTTTCAAGTCTCTTGGTGCTTAAGAGGCCGTGGAAAATCCGGGCCATCCCATACTATCGTACACAAACATGCTCCAATGGGGACCAAACTTTGCAAGCATGTGGGAGTGGGACCCTCCCACATTATTGCAAAGTTTGGTCATGATCGAAGCATGTTCGGGTTAGTAATTAGGGCCTAGTGCAGATTTTTCAAGTCTCTTGGTGCTTAAGAGGCCATGGAAAATCTGGGCCTTCCCCATACCATCGTACCGATGGGAACCAAACTTTGCAAGCATGTGGGAGGATCCCACACCCATATGCTTGCAAAGTTTGGTCACAATCGGAGCATGTTTGAATTGGTAATTATAGCGCCCAGTGCAGATTTTTCAAGTCTCTTGGGCATTAAAACAATTATGTTGCATATATATAAATTAGATAGCTAGAGTAGAATAGGGTTAGATAGCTAGATTAGAATGGGGTTAGATAGACATTACTATTGTATTAAAACAATTACATGGAACATAGATTAGATAGCTAGATTGAAATGGGGATAGATAGAGGCCCGCATTTATACCTAAACAATTTTATGACACTACCATCGCTCTAGTCATATATTGATTTGAGGTTACGGAAAGAAAGGCACACATTTAGCTATTAAACTTGAGTGAATCACCATGCCTAGGAAACTTCCTGTAATAGAAGTTGGGATAAACAATGTGTGGGGCCCTACATTGAGTGAGATAGAGACACCATCCAATAAGCCTTACTAATCTCAAATATGTGGTGATGCCTGGCTACACAATGGAACAAGATTTGACTGCTGATATTGTTCCTCAAGGTTACGCATGATTCTAAGAATCTACTAGCACGGGCTTCACATTCCTAGAGTGTAGAGAGGTATCCACTTAAGATGTTGTTAACATAATCCTAAAGTATTAGGTACTTTACCACTCATAACGGCACCACCTATGACTAACAACACATTGCTCGTTATTAGTGTTATGCCCTTGGTCATAACTATGGAAAGCACAGTTGTAGGAACCTAGTTAACACATCCATATCATTTATTAGGGGTAAAAATAGAGGAAGCTTCACCCAAAATCTGTGCCCTCTACTTTGCCACTATAACCTAGAGCAAGGGGGGCATCCTTACAAATGACTAGATCAGGGGTGCCCTTGGCTCATATGTCATCATAGTACCTATGGGAATTTTTGTATGACCCCCTACCTACTAGACGCAATTTCCTCCCCAAGACTCATGCCATTACGCCCGCAAGCATTTTTCTTTGTACCACATGCTACCCCTTCTATACCAATACTTCTAACAACAGCCCTCCCAACTGATCCAGTAGTCTTTGCACAAGCATTAAGGAGAGCAGTGAACGAAAGTATAAGGCCAGTCATGAGAGATAACAAACAAAGTAGCTCTAGAAAGGCTACACAAATCACGAAGCTCACGCATAAGTTCAATGGAAAGGGAAATCCTAAAAGATATCTCGAGATCTTTGATAAAGTTTGTGAGGCCTTAGGTGAGAGGGATGATCTTGCAAAGACCAATGCCTTTAGCCTTACATTAGATGGCAAGGCAGGTGATTAGCATCATACCTTGAGAGTTAAAGAATGTTTAAACTTTATTGATCTTTGACGGTTATTCCTAAAGCAATTTTTGGACGAGGGAGCTTTGTGGGGTGTGGCTTCATAGTTACACAAAGCTGAGAGAGAAGAAGATGAGTCAGCCGAGAGATATTTTATTAGTCATCTTTGAACAATTTGAACTTTCATTGTGCTCTACATGAAAGCTTCTCCAACAATCAACTACTTGATCGATTTGTCCACCACATGTTTAAACATGAAGATATCTATATGGTTTGGTCATTAGAGGTATCACCACCTAGGAGGACGTCATAGCTAATGCTATCTAACTTGAGGATAACCTGATGTGATAAGGGTGTCAGAGCTTTAGATTGTAAGTCTATTACATCAAGAGAGCAGTCAATGGTCGTAGCACTTCGACTATGAAACCTGTAGCTAAAGGAAATACCTTAGTAGAAATGACTTGGACTAACTTCTTGAAAGCTTTCCAAGAGGAAATTAAGATTATCAAAGCTCGAGACAATCTACACATGTACCTCTTCATTGGTGTTTCATTTGTTTTAAAGGATATACCACCAGCAAATGTCCAATCTTAAAAGCTCGTTACAATGGTAACTATGACTTTTGTGGGCACTATGGTCAACGAAGGCCAAGATTCTTGGACATGCCTAAATGCTAATGCTAACACAACGAGATCACATCTAGCCTTTTGGACACCACCACAATCACTAGCCCTCAGCCCTCTAACAAATCAAGAAATGGTTAAGTATCCCATGTAACAACTCCTATCAAAGGGAATGCATAGTGCACCCAATGTGCCATTACCTCCAATAGTCTATGATTGCAACTACCTCCAACAAGGGTCACACATCTTAATCAAGTAAGCTTCGAGGAGTCTCAAGTAAGCTTCGAGGTGGATGTCAAATCCATTCCACTTATTTGAGTACCCCATGGAGCTTCATTTGGAATATTATGTAGTGGAAGGGAGAGGGGGAGTCAAGGCAGTTTACAAACTTTCCACAATGACAAGGAGCCAGGGCATCAACGTAACAGGAAGAAGAATGCCTCTTCAATGTTCCCACTGTCAAGGTCCCCATCAAGTTTTGTAATGCCCTACAAATTTTCCTCAACTTAACTTAAGTATCCCACGTAACAACTCCTATCAAAGGGAATGCATAGTGTGTCAGCTTCAAGATGGATGTCAAATCCATTCCACTTATTTGAGTACCCCATGGAGCTTCATTTGGAATATTATGTAGTGGAAGGGAGAGAGGGAGTCAAGGCAGTTTACAAACTTTCCACAATGACAAGGGGCCAGGGCATCAACGTAACAGGAAGGAAAATGCCTCTTCAATATTCCCACTATCAAGGTCCCCATCAAGCTTTATAATGCCCTGCAAATTTTCCTCAACTTAACCAAGCTATACCTTTAAACATGCCATCGGCTACCTGTAATTGTTGTGGCATAGATCGTGTTAAAACCCTAAGATCTCTCTGGATAATTAACATGCATAAATCAGGCATAAACTCTTCCACCCAACCACCCCTGAGCCCAAGGGTTGCACACATGAAATATAATGAAGTACCACATACCTTAACCTTGGTGTCCCATACCACCAAGAGGTATGACTCCAATACAACAGCACTCAGCTCTATAGTGAAATGGCAAGAATGTAGATACAATCCTCTACACAAGAGAACATCCATTAACTGTGCCCCATGTCCCTATTATATAGGAGGGCTGTCAAGTGGCTCTTGACTCTCCATTTCCCACTCCATTTCCCATGTGTGACCCTTGGATGCCTGACCCTAACCTTAACCCTTAAGGTTAGTCCTAACACCCATGCTCCACTAGAGGTTGTTCCCATGCTCCCATGCTCACAAGCCTAATGTGGGTTAGCCTCCTAGTATATGCACATATAATGTGCACATAACATACTTTCCCTCTCTCAAAACATTACACTCTTGCACAATGAAAAGAAGGAAATATGCGCTGAACATTCTCAATCGACTCCCAAGTGGAATCCTCTATTTCCCTATCTTTCCACAAAATTTTAACCAAAGGGATTAGTCAACTACGAAGTTTCCTTTCCCTGAATTCAAGTACCTTTACAGGTTTGTGTGGAACATAGGATAAATCTTTGACTTCAATGAGTTCTTGAGGAGTAACTATGTTATCCTCACCTCCCAACTTCTCTTTCAATCTACTGACATGAAAGACTGGATGAACTCTAACATGTGGAGGCAGTTTTAGTTCATACACAACCATGCCAATTCGATGTATAGCTCGAAATGGACCACAATATCTAGGAGATAATTTCGAGCATTTTCCTATTGATAAGTCGCTAGGATCTGTCTGGCAAAGCTAACACAGGAGCATCTCGAACTTTATTTTTCAAAATTTTAAAAGCCTCCTGTAGCTTATCATTCCAACCAATTAGAGAATTGGACTTTTTTTTAAACCTTTAAGAAGATTGGTAAAAGATATAGTCAACTTCGAATAATCCTTAACAGATTTTCAAAGAAATACCACAAAACCTAAGAAAAGGTATAGTCAACTTCGAATAATCCTTAACAGATTTTCGAAGAAATACCACAAAATCTAAGAAAGATCTTAGCTGTTTAACCATACGCAGAACTGGCCATTCCAAAACCTTTTGGATCCGATCCAAATCTATACTCAAGCCATCCCGAGAGATCTTATGTCTTGAGTATAACAATTCCTTTTTAAAGAAATCACACTTAGATAATTTACAATACAGTTTTTTCTTCCTGAGCCTTCCTAGAACCTCTTTAAGATGACTCTCATGCTCATCCAAAGTTTTGCTGTATATCAAAATATCATCTAAGAAAACTACCACATATTTTTCTAATAGATCTCGAAATATATCATTCATCATCTGTTGGAAAGTTGCTGGTGCATTAGTGAGACCAAAGGGTAACACTAAAAATTCATAATGGCCATATATTGCCCTAAAAGCAGTTTTAGGAACATCTTCCTTTTTTGCGATACGGGTCTCATGATAACCAATTCACAAGTCAAGCTTTGTAAAATACTTAGTTCCATGCAACCTATTAATAAGATCATCTGTTCAGGTAATGGGTATCTATTTTTAATTGTAACCTTGTTAAGATGTTTATAATCAATTGATACACATCCTCCAGGTACCTTGATCCTTTTTCTTAACCAAGAGAACTGGTGCACCCCAAGGAGACTTACTTGGTCTAATTTGACCCATCCTCAAATATTCAGCTAGTTGTTTGACTACTCATCCTCCTCAGATTGGCTAAGCCGATACGAAGGAATACTAATAGGTTCTACCCCCTGGTACTAGCTCTATTTTATGGTCCACCTCTCGTTGTTGGTCTATGAGGCAATTCATCAAGAAATACATCCTGAAATTTGCTTTTAATGGAACTTAACACTTTACTTTCCCAAACATCTAAAGAAACAGTGTTTGCATCAAAATGAATACACGAAGACATTGGATCCATAACCAACTGGAAAAGTTCATAGTTAAAAATATCTTCCATTCAAAAGTTTCCTTGGGTACAACAATGTTTCCTTTAAGAATTACAAGGCTTCCATTGTGATGGAAAGACATCAAATGTTTGACCCAATCAATAGAAAAATTCTTTTTTTTGCTATGAAACCATTCCATTCCCAAAATTATATCCACATGACCCAAGCTCGTGACATGGAAATGAAGGCTATCTGAGTACAATTGGATGTCTAATGGTAGTTTTGACACCTTCTTGTCCCAAAATTGGACTTGTCCTCTAGCCATACTGACCTTGTACATGTGATCATTCTGCATGGTTTCCAACTTCATCTTCTCTACCACAATATTGTCAATAAAATTGTGAGTACTACTAGGATCAAACAAAATATGAACCTGATGTCCTTTCACTAATCCATAAACACGAAATAATTCGTTTGGACCATTAACGTCTTTACTGAAAGTACAATCTGAACATTGAGTTCCTTCAAGATGTGAAACATTGACTTCAGAGAATTTACCTTGAAGTTCTGTAATGTGTACAGATTTAATAAACTTTTTCGGTGTTGCCTTTTGACCAAGTGCCAAAGTTGTTGTAGCTTCATTCAAAGGATAAAATTTCTTTGTATGCCCTTTCTCTTTGCACTTAAAGCACGTGAGTTTTTCCTTACAAACTTGGTTTTTTGCTGGCATTGTCACCATTTTTTGGTTTTGGTATGAAAACCAGTTTCCTTTTTTGTCCACTGTTTGAATAAGTGAACGTGGGTTTCTTTTCACTTGAAGCTGGTTTTGATGAATTGGCGCCAACCATTGTCTTATGAAAAACCTGAGCAGCCTGAATAGCATCCTCAGCCATTTTAACTTTGTACTTCTTCACCTCGTATTGATAATCATGAGATAAACCATTGATGAAGATACCACACAAAGTATGATCATCAGACTTAGCTTTAGCAGCCAACTGTCTAAACTTTTGCACATAGTTATCAAAAGACTGATTAGCTGCGCTATTTTTTACTAACTTGGAAATAACTTCGAATTCATCCTCTGGTTGGATAAATTCCTTCTTGAATGCAACTTCAAATCATAGCCAAGTAGTGGGAATAGAATCTTCTTTTAGATCCTTCCACCAAGTCAAAGCTTTCCCCTTTAATAAACCCTGTGTCATTTGCAGTTTCTGTGCATCAGTGAAAGGGTGAAAAGAAAAGTGTGTATTCCACCTGTTAAGCCAGGCATCCACACATTCCTGTGTCTTCTCCTTCTTCTCCCCGCCATACACCTTTGGTGCAAAAGACTCAGCAACTGCTTTGGTAGTGGTAGATGAGGTGGCTAGAAGAGCTTTCTACCTACAGAGTTAAAATCTGCACCTTAAGTGATTCCATCTCATCATGACACTTTTTTATCGTAGCCTCGAGATGTTGTGTCACCTCCAAAAATTCGCTCTTTGTTACCGCCTCCTCTTCTTCTTCATGAAACTTAAGATCTTTCCTTCTAGAGTTGGGATGATCACTCTAGATCATGTCATCGAAATTGTCATTGACCGAACAGTCAATATGAGCCATGGTAAATGAGATCTCTATGAATCTGGATTAAACTTTTCTTCACCTTTCTCTTAACCCCTCTTGACCAAAAGTTCTAGAAAATTAATTCACTAGAAACAACTGCACATAAGAAAAATGCTTCAATTAGCATTTGGTGGCTAGACATTGGCTAAAAAATCATGAAAACATCATCTAGAATTAATCCAAATGAATAAAGTATTAATACAAGGCATGCTTGCATTAATAATATGCGAATAACCCGCATTTGTTTAGTGTGAGTACATAAAAAACGTATGATAACCCCAAATATCCCTCGAAAATAAGAATTCTTGAGAAAAAAGAATTACCATGATTTTTTCCTAGTTTTCTAAGGCCTCAAAATATGTTAATTTTGAAAACCACCAAAACCCATCTTATGGCACTCCAAACCTATAATTTTCCAGAAAAGTTTTAGCAAATAATTTTACCAAAATACCATTGATATTTAAAAAATACCAATTTCTAGGATCTCTAATTTCTAGAATATTCCTAATTTCTCATGAGAGTCCCATCGTCCCACAAAATTCCCAATTTCACTCGACAATTCTCAAATCCAATGAAAATCTTAAAAATTTTAATGGATTTCTTAATTTTTAAGGCCAAAAATAGATTTTTAAAAGAATTTAAATGCTCACAGGTGCCTGAATGGACATACCACATGCCAATCACCAATCCCAAATATTCCAAAAAATTAAAATATCATTTGTCTAATTTTCAAGAATTTTTTAAAATTTTTAATTTACCCCGAACGCATTTAGAATACGAATGGTCAAAAAAATCAGAATTCCAATGGTTTTCTTGGAATACAGAAAGCCAACAGTTTCGAGAAAATGAAAAGACAAAAAAAATGGGAATATGAAAGGTCAAAAGTTTTCGGAATCTGAAAGGTCAAAAGATTTTCCGGAATTCGGAAGGTCAAAAGATTTCCCGAGAATGCGGAAAGCCAAAAGGTTCAAGGGAAAAAATTTTCCAAAAGAGAGAATAAAATTTTCAGAGAAATAATATATTTTTTCCAGATTTTTTTCCCTTTTCCAAGCTTCTTTCCATTTGAAAATTTCTTGAAAAGGAAAAAAGAAATCTATTTCAAATATATTAATTTTTTAAATCTAAAACAAGCTTAATTAAGCTTTTATTATAAAGCTTCTACATGAAGTTTTTATGGGGGAGGTGTTTTTTTTCACCGGGGCAGCTGCTGCGCAACGCCCCCTCCCCCCCGCCGAAATGATCATAAGAGAGGGAGAGATAATGAAGCTCTCCTCTCTCTTCTCTTCTCTCCACCTTCTCCAATACTTTCTCTCTCTACCCTCTCCTTCTCTTCTCTATTAAAGATGGATGATTAAGGTCTAATTAATCATGTATTAATTATAATTAAGTTTAATTATAATTAATATTTATTTAAATTATCCTATTAAAATGTGTTCACACGCATGAGAGAGAAATAGAAGATAAAAATTCAGATTTTGGGAAAGAGAAGAACTTCACTCGCATGGGAGAGAACCCAATGCATCAATTGACTGCCCCACATTGCTTTTCAGCAAAAGAAATTGGCAGAAAATAGAAAACATACCAGCGAAAAACCTGTAAAATACATTAAAAATATATTTTTTAACCATAAAAATGATAAAAATAAATTAAAAAATTAGGAAAAAACTCCTAAAATTTTTTAGAAATTTAGGGAATCCATTCTACCAAAAATATCCACAATAAAATATATGGTACTTGGTAATAACTTTCATTAATGCTTATTTAAAACCATAAAAAATAGGGAAAAATAGCATTAAACTCACGCAATTTCCCTGCAACGTCGATTCGTCCCATTGAGTAGCAGTAACACGCGTTCCAATCGCCATATCAACAATCCACGTGCGAAATCACCAAAACAAACCAATAAAGTAACATTTTATTTAGTAAATATAAAAATTTACTTTTTTTAAAAATGCCAAAAATTAGAATAAGAAAGTAGAAACAACAACAATTAACTAGAGATAGCTCTGATACCAGTGTTAAAACCCTAAGATCTCTCTAGATAATCAACATGCATAAATCACGCATAAACTCTTCCACCCAACCACCCCTGAGCCCAAGGTTTACATACATGAAATATGATGAAGTACCACATACACCTTAACCTTGGTGTCCTATACCACCAAGAGGTATGACTCCAATACAACAGCACTTAGCTCTATAGTGAAATGGCAAGAATGTTGATACAATCCTCTACACAAGAGAACATCCCTTGAGTATGCCGCATGCCCCTATTATAAAGGAGGGCCCTCAAGTGACTCTTGACTCTCCATTTCCCATGTGTGACCCTTGGATGCCTGACCCTAATCTTAAACCTTAAGGTTAGTCCTAACCCATGCTCCACTAGAGCTTGTTCCCTTGTTCCCATGCTCCCATGCTCACAAGCCTAATGTGGGTTAGCCTCCTAGTATATGCACATATAATGTGCACATAACAAATCATTACTACCCCAACAAGTCTATGGTGATAAGTCCATGGATATGACCCATCATCACACTCTTAAACATGATTGGGGTAAGTAATTAAACATCAATACACATCTTAAAGAATATAGATTCCACACCTTTGAATGTTATGAGTAGGAATCTTAAGTAATTAAACAAAAAGATAAATCTTAAAGAATCTAGATCCCACAAGCTAAAAACCAACATGTTCTCGAGCAACGATCAGTGGTATTGATAGCAGATTCTAAGAAGAAGAAGGGCCACATAAGAAAAAAATCGATTAAGAATGGGGGAAAAAAAGAGAGCAAAAATATGAATCTAGGAACACTTTAAAAGACAGTCTTCATTAGGGACCTCGATGAGGACTCGACTCAGATACAAGAGACGATTCTGAACATAGGAGGGACACACCCCCCAAAACTAAGAACGTGGGAAAGGAGACCCCACGAGAACCTTTAATTCTTAAAACTTAAATCACACATGATGAGACTTGGCTCTTATCTTGACCCTTAGAATGAGATCGAGCAAGTCTAAGAACTCCGTGATTTAGTTACTAAAAGACAAGAGGAGATGGGATCAAATCACATGCAGGTGACAGTCTCATATATTATACACCTTAGTACCTTAATGATTATTATTGAGACTCAAAAACCCCTCAATGGAAACCCCTTAGCAATAATTATTGAGACTCACAAACCCTTGGATGTTCCCAGTGTCATCATGGAAGTCATCATGGAAGAGACTGAGGCGTCCGCCACTCATCGTTTGATCCCTCATTTGTTCAAGGGATAATTATCATATGGGAACCCTACGCCCATCTCGAAGATGGATTTTCTAGTCTCACTTACACCTTCCTATGGAAAGGAGGTCATTTGTTCACCCCACCGAAATTTCCCCAAATTGTTGGATTTTATGGCCTCACAAATAAGTACAATGATAACCACCTGATTGAGTGGAGATACTAAATTGTTTGAAGCAATGAGAACTCTCCTTAATGGATAACTCAAGGTAGGATTACCACTTTTTCCTGACATGCATAAGACACATCTCCACTATACAATGGAGACACCTCAAGTTGTGCCCAAATCAACAATCCCAATGGAAGAAGGAAATGGAAAATATATGGTTACAATTCCACTTTATAAACTAGGATAACACTTTGAAATTGAGGGGCCTACTACGTTACTACCAATCACTACCAACAAGGGCATCACAGTAATGGGAGTCCTAGATGGTAGTTTAGTAGTGAGCATAATCACTAAGAAATGATAGGAGAAGATGGCCAGGCACGTGTAGAAGTCTAAGATATCATTATCAAGATGGTTAATGGGATATTACCAAACCTATAGGGATGTTACGACATTTAAAGATCAAGGTTCTCAAACATACTTTCATTGTTATGGACTTTTCCAAACAACCCGAATCGTAAGAGATGATCCTAAGATGCCCCTTCAGGAGAGAGGTAAAGATGGTGCATGACTGGGTCTAAGAACCATGTCTACCTCCACAATTCGGATGACTCCATCATCAAGGTTGATCTTGTGACTAGTCGCATACATCCTATGGGGTAGTGGAGGAAATGTTTTGCAATACTGATATACGTGCAAAGAAGAGACTGATATAGGAGATAACCCTCCCTACAAGGATGCTAAAAAACATTGTATACCACTAGCCTCACTGTCGATGCTGCTTGCCAATTCCCAAGTCTCCTCAGCCGTGGAAAAAAGCTTCATGGGCTCAAATTCAGACAAATGGAAGACTATTATAGATGAACCTTCACCGCCATCATCCAAAAAATTGTGGATCGCTACGAGAATCCCTATGACGAGAGGCAGGGTGATTGATGTGAAAACTTCTACTTCACAAGATGTTATAAAATCCTTGTTGGTTATCCAAGCCCAAACCCTTTTGGTTTCCCTAGAGCGACCCACAAAACAAATAGAATTTACTTGCCACCACAAGTGTCATCTCTATTGCTCATATGTAAGCAAGAACCCATAAGCTCCATCCGGTTTTATGTAAGCAAGAACCCATAAGCTCCATCCGGTTTTATGAAATCCCCTTACTGCCCTTAAGGCTGGAGATCAATATGCTATGACAAGCAACAAAGGGCACTAGTAACCAATAAACATTGATGGAGCAAAGTTAGAAAGGATAGTTAGATAAAACCTAGAGTACCTTCTATAAAGTCAAGGTATGATAGAAATTAAGAAGGGGGGATTTATGCTAAGATCATCACTTTTACCCTCATGTTTTGCTTCCCTAAAAATTTCATGTCGATATCAGGAGGGAGGTTGTCGGGAAAAGCTAGCTCCATGATAATATAGCTTGCACCACCATGTGTAGAAATATAGCACATATACACAGGATAAAAATGTAAACAACGATAAATTTTTATTTATTTTTAAGATGATAAGAAAGATCACATACCAAAAAGAGAGAATGAAAGTACATCTTTGTTCTTACTATAGAACTTGAGCATGGACATTTTGTGGACTGATACGAGTGACCCTATCTTGGAACTGGATTATGTGGACTAGTACTACTATTAAGTGGAGCTAAGTATTCCTCTTTTCCAAACCCACTCATGATATTTTTATGCACCATTAGGGGAGTGACCTTGTGGAGACACATTTGTGGACCTATTCTACCTATAGTTTCTTCCCTTTACACCATGTTTTAATTGTGAGCGTTGCATGTTATCTACAGAATCCTACTTATGATGGTACTTTAGAACTTATTTTAGGTGCTATGGGATAGGACTCCTACAATCCATGGTAGGAGACACCACAAAATAACGTGATGATGTGAATGTACTCTACCCAGTGGGAGGACGTATCAAGTAAGTAATTCACAAAAAGACCTCCTAGAGCAGGGGAGGAGGCCAAGAGATTATGCACTTAGAACATCACTACAAGACAATGCTGCCATACACGCGTTTCAAGTTCGTGTGTATATTTGCATTTATCAACGCGTGTATAAACGCGTTTATATACACGCAGTAATACACGCATCTATACACGGTAATATTCACGGATTAATACACGCTATTATACACGGATTAATACACGCCACTATACACGGATTAACGCATGGCAGAGAAAAATTGAAGAAAAACTGAATTCCTTTACAAAATTAAAAACTATTTTCTTTAAACCATCTCATAGTACATTACAGTATACATCATTACACAATCCCACTACATGCATTTACAACAATGAAATATATTCAAAAATAAATCATGCATATGAGATGATAGAAATGTCATCAATTTAGAACGTACAGACGGATTGGTTAGGGTTCGATCTCATCTTCAATAAGATCCATCCTTGCCAAACGATCAACATCAATATCCATTTGATCAATTTGTAAGGCTACGATTAAATTTATTCGACTATCGATATTGTGTACTCCATTGATAATGGTATCGATGTCCTGATCATCCTCATCAACATCACCATCATCCTCAATGGTAGGGTCATTCTCATGATCATGAGAAATGGCATGCTCATCCTCATTATCATGATCATCTCTTATTTCTTGATCATCGATCACAACATCTTCAATGGCATGTTCGACATCATCTTCATTGTGGCTTGTTACATCCTCCATATGCTCCATATCAGTGAATGTATTATACATCACTTTGGAACGTGGTGCAATAGGGATGACGTACCACCATTTGATGTCATGCACCATTGGTAGATAGATAACCTACTCAAATACACATAGTACAGTAATTAATTAGCATATCAAAAGTCAAGGGGTACGCGAGCTTAGATATATATGTACATGAAACACATTAGTAAAAAAATGCATACCTACTCACATTGTTGTGGCAATACGAGCCTATCTTTCTTTGTTTGCCAGAACTTTGTAGAGTCAATAGTTACATATCCACTTGCATGGCGTTTTATCGTTGCATCAGGCCCTTTTTCCACCACGTTCATTTGCCATTTGACATCCAAAACATACACAAAGAAGCGACGAAAGTCTTTTGCACGAAGTGTTTGTGGAGGAATGTTACTCTTACTAGCAACATATTTAGGATAATCTGAGGGGAGAAATAGATGATGATTATCGAATATAGTCTTACACAAACCGTCAGCATACTCATGTACTAACGAAGGGCCACAAACAGGACATGCATGTTTACCCGATGTTTTCAAACCTGTTAAAATATAAATAAAAGTTAGAATAATAAAGTCAATATATATAATTAATATATATAGCCAATAGTAATAGAGTAGGGAGGTAATTAGAATTCTTACCAGAATAATCGCTGTATCCTGGAAAGTCATGCATTGTCCACATCAACACTGCTTTTAAGTCGAAGTGTCGAGAGGAGGGAGGCCTACTAATGTCCACCACCGCAACACCTCTCCATAGTTCCTCCAACTCATCAATCAATGGTTCAAGATAAACATCCATATGCTTGACTTTATGTTTCCCTGGAATTAGAAGGGATAACATAAGATGTCCCTTCTTGATCGCCATTGATGGTGGAAGGTTGTAATTCACCAACACAACTGGCCACACGCTGTATGCGGTGCTTTTGAAACCAAATGGATTCACTCCATCCATACCCAGGCCAAGTCTCAAGTTTCTGGGCTCTGTTTTAAAGCTGGGCCACTCATCTGGAGTGTCTACGGGAATTCTCCACATGCCATCATCCGATCGATGTGAGGAATGCCATGACATGAGCTCTGCTATGGATTTGCACTTGAACATGTGTTTGATGCGAGGAATTATAGGAAAGTGTCGCAAGACTTTACGAGGTACATCAAAACTCTTCATATCTGTTCTGTACCTTGCTTCACCACAAGTGGGACAATGTAGAGCCTCCTTATGCGTCCCACGAAAGAGAATGCAATCATTGACGCATGCATGTATGCGATCATAATCCAGTCCTCCAAGAGACGTCACATAGCGCCTCGCTATGTCTCTTGAGGTGGGTAGTCTATTTTCCTTTGGAAGCATGTTTGATAATAGCCTGCATCCAATATCATCAATTATAATTAGTCTTAAATCCTAAACCTTAAACCACTAATTCAAATTTGTAAGTTAGAATGCTTACTTCAATAATGCGTCAAGACTTGCATTGCTCCATCCATAAACTGTTTGTATATTAAGTAGTTCAAGTGAAGCACGTAAAACAGAGAATGTGCACCCTTCAAACACCGGTGTCGATGAAGCCTTATAAAGATGCTCTTGTTCCATATCATCGTCGTCCATACCTTTGGGATCATCCTTAAAAAGATTCCGCACCATATCATCAAGCACCTCCTCTTCCACAACTTCGTGGGGTGTAGGGCTATTGTCATCCCTTTCCCACTCATCTCTGACAATAGATCCCGAAGCTCCAGCATCATCTCGTCGACGCTTTGCGTGCTCTCGTCGCACGTAGGGTACCATGTTAGGGTGTGGTACTACATCCTGCTTCAATTAGAGTTTATATATTACAACTCTATTAATTTAATTTGGATACCATGAGTCATTTGAATACCATCAATTTACATCTACTCACCTCTAAACCTATTTGATTCCATTCTCCATACATGGAGATGTGATTCAAGGTAATTCGACGTGCTCGTACAATGCATCCTTGACATCGATTACACATACATTTGATCCGTTGTCCCAACCACACATCGCGATTACGATGACGCATTGTCTCATCTTCCCCAAAACTGCTTGAAGAGGTTGATGACATCCTATGTACAAACCAGAAAACACAAAATCATAATATGTTTTTAATGAAAGTATAAAAATCGCATGTATTGACGCGGCTATTTCCTAAAAATTGCGTGTATTAACGCGGCTATTTCCTAAAAATCGCGTGTATTAACACGGGTAATTCCTGCAAAACGCATGTATAAACGTAGCTAAAATATCATACACGCGAATATACACGCGTTTATAAACGCGACGATATGTTTAAACTAAAAATAGCCCGCCTTCCCCAAATATAGATTTTGAACTAACATATCAACACTGCTTTCGTTTTCGCCTCTTCCAACAGTAACGAAACCTAAGTGCAAGGAGGGAGCAAAGAAGGAGCACACACGGGAGAAGGAGGGAGCAGAGAAGGAGCAGAGAATACTCACTTTTTCAGAGGTGAGTCAGTTTGTCCTGTGCCTTGTCTCTTTCCTCAAATTTGTTTATGCTATTTGCTCTTTGCTTTTTGGGTTTATCTCCGTCCTTTTGCTTCTGTGCACACGATTGGGTGAATGATTCTGATAGGGGCGACAATGGTCCTTTTATAAGGACACTTTGTCTTTGTCGGAGGTCGGTCCTTTTGAAAAAAAATTTCACAGGTCGCGTGTACAAACGCGTGTAAAAGCGTGTGTACTCTGTCTACAGAGTCTGTTCACACGGATATACACGCGTTTCTGGACGGGTGTATACACGCGTTTTTTGACAGGTGTATACACGCGTTTCTACATGGGTGTATACACGAGACTGCGTTTCAAAATTCATGATTCGCAGGCAACACAACTGACTTGAATGATGATATTTGTGTGAGTCAAGAGACAGCCCATGATGTACATGAAGATGTTTGTTGCAGGTTCTTTATGGATATTCCAGGTTCTTCATCCGATCCATTTGCGTACAGCAATTGGCTGATGGAGATGCTGAATCATTTTGGGCACCATCCTGGTCCAGTTGAGTTTACAGAGTATATGTATGCCCATCCCCCTCCTTCCCTGCCTGGTGTCTATACCCCTGCCGTCTATTCCTCCGAGTCCGACGAGACGGCATGCAGCTTCTCCTCTTCCACATCCACCGAGGAGACATACCTCGTCCCAGACACACTCACGTACACCCTCACAGCCACCATCATGTGCTCCCTCAGAGCCACCATCACGTCAGGGCTCACAGCCACCGTCACGTAGACAATCCCCCAGTCGTGACTCCACCCGCAGCAGTAGGAAGAGTGGGAGAGGAGGATGCGGCGGGTGCTTTGGTGGGGGAGGTGGGGGAGGTGGGGGAGGTAGTAGGGCACACGGTGAGAGAGGAGATAGAGGGAGAAGAGTTAGAGGAGACAGTTCGGAAGAGGAGGAGATGAGAGAGATGGAGAGAGTGGTCTGCTATGATGTGACGGATAGGGGCGGGATAGTGATGGATGCGAGGGGGAGGGAGGTAATGGAGTACATGCGTGGGGTAGTATCAAACTCATATAGAAATTGTTTTATTAAATTTAAAGATCAAAATAGCCGATTAGTTGGGGAGGTGATAGAGGCTGTACATAGTCGGTACCCCAATCCCCCACATGCTACATTCTCGGATGTATGGGGAAGGACGCGAATAAGGGAGATCTTAAGTAATAAAAGATCTCACCTTAAAAAACTCGCGTACGATGACCGGCTAAATGTAGCTGCGGGTGGCTATCCTGCCGAGAAACCTGCCATTGCGCACAAACGCGAGTGGAAGGAGGCAAAGAAACGAGCAGAGGGTGGCGTGAAGAGCAGGCAGCATGTGGAGGCACGACGGATCCAGATGGAGACCATTGGATCTTCGCATTTCGGATCTGGCGACGTCGAGTCATGGGAGGCAGAGTTCGTAAGTATCTTGCCACTTTATTTGATTGTTTACTTAATTCATTGATTCTATGATTGTTTTAATCTTACAAATTGTGTTGATTATGATACAGCGAGACGGGTTACGGGGAGGAAGCCCACAACCCACGATACTGCGTATGCTCGCCGGCATAGCAGACGTGACACGTGGGCCATCTTCAGAGCCGAGGGACGTATTACGGACGCGCAGTTTGAGATGGCCATGAGACCATACGGTCGACAAGTACTTGAAAATTCTAAACGAATGATTTTGGTTTATTGAATTACATATATATATACTTATATACTATATATTGCTTGAACAGGCACAAGCTGCTGATGATCCACCCGCCGCCACTGCAGAGGGTGGACGTGAGCACTACTCATCGGACATTCCGACCGATGTGAGCTCATCTGAGCATGGAGGGAGCACCGAGTCATCATCTGGGTCTGAGTAGTACTCAGACTTATAGTATCACATTCCATATTGAGGATGTGGTTGTATATATTTTTTTGTAAACTGAAGCCATGGGCTACTTTGAGATATGGACTCCCTTGTATACATGTATGAAATTTTGATAGTAATATTGAATTGATTGATCGATAGTATTACATTCATGTCTGTCTTGAATCGTGTATTGACAATGTATGCATTCATGTCATTCTTGTCTTAATCTCCCTCGTGCATATGTTCTTCGTGGATGGTCTAATGGGATGGTCTAATGCACAAAAAAAAATCCAGAGAGTGTTATTGGGTGCTGGAATGCTGGAACAGTATTCAGGCACCAAATAGCACTTTCTAGATTTTTTTTTTGCTCTCTGTTCGCGTGTATAAACGCGTCAGAACTACTAAAACTCGCGTGTATTTACGCGGATAATCTGTAAAATACGCGTGTATTAATGCATCAAAACTGACAATTACGCGTGTATAAGCGCATCTAAATTAAAGAAACGCGTGTATAGACACAGGTATCAACGCGTCTGAGACAGCTGAACTGAACAGAATGCGGCTATACACCCGTGTATAAGCGTGTCTAAATTAAAGAAAGGCGTGTATAGCCGCATGTATCAACGCGTCTATGAAAAGAACGCAGCTATACACCCGTGTATAAGCGTGGCTGAGAGGTCCTATACACGCGCTTTTACACGCATGTCTGTGGCCGTGATGATACACGCGCTGATACACGGGCCCGCTACTTTTTTTCACAAGTCATTTTTAGCGGCTAGGAGCGCGGGTATGAGCCCGATCCCTTGTAGTGCATCATTATATGAAATAATGTTATTGAATCCTATCATAGTGAGGATACACTAATATTGTTGTCTCGTACACCAGAGGACGCATATATTGTAGAATCAAACCGTACCGAGGATGATAAACTTAGTGACACTGAGTCCAACCCAACATTGTACAAGTTATGGCCTATCTAAGGACAAATTGTTGAGATGACTTGAAGATTTTTTTAAAAGGTTCAACATAATGCAAAAATGGGAAAGAATCAACATTACAAGTACACTTCTACAAGACTGACTTCCCAACCATACAATTAACTAGATGTATTCTAAACCAATACTCAAATGTTGCTATTTTTTTGATCTTTTTTTAATGATTTTTCAATTCAATGTTTACTTGAGTGCTTGCTTGTGTTTCTTCTCTGCAAGCGATGACTAGTCTTAACTTTCTATTACTTGGATGACCATTAAGGCAAAATCCTTCCTTTAGAATGGTTCTAGTTCAATATTTACTTAGACTGACCTTAAGTATAGCAAAGGAGTATGCCAAATACACCTTCCTTAGTGCTCCCTCTTTAGTTAGAGTAGAGCCTTCTATGTGAATTGTGAAAGTGAAAGTGAAAGTTGTTTTTTTAAAATTAAAAAAAGGAATAGAGAAGATAATCGTCCCCCATGCAAGATCTTGGTAGACTTTTGGCTTCTAGTGATAGTGCCTTGGGACCATAGCCTTGATTTTCATGGGATAGGACCTTGTGGCTAAAAGCGCGCCAATAAAAAACCTGAAAAACTATTGTTGTCAAGGTACTTAGCGGTCCCTAGATACTTTTCAAGGAGGTCTCTAGAGGACTATTGCTTAGGTCTCTACAAGGTGTTGCCCTGCTCTTAGTTTTTTTTCCTTTGAATTTAACACTCCAATTTTTAATATTTAAAAGAGAGAGAGGGGAGAAGCTTAAATATATCACTTAGGAAATTTATTTATAAGGCTAAATAATAGCTAGAAAAGGTTTCACAGAAGTGATAGTATGTAGAGACTAAGATCATAACTATAGGCATATTCTTAACTCAATTTTGGTTTAGATTGAATTTGGAAAAACCTTAATATATCCCTTGTAATAACTTCAAAAATTTGACCACATATAACAAAAATTTTCTCACTGCTTGATTAGGTGTTTGCATTATGCTTAAAATTGAATTTTTTTCCACTCGAACACCTTACTGGTTATACCATGTTACCTTGAAAATCCTACAAGTCCTCCAATGCCAACAGGTAATAAAATATCCATTTGGCATATAAACTTGGCTCATCTTCATCGACATATTCAAAGCATGAAATTTGCATCAAGAAGGGGGGTATGTTAACCCTTTTTGAAGACCTCTATGTGGCGTCAATGCCAACCACCATATCATTTTCACCTCCTTTGGGCCATAGGCACTGTATAAAAACACATTTGAAAGATAGTAACTCCCAAAATCTTATTTATATTAAATCCCAAATGCCATAAAAGGCGAGTTACATCCAAAATGCCATAAGAGGTGAGATACATCGCGTATGGAGTTATACATAAAACACAATAGGCCGGTCTCTACTCATCCTCCACCTCCTCCTTATCATCATCCTCCTCCTCGCCTATTGCCTCTTTATGATCTTCATATATCACACAAGATTAAGTAATGTTAAAGCACAAACTAGATAAATTTCCAAAATCTTATAAAACTAGAAAATTATGAGCTTACAGCGGGCATAGCTTCATAGTTCAAAGAGACACCTTGCTATCAAACATTCAAATGTGGCCAAGATCCCATTGTGGTAAGAAAATCCATACTCCTCATGGGAAGGAGAATGGCCCACCACATTTTTCTACCTCAAACACACATTAAAAAAGAATAACATATAAGATTTAATCAAAGTTTGGAATAAAAAATGTTAAGAGTTCAAATAGTTACAACTAAGCAAGGAAAGGTGGCCTTCCACACGATCCAAGATGAGAAGTCCCTCTTTTATGCATGCGCACTCGAGCTGCTTTTCTTTGTTGCTTGAATAGATTGGGATTCTTCCAGTACGCCTTTTTGGCCTTCTTCCAATCCTTTTTTTATTCTCCTCGTGGCTTGATGCCACCACACTTGGAAGTCAATGATTTCATGTGACTCACATGACCCCGCATATAATCTACCATCTTAAGGTCATTAAATTGTAAGTTGGGGTGGGGCACAGGAAACTCTATCTTTAATACACTTAGAATGTATTACTTCTTTGTATTGTCTTGATTTCTCTAGTCAATGTCCCAAATGTTTTTGAACTCAAGATTTACAAGGTGATGCATGCATGCTATGACATGCTTCCCCTTGCTATTATCAATTATTGACCCATCTGTCCTCCTCACATGGTAAGGAAGCATCATAGGGTTGTAGGCATTTTGATCCACCACCTCCTATGCCTGCACATCCTCTAATGGGGAATTGGAAGTAGATCTATTACTGCCCCCCAAAACAACCCCCGCATCCACCCCCATTAGAATGACGACCCCACTAGAACAATGAGAAGAGGCAGACCTTCTATCTCACAAGGTTGTGGACTAGGCGCCATAAAAGAGAGTGGCGTTTCCTGGTCACAACCTCCACATGAAGGCCTAGTACCCTCAAAAGGACTAGATCCTCCAATGGGAGTGGACATGGGTATAGGAGTGCATAACCCAGGAGTAGAACCACCCATTGGAGTACCCCCATTGATGTATGGATGATTTTGGAAAGAATTGAGGGTGGAGAAAAAATGTTCCACATGTTCTCTCTCCCATACCAATGCGACAGACTCAGAGCCAACTATGAGAGATGCTCCATGTTTGGATCATCAAGGATGGATATTGAACAATGGCCCACTGGGCTTCTTGAGTCTGGATCATCCCCCCATGTGTACATTATAAAAATGAGGCTGAAAAATCAAATCTATTATGTGTATACCTTATGCATTCTCAAACTTACATAACACAAAAACAAATAAGAAATCTTATACTACTCATGTGATATTAGAACTTTATTGAGACCTTCTAGAATACTGCTTAGACAAGCACGGTGGACAATGCCCCTTTTGGATGATAGCTTCTAAGGACTTTCCGCACAATCCGCACTATTAAAGCCAAAGGCAACTTCTCTTTTACAAGTATCCCCATCTCAAAGTAAAAATATATATTCCAATAGAGTACACGCGCAAATTAATTGGTATATTAACGAATTTAATAAAAGTCCCAAGATAATTATATTTTAAATAATGAAAAGAGAAAGAATCCAAAATTAAAGAGACACTTACTTAGATTAGAAGCATTTCTTCGAGTTAATAAGATGCTTATAGGATTACTCACATGATGAAGAAAACTCTAATTCAGTAGCCCCTTCTATACCAATACTTCCATAAGCAACCCTCCCAACTAATCCAGTAGCCTTTGCACAAGCATTGGGGAGAGCAGTGAAGGAAAGTATAAGGCCACTCATGAGAGATAACAAACAAAGTAGATCTGGAAAGGCTACACAAATCATAAAGCTCACACATAAGTTCAATGGAGAGGGCGATCCTAAAAGACATCTTGAGATGTTTGATAAAGTTTGTGAGGTCTTAGGTGAGAGGGATGATCTTGCAAAGACCAATGCCTTTAGCCTTACATTAGATGGCAAGGCTAGTGATTGCTATCGGACCCTGAGAGTTAAAGAATGTTTAAACTTTATCGATCTTTGATGGTTATTCCTAAAGCAATTTGTGGATGACGGAGCTTTGTGGAGTGTGGCTTCATAATGTTTCAATGGTGCCTCAAGAGGGGGCAATGAAGCAACCATATCAAATTTCTGCAAACGTAGCAAACTAGCAAAGTTCAGATGACCAAAACGAGCATGCCATAGTTTTGCATCTGAAACTGCCTTTTCATCAGAAACTGCATTTGCTGAATCTTTCACACACTTATCATAAGAATTGAGCCTATATAGTCCACGAAACAAGGTGCCAGATGCAATAATCGTATCACCAGAAGTAAAATCATGAATAGTACATCTGTCATCCATAAATTTGACTACAAGTCCAAGCCTAGCAAGCGCAGAGACAGACAATAGATTCTTCTTTATCCCTGGCACATACAAAGCATCTGAAAGTGTGAAAGCGCTGCCATTTGCAGCAGTAAGCATAATTTTACTAATGCCCTTCACTGGGTAAGAAGCATTATTGGCACATGTGACAGTATTCCCATTAGAGACAGCCTCAAGACAAGTGAACATATCACGATGCGAGGTAATGTGCTTTGTATCACCACTGTCAAAATACCATACATCAGAGTCAACAAAAACTGCCAAACATTCATCATGTACAGATGGGTTATACTGGCAATACACGCTAAACGCCCATTCTGTATCCTTCACAATATGCTTTGGGATACATTTAATAACCTCATCAAATACTTGTACTTGATCTCTATCACCATGGACATTATAGTCTATTTCATAATGACCAATCAAGCCTAGGCTTTCTTGAAGAATCATGAGCACAATATTTTAATCTAATTTTTTTGAATCTAATCGTATAGTAATTTGAAAAACATCGTTCCAATTAACAGCATAAACCGGCCATGGCCCAAACTATTGGATATGCAATCCACACTTCTAGAGAGAACCAGCTCACATGGTGAGACTGGGTTTGAATCTTGGCAAGTTGAGGGTTCTACAAATTGGATTACCAGAGGTCACCTAACACCTTAAGGTTTTGGGGTCTGGATGGCTAGACCAATTTGTGGAACACCTCAGTTAAGCGCACTTGCGCAAGAACACACCTGGAATGGGTGACCTCCCGGAAAGTGGAAGGATCCATGTTTCCAACATGGTATCAGAGCCTAAGTTGTGATGTTGGAAGCTAAGACCTCAACCAAAGTGTGGCTTGAGGGGGGGTGTTGGAGATGCAATCCACACTTCTAGAGAGAACCAGCTCACGTAGTGAGACTGGGTTTGAATCTTGGCAAGTTGAGGTTTCTACAAATTGGATTACCAGAGGTCACCTAACACCTTAAGGTTTTGGGGTCTGGATGGCTAGACCAATTTATGGACCTCAGTTAAGCGCGCTTGCACAGGAACACAACACTGGTATGGGTAATCTCTCGGGAAGTGGGAGGATCCATATTTCCAACACATACCAAATTGGAATATGAAAATAACGGCGCTCAAACTTTCTAACCAAATTCACCCTTTCCTCAAAGGAAAGCGTGCTCCTCATGCGTAGTACTCATAATTTTATTGACAATATTGTGGTACAGAAGATGAAGCTGGAAACCATGCAGAATGATCACATGTACAAGGTCAGGATGGCTGGAGGACAAGTCCAATTTCGGGACAAGAAGGTGTCAAAACTACCATTAGACATCCAATTGTACTTAGATAGCCTTGATTTCCATGTCATGAGCTTGGGTCATGTGGATATAATTTTGGGAATTGAATGGTTTCATAGCAAAAATAAGAAATTTTCTATTAATTGGGTCAAACATTTGATGTCTTTCCATCATAATGGAAGCCTTGTAATTCTTAAAGGAAACATTGTTGTACCCAAGGAAACTTTTATCAATGAGCTAGAATTCATGGAAGATATTTTATGAACTTTTCCAGTTGGTTATGGATCCACTGTCTTCGTGTATTCATTTTGATGCAAACACTGTTTCTTTAGATGTTTGGGAAAGTAAAGTGTTAAGTTTCATTAAAAGTGAATTTGAGGATGTATTTCCTGATGAATTGCCTCATAGATTACCTCTTAAACGAGAGGTGGACCATAAAATAGAGCTAGTACCAGGGACATAACCTGTTAGTATTCCTCCGTATCGGCTTAGCCAATCTGAGGAGGATGAGGTAGCCAAACAAGTAGCTGAATATTTGAGGATGGGTCAAATTAGACCAAGTAAGACTCCTTGAAGTGCACCAGTTCTCCTGGTTAAGAAAAAGGATCAAGGTACTTAGAGGATGTGTATTGATTATAAACGTCTTAACAAGGTTACAATTAAAATTAGATACCCATTACCTAGATCAGATGATCTTATTGTTGATAAGTTGCATGGAGCTAAGTATTTTACAAAGCTTGACTTGCTTAGTGTTACCCTTTGGTCTCACTAATGCACCAGCAACTTTCCAACAGATGATGAATGATATATTTCAAGATCTGTTAGGAAAATGTGTGGTAGTTTTCTTAGATGATATTTTGATATACAGCAAAACTTTGGATGAGCATGAGAGTCATCTTAAAGAGATTCTAGGAAGGCTCAGGAAGAAAAAACTGTATTATAAATTATCTAAGTGTGATTTCTTTAAAAAGGAATTGTTATACTTAGGACATAAGATCTCTCGGGATGGCTTGAGTATAGATTTGGATCGGATCCAAAAGGTTTTGGAATGGCCAATTCCGCGTACAGTCAAACAGCTAAGATCTTTCTTAGGTTGTGTGGTATTTCTTCGAAAATCTGTTAAAGATTATTCGAAGTTGACTGTACCTTTTACCAATCTTCTTAAAGGTAAAAATAAAAATTCCAATTCTCCAATTGGTTAGAATGATAAGCTACAGGAGGCTTTCGAAATTTTGAAAAATAAAGTTCGCGATGCTCCTGTGTTAGCTTTGCCAGATCCTAGCAGAGAATACATTGTTGAGACTAATGCTAGTGATTTTGCAATAGGCGCAGCTTTATTCCAGGATGGGAAGCCTGTGGCCTTTGAGAGTAAGAAACTCAATGATGCACAGACTAGGTACCCAGTTCAAGAGAAAGAGTTGTATGCAATCATTTATGCTTTAAAGGCATGGAGACAGTATCTTTATGGGTCTCAGTTTATGGTCTTGACAGATCATCAATCTTTACAGTATATTTGTGATCAACAGGACTCAAAAGGTAGAAAAGCCAGATGGGCTGAGTTGATGCAGGATTTCAATTTTATGATTAAATACAAGAAGGGCAGCTTAAATTGCATTGCTAATGCATTGTGTCAAATTAGTGAAGTTAATGAACTTTGCTTCACTGAGATTGCTTAAATTGCATTGCTGATGCATTGAGTCAAATTAGTGAAGTTAATGAACTTTGCTTCACTGAGATTACTTCTAACTTGTACGATTCACTCAGGAAAAAATGCAGCACAGATATTTTCTTTGGAAAATATTAGAATTTGGCAAAATCAGGGTCCAACTTTGAAGTAGATCAACCTGGTGTGAAAGGAAAAGCCAACCAATTTTTTCTTCGGAATGGTCTTTTATTCCGAAATGATAAGGTTTGCGTGCCGGATGTGCCGAAAATTAAGTTAACGATCTGACACACCATCGGCAAGACATCCTGACATACAGTGTACCTTGGCTTTAGTTAGAAGGACATTTTATTGGCTAAAAATGAAAGATTTTATTCAGAGTTATGTGGTCCGATGTCATCAATGTTAGATAAACAAGGCTGAACGCCTTAAATCTGCTGGGTTATTACATCCTTTGGATATTCAGTCTAGAAAGTGGGAAAGTACTTCTATGGATTTCATTACGGGACTTCCACATACCAGCAAGGGTCACGATGCCATTTGGATAGTCGTGGATAGATTGACAAAGATGGCTAGGTTTTTACCCACAAAAACAACAGTTAAAGCTTCGAAATTGGCTTACCAATTTGTCAAGCAACTGTTTAGACTATATGGTCTACCTTCTGATATTGTGAGTGATCGAGACTCTAAGTTCACAGCTAATTTTTGGCAGGAGGTTTTCAAGAAATTGGAAACAACTTTAAGTATGAGTTCCTCTGATCATCCACAGTCTGATGGGCAAACAGAGCGGATGAATCAGGTTATAGAGGATATGCTTTGTGCATATGTCTCAAGAAAACCATCAAATTGGGAAAAGTATCTTCCACTGATGGAATTTGCCTATAACAGTTCTAAACATACAGCTATAGGTTTTAGTTCGTTCATGCTTATGTATGGGTATCAACCCAGGGCACCTATTGATGTCGGTCTTAAGGACATTGAGCTTGATGCATCGAGGGATTTCTTGCGTGATATGCAGGAAATGCTGATCGAAGCTCGAGATTCTATCATGAGTGCTCACAGGATAGAGCACGGTTTATGTTGATAGAGGACGCTCATCTCGGTCTTTTGAACCAGGAGCGTTGGTTTATTTAAAAGTTCCTAAAGACTCTCAGACTTTATCAATGGGTAAATGCTCAAAATTATCTCCTAGATATTATGGTCCATTTCGAGTTATATGTCGAACTGGCATGGTTGCAACTGCCTCCACATGTTAGAGTTCATCCAGTCTTTCATGTCAGTAGATTGCAAGAGAATCTGGGAGGTGAGGATAACACAGTTACTCCTCAAGAACTCGTTGAAGTCGAAGATTTATCTTATGTTCCATACGAACCTGAAAAGGTTCTTGAATTCAGGGAAAGGAAACTTCGTAGTCGACTAATCCCTGAGGTTATGTTCCACACGAACCTGAAAAGGTACTTAAATTCAGGGAAAGGAAACTTCATAGTTGACTAATCTCTGAGGTTAAAATTTTGTGGAAAGATAGGGAAATAGAGGATTCGACTTGGGAGTCGGTTGAGAATGTTCAGCACAGATTTCCTTCTTTTCATTGCAAGAGTGCAATGTTTTGAGAGAGGGGAAGTATGTTATGTGCACATTATATGTGCATATACTAGGAGGCTAACCCATATTAGGCTTGTGAGCATGGGAGCATGGGAACAAGCTCTAGTCGAGTATGGGTTAGGACTAACCTTAAGGGTTAAGGTTAGGATCAGGCATCCAAGGGTCACACATGGGAAATGGAGAGTCAAGAGTCACTTGAGGGCCCTCCTATATAATAGGGACATGGAGCACTCTCAAGGGATGTTCTCTTGTGTAGAGGATTGTATCTACATTCTTGCCATTTCACTATAGAGCTGAGTGTTGTTGTATTGGAGTCATACCTCTTGGTGGTATGGGACACCAAGGTTAAGGTATGTGGTACGCCATTATATTTCATGTGTGCAACCCTTGGGCTCGGGGGTGGTTGGGTGTGGTAGAGTTTATGCTTGATTTATGCATGTTTATGCATGTTGATTATCTAGAGAGATCTTAGGGTTTTAACATGCGCATAGACCAACGCAGGTACTACAAGCCACTTGCATGACCCATCGAGGAGGGGAGGGAGGTGACGGGGACGGGAGGCGACAACCGTGACCAGTTGGTTGCTCTGCAGGACACCATCGAGGGGAGGCGAACGTAGACCAGTCGGCTGCTGCATGCAATACAATGCAAGGAGGGGAGTCGGCCAGACCAAGGCTGCATGTAATACAGTGTGAAGAGGGGAGGCGGGCTTACCTTGACCAAAAGAAGGAGAGGTACGCTTGCAATACTATGTGAGGAGGGGGTGCATTACAGCAAACCGAGGAGAGGTGACGTCCAAACACACCTGCACAACAAACAAATTATTAGAGAAGAGAAAATAAACTGTGAGAGAGAAAGAGAGCGAGGGGAGAAGCTTACCAACCGCACACAAAGACAGGGAACACACACCTCCATTACCGATTTGAAATACCCCCACATTGAAGGAGGAGGTGGCTCCATGCAGTGCCCGCCCTGCAAACTGCGGTTGACAGGGTGCGAGAGGGGTGGAGTCTAACAGAGAGCGCGAAAGGGGCTGAAGGAGGCGGTGGCTCTACAACTTGCGGGTGACAGAGGGACTCCATGGCATAAAGTCTCAGATATATATAACTGCAAAAACCTTTTACAACAAGATCCTCTATCAAGTCCCTCTAGGTTGTCAAATTTCATCAAAAGATGGTATCTAACAGGTTGATTTGAAAGAGAAGCCATCATTCAGAAATCTACATAACAAGCTCCATCTATCATCCTCCATAACAAAGGATTATTGCCCCCAAGATACATGGTAATTCAGCTGAATACGGGCCTCCATCATTGCTTCAGTGGTTCACCCTTTGGGTGTTTGCTTTTCCAACACATCCCCTTTTCTAAACCAGATCTTCACAGTGGGTCTTGTCCCCACAGGATTCTCTATAAAGGCCACAAAAGTATGATCAACATGCTTCTCTTTCAGATACCATCTTCTGGTCTTGGTTGGGCTTAACATCTAGACAAACTTCACTTGCTTGGGCTTAACATCCAGACAAACTTGCAGCAATTCAACTAAACATTAGATATCCCTAATATGCAAGAGGGGCCCCAAGCAAATACAATAATCAGTTAATACCATTATGCATTCTCTATAACAACAGACTCAACCCATCAATATCTAGCTTGTTCACACATACCACACAGACCTGCACATGTATAAACACTTATGCATCAATCTTGTTACATCCAATCCAACATCTAACACATTCTGAAACACAAACGTGATTCCTAGAAATCCAAATTTCCCGTAGACATCAAGCTTTAATGATACAGAATAAAACATCTATAGCCTCCCCATTAGGAGCCCATTTGCACAGGATCCAGTCCCCCCACTGAGTCTGAATCCCTAACCCAAGCTCAACCCATTTAGATATTTTTCCCCATGCTCCTCTAAGAGCTTGGAAACTCCAAAAGGCATGTTTACCATCTTCTAAAGCAGATCAACATCTAGGACAACACCCATTGGTGATTTTTTTTTGCACTAGAATAGGTAGAGCCCACATTTTTTTTGCACTAGCTTCACTCCAATAGGTAGAGCCCACATGCATACTCCACAAAAACACCTAGATATGACATTCCCAAAGTTCTTTCCATATCTTTTCCGAGGAGCTAGGACTCCAACTCACCTTCAAAATTTTGTTGTAGTATTCCACATTCATCTCCCCTTTTCTTAATTTTGCATACAGAACCCTAGTTGTTTCTTTCATCAGTTTGGCCCGATTAACCCAAGCCTAGGCTTTAATCCAACAAGACTCATCAAAAGTAGTAGAGAACCATCCCACCTGGACATGCATCAGCACCTGTCCCATTAAGTCCCTTTCCCTTGTAGACAAATCAAATTCCTGTTGTAGTTGATCTAGCTCTTTCCACCCCACAATTGACCCATCCCAAAAATCAGCCAACATTCTTAACCCTCTATTATTTAGTTTCCTTGCATAATAGGTGTCCAAAAGGCCCAATGGTGGGCTGAATTTATGTGACCACCATACACCCAAACTGAGCACTGAGTTCCCTGAGGCTCTGCATCCTCCATCCCAATACATCATACTCAGAGCATCCTTCCAATTATGAGTGTGATTTTTGAAGGAGCTTGGTGGAGGGAGCTTTGGAGGGAGAACCAGTCACTTTCAAAGGGGCATAACCGAATAGTTTTTCCCTCCAATCCAAACCCTACCAACTCCCTTTTGACTGAACCAAGGAAGCCTCCACAACTTCTCTTACCATTACTGTCCATACTTCTTCTTGATATAAGCACTTATGAAGAAGCAGAGCACCCTTTTGCTGAATTTTGAGTTGGTAAATGCATAATACCAACGCCCCCTTCACCCTTTGGCAACAGACAGTTTATCCTAGGCCAGCCAACAAGCTGGAGCATTCCTAGCACCTTTACCATTTCTCTGCATAAAATTTCTAATAGAACCCAAAACTCTCTTCCAGTTGCCTTTACCAAATTCTAACACAGGCATAAAACATTATATATACATTCAACACACTGTTACAAACAACAACTCTGTCATGAAAAGGAATTCTAACCCCTTCCCACTTCTTTATCTTTCCTATGAATGTGTCTAAGGTGCAGTCCACCAATTTTTTATTTGTGACATCCACCCCAAAAGGGACTCCCAAATGTCTGACAATCTACCCTCTTTTGACAACCTTACATCCCCATCTTTCCAAATCAAAATCATTCTCTTTAGAAAGACTTATAATACTGGACTTTTGGATATTGCACCTTGATCCAGAGGCATCTGCAAACTCTTGTATAATGCTTAAAGCTTGTCTCAAATTTTCATTATCAGCTTTCAAGAACAACAATGAGTCATCATCAGCAAAGCATTGAATGACTAGCTGCTCACTATGCCTCAATCTTAATCCAGTTATAGTCCCTTTCAAGCAAGCATCTTCTAGAGAAACAATAAGAGGATGAGAAGCAATAGCAAACGACAAGGGGGAAGAGGACATCCTTGCCTCACAGATCTATTGATACCAAAGCCTCTAATCACTCTACCATTAAGCAAAACATTAGACTTGCTTCCCCAAGTGAGGGTGTAAATAAAAGTAGCCATTTTAGGTCCAAAACCTAACTTTTCCATCACTCTAGCCACAAAGGACCGGTCAATGCATCTATCATATGCTTTTTCCAAATCAACTTGTGTAGAATGACACACATCTGATGGGTTTTTAGATCAATATCTTTGCCTAACATAACTGCAAATATATTATCATAGATTGACCTACATTTGATGAACCCATGTTGCCTTTTAGATCACCTCTTGCAATACAGGGGTAATCCTGATGGCAATGGCTTTGGCCAAAATTTTATATATAAAAGTTAACAAGGTGATTGGTCTCCAATGACCAAATCTATTACAAGCAACTTGTTCAGGTACCAACTTCACCACTTCCTTGAAGTCTTCATCCAAGGTGCCAGATTTAAAGGCCTTATTACAAACCTCCCAGACAATATCCTTCAAGGAAGCACAAAAGGCAATAAAGAATTCAACAATCAAACCATCCCAGCCTGGGGCTTTCTCCCTACCCAATTTCAAGAGTGCCACCCAACATTCCTCAATGTCTACATCTCTTTCTAGCCATCTGGCTTTATCAGAATCCACCCTTTGATTGATCAACCCAAGAGGCTTATTCTTAGCTTGAAGCCCTTTTTGAAAATAGTCTTCTTTAAAGCTAAGAGTAGAGCCAAGAAATTCTACCCATTTCTTTGCAACAATTAGCCCCATGTCCTCTATCTGTTGTTGCCCTCTCTCATCTACAATCTCACCCATAATTTCTCTGCTATTTTTTCTCCCGGCAAGCTTAAACAGAAAATGCTCAGGCTTTCTTCTATTGTTAAAAGTTTTCCATCTTATTCAATGTTGATCCTTTCTAGTCGACTCATCATCTTCCTATTTCAAGGCATTCTGGCACCTAAAATATTCAGTGATTTCATCCTCAGTGAATCTATCTATCTATCTTTTCTTTTGAAGACATTCCAATTGTCTGGTCTAGTTTCTCCCTTCCTGTCTTCTCTCCTCAGCTCTCTCTCAACTTTCTCATAGCCCTAATAATCCCTTGCATTTCATTAGCAAACATTCTCCAAGACCCTACAGTTATTCCTCTAGTTTTTAATCTACCAATGGCTTGTTCAGTGTAGTCAATAAAGAGATCATCCTTCACTAAAATTTTATTGACTCTCAACTTCCTAGTTGAAACTGATACATGACATAATCCCTCCAATCAACACAATGCCAATTCCACTTTAGAGGCATATGATCAGATACAACTGATAAAGTCAATTGACACCGTAAGAGTGTGTGGAACCCATGAGGCCTGGTGACTGAAAAAATTATGGAAGAAGAGCTTATATATTGCAGACTAAAGTATGTGTGTCCAGGAGTATCTCTCCAGTCCCCTAAAGACCACCCATTCCACCAACCCCATTTTCCCCTCATCTCGTCCCATTTACCATTCTCATAACCCATCAAAATGGAGCTCCCTCCACTCCTATCTACATGCCTCTCAACCATATTAAAATCTCCCGTAACAATACAACAATCCAGAATATTCATATTACTAATCCACTCCCACATTTCACTCCTAACTTTATGGTTTATGAGCTCCATATATATTAACAAGCCATACTTTCTCCCCATCAATCAAAACTTCCACCACCAAAATCCTCCCATTGGGATGGTTAGCTATAATAGTAGGATTCAACTCAATCTTTATAACAAACATCACTCCACTATATCTAGAATTCACTCCCCCCATAAACTTGTCCCTCCTCAAAACTTTGGCCTTGAATAGCTAAAATAGATAGTCCCCACCCCTTAACTAACCCCCAAAACAAAGCATTCTTTTTCTTGTCTTTAATGCCTTTAACATTCCAGGTACAACCCGAAATGTCCCTAAGATGAGTCATGTCAAAGCAGTTTCGGGCTCCATCTCCATCTCCACCTCCTCCCCTTCCCCTTGCTCCTTTCCCTCTCTTTGAGTCCCCTTCCAAGCTTTATCCTTTTGCCAATCGAATCTGTGAATAGACGAAGTACCACTATCTTGGACTTTAAGGGTTTGAATATAGAAATGGGCTCGAGCTACCCTATGATTTATTCCCCTTCCCATTCTACCCTGATTGGCTCACTTTCCATCTTGCTTCATCTTTGGTTTGTTTGAGATTAAGTTTCCCTTTTGCCTTAATCCAATCCTCTCCCAATTGGCCCTTTCACTCTTGCAGATTTTATCTTTCCCTTTCCCCTCTTTCGCTTGACTTATAATAGGTTCAGTTGCTTAACACTATTTTCTCTCCCTATATCACTATTGCTTTATCCTTACCTTCAGGTTTCTCAAGCAATGACCCTGCACAGTTTTTTGCAATGGGTCCAAAACCCTCACATTCGAAGAAGGCTCCCAGAAAGGGGCCAAACTGCAAGCCTAATTCTAATTTACCTAAATCTCCAAAATCGATTTCTATGGACTTCGAATTCTCAATCGTAGTATTCCATGAAATACAAATACTATTAGCCTGTCTACCTCCTGCATCATCCCTAGGAATATATAACACAGGACCCAATGCCCTAGCAACATCTCACAAAGCACGTCTCAGCCAAGGTGAAAGTCTAGAGATTTTTTCATAAACAGTTTAGAAACAGATTGCCCTTTAATGAACAAAACATTGAAAAAACCCTTCCCCAGGTAAAACACATTAGACAACACTCTATCATGTAGAACCTCCTCTTGCAACCACTTACCCACCTTTGTCTTAGCAGGAGGTTTACCAAGACAGAAAAGGATCACACTACAAGAGAAAACAACCCAATCTAATGCTTGGTCAACTCAGGGTTCACCCTCATGCACACCTTTCTTCCTTGAATCTGAGCATGCGAATCGAGTCTCACATTAAGCCAATCAAGAACATTTTTCTCCCTCTCACCACCTTCTTCGTCTTGAGGTCTCTTCATGTCGTATGTCTCCTCCAGTTCCCAATCCCCCCAGCCCTCGCCATGCTCCTCCACATCTTGTAGCCATGAATCGACTATCCTAAACGTGCATGTACGCGCAAACAATCAGACGTCCCTTCGACATACATGGACATGTATCCCCACACGCGTCAAATTAAATCACCCACTCCCCCACTAAGTTTACTCACTAATCGTATCTCTCACCATTTTCTCTCTTCTTCCTACACGTTTCTACTCTCTCCCTCTCTTTTAAAAAAAGGCTCATTTTTTCCCATTTAAAATAACACCTCTCCCTCTCTTTTAAAAAAAGGCTCAATTTTTTTCCATTTAAAATAAACTAGAAAATGAATTCTACTCTCTCTCTCTCTCTCTCTCTCTCTCTCTCTCTCCCCATTATTATATAGTACATATATAAGAATACATAATAACATAATATATGTAAAACATTTATAATATATCTATATAACTAAACGCATACATAATAACACATGTAAAACAAATATAAGTACATATACAACAATACATACACACACACACACACATATATGCATACATAACATAATACATGTAAAATGTATATATAGAAGTACATAAACCTTACATATTAAAACCATAGACAACCAAGGCACAATGAGAGGAGAGAAAAGAGAAATCCTAAATTTCTAAAAATCCCTTTGATTGCTATTATCTATCAACATGTACTATTGCCGTTTTTGACCTTGGCTTCCATTCCTTCGTTTTGCTTCTTAATATCTTTTACATATTACAGCAACACGTGGGTTGAGTACTAGTATACACACACACACACACGCCTGTACACACACATATGTAAATATACATAGATATATAAATATTTACATGTGTATTGATTATCTCTCCCTCCCTCTTCATGTATATATACATACATACATACACACACACACACATACATACATACATACATACATATATACTCTTTTAATACACACATTTAAAAAAAACAGTTAATTCAAACTTAGTCACATATAGGGCTTGATAAAAATCCTTTTTTCCAACCAATTAGAATAAAAGCAAACTCTCAATGCAACCGGATTTCCTTCCCAATTTCTACACTATTTTGTACTTAAAGGCAGAATAAATTTTCAACAGTTTTTTTTTTGTGTTGTCAACCCATTAAAAAATAAATAAGGGGGAGTGGGCGACGTGCTTTGCTTTCCTACAATGCAACACGCAAACTGTCCCAGTTTTTCCACTCCCTACCGTAGTGTATAAATCTGTAGAATATGGCTTCCACACAATTCTTGAAGTCTCGTTTCCAAGCTTTGCAGATTCCGTAGAGCCAACACATTTCCTTTTTTTTTTTAGCACTAGTCAAATATCCAATATAATACAATATGGAAAACTAACCAAAATGAACCTCCACGTAGCTACTCATTTAGTAGCGCAATCTGAGAGTGTCTACACACTTGGGTGAAAGCCCATGAAAAAGTTTTGCCCAACCAATCAGATCATCACAATCACCTGCCCTTTTTTACAGACAGTGACCACACCTATGCACCCTCAATGTTGATGTGTTTGTTGACTGGAGCCCAACAACTACTGTTCCAGTTCCGGGTGGAATAGCATGCCCACAACTCTCAGTAGGATGTCTTTTCCATAGGCATGCCCACTATCTATAAAGGGTATTGTCGCCCAACAATTGTTTATCAAAAAGATGCCTGCCCACAGCTCTCAACCTTTTTCGTGGGCAGGCCTGTAGTTTGTAAACACCCTGAGCAGGGTGCTCACTGCTCTCTCAGCAATGCAGCTTGAGCGAGCGCCGCACAGGTCTAAACTATGAGGGCACTCGAGAGTTAGCAGCGTGTAGATGTCAAGCGTGTCTAGCACTGGTCAAATATTCAATTTCTTTAATCTCTTATAGGGAGCCCTCCACATGGTGGCTCCCCATCCCTCCTCATCGGACTCCCTTAGCTCACCGGGAGCATGTGGGCTCCACTCTCATGCTCCACAGTAAAAGAACCTAGTGTGCATGCTCCACAGTCGGATAATGTGCACGCTCCACAGTCAGATAGCTTGCACACTCTCGAGTTTTGCTGAGACGCTCCTGACATCTATATATATAAGAGTTGCGTCCCACCAGTGGCATACATGGCATCCAAAAAATTGGAGACAACCTATGAGTCCATAAAACTATGCAGGTGTCCCACCAATGCACGCTGCGTACCTACTGCAGGGTGTTACTGCCTCTCTTTTCACCTACAACCGGCTGGAAATTTCACCAACGAAAGAGCTTACAATTTGTACATTCATGTGTCTTTCCACACAACAGTATTTCCCGTTCCCTCCACTTTCCACAAAGCAGTATCCTCTACTCCCCATCTTTCATGCCACACATCCTCAACAACACAAACACATACAACAATTTGGATTTGGGATTTGATATATGCCCTTCGTCTACATTTCTTTGGTATTTTTTTCCTACATTCATACTTCCTAGACTACAAGGACCATTCGCAGGGAAATGCTATCTTCATGAGCATGCCTTCCCTTTTGTCTGCAGCACTACATGTTTGGGAACCACTCAACAAAAACAACACATCAGTAGCATTGATAGAAGAGGATAACACCATGCAGCACGAGCTCGTCTTGCCTATACTGCCCTTGCTGTGGGCAACATCAGGTGTTCAAAATCAGCCTCGATACATGATTAAAAATGATGTTGAGCACATTCAATGATATACATCAAGCCAAGATCTTCCATCCATTGATGGAATCATTTTGTATTCCACTCTCATGTTGATGAGGAACGATGGCGTGAAACAACTAGCTACCAAAAGAAGTTGTTAATGTAGGTAGTGTAATAGATACATGAATGATAAAATACAATCTAACAACTGAACGCACAAGAGACATCCATGATATTAAAGGAGAAGCTTGCTTACAGTTGGAAGTGTCAATGGCATTTGCCATAGGATAACCAACTCTATCCATGCCCCAATAACAATCTGTACTATCAAAGAGTCTACGATCAAAGTTCAAATGCTTGAACCTATTCTCCTCAGCACGGCTAGAGGATGCCATGTCCCAGTAGCTACTCTTTCCTGAAGGGATGTTCCTTTCCCAATCACGGATCTCCTTATAATGATAATACATCCTTCTCCATTTCTCACCACACTGTTGGCCCATGACTGCTAGCCCTTTCTTGACACAAAGGTTGGCAATAGCTTGCCATTCCTCGGTAGTGGTCTTCATCTTGCCTTTTATACCACAATTGTTGCGTACGATTTCATACTCATTCTTGGCCTCCACTAGAATCAGGGACATGCGAAGACAGATGAAGGCTTCACCTTGTCACTCGCTTTCTTCTTTGCACTACCTGGTTGTTGCTGGTATTGGCTGATGTTGGATGATTGTTCTCCTGTAGCAATTGAAGAAACTCCAGCATTTGGCTTGTGCTGATTTGCATGCATGTGCAGCTGTTGTGGATTCATTGGTGAGAAATTCATTTGGGGATGTTGTAGGGTTGGCTGCCATTGATCCAGTACTCAAAAATCCCATTCCTTGATGGATTGATGAGCAATGTATGGTTGCCCCAACTTGTGAGTCAGGAACCATGTCATCATTCTCATTTTGAGAATTAGGGTCAAAGCAGGGTGTGGAAGGAAGCTCCTCGACATTGGCAACACGAGGAGCATTGGAACGGGGCACAAGAGGAAACCTGAAAGCATAATGGGAGGACATAATAAATCGTTTATTGCAGAGCTTTCAAAGTAAAGGACAAACGACAATGAGCTGCGAACCAGAAAAAAAAATGAAATGCATACCTAAAAGTAAACCTTATTTGCAGGGGGGTGATTTAAACCTCAAACGTGGTGGTTGGATTTTCTTTGCCCAGCGGTTGCAGTAGGTGAAGAGGTGGTAAAATGAGAAGAAATCGTTGAATAGGTCCTTGAAATCCCCTGATTTCCGAGGGCAAACTCGTTTCAGCTGCAGTCCTCCTAAAATCATGGCGGAGGCAAAAATGAATGGGAACCCCTGCGATTATGGCAAACGAGGCATCGTTTGCCCTGTATGTCGCTGGTGGGACGCAGCTCTAATACTAACCAAGCTACGTTGAAAATGAACCTCAGCATAGCTCAACTGCCAGCAGTCAGCCTAAAGCCAGGGTGCTCAGTAGCACAGCGTGAGCATGCAGGTTTGAGCGTCGTGCAGGTTTGAGGGTGCTCAGGAGTCATCAGCGCGCATATGAGTCAGGAACGTCTCAGCAAGCGTGTAGGTTATCTAACCGTGGAGCGTGCACGTTATCTAACCGTGGAGCATGAGAAAGGGCCGTGCGAGTGGAGCCCTCACACTCCCCTTCACATGGTGAAGTTAGCCCGCTGAGGAGGGACGGGGAGCGGAGGGCTCCCCATAAGACATTATATATATATATATATATATATATATATATATATATAATTTTTTACACACACACCAACCATTGTATAGGTTCTCTCTCTTATCTTTCCCATTTAAAACAAAACAAAAGACATTTTAAAAAAAGCTAATTCTACTCTTTCTCTTCCTTCTCCTCAAATTCCCCCTCCTCAAAAAAGGCTCATTTTGATTTTTCTCATTTAAACAAAACAAAATATCTCATTAGCAAGAAATATCTCATTTAAACAAAACAAAATATCTCATTAGGAGAAATATGGACTCTCCATTTTGTCCTTTCTTAAGGAGTGTGAATAAAAAAAAGATTGGCCTAACCAATGAGAGAGCTGGGATTCTAAATCCATGTAACATGGATCTTTTTGTCATATCTTTGCCCAAATCTCTTAAGACAATAAAATAATAGAGCCCATATCTTAAAAAAATAGAGAAATGTCAGATTCCATATCTTTCATGTCACATGTACATGGAAGTTTGAAAATCGAATTTTATTTTTTTCTATTTTTTATGTTTAACTTTTTACTTTCCCTCCTTTTGCATTTCATTACCTTTTCATTTTCTCCCTTTTTGTTGGCGAAAATCAATTTCGCCATATCTTCTCTGCAACTCTGGTTCTTTCTTCACGAAAATTTACAGTCATGTTGTTCTACACCATAGCTCTCTCCTCCTAAAATTTTATCTCGTTTAAACAAAACTTCTGTGAGTTATGCCCGTTTTCTCACATGAACTTTCTCTTCTCTACACCACAGATAGCTATCTTGATGTGAAACGGCTTTAAATTCTTGCAAGTAATTATCATATGTTTAGGGTTTGTCTATGTTTTGTCTGCATGTGAGTAATAATCATAGGTTAAGGATTTGTTTATGTTTTGTCTTGATGTGTTGATGTTTATTTTCTCAAGAGCAAGGTTGTGTCTATTAACAAGGTTGTGTAAATCAAAGCAGTAAGTTGCTGTTTATTTCTTGTTGTTTTAATCTTTATTTGTTGCTTTCAATCTTCTTTGCACAGTATTGATTTGAAGTGGCATAAAATATCACAGTAATGATCATAGGTTTAGGATTTGTTTATGTTTTCTCTTGATATGTTGCTGTTTATTTTCATAGGAGCAACAAGGTTTTGAGCAGTAAGTTGCTATTTATTTCTTGTTTTTTTTATTTGTTTATTACAATATTCTCTGCACAGTAATGATTTCAAGTGGCATAAAATACAACATTAATGATCATAGGTTTAGGGTTTATCTATGTTTTGTCTTAATGTGAGTAATGATTGTAGGTTTAGGATTTGTTAATGTTTTATCTTAATGTGTTTATGTTTATTTTCGTAGGAGCAACAAGGTTGTGTAAATCAAAGCAACAAGGTTGTGAGCAACAGGATTGCTATTTATTTCTTGTTGTTTTAATCTTTATTTATTACTTACAATCTAACATATATATTTATTAATCATGCAGTGTCTAGCTTTATTAATTTAGATGTCTTCAAGGAGGAGAAATATCAGTAATATTCACACAATGGAGGTGTTTAACAAGAGAGATAATGAGGTAACTGGATCCCTGATCAGTACAGTAACTTAAATTAGATTTTAATGCGACCAAGTACTCATGGAAATTTTAAGGTCAAGCTCAAAGATGTCACAAACCCCAACAAGCAATGGAAAGGTAGAATCATAGAGTTCAGGAGACGCACAAATGGTATGAGTACAATAACAGAGGCTTTCATTCAACATGTTCATACGCACAAAGAGATTCGAGTGCATCATGATAACTTCAGTGAAAGAAATAAGCCGAACAGTAAGTTTATATCTCTGTGCTTTGTGTTCTTGTGCTTTGAGTCCATCCACTCTACATGTTATAATACAAGCATGTTTGTTGCTTGCACCTTTATATCCATCCACTCTGCATGAATGGCAGAATGTAGAATGTTTTAGTGGAAAGCTAAATGTTTTACATGCAGAGATAGGTGCCTTGATCTATGACAACAAGAGTGTAAGCAAATTGGCATCTCAGAATGTTTACTTTTATGATTCAGTGTATGATGTGGAGAGACACACTTTGGAGTATATTCCACTATCACCGTTGTCTAGCTAGGAATAGTATAATCCTAGCTTAGACATGTCAGATTCATGTAGGGTAAAGATAAAAACTGATGTTCATGCTGCCATGAAACCATCCACAGGCTCTAGACATGTGCATCTACATTGATTTGTACCATTTGGTTTGTTTGCACATTTGTTTGGATCCTGTGAAGTAGTTAAGAAAACTAAGATTACTTATCAATGCAAGTGTCCATCTGAGGATTGGATGACTCAGTTACTGGTTGAGTCATGGCATCTCAAGAGAACTCACCACAATGATATCATTGAGTGTAGAATTACTGTGTCAGATATTACCTTTAGGTAAGATTGCAGAATTACTATGTCTATTGATTGTTGATGGTTTTTATTCATAAGTACTTCATTGTAAGATACTGATTAATGATTGTTAATTTTATGTTTCTGTATTGGTTGTTTGTTTTTTTAAACAGGTACTTCATTGCAAGACAAACTTTGTGCATTTGCTTCTTCAAGTTGTATAGGAGGTGGTGACTTCTACGAGGGGAGTGGCTCAGCTTGGACTAAGACATACGAGATGGCACGCATTCAGCACTCATTTAGATGAATATTCTTTGGGAGGGTCATGACCCTTTTAGTGTTAATATAGAAAGTCATTGGCCCCTTAGTTTTCTGAGGCAAGAAATCCAACTCATGTCCAATGATCCCCCTTGTAATTTTTATTTTAAGTTGGATGGTAGGAAGGTTAGGAGTCGAAGTGAACATTGCAAAACATGCAAACAGTGTGTTGCTCCACACATCCTTGAAATTGTAGAGTCTATGTAATTCTTAAGTTGGATGGTAGGAAGGTTAGGAGTCGAAGTGAACATTGCAAAACATGCAAACAGTGTGTTGCTCCACACATCCTTGAAATTGTAGAGTCTATGTAATTCTTATTCTTTCAAGTGAATACTAAAAACTGTTTCTCCTAAAAGTGTTGTAAATTTAATTTTATTTCATTTTCATCAATTGTAGTGGTTTTTTAAAGTCTTCTATGTTTCGAACCCATTAATATGTAAGAAAATAAAGATAAGTATAAGTAAGTACAAGTATAAATATATATTTAAGTGTAAACAATAATATAATTAATTATCGTAAAAAATATAAATATGGTTTATGATTTCTTATGTTTTAATGAAGTGTCATTAATTTTAAGTCTATGGATATAAGTATAAAAATAAATATAACTTTAAGTATATATTTAAGTGTAAATAAATATATAAGTAACTTTGTAAATAATAAAATATAATAATAATATGTAACAAAAAATAGAAGTATGATTTATTATTTATTATATTTTATTGAAGTGTCCTTTATTTATAAGTATAAGTAGGGGTTATTTTCATTCACTTCTATTGCATTCTCTATCTCTCACTTTCTATCCACCTTGCTTGTTACTCCCTTTACGCCTTCACCATGGCTTCTCATCATGATGCATTCGCACAGTGAATGAGTGAAACCCGTTTATGGTCAGATGTGGGACTAGATTTACCCTAGGTTTTGTCAGAGTGTTGAGCTAGAGAATATATTTAGGAATCTAGAGCCCGATAGCTCAATGCTTGCATTTTTTTGTGCGGGCTATGATGATATCACATTTTTTATCCCTGACTCCACTCCTCGGTGAATACCCCTAGAGTTCCTCTTCTCCATGAAGAGGGGTGACAACCATAGAAAGATTATGCAAAGAGTACTTGCACATGCCCCCCCCTTCTGATCTACCTCTGTGCCCCTCACTTTTGAGGAGGCAAACCCGATCGATCTCATCGAGCAGGATATTGCCTTTGCTATTTATATATTATGCTCTGATTTTGAAGAGGAGAATGATGAGGAGCCAGTGGTGCCTCTTCTCACCTATGAAGAGAAGGAGCCAGAGGAGACAGTCCTGGACAAGCAAGAAGAGGAGGCATGTAGCTTGTCTCTGGACTTGTCAACTATCCACCAAGAGGCAGCCCATCCTACTGAGAATGCAAAACTTGCATCATTGAGTGCCATCACTATAGATGGTGTTGAGTACTTGATCATGCAGGAAGTCCTTAAGGTCTTGGATTTGAGGGAGGAAGAGCTCTACTGCCACCTTGTCGTGGATGTTGATGAAGACCTCATCGACTTTGACACTGTGGATGTCCCTCCACAAGTAACTGAGATTGGCCGATACGATGGCATGAGCATGGATGATGTCTCTGCAATCATCCACATCCAAAGAAGTGCTGTAGAATCTTCTCCTGAGTATGATATCTCAGATGCAGAATTTGAGAGGCTTTAGGAGGAGCTCTTTAGACCTCGACCACGCATTGACCTCTCTGACCCTGTACATGGTGATAGAGCAATCCCTGGGGCAGACTTAGATGCATCGGATGGGAAATAGAATGATGAGGCTGAGAAGGTACGTAATTTATTATTTTTTTTAATCTTCTTGAAAATTTTGGTGCAGGGCCTCAGGGGCCTGGTGCAGATTCATCAGGGCCATCCGCCAGCCTTCGGCGGCTAGCATGCCTGGAGGGCCCTGATGCTTCCCAGATTACATGTGTGGGGTCCTCAGAGCCCTTGAGGCCCTGCACCGATAATTTTATCTCATTTGAAAATATTTATTTTTCATGCAATTGTATTTTGGAATATTTTTTGATATTTTATTTTTGCATGCAAATATTTTCTTCAAAAAATTGTCTGTTGATGAGTTTGCATCTAGAGCTAGTGGAACAAGGGGCGGTGGAGGAAGAGTCCAGGATGCAGCTTTGAAGGAGTACATTGGCAAAATCTTCCAAGACATTATTGTCTTTCACAAGCATGCTCCCCTGATGGACAAGTCTCTCTAATGAAGATCAAGGCTTTAACAAAGGGTGCTACATTCAAGCCTTGATCTTTGAAATCAAGGCTTGAATGTAGCACCACCTTCTCTAATGAAGATCAAGGCTTTAACAAAGGGTGCTACATTCAAGCCTATGCCTATGAAATCAAGCTTAGAGAAGGTGGTGCTTGTGAAAGCGCTGCAAGCTCCTATACCTATTCGAAGCTCAACGTCGTGGAGGGAAGATTCATTCACTAGTTGGCCTAGGCCTTGCCACTGGGAAGATTGATCTTCATGCTATCCAGCTCGAGGAGCTCGAAGGAAATTTTGTTGTAATTCCTTCGCTTAAACCTCCTACTACTGACTCTGCTGAGCCTAGTTCTAAGAGGCACAAAGTTTAGGATTTTTGTACTTGCTTCTGTGTCATGATGTAATAGTTTCTATATTAATAAAAATATATTTTTGAAATTTTTTTTGTATTCGTGCAATCAACAAATAATATTTAAATTAATTTGAAATTGAAATCAACAAATAATATTTCATTATTAATTTGAAATTGAAATCACAATACAAGTGGACAGTTGGTAAAGATTTAAAAAAAATATTTTCATTAAGTAAAGCATTTACATCATGATCACATGAGATTACATTGTGAAATATACATGAGATTATCCTAAATCCTAAACTGCGGCTCTTCATCACCATAATCTTCCCTCCACTTCCGCATGCGTAGAACTAGCCGCCATAAGTACATCTCTTGCAACTCTAATCTAGCATGTGTGGTGTGCTTAGGATTAGGGCTTGGGAGTGATTAGTGCTAATCACTTGTTCTCTCTCTCTCTCTCTCTCTCTCTCTCTCTCTCTCTCTCTCTCTCTCTCTCTCTCTCTCTCTCAAGGCGATCCTCTTCCGTGGAGATCCCACATAATCGTCGCGTGAGAGCTTACATCACTCGTTAGATAGAGCAACTGCCTCGGTGTGACAACAAGTGCGGGAGGACGTCATTGACGAGTAGCTACAGTGGAGCTCTTAAGCCATGCTTGAGCTCAGAGCGGATAGGAAACCTCCCACAACACAGTGCTCTCTTTGAGAAGAAGAATTTACTTCAAATAAAATTTTGATTTTCTTTTAGCCACTCTCCTCCTTTGCCTTGAATTGTGTGAGCTCTTATTTCGAACAAAATTACCCTTGGCTCTTCTTTCAAACACAATTACCGTTGGCTCTGATACCACTGTAAGAGGAACTTGCAAGTACTTGGAGAAAAAGATATTAAAACTCACAAATACTCTTAATAAATAAAAACAAGGCAAAAGACTTCAAACCCCAAACTATTACGTGAAGTGAAGCATAGCATGAAAATATAAAATAATAAAAATACCATAGCTTCGGACTGCGTGTAGAAAAAATATTACCATAAGCCAAAAGCTTGAATAAGACCCGAAAATAGAGTGCACAACATTGGGTCCAATCTGTTGAGTATTTATGCTTGTTTCCATTAAAAATAGCTTGAGCCAAAAATACATAATGCTTTTCCACTTTTAGGCTTAGAGGATAACCATTTAATTTATGTTAGCCCTTGGGCCACAAAATAAATAGAAATACATATGCAATGTGCACACATGGTCTAGGCCTTCACACAAGGCTCATGAATAAGTATTTCTTCACGTGCCAGGGTCCATTTTGCGTAGAGTCTACTCTTGCGCACATGTTAGACATATTTTCCAATAAAATTCATACCTTAATTTATTAAGCTTATTCTCGTAACATTAAAGCTTAAAGTTATCCACTTCAAGTATGTACCTAAGCACTATGAGAACCCAGGATAGTCATGCATCGTCCAAAGAAAAACTTATTTCACCTCTGTCTCATGTCTATTTATTGGGATTAATACATCATGCACTTTGATACCTCATCATAGTGTCTCAATCTCCTCAATCAAAGGCTCGAGGTACACATCCATGTTCGCCACCTTATCCTTGCCTGGTATAAGGAGAGCAAGCATGATATAAAATTTCTTGATTGCCACCCATGGAGAGAGGTTGTAATTCACCAATACAATAGGCCAAGTAGATCATGATGTGGACTTGAAGCAAAATGGGTTAACACCCGGCTCATCTTTAAACTCTGGCCATTGATACTCCACATGTTGCAATCCTCATGATGCCATCGGTTGAGCGATGATTAGCATGCCATGTCCTTACATTTAAACATGTGTTAGATGGAGAAATGATAGAAAGGTGTCTCAACACCTTTTGTGGAATTTTGTCTCCTTGCAAATCATCCCTATAGCGGCTCTCTCCACATTGTAGAATTTGTGTTGCATCTTTATTAACCCCTCTAAATAGCAAGCAATCATTGGGACATGCGTGTATTTGTGTATAATCCATACCTATCATATAGAGAATTTTACGAGACCCATCTCGTGAGTCTGATAATAGATTTTGAGGGGGAAGAATCTTCTTGAGAAGCCTACAACATAGCATAAGAAATCATATATTAAAATATCTACAAGGACAATATATAAACCACCATGAGGCATTTTTTATTTAAGAGAATAGAATGAGGTGATCTTACCTGAGAAGACTTGTGACAATTACATCAATGCATCCATAAGTTGTTTGCAAGTTTAATAGCTCCAAGTTTGCTCATAGTATGGAGTACGAATATCCCTAGTACAAAGGGATGCTTTCCTCTCTATGCAAGGTTTCCTCCTCTTGTGACATTAGAGCTTGCTCTCTATCATTTATGACTTCCCTTTCAAAGAAGTCATTCACCATGTCTTCCATGATCATATTCTCTTCGTCCTCATGTGGCAATGGTGGAGGCACCTCATTTATTGGTTGGCAAAGATGATCCTCAGCCATGCTTTTCCTATGCAGCCGTGCCACCTTTCGTAATCACCCCGATATTCTTGAATGGTGTGACATGTTGTGTAACACTCTCCTATGGTTCTCCTCCATGTCATCATCCACAATTGGTCATTCCAATACCTCATGAAGCCCATATGTCCAAACATGCTCAATTGTTATACGACGTTGTCGTGTATATTGGCCCTTGCATCGATCACACATTATAATAAATTTTTTCTCTAACCATGCTTTGAAACCAACTTTCGGTCCTTGATCATTGTTATACATCTAAAACAAGGCCAAAAATAATTATGGGTTAGCATAAAAACACGAGCTATCCAAAACTCACATACAAAAAATTACCCAGGGTTTTGCTGCTAGGCAACGTTTACACCAAAATTTCACTGCTCAGCAGACAAAATAATGTTGCCTAGCAGCAAAATTTTGCTACTTGAAAGCAACCTCCCAAAGATTCTTTTCACCTCCATAAAAGGTGAAAGATATCTCCCTCTCCAAGGTAAGTGCCTCTTTCCTCTCTTTCTTTCTCCCAAGCTTTTATGGAAAGCTTTTATGCTTTCTTGTTTTCTAAGCTTTCATGGAAAGCTTCAATGCAGCTCTCTATGTGAGCTTTTCTTTCCCTTCCCCTCTCTTTCCTTTCCCTTTTCCTAACCCTAGCTCTATGCATAGGAGTGCTAATAGAGAGCTTTGATGGAGATCTCTCCATCAAAGCTCTCTATTAGCACTCCTATGCATAAATCTAGGGTTAGGGTAACATAAACCACTTTCTTTCAATCATTTATGCATTACGAATAGGTTAAAGAAACTCACCTCTTCTTCTTTTTCTCTTCTTTCACTTAGTCTTTTTCTTTTTCCCAATATGTTAGAATGAGTGAACTTACTAACTTTTTGATTTATTTTGTTTCTTTTTTGTAGTTTTATTGAAGTGAATAACTCACAACTCTTCCTTTTTAAGGTAAGAGTCCCCCTTTTGCCCTCTTTTTCCATGCTTAAGTTTATGCTTTTTTTTTGTAATATTTGCATCCTTGGGTGTCGGGGTTAGGGTATGTTTAGGCTTCTTGCATACATCTTATGCATAAACCTTTATGCAAGCTCTATGCATAGGCTTCTTGCATAGGTCTTATATGTAAGCTCTATGCATAGGCTTCTTGCATAGAGCTTATGCATAAGCCTTTATGCAAGCTTTATACATAGAGCTATATGCATAAGCTATATGCATAGGATTCTTGCATAGAGCTTATGCATAGGCTTTATGCATAGAGCTTATGCATAGGTCTTATGCATAGAGCTTATACATAAGCCTTTATGCATAAGGTTTATGCATAGGCTTCTTGCATAGAGCTTATGCATAAGCTTTATGCTGCATAGGGTTCTTGCATAAAGCTTATGCATAGGCTTCTTGCATAAAGCTAATGCGTAGGCTTTATAAGCTCTATGCATAAAGACTTTATGCAAGCGTTATGACCTATGCACAAGGCTTATGTATAAGCTTTATGCATAGAGCTTCTGTATAGGGCTTGATGTGTTTTTTATGTGGAGTGCTATGCATAAATGGAGAGTATAAGCTTTTTGATTGTTTATAGACTCTTATGCATATAGCATATATAATGTCATTCTCTCTTTTTTTATTCATAAATTATTCTCTCTATTCATAGAGTTTACATGTGTATAGACATGGTCATCATGATGCTTGCTAGACCTCATTATATTAGAGTTCAGTGAGAAGTGACTTTGCATGCTAATGTAAGGAGGTCAAGAAAGTATTGTGAAGCGGGATCCTCTCACATATTAGAGCATATATAGGCTCTATGCATGCATGCAAATAGATCATGCATATATATTTTCTCATAAATGTGTTACTATAATCACTTTTTTTCATGTTATGTTTTGTATGTCATACATTGTTGTCCCCTCCATTGGCTTGCCATTGTTGAGGTAAGCTCTCTTATTTATATATTCGTTTATGCAAACTCATGTTTATTGCACCTTTGGGTGCTGGGTTTAGGGTTTACCATAGTGCATAAGGCTTATAGCTTAAACCTTTCATAGAACGTATGCATAAACCTCTATGCGTAGAGCTCATGCATGGAGATATGGGGCATTATTGTAGGCCATCTAGAATACTGGTTAAGTCAAGTTAAGAGTGGTTATCCGCCGTGAGTAGGTGGTTATAGTAGTAGAGGGGGATCTCTCAATCTTTTCACTATCCTTCAAAAAAGTTACCTTTGGCTAATAGTGGGGAGCATGTGGAAAGTCCTAAAAAAACATAAGGAACCATTGACTATGCAACTTGTATTTCACTCCTTAGGCGTGGCACAATCATTTTGGGATCCGTTGGATAAGTATTGTAAGATTCCTCCCCAGCCCCTCAAGATGTCCAGTATCTTCCCTTGTAATCAATCCCCTTTTCAGAATAATAAAAGATCTTGTTTCTACCTGTTTTGGCCTAGAGAGAGAAAATGTTTTAGAGAGAGATAACTCAGTTTTTAGATATCTTTGGATGGAAAAATATCCTTTCTTATTAAAATAAATTTCCCTGAAACAGAAGTTTAAAAAGAATTTCCTAAGGTGCATTAGAAATAAATTATAATCTACTAAAAAGACCTTAGCCTAAGGGTCCAGATTTTTTGAAAATTTTAGATTAAGGTTCTAAGGGGCCAATCAGATCAATCCAAATGTAGGGAGGAGATAAATTGAAGAAATAAAGAAACCCCCCCCCCCCAAAAAATGAGTAAATACTCACATAAGATGAAGAGTGGACTAAGGACTAAAGGAAATACTAAAAAAATAAATTTTTGACACCTCACAGTGGGGATTCCCCCTCATGAAGAAGGCGCCTATTTCACATGTGTGGAGGAGTTTTAAACTCTCAAATAATGAGATATTTCATCTCTCAACTCTCCTAATTCAAGTCTAGTTCCAAAAAGTAAGCTGAACTGACACAAAAAATGGTCAAAAATTGACCAAACTGATCTGGAAAATTCTAAACTCTCAAATAATGAGATATTTCATCTCTCCTAATTCAAGTCTAGTTCCAAAAAGTAAGGAGTTTTAAACTCTCAAATAATGAGATATTTCATCTCTCCTAATTCAAGTCTAGTTCCAAAAAGTAAGCTGAACTGACACAAAAATGGTCAAAAATTGACCAAACTGATCTGGAAAATTCTAGAATCAATTTTCTTGGTTAGAGGCTCACTTTTTCCTATAAATAAAAGCCTCCCCCTTTGTAAAAGCTTAATAGTGTTTATGCACTGTTACACTACTCCTCCTCCCCAGAGCCAAAAACATTGAATTCACTTGATAATTCACTTGTTTTTGACTAATTCCTCTACAAAGAATTGGTGGCCACTCTTGATCCAAACAAGAGTAAAACCCTCAATCCCTCAAGCCAAAGGAAAGCTCACAAAACTCCATGTAAGTTAATAATTATACTTTTTTTTAATTCTAATCTATGGTTTTTTTTAATTCTTTGTTTTTTAATGTGAATATGGATGTTAAGCCTTGATGAAAAGGCTGCCCCCTTCTCTTCATTAAGAATTTCAGCCTTTCTTTATCCTAAAATGTGAAACAAATAAATTAAGTTAAACTTTTCCTATTGATTACTCTTTAGAAGTGAAAATTGATTAGATTAGAGTGCTTTATTTCATCTTGGGAAAAATTTTAAAGTAAATGTAGAATGTAAAAATTGAGAAATGGTCAGCCATACAAAGGAGGTTATGGTAAAATTTTCTTAAATTTTGTGGAAATAAATTTTATCTTTATGTTATTCAAAAAGAATAATCCCCACCGTTTGTGCATTCTAAAAGAATTTTTTTATTATAAAAGTATTATTTTCATTAGATTCAATTTTTATGCATAGAAAGATGCATATTGGATATTTTTTATTATAAAAGTATTATTTTCATTAGATTCAATTTCTACGCATAAAGATGCATATTGGATATTTTTTTATTATAAAAGTGTTATTTTCATTAGATTCAAATATTGGATTTTTTTTTATTATAAAAGTGTTATTTTCATTAGATTCAATTTCTATGCATAGAGAGATGCATATTGGATATTTTTTATTATAAAAGTGTTATTGTCATTAGATTTAATTTCTATGCATGGAAAGATGCATAAAGAATTTTTTTTATTTTAAAAGTGTTACTTTCATTAGATTTAAATTCTATGCATGGAAAGATGCATAAAAGAATTTTTTTACTATAAAAGTGTTATTTTCATTAGATTTAATTTCTATGCATGGAAAGATGCATAAAAGAAAAAAAATTTATTATAAAAGTGTTACTTTCATTAGATTTAAATTCTATGCATAGAAAGATGCATTTATAAAAGTGTTATTTTCATTAGATTTAATTTCTATGCATGGAAAGATGCATAAAAGAAATTTTTTTAATTATAAAAGTGTTACTTTCATTAGATTTGAGTTCTATGCATGGAAAGATGCACGAAAGCATTTTTTTTAATTTTAAAAGTGTTATTCCTATTAAATTAATTTTATGCATAAAAGGATTTTTCTTTTATATAAAAGTGTTATTTGCATTGAAGTTGGATTTTATGCATAAATAGATGCATAATGAATTTTTATATCAAAATTAGAGTTCTCTTTAATTCTATGTTTAATTTCTACGAGTATTTGATAAACAAGTAAGTAAATACTCTAAGAGAGAAATTTCTATCATTTTATATTCACTCGGATTGTAATGAGAAAATTTAAAAATTTTATTGAAGTCAAAATTTAAGATAAATGATTAATTTATTCCTCATCAGAATTCATGATTAGTTTAGAAATCAGTTAAGTGAATATTCAATTAATAAAATTCAATAAGATAGTAATTGAAATATCACCCCTTTTTTAGAAAGATAGTTCAGGAAGAACCTTATCAGACTCGAAACCTGAATCAGACTATGACCAAGACCAAACTCTTTCGTTAGTTTCAAGGAAAGACGATGTGACCAGTTCAGGAAAATTCCCTCAAATCTCCCACCAGATCCGAAACTAAGTTGAGACCCTTTGAATTGATCTGAGGATCGAGGTTACAGAATTCGAGGGATTCTGTTTTGGAATTCAGACCTAGGATCAAGAAGTTTTGGGGACGCAGATTTAAGATATACTCATTGTATTCAAAAGAAAATCAAAACTGAAAACTTGCATAGAAACCGTGTTTTCTTAAAGGACTGTCTTACGCCAGAATGCTAGAGGGAGCATTTGGTATATGTGTTTTTCTAAGGGAAGTTCGGTTGCAACAGCTGGCGGAGAGTGTTCAAAGGACAGCTCACGCCGCAAACTAAGGAGGATCCTGGAGGGTTTTGACCAGGCGATGCACGGGCTCGCGGTGCCGAGGACACCCATGCGTATGTCAAGGAAGATATTGTATGATGGACCAATGTTTATTGTAATCTGTTTACTGGATCTCGTTGTTGCTGGACCAGCTGGTCTCAACGGAGAGTCCAGAGTGATACTGTTTTTGTTGAGAAACAAGGATTGGATGGAAATTTTGAGTTATGACATTTGTAAACCAATAATTGTTTGTCAATGGATAATTTTATAAGTTAAAGTTTAAAGAGGAGTGTGTGCATATCTTTATTCTAAAGCAAAAGTTAAGAAAGGCATTCAATTATGGGTGGGTGAGCGGCTGGAATCAGTAGAGTTTTAATAATAGAATTGATTAATAGGAATGCGCTTAGAACTCGAGTAGTTAAATAAAAGCCTGAAGACTTCTCAAATGAATAGATCAACGGCTGTGCCTGATTCAATTAGGAAAAAAGCGTTGATTTCTTCAAGTTAAGTCTCTAATAGTTTCCTTCTATCTGGTTTAATCAGATGAAGGTTAATTTAATCTCTTGACCCCATTAGAAAATTTGTTAAGAAATTCAAAAAGGTGGAATCGTCCCCGTTTTCCAGGCAAGGGAAATTTTTCTGGTTTCGGTTTCGGAATGACCACCAGATTAGTCTCATGCCCGGACATTCGAGGGCGAGGCCCCGAGTGGAAAACCCAACATATGAAACGGTAGCAGAAATTGCCTAAAACTTTAATGTAAATCTGTAAAAAAATGTTTTCACTTTCTAAGATTATGTTTGAAATGAATTCATAAATTGAAAACTCATAAATTGAATTGGATTTTTAGATGGATACCCCAAATTTGTCTAGCATTCTTGGACTTTTCCAAAGTCAGAATATGATCCCCTTTGCCTTCGATCATCTCGTCAACTCTACTGCAACCCGAGAAAGCAGGGTGAGGCTCGCTCGTCACTTTGAGGATCTATACTTTCCTGATCCCGTAGAGAGACGTCAACACATGTGGTTCTCCGGAGGGCGATGTATTAACGTCAATACCAATCAGCTTCAAAGACTCAGGCATAATATCTCTCTAGCCATGATCTTGATAAGGCTAGAAGTTGTTCATTATGTCCAACTCTTTAATCATTCGCCTCGAAATTTCAGAAATTCTTGCCGAATTTTTAGACTTCTAAGGCGTTTTATTCCTAGAAGTAATTGAGGCAGTGACTTTTGGAGTCGTTTTATTCCTAGAAGTAATTGAGGCAGTGACTTTGTAGCCGAGATGCTCTATGTATATATCAAAAACTTTTGATAATAAATGATGTTTTGCAAAAGATTCCAAATTGTTTTCATGGTTGTGAATTTTGATTAATAAAATTATCAGAGTGAATCTTGTTTTTAAGAATTATGATGGAATAATTATTGTTTAAGAAATAAATCTCAAAAATTAAATAATCATAAATCTGATGCCAAAGTTAAGTTGACAAAAATCTCGTTTTGTTAGAATCATGAGGTACGCGGCCCGTGCTAGGCAACCGGATCCTCTTACCACCACCAATGATGAAAAGTTAGATCTCGACGTTCGTAAAGCCCTGCACACCGATCCCAACCTAGTCCATTTAAGGGTGAAGGGAGAATCTCTCTTTTATTTCTTTTTCTTTTTTTTTTCTTTTTCTTTTTGATAGGTGTGTATTGGTCAGCAACCCTAGAGAGGGTTTTGTACTATTGAGTGGCCCATTTGGCTAGATTTGTGAGCTTACCTTTGAGTCTATCTTTGAGTGGTTGCATAAGCTCGGCCATTTGTAGCACTTCCCCTTGGTTTGGTGACAAAGTTGAGAGGCGAGGTGGAGCTTCCTGGATGAGGCTCCTTGGGTTGAAAGGGTTGGGCGAATTGAGCTTTAGAGTGCCCATGGGTTGGGTGGTGTGGGCAAGTCCGAAGGATTTTGTTGAAGAGGAGGGGACTTTCCTACCCGTTGGTTGCTGAACCATCTTTGTCGATTGGATAGGTACTGGCGAGGTGGGTGTGGTTTGGATAAACTGCTGAGGGGTATGCCTTGGGAGACAAATGATGGAATTCCCATCATGGAAGCCTTGGGCTTTTAAGAGACATTTGGGCACCCAACACTCTCGAGTAATGAAGGTCCGTGGTGGTTGGCAAGGCTTCCATAAATGAGGCTTTGAGCTATGAGGTGGTTGGTGACGTGGAAGAGAGGCTTTTGATTGTGGCTTGGGAAGCCACAGGTGTGTGTTGCCTTCATGGAAGCCTTGTGCCTAGAGCACATTGGTAGGCACCCATCGTTGGTGACATGGAGGTGGTTGGTGACATGGAGGAGAGGCTTTTGATTGTGGCTTGGGAAGCCACAGGTGTGTGTTGCCTTCATGGAAGCCTTGTGCCTAGAGTACATTGGTAGGCACCCATCGTTGTTGGCTTTGTTATGCTTGGGGTTGCCGAGCTTGTGGCTGTAGGACCTTTTGTCATGGCTTCCTGGGGAGTTGTGGTGGATGAGCACAAGCAGCATGCTTGGGTAGCCAGAGGCAAGTGTTGCCTTCATAGTAGCCTTGTGCTCATATAAATAGGTGGTCGAGGACTAGCCAACATTGAAGCTTTGTCTTAGGGTTGGTGTGTGTTGGCTTAGTTGATTTTTTGTGCTGGGGTTTTGGAGATGGTTGTCTGGGGATCCATAGTTCTGTGTAGCCATCGTAGAATCCGTGAGTGGCAAGAAGATTCTTGGTGTTATATGCACATTATGTGTGCATATACTAGGAGGCTAACCCACATTAGGCTTGTGAGCATGGGAGCATGGGAACAAGCTCTAGTGGAGCATGGGTTAGGACTAACCTTAAGGGTTAATGTTAGGGTCAGGCATCCAAGGGTCACACATGGGAGATGGAGAGTCAAGAGTCACTTGAGGACCCTCCTATATAATACGGGCATGGGGCACACTCAAGGGGAACTAAGGCTATGTTATCTTAAGGCTAGGGTTATGATATGATGTCCTCTTGTATAGAAGATTATATCTACTCACCTACCATTTCACACTATAGCTACATGCTATTGGATTGGAGTTATACCTCTTCACGGTATGGGACATCAAGATAAAGGTATGATATATTTCATTATAATTCATATGTGCATCCCTTGGGCTTGGGGGTGGTCGAGTGGATGAGTTTATGCCTGATTTATGCATGTTTATGCATAACAATTATTTAGAGAGATCTAGGGATTTTAACAGTGGTATCAGAGCAATCTCTAAGTTAATTGATGTTATTTTTTCTTTCTTATTGTAATTTTTATATTTTTTGAAGTAAATTTTAATATTTACTAATAAAAATGTTATTTTATTGATTTATGTTGATGATTTGCATGTGGATCTTCGATATGGCGGTTGGAACGCGTGTTTCTTCTATTCAATAGACGAATCAACGTTGCGAGGGAATCTCATGGGTTTAATGCTATTTTTTATGGTTTAAAATAAGCATTAATGGAAATTGTTACCAAAATACCACATATTTTATTGTGGATATTTTTGGTAGAATGAATTCCCTAATTTTCTACAATTTCTAGGAGTTTTTTCCTAATTTTTTAGAAATTTTTAATGCATTTTTTTGGTTAAAAAGTATTTTTAATATATTTTTGTGGGTTTTTTCGCAGGTATGCTATCAAATTTCTACCGATTTTCTACTGAAATGCAGTAGTAGGGGGCAGCATGTTGATGCATGGAATGCTCTCTTGTGTGCATGGGACCCTCAATTCTGATTTTTCCTTCTTTTTTTCTCTCCCGCGTGTGAACGTCTCTTAATAGGGATTTTTTAAAATTAAACATTAATCATAATTAATATTTAATTATGATTAAGCAAAATTCAATTTTTGCTTAATCCTCCTCTCTGATTACAGAGAAGGAGGGAGTGGAGAGAGAATGGAATGGAGAAGAAGGAGAGGAGAGAGGGAGTCCTCTCTCCCTCTCTATTTGGCGCACGCCCGGGGGAGCGAGGGGGGAAGGGGGCCAATGAAAAATGCCCCCCCATGAAATTCATTTTTTTTATATAACCTTCAAGGTTATGTTAATAAAGCATTATTTAAAGCTTATATTTATATAAAAATAGAGTTTTTTTAATTCAAAAAAATAAAGCTTTTCAAAGCTTGGAAAAAAGCTGAAAAAAAAGAGGAGAAAAATATGAAATTTTAAAAAAAAATCTCTAGATTTTTCTAAAATTTTCTAGCCTGTATGTATTGATGAGTGTAATCTCATCGGCATTTTCACTTGTTGAAATCTCTTTCTTTAGAGTTCAACAAGTTTATCTTGTTGTGTTCGGATTAAGGAAATTTGGATTTTTCCTTTGTTGGCATTTCTTTCTCTAGTTCCGTACTTTAGGTGATTTATACAGTCAAGCTGATGGTTTACGGATGGACATATGTGACTCATCAAGACGTTGATGACTCTCTATGTTGATATGGGTAACTCGGGATGCCAATAATTCCATGAGCAGATGTGGGTTACATCGGGCCATCGATGGATACCTAGTTCCTGCTGTTATAATGCCATGTTTTCCTACTTTATTCCGAATGGTTTACAAAATGAGGAAACTACTTTGAGTATGTATTCCTTTGATCGTCCGCAGTAGTTTGATGGGCAAACAGAGCATATGAATCAGATTATAGAGGATATGCTTCGTGCATATGTCTCTGGAAAAGCATCAAATTGGGAAAAATATATTCCAATGATGGAATTTGCCTATAACAGTTTTAAACATAATACGGCTATTGGTTTTAGTCCGTTCATGCTTATGTATGGGTATCAACCCAGGACACCTATTGATGTCAGTCTTAAGGACATCGAGCTTGATGCATTGAGGGATTTCTTGCGTGATATGTAGGAAATGCTGACCGAAGCTCGGGATTCTATCAGGAGTGCTCAGGATAGGGCACAGTTCTTGCTGATAGAGGATGCTCAACTTGTTCTTTTGAACCAGGAGCATTAGTTTATTTAAAAGTTTCTAAAGATATTCAGACTTTGTCAAAAGAAAAATTCTCGAATTTATCTCCTAGATATTGTGGTCCATTTCGATTTATACATCGGATTGGCATGGTTGCGTATGAACTTAAACTACCTCCACATGTTAGAGTTCATCCAGTCTTTCATATCAATAGATTGAAAGAGAAACTGGGAGGTGAGGATAACATAGTTACTCCTCAAGAACTCGTTGAAGTCGAAGAATTATCCTATGCTCCACATAAACCATATAAGGTACTTGAATTCAGGGAAAGGAAACTTTGTAGTTGACTAATCCTTGAGGTTAAAATTAGGTGGAAAGATAGGGAAATATAGGATTCAACTTGGGAGTCAGTTAAGATTGTTCAGCGCAGTTCTCCTTCTTTTCATTGCAAGAGTGCAATGTTTTGAGAGAGGGGAAGTATGTTATAAGCACATTATGTGTGCATATACTAGGAGGCTAACCCACATTAGGCTCATGGGAGCATGGGAACAAGCTCTAGTGGAACATGGGTTAGGACTAACCTTAAGGGTTAAGATTAGGGTCAGGCATCCAATGATCACACATGGGAGATGGAGAGTCAAGAGTCACTTGTTGAGGGCCCTCCTATATGATAGGGGCATGGGGCACACTCACATGTTGAGATATCAAACTCATCTAGTGAGGCGGTGGACACTGATGACCCGCCTCGGGGATAGGCCCCACACTTACACCACTGGCATGGTTGGTGAGATCATGGGTGATATGCGGCCACTGGGATGACAGGCTGTGTGACAGCCATTCTAGAGACTGGCATAGTTATAGCGCCAGCTCATTTAGTTGGGTTCACACTATAGAGAACCCTAGTATGTATTTGGTTGAATACCTTTTCATATTAGTGTGTACTCTTATTTTTGTATATGGTGTGTTGAGTGTTGTGTGAAGAAGAAGAAGATTTTCAGCCTCTCACCTTGTGTGTTCTCTTTTAGGGTTTTGTGAGTGTGTGTGTGCTTGCAAGAGCTCAAGCTCTCTTCTCTCCTACATCTTTTTATGGTATCAGAGCCTAGTTCATGCTAAGGCATGAGCTGTAAGCAAGAGAAGCACAGGAAGCGGTACGAGGGTAAGAGCTTCATCTACTCTTCCCTATTTGTGTTGGTGACTACACCCTTATCGGGAGCTCTACGGGAGGCACCGGCAAACGATCTGTGATTGAGGAGCTTTCTTTGCGGGAGTAAAACTATAGGGAAACTATACTATCCTATTGGACAATATTTTTTGAGCCGAAAATGTGTTTCGGGCACATTAAGACCTGTGTTTTTCGGAAAGCAGGCGATTTCGAGCACTGCAGGTAAGTCATCGATTCTGTGCAGAACTCTGTTTTAAGAACTGCAAGAAGATAGATTGGTTGTGCAGACATTGTGTGTACTGCAATGAGGTAAAACAGTTGCCATTGGGTGTATGTATGCACATTGAGATCACTGGTTGTGACATTTGAGTGTAGTACAGTACCGCTACAGAAAATATAGCAGTTTGTGTAGGACAAACTAGTGTTGTTTCTGGTAAATTTATGTGTCTTGCAAGATGTCAAATGATGGCATAAATCAGATTGTTGCTGAGAAGCTTTACAAGAACAACTTCCATGCTTGGAGGTTCAGGTTGACAAATTTCCTGATGGGAAAGGGTTACTAGGACTACATAGAAGGTGAGCATGAAGAGGCACTGGAGATACCAGAGATCAATTCGACTGCTGTGCAGATGTGAAAGAGTTCAAGGATTGGAACCAAGGAGCCAAAAAATTTATGTATTGGCTCTTTATCAGTATACAGGACACCATGATTGGGCACATACAGATGCCAAGTCCCCCAAGGAGGCATGGGACACCTTGGTAAAACTCTGAAATGAATACCAAGGCACGAAAGATACAGTTGAAGAATGAACATACTATGGAGAAAAAGAGTATGTCTGTGAATGACTATGTATTTAAGATCAAGGGTACTGTGGAATCCCTTGTATCTATTGCGTTTCAGTAAGATGATGATGATAAGGTGGAAGTCTGTCTACATGGTCTCGGGCCACAATACAAGGCGTTCAAGATGTCTATTCAAACTCGGGAAAACATTTCCAATTTCACAGATTTGGTGTCTATGTTGATTATAGAAGAGAAGAGCTTGGGTGAAGACCAATAGTCTTCACAAAACAAAAACAGTTCAGAGCAACCCTTCTACACAAGTTCAGGAAGAGGACGAGGTAGAGGAGACCGTGGACGCGGCCAAGGAGGTGGCCAAACAAGTAATCAGAATTATGGCTAGCAGCAGCAACAACAATAGTCCCAGAATTCACAACAACAACAACATGCAGGTGGAAGAGGCTAATTCAGAGGTAGGGAGAGTCAAAGAGGTCGTGGAAATTGGCAAAGGTAGTATAATGATACACATGGATAGCACCTATGATACTTGGGCAAGAGCCCGCCGTAACAGTAACCTCGTAGGGAATGGCACGGAGTTACTTCAAGGGATAGATCCATTACCACTTGGATAGCACCTATGATACTTGGGCAAGAGCCTGCCGCCGTGACACTAACCTGGGTTTGGATGCTTTTATTGTAGTAAGCCTATACATGTGCAGGCAGATTGTTATAAGAAGCAAGCTGACATGCAAAATGGGAAATTGCAGCAAAACAACTATGCATCCTGGAGCAGAAACAATGAGGATAATGAAAGGTTGTTTGTTATGCAGCATGTCGTTAATGCTATCTGGTTTCAGTTGGCCAGATGATTGAGCAGGGTTTGCAGGTTCGATTTAATCCCGATTGGTTGTTATGTTGAAGACTTTAAAGACAAGTGCAGGTTGGTTGCAAAAGGCAACAGAGTGAGCAGAATGTTTACATTGAATGTAAACATGCCTGAGGTGAGTGCTGCGATGTTTTCAGTTGGCCAGATGATTGAGCAGGGTTTGCAGGTTCGATTTAATCCCGATTGGTTGTTATGTTGAAGACTTTAAAGACAAGTGCAGGTTGGTTGCAAAAGGCAACAGAGTGAGCAGAATGTTTACATTGAATGTAAACATGCCTGAGGTGAGTGCTGCGATGTTTGCAAATGGTTCAGAAATTGTTGCAGACATAGATATTTGGCATAAAAGAATGGGACATGTGAATGTGCAGAGAATTAAGTCTATGCAGACTAAAGAAATTGTGACAGGGCTGCCAAAGTTTAAAGTTGAAGGTATGCAAAAAATATGTGAAGCATGCCAATTTGGAAAGCAAACAAAGCATGTATTTCCACGTGATAGAAATGTGAGCAAAAATGCACTAGATGTTGTGCATTCAGATGTATGGGGTCCTACGAAGACCATGTCTATGGGAGGTTGCAGGTATTATGTGACATTTATTGATGACCACACAAGGAAAGTGTGGGTATACTTCATGAAGGAGAAGAGTGAGGTGTTCACTCATTTTCAAAATTTCAAAGATATGGTTGAAAAGCAAACACGGAAATATGTAAAGTGCCTAAGGTCAGATGGAGGGGGAGAGTACTTCTCCAATGAGTTCTCTGATTTTTTGAAGAAGAATGGTATTCGGAGATAGTTTACATGCAGATACACTCCGCAGCAAAATGGAGTTGGTGAGCGAAAAAACAAGCACATTGCTGAGATTGCGCGAGCATATGGGAGAGAAGAATATGCTGCATAGCTATTGGGCTGAGGCTATTTTTACAGCAGTTTACATCATGAACAGGACTCCAACTACAGTCATACATGATATAACTCCAACTACAGTCATACATGATATAACTCCAGAGGAGAGGGTTACTGGGCAAAAAACCTGATTTGTCTTATCTAAAAGTCTTTGGATGCATTGCATATGTGCATGTGCTGGATGAGCTGAGAACTAAGCTGGATCCAAAAGCTAAAAAATGTGTGTAAATTACTGGGTATTCCCTTGAGCAAAAGGGATACATGTGTTATAACCCTGCTACACGTAAGTTGAGGGTAAGCAGGGATGTTGTGGGGGCTGATGTGAGTGGAAATGTAGTTGCACAGAATGCAAGTCAGCAATCACAGTCTTTGAGTGGACCAGGAGAGTCCTCATCTAGTGGTTCAGTTGATACATCATGGAGTGGTTCAGTTGATACACCATGGAGTGGCATGCTGCGTCATAATACTAGTCCTACAAATGTGATTAGTACTTCACATAAAGGCAAAGAGAAAGTGGTTGAACCCCTTAGTTTGCCTGACATTTCTGTAGGGCATTCTCATGTTGATGGAGAGTCTAGTGGCTAAGAGAGATGAGCCTTGATGAGGATCTTGGGATACCAGCTAAGAGAACACCTGGTGTAAAGAAGGCTATGTAAGCCATGAATGCAAAGCTACGAAGATTTGGGAGAGTGGAGAATCCTGTGTAGAGGTTTACCTATGATGGTTATGTGGTACATCACTACGCATACATGGCAAAAGTTGTACAAGTTGTAGAGCCCACATGCATTGATGAGGCTGTTGGAAATGTGTGTTGGGAAAAAGCTATGGATGAGGAGATGGATGCACTATATGGAAATGAGACTTGGGATTTAGTGCGATTGCCTGAAGGCAAGAAAGCCATTGGATGCAAGTGGGTGTACAAAGTAAAACATAACAATGATGGAAGCATAAGAAAGTACAAGGCTAGATTGGTAGCCAAAGGATATGCGCAGACATATGGCATTGATTATGAGGAAACTTTCAGCCCAGTTGCCAAGATGGCAATAGTGAGAGTTGTGATAGCAATGGCTGCGTCAAAGCAATGGTCTTTACATCAGGCTAGATTGGTAGCCAAAGGATATGCGCAGACATATGGCAGTGATTATGAGGAAACTTTCAGCCTAGTTGCCAAGATGGCAACAGTGAGAGTTGTGACAGCAGTGGCTGCGTCAAAGCAATGGTCTTTACATCAGGCTAGATTGGTAGCCAAAGGATATGCGCAGACATATGGCATTGATTATGAGGAAACTTTCAGCCCAGTTGCCAAGATGGCAACAGTGAGAGTTGTGATAGCAGTGGCTGCATCAAAGCAATGGTCTTTACATCAGATGGATGTAAAGAATTCATTCTTACATGGGGATTTGCAGGAAGAGGTGTATATGTTGCAGTCACCTGGTTATGAGGATGTGAGTCACCCCGAGCATGTTTGTAGGTTGAAGAAAGCCTTGTATGGCTTAAAACAAGCACTAAGAGCATGGTCTGACAAGATTTCTGAATATCTTGTCACTATTGGCGTTCATGTAGCCATTACAGATTTCTCACTGTATGTGAGATAATGATAGAGGGGTTGTGCTTGTTGTCATATATGTAGATGACCTGATCATTGCGGGAGACCATGATGCAGAGATCTTTGATGTAAAGATCTTGCTTAGACAGAAGTTTGAGATGAAGGATCTGGGAGAGCTCAGATATTTCTTGGGTATTGAGGTGATTAGGTCACCACATGGTATTGGATTACTGCAAAGACAATATGGCTTTGACATGTTATCCAAGGATGGTATGACAGGCTATAAGCCTATCTCAGTGCCATTGGATTAGAATGGCAAGTTGAGTGCAGATTCAGGAGAGATTTTGGAGGATCCTACTATGTATAGGTGCATAGTAGGAAGCTTGATCTACATGACGATCACCAGGCCAGATTTGAGCTACCGAGTCAGTTTATGCAGGTTCCTTGGAAGCCGCATTTGGATGCATTGAGACGCATACTGAGGTATGTGAGGTCTACTTTGCATTGTGGACTATTTTATGAAACTCGGTCAGAGATATGTGTACATGGGTACACAGATGCTGATTGGGCTGGTAGTATCTCTCAGATAGAAGATCTACTAGTGGCTTCATGTTTTCTTTGGGGAGTGTTGTTGTGACTTGGAGCAACAAGAAGCAGCCTACGGTTGCTCTATCCCCAGTACACAGAGGCCAAGTATAGAGGTGCTACTATGGCAGCATGTGAGGTACCTTGGTTGAGAAAGCTACTTATAGATTTGGGTCTATCAGTGGATAGACAAGTTGTCGTTTTTTTGTGACAACATTAGCAGTATACAGTTGGCCAAGAATCCAGTTTTTCATGCTCACACGAAGCATATAGAGGTCCACTACCATTTTGTCAGAGAGAAGGTTTTGGCAGGAGACGTTGACCTTGTTTATGTCAACACACAGGATCAGGTCACTGACATCTTCACCAAAGCATTGGGTACAGAGAAGCTCTGCAGATTCAGGGCTTCGCTTAGTGTACATGAGATGGAGTTGAGCTCGAGGGGGAGTGTTAAGATATCGAGCTCATCTAGTGAGGCGGTGGACACTGATGACCTGCCTGCTGGGGGATAGGCCCAACACTTACACCACTGGCATGGTTGGTTATACGGCCAGTGGGATGACAGGCTGTGTGACTTGGCATAGTTATAGCGCCAGCTCATTTACAGCGCTTAGTGTACATGAGATGGAGTTGAGCTCGAGGGGGAGTGTTAAGATATCGAGCTCATCTAGTGAGGCGGTGGACACTGATGACCTGCCTGCTGGGGGATAGGCCCAACACTTACACCACTGGCATGGTTGGTTATACGGCCAGTGGGATGACAGGCTGTGTGACTTGGCATAGTTATAGCGCCAGCTCATAGTTATAGCGCCAGATATCGAGCTCATCTAGTGAGGCGGTGGACACTGATGACCTGCCTGCTAGGGGATAGGCCCAACACTTACACCACTGGCATGGTTGGTTATACGGCCAGTGGGATGACAGGCTGTGTGACTTGGCATAGTTATAGCGCCAGCTCATTTAGTTGGGCTCACACTATAGAGAACCCTAGTATGTATTTGGTTGAGTACCTTTTCATATTAGTGTGTACTCTTATCTTTGTATATGGTGTGTTGAGTGTTGTGTGAAGAAGAAGAAGATTTTCAGCCTCTCACCTTGTGTGTTCTCTTTTAGGGTTTTGTGAGTGTGTGTGTGCTTGCAAGAGCTCAAGCTCTCTTCTCTCCTCCTACATCTTTTTAACTCAAGGGGGACTAAGGCTATGTTATCTTGAGGCTAGGTTATGATACGATGTTCTCTTGTATAGAGGATTATATCTACTCACCTACCATTTCACACTATAGCTACATGCTATTGGATTGGAGTTATACCTCTTGATGGTATGGGACATCAAGAAAGGTATGATGTATTTCATTATAATTCATGTGTGCATCCCTTGGTCTCGGGGATGGCGGGTGGATGAGTTTATGCCTGATTTATGCATAACAATTATTTAGAGAGATCTCAGGGTTTTAACACTTGGGCACCCACCATTGCCGACGACGAGGGTTGATTGTCACTTGTGGATGGTGTTAATAGTGGCCAATTGAGCGGTTTTGGTGATTCATGGGGTGTGGGAGCATGAGAGACTGCCGGTGATGAGGATGGGGAGTGAGGGGGAAGGGCAGTCAGGGGTGAGGGTGTGTGTATCATTTCCTCTTAGGGACACAAGAGGTCAGTGGCCTTTTTGCCCCATTGATTTCCATGGTGGCCGTTTCTTCGTGCCAATTGATTTGGTAGTGAGTGGAATCAATCCACTCTTTTCTAATTATTATCCGACCTTGGAGTGCTCCTGCATCTATAACATGAAATATGCACTCCAACTGGTTATTTCCAATAAAAATTTTAGAAATGAAATACCCAACACTCATGAGACGCATTTCATGTGAGATTTGAATGTAAGTGTCTTCTTTTGTTAGTGTGGGTTCTCTAAGAGCTTTCCACACCTCCAAGAATATAAGATTAGAGTGGACCGTAGGATATATGTGGACTTTTACCATTGTAGACCATTCTTGGTTGAGAGTCCAATCCATATTCTTGGTGGGTTGAGTTGTGGTGGTAGTTCCGGGGCAGTGTAAGACTTACCAATTAGTGTGGGTGGAGTGAGAATACTCTTTGTGGAAGCAGTTGGTGGGAGCAGAGGATTAGAGTCAATGCACTCCCCGGTCCCAAAGGATCATTGTTACCTTGCTCGGGGAAGCTTGAGGGTAGCTATGTTGCCCCAAAGAAGCTTGAGGGTAGCTATATTGTTAGCTGAGCTAATTGTACTTGTAGCATTATGGACCCAGCTTCCACCAAGGATGACTGCTTCTTTTGTCTCACCTGTGGGAACCACATAGAACTTACAAGACAATGGTTTAGATACAATATGTATAGTTTATGTAAAATACCCAAGGCTTTGTATGCGTTGTCCACTAGGCAATTGAACTTTGGCATGGGCAGTTTTAATATGTATACAATATGTATAGTTTATGTAAAATACCCAAGGCTTTGTATGCGTTGTCCTAGACAATTGAACTTTGGCATGGGCAGTTTTAAGAGAGGGTTTAGATACAATATGTATAGTTTATGTAAAATACCCAAGGCTTTGTATGCGTTGTCCTAGGCAATTGAACTTTGGCATGGGCAGTTTTAAGAGAGGGTTTGCCTAGAGAGACCCATGTTTCCCATGGCAAAAGATTATGGCTAGATGTGGGAGACAACAAGGCATGTTTTCTTTGCATGTTTCTTCCAAAGGGGAAATCTATCCAAACCTGAAGGGTGGCTGTTTCAAGTTGTGGAGCTACACTTGCACTTAGGGTTTAAGCAAGGCAATGGCCTTCTAGGGTTCATGAATGGTCTGGCTATTTGGGAGCACAAATTGTGTGCCAAGTTTGTGACTTGGGAGGGTGTCAAGTGTAGCAAGGATTTGAAGCCAATCGTGGTCGACTTCGTGACTATTGACAGAAGCAACCGTGCATGGCACCCGCGCATTATCAAGGGCTTGATGACAAGCCTCGCAAATCAAGAGATCATTGGTCTTGGCGGTGGTCACATAATCTTTATAGCAAAGGGAGATTTGGCCATGGGATGCTAGTGCCATGTGACCTAAGATGGCATCATAGGCGGCATTACGAAAGTCCATGACCACAAATGTGAGGTGGAATGTCATGTCATCATAGACTTTGACCTTGACATCATGCACTAGGCCCATTTGTTTTGCAGAGTTACCATCCGCAAGCTTGATCACCAATTTGGTGGGATCAAGGCATGGCTAGTCCCAATTTTCCCAACATGTTTGTGTGAGGATGCTTACAGCACCAGCACCTCCATCCAGGATGCCTTTGACCACATGTCCATTATAGGAAATGGGCAATGCTGCATTTGTGTCATCACCTTCAAAGTATTTGTGAGATCCCTGTCCCCACCGCGCAAGGAATTGAGGGATGCTAGCAGCAGAAGTAGCACTTCTTGCGTGGGGCAGGGTCCCACACTCGAGGCCTCACCCACGGATATCCGGACAAGAGACTAATCCATCGGTTCTTCCAAAACCTAACTCGAAAAACTTCCCTTGCCCGAAAAGCACGGGCGATTCCTCCAAGATAACTTTTCTCTAACGTAGTCAAAAGCCTTAACAAACTGAACTGATCTGACCAAACCCGTAGTATCAAAGTCAGATCAAAGAAAAGATTGCACTTGGATCATAGAGACCAACGCTTTTTTCCTCATTGAGAGGCACAACCGTTGATTCTTTTCCATAGAAAAATTTTTATCTAGGATTTACTTTATGTATCGTACAGCCGTTGAGAGGCACAGCCGTTGATTCTTTTCCATAGAACAATTTTTATCTAGGATTTACTTTATGTATCGTACCATAACAGAATTGAGTCTCATTTTAGGGATCCATTAGTCCAGCCTAACCCCATCCAGACCCATGGGTTAGCCAACTACCCAACCACTGTAGTGATGGGATCCAAATTAGAAATTTGGTTAGGTTTTGTCTTGGGTACCAGGGAAAAGAGTTCCCAGGTCCCCTAGCCGAATATTCATGCAAACTTAAAACTAGTCACACCACTTACACACCCAATATGAAATTTTTTTTTTCACAAAATCAGCTATCTTTAAAAACAATCACTTAATGAAACCATTGTGTCACTGATCATAATCCTCAAAATCTTCGGTTAAATCCTTATTTCCCATCATTACTTCATCGGTGTACCTATGGCATCATTGGCAACCAGAACGCTCACCACCTGTCCACTTAGGGGCCTTTTCGATAGTTCCTAGCTCATAGAAAAACCGGCAGTATATTCACATATCAAAATGGAATCTCCCATTGAAGATCAGCAAGATCAACCAACGGATCCATATAAAAGAGCCATGGACTCATCCGTTGAGGACCAGCAAGGTCAACCAACGGATCAGCAAGATCAACCAACGGATCCATATAAAAGAGCCATGGACTCATTCGTTGAGGACCAGCAAGGTCAATCAACCAGATCAATGCCCGAATTCAGAAAACAACTCTTACTCCTTATTCAATATCTTCCCCGACGTACTTGTGGGTATCTTCGGCGACCCAGTGCCTGAGCACCGTATGGTCAGCACTCTCTAGGATCCTTCGCAAGTCACCTAGTGCTTCACTCATAGGCCGCTTCCTTGGTCCCTCATCCACCGTACCAGAAGCTCACCAATTTAAATCGAACTGAGGCTGGTCAAGACCTCGGCCGACCTTGCTACGCGAGACGTCCTCCATTGACTCTCCGTCATCAACAGCTGTTGCAACTTTATCAGCTAGGTCTCCCCACGACCTCATTCACAAGATGGTCAAAATGCTTCCCCAGCATTCTTGACATAAAACAGTCATTTAAAAACATGTCATAAATACAATTTCTATAACAAACTCTCGTCTTTCCACATTAATCAACATTACTTAATCCACATTCATTTCATATAAATTCTCATTCTCATCCAATCACATCATTTTCCATCTCATTCTCATCCAATCACATCATTTTCCATCTCATCACTTCTTTCCTCAATTATCCTCATCAGATCTCATCCACTCGCATTACCCATATCCACTCGCATTTACCCATATCCACTCGCATTTACCCATATCCACATCTCATCACATCACATTCATTCACATCTCATCTATTCAGACCACATCACATTCACTCAATTATCCTCATCAGATCTCATCCACTCACATTTACCCATATCCACCTCATCACATCACATTCATTCACATCTCATCTATTCAGACCACATCACATTCACTCACATCACATCTCATTCAAACCACATCACACTCAGTCATCAGATCTCATCCACTCGCATTTACCCATATCCACATCTCATCACATCACATCCACTCGCATTTACCCATATCCACATCCACATCTCATCACATCACATTCATTCACATCTCATCTATTCAGACCACATCACATTCACTCACGTCACATCTCATTCAGACCACATCACATTCACTCACGTCACATCTCATTCAGACCACATTACATTCACTCACATCACATCTCATTCAGACCACATCACATTCATTCACAACACATCTCATTCAGAGCACATCACATTCATTCACATCTATCCCGATTCACATCCCATCACGTCCATTCACAGCCCATATCATTCATTCACATCCCGATTCACATGCCATCATCTTCATTCACATCCCTTATCATTCATTCACATCCCGATTCACAAGCTATCACATTCATTCACATCCCTTATCATTCATTCAGATCCTGACTCACATGCCATCACATTCATTCACACCCCATATCATTCATTCACATCCTGACTCACATGCCATCATATTCATTCTCATTCCATATCATTCATTCACATCCCTTATCATTCATATATCTATCCAATTTACATCATATCTCATCGCCTCCATTCTCGTTCATATTCATCACATTCACATCCACATATATTGTAAGATTCCTCCCCACCCTCTCAGGATGTCCAGTATCTCCCCCTGTAGTCAAATCCCTCTTCAGAAATATAAAAGATCTTGTTTCTATCTGTTTTGGCCTAGAGAGAGAAAATATTCTAGAGAGAGGTTATTCAGATTTTGGATATTTTTGGATGGAAAAATATCTCTTTGTATTTGAATAAGTTCCCCCGAAACAGAAGTTCAAAAAGATTTTCAGAAGGTGCATTAGAAATCAAGTATAATCTGTTCAAGAGGCCTTATCCTAGGGGTCAAGATTTTTTTAAAATTTTAAATTAAGGTTCCTATGCACCAATAAGATTCATCCAAATGTGTGGAGGAGATAAATGGAAGAAATAAAGAAAATCCCCCCAAAAATGAGTAAATACTCACATAAGATGAAGAGTTGACAAGGACAAGGTTATTAGTTTAAAAAGAGAGATATTTAGAAGAAATGATGCATTTTTGACACCTCAGTATAGGGGAATTCCCCTCATGAAGGAGGCGCCTATTTCACTTGTGTGGGAGATATTTAAACTCCCAAATAATGAGATATTTTTATCTCTCCTCTCTCCTGTTTCAACTAGATCCAAAAAGTGAGTTAAAGTGACCTAAAAATGGTCAAAATTTGATCAAACTGATCTGGAAAATTCTAGAATCAGTTTGCTTGGTTAGAGGCTCACTTTTTCCTACAAATGGAAGCCTTCTCCTTTGTTGAATCTTAATAGTGTTTTTACACTACTGTTACCCTACTCCCAAGAGCCAGAAAACTGTGAATTTACTCATAATTCATTAGTTTTTTTTTACCTTCCCTCTTCTAAAGATTGGTGGCCACTCTTGTTTCAAACAAGAGTAGAACCCTCAAACCATCAAGCCAAAGGAAAGCTCTCAAATTCCTTCGTAATTCGGAGATTCTTCTCTTTTTTATTCATTTTATGGTTTTTTATGATTTTTGTCTTCTCTAAATTGAATATGATGTTATGACTCATTGAAAAAAGGCATTCCCCTCTCTTCTTTAGTAAATCCAACCATTCTTTATCCTAGATGAATGATTAATGGATAAAATCAAGTTTTTCATAATGTTTCTCTTAAATAAGTAGAAATTGTTTACATCAGAATGATTTAAATACTCTTGGTGAAATTCTAGTTGATTTTAGAGAGTTAAAATTTGAAAAATGGTCAGCCATACAAAGGAGGTTATGGAGAAATTTTCTAAAATTGTGTAAAAATAAGTTTTACTTTTTTATTCAAAAAGAGTAATTCCCATCGTATATGTATTCTTAAAGTGTTATTTTTCATCCTAGATATAGAAAAAATGCATACTAAAAATATCTTATTAAAAAAGTGTTACTTTCTTTAAAATTAAATTCTATACATAGAAGGAAGCATATTGAAATTGTTATTTTGATTATAAAAGTGTTATTTTCATCATAAATAATTTTTATGCATAAAAGAAATTCTTTTATATTAAAAGAATGATTTTCATCATAAATGATTTGTATGCATAAACACATGCATAAATGATTTGTATGCATAAACACATGCATAAAAGATTTTTTTTAATATTAAAAGTGTGATTTTCATCATAAATGGATTTTATGCATAAATTAGTTGAATAAGAGAAATTCTTTTATTCTAAAAGTGTATTTCCTACTAAATTGGATTTATGCATGGAAAGATGCATAAACTATTTAATTTAATCCAAAAAGTGTTATTCTCCTCAATTTTGATTTTATGCATAAATAGATGCATAAAGAATTTTATTTTTATTCCAAACGAGTTATTCTCATCAATTTTGATTTTATGCATAGATGCATAAAGAATTTTATTTTTATTCCAAAAGAGTTATTCTCATCAAATTTTGATTTTATGCATAAATAGATGCATAAAGAATTTTATTTTTATTCCAAAAGAGTTATTCTCATCAATTTTGATTTTATGCATAAATAGATGCATAAAGAATTTTATTTTTATTCCAAAAGAGTTATTCTTATCAATTTTTGATTTTATGCATAAATAGATGCATAAAGAGTTTTATTTTTATTCTAAAAGAGTTATTCTTATCAATTTTGATTTTATGCATAAATAGATGCATAAAGAATTTTATTTTTATTCCAAAAGAGTTATTCTTATCAATTTTTGATTTTATGCATAAATAGATGCATAAAGAATTTTATTTTTATTCCAAAAGAGTTATTCTTATCAGTTTTGATTTTATGCATAAAGAATTTTATTTTTATTCCAAAAGAGTTATTCTTATCAATTTTAGATTTTGTGCATAAATAGATGCATAAAGAATTTTATTATTATTCAAAAAGAGTTATTCTTATCAATTTTGATTTTATGCATAAATAGATGCATAAAGAATTTTATTTTTAATTCAAAAGAGTTTTTTTCGTCAATTTTGATTTTATGCATAAATAGATGCATAAAGAATTTTTCTTTTAATCCAAAAGAGTTATTCTTATCAATTTTGATTTCATGCATAAAGAATTTTACTTTTAATCCAAAAGAGTTATTCTTATCAATTTTGATTTTATGCATAGAAAGATGCATAAAAGATTTATTTTTATTTCGAAAGTATTATTTTCATTGAAATTGATTTTATGCATAGATAGATGCATAAAAGATTTATTTTTATTTTGAAAGTGTTATTCTCATTAAAATGAAATTTATGCATAGTAAAATGTATAAAAGGTTTATTTTTAATTCGAAAGTGTTATTTTCCTTAAAATTGAACTTATGCTTAAATAGTTGCATAAAAGGATTTTTATAAAAGTGTTATTCCTACTAAAGTTGTCTTTATGCCTAATTAGATGTGTAAAGAATCTTTATATTAAAAAAATAGAATTCTCTTACATTCTATAAATAGATGTGAGTGATAAGATGTGATAGGAATCAGATAGATGTAAATGGATGTATGGATGTGAATATGAATGTGAATGTGGATGTATGGATGTGGGTATGGATGTGGATTTATGGATGTAGATATGGAATGTGGACGTGGATGTATGAATGTGGATGTGGATATGGATGTATGAATGTGGATATAGAAATGGATGTATGGATGTGAATGTGGAGGTGCATGTGGATGTATGAATGTAGATGTGGATGTGGATGTATGAATGTGAATGTGAATATGGATGTATGAATGTGGAATGTGGATATGGATGTATGGATGTGAATGTGGATATGGATGTGGATGTATGAATGTGGGTGTGGATGTGGATGTATGAAAGTGGATGTGGATGTGGATGTATGAATGGGGATGTGGAAATGGATATGTAGATGTATGAATGAGGATGTGGATGTGGATGTGGATGTGGATGTGGATGTATGAATGTAGATGTGTAGATGTATGAATGAGGATGTGGATGTGGATGTGTAGATGTATGAATGAGGATGTGGATGTGGATGTGGATGTATGAATGTAGATGTGGATGTGGATGTATGAATGTGAATGTGAATATGGATGTATGAATGTGGAATGTGGATATGGATGTATGGATGTGGATGTATGGATGTGAATGTGGATATGGATGTGGATGTATGGATGTGGATGTGGATGTGGATGTGGATGTATGAATGTGGATGTGGAAATGGATGTGTAGATGTATGAATGAGGATGTGTGTGGATATATGAATGTAGATGTGGATGTGGATGTATGAATGTGAATGTGGATGTGGATGTGGATGTATGAATGTGGAATGTGGATATGGATGTATGGATGTGAATGTGGATGTGGATGTATGAATGTGGATGTGGATGTGAATGTATGAATGTGGATGTGAAAATGGATGTGTAGATGTATGAATGAGGATGTGGATGTGGATGTATGAATGTAGATGTAGATGTGGATGTATGAATGTGAATATGGATGTGGATGTATGAATGTGAAATGTGGATATGGATGTATGGATGTAAATGTGAATGTGGATGTATGGATGTGGATATGGATGTGGATGTATGGATGTAGATATGGAATGTGGATGTGGATGTATGAATGTGGATGTGGATATGGATGTATGAATGTGGATGTGGATGTATGAATGTGAATGTGGATGTGGATATGGATGTATGAATGTGGATGTGAAAATGGATGTATGGATGTGGTGGATGTGGAAATGGATGTATGGATGTGGATGTGGATATGGATGTGGATATGGATGTATGAATGTGGATGTGGATGTATGGATTGTTGAGAAAACGTCGTGCTCATGCTAGATCAAGTGTGTGGAGGGGAGAGACTCACAAAATACAAGAACAATATCTTGCTTATTAAGTTGTTTATGAATACAACTAGGCCTTGCTCAATACAAAATGCCTCATAGCTCCACCTTTAAGTAGGTGAGCAAGTGGACCTTAAGTCCATTCACACTCACACCCTTCTCTTCCCCTTCTACATAACCTTAGTCCCTTAATACCCCCCCTCAATACCAACTATGAAAGAATGGAATAGGTGGTATTGGACATAGGATGCCTTTATAACATTAGGCGTACAAGGTTTGGAATATAGGTGTGATTATCTAGGATTTACAAATATGTTCCTAGAGCCTTAGAGGCTAATACAATGATGACATCTAAGTCTTTATTTGTTGTCGATGAAGATGTACACCATGATGGTGCACCCCACTCTTTGTGCTTGCTTGTCTTCTTGTAGTTGACATGCTTTAGACATACATGCCATTGCTTCCACATGCTTTCCACCTTGACCATTCTCACACAATGATCAAAACAAGGCTGCCACCCTTGCTTAAGTGGTTTGCTTATAGAGGTTCCTTCAACATGCTTGATGCTTCCTTGAATACCATACCTCCTCCATGGGCAATGAGGGCCTTCTTAGAGTAATGGTTATGAGGTAGATTTATAAGGGATAGGGAGGGTCTTACCACTTGCCTTATGGATTGGTCAAGGGCAATGTCTACTCCACAATTACAACAACTTTTGTGCATGTTGGTTACATAATACCCATTAGGGTTTGAAGATACAAGCTTAATGAGAGTGAGTAAACAACTCATCTTAGACAATGAAAATGTTGAATATGCAGTGGAATAACATGCCTTGGGCTTGGAAAATGAGAGAATATGGCTTATGACATGCCTATGCCTCTTACAAAGAAGAGCCTCAAGGGTAACACACATAAACATTAAAAATGAGCACTTAGTGTACATGTGCCCAACTTTAAAAACACTCAAAATAATGAGTTTTATGATGAAAAACCAGAAATCTTCAACCTGAAGACAATGGTTCATGGTTGCACCATTTCTCTTTGGAAGAAACGGGTTGACGATGAAGACTTGTAATGTGGCACTTATGGTGTGTGCCCGGCCTCCAATGTTGATGAAGAAGAGCCTCCTTAGTGTTAAAGACCTCCTCCTTTGATGGTTAAGACCATATTAGTGTTAAGCAACACTTTGTTTGGTGATTAAGATCACCATTAGTGTTTAAAAAATATAATTAGTGCTTAAAAGCATATTTTTAGTGTCTAATGATACTTATTTTGGTGATTAGTTTACCATTAGTGTTTAATAACACTATTAGTATTTAAGAACACTTTATAATAGCTTCCCTTTGCTGGATTAACAGATTAATTAGTATTTAAACATCACTATTAGTGCTCATAAGTACATTTTGACAGCTTTGAAAGCTTGAAAGTTGATGTTGATGATGGAGCTTGATGAGAATGAGGTTTATGGATACCTCATGTGGTTGGCACCACTTCAAACTCAAGAGAAAGATCAGCAACAATCATTCACATCATCACTTGGATGATTAGAGCAAGGAAAAAGGTGATTAGAGCAAGAAAAAATCACTTATGAAGCTTTAATGGAAAGCTTCATGGAAAGGGAGAAGAGGCGACTGAATTTCTACTTCTAGCCGACGCGTCAGAGCATTGTTGAAGCTCAAACTTGAGCTATGGAGTCCTCAGTGAGTGGGATACCAAAGCCCTCAAGCCTCTCGCCTAATGGTGGCCTACAGCCGGCGTATGGCTGTACGGCCAGCGCTTTTACAGAAAACAGCGCCGGTTTGCTACAGAGAATGCCGCGGTGGAGAAACATCAAATCCTTCAATTGGCTGTACGACCATGAACGTCCACACCTCCTCTACAAGTTCCTTGTTGAAGTCTCCACGAGATCTTGCCTCTACAAGCTGGTAGAAAGCCTCCACCAGAGCAGAGGGTTGAGCTCCACATAAGAAGAGATAAGAAATATGAGGAGAAAATGACCTAATCTACACCACAAGAGTCCTAATCAACCTAGGCTCTAATACCATGTTGAGAAAATGTGGTGCTCATGCTAGATCAAGTGTGTGGAGGGGAGAGACTCACAAAATACAAGAACAATATCTTGCTTATTCAGTTGTTTATGAATACAACTAGGCCTTGCTCAATACAAAATGCCTCATAGCTCCACCTATAAATAGGTGAGCAAGTGGACCTTAAGTCCATTCACACTCACACCCTTCTCCTCCCCTTCTACATAACCTTAGTCCCTTAAATGTGGATATGGATGTGTATGTATGAATGCTGATGTGGAATTGGATGTATGGATGTGGATGTACGAATGTGGATATGTATGGGGAATAATGAATGCGAATGTGTATGAGAAATGATGTGACGTCGATATGAGTGAACGGATGAGATGTGATGACATGTAAATTGAGATGTGAATAAATGATATGTGATGTGAAGAATCTGATGTGAATGAATCTGATGTGATGAGATGAAAAATGATGTGATTGGATGAGAATGAGTACACATATGAATTGAATGTGGAATAAGTAATGTAGACTGATAAGAGATAATGTGGAAAGACCAGCGTTCATTATAGAAACTATAATTGTGACCTATTTGTAAATGACTGTTTTATGTCAAGAATGCTGGGGAAGCATTTTGACCGTCTTGTGATTAAGGTCATGGAGACCTAACTGATAAAGTTACAACTACCGAAAATGACGGAGAGTCAATGGAGGACGTCTCGCGTAGCAACGCCGGCCAAGGTCTTGACCAGCCTCCTCGATTTGATTAAAATGGTGAGCTTCCGGTACAGTGGATGAGGGACCAAGGAAGCCGCCTATGAGTGAAGCGCTAGGTGACCTGCGAAGGATCCTAGAGGGTGTTGACCATACGGTGCTCGGGCTCTGGGTCGCCAAAGATACCCACAAGTACGTCGGGGAAGATATTGAATCAAGGAGTAAGAGTTGTTTTCTTAAACCGGGCATGGATCTAGTTGATTGACCTTGCTGGTCCTTATGGATGAGTCTATGACTCTTTTATATGGATCTGTTGGTTGATCTTGCTGATTTTCCATGGAGATTCCATTTTGTTATGTGAATATATTGCCGGTTACTATGAGCTAGGAACTATCGAAAGGGCCCCTGTGTGAACAGGTGGTGAGCGTTCTGGTTGCCAATGATGCCATAAGTACACTGATGAAGGAATGATTGGAAATAAGGATTCAACCAGAGATTTTGAGGATCGTGATCAGTGACACAATGGTTTCATTAAAGGATTGTTTTAAAGATAGCTGATGCTGAGAAAAAGGCAATTTCATATTGGGTGTGTAAGTGGTGTGACTAGTTTTATGTTTGCATGAACATCCAGCTAGGGGGCCTGGGAACTCTTTTCCATGGTACCCGGGACAAAACCTAACCAAATTCCTAATTGGATCCCATTACTACAGTGGTTGGTGGTGGGCGGTTGGCTAATCCATGGGACTGGATGGGGTTAGGCTGGACTGATGGATCCGTAAATCGAGACTCAATTTCTGTTTAGTTCGATAGATAACGTAAATCCCGATAAAAAATTGTTCTATGGAAAAGAATCAACGGTTGTGCCTCTCAATGAGGAAAAAAGCATTGGTCTCTATGATCCAAGTACAATCTTTTCCCTGATTTGACTAAGGAACTTACGGGTTTGGTCAGATCAGTTCAGTTAGTTAAGGCTTTTGACTACGTTAGAGAAAATTATCCTGGAGGAATCGCCCGTGCTTTTCGGACAAAGGAAATTTTTCCGGATTCGGTTTTGGAAAAACCGATGGATTAGTCTCTTGTCCGGATATCCGTGGGTGAGGCCCCGAGTGTGGGACCCTGCCCTGCGTAAGAAGTGCTACTTCCACTGCTAGCACCCTTGAATTTGTTGCACGGTGGAGACAGGGATCTTACAGTTGGTATCAGAGCTATTTGGCTGAGCTATTTGGCTAATGAGGATCAACTGAGAAGCCAAATATGTCAAAAATTTATCAAGAATCACTAAAAGGTTGTAACTGTGTGATAAAATTCATAGAATTTGATATTCAAACTGAAATTCGTAAATTGGTAATTGGATCTTCAGATATGGAAGTACCGCAATTGTATGGATTCCCTGACTTGCTTGAGGCCTAGACATGATGGTATTTACCTTATAGTTCCAAGAACCATGACTACCCGTATATACCAAGGGTATAGCTGTAGCTCTTACTAGCAGTATATACGAGTAAATCTAAGACTTGAAATTATAAGCATTAATGCTGTCTAGTTGATGAATTCGAATGTGATTGATATGATTTTTAAACTCTGGTTGAGAACTGATGAGTTGATTTGGATTCTGATTGAAAAATGATGATCCCTGAAATTTGGTTGAAATGTAATAAGCTGAGCGAAACCGCAATGAGGATGAATGGGACGAGTCCCTGTGAATGATGTTCTTAACTAGAACAACGTTAATGACTTTAGCCAATCACTATGAGATTAGTGGATTGTGCTGGCAGATTGCTACTGTTAACTTTTGTCCAGTGGATCAAGTTAAGGGATGCTAAATTAAAAATCTAAAAAATTGAAATCCCCATGGAGGACTATTCAGATGGAAAAAATTAGTCTGATGGACCATTATTGTGTTAAAGATATGAATGAGATATTCTGAATGAATTATTAACTGATAATGTGTTCTATATGAGTATCTTTATCCCTTGATTCTGTGGGGAGCCGACCTATTTAGAGAACCCCGAAATCAGTTGAATCAAAAATCGGATTGAATCATAAATAAAGAAACTTAACAAGAATTTTCGTATTGATAGGAATCTGGATCGAGGTCGTCGTGGTAGAAATGTTAAACCCCAACTCAATGAAGAAGAGCTCGACCTGGATGTTCGTAAAACTCTTCATAGTTCACAGCCTGGACCTTTCAAGGGTAAAGGAAAAAACTTGGGCGAGGCTGTGGAGAAGTGGATCGAATCAATGGAGGAATACTTCGGTGTCACCGGGTACAATGAGAAGAGCAAAATGGCTCTTGCAAGGCTGAAGATAGTGGAGACAGCTAGAGTGGCATGGAGAAACCACTGCGAGACAAACTGTCTCGACCGAAATACCCAAACCTGGACTGATCTCAAATTTACCTAAGGACGAGGTTTTGTCCTTCCAGCTTTTTAAAAACAAAGATGAACGAATTCTTACCAGGGGAGTAGATCTATTGAAGCATATCACCAAGCTTTCGCCCTCCTTCTCAGATACTCACCTCTGCTGGATGAAGAACAGCTGATGGCCAGGTTCATTCGGGGACTGAACAAACCTTTGAATATCCTGGTGAAGAATGCCAAGCCAATTTCCATGGCCGAAGTAGTTCGGATGGCGAAGGATTTCGCCAAAGCCTTTGATGTCAAAGTCCCGCCGAAGCCAGCACCATCACCTTTCAAAAGGTTTTTATTCCCAGAAAATGATTCCAACCTTCCTCTACCTAAGAGACATCAGGGTCAAACCCAGGACATGGGAAGTTCCAGAGTGGAAGAAATGTCCTTTTCCCGAAACTCAATCCCCTGGACTTCAACTTCAGAAGTTCCACCCTTGAACAAGAGAGTAAAATGCTATAATTATCAAGGATTTGGACATCGCAGTATGGATTGCCCAACTCCTTCAGGGCAGGAAAATCAGGGATCAAGATTCCAGACTCTAGCCCCTTCCGTCCTCCAGAGTAATCAGGGATCAAGATTCCAGACTCCAGCCCCTTCCGTCCTCCAGAGTAATCAGGGTTCTATCTGCCAAAATCAGGGAAATCCCACAGGTAGACCCTCTATCCAACCTGCAGTTTTAATCCAAAGTAATGCAAGACCTCCACCTCAGAATAGGGAAAGTCAAAGAGAGTTGTTCCCAAATCGGTTGTCCACTTCCAAGGCAGTAACGCTAGAAGTGATTGAAGAAGAAGAAGAAGATGAAAGGGATCATACTCCACCTACGAGATGAGAACATCTCGCGTTTTTTAAGTGCCGTAGAATGTAAGATTCCTCCCCAGCCTCTCAGGATGTCCAGTATCTTCCCCTGTAGTCAAATCCCTCTTTAGAAATATAAAAGATCTTGTTTTTATCTGTTTTGGCCTAGAGAGAGAAAATATTCTAGAGAGAGATTATTCAGATTTTGGATATTTTCTATTTCAAGGGAAATCATTTTAATAAGAAGGGATATTTTTCCATCCAAAGATATCTTTGGATGGAAAAATATCCCTTCTTATTAAAATGATTTCCCTTGAAATAGAAAATATCCAAAATCTGAATAATCTCTCTCTAGAATATTTTCTCTCTCTAGGCTAAAACAAATAGAAACAAGATCTGTTATTATTCTGAAAAGGGGATTGATTGTAGGGGGGAAAATTGGACATCTTGAGGGGTTGGAGGAGGAATCTTACAGTATTGTCCCAGTGCATTGACGTGAATTGTTGGTGCACCTTTGTGTTGTGGGTCGTGTGGTGATGGAGTAAGTCTAAATAATGGGGCTCAGATTCATCCAAATCTGGAGCTCCCTCCTCCACATAAGCTTGTAGTTTTTGTTCTATCTGACCCCAAAGGTAATTCCATAAATTTGGACTACCTTTTAACAGAGGCCGACCAGGTCTCGCATTAATTGATGAGTAGGGGCTTCTTGAAGGGCAGAGCCCTGATCATAGGGTGGACCAACAATAGTATATGGAAGCTCAATTTGGTCCTTATTTGACAAGTGTGGAGGTTGAGAGGTGGTTGCAGAGTAGAAGGATAAAATACCTCAGCGAATTCGGATTACAAACCTCGTGAGTCTCTATCGGACTCTATGTCAGTGTTTGCATCGAGTTGTTCGATGTGAATGGGTGATTTGGTCTTGGCCGTTTGTGGAATAGGCATAGGAGGATGAGGAGGTGCATGAGGGACAAAATCATCATTTGTCAACATCATGGTGAACAGATCTTCCCGAGCCTAGAGAGGTTGCGGGGCTCTTGCCTGACCCGGTGTGAAAGTTCAGGTTCAATGGGGGACGTCACACACTCCAGTATGGGGATAAAGGTTACAAAAACGGGTGGTGGTTCAAGTTGAGAGACTGATATTGTTCTGTCAATGCTTGGGCCTCTTGAAGACGTTGCTTCTTAAGGATGGCATTGGGATATTTGGCCAGTCGTTTTTCCCATTTGGTGTGGTGAGTTTTTGGTGAGCTGCATGGGGAAGGGGCAGTTCGGCAGCATGATCATGGCTTGTCGGATGATGTGGTCTTTGTTGAGCCTATGCGGATGCTAACCCAATCATCAACGTGGCCAACATGCTTAGAGCATTGTTTCTTTTGGGATGTGGCCTTCTTTAGCTTGGCCTGCAACCGTGTGACGACATTCAATGGAACAATGGATATCTTCCCATGTTTAACACTCACGTCTCGAGGGATGGCATGCCTTCGATTATGGAATGAGAAACTGATTGTTGCAAAGGGCAATCCTTATAGTAATGGTAAATTCCACAGCCATGAGCCATGAAATTGTGGTTGCATTGGCAAATATTTCTTTTAAGGGCACTCTGTCACTCTATGGGGCTCATAGCAAAGGAAACACATAAGAGGTGGTTTACCTTGCGGGGGAACCTATAGTGTACACAAGTGGTTTAGGGTCCATGTGAGGCATCGGCAAAGGGAGATGAGGTGGTAGGGGTGCCTTGGGGATATAGCAGAGTGCATGGGCTCCACAGGTTTAGCAATGGACCTAGTTGGGATCTTTCCACCATAAGCAATGGGGTTTGCCTAGAGAGGCAATGATTGGGATGGAAAGATTGGTACTGGAGAGGGATGTGGTGTCGTGTTATGTGAGTAGTTGGTTTGGGACGGTGCCACCAGCAAGACTTGGGGCTCGGGAGGAGAGGAAGGCAACTTTATAAATGAGCTTTGGGTTGTTATATTGGCACAATGGCCAATTGCGTGGAATAGCTTTCTTGCATGTTATCATCGAGAAAGATCGCCCATTTGCAGGCCTGATCAAAAGTGGAGGGTTCCTTGACCAACATGTGGTCGTGAAGCCTTGGATTGTGCAAGCCCCAAAAGAAAATGGTCCATTAATTGCTTATCACCATGCAAATCAAGGTACTTTATGTGTACGATGTAGTCGTGTAATGTTTCCTCTGGTTTTTGTTCCAATTGGAATAGTTGGAGAACGGGGCTCCATTTGGGCCCATAGGATGCAAATCTGAGAATGCAGGCCTCTCTCACCGCTTTAAAAGCGCTTTTGTGCCAAGGGTCCAAGGATTGTAACCATTGCACAACCTTGCCTTCAAGGCTGAGTCCAAGTAGATGGAATTTGGTTACATCGTCAAAAATTTCAAATGCCTAACAGATTTGGTTAAAGACCTCAATGTGGAATACGGGGTCTCCAACTCCATGGAATTTTGGCAAAAGTTTTAAAATTTTCACCCACATAGGTTTTGTATGTGATGTTTGTGGGTGCAAGTGTTATGACACTCCCCTTCCTAGAGCTTGTGCTAAGCTTGGAATGTCAAGTTGTGGCGTAAGGGGAGGTGTTGCAAGGATAGGGGGTGGGAATAGATCCATGGTGGATAGAGAAGAGAGTATGTGAATGTGCTCGAGGCGTCTATCCATGCTTGGGTGCATGTATGGAGGGGCCCCACTAGATGAGGGCTCTTCAAAGATCATTTCGCCCTCTCGGCCAAGCATGTGTGGCATGGCGACTACATGTGAATGAGAAATTGAGGTCGAGGGCCGCTGAATGGAATGGAGGAATTAAGGGCATGCAACGATGTCCGAAAGGTGTCCATGGTGTGCGGGGAAGCTTAAAGAAGCTTCAACGGTGCGTGTGCAAGCCCAAAATAGGAGTTTTAGCTCACTTTTGCCTTGCACGTGAACACACCCTTAAGGTTAAAAGTGGTCTTTTGAGGTGTTTTATGCATGTAAAAATGACCCAAGTGAGCCAGTGAGGTAGACCAAAACCACCTCAAAAGATTTGAAAATTTGAAAATTTTGGGGAAAAAAAATTTAGGGAAGGAACGGCCATGACACTTGGGAACGTCTGGAAAGGAACGTCTATGGTACTTGGGAAGGAATGACCGGGAAGGAACGTCCATGGTTTTTATATCAAAATTAGAATTCTCTTAAATTCTATGAGTATTTGATAAATGAATAATTAAATACTCTAAGAGATAAATTTCTTCGTTTTATATTCACACCGATTATTAAAAAAAATTTTCAAAAAATCTATCGAGATCGAAATATTCAGATAAATGATTAATTTATTCTTATTGGAATTCGTAACTAATTTAGAAATTAGTTAAGTGAATATTCAAAGAAACAAATTCAATAAAATAGTAACTGAATTATCAAGCCTTTTCGAGATAGATAGTTCAGGAAAAATCCTATCCGACTTGAACCTTGAATCAGACGATGACCAAGACCAAACTCTTTCATCAGTTTTGAGGAAAGAAGATGTGACCAGTTTAGGAAAATACACTCAAAACTCCCGCCAAATCTGAAACAAAGTTTGAGACCCTTTGAATTGATCTGTGGGGATCAAGGTTATAGAATTCGAGGAATTCTGGTATGAAATTCAAAATTCCGATCAAGAAGTTTTGGGGATACTGATTCAAGAAATACCCCTTGTATTCAAAAGAAAATCAAACTGAAAACTTGCATAGAAACCCTGTTTTCTTAAAGGACTGTCTTACGCCAGAATGCTAGAGAGAGCATTTGGTATATGTTTTTCTAAGGGAAGTCTGGTTGCAATCAGCTGGCGGGCAGTGTTCAAAGGATGGCTCACACGGCAAAGCCTACCAGGTGTTGACCAGCCTCAGTATGGTTACAAAATGGTGCGCTTCCGGTACGATGGGCGAGGACCGACGAAGCCGTCCCTGAGTGAATAGATGTGATGAGATGTGATGTCATGTGAATCGAGATGTGAATGGATGATATGTGATGTAAATGAATGTGATGTGATGTGAAACAGGATAGACGCGAATGAATGGATGAGATGTAATGTGACGTGAATCGGGATGTGAATGAATGAGATGTGATGACATGTGAATCAGGTAGATGTGAATGAATAGATGAGATGTAATGTGATGTGAATCGGGATGTGAATGAATGAGATGTGATGAAATGTGAATCAGGTAGATGTGAATGAATGGATGAGATGTAATGTGATGTGAATCGAGATGAATGAGATGTGATGACATGTCAGATAGATGTGTATGAATGTGGATGAGATGTGAAGTAAATGGATGTGGATGTGTATGTGAAAATGGATGTGAATGTGTATGTGAAGAATGGATGTGGATGTGTATGTAAAGAATGGATATGGATGTGTATGTGAAAGAATGGATGTGGATGTATGTAAAAGAATGGATGTGGATGTGTATGTGTATGTGAAAGAATGTGATGTGATGTGACATGAATATATGTGGATGTGAAATGATAAATGTGAATGTATGGATAGATCTGGGTAGTCGTACATGTGAACGATTGGATGGATGTGGATGAATGAGATGTGATGTGAAATGGATGTGATGAGATGTGATGTAAATTGGGATGGATGTGAATGGATGATATGTGATGTGAATGAGATGTAATGTAATGTGATGTGAAACGGGATAGATGTAAATGAATGAGATGTGATGTGAATGGATGAGATGTGATGGGATGTGAATCGGGATAGATGTGAATGAATGAGATATGAGGTGAAATGGATGTGATGTGATGTGATGTGGATCAGGGTAGATATGAATGGTTGAGATGTGAATGAATGTGAGATGATGAGATGTGGATATGGGTAGATGCGAGTGGATGAGATCTGATGAGGATAAAGGAGGAAAGATGTGATGAGATGGAAAATGATGGATGAGAATGGGAATATATATGAAATGGATGTGGATTGATGTGGAACAATATGGAAAGACAAGAGTTTGGTATAGAAACTGTATTTATGACCTGTTTTTAAATGACTGTTTTATGTCAAAAATGCTGGGGAAGCATTTTGACCATCTTTTGAATGAGGTCGTGGAGACCTAACTAATAAAGTTGCAACAGCTGACGGAGAGTCAACGGAGGACATCTCGCATAGCAAGGTCGGCCGAGGTCTTGACCAGCCTCAGTTCGATTTAAATGGTGAGCTTCCGGTACGGTGGATGAGGGACCAAGGAAGCGGCCTATGAGTGAAACGCTAGGTGACCTGCAAAGGATCCTAGAGAGTGCTGACCATACGGTGCTCGGGCTCTGGGTCGCCAAAGATACCCACATGTGCGTCGGGGAAGATATTAGAACAAAGAGTAAGAGTTGTTTTCTGAATTCCGGCATGGATCTGGTTGATTGACCTTGCTGGTCCTCAATGAATGAGTCCATGGCTCTTTTATATGGATCTGTTGGTTGATCTTGCTGATCTTCAACGGAGATTCCATTTTGATTTTTATAAGTGAATATATTGCTGGGTACTATGAGCTAGGAACTATTGAAAAGGCCCCTAAGTGGACAAGTGGTGAGCGTTCTTGTTGCCAATGATGCCATAGGTACACCGATGAAGGAAAAATTAGAAATTAGGATTCAACCAAATATTTTTGGAGGATTATGATCAGTGATACTATAGTTTCATTAAAAGATTGTTTTAAAGATAGCTGAATCTGTGAAAAAAGGCAATTTCATATTGGGTGTGTAAGTGGTGTGACTAGTTTTAAGTTTGCATGAATATCCGGCTAGGGAGCCTGGGAACTCTTTTTCCTGGTACCCGGGACAAAACCTAACCAAATTCTTAAATAGATCCCATCACTACAGTGGTTGGGCGGTTGGCTAACCCACGAGACTGGATGGGGTTAGGCTGGACTGATGGATACCTAAAATGATACTCAATTCTATTATGGTACAATAGATGAAGTAAATCCCGGATAAAAAATTATTCTATGGAAAAGAATCAACGACTGTGTCTCTCAAATGAGGAAAAAAAGCATTGGTCTCTATGATCCAAGTACAAGTCTTTTCCGTGATCTGACTTTGGGACTTATGGGTTCGGTCAGATCAGTTCAGTTAGTTAAGGCTCTTAACTACGTTAGAGTAAAATTATCCTGGAGGAATCGCTCGTGCTTTCTGGGCGAGGGAAGTTTTTTCGGGTTCGGTTTTAGAAAAACCGAGGGATTAGTCTCTTGTCCGGATATATGTGGACGAGGCCCCAAGTGAGGGACCCTGCCCCGCGCAAGAAGTGCTACTTCCGCTGCTAGTACCCCAGAATTTATTGCGCGGAGGAGAGAAGAATCTTTTTCATCAATACTTGGGAGTGTTTTTAGGACATTTTCCTCATTAAATGACGAGATTTATAATATAACACGGGCACCCATTATATAAGTGTGCGGACATAGTTGTCATAGGGATGTATTAACCAATATGTGGTTAGCATTATCCTTACGTAAGTTTGAGGAGAAGTTATTTCTAAAGAGTTCAAAACAAAGAGGAAAGTACTCTCTTTGTTGTCCTCCTCTGTCCAAAGCCTATTTTTTAAAAAAAAGAAAAATTCTTTTCTTTGCAATTTACATGGCAAGGTTTTGTGTGTGTTCTTTCAAAAATTCTAAAGCTTTAAAAATTTTTAAATGTTTAATTTCGGGTCTTGTGAAGCATTCAAGCTCTGTCTGCTTTACAGAAAAAGCTCATCATCGTCATCTCTGATCAAAGCTCATTTCTTCACAGAAATTGACATCCACAAGGTCTTGCTCGTAACAGATCATCAGCAAGGTTTATCTCGCAGAACTTATATATATTTTTTTTCATCGAACTCGTCATCAACTAGGGTTTTCTCTCAAATGGTCAAAACTTCCGCTTAGAGATTTCTTGTACTCAGCCAGTGACTCGAATTGATACATCTCTGTGTAGCCGTGGTACCTGAATTGACCTTCTTCAGAGAGCTTAAAACTCAAATTGCACAGGCTTTCCCATGCTTAGTGTCTCTTTAAGAAGTTTTCGACGATGGACGATCTTCGACTATGGCTATGGATACCTGTCGTTGTTTGAACTGGTTGTCTAGCACAAACATGCCATGGCTTTGGCAGCCTGTTGGCGATTCATTTGGCATTTGCATGATCAGACATGGCTGAACCTGATCTCCTTGCAGACACTTGAGTTGAACCAGCTAAATTAGACAGGCCTTGCAGCAGTAAGCAATCACATTAGCTTGCTTTGACATCATTAGCAGCTACACAGAGTTGCAAATGCCTCTGTCTTTGGACATTTGAATGGAGCCCAGGATTTGCAGAGGCTACTCACTGGCAAAGAGGAACAACACAATCTACCAAGAGGCTACCCCTCAATGAATGTATCACTAATAAGTGGGGAGAAGTCCTCTTGATAAAAAATATAAAGCCATAGGATAGAAAATAGTTAGTGTCAAGGCTATGTACTACATAGTGTGTCCCATAGAAGCTAGCTCCAAATGATCTGAAGTGGTGGCTATTGATGTGAGGACAAATGCATCTCAACCACTGATGGGTGTGCTAGTCAAATCACATGCTACCTCATTGGAGGGCACAAGATACGTGTCATGGTGTAATGCCTCCATGTGAAGCTTCAAATAGAGAAAATTTATGTGAACTTGGAAGGACATGACGAGCTAAAGAGCCTCTATACACCATATCACGACCATGTGCTACTAGAACGTGTGGATGCTATGTGAACAATTCACCCTTCCCAAATGTTGGAGAAATACCCCCCCCCCAAAGGTGAAAATAAGAGCACATACAAAAAAATCAAGAGAACTATTTAAAAATTAAATGCCTCCTTGTAAAAAATAAAGTGCTCCTTATCGTGTGAAACACCCTTTATTCTGCTTTGGAAACTTAGTAAATCTAGTGATAGTAGGTCAGAAAGATGTTAGTTCTTTCTTCTTATTTTTTTGGGTAGTTTGATAAAGGGCTCATAATAATACATTATGGTTAGTGATTATTAGCTAGAAAAAAAAAAGGAAAAATGTTAGTAGGGATACTAGGTGGAAATTAAAGAAGGGGTTAGATGTAGGGGGTGGGGATATTAGGATATTAGTGGGATTAGGGTAAGGGTGGGGTAGGGTAATATATGGAGAAGGAGGGATTTTGCTTTAAGGAAGGGTTAGGTGGGTAAGAAAAAAGAAAAAAGGGAATAAAAAGAAATGAAAAAGAAAATAAGGTGTTAACTCAAGGTTAACAACGGACCACCAACATGCATCAATAATGCACACACCTACCTCTATGACAAGCTTAGTGGAAGTATGCATTGGTCACAAGTGGAGGTGAGCTATCTAAAAACAAGCTAGGAGCATGCACAAGCAGTGCAGAGTTACTAAAGGATGTATACATATAATGGGCATAGCCTAAAAGATCCTTGTCCACCCTCACTTATGTGTTGTCTGCCTAAGAGAGAATTAATAACTTGTTTCAATCATTGTATTTCTCGCATAATTGTAGCCATATTTGGTAGTAATGTGTGTGAATATAGCAGGACCACTCAGGGGCACTTTTTCCCTCCGTGCTAGTATACACCTATCTTGGGGTATAGTTATCACCTTTGTATGGCACACATTCATTACCTATCTATCATCTCATTGTGTTCTCTCTTGACCTTATCCATTGTGTGTGTGTGTGTGTGTATTCCTACAACCTTGTTTCCAACAATTGGTATTAGAGCATACACTCCTTGCCCCTATGTTGCTACCTATCGTTCACCCTGAGTCGTTTGTCTTCTTGAATAAGATCAAGGAGCCCTTATGGGAGAAAAAAGAGGACTTGGAAGTGTGGAGTGATTTCTACTGAAGTTTTTTGGTTAAATTTTCATTCCGTGCATGTTTTGGGGAATGTTTGATTAGTTTTTGGTTTTTTGCAAACATCTTCAGGGATCAAATTTTCACTATTCTTGGTTGCACATGGTTTTTGCAACAACAGCCCAGCTACCAATACAGTCTATATTAAGAGGGATAAGTATGTTTTATTGGTCATCGTGTTATACGTTAATGACATGCTACTCATAGGTCCTAATGATGAACATATTTTATAGATTTAGAGAAGTCTTTTGAGATGTCAGATCTTGGACCGTTGCACTATTATTTGGGCATTGAGTTTTGGTAGTTTAATGATGGCATTGTTATGCTACAAAGGAAATACATAGATACATTATTGAGGAGGTTCAATCTTGAAGACTGTAAACGTGTGGCTATACCTATGGAGATGAGTCTACATCTAAGTCTTGAAGATGTAGGTAATCCTTTTGATGTTGGCTTGTATTAAGAAGCTATTGGATGCCTTATCTTTTTATGTAACACTAGGCTTAACATTCGGTATGTGATATTAATATTGAGTAGATTTAAACTTTTCCCAAGGGGGTTGGTTCATAACTGCATGCATTTACAGGCTCACAGTGGGCTAGATGTTATGACACACGTGTGTGTATGATCTCTTATTGTCATGTGAATCCCAAATGGAAAATAATTTTCTCAACAACGACACTCTACTAAGATGGAAAACCTATAAAATATTTTACGAACGATCCAAATGCTAAATTACAAAGGCAACACACAAGGATTGAAATATCTTGATTAGAATATTCAATTGTTGTAGAACCTCAATCATACTCATTAAGGACATTAATTTCCTCTTGTTATTTGTTGATTTATTTGAGAAAATAAAAACAACACTCGATTTCTTGAGTGGTAATAGGTTTTCTTGGTAAGGCCAAGGTGCCTCTAAAGGAATCATTTAAAGGAGCCTTTAAAGAAAGCTTTAGAATGCTTGGATGACTTTTGGCACCAATCTTAAAGCTACATATGATCCTACTCTCAGAGAAAGGATATATTACCTTTGATTTTCTTTGCTTTTATTTAGTAGGCCAACATGGGGCATCCATAGTAAGCAGTATGCCACCTTATGGGAATCGCCCTTTAAGGGGAGCAGATTAGCAAGAAAGGCAAGGCTCCCCACTAGATAGAACCACCTGCAACCCAACAAGTGGCCAAACTATCATAAGTCCTCCATGAGCAGATACAACAACGAGAGGAATTAGCCACACGAGCGATAAAACAGTAGCCAACATGGGGCATCCATAGTAAGCAGTATGCCACCTTATGGGAATCGCCCTTTAAGGGGATCAGATTAGCAAGAAAGGCAAGGCTCCCCACTAGATAGAACCACCTGCAACCCAACAAGTGGCCAAACTATCATAAGTCCTCCATGAGCAGATACAACAACGAGAGGAATTAGCCACACGAGCAATAAAACAGTAGCCAACAAATGGCAATAGCTCGAATCAACAGCAACAAGAGCAAGGGCCACATAATAGCGTGTGCGCCCATGTGACAAGATGGCCACATGGCTTGGCCTCCATCAATAATTGGCTGCTAAGGGGTAGTTGAACAATGGCTACAACACACGGACTGTGGACCAAGGGGTTGGAGTTACATGTGTAGCCCAAGATTTATCGAATTAATCTACCAGTATACTTTTGAGTGAGTATTGTAGAGTTTTGAGATGAGACTTTTAATCTCCTAATCAATGAACACATGGTTAAAATAATTTGTGCCTTATTCAAATGGTGATATTTTGCATCACTCTTGGGTTTTGGGAATGTGGATTCATCCCACCAAAACAAACAAGGTTCACTTTTTGTGTCATAGTAGTTTTCGTAATCATTTGATGGTATGGGACATCAAATATGTTCTATGTAGGCTCTTGTGACCTTGGTGGTATGGGACACTAAGGGAAACATGTAAAAGTTTACCTTTTGGCTTTTGTTTGCATGGTGCATAGTCACTACATAGATTATGTTGTTGATAGTTATTTGCTAAACCGTTGGTGGTTGCTACCATAGTCACTACATAGATTATGTTGTTGATAGTTATTTGCTAAACCGTTGGTGGTTGCTACCATAGTATACTTATTACTATGTCTAGAGGGGGTCCTAGTATGGAGTGATTAGAAGGGCTGCTTAAAATGGATATTGAGTTTAGAGCTGAACAAGGTGGTTCAAAATTAAACTTAAAGTGGGGAGCTAATCTTGAGAAATCCAAGACAAACCACAAGAAATTTGGTGTTAGTCTATGATTACACTCAAATCTTGATCATGATGCTGGTAACGGAGTGCTCAACAGTTAATAACTTGATCATTCTATTGTTAGGCATGGCTTCCTATACATGCACGCACTTTCCATTTACCCACATTTAACTTCTCTCTAAGAAGATATGTTTCATCTCGACATTTCTCTATCGTAAGATGGATCGAAATGGAAGGTAATCCTAAGCACATGGTAACAACCCAAACGAATGTGATGTTAGGTTCCATTCTTGGGATGATTGTCTGTAGCCCATTGCATGTTTTGGTCTCTTTTATTATTTGGATTTTATTTGTTCATCCGAGGAGCTATGCTTGCTTAGCCACATTAAATTATGCCTATTTAACCATCCTTCTTTAGGGATTGTTTTTACGGAGGAATACCATGTCTCCAATGTGTGTACTTGTTTTGACTAGTTTGTTGAAACAGAACTTAGAGCAGCTTACAACGTGCATTGATTCACCATAGCGTGACCCGAGACCAAAGTAAGCCCTATGTTTGTATCATATACAATAAAAATCATCTTTGGGCATCTAACAACTGTAGTGTTGTGTTGTTTAACAACTGGAGTGTTGTTTACTCAATGTGTAGAGATGGAAGCCCTCATGTGTGGTCCATAGTGATGCATGCCCTTTTGAGTGAATTCTAACACACCAGTAGGAAAAAAAGAGTCTAACTTTGTGCAGTGCCAAGGGTTTAAAGTCAATCTAATGAGAATTTTGTATACTAAGTGGCTTGAGTGTCTTGTAAAAGATAGCTCCTTCAAATATTTCAACTTGGGAAGAGTATATCCATAAGTATAGAGTTACTCAACCAAAAAGTCAGGGACATCCTTTATTAGCTTTAACTTTTTTCCAAGCATGCCTTCTTGGGAATGTTATCTTAGATTTAATCTTCTCCTTGACCATTGGGTCCACAACTTTGTATGCCTTTATTACCAAGGCATGAGAGTGCATAACCGCCTTTTTATAACCACATTTTTCCTTTGATTTTCCATTGACCACTGATTTCCATTGACTAGTGATTTCCCTTGAGTCATTTGCCTCGTAAATGTTTAAAATACATGCTCTTTTTACTAGTGTCATGATATGAAGGGGCTTTGTAATCATACAAGTGTGATGGTTAGAACAAAGGTCTTAGCACATATTGAATCCTCCTAGAAGTCTTTCCAAATTAAGAGATAAGTTCTCGCTTACACCAAAATATAGGTAATGCTTTGGAGGCTTAGATATCACCCTGAATGAATGAGGAAAAGTCAACCTAAACAAGTCATAAATTCAAAGGTTATAAAAAATAGGCGATAGTAGTTAGTCCTCAAATGCCTCTTGATCTCACCCAACATGGTAAAAATATATTTCTTAAAAAAAAGAGATGATTTGATCATAAAATTCTCTTTTTACAAGTCTTTAAAAGTTTATTGAAAATAGAAAAATAGGAGAATTTTACTTGTTAAAATCCTAAATGAAAAAGAAGACATGCCTAAACTATTTTTACCCTTCTGACTCAGCATCAAAACTAGTATTAATGAAAAAGAAGACATGCTTCAACTATTTTTACCCTCTTGACTTAAGCATCAAAACTAGTATCAAAATTAAACATTAAAAAATATTTATTTTTTTAAGGATAATTTTGGAGTGGAGATCAAGGTAATAACACACACATAGAGGTAGCAAAGCAAGAACAGATACATAGAAGCACAACACTCAAAGTAGATTGCTTACAAGTGAAGTGACATGCTAAGGTCACTTACACACACTATAAGAGTGTATACATACATTCGAGGGGGAAAACCTCCTTATAAGAATGAGTAAATTAAAAGTAAAGTGACATGATAAGGTCACTTACAGACACTATAAGAGTGTATACATACATTGGGGGGGGGGGGAACCTCCTTAAGATAGAAAAAGTGCCCTGGCCCATTATGGATTGGTGTAGATCAAGTTAGCAACACACACACATCAATGAAGTACAAGTGAAGTGACATGATAAGGTCACTTACACACACTCTCCACACACTATAAGAGTGTGTGCATATGTTGGAGGGAAAAACCTCCATAGAGAGAAAAAGTACCATTAGGGAAAATTCGAGCTCCAAATGGGTCCTTTAACGGCTTTCTCTCTCCTCTTAGAACCCCAAAAAAGTGTAAAAATAATATTATTATATTGGGTTTCTCTCTCTTCTTTTTGAATCTAAATTCACCTTTTCTCATATTTTCTAAAGACATTCAATGTTTATTTTATTCTAATGTACTTAACTTTTACGTAACTTCAACCGCTACAAGTGAAAATTCATAAATGTGAAAATCTAGTACTCTATAAAGTAAGAAAACAAGTATAATAATATTTTAAACATATGTAACTATGCAAATATATTTCTGGCATAAGTACAACATGGAATTAGAATATGTTTATTGGAAATAGTGGCATTTTTTTAAAGAACTTGAATATATCTTGAAGCAAACTTAGTGCTTTGAAAAGTACTTTTTTTCAACGCAATTAAACACGCTTAAGTTCTATTCTAGTGCATTTTCATGAAGTTATGGTGGTTGTCATTGGGAGAGTTTTTTCTCATTCAATAGCCACTCTTCTCCATTTGAATTTTTCTCCATTCAAATATTTAAAATCTCAAGAAAGCCTCTAAGATTTCACCTAGATATCCTCCTTCCTCACATACTATTTATGCATGGACAACAATGAAGAGAGATTTGAATTTTTTATGACTTCAAGTGGAACCAAAAAGTCATATTTGCCTTCATTGATTTTCTATACCCAATTATTTTACTACCAAGAAGTTTTATTGTATCAAGAAGGGCATCAAGAAGTGTTGCTATAGTGTTCAATGGAGGTATGAATATGTTTAGAGGGCATTAATTTTTATGTTATTTGAAACGCAAGTGTCTGAAATTAATGATAATGTTTTACTACACCATATACTTTTGCAAAGAAAGGAGTTAATTGCAATTTCAATATTGTTTTATGGTATGTAGAACATTAGAGATAACTCTAAGAAGCGATTTATACATGTGGACTTGGATGATGAGTATGCTCCTCTCTCACTCTACAACAAAAAGAGGGATTAGCAGTGATTATAGCATAGCTTTTATAAAAGGATCTGGAAAAGTTTCCAGGCATAAGTGTCGTTGTAAGAGCCACTATTTGTTTGACACTATAAACGCCGCTGTATGCCACATTATAACCATCGCCACCGCTATATCCCATGCTATAAATGTCGATATATCCCATGCTATTTTTGCCGTTCAACAACGCTGTCAAAAAACAACAACGTCGCTATTTCCGTCGCTTAGCGACGTTGATAAAAAAACATTAGCGTCGCTATTTACGCTGCTTTAGCGGTGTTTTAAAAAAAATAATTTGGGATAGATTGGTGCATTAGCCCCAATCTACCATAAAAAAATTTAATTCAATATTTTGAAGACAGTTCTAATTTGTACAAATAGACATATTGACATATGAAAATACATTTGAAACATAGTAACTCCTGAAATCCCAAACGTCATAAAAGGCGAGTTACATCCAAAATGCCATAACAGGCGAGCTATATCAAGTATGGAGTTACATAATATAAAACACAATAGGCCTAACTCTACGCATCCTCCTACTCCTCCTCCTCCTCCTCATCATCTTCCTCGTTCTCCTCACCTATTGCCTCTTCATCATCTTCCTGTATCACACAAGATTAAGTAATGTTAAAGTACAAAATAGATAAATTTCTAAAAGCTTATAAAACTAAAATAATATGAACTTAGAACGGGCATAGCTTCATAGTTCAAAGAGACACCCTTTTTTCAACTATTCAAATATGACCGAGATCCCATTGCAATAAGAAAAGTCATACTCCTCACGACGAGAAGGAGGATGACCCACCACATTTTCCTACATTAAATACATTAAAAAAGAATAATTTATATAAGATTTAATTCTTTGGAAACCAAAGTTTTGAATACAAAATGTTAAGAGTTCAAATACTTATAAACTAAGCGAGGAAAGATGGCCTTCCACCCGATTCAAGATGAGAAGCCCCTCTTTTACACATGTGTACTGGGGATGCTTCTCTTTGTTGCTTGAATAGATCGGTATTTTCTTGGTACGTCTTTTTGGCCTTATTTTTTGATTATCTTGGCAGGTTGATGCCACCACGCTTGATGGCCTTCGCAATCAATGATTTCTTATGACTCACATGACCCCACATACGATCCAACATCTTAAGGTCATTAAATTATAAGTCGGGGTGGGGCATAGGGAACTCTATCTTCAATACACTTAGAATGTATTGCTTCTTTGTATTGTCCCTATTTCTCTAGTCAATGCCCCAAATGTTACTGAACTCAAGATCTACAAGGTGATTCATGCGTGATATAACATGCTTACCCTTACTATCCTCAATTGTTGACACGTATGTCCTCCTCACACACAGTAAGGAAGCGTCACTAGAGGTCATAGGCATTTCGATCCACCCCCTGCTATATCGACACATCCTTTGATGTAAAATTGGAAATAGATCTATTACTTCCCCCAAAACAACCCCCGCATCCCTAGAACAACAAATCGCACTAGAATGATGAGAAGAGGTAGACCTCCTATCTGATGAGGTCATGGTACAAGGTTGTGGAGTAGGTGACACCAAAGAGATAAAAGTGGCCTAGTCTCACAACCTCCACATGAAGGCCCAGCATCCTAAAAAGGACTAAATCCTCCAATGGGAGTGGATATAGATATAGGAGTACGTAACCGAGGAGTGGAACCATCTATCAAATTCCCCCCAGCAGTGTAGGGTTAACTGTAGAAGGAAGTGAGGGTGAAGCAAAAATGTTCCACACATTCTCTCTCCCATATCAATGCGACAGATTAGTGGCCAACTGTGAAAGACACTCCATGTCCGGAACATTAGCACGTGGACACTAAAAAATGGCCCGTTGGGCTTCTTGAGTCTGAATCGTCCCTCCACATGTCTACATTATAAGAACGAGGCTTGAAAAGCAGATCTATTATGTGTACACCTTATGTGTGCTCAAACTTAAATAACACAAGAACACATTAGAACTCTTGTACTACTCATGTGATATTAGACCTTTATTGAGATCGTCTAGAATACTGCTTATATAAGAAGGGCATGTCTACATTATAAGAACGAGGCTTGAAAAGCAGATCTATTATGTGTACACCTTATGTGTGCTCAAACTTAAATAACACAAGAACACATTAGAACTCTTGTACTACTCATGTGATATTAGACCTTTATTGAGATCATCTAGAGAGTGGACAGTGCCCCTTTCAGATGATAAATTTATTGAGACCTTCTAGAATACTGCTTATATAAGAAGGGCATTCTAAAAGGCCCCATATCTATGCATAGATCTTAATGCATAGATTAAGCTCTATGCATAGAGCTTAATCTATGCATTAAGCTCTATACATAGAGCTTAATACATGCATTAAGCTGTATGCATAGAGCTTAACCTATGTATTAAGCTCTATGCATAACCTTAATGCATACATTAAGCTCTATGCATAGAGCTTAATCTATGGCATTAATCTATGTATTACACTTTATAAGCTCTATGCATAGAGCTTAATCTATGCATTAAGCTTATGCATAGAGCTTAATCTATGGCATTAATCTATGTATTAAGCTCTATGCATTAAGCTAGAGCTTAATCTATGCATTAAGCTTATGCATAGAGAGCTTAATTTATGCATTAAGCTTAAGCTAGATGCATACATGCTTAAACCTAAGCTAACCCTAAACCCCAGCACCCAAGGGTGCAATAATAGGTAGAATATAGCATAAATTATTAGAGGGCTTACCTCTTTTCTGAAGTTGAAAGAGAGGATTAGAGGACCTACAAAACAAAAGATTAAACAAAGTAATTATTAATAAAAATCCCTAAAAGCTTAATTCATAGATACAAAACCCTAAATAACACAAGAAAAATAGAGCTTACCTCTATATTGTCAAGCTAAAAGAGATGATTAGTGCAAGACCTACCCAACATAAAAAGGCAAAAGAGTGATTAGGAACACATTTAATGAAGTCTACCTACCAAACACAAGAGATATACAAAAGACCAATACACAATCATAACATAAAAAGGAGAAGGAGAAGAAGCAAAATGAAGATAAGTACTCTCTGCATTAATCCTAATCTCATTATATTTCTTATTAATCATTAGGTCAAGCATAATAGAAGCAAACCCTAATCATTAGGTCACACCATTACTTGTAGAGTGATGGATAGGAAAAGAAAGAGGAATAGGAAGGGGAAGGGGAAGGGGAAGGGGAAGGGGAAGAGGAAGGTGAAGGTGAAGGTGAAGGGGAAGGGGAAGAAGAAGAATCCTTAAAAATGCATTAGAATAAAACATAAGTGAAAAATACCTTCAATACCTTACATCATAGCCATATAGTGATGAGTGAAGAGAAGGAGTCTCATGAAGAGGAAGGGGAAGGGGAATATAAAGAGTACATTGGTGGTGGTATATGACCGCTTATTCCCTTAGAAACCTATTGAGAATCATAGGTTATGCACCGTAACATACACCAAACAAATATGGATCTAACACAAACAAATGTAGCACACAACTCACTGAAAACTACTCGACTGACCACTTAATAAACAATGCAAGAGAACGATAACTTAACAGATAAATCTAATGACCATAACATATGAAGTGTAAATGAATACACGAAGATGTAATAGGAAGACGAATGTACAAGAGAGAGAGACGGAGAACAAAAAGAACGGTCTTGCTTATATCAACCCAAAAAGAAAAATGATATAATCTGCACAGCCAGCCTTTATAAAGCTCAGGATCCATCCTTTTATACTACTTGCTTGCAGTCTCTGTCAATACTATGTGATAAGATGTGCGGTTGGGTATTAAAGGAAGCGTTGTTTCCTACGATAAAGTAGGCGGACCTTAACAGTTGATCGTGCTTACATGCGGCGGCCCGGCTGCTACTACCTGCGGCGTTGGCCCGCAGCTCTGGCTAGCCTGACACTTGGCACACATGGGTCGGATTCCCAATCCAATGACTCGAGCCCACAAAGTTGTTGGCTTTTACGCATTGGGCAAGTTTTGATCACAGCTAGTGGAGGCATTACTGATATCCTCTGGTTTGGCACTTTTAGTGGCTGGATCTTGAATGTTGTGGTAGAAGGCACATCTTGGTTCTTTATGTAGAAGAGTGGATCTGGAAGGTGGAGGATGACAAACGCCTTCCACAAGATGAATTTTGGGTATCGATTCCCGAAAATAGACTTCCGAAAGAAAAATTAAGGGATAGTACTTACTTCTTCCCAATGTGCTTGCCTTTAGTTCCTTGATGTGAGTGAGGATTCGGTGGTGTCATGCTTGTTGGTTTACTGCTCCTCTTTGTAGAGTATTATCATGGTGATTAGTCGGTCATGCAGGTGAGCATAGTTCTTCTGGAGATCCGTCTAATAATCCACCAGCACCATCCTTCCTATGTTGCTAGGTGTCTGTGGATTTAGTCCTGCCAGGTTCTGTCCAGGTATCGGCTCTTCTACTACTTTTGTTGCTTTCCTAAATTCACCACTTACTTCAAAGCACAAAGTGATGCTCAGAGGTAAGGATGGCTCTGCCCTCTTATAGTGATATCCCGGCTATATCGAGTAATAGCACGAAGATGGGAGGTAGAGGAGCTGCCCATGATCCTTGAATATGAGTCCTAGTGTTTGGTCATTCCTCCATGTTACTACTATTGTGAGTCCCTGCAAAACTAAACTGTCTTCTTGCAACTGGTCTTCTACTGTCATTTTTGTTGTATCTCCATCTTTTAGAATGTTAGCTTATCTTCTAGAATGTTGGCTTCTTTGCCCTCTCCTTCAAAGTAACTATCTTTGTCATTAGATCTCCGATTGTCGTGCTGGCTGCCTGCTGGCATAGCCAGGAGTGAGCTTTTGGAACTCATTCTTTGATCTATAGTCTTGCAAATAAGGCGGTTCTCTTTCTGGCTATCCTTGGCTTCTCCCTTTGTTTTGTGAGGGTCTTTATTGTCTCGCCCACTAGCCTTCACTGTAAAGACTTCTACTAGGGCCTAGATAGCGGTTGTTGGTGGCTTCCTTTTCAGGGTAATGGTAACTTCGTCTTGTGTAACTAGGATTAAAAGAAGGAACTAGGGGCGGTTGGATTTCGGGAGTGTGTTGTACCTCATGGGGTGTGGGTGCACAGATAGGTGGTACTTCAATTTTGGCTAGGGGGGTTGGGTTTTCTAGGGTTAGGAGTTGGGACTTGGGATATATGGTATTCTTCATGGCTATGTGCAGAGCATGTGGAAGGCGAGAGAGAATGTAGAAGGCTGTTGTAGGCAAAGGGTTATGTCATGGAGTGCAAAGGGGTGATGCATGCAAACAGATAGATACACCAAGATTAGTTGGCTCTTGCAAACAAGGATTTAAAAAGAGCTACCGTGTAGCATTGGCACGTAACGGTTGAAAATTCTTGGTGAGACTACGTCATTTTGCTTTGCACTTGAGGGGAATCTTTCATGATTCTTTGGAAAGGGGCGATGCCATGATGGTGATGGATGATCGGGTAGTGGATTGGTGGTGCTGTTGCCTTAATTAAGGGATTTGGTGGCATCGGTGCGTCGCAGGATTGCAGGTGGTAGCCATTAACTAGCCTCTGGAAACGTTTGTCGTTCGAGTGTGTTGAGAAGGAAGGTGTTGTCATAGAATTTTTTAACTATCTAGAATGGTCTTGTCCACCAAAGCTTCAGTTTTCTGGGATGCAGACCCATGCGAGACTGAAATAATAGGACTGGATCTTCTTCCTTGAACATGCGGAACTTGGAGTGGCAGTTGACCCATTTCTTCCTTCTTTTCTAGATGACTGGTGACGAAAAAACTCTTCAAGCGTGCTTCAACTAGTGCAAGGAGCTAATCTAGGCAATGCTACAGGGACTCTTATGGGCTTAACTTTTTAGCAATGGCAATGCAGAGACTTGGTACTAGGTATTCCATTGGTACGACTACCTCTATACCATATACTAGTTTGAATGGGGTCATTTCGGTTGAGATCTTGTAGGCTGTGATCTTGTAGGCTGAGATCTTGTAGGCTGTGTGGAATGCCCATAAAGCGAAATACAGCTTTTCATCCCAATTGTTGTGATTTTAATTGACCAGCTTTGTGAGGATCTGCTTGAGGATTTTTTTGGTCGACTCAACTTGACCATTGGCTTGCAGATAGTACATTGTGGAGCATTTATAAATGATAAGATGTTGGGTGACCAGTTCTTTGATGATATCATTGACAAAGTGCTTGCCTTGGTCACTAATTAACTCAAGTGGGCATCCAAAATAATTCATTATCATCTCATAGAGGAATTTGGCAGAGCTGATTGTGTTGTATTATTCCGAAGAGCACAGCCTTCTACACATTTGGTGCCGTAGTCTATAGCCAGCCACCAAGATATATTTGTGACCAGTGAAACGGGCTGGGGGCTTAAATGGGCCAACAAAGTCAAGGGCCCATTTATGGAATGGTTCTAGGGGGAGGATTAGGTTGTGTGGCATCCTATCTTTATCTGTTGTCTGGCCGAGTCATTGGCATACGTCACACTGTTTGGCCCATCTGTAGGCATCACCAGGTCGGCCACGAGAGCCTTGCTTGGAGGATTTCCCTTTTGGTGATTTCTCCAACAAAGTGTCCTCCACTAATTCCTTGGTGAGCTAATCTGAGGACAGTTTCTTGCTCATTTGGTGGGATACACCTCCGAAGGATTTGGTCAATCTCTTTCTTATATAACTGGCCGGCTATGACTTGGAAGTGCTGGTTGGATGGCAATCCCCTCCATCAAACCTATAACAACAAATGTTAGCATTTCATCATACCATGTCTGGGGGATGGGAATGACTGTGTCAGTTATGAAAATCTCAGCATCCGGTAGGTCATCTGATACTCCACTTGGGGCTTCTCTGGATTCCAAAATCAAGATAGATAATCTTCCACTATATGATTGGCATGTGTGGGGGGTGTGCACTATTGTGAACTCAAATTCTTGAAGTATTAGTATCCATTTAGCTAGGTTTCTTTGCTAGACTCTGCTTATCCACAAAATACAGCAAGGCAGAGTGATCCACATGAAAGGTAAACTTATTGCCCCAATAAGTAGTGCCAAAATTTGGTGGACTGAGTAGATCATGCCAAGGGCTTCTCTGTGTGTGGTTGAGTAGTTCCTCTCATCATTAGAGAGACTTTGACTGGCGTAGTAGACAGGCCAGAACCATTTCTTGTTGGCCTCTTACATCAAAACACTACCAATTCCCACATTAGAGGCATCTTCAAAGACATGAAAGGGTAGTTCCCAGTTTGGGGGCTAGACAACAGGTGCTTCTGACAGCATGATCTTGAGATGCCGGAATGTGATGTCACATTCCGCTATCTAGTTTAAATTTTCCTACCTCAATTGCTTGGTCAGAGGTGTTTTGATCTGCACCATCTTTCGATTTAAGGGGGCTGCTACATGGTGAGGTATCTGAACATTCGACTATGCCATGTAACTTGCCCCAAAAATCTTCTCAACTCTTTCTCATTTGTTGGAGTTGGGGCTTTCCAAATCACCTTGACCTTGGCCGGGTCGATTGATGTTCCTTCCATGTGGCCTAATAGCAATCTACTTTGGACAGCAAAGGCACATTTGGCTAGGTTCCGACTTAATTTGGAGAGTCTGCATTTAGCCAAGCACAACAGTAGGTGCATCAAATGTTGAGATGTTTTACCAAAAACACTAAAATCATCAATGAATACGCGCATGAAGGTGGTCAAAATATCGAAAAAAAATTCCTCGACCATGCGCTCAAATGGGGCGGGAGCATTCTGAGACCAAAGGTAATGAGGTTTGATGCAAAGGCTCCCCATTTTGTGATAAAAGCTATTTTCTCCCAATTTTCCAGGGCCATTTAAACTTGATTATATCCACTGAACCCATCCAAGAATGAGTACATCTCATGGATTGACACAACATGAAGCATGGAATCTGTGAATGACAAGGGAAAAGAATCTGAGATGGTTGCTACATTTAGCTTCTAGTAATCTATACAGACCCTCAACTTTTGGTTTTTCTTGGGCACTATCATGATGGGGGACAACCATGTCGCCTCAACTCGAGCATGTAGCATGCTGCATCTGATAGGATATTGACTCCAAAACTGCCATCTAGTAGAACTTCTGCTATATCCACTCTGGCCAACTTGACTTGGATCATTGGGATGGATTCATCATCATAAATGGGGGATTTCCTTGGTGGGGTATCTACCTTCTCAATATTTAGGGCTTCTAGTGGCTGCAAGGGTGGTGTTTCTTCTCCCTTAGGTTTCAAGCGACCTATCGGCTGCTCCCTAAAACTCGGCACCAATGTGAGTAATTGCTCCATGGACATGTGTATTGGATTCCACTTTAGATCTTCCCATAGATCGTACGGTACGACTGGTATTCTGATTCTATGAGCTTTCTTGGGTAATCCACCCGCTTCTGTTCTTTCACACATTCTCTCAGCCTTGGTGTCTCTGCACCTTTCATTGGCCATTGCATTTTGACTAGCGAGGATACTTTGCCTTCTTGTTCCAGAATCATCTCTGGAAAACTGAATTGTGATTCCGGCCGACAGATTTACCTCTACGTTTCTTGGTGCTTTTTTCACAGTGCATGTTTGTCTTGCTGCTCCTCCACCCAAGCAGATACTTCCGTCTAGACTTTGTGTTGTTCCTGCCAGGTGACCCCTTTCTGCTTCCCCTACTTATCTGAGGTATGTTCTTGTGCCGCCTTCGGAGTCTTGGGTTGCACGGATCTGGTCACCGCCATGGCTAATGATTCGGCTACCTGTGTGGTCGGTTGGGGTGCTGCTTCCAGAGCTTGTATTTCCATCACATTTACTGTGGGTTGGAAGCATGGGCCTCCTCTATTTCTACTTTGTTCTTTCTCCATATTTCACACTCCAACTTGTGGCGGCCTTGGCCATGGCAATAAAAGCATGTGAGGACAAGCCTTGAGGAACTAGCTACGACCTTGGGTGGAAAGTTTCCACGTGGGTGGAATTGGGGTCTGCGGTACTATTCAGGCATAGCCATTAGCTATGTGGGTTGGGGACTGCGGTACTATTCAGGCATAGCCATTAGCTATGTGGGTTGGGGACTGCGGCCACCACAGGAGGTTGGAGTACCAGTTGTGGAGGGGCTCTCCAACCATTGTACTGGCAAACTTTACTTGTATTATGTGTGGCCATCGTGCATGGCACACTAGAGTTCATTCAAGTCGTATTCATCAGCTCTATGTCCATAATTGTGACACTTCACACACCAAATGTTTGATCGGATGGTAGGAGTGAGCTTTGCACCTTCATTGGCCAACTGAGCCCTAGTTGTAGCCCAATTCCTTTGGTTGTCTTCCTTGCCTTCTTGCTCTTGGACCTAGACTTGCGATCTTCCTCCTCCTCCAATTCCTCACTGGTGTGGAATCATTGGAATCATGCTCTTCATCTGAAGATCCAGATGAGGATTTCTTGGACTTCCTTTTACTCTTGGACTTTTCCTTGCTTTTCCTAGGGCCTACCAGCACTCGTTCTGTTTTGAGAGCTAAGTTTATAAGTGTCTCCATGGTGATGATAATCAGGTCAGCACCAACAAACAAATTGTTTAAGTTGCTTACTGAGGCCCTTCGTAAAATAAGAATTGAGAATTTCCTCCGTAGGCCGATTAGCTACATCTAGCCTGCATATAAGTTTTCAAAACTTTGAAGAATAATCTTCCATTGTCATTCTCCTCTGGTTCATTTAGCACAGCTTATCCAGCACATATGCACGGATGTCTTATCTTCTTTAAAGTGTTGAAGGAATGCATCATGGATGGCATCATAAGTGGGGAAATAGGTGTACTCATGCTGAGCAACCCAAAGAGTAGCGCTCTTCTAGAGTGTAGGAACAAAGGTAACCTTTTTGAGGTGCTGGTCAATGGGGCCAAGTACATTGACACGCCAAGTGGTGTCAAACATCAGGATGTAAGCATCTGCATCATCCAAGGATTTTCAAAAAAAATTAGGATACTTTACGTTTACATTTGGTCACTGCATCATGTTGTAGTAGTAGAGGGGGCGAGGCTGCAAGGGTGTTCTAGTTCATATATGGTGGGTTGGTTGTGGCGAACAAGAGATGCCAAGCTTGGTTACGCTCCAAGTAGCGCCTTTCACATGCTAACATGAGGGACGGGTTTTTAAACAAGGGGAGGAGATTAAAAAACAATGGAAATCAGCAGAGCAGGCAGCCAAGTGAAATGGCAACAACAAGAAACAGCAAAAAGCATCATGGTGGCCAAAGTGTTGGCAGGTAAATATTACCGTTTATTCCCTCAGCAACCTACTGAGAATCAGTGGTTATGCACGCATCATACACCAGACAAATACGGATCTAACATAGAGACCTGCTTAATAAAGAGTGCAAGAGCATCATAACTTAACAGATAACTCTAACGACCCTAACATATAAAGCATAAATGAATACATAAAGACATAATAGGAAAATGAATATACAAGAGAGAGAGAGAGAGAGAGAGAGAGAGACCTGAAAGAACGGTCTTACTTATATCAACCCAAAAAGGAAAATGTTACAATCGACAGCCTTTACAAAGCTTCGGATCCATCCTTTTATACTGGCTGCTTGCAGTCTCTATCAAATTGTGATAAGATGTGCCCGTTGGGTATTAATGAAGTGCCATTTCCTACAATAAAGTAGGCAGGCCCTGACAGTTTGTTGTTGACAATGCTAAGATGCGGCGGTCCGGTTGCTGCGTGATGCTAGCCCCCACAACTAAGGCTAGCCTATGGCTAGCAGAGTACAAATGCATGTGAGGGGAGATATATTGTTGGAAAGGAGGAGTCAGTGTGCAGGAACTCAAGGAAACCAGTGGAGGGAATTTTTTGGGGAAGAGAAAGATAGGCGTCGGTGGTGCTGCAAGTTTGAAAAGTTAAATTTCTCACCATCACTATAAGCGCTGCTAAAAACGATGCCTAGCGGTGCTTATAGCATTGCTAAAAGCGACACTTATAAGGATGTTTATACAGACACTAGGTAAATTCCAACAAGTAAACCTATGCATATATCATTGACACTACTATATTCAGTGAATGCATTCATATTCAATTTTTAATTACACACTTTTTTCTCCCGATACAGATGTCTTAGATAGTAGTTTGGATAGTGATGGGTCACCATTAATTGGAGGTCATCCAAAGTGGTTACGAAGAAGAATCCCTTATTCATGTGCAAGATGCAAGAATGTTTGTGTATGTGAACGTTTAGTGACATTGGATCATATTACAAAATGGGAAACATTTGAACCAATGCTAACTTGATGATGCAAGCCATATCCTCAGTTAGTATATAAACTCATGAGATGAAATGTAAACTCATGGTTTTCCATATGTAATGTTAAGTGTCATTTTTAAATATTGTTCATTAGAATGAGGAGGGCATGGACATTTATGCACAATTATAACACAATATGCCTCATTATTCTGTCATTCGTCGGGGAAACTTAAACAAGGAGTATAAGCATCATAAGGAGCACTTGGAAAGTGGAGCATTCTCAGTGCATTTGGAATACCCGAGATTTCCTCCACATGATATAGAGGATGAGGATGTCATGGAGGAAATGATCACTCACGTTTTTCAAAGTGAGGGTGAGGAAGAGACACCTAACTTTGAAACACATGGAAGAGAGGATGTGTTACACAAGGAGGCTAACACATCATTGTATGAGGGTGCAAAGTACTCAACTTTGTGAGCATGCTTGGAAATCCTCAACTTGCAAACAACATATGGATGGAGCAATAATAGTGTGAATAGCCTACTCCGATTATTAAAGAAGATGCTCCCAAAAAACAATTCGATGCCCACAAGAAGAAGTGATGCTCAAAAAATACTTCCCAAGCTTGGTATATATTACACTCAAATTCATGCATGATTGTGTACTATTCACGGGTTCCTTTGCCAATGTCATGCAATGTCTAATTTGTGGAGAGGATTTTTTTATAGGAAGGATTTACAAGGTGCAAAAATTCCATAAAAGGTATTGAGGCACTTTCCTATTATATCTTGCATTCAACATATGTTCAAGTGTTAATCCATTGCTGAGTTAATGACATGGCATGTGAACCATCGTTCAACTGATGGCACGATGAGGCTTCCCACCATTGACTCAGTGGCTTTGGCTCACATTGAGGATGGATGGCCAGAGTTCAAAGATAAGCCCTGTAATTTACGACTTGGATTGGATATGGATGGGGTGAACCCATTTGGATTGAGGTCAACATCATGGTCCACAATTACAATATTCCTCCATGGATGACCATCAAGAAGGGTCATGTGATGCTTGTGCTTCTTGTGCCTGAGAAGCACAAGGTAAAGAATATGGATGTATACAGATTGAGCCCTTGATTGATGAGATAGAGAAATTATGGAGAGGCATAAAGGTGCATGATGTTTCTTGTCCAATTTCATGCTGCAATGCAATGGTCAAGGGTATCTTAATGTGGACTATGCATGATTTTTCGGGCTATACGGAGTGCTCAGGTAAGTCGTACCCATAAATTGATTCTTATCTAAGCATGCACAAATGATTCATTTATAACTATAATGTATTATAATGTCTATTAGCTTTCAATTCTTACATGCCATTTTTGTAGGTGTCACAACTGGAGGATAAATGCATGTCCAATTTGTGGTCCATCACTTATATATCCAAACAAGCACATGCACTAAAGAAAGTGGTGTATAATGAATATCATCGATTTATTCCTCCAAACTACCCTAATTATGCTCCATCAAAGGTTTCTCTAATTGTGATGAGAGGTGCAGAGTAGGAAGCCATGTGGTATTTGCCTCCTACAATGCCATTGGAGGGAAGGTGGAGAGATGGAGAGTGGGATGAGAGATTGATGTTGTGACTCCCATCACAACACCCACAGACATGAAAAGGTATTTAATCTTCTATCATCTACCATATTGGACAGAGTTAAGAATAAATCATCTTTTGGATCCAATGCACATTTTTAAGAATGTGGCATTTGGGACCATATAATTGGTATAAAAGACACCCATGTAATAAGGGATGACCTAAAGGATATCAGACACATGCCATGGAGGTTGACAAGGCAAGAGGAAAGAATGTCAAAAATTAAATTTCATCTTTTTGTACACCCAATTCACTCATTAAAGGGTGCATTTATAAATAACAAAAAACAAGGGTGAGCATCAATTGTTTGGTCTCAAATCACATGATTAGCACAAGATGATGTAGGTACGTACATAAATATATCTATTTTTTAGGCACTCCTCAATTTATGTTGTGGACTCTATATTGATCTTTTATTGCTTTCAAAAAATGATTTCACTAGTTCATATTTCCAATATCAATTATTGGGTGTGGAGAAGAGAAAGCTCGGAGTGCCATCTATAAATTAGGTGGACTAGCAAGGTGAGTTCCAATCAAAACTATAGATTTGTGCTTTTGGTAAAACATATAGCTTTGAAATTATCTATTCTTCTTTAATTTATCATTTCTTCCTTTGTTTAATAGGTGGATAGTGTGTCAAAGGAGATTCATCCAAATTCCATTGAGAAGGCTCCAATTGAGTCAATTGAGGTGGTGTGTATGATTGAAGAAAGCTTTCCAAGAAGCATACTCATCACAACTCAATTGCACCTTCTAGTACATTTGGTGGATGAGGTGGCTATATGTGGCATTGTTCATAGCCAGTGGGTGTTCTTTCCGTGAATGCTTCATGAAAACCTTGAAGAGATTTGTGAGGAAAAGGAAAAGGCCAGAAGGAAGCATATGGCAGAGGGATGGTTGGTGCGACAATCCATCATATAAATCTCTGAATATTTAAAACAAATCGATCCATATATGCCTATATTTATGCATAATGATGAGGATGAACAAATGGTGTCACATGTGCCATATAGAAAAGGACGCATTCAAAGGATGGATGAGTCCATGAGTAAAAAGGTCATTACAATTTGTCTTTTTAACACTTATGTGATGGAAAAGTGGATTGAGAGATATGAAGATGTAAGAAAGATAAGGATAGAGGAGCATTTAAGAGATCAACCCAAAGGCACATGGCATACCCACCCAACCTAAAGGCTCTTCCAAAGGATTGCAATATTAAATGGCTTAGAGATTCCCTAGAGCAAGCCAAAAGGATGGGAGAGGAGATTACAAGAGAAGAATGGGAGTATGCAAGGGGATGCTACTACCATGTAAATAAAGATGTTTTAATATTAAACTAATATATATTGTATTTTGCTAAGATATATACTAAATTTCTTACATATAAGCTATATTTAAAATGTTTGATTGGGTTGCAGTATAAAGTACATAATGCAATGTCAAAAGGTCGACATTTTTTCACTTAAACATGCGGACTCCAAGAGAATCACATATGATTGTGGTGTAATGGCAAGTTTTGACCAAGAAATTCAAGCTAGTAGAAGATATAATAATATTATAGCACAGAAACTTGAATGTGGAACAATTCAAGACATCTTAGAGATTAGATTTAGGGCTTTCAAAGTGTTCATCTTTGACGTTAAGTGGTTCAAAGTGGTACATAGAGATACTCAAACCCAATTTTATATGTTCCTATGTTTTTTAGTGATTTTGATTGAAAATATCTAATGTGCATATGATGTCATTTTTATTCCAACACATTTTAGAGGCTCATGGTCCCTACTTTGCAAATCAAGAAATCTTAGCTATCTGGTTTACCCAAGGTGCATGGAGCTCTCACATTGGCAAGCTCGTTTGTGGGTTTTAGAAGGCCACCTTGTATGGTGGTGGAATCCATGAAGTCAGTGCATTAAGGCAATTACTCATGCGGTGGTATAGGAGGATTGTAGTTAGGATAGAAGAGAAAGAAGCCAAAGCCAATAGAACACATTCAATTGACATGGCTTAATGTTTTGGATATTAAAATTTTGATTCTTCAATAAACACAATTATAAATCAGTGACTTTAATTCGTTTCAATTTATGCTTCTCTATATTCAACACCTCCCATGGATACTTTCAAACTTTCAAACTTTTAGACATTAAAAACATGGATATAACAATAGAGCCAAATCAAAAAGCCCTTACTCTCGAAGTGTCATTGTATTACATTAAAAAACTAATTTTTTTATAATGGATAGGAGTCTACTACTACTCCTGATATTGCCAACTAAAATCCTCTGGAGTGTGAAGCGTTTCCCTCTTTGAAAATGGCTCGGCATCATCCTACAACCGTAAAACTAGTGGAATTGGTCTTTTGAATCTAAGAAGCTTCCTTTTTCCATCTTCACTTAGCATCTTGGGATACCTAATCCCACACGTTGATCCACATGCGTATAGGCTAAGTAATATTTTCTACTTAGATCATACACTTCAGAGACTTGCTCGAAGATTTACACCGCTACATGCTTCTCTAGAAGCATGATTTTTCTTGCATTCCACTTCACGGGGTATCCCCCAAGATATCTAGATAATTTTTTGATTGGCAAACAATGAGGAATCACAAGTATGAGCAACACAGGTTTCCTTCAAGAACTAGATAGGATGCTCAAGCACATGCAAAGTGTCATTCCAAGAAGGCTATCATTCTAGCATTAGGGGGCATTGTTGAGATATCGAGCTCTAGTGAGGCGGTGGACACTGATGACCCGCCTGGGGGATAGGCCCCGCACTTACACCACTGGCATGGTTGGTGAGATCTTGGGTGATATGCGGCCAGTGGGATGACAGGCTGTGTGACAGCCACTCTAGAGACTGGCATACTTATAGCGCCAGCTCATTTAGTCGGGTTCACACTATAGAGAACCCGTGTATGTATTGGTTGAGTACCTTTCATATTATTGTGTACTCTTATTCTTGTATATGGTGTGTTGAGTGTTGAGTAAAGAAGAAGATTTTCAGCCTCTCACCTTGTGTGTTCTCTATTAGGGTTTTGTGAGTGTGTGTGTGTGCTTGCAAGAGCTCAAGCTCTCTTCCCCCCTGCCTCTTTTCATGGTATCAGAGCCTGGTTCGTGCTAAGGGCTGAGCTGCAAGCAAGAGAACCACAGGAAGCGGTACGAGGGTAAGAGCTTCAACTACTCTTCCCTATTGTGTTGGTGACTACACCCTTGTCGGGAGCTCTACGGGAGGCACCGGCAAACGATCTCCGATTGAGGAGCTTTCTTCGCGGGAGTGAAGCTCTAGGGCAACTATACAGTCCTTTGGACTAAACTTTTCGGGCCGAAAACGCGTTTCGGGCGCGTCTGGACCTCCGTTTTTCAGAAAGCAGGCGATTTCGAGCACTGCGGGTAAGTCATCGATTCTCTGCAGAACTCTATTTTAAGAACTGCAGGAAGACAGATTGACTGTGCAGACACTGTGGGTGCTGCAAAGAGGTCTACAGTTGCCATTGGGTGTATGTATGTGCATTGAAGTCACTGGTTGTGACATTTGAGAGTACTGCAGTACCGCTGTGCAGAAAATACAGCATTTGTGCAGAAAAAAAACCAGAGTGCAGTTTCTGATAAATTTGTGTGTTTGGCAAGATGTCTAATGATGGCATAACACAGATTGTGGCTGAGAAGCTGGACAAGAATAACTTCCATGCTTGGAGGTTCAGGTTGACTAATTTCCTGATGGGAAAAGGCTATTGGGACTACATAGAAGGTGAGCATGAAGAGGCACCGGAGATACCGGATATAAATCCGACTGCTGCAGATGTGAAAGAGTTTAAAGACTGGAACCAAGGAGCCAGGAAAGTAATGTATTGGCTTTCCATTAGTATACAGGACACCATGATTGGGCACATTCAGGATGCCAAGTCCCCCAAGGAGGCGTGGGACACCTTGGTAAAGCTGTATGAAACAAATACCAAGGCACGTAAGATACAGTTGAAGAATGAACTTCACACTGTGGAGAAAAAGAGCATGTCTGTGAATGACTATGCGTTGAAGATAAAGGGCATTGTGGAATCCCTTGCATCTATTGGTGTGTCAGTAGATGATGATGACAAGGTGGAAGTCTGTCTACGTGGTCTCGGGCCACAATACAAGGCGTTCAAGACGTCCATTCAGACTCGGGAAAACATTCCCAACTTTACAGATTTGGTGTCTATGCTGATTATCGAAGAGAAGAGCTTGGGTGAAGACCAACAGTCTTCACAAAGTAAAAACAGTTCAGAGCAACAGGCCTTCTACACGAGTTCAGGAAGAGGACGAGGTAGAGGAGGCCGTGGACGCGGTCAAGGAGGTGGCCGGACAGGTAATCAGAATTATGGTCAGCAGCAGCAGCAGCAACAACAGTCCCAGAATCAACAACAACAACAACAACACGCAGGTGGAAGAGGAAAATACAGAGGCAGGGGGAGCCAAAGAGGCCGTGGAAATTGGCAAAGGCAATATAATGATGCACGTGAATGCTACTATTGTGGTAAGCCAGGACATGTGCAGTCAGAATGTTATAAGAAGCAGGCTGACATGCAAAATGGGAAAGTGCAGCAAAACAACTATGCATCCTCAAGCAGAAATAATGAGGACAATGAAAGGTTGTTTGTTATGCAGCATGTTGTAAATGCCATGTCTGAAAATGTTGATGCAGCACAAAAGGATAATGTATGGTATGTGGATTCAGGCGCTTCGAACCACATGACGAGTCATGGGGAGTGGTTCAAGGAGATGAAGAACCCGGAAAGACCAGGTTTTGTGGAAACAGGGGATGACACTGCTCATCCAATTGCCCACGTTGGAGATGTGCCATTATCTATGCAGGATGGCAAAGTGAAGTACCTTGCAGATGTACTTCATGTACCGAACATAACAAAGAATCTGGTTTCAGTTGGCCAGATGATTGAGCAGGGTTTGCAGGTTCGGTTTAACCCTGATGGGTGTTATGTTGAAGATTTCAAAGACAAGTGCAGGTTGGTTGCAAAAGGCAACAGAGTGGGCAGAATGTTTACGTTGGATGTAGACATGCCTGAGATGAGTGCTGCAATGTTTGCGAATGGTTCAGGAGTTGTTGCAGACACAGACATATGGCATAAAAGGATTGGTCATGTGAATGTGCAGAGATTGAAGTCTATGCAGACAAAAGGAATTGTGACAGGGCTGCCAAAATTTAAAGTGGAAGGTATGCAGAAAATATGTGAAGCATGCCAATTTGGGAAGCAAACAAAGCATGTGTTTCCACGTAACAGATATGTGAGCAGAAATGCACTAGATGTTGTGCATTCAGATGTATGGGGTCCTACGAAGACCGTTTCTATGGGAGGCTGCAGGTACTATGTCACTTTCATTGATGACCACACAAGGAAAGTGTGGGTATATTTCATGAAGGAGAAGAGTGAGGTATTCACTCACTTTCAGAATTTCAGATTTTTGGTTGAAAAGCAAACAGGAAAATATGTCAAGTGCCTAAGGTCAGATGGAGGGGGAGAGTACTTCTCCAATGAGTTCTCTGAATATTTGAAGAAGAATGGTATTCGGAGACAGTATACATGCAGATACACTCCGCAGCAAAATGGAGTTGCTGAGCGGAAAAACAGGCACATTGCTGAGATTGCGCGAGCATTGATGGAAGAGAAGAATATGCCGCATTGCTATTGGGCTGAGGCTGTTTCTACAGCAGTATACATCATGAACAGGACTCCAACTGCAGCCATACATGATGTAACTCCAGAGGAGAGGTTTACTGGCAGAAAACCAGATTTGTCTCATCTGAAAGTTTTTGGATGCATTGCATATGTGCATGTGCCAGATGAGCTGAGAACTAAGCTGGATCCGAAAGCTGAAAAATGTGTGTTTATTGGATATTCCCTTGAGCAAAAGGGATACAGGTGTTATAACCCTGCTACACGTGAGTTGAGGGTAAGCAGGGATGTTGTCTTTGATGAGATGAGCAGCTGGTATGCTGCTGAAAAAGAAGCTGTTGGGGCTGATTTGAGTGGAAGTGTGGTTGCACAGAATGCAGGTCAGCAATCACAGTCTTTGAGTGGACCAGGAGAGTCCTCATCTAGTGGGTCTGTTGATAGACCATGGAGTGGCAGGCTGCGTCATAATACCAGCCCTGCAAATGTGATTAGTACATCACGTAAAGGAAAAGAGAAAGTGGTTGAGCCCCTTGGTATGCCTGACATTTCTGCAGGGCATTCTCATGTTGATGGAGAGTCTAGTGGCTCAGATATGAGCCTTGATGAGGAGCTTGGGATCCCAGCTATGAGAACACCTGGTGTAAAGAAGGCTATGGAAGCCATGAATGAAAAGCTGCGAAGATCAGGGAGAGTGAAGAACCCTGTGCAGAGATTTACATATGATGGTTATGTGGCACATCACTATGCATATATGGCAAAGGTTGTGCAGGTTGTTGAGCCCACATGCATTGATGAGGCTGTTGGAAATGTGAATTGGGAAAAAGCTATGGATGAGGAGATGGATGCACTATATGGAAATGAAACTTGGGATTTAGTGCAATTGCCTGAAGGCAAGAAAGCCATTGGCTGCAAGTGGGTGTACAAAGTTAAACATAACAGTGATGGAAGCATAAACAGGTACAAGGCTAGATTGGTAGCCAAAGGATATGCGCAGACATATGGGATTGATTATGAGGAAACTTTCAGCCCAGTTGCCAAGATGGCAACGGTGAGAGTTGTGATAGCAGTGGCTGCGTCAAAGCAATGGTCTTTACATCAGATGGATGTAAAGAATGCATTCTTGCATGGGGATTTGCAAGAAGAGGTGTATATGTTGCAGCCACCTGGTTATGAGGATGTGGGTCACCCCGAGCATGTTTGCAGGTTGAAGAAAGCCTTGTATGGCTTAAAGCAAGCACCAAGAGCATGGTCTGACAAGATTTCTGAATATCTTGTCACTATTGGCTTTCATGTAGCCAATGCAGATTTCTCGCTGTATGTGAGACATGGTGATAGAGGAGTTGTGCTTGTCGTCATCTATGTAGATGACTTGATCATTACAGGGGACCATGATGCAGAGATCTTCGATGTAAAGATCTTGCTTAGACAGAAGTTCGAGATGAAGGATCTGGGGGAGCTCAGATATTTCTTGGGCATTGAGGTGATTAGGTCACCACATGGTATTGGATTACTGCAGAGACAGTATGGCTTGGACATGTTGTCCAAGTATGGTATGACAGGCTGTAAGCCTATTTCTGTGCCATTGGATCAGAATGGCAAGTTGAGTGCAGATTCAGGAGAGATCTTGGAGGATCCTACTATGTACAGACGCATAGTAGGAAGTTTGATCTACATGACGATCACCAGACCAGATTTGAGCTATGCTGTTGGGTTGGTGAGTCAGTTTATGCAGGTTCCACGGAAACCGCATTTGGATGCAGTGAGACGCATACTGAGGTATGTGAGGTCTACTTTGCATTGTGGACTATTCTATGAGACTGGGACAGAGATATGTGTACATGGGTACACAGATGCTGATTGGGCGGGTAGTATCTCAGACAGAAGATCTACTAGTGGATTCATGTTTTCTTTGGGGAGTGCTGCTGTGACTTGGAGCAGCAAGAAGCAGCCTACGGTTGCTCTATCGAGTACAGAGGCCGAGTACAGAGGAGCTGCTATGGCAGCATGTGAGGTAGCTTGGTTGAGAAAGCTACTTGCAGATTTGGGTCTATCAGTGGATAGACAAGTTGTCATTTTCTGTGACAACATTAGTAGTATACAGTTGGCCAGGAACCCAGTCTTTCATGCTCGTACGAAGCACATAGAGGTCCACTACCACTTCGTCAGAGAGAAGGTCTTGGCAGGAGACCTTGACCTTGTTTATGTCAGCACAGAGGATCAGGTAGCTGACATTTTCACCAAAGCATTGGGTACAGAGAAGCTCCGCAGATTCAGGGCTTCGCTTGGTGTACATGAGATGGAGTTGAGCTCGAGGGGGAGTGTTGAGATATCGAGCTCTAGTGAGGCGGTGGACACTGATGACCCGCCTGGGGGATAGGCCCCGCACTTACACCACTGGCATGGTTGGTGAGATCTTGGGTGATATGCGGCCAGTGGGATGACAGGCTGTGTGACAGCCACTCTAGAGACTGGCATACTTATAGCGCCAGCTCATTTAGTCGGGTTCACACTATAGAGAACCCGTGTATGTATTGGTTGAGTACCTTTCATATTATTGTGTACTCTTATTCTTGTATATGGTGTGTTGAGTGTTGAGTAAAGAAGAAGATTTTCAGCCTCTCACCTTGTGTGTTCTCTATTAGGGTTTTGTGAGTGTGTGTGTGTGCTTGCAAGAGCTCAAGCTCTCTTCCCCCCTGCCTCTTTTCAGGCATTTGAACATAAAAAGGGCCCTGTAAGGATCCCTCATTTTAAGGAATTAAGACTAATTTTATTGAGGCTTAAGGAGACAAACCTCATAATGACACCTACTTTTGGCCCTAAAAGTAGGGGAGCTCTCAATGACACTTGCAATTGGTGGTGGTGATCTCAAGCAAAGAATTAATGCAACAAGGTTTGTTTTCCATCTGCCTGCATTGGGACCCAACAACTATTCTTTTTCATCCACCGCTCATAATAGAAGCGTATGTGTAGTGTGGCACGAGCTTTGAGATACCGAAATGAGACACTAAATTCTACTATATTCCACTGGTCTCCAAGCAAGGCTACCATGTCATCACCTAATACCTTCTTGCACACAAACATGGTAGGTGTTTGTGAGAAACAAAATTGATTGAACATGAACAAAAGGTAGTAGATCTTCATTTGTATTGCATACCTCAAATTCTTAATTGGTTTATTCCATTTCTTAGTCCTCGTGGTGGTCATGTTGATTGTTAGTTGCATCTTCCATTGATTGTCCACCACCATACATTTCTTCTTCAACATCTTGATCTTGAAATATACATTTAGATCAAGGAGCGACTTGTATTACATACCACCAATTAGGAATGGTCCAGATGAAACACAACCTAAAAAGAAGAAGCACAAAATCTCCACAAAATATTTACAAGAAAATATATGCAATGCCTTCCTTTTATCTATAGATTCATCAAAATTGAAAATCAACTGCAAACATGTTCACAATGTTGTGGTAGAATGTATTTGTCTCTTGAATCTTGCCATAATTTAGTTTAGTCAATTGGAATAAATCTACTTGGATGCTTCTTAACGGTTTCTTGAGTACCTCTATATACCACTTTGAATCACTTAACATCAAAGATGAACACTTTGAAAGCTCTAAATCCACTTAACGGTTTCTTGAGTACCTCTATATACCACTTTAAATCACTTAACATCAAAGATGAACACTTCTTAACGGTTTCTTGAGTACCCCTATATAAATCTACTTGGATGCTTCTTAACGGTTTCTTGAGTACCTCTATATACCACTTTGAATCACTTAACATCAAAGATGAACACTTTGAAAGCTCTAAATCCAACCTCCAAGATGTCTTGTATTGTTCCACAATATTCAAGTTTCTCCGCTATAATGTTAATATCTCCTCTACTAGCTCAACTATCTTGATCAAAACTTGCCCATTACACCACAAATCATATGTGATTCTCTTAGAGTCCACACATTGAGTGAAAAAATATTGACCTTCTGACCACATTGCATTATGCACTTTTTCATGAGGTCTTATTCCATTCCTAGTCGCACATGGGAATTTCACTCGGCTACACACACACCATACTAACCACACACTTGGCTGCACTTTTTGATTGGGTTGTACTTTATACTACAACCCATGGGCTCAGCCATGTTGTAGCTCCTTTGGTAGCTTCTTGTGCCCCCCCACTCAAGTAGCATGAGGGGGAGCAACAATGCTCAGGTCATCTCTTTTATATACTACGTTTCTCTTCTCTATATACTACTCTTCTCTTTTATACATTACTACAATATATATATCTTATTTGAGAGTCAGAAGGTTAGACAGTGAGAGGGTTAAAGAGTTAGAGAGAGAGAGAGAGAGAGAGAGAGAGTGTGGGTTAGAAAGAGAAATAAAGTTAGAGAGAGAGAGTTAGATAGTGAATTAGAGAGACGTAGAGATAGGTAGAGAGAGTGAGTTAGAGATGGTTAGTGGGAGAAAGAAGGAAAGAAGTGATCATAACATCCTCAGAGTGCCTTGAAGGCATATGTGACCAAAAGTTACAGTGTGAAAGAGTTGGAGAGAGAGAGAGAGAGAGAGAGAGAGAGAGAGAGAGCGATAGAGAGTTCGAGAGAGAGTAATAAAGAAAGGGATCTAGAAAGAGAGAGAGAGAGAGAGAGAGAGAGAGAGAGAGAGAGAGAGAGAGAGAGAGAGAGAGAGAGAGAGAGAGTTAGAAAGAGAGTGTGAATTAGAGAGAGTGAGAGTGAGAGATAGAGAGAGAGAGAGAGAGAGAGAGAGAGAGAGAGAGAGTTAGAGAGTTAGAGAGAATGATAGTTATAAAGAGAGATAGAAAGTCATGGAAAGCCATGGAGATACAAACAATAGAGGATCAAATCTATCCATTGTGTCAGAAAAACCTCATGACATTTGAGTTATGGGAATTGGTAGGCTAACCTACACTCATCTTGAGTGGATTCCTTTCACTAAGGACATGAGTATGCCATGTTTGGTGTTTTGGGTGCTTTGAGAAAACCATCTATATGGAGACTAACCCTCTAAATTGAAAGTTTTTTATGCTTCATTATATGTGTTGAATGTAGATTTAATTGTGGGGTGTGAATGGAGTTTTGTTGCCAAAGGTAAACCATGTTTCACTAGCAATACAATTACTGGTGAATGTTGTATTGTTGGTGAATGGATTTTTGTTTTGCCAAAGCTAAACCATGTTTCACCATCAATTCCAAAGCAATACAATTGCTTTGGAAGTTCATGGAGATGGCAATACCATCTTGTGACAAAGATGGAGGTTCATGGAGATGGTAGTACTAGTTTGTGAGTGACAAATATGATCCTACACTAGACGATCTCTACAATGCTCCCTGTAAAAGACTACTAGATTTCTCACCAAAAGCACATACTCTTCTAATGTCATCTGCATCATTAGAGTAAGATGCTTTGATATCTCAAAACCTCATACAATCAACAGCCACTCCTCAAGATGTTCCTCTAACCCCATCAATACCTACAAACATGGACAAGTCTTACTCTAGCAACAAAGTATCCTATGATGAAGCCTCTACTCCAAAAATCCCCTCTAGCAAATTATCCTATGATGAAGCCTCTATTTTGGAAATGTATCCTATGATAAAGCCTCTACTTTGGTAAAGTGTTCTATGATGAAGCCTCTACTCCGAAATTCCCAACCTCACTAAAGGAGTCTATCACCAAAGCTTTGTCGTTAAACCCCTCTTGAAAATATCTCTAAGCCATTGATTCCATCACTAGAGCTAAAAAAGGTAAATCCATTGATATGGCTTCAATGTCAGGGGAAACCCCTCTATTTGAAAACCCAAGCATCATCATCAATGCTGCCCAACCCAACAAAACCCAACCCAATGTTGTCTTATAAGAAGATGCCAAAAAGGGTATTAAACCATAAGGCCCATTAAAGAAACTATATATCCACCATATATGTCATTTAAATGTCAATTAAAGGTATCAAAAGATGTTGAAAATTTTGATGCTTAGCTCAGGGCTATTATGAGTCTAGAAATCTAATTTGTCTACTTTGCAAGCTAGGCTACACTCACAACGTAAACGTATAAACGATGAACAAAAACAATCTTTGCTCCTCTTTACATAGAGGGTACTCTCTGGTTGGATTATTGCAAAAGGCATTTACAATTAACTATGCATTTATCTTCCCATACCATGCTCTAAGGGCTCGCTTAAGGCCATATAAATCTTTGCATACTTTACATTTATGCCCCTTCTCAACAAAACCACAAGGCTGAGATACATAAACCTCCTCATGCAAATCACCATTCAAGAAGACATTCTCAATATCCAATTAATGTACATTCCAACCATGATGCACTTCCAATGCAATAATACACCTGATTGTAATCATACGAGATGTGGGTGTAAAGTTCTCATCATAATCTATGCCCTTCTCTTGAGCGTAACCCTTTGTAACAAGCTGGTCGTACTCATACTCAGAGTAGTTTCCAACTTTTTGAAGATTTCCCTTCAAAAGGACTATCGAACTTCCTATCTCTTTCAAACATTATCTCTATGGGTAGGCCATATAGTTTTTAGAGATGTTTGATAAAGAGCCTAGCAAGCTCGGATGTTTTCACATCCATTTAAGTTGGAATAAATTTGGCTATCTTAGTCAACCTATTCATTCTTCCCTTCAAGAAGAGTTTTTATCTGCAAAGAACAGTCAAGAAACTATAAACAAGTGTATGTATGCAGATCATACGATCATCTGACTATAATTTTCCTAAGTACTACGACAAGGAAAACAAGACACACATCATGTATTTTCCTTAAGTCCTATGACCAAGGAAATAGTCAGCACTAGTGTTTCATTCAGAAACACTAAACCAATATAATTTCCACTTGCAACTATGAAAGATGTCAATAAAACACAAACCACAAAGAACAGTTTTGAGTCTTTTGTTCTTCTTCTAACAATTCACATATCTTACAACGAAGATGATGTCCATAAAGACAACATTTATGTGATCTATAGTGTCTATGAACTACTAGAAATCAAGAGTAATGTGCAAGCAATGAGAGTCATACACACCCCCAAGCCCACGAGTAGATACATACCTATCTACATGTCTACTAACTCTGGCAACCACTCTGTGCAATACAACCATGTGACTCAATAGCCTGCTATGTCTCTACAAACATGTCTTTAGGCTACCATGTTGATATCTAAATGTTAGTAGCACTGTCCAGACACACCCCTACGAGTGTGGGCTCACTGGACACCTCTACTAAGTTAAACATTAGACAAATCCATGGTAAATCATTCTTAACTATAGATAACAATCCATAAACCATTTTCAACCCCATGAACAATGGTTTACTACAAAGTAAGAATTGAGAATTCCTTCTTGTTTCGCAGGTTTCAAAGTAAGAATTGAGAATTCCTTTCTTGTTTAATAGGCTTGTACATACATATGCTACAATATGTGGTTTAGGTATGCCTTCAACACACCTTACACAAATAGACAAACAAACTCAATATCTATAATTTGAGATTGCTATGACATGAACATACTCATCCAATTGTGTTTAGCACCAATATGAAGTGTGACGTATAACGTTTCCTTGTTGCCTCCTCATTACCGTGGCAATGCATTGCTTACCCTAATAGGTGGCATTATACTACCCAGCTATAATCATTGACAAACAAGGAATATTGGGTCCTCATATAAACTTCATAAAATATTCTAGAAACACAAACTAGTAAAAGTTAGCTTTTTTCTTCTTCTTTTTTGTGATGTTTTCTTGGTAAAGTTGAACTATGTCCACTTTACCCTGTCTATCTAAAACTCTAAATCCTTCCCTCGATTTGGTTGGTTAACTCCGTATACTCGTGGATATACTCTTCTCGAGTTGAAATATCTGAAGGAGCCATCTCTTACAAGACACTTAAGCCACTTGCTATGAAATTCTCATTAGATTAACTTTAAACCCTTGGCACTATAGCACAAAGTTAGGGCATTTGAGGATTAGATCCTTGTTAATCGAATGTCATTGAATCAATAGTAGCTATGTCAATCTCTAAACTCTATGATTCAACATCTAACTATGAGTCCTACTAGGCCATGATAGTAGCCTTAGACTCAAGTTTCAGTGTGGATATAAATAGCAAAGTCCTTCAAGAACTTTCCCAAATACTTTGTTGATCCATCTCATTGCTACCTTGCATGCTTGAGCATAGTGTGAAAACACTCTTTACACCTACCCAACTACACAGTGAACACTCTTTGCAATTCATTGTGTTTGATCCTGTGTGTGACAATGCACACATGACCACCTCAAGGTCACACATGTCAAATCACATGCTCACACAGTAAATTGCATGACTGACCCCATGACAATTATGACTTCTCTCTATAATGACTTTGTTGACACATTGTCATCACAATACCAAAATTGGCCTTTGGCAATGGGTTGTGCCGTTATTGGTAGTGACTACGATGATAGGAGCATGCGCACTGCCCCTTATTAAAATGAGCTCTTGTCAGAACTTTTGAAAGATAAGAACGAAATAACTCTTTTATGAGTACACATGAGAAGCCAATTTTTGAAAGCTATCACTACCTCTTGGCCTAACTTGGCTAGGCAGATTCTTTGCCGACATCCTTGCTGGCCTTGAGTGATATGGCAAGGAACCGTTTAATGCGCTCATAGGGAGGCCTGGTTATACCACACATATTCATGACCACCACAGCCCAATAGAAACAGCTACTGCGGCCATCGTTCAACTATCTCTTGGCGGCCAATTATCGATGGTGGATGCCAAGCCATGTGACCATCTCATCACGTGGGTGCCCACGCTATTATGTGGTAGTAGCTCTTGTTGCCTGTTGTGCCGATTTGAGCCAGTGTCAGAAAAAAAACCGACCTTTAGTGTAATTTTAAAGTTTGAATTTCTCGAAAAAGGGTAAATCTAATTTTTAGGGGGTTTTATTTACTGGGTATATTTCTATAAATTATTGAAAAAAAGGACGGGGAAAAATATGACTAGAAAAAATATGCCCTTGAAAAAAAATTGGAGTCTGGGATACTATAAATAGTATGTAGTATACTAGTATCATCATCATTATGTACGTGACACATGTAACATGACACGTGGACGGTGGTTTGGGTTTGGGACCTGGGTCTTGAGTCTGCATGTCTTCTCTCATGCTACCCACTGCACGCCTGCCGACTCTCGACTCCTAGGTACTCCAGCCTCCAAGCCTTGGCCCTTGAGGTGTATAAGGCTTAAGCCGCCTTAAGGTCACCGTAATCTTATCTACAGCTGTGATTCACAACACAGCTATTCGTCTTTCGGATTCCCATCCTATGATCCTATCCCACTGCCCAGGCTCTTAAAAAATCAGACTCCAGGAGTCCAGAGGCTATAGCCTTGTGGCCCTGTAGCTGTATGATGAATCAGCGATTCAGGAATCAGCAATCCTATGTTTGCAACTTTGTATGCAACAGCACAGCTGAGCTGTATTTTCTCTATTCTGCAGCCTGCCTGAGCTCTCGAGAGTCATCGTCTTCGGCCTGCATGGTGAGCACTAGTTGTTTTCTCTCTATCGTTCTTGTGCTTTCCGTTCTAGGTAGTAGGAACTATAAAGGCCACAAAACCGAAGAGGTTACAACCTACAGGTATGTTTCTTTATTCATCCGTTAGGTGTATTTTTTAGTTGATGCCATGGTACCATGTGTACAGTTTGTGCCTCAAGGAAGGCTTCTATGATCTATCGATCTTTGAGTCCGTCGGTGTTTCTGTCACAAGGGGTCGATGCAGATCCCTTTTTTTTTTTGAAGGGTTTATATATGTCTAGCGTCTGAATGCATACGCGATGCTCCTCTATTTTTTGAAGGGTTTGGGGGGTGGGTGTGCGTGGGTGGTGGGTTCTCTCTCTTGTTCGTTCCTGGTCGGTGGCAGGGATTTGTGATGCTAGGACTCGCCTATGAGCGCTCTCTCTCTCTCTTGTACAGTGTAGATACCATGTTATAAACTAACATGTTGCATGTCTGTTTTTCGTTGTTTTCTCCTGCAGGTTCACATAATCGCCTCATTGGCCAACGTTCACAAATTACATGCAGACCTTCCCCCAGTCTAGAGTTTACAATTCGCATATTGATAGCTTTGTATCACGCATGCACTGTGCCGCATGATGCATGTTTGAGTTTTTCTCACCATGATGCATACTTGATTTATTCTCTATTCAGAGCTCTCAGTTTTCAACTCTCAGCCTTTTCTTCACCATCTTTTATTTTAGGCAGTGAGTTGTGAGTCGTCCCTCTCTCTCTCTCTCTCTCTCTCTCTCTCTCAATTCGGCAACCTGGTAGTAAATCGTGATGCTGTCTCTTTTCTCCAATTAACAAGCTAAGACATCGTTTTTTTCTTCAAAATACCTCTCTTGCAAGATATTAATTGATACTTTAGTGTTCACCTTAGCATGCGACATTATAACATTAATCTTATGTGGAAATTGTTTATTTGTGAATGCAGGTAGCAAATGTCGTTCATTCAGTCCACACTTTTTGGCACGTGCGGATTTACAAGAATAATAGATAATGAAATTACTGAATTAGTAAATGATGAATTTCAAGAAATAGATAAGGGATGTTCAAAAAAAGAGGGCATGCGTAGAGAAAAAGCACGGCGTGATTGGAATGAAGCATGGGTGCGGATTTATGATTGGGCATATTTTGATGTAAGGAAGTTGATCGTATGTTTTGTAAATTTTACAAGGAAGATAGAAATTCCAAGAGTGATTTTGGTAAAATGGGTTCAAAAAATATTCAAAGAAGTGCCCTTTCGGACCATGCTAGATCTGATACTCACAAATTTTCTTACTCCTCTAGCACAAACAAGCTGAATATCACAAATGCATTGAGCAAGGCAAAGGATAAAGCTGATCTTGCTACATCTAATCTCTTTGCTGCCGCATCACGTGGCCAAGGAGGATCTTGCGTTCAGTAAGTATTCAGTGTTATAGTTGCTCTCTCTTTGTGGTTGCCCGTTACTTCCAGTAGATATGTATCATAATGACAAATCTTGCATTGCATTTGTTCACTACATTAGTGAGTCTATTATGAGAGAGCATCTTAAGACTAAGAAATTCACCTTTTTTTAGCATCATGATGGATGAATCTATAGATATTCAGCTTAAGTAACACTTAATCATCTATGCTTCATTCTTAGAAGATCATGAGCTTGTGACAATTTTTTTGGGATTGCTAAAGATTGAGAGTGGAACATCATCTAGTTTGCATGATGCATTCCTAAAACTTATTTCAACTCTTGCTCTTGATATCAAGAAGATGGTTTGTTTTGGCTCGAATGGTGCATCGGCCATGATTGGGCGCCACAATGGCTTATCTGCACGATTGAAAATAGATAATCCTTTCATGGCTAACATTCATTATGTTGCCCATCAAGCTAGCTTATGTCTATCTGATGCAATTAAAGATTCTGAAAGTGCACGAGGTTTGGATACATGTGTGAACTCTATTGCTTCCTTATTTTCAAAAAGCTCTCTTAAAACATCCATGCTAGAAAGTTTGGAGAAAGAGTTTGGATGTGAAGTGCTTCACATGAGTTGAATTCACAAGGTAAGATGGTTGAGCAGACACATGGTAGTTCATAAGATTTGTGAATCGTTGGAGGCTTTGCTAGAGTTACTAAAAGAGAAAATACTACTCTCTTTGAGTTGATTTCAAAGTTTGAATTTACATACAATATTCACTTTATGGGCAGACATTTTAGAGAGAGGTTAGCAACAAATGTCAGGTCTTTGTTGGGTTTGTTGAGGTGGAGATCCAGGCTTTAGAGTTGTATTTCTTATCGGATCGAGAATTTGATGTAAATGCTTTAATTCTTGACAGGCATAGCTACCAAATCATCCCATACTATGGGCTCTCTGACGGGACAACTTTATGCATTACATTCATCTATTCAAGGTAACATATATAGAAGTATTAGAATTCATAGGGAGGTAGATGGATCCGACTTAGATCGATCAATTTTATTTCAAGAGTCTTCTGTTACCTACATTATTAAAAATTTAAAAGAAGATTTTGTGATAATCATGTTTTTTTAATGCTTTAGAGCATCAGCTCCTTGTAGCTTTTCAGCAAGCAAATCATTTAAAAACTATGGCCATGCTGAGATTGAATTGTTAGCATCCTTTTATGGAGAAGAGAATATGACAGTGAATGGTGTAGTACTATCTCATCTCCAAAGTTAGGACCACCTGTCCTCAAAATTCTCAAATCTGAAATAATAATAATATATTTGATCTAAAAACGTGAAGCATCTAAGATATGATACTCTTAAATGCTCACTTGACTTTTCAGCTTTTAAATCCTTCCAAGTAGATTGCATTTATGTATTTCAAAATGGAAAAAGTTAAAAAATGAAATAACTTGATGTAGATATCAGATTTTCGAATTTCTTTTTACCCATGCCTACCTCTATGCTCTAAGAGTGTGATTGTTAATTTTCGTCATTTTTCATTAGGTATACAGGGATTTATGAATATTTTCTTCATTTAGAGACTTATCTAGATTTTTTAAAAATGAGAAAAGTAGGGTTTTCAGTTCAGGGCGATTTTAGTTTGCTTTGATGAGATATTGCTTTAGGTTTTTCACTTTCTCTCCTTTGTATAGAGAAAATTCAAATATGTGTTTATTTTCTTTAGTAGCTATGCTTGAGAGCTTTCTTTCCCTCCTAAATCACATTAATGAGTTTAGATATTCTCAAACATGGGGTTTTTTCTCTTCTGTAGGAGAGAAATTAAAGGGTAGGTTGATTATTGGGTGCCATTTAGTTGGAAGCGCATATTCATCGTCCCCTTCAATCATCTTTATGTTTATCAATTTCTGCAAAAAAATCAAGAACAAGAGAGCAATGGAGGTATGATCATTACTGTTATCTGTTATGTTGTTTTGTTATGGTTTAATTTTGTCTGAGTTATTATGTTTTCTTTTCTATTAATATTAATTCTAAATGTGATTTAGTCATGTGTGAAATAGAAGATAATAATTGAGTTTAATGATGTTATTTCTGTGCTATTTGGATTTTTTTGTTATGATTTTTTAAGTTATTTTGTTTTTTTTTCTATTTTGACCATCTTATTGTTTTGAATGTGATTTAGTCATGTGTAAAATAGCAGATAATAGTTGAGTTTAAGGATGCTATTTCTGTATTATTTTAGATTATTTATTAGTGATTTTTTGAGTGAAAGAAGTGTGTGAAATATAATTGTTTATTAATAGTTATGATTTAGTTTTAGGATATATTGAAGTCTATATGTTATGTTATGTTCAATAATATGTTATGTCTCCATTCTATGGTGAAGGCTTTTTTGTGGCTATTTTTGTTCATCAATCTCTGCAAAAGAATCAAGAACAAGAGAGCAATGGAGGTATGATCATTACTGTTATCTGTTATGTTGTTTTGTTATGGTTTAATTTTATCTGAGTTATTATGTTTTCTTTTCTATTAATGTTAATCTTGTTATTCTAAATGTGATTGTCATGTGTGAAATAGAAGATAATAGTTGAGTTTAATGATATTATTTATGTGCTATTTGGATTGTTTTGTTATGATTTAATATTGTTGAGTTATTTTTTTTCTTTTTTGTTTTGACCATCTTATTGTTCTAAATGTAATTTAGTCATGTGTAAAATAGCAGATAACAGTTGAGTTTAACGATGCTATTTTTATTTTGTTTAAATTGTTTATTAGTGATTTTCTCAGTGAAAGAAGTGTAAGATTTAATTATTGATTAATAGTTATGATTTAGTTTTAGGATATATTGAAGTCTATATGTTATGTTCAATAATATTATTTCTCATTTATGATGTCATTGTTGTGTTATTTGGGTGAAATAAGTGTGTTATTTTGATTACAAGTTATGATTTAGTTTTAAATTATATTGAAGTTATATTTGGTTAACGTTGTGTTCAATAATGTTATTTCTGGTTATATTTTTGAGTTGTACAAATGTATAAAAGTTACTTTTTTGTTAATAGTTGTATTTTGTTCAGAGCTAGTTTTTGGTTAGTATTTGTGTTTTGTCTAAATGCTAATTTTAGGATGAAGTCGGATGCAAGTCGGAAAAGAAGAAAGACAGTCACTTCCAATTGGAGGCTGAGTACGCACCGCTAGAAAAGAGAACAGCAACAAGTAGAAAGCAACTAGAGATAAAGCAACCAGAGATAATGCAACAAGAAAGAAATGCAGGGAAAAAACATGTCGATCTTTGGGTTGAGGGGTGTATTTATCCACCCGCTCTAATTACCCAAACATCTCCACAATTTAGTGGGCTTACATCTTTCATTAAGTATGTGTGTGAAGGTAATGTAGGGTTACTAGGATACACTAGGAGCTAGCAATGCTTCCTCAAGAAGCAACTAAGGCATATTCGATGGACCTCATGCAACTATTACGCGCATCACTCTTATGAACAAGGATTTGAGACATCTGTACGAAGGATTTGTAATAATGGTGATGCCTTCAGTTTGAATCTGGATAATATGATTTGAGTAAATCATATGATGCATTGTAAACCTGTGTTTCAATGTACTTGTAATCTATATGAAGTGTTTTTAATACAAGTACAATTCGATGTTTCTTTCTCAATATCTTGGGTGTTATTATTTGTTTCTCTCGTACAGTTTTTCAAGTTTATTGAAAGCATTATTTTTTTGTTCACATGCCTTATATGGATTTAAGATTTTTCACACAATATATATGTATGAAAGTCTAAAGACTAAGTGTATAAAATTTTAATGAATTTAAAAGTTTTAAAATTTTTATCTTTACTAAAAAAATATAATAAAAATTACTCTAAAAATTAGATTACTTTAAACATGGAACGAAGTTCTAGAAACCTTAGAGAATAAGTATGATGTTGCAGCAGAGGGGCTTATAAATAAGAAAATTATTAAATATAATAAAAATTACTAAAAAATTTAAGAGTTATTTCTTTTCATTTTATAAAAATATAAATATAAGTTATATTTTCAGATTTTGAAGTTATAAATATAAGTTTAGAGTCTTTCATTTTCATTCTATTCTTGTTTTATCTTTTTCATCAAGAACATGGCTCGCACGAAGCAGACTGTCCCAAGAGGGTTGATCCCGTGAAAGGTCAGGTCTCCACCACTGTCCACACATCACGAAACGTCAGATGGAGACCTGGCACCGTCACTCTTCGGAAAATCAAAAAGTATCAGAAGACGGCAGACCTTCTAAATCCGAGGAGACCTTCTCATCGCCTCGTTAGGGAGATTATGGATGATTTGAACGCGAGCCGGCTATCTCGATGGCATCATCGGGTCGACAATAGTGAGGCTCCCACACGATGGACAGCAGTAGCTTTGAAAGCTCTTCAAGAGACTGCTGAAGCTTTTTTGGTGAACATATATGGTGACATAGTGTACGCAGCAATCCATGCCAAGAGAGTCACCATCATTGACAAAGATATGCGGCTAGTTCTACGCATGCGAAAGTGGAGGGAAGATTATGGTGATGATGAGCCGCAGTTCAAGGTTTAGGATAATCTCATGTATGTTTCACAATGTAATCTCATGTGATCATGATGTAAATGCTTTACTTAATGAAAATATATTTTTTGATCCTTGCCAAGTGTTTACTTGTATTGTGATTTTAATTTCAAATTAATGATTAAATATTATTTGTTGATTTTAATTTCAAATTAATGTGATTAAATATTATTTGTTGCTCGCACAAATACAACAAAACTTCAAAAATATATTTTTATTAATATAGAAACTGTTACATCATGACATAGAAGCAAGTACAAAAACCCTAAACTCTATGCCTCTTAGAACTAGACTCAGCAGAGTCAGTAGAAGGTTTAAGCGAATGAATTACAATAAAATTTTCTTCAAGCTCGAGCTGGATAGCATGAAGATCAATCTTCCCAGTGGCAAGGCCTAGGCCAAGTAGTGAATGAATCTTCCCTCCACGCTGAGCTTCGAACAAGTATAGGAGCTTGCAGTACTTCAGAAGCACCACCTTCTCTAAGCTTGATTTCACAGGCATGGACTTGAATGCAGCACCCTTTGTTAAAGCCTTGATCTTCATAAGAGAGACTTGTCCACCATCAGAAAAGCATACTTTGTGAAAGATAATAATGTCTTGGAAGATTTTGCCAATGTACTCCTTCAAAGCTGCATCTTGGACTCGACCTCCGTCGCCCCTTGTTCCACCAGCTCTAGATGCAAACTCATCGACATAGACAATTTCTTGAAGAAAATATTTGCATGCAAAAATAAAATATTAAAAATTATTCCAAAATACAATTGCATGAAAAAAAAATCCAAATGAGATAAAATTGTCTGTGTGGGGCCTCAAGGACCTGGGACCCCACACATGTAATCTGGGATGCATCAGGGCCCTCCAGGCATGCCAGCCGAAGGCTGGCGGCGAGGATGGCCCTAAATTTAGGGCCATCCTCGCCGCCAGCCTTCGGCTGGCATGCCTGGAGGGCCCTGATGCATCCCAGATTACATGGCCATCCTCGCCAGCCTTCGGCTGGCATGCCTGGAGGGTCCTAATGCATCCCAGATTACATGTGTGGGGTCCCCAGGCCCCTGAGGCCCCGCGTCAAAATTTTCAAGAAGATTTTTCAAAAAAAATAACGTACCTTCTTAGCCTCATCATTTTGTTTCCCGTCTGATGCATCTAGGTCTGCCCTAGGGATCGCTCTATCACCATGTACAAGGTCCGAGAGGTCAATGCATGGTCGAGGTCCAAAGAGCTCCTCCTACAACCTCTCAATTTCTGCATCTGAGATATCATACTCAGGAGCAGCTTCTACAGCACTTCTTTGGATGTGGATGATTGGAGAGACATCATCCATGCTCGTGCCATCGTATCGGCCAATCTCAATTACTTCTGGAGGGACATCCACAGTGTCAAAATCAATGAGGTCTTTATCAACATCCTGGACAAGGTGGCGAGTAGAGCTCTTCCTCCCTCAAATCCAAGACCTCAAGGACATCCTGCATGAGCAAGTACTCAACACCATCTATAGTGATCGCACTCAATGATGCAAGTTTTGCATTCTCAATAGGAGGCCCAAGCCCAAAGACAAGTTACATGCCTCCTCTTCTTGCTTGTCTAGGACTGTCTCCTCTGGCTCCTTCTCTTCGGAGGTGAGAAGAGGCACCACTGACTCCTCATCAGTCTCCTCTTCAAAATCAGAGCATAATATATAAATAGCAAAGGCAATATCCCGCTTGATGAGATCGATCGGGTTTTCCTCCTCAAAAGTGAGGGGCACATAGGTAGATCGGAAGGGGGGGAACATGTGCAAGTGCTCTTTGCACAACCTTTCTATGGTTGTCACTACTCTTCATGGAGAAGAGAAACTCTAGGGGTATCCACTGAGCAGTGGAGTCAGGGATTAAAAATGTGATATCACCACATCCCGCGCAAAAAAAATGCAAGCATTGAGCTATCGGGCTCTAGAGTCCTAAATATATTCTCTAGCTCAACACTCTGACAAAACCTAGGGTAAATATGGTCCCACATCTAGCCCGGGTTTCACTCATCCACTGTGCGAACGCATCATGAGAAGTCATGGTGAAGGCGTAAAGGGAGCAACAAGCAAGGTGGATAGAAAGTGAGAGATAGAGAATGCAAAAGAAGTGAATGAAAATAACCCCTACTTATACTTATAAATATAAGTTTATATATTATTTCATTAAAACTTTAATAAAATAATATATATTTTATTAAAATTTTAATGGAGTAATATTTATTTCATTAAAACTCATGAGAGGAGGTGATGGCACTCAATGAAGGTAGTGGTGGGTCATGACTTTGGGTTTCGTAAGACTGGATGGATGTAATTTTTACTTATGTTTATTATTGTACTTAAAATATCTATAAACTTATATTTATTTTAATACCTTATGTTTATACTTTATTAAATAAAGGACACTTCAATAAAATATAATAAATAATAAATCATACTTCTATTTCTTGTTACATATTATTATTATTATATTTTATTATTTACAAAGTTACTTATATTATTATTTGTACTTAAATATATACTTAAAGTTATATTTATTTTTATACTTATATACATAGACTTAAAATTAATGACACTTCATTAAAATATAAGAAATCATAAGTCATATTTATATTTCAAGGATAATTATATTATATTATTGTTTATACTTAAATATATATTTACAATTGTACTTACTTATACTTATCTTTATTTTCTTACATCTTAATGGGTTTGAAACATAGTAGACTTAAAAAAAACCACTACAATTTATGAAAATGAAATAAAATTAAATTTACAATACTTTTAGAGAAACAATTTTTAGTATTCACTTGAAAGAATAAGAATTACATGGACTCTACAATTTCAAGGATGTGTGGAGCAACACACTGCTTGTATGTTTTTCAATGTTCACTTCGACTCTCTCCCAACCTTCCTACCATCCAACTTAAAATAAAAATTATAAGGGGGATCATTGGACATGAGTTGGATTTCATGCCTCAGAAAACTAAGGGGCCAATGACTTTCTACATTAATGCTAAAAGGTTTATGACCCTCCCAAAGAATATTTACATCAATGAGTGGTGCTGAATGCGTGCCATCTTGCATGTCTTGGTCCAAGCTAAGCCACTCCCTCGTAGAAGTCGCCACATCTTATACTTAAAGTGAATACACAAAGTTTGTCTTGCAATGAAGTACCTGTCATAAAAAACAAACAACCAACATAAAAACATAAACTCAACAATCAACATTCAACAATCAACAATCAGTGTCTTGCAATGAAGTACTTATGAATAAAAACCACCAATAATCAACAAACATAGTAATTTTGTAATCTTACCTAAAGGTAACATCTGACACAGTAATTCTGCACTCAATGATATCATCGTGGTGAGTTCTCTTGAGATGCCATGACTCACCCAGTAAACTGAGTCATCCAATCCTCAAATAGGCACTTGCATTGATAAGTAATCTTAGTTTTCTTAACTACTTCAGAGGATCCAAACAAATGTGCAAACAAACTAAATAAATAAAGATTGTAAGATATATATATGTTAGATTGTAAGCAACAAGTAAATATAATAAATATATATATGTTAAATTGTAAGCAACAAATAAAGATTAAAACAATAAGAAATAAACAACTTACTACTTTGATTTACACAACCTTGTTGTTCACAACCTTGTTGCTTTGATTTACACAACCTTGTTGCTCCTATGAAAATAAACATAAACACATCAAGACAAAACATTAACAAATCTTAAACTTATAATCATTACTCACATTAAGACAAAACATAGATAAATCTTAAATCTATGGTCATTACTATTGTATTTTATGCCACTTGAAATCATTACTGTGTAGAGAAGATTGTAATAAACAAATAAAGATTAAAAAAACAAGAAATAAATAGCAACTTACTGCTCAACCTTGTTGCTCCTGTGAAAATAAACAGCAACATATCAAGAGAAAACATAAACAAATCCTAAACCTATGATCATTACTGTGGTATTTTATGTCACTTCAAATCAATACTATGCAAAGAAGATTGAAAGTAACAAATAAAGATTAAAACAACAAGAAATAAATAGTAACTTACTGCTTTGATTTACACAACCTTGTTGCTTACACAACCTTACTCCTGAGAAAATAAACAGCAACACATCAAGACAAAACATAAACAAATCTTAAACTTATGATTATTACTCACATCCAAACAAAACATAGACAAACCCTAAACATATGATAATTACTCATAAGAATTTGAAGCCGCTTCACATCTATATGTGGTGCAGAGAAAACATAGACAAACCCTAAACATAGACAAATTCTTGAAGCGGCTTCAAGAACTTGAAGCCGCTTCACATCAAGATAGATATATGTGGTGCAGAGAAAATATAGACAAACCCTAAACATATTATAATTACTCATAAGAATTTGAAGCCGCTTCACATCAAGATAGCTATATGTGGTGCAAAGAAGAGAAAGTTCATGTGAGAAAATGGGCAGAACTCACAGACGTTTTGTCCAAATGAGATGAAATTTTAGGAGGAGAGAGCTATGGTGTAGAACAACATGACTATAAATTTTTGTGAAGAAAGATCCACAGTTACAGAAGATATGGCGAAATTGAATTCCGTCAAAAAAAGGGAGAAAATGAAAAGGTAATGAAATGCAAACGGAGGGAAAGTAAAAAGTTAAACATAAAAAATAGAAAAAAAAATAAAATTTGGTTTTCAAACTTCCATGTGTTGACCACATGATACATCTGACATGAAAGATATGAAATCTGACATTTCTCTATTTTTTTAAGATATGGGCTCTATTATTTTATTGTCTTAAGAGATTTTGGCAAAGATGTAACAAAAAGATCCATGTTACATGGATCTAGAATCCCAACTCTCTCATTGGTCAGGCCAATCTTTTTTTATTCACTCCTTAAGGGACAAAATGGAGAGTCCATATTTCTCCTAATGAAGAGAGAATATCATTACTTTAAGCTCCAGGCTTCCAATGAGTGGAAGGGGTGGAGTTTAAAAAACACATGGGTTGCTATAGTAAGAAATGACACTATGAAACATAAGTATCCTATAATGTTGAGACTAGCAAGAATTGCTATGATCCAGTGTTGTAGCTCTGCTTCATGTGAGAGGGATTTAGTGTCCACGAGAACATCATTAAAACTAAGTTAAGGAATCACTTGAGCACTGGAAATGTTGATGCTTTGATGCACATATCAATTGAAGGCCCAAGTGTGTTAGACTTCAATTTTCAAAATGCAATTGACATGTGGAAGAGGGGAGCAAAGACAAGCCGACACATTTTTTGTGACAATGCAAGGTAAAGACTTGAACTTCACTTATGTAATCTTTACTTAGTCACTAAAAGTATAACTACATTTTTAATTTTTAATTTTATTTACAAGTGGAGAAAAAGCATGAATGTTAGTGATCTACTCTCCCTTTGTTCTCTTTATGGAGATTAGTTTTAATTTTTCTAAAGGTTTTCTTGAAGATCAGGTATATGTATCTTTCCATCTAGTTTTCTTCTCTTTTGGTTTTTATATTATTTTCCCTTCGTATGTGTTTGTTTGTACACATGCAAAGATAACTCGCTCTTAAAATTAACTTCTTTATTTGGCCAATGATGAGTATATCTCACACTCAGAGATTGAAGCTGAGTCGAGATTGGATAGATTCTTATCTTACATTTTTGCATCTCTTTCTTTTTCTTTCATTCTTATTTCAGCTTTTAAAGCTCTCATACTATCAAAATTCCATATTCAGTTTTAGTTTATTGCCTTTGGTTTCAATTTTGTTTTTTACTTTAAGTCATGAGTAAGTTTAGCTCCTAAGCTCTGTTGTTTTGGTTGTAATTTTTTAGTTATTTATACCGGTCTATACCTTTATAATTTCAACCCCGTCTCTCTCTATATATATCTCACTCTATCTATTTGTTTGTCTCATTTTTATTTCACTTTTGTTTGACTTTTATTCTTTTACCAATTCATTTACAATTGTTGTTTCTATGCTTTAGCTCTTACTTACTATATAGTAATTTGTTGATTATTTATTACTATATAGTAATATTTTACTATATAGCTTACTATATGGGAAGGTTTTTCTGTATCAAGTACTATATAGTAAATGCTTTCATGACTTTTGCTATATAGCTATTTTTTACTATAGATAGTTTGTTGCGATGTCAAGCTCAACATGAGCTGATACTCACGAGGCACCTATATGACCATTCGACATTTACATCACTAGCGGGATTGGTAGCTGGCACTGACATATCTTCACCATAGATTCTACAGCTAGACTACACCGACTAGTCCACACCTACCCACTCCACTTAGTGTGTTCACATTATGGACTGCTTGTATATACTCTATTATGTGTGTTGGTCACTTTATCTTCTTTGTAGAACTCTTTTGTTGTGTGAAGAAGAAGAACTTTCAGCCTCTCATCTTGTGTGTTCTCTTCTAGGGTTTGTGTGAGTGTGTGTGTGCTTGCAAGAGCTCAAGCTCTCTTCTCCCCTACATCTTTTCATGGTATCAGAGCCTGGTTCATACTAAGGGCTAAATGGCAAGCAAGATAAGCACATGAAGCGGTACAAGGATAAGAGCTTCATCTACTCTTCCCTCTTTGTGTTGGCTACTACACCCTTGTCGAGAGCTCTTCGAGAGGGATTGACAAACGAACTCTGATTGAGGAAATTTCTTCGTGGGAGCAGAGCTATAAGGTAACTATACTGTCAATTAGACGACATTATTTGGGCCAAAAATGCGTTTCGGGTGCATCTGGACCACCATTTTTCAGTTTGCAAGCGTTGAACGAGGCCACTGCCAGTAAGTTTTGATTCTCTACAGAACTCTATTTTTGGAACTGCACAAGAAGGGCAATTGATTGTGTAGACACTGTGTGTACTACAAAGAGGTCTCAAAGTTGCCATTGGGTGTATGTATGCAAATTGAGGTCACTGGTTCAGTTTTGGTGCAGTATAGTATCGCTGCAAAAAATACAACAATTTGTGTAAGTCAAACAAGAGTGTTGTTTTTGGTAAATTTGGGTTACAGACAAGATGTCGAATGATGGAATAAACCAGTTTGTTGCAGACAAGCTAGATAGAACAACTTCCATGCTTGGATTTTTAGATTGGCAAATTTTCTGAGATTGAAAAAGGTTACAAGGACTACATTGAAGGTGAACATGAGGGGGCACCAGAGATACCAGAGATTAATCCAATTGCTGCAGATGTAAAAGAATTCAAGGATTGGAATCAAGGAGCAAGGAAATTCATGTATTGGCTTTCTATTAGTATACAAGGCACGATGATTGGGCATATACAGAATGCCAAGTCACTTAAGGAGGCATGGGATACCTTGGTGAAGTTGTATGAAACCAGTGACCAAGGCATGAAAAATTTAGTTGAAGAATGACCTTCATACTGTGGAGAAGAAAAATATGTCTGTGAATGATTATGCCTTAAAGATCAAGGGCATTATGGAATCCCTTGCATCAATTAGTGTTTTTGTTGATGATAATGATAAGATGGAAGTGTGTCTACGTGGTCTCAGGCCATAATACAAGGCATTCAAAATGTTTATTTAGACTCGAGAGAATATTCCATCCTTCACAGATTTGGTGTCAATATGCTGATTATTGAAGACAAGAATTTGCGTAAAGATCAACAATCTTCACAAAACAAAAACAATTCAGAGTAGCAAGCCTTCTACACAAATTCACGTAGAGGACGAAGTAGAGGTCGTGGACGTGGCCAAGGTGGTGGCCGAACATGTAATCAGAATTATGGTTAGCAGTAGCAATAGTCCCAGGATTCGCAACAATAACACACAGGTGCAAGAGGCCAGTTTAGAGCCAGGGGGAGTCAAAGAGGTAGTGGTAAATGGCAAAGGCAGCATAATGATACACGAGGTTATTTTTACTGTGGTAAGCTTGGACATGTGCACGCAAATTGCTATAAGAAACAGAGTGACATGCGAACTCAAAAAGTGCAGCAAAACAACTATGCATCCTCTAGCAGAAATACTGAGGATAATGAGAGGTTTGTTATGCAACATAAGGTTAATGTTGTGTCTAGAAATGATGTAGCAGCATGTAAGGATGATTTATGTTGGTATGTTGATTTAGCTGCTGCTTCGAACCATATGACAAGTCATGGTGAGTGGTTCAAGGAAATGAAGAGTCTTGAAAGACCAGGTTTTATTGAAACAGGGGATGACACTGCTCATCCGATTGTCCATGTTGGAGATGTGCCATTGTCTATGCACAATGGTAAGGTGAAGTACCTTGCAGATGTACTTCATGTTCCGAACATTACAAAGAATTTGGTTTTAGTTGGCTAGATGATTGAGGAGGGTTTCCAGGTCCAGTTTGACCCTGATGGTGGTTGTTATGTAGAAGACTTTAAAGATAAGTGCAGGTTGGTTGCAAAAGGTGACAGAGTGGGTAGAATGTTTACATTGAATGTAAATATTCCTAAAGTGAGTGCTGCAATGTTTGCAAATGGTTCAGGAGTTGTTACAGATACAAAAATTTGGCATAAAAGAATTGGGCATGTAAATGTGCAAACAATGAAGTCTATGCAGACTAAAGAAAGTGTGACAGGGCTGCCTAAGTTTAAGGTTGAAGGTATGCAGAAACTATTTGAAACATGTCACTTTGGAAAGCAAACAAGGCATGTATTTTCACATGACAAAAATGTGAGCAGGAATGTACTAGATGTTGTGCATTCAGTTGTATGGGGTCTTGCAAAGACTATGTCTATGGGTGGATGCAAGTAGTAATATTCATTGATGACCACACGAGAAAAGTGTGGGTGTATTTCATAAAGGAGAAGAGTAAAGTGTTCAGTCATTTTAAGAATTTCAGAGTGATGGGCTGAAAAACAGACAGGAAAGCATGTGAAGTGCCTAAGGTCAGATGGAGAGGGAGATTACTTCTCCAATGAGTTCTTTGAATTCTTGTTGTGCGAAAGAATGGTATTCAAAGACAATTTACATATAGATACACTCCGCAGTAAAATGGAGTTGCTGAGCAGAAAAACAAGCACATAGCAAAGATATCACGAGCATTGAAGGTGGCAAAGAAGCATATGCCGCATAGCTATTCGGCTAAGGTTGTGTCTACACCACTTTATATCATGAATAGGACTCCTATTGCAGCCATTTATTATGTAATGCCAGAGGAGAAGTTTACTAGCAAGAAACTTGATTTGTCTCACTTGAAAGTTTTTAGATGTATTGCATATGTGCATGTGCGAGATGAGTTGCGTACTAAGCTGGATCCAAAGGTAAAAAATGTGTGTTTATTGGGTATTTCCTTGAGAAAAAGGGATATAGATGCTATAATCCTTCTACAAGTGAAATGAGGGTAAGGAGGGATGTTGTATTTGATGAGATGAGTAGCTCGTATGCTGTTGAAAAAGATGTTATTAGGACTAATGTAAGTGGAAATGTGATTGCACAAAATGCAAGTCAGCAATCACAGTCATTGAGTGGACCAGGAGAGTCCTCATCCAATGGTTCTATTGATAGACCATGGAGTGGAAGACTGTGTCATAATACCAGTTCTATGGAGAGTCTAGTGGCTCGAAGATGAGCCTTGATGAGAAGCTTGGGATTCCAGCCAATGAGGAAACCTGGTGTGAAGAAGGCTATGGAAGCCATGAATGCAAAGTTATGAAGATCTAGAAGAGTCAAAAACCCTATGTAGAGGTTGACTGATGATGGTTATGTAGCACATCACTATGCTTATATGGCAAAAGTTGTGCAGATTGTATAACCTACATGTTTTGATGATGAGGAGATGGATGTATTGTATGGAAATGAGACTTGGGATCTGGTGCCATTGCTTGAAGGCAAGAAAGCTATTGGTTGTAAGTGGGTGTATAAGGTGAAACATAACAGTGATGGTAGCATAAGCAGGTACAAGGCTAGATTGGTAGCCAAAGGATATGCGCAGACACATGCGATCGATTTATGATGATGAGGAAACATTTGCCTCGGTTGCAAAGATGGCAATTGTGAGAGTTGTGACTGCGGGTGGCTACAACAGCTAAAGGCTAGGTTTTACATCAAATGGATGTAAAAAATGTGTTCTTGCATGGTGACTTGCAAGAAGAAGTGTATATGGATTAGCCACCTTATTATGAGGATACATATCACCCAGAGTATGTATGTAAGCTTCATAAGGCTTTATATAGACTAAAGCAAGCTCCACAAGCATGGCATGACAAGATTGCTAACTATCTTGTCACACTATTGGTTTTCATATGGCAGATGCAGATCACTCTTTGTAAGTGCGTAAGAGTGATAAGGGTATTGTGATCATCACCCTATATGTAGATGATCTTATTGTTGGGGGTGACGACTTGGATGAGATTGAGCAAAAAAGTCTTCTCAAAAGGAAGTTTGAGATGAAGGATTGGGGAGATCTACGCTACTTTTTGGGAATTGAGGTCATTCGCACACCTGATGGTATTTGGCTGTCACACAGACAATATGTATTAGACATGTCCAAGTATGAGATGACTGATTATAAGTCATCTCACACAGACAATATGTATTGGACATGACTTATTATAAGTCAATCGTCTTTCCATTAGATCAAAATGGCAAGTTTAGTGCGGATGCACGTTATGTGTTGGAGGATCCCACTATGTACAGGAAGACTATGGGGAGTTAAATCTATCTCACAATCAGTAGGCCAGATTTGAGTTTTATTGTTGGCTTAGAGAGCTAGTTTATGCAGCTTCCTTGCAAACCACATGTACAGTGTGCGACGCACACATCGGTATTTAAGAGCCCCTATTGATTATGCATTGTTTTATGCAACAGGTGTACCATTGGAGCTATATGGGTATAGAGATGCAAATTGAGCATGTAGCATCTCTCACAGGAGATCTACTAATGGATTTATGTTTTCATTGGGGAGTGTTGCTGCTGTGACATGGAATAGCAAGAAGCAGCGTACAGTTACCTTGTCAAGTACAGAGGAGCTACGGTGGCAGCATGTGAGGTAGCTTGGTTACGCAAGCTGATTTAGGGTTGCATGTGGAGAGAAAGGTTGTCATATATTGTGACAATCTTAGAAGTATACAGTTTGCCAGGAACCCAATTTTTCATGCGCGGACAAAATGCATTAAGGTACATTATCACCTTATCAAGAAGAGAGTCTTCACAAACAACATCAACTGGTCCTACGTCAACACACAGGATTAGGTCACTGACATCTTCACGAAGGCCTTGGGAGCTGAGAAGCTCCGTAAATTTTGAGATATGCTTGGATTTTATGAGATGGAGTTGTGCTTGAGGGGGAGTGTTAAGATATCAAGCTCAACATGAGCTAACACTAACGAGGCACCTGCATGACTGTTCGACATTTATATCACCGGCGGGTTTGGTAGTTGGCACCGACATATCTTCGCTAGAGTTTCTACGGCTGGACTACACCGACTAGTCCACACCTACCCACTCCACTTAGCGTGTTCACATTATGGACCGCTTGTATGTACTCTATTATATGTGTTAGTCGCTTTATCTTCTTTGTAGACCTCTTTTATTGTGTGAAGAAGAAGAAGAATTTTTAGCCTCTCACCTTGTGTGTTCTCTTCTAGGGTTTGTGTGAGTGTGTGTGTGCTTGCAAGAGCTCAAGCTCTCTTCTCCCCTGCATCTTTTCATAGTTTACTATATAGTGATTTATTGCTAGTTTATTTGCTATATAGCAAGTGTTTTCCTAGAATGAAGAACTAGGCAAGAGGTGTGTGGTTCTAATGAAGAGGGATGGAAGGATTTGGTCAAAGACATTCTGAATACCAAGGATATGAAAGCGAGTAACACCTCTCTCTCTTTGAGTCTCTTGTGAGTAGTTTGATTTCACAAGATTGCTTGCACTACGCCCTCACTCATCACCATAGCCAGCTTACTCATATCGTTAGTTGATGCCTTCGCCAAGATGCACAAAGTGGGCATGAAATCATCATGGTTGTCGAGATGTGGAGTTGGTATGTCTATTGCACCTTGAAGAGAGCCAATTGGATGTGTGAAGAAGATTGTGGAGGCTGCAGAAGACACTTTTTCTGTGTCTCTCTCGTGCACAATGGTTGAACATGGCCCCTTTTGCATGCAGAAGAATGAGTTGCGCTTCAAACTTTGAGCATTTTCAACATATTCATAATAATATGTTCATAATTCTTTTATTTTTTTTAATAATTATTTGATTTTATTTTTATTTAAAAGCATTTGAGATAGCAAGGAAGGAACTATGTGGTGAAAAAAGACATCGAAAACAAAGACTTCTAACCCAAGGCAACGTGAGTATAATGTTTCATGTTATTTAGTACCACTGGACACCCTTATGTTTATAAATTTAAGGAGAGAATTGTACTGCCTCCTCTTAGTCATACACTTTGTATGGTCTCTTCTTTTTTTATACTAAAGGTGCACGTAGCTTTTTTTTATGTTGATAATTGTGGATATGAGTTAAAAAATTTCTCTATTCTTTTTATGGAATGGTTTTTTGACATCAATCTCCATCATCATAAGTACAATTAGAGCTTATGATCATCTTGAATTAAATCTAAGGAATGTAGCATACAGTGCACTTATTGAATCCACACTATTGTACTTCACAATAAAGACAACTACTACCCTCATAGAGCTCATTAGTTATTTCATGACATTTCAACAATCATAGAGAATATCACACATCTTGCGATTTTATGAGATCGCCACAAGTACAAAAAAAAAACCCTGAAGCCTTAGGTAGTTACCACCACACCCCTCAGGACTATCTCCCATGGGGTCTTAAAGACCCTTGCCAAGTGACATCAATGGATGGCATTGATCAAAATCGCGATGGCTTTTTAGACCATCGGCGGATAAAGTAAACTAGGAAGTAAACTAGGCAGAGTAAACTAGAAAGTAAACTTGGCCAAGTAAACTACGGTACTAAGCGATCATAGTTTACTTCCTAGTTTACTAAGCACGCATAGTTTACTTTCTAATTTAGTAAGCAATCATAGTTTACTTTTTAGTTTACTAAGCAATTATAGTTTACTTCTTAGTTTACTAAGTGGATATAGTTTGCTTCTTAGTTTATTCAATAAATCATAGTTTTGTAGTTTACATCATGGGATGAGGGTGAATTTGGGTTTGGGACTTAGAAAATTTTGGAGCAAGATGTTATGTGCAAGAGAGGATTTAAACTCGAGAGCTTGGGTCACCATTGGTAACATCTTACCACTACACTATACCTTCAAGCAATGAAAACATGTGGTTTCAAGCCATTATATTCTATGTTTTTCATCCTTAGTTTACTCGACCTAGATTACTTCCTGGTTTACTCGGCCTAGTTTACTTTATTTGACGATCCAGAAAAAGAGTCTCGATTTTGATCAATGCCATCTAGTGATACCACCTTACAAGAGTCTTTAAGACCTCATGGAATATGGTGCTAAGGCACCCCACCCTCTAATTAGCAAGTTGACCCGGTTTTTAGAAGAAGAAGAAAAGGAAGCATACCCGTGAGGAGAGACAGGCTACATAAAGAGCCGTGAAGGCTACGTGGGCGCTCAGAGGTTGTGAGCCTTACGCCTGAGGGCCTGTGGCCGTGCCTCGAGGGTGGCCGCGTGCGCGCAGAGAAGCCGTGAAGGACGGCAGTCTACGTAAGTCCTTGAGAGGCTACACGGTGTGCAAGGAGCCGTGCGCCTGCGCGGCGGCTGCTTTAGCAGAACAAGGGGCGACACGGTGGACACCTAATGTGGGGTGTACGTAGAGACCTACTACGCTGGGGTGAGGCAGACAACGGGCACCAAGTTAGCCGTTGTGCCTTCTCCCTAGAGCCTCCTAGGTTACATCATCGTGGAAAAGAGACGTGTCTTCTTCATAGAGAGTAGGAACCTAGGTTACATCACCGGCGAGCTGTAGTGGGGAGTCGAATCATGGAGCCGTTATGGTGGCTCTTGACACTGGGTGTGTCTAGCTATATGCTAGGAGTTTGCCATGGTGGATTGCTTAGTGAATGACTAGGTTGAGTCATCAGGATAGATGAGCCGAGCCATGGTTGTATGGGGAGGTTAAAGGTGTTCAAGGCTAGTTGGGTTCATGAGGAGTACATGGACGACTAGCTCAAGATGAGTGTAGCTCATGCACTACGAGGTGGGCCAAGAAGCAATACACTCAATTTTCTTAGGATCTACACGAATCCCTTCGGCCGACACTATATGACCTAAGTATTCAATCTCCTCTTGAAAGAAGGAACTCTTTTCAGGATTGACATACAATTCATTTTCTCTCAAAAGATTGAACACTTGTTCCAAGTGTTGTTCATGCTCTTGTCGATCCTTGCTGAAAACAAGAATGTCATCAAAGAACACTATAACAAAACTTTGAAACTTAAGGAATATAGGATTCATCATACGGTTGAAAGTAGCTGGAGCATTGGTCAAACCAAATGGCATAACCAAAAACTCATAATGATCAGTTTGGGTTCTAAAAGCTGTCTTGAAAATGTCAGATTGAGTCATACGGACTTGATGATACCCAGACTTTAGGTCAATCTTGCTAAAGACCTTTGATCCTCTAAGCTTATCAAGAAGATCATCTACCCTAGGAATAGGATATCTGTTCTTAATAGTAATCTTATTCAATGCACGATAGTCTACACACATTCGGTAAGTTCCGTTCTTCTTCTTAACAAGAAGTATTGGAGCTCCAAAAGGTGAACTACTAGGTCGAATAAGGCCTCTCTCTAGCAAGTCTTCTATTTGGCTTTGGATTTCTCTTTGCTCTAAATTGTTGACTCTATAGGGAGCTTTACAAGGCGGGGAATTTCCAGGCAATAAGTCAATACTATGATCCTCAGGCCTAGACTTAGGTAATCCTGGAGGCAGATCTTCCATGAAACAGTCACTAAATTTGGAGATAAAAGAATCAAACTTTGGTCTTTTGGATGTGTCCAACTCAGCATCAAGCTGGTTAACCCATACCATATAAGTCTTGTCTCTTTTTCTTAGAGCTCTCTTTGCTTGAGTGTGACTCAACAAAGGACTCATTTCTCCTTTGACTTGACACTGGAGGATAATATTTTCATTGTCCTTCCTTAGAGAAATACGATGAGTGTCATAGTCTATAATAGGATTGTATTTGTGTCTCCAAGGCATACCCAAAATTATATCTACCCCTTGTAAAGGTGCAACTAAGAAATCCCTCTTTTCTGTTAAAGGTTTGATGCATAAATCCAAATCTTTCACCTCTTGCATGCAATTATACTTTGTTCTAGTAAATGCTGCTTTGACTTTATAGTGCGTAGGTGAAGAATGAAGATTTAGTGCTCTAAGTACCTTTTCAGAAATGAAATCATGTGTACTACCATCATCATGCAAAATAAGAACTTCATGTCCATTTATCGTTCCTTTTATTTTAAGCAAAGAATGAACATGAGGTTTACCTTCTTGTTCTGAGTAATCTGGATCGGAATTACCCTCTTGCTTGAATTGATGAAATAATTTTTCTGCACTTTGAAACCTGCTGAAACAGTCCTGTAAACGTTACCCAAACTCTGTAATATTTTTCTGAAATTTTCAAAATTTTTCAGAAGCGATTTCGGAATTTTCTGGCCTTTTCTAGGCAATTTGAAGCTTTTTAAAACCTATAAATCACTTTTCTGCACCCAGAAATTTTCAGAATTGGAAAACCTTTGAATTTCTCCTCAAATTTGAAAATAGGAAAAAGTAGAGGTTCAAAAAGGAGTGATGTGACTTGCATAGGGATTGGAAAAAGTAAGAGAAGGATTAGAGAGATGATTAAGCTTGATTAAGCTTGTGGTAATTAAATTTTTTTCTTCTTCTCTCCACGCTTTTTGCGCCGGTAGGCTGCCGCCGTGCGCCTCCTTGTCCAAAAGCTTGTTGAGATTTATAAGATGGCTTTTACACAGATTTATTTGCTCCGTCCATTATAGGTTTGCTCAACCTTGACGCTTTCTGATTTCTGAGAGTTACCCGTGAGGTTTTTGGCTATGAGGATTTCATCCATACGGTCAGATTTTGATTTCACTGAGTATTTGAGAAAACCGCTTTTTGATAGAGAGGGATGGTTTTACAGGATGGTGAGTGGGTTTGAGAGTAGATCTAGTTTTGAATCTTTGACCTTTGGGTAAAGACCTGCAAAACACCCTTCTGTCCACTGGATAAATTCCTGCACTTTCTTGATTTTTGAGAAGTTGAAGCCCTTTCCTACCTTCTCCACAAATCTCCTAGCCCAAGCTCTGATACCACTGCAACCGGAGTCTTATTCTAGGAATTGATTGTGGAAAAGTAGAGAATTAATTCAATCATAAAAACCATTGCTTGTAGGCTTCAACTAAATCAAATCAATTGAAAAATTAAACACTTAAACAAAAATACTTAGCTCCAAAAAGACCATATTGGGTGCAATCTTCCCCCCTCTTGTGCGTAGCCTCTCCCCACACAAGAGTATTTCTTTATTAGCTTTCCTTTTCACCAAAATTAGGCCATAGCCCCCAAAATACAAGATGTGCTTTTTAGAGAGCACGGCACTCTTCTTTAACAAAAATAGAGTGTCAAATTGGGACTAGGGTAAAGCCATAGGCTTTAATAAATTCCACAAAAATAAATGTATCTTTCCTAAAGTTCAAAATGAAAAAATCATTTAATAAGGTTACAAGCTACTATGCTTGCCAAAAATGAAATGTGATGATCCAAGACATTTCTTCCAAAGTAAACTCTTCAATTCCCATAGTCTTCATCACCTGAAAATATAAGCCCAATTAATTATTAAATTAATCCCACAAATATTAGACAGGCACAAATCATCACCAACTCATGACTACCAGGCGTAAGTACTGCAGGAATCACCCTGCCATACAAACCTAACTGAAATAATCATAGGTGGCCTCAAACATACGTCATATACTGCACGTATTAATATTTATAGTGGTATCACCCACGATATTAACCTAGCCGGCATGACGCAAGAGTAATCTAGGCGTCCCCAAATTACTCAAGAGGGGATAAATAATATTTTTCTAGAGGACTTAAAATATATTCTCATGACAATTCAAGTCTAGTTCCAAAAAGTAAGCTGCACTGACCCAAAAATAGTCAAAAATTGACCAAACTGATGTGAAAAATTCTAGAATCAGTTTGCTTGGTTTGAGGCTCACTTTTTCCTATAAATAGAAGCCTCCCCCTTTGTAAAATGCACTGTTACTCTATTTCTCCCCAGAGCCAAAAACATTGAATTCACTTGATAATTCAATTGTTTTTGACTAAATCCTCTACAAAGAATTGGTGGCCACTCTTGATCCAAACAAGAGTAGAACCCTCAATCCCTCAAGCCAAAGGAAAGCTCACAAAACTCTATGTAAGTTAATAATTCTACTTTTTTTAATTCTAATCTATGGTTTTCTGAATTCTTTGCTTTTTAATGTGATTATGGATTATAATCCTTGATGAAAAGGCTTCCCCCTTCTCTTCATTAAGAATTTCAGCCTTTCTTTATCTTAAAATGAGTAACAAATAAATTGAGTTAAACTTTTCTTATTGATTACCCTTTAAAAGTAAAAAAATGATTAGATTAGAATACTTTATTTCATCTTGGGATAAATTTTAAAGTAAATTTAGAATGTAAAACGGTCAGCCATACAAAGGAAGTTATGGTAAAATTTTCTTAAATTTTATGAAAATAAGTTTTATCTTTATGTTATTCAAAAAAGAATAATCTCCACAGTTTGTGCGTTCTAAAAGAAATTCTTTTTATTTTAAAAGTGTTATTCTTATTTTATGGATAAATAGATGTATAAAAAGATTTTCTTTTATTATAAAAGTGTTATTTTTATTAGATTCAATTTCTATGCATAGAAAGATGCATATTGGATATTTTTTTATTATACAAGTGTTATTTTCATCAGATTTAATTTCTATGCATAGACAGATGCATATTGGATATTTTTTATTATAAAAGTGTTATTTTTATCAGATTCAATTTCTATGAATAAAAATATATATATTGGATATTTTTTATTATAAAAGTGTTATTTTCATCATATTCAATTTCTATGCATAGAAAGACGCATATTGGATATTTTTTTATTATAAAAGTGTTATTTTCATCAGATTTAATTTCTATGCATAGAAAGATACATATTAGAAATTTTTATTATAACAGTGTCATTTTCATCAGATTCAAATTCTATGCATGAAAAGATGCATAATAGAAATATTTTTATTATAAAAGTGTCATTTTCATCAGATTCAATTTCTATGCATAGAAAGATGCATATTGGAAATCTTTTTATTTTAAAAGTGTTATTTCTATTAAATTAATTTTATGCATAAAGAATTTTTATATCAAAATTAGATTCTCTTTAATTCTATGTTTAATTTCCATGAATATTTGATAAATGAATAAGTAAATACTCTGAGAGGAAAATTCTATCGTTTCATATTCACTCGGTTTGTAAACAGAAAATTCAAAAAATCTATCGAAGTCGAAATATTCAGATAAATGATTAATTTATTCCTCATCGAAATTCGTGATTAATTTAGAAATCAGTTAAGTGAATATTCAATGAATGAAATTCAGTAAATTAGTAATTGAAATATCACCCCCTTTTCGAGAAAGATAATTCAGGAAGAAAAAGAGATGTGAGGTAAATAGAAGTGATAAGATGTGTGATGTGAATCAGATAGATGTGAATGAAGGGATGAATAGATGTGATGTGAACAGAGGTGATGAGATGTGAGGTAAATAGATGTGAAGAGATATGTGATGAGAATCAGATAGATGTGAATGAAGGGATGAATAGATGTGATGTGAATAGAGGTGATGAGATGGTGTGGACAGAAGTGATGTGATATAATGTGGATAGAATATATGTGATGGGATGGTTATGAATGAGATATCGTGTGGACAGAAGTGATGTGATATAATGTGGATAGAATGTATGTGATGGAATGGTTATGAGAATGTATGTGGTGGTATAAATGAACGAATGTGATGGATATGAATGAATGAGATGTGATGGGTGTAAATGGATGTGATGTAATTGAATGTGATGGACGAGAATTGATGTGGTATCATGTGAATTGTGATGTGAATGATTATGATGTGATGAGAAAGGGAATACAGATAAAATAAATGAGAAATGATGTGGAACAATGTGGAAAGACGAGAGTTCGCTATAGAAACTGTATTTATAACCTGTTTTTTTTTAAATGACTGTTCTATGTCAAGAATGCTGGTGGGGAAGCATTTTGACCATCTTGTGAATGAGGTCGTGGAGACCTAGTCTGATCAAGTTGCAACAGCTGACGGAGAGTCAATGGAGGACGTCTCGCGTAGCAAGGTCGGCCGAGGTCTTGACCAGCCTCGGTTCGATCAAAATGGTGAGCTTCCGGTACAGTGGATGAGAGACCAAGGAAGCGGCCTATGAGTGAAGCGCGGTGACCTGTGAAGGATCCTAGAGGGTGCTGACCATACGCGGTGCTCGGGCTTTGGGTCACCGAAGATACCCACACGTGCGTCGTGGAAGATATTGGAACAAGGAGTAAGAGTTGTTTTCTAAATTCGGGCATGGATCTAGTTGATTGGCCTTGCTAGTCCTCAACAGATGAGTCCATGACTCTTTTATATGGATCCGTTGGTTGATCTTGCTGATCTTTAACGGAGATTCTATTTTTGATATGTGAATATATCGCCGGTTACTATGAGCTAGGAACTAGCGAAAAGGCCCCTGAGTGGACAGGTGGTGAGCGTTCTGGTTGCCAATGATGCCATAGATATACCGATGAAGGAATGATTGCAAATAAAGATTCAATCGAAGATTTTGAGGATTACGACCAGTGATACTATGGTTTCATTAAATGATTGTTTTAAAGACAGCTGATTATGTGAAAAAAGTAATTTCATATTGGGTGTGTAAGTGGTGTGACTAGTTTTAAGTTTGCATGAATATCCGGCTAGGGGGCGTGGGAACTCTTTTTCCTAGTACCCGGGACAAAACCTAACCAAATTCTTAATTGGATCCCATCACTACATTGGTTGGGCGGTTGACACCATGGGACTGGATGGGGTTAGGCTGGACTGATGGATCCCTAAATTGAGACTCAATTCTGTTATGATACGATAGATGAAGTAAATCCCGGACAAAAATTGTTCTATAGAAAAGAATCAACAGCTGTGCCTCTCAATGAGAGGAAAAAAGCGTTGGTCTCTATGATCCAAGTGCAATCTTTTCCTGATCTGACTATGGGACTTACGGGTTCGGTCAGATCAATTCAGTTAGTTAAGACTTTTTGACTACGTTAGAGAAAATTTATCCTAGAGGAATCACTCTTGCTTTCCAGACAATGGGAAGTTTTTCCAGGTTCGGTTGTGGAAGAACCGATGGATTACTCTCTTGTCCGGATATCCGTAGGCGAGCCCCAAGCGAGGGACCCTGGCCCGTGCAAGAAGTGCTACTTCCGCTGCTAGCGGCCCTGAATTCGTTACACGGTGGGAACAAGAACCTTCCACATTGAGCAAATGTTTGGTAAAATGGACTAATCATTCCCCCCTCCCTCCTAATGAAAAACCCCACCTCTCGTTCCATAGCCATGTCCTCCATAGCCACGACCAGCACTCCATCAACGGTTTTGTCCTCCAAAAAAGGCCAACTTGTTTTCAGAAGCTGAAAGGCGTTATTGGTGATTTGTATTGCGATAATGTTTGGAAGAGAGTGCATTTGTTATTAGTCTTGACAAAGGAACCTTCCTTCCTTTGGTGGGTTCTTGATTTCTTGCAGCACCCTTTGCTGTCTACGTTAAAGCTCTCGCCCACGATGAAGAGGCCCTCAGGTGGCAATGTACTACATCAAGTAAGCAAGCAAGAGCATTGCGGCAAACAGGTGAAAGAGAGTGAGAAGCAGCAATTTTTGTTAAAATGGCCTCTCCACCATTCCATTTTGTGCATGTTAACAACAATATGCTCCTCTACCAAGGTTACAATCCGATTTCGTGTCAAAGCCTCAATCAGAGCAGCTTCTCTTCTTTGATAAAGCAGACATATGAGCTAGTCTCATTTCGCAACCTCAATCTATGTCGACCAAGGAGGTTGCTAGATTTTCACATGCAAGCAGCGGTGTTTTTCCTACCCACTCTTCTTCAGGCATCTCTCTTTCAATTTTTGAAGAAGCTACTAGGATGGGAAGGAAATCTGTGTCACAAGATGCAGATGGTTGTGATTGTAAGATGATTACGAAAGGAGGGAGAGGTGCAAGACTGCACAAAAGAGAGACCCGGCTTGATACAACGACAAAAGGAAGTGGCGTGCTCAAAGGTTCAATACCAACTCGGTTTTAGTTTTGTTTCTGTTTTTTTTTTTTAGCCAGTTGTAAGGTGGGACGTTACTACTTAGTCTAAGCAAAATTATATATTATACATCATTACTATCCACTAAAACATCATCAAAACTATTAATTAAATCATGAACACGTCATATAATACCATTAATTAAATCTCCCACGACAAGAGGTGAGAAAGGAGGAGGGTTGGTGGCGGGCATATACCACTTGCATTACAGCCCCATATGCATAAGGCCTCCACTAATTAGTACTACATAGTATTATGCCAATAGACACGAAGAGTTTTTAAAATCAATCAACTAGTAATCCTGCCTTTGTAAATATATATAATGATATTATTTTCCTTGGGTTTATTAGATAAATAACAAGCGTGTGAGAATATAGTTTCATTTGCAAAGGTATCTCTAAGGTAAAGAGTCAAAAGACCTTTAGAAATGTAGAAATAATATATTAATGGATTATTGGCATAAAATCTACCACGCAAAATTTTTTGCAGTTACATGTAGACACCGGATATTTCGACATACTATCTCTGCTCTCTCTCTCTCTCTCTCTCTCTCTCTCTCTCTCTCTCTCTCTCTCTCTCTCTCTCTCTCTCTCTCTCTCTCTCTCTATATATATATATATATATATATATATATATATATATATATATAGCTCCATAGGTTGTACGATCATGAAGTTCCCACTTTGTATCATATGGCTCGGATTTGACATTCCACGCTCATAGCTCTCGTCTTTGTTTTCTTTTGTACCATGATGAGATTACATGGACACTATTATATCACTTTTGGTCTCATAGACCCAACACTGGGTCTTTTGAAGATGTTTAATATAACTTTCTTTCTTTCTTTTTCTAGCAACTGGTTTTGAATGGCTCTCTTTCTCCCCCTCCCCCTTGTATTCGCATGACAACAAAAGGCAATGTCAAAGAAAGGGTGATGCCAATAAGGGCTTAATGTAGCTTTCAGGAAATGACATCCCTCACTCTGCTGGGGAGGGCGATAGTTGCTAGGGAGATGGCGACACAGTAGAACAATAGGGAGGCACCTTCAATAGTAGCTAGGGAAAAAGTGTAAGGTCTCCATAGACCACACCCAATGCTAGCAACTCACCATCTAATCATAGAGTACTACAAACTCACTCTCGAGCCTGAGGTTTGATTGATGCAAGCTTGTATGGTACCGATGGCCCCAACCTAGCATCCAATACCACTAGGCTAAACCACCCTTCTTGCAAATCCATGGACATGAGGTCTTGCGAACTTAGGTAGCCCTCCTCTCTACCACGTGAATACCTCAATAACTCATAAGTGCCAATAACTTGGCTCTAATTGACCCTTGCCACGTTGAGGGCTTGGATTGAAAATCACACTACCAGATATAAGTCTTGTTCATCAAGAACATCTAGGCTTGTGCAATCCTTGATCATCAAACGGAAGCACCAATTAGGTCAAAGTAGGTCATCCAATTGTCCAACCAATTTCGGACCATAGTTTCCTCGTACTTCTTTTTCTTTTCAAAAAAATACACAAGTGAAAATTGCATTTCGTTTTGAGGACCAATGAGTCGACTCAAAGCTTGTAACATAGCTTCAAGAGCAATGAGACGACTACTCGCAGTGGAGTGACAAAGATCTCTATGTATAGATAAATCGATAGTTGTAAGCATATATCTATGTATATGACTCTTATCCATAACTCTCTAGCATAGAACGAGTTATGTGTAGAGCTCTAAGTATAAAATTATTATGAATAGAGCTATGGATAAGACACTCGTGCATAGATATATTCATAAGAGCCATGCATAAGACTATGATACATATACCTACATAAAATTATAAGAAATAATAAAAATCCAATACACATGCTACTATATGAATAAGACAGAGATCATACCTCACAAGGATTGTTGTAAATGAAGTAGATTTGGTTGCAGATGCACATGGGAGATGGAGCCTAAAATACTCACTAAGGAGGTAGGAAGACTTGGCTAGGAGATTAGCAAGCAAAGCTCTCTATCAACACTCAGTCTTCATCGGCACAAAAGTTACATGCAATATACCATTTGTCAATGTACGATGCAATGAGGATATACTTTTAATTCTATGCCAAATGCCAAAGTAGCATATATTGTTGGGTTGAGTTGATTGAAAAAATTGAGATTTAATCTCTAATACAAAGGAGAACATGTAGAATTTTTTTCAAAAAAAAGTACATGCATGGATTGGATTGAAGACATTTATGGACACACTTAAGTTGCTTCTGGATGTCAAAGTTGCTTGGAAACAAAGGTGGAACATGTGGAACATGCGGAAGACAAATGGGTACCAAAAGAGCATTTCAACAAAATCTGAAGATTCTCAACAAAACCCTAACTCAATAAAATCACATTAGGACTGGAGTTTTGGTGATTATATACGCTCTTTTAGTCCTTCCCAACAAGCCTTCAACCTTTACATTCCGACATCATTTGGATCCCCAACTTGTCATTTTTCATCGGAGGTCAAACTTGGGCCCAATCAAAAACAGCAAATTATTTTGGACAAATGACATCATAAGATGGATGCACAACATTAGGGCTTTCCAACAATCCATAGTTCATACGTAAATGACCTGTGCCTAAGCCCCATCTCCATGTGCATGTGCAACCAAATCTACTTCATTACAATTGTTATAATTGATAAACTCATTAACAAATAATGATCTAAGAAAATTAGCATAAGAGTCTTATACTAACTCACTCTATGCATAAGCTATAAGAGAGCTCTATAATAGAGCTCTCTTATACTATAAGAGAGCTCTATAAGAGAGCTCTATAATAGAGCTCTCTATAATAGTGTAAGAGAGCTCTATAATAGAGCTCTCTTACACTACAATCTCTCTCACGCATACAACTCTCCATATTAGCTTGCAAAGTGTTGACTCAACACTTTGATCCATACCAATGTAAGGTCTACCATGACCAAGCCTTGGAACTATCCAACAAGAAACCACAGGAGCAGCGAGGCTTAAGTCTCACCTCCGAGCTCAGGAGTGAGTGCAGAGAACTTTGTGGCTGAGAGATGGTCCTGATCCTTAGCATACTAAAAGGTTAAGACAAATTAATTAATGCCCATGGTATTATGCATTTAATGCAGTCACGTAGCACATCGCTCTAAAGATACACGTAGCACATCGCACTAAAGATCCGATGTTCACTTGTGCAGGTTTATGTCTACTCAAGCTTTTTAAAAACCTGGTGTGGTAAACTCAGTTACCTTTCTTTACATGCCATTCTCAGTACATAAATTCTGATGTCTTGTATACTTCTGATGGACAACGGTCTCTCTCTCTCTCTCTCTCTCTCTCTCTCTCTCTCTCTCTCTCTCTCTCTCCCCCCACTAGGCACACATTGCAATATTTAAACAATATCCCAGTTATTGACTAAGTTATAGCATGGTCAAATGAATACCTAACCAAGCTAAAAGCCATATTTAGGGCTCTGTCACCAACTTGGACATTTCCCAGTATAAAAGGAGTCTGGTGGACTCCAGGATGTCTAAATAATTGGGAAGTACGAGCTTTGGGAATGGGAGATTATCCTAGAATACAAAGAACCACACTCCTAAAATTTAGGAGAGTTGCTATTTTTGGCCCCGACTCCAATGGAAATTCTGTTCGCATCATTACATCTAGAATTGAGCAAATACCAAGAGTTGGCAAAGTGCCTATGACAGAATGTCACCAGTTGGGATATTTTTAGAGGTAAAGTTTATGAAAGGATCCATCTCTTAGATTGGGACATGTGGCAAGAAAGTGGATCAAAGTGAGACAAGTGGCCTCACACTTGTCAGAAAGTGGATCAAAGTGAGACAAGTGGCATCACACTTGTCAAAAAGTGGATCAAAGTGAGACAAGTGGCGTCACACTTGTCACTCCAACTATTGTGTGGCTCTCCACTTGTCATTGTAGCCTTCTCTTGCCGTTTTAGCTCATGGGAGGCCCAAATCTATAAATTGGAGCCCTCTCTCTTCATTAATAGAGGCTCTCTTGCTACACACTAGCCTCTACCACCGTTAACAGGCTGCCCTAATGATGGCTACTCTCTTTCTCTCTCTCTTGAAGGCTGCTCGTGAAGAATACCGATTGTTGGGGACTGTTTTGGAGGCTTCCATCACTAAGAAATACTGAAGGCAAGGGTATTTAATCATTTATTATGATTTCTAACCATTGTACTTGTTGTACCAACCTTTTTACCTGCTATACCAGCCATTGTACCGACTGTACCAGCTTCTATACTTGTTGTACCAGCCACTACCTGCTGTACTAGTCACTGTACATGTTGTACCAGCATTTGTACTTGATGTACCTACTGTACCAACCATCGTACCGACTATACAAACCATTGTACTTACTGTACCAACCATTGTACCAACTGTACCAACCATTGTACCTGTTGTACCGACTGTACCAGCCATTATACTTGCTGTACCGACTGAATGAAGAGTTGTTCTTGCTGTACCAGCTCTATTGCATGAAGACCCGTGGTTTTTGGGAAAGAATTAGTACCCACACGAAGGTATATGGATTATATTGTTGGCTCGACATTTCTACAGCCTATTTTCCGACTTGGTGGCCTCGTGTTGGGCTATGTTATGGCATTTGTATATGGATAATCCGGCATCTCCCGTGAGGAGAGTAAGGCCCTCAAAGCTTGTACATGATATTATACTCCAGGGGAGGGGATCGGCCCATTCCGAGCTCTATGCGGTGTCACACGTGCAAGCTCCATTTTCAGCATTTGTGGATGTTTTGTCCAGCTTTTATGTTTTATGCAAAGTGATGATGGATATGTGTTAAGATTGTGGCCATATTTAAATGTTTTAATATGCATTGATGGTACCAACAAGTGTGTCAAAGGCCCTAGTCCCTCGGGCACCTGCTACGAGTTACATTGGTATCATAGCATAGGCTTTCTTGGAAGCGAAGGCTTCCTTCTATCAATAAGGAAAAGAAAAGATCTCAAGTGGGGACCACACTTACCATCATTGCTATTAAGCATGGCCAACCACTTCATAGCCTATGAAGCAAGAGCATGATCAATAGACAGCTTGGTCTAAGGATTTATGAATTCACAAAATTTATCTTAGAAGTATGGAGTTGGCTTTATGTGCACACGTTCAGCAATCTTTCCATATGGATATTGTGGATTATATTATCAAGCTTATAAGCAAGCTATATAGAGATATATCTCAGGATATCTTAAGGATATGGTGACAAGATATTTCTTTTGGCTTCATGACCTACCTGGCAAAGAAAAAGCTAAGTATACTTTAAGTTTGCAAAGTTGGTGATTTTGCCATTTACTATGAAGTATTTTTTATGTTCACTAACCCTTGTATAGCCATGCAAGGAGAAAGGTGGTGTGTTTACCTTGAGATGGTTTCAGGGAAACATTGTTTATGGCTCCCTTTATTGGGATGGATTATATCTATGGAGATTTCTTTCTTGGATGAGATTTATATAGATACTAGGCTTCACAAGCAATTTCTATGGACGAATCTGTCCGAGTTTATAAAGAAGAAATCTTTGGATACCTCATGGATATGATGCTTTTATGAATAAAGTCCACCTCGTAAGAGTTATGGTATACATGTCTATGGATTCCTGGACTTCTTGTCTAGGGATTTGGATCTATCCTCAAGTTTATGGATTATTCTTTTTAGCTCCCTTTATTTGGGATGCATTGGACTTATGAAACTCATGGTTCACATACCCTATGTAGTGTTCTCTTGTCCTACGTGCTCTCTTGAAGATTGTTTCTACCATGTGTGGATGAAACAATAGAGAGCAGATGGAAGGAAACATGGGCACTTCAGAGGGTAGTGTCAAGTACAACAGACCATGTGTAGTGTTCTCTTGTCCTACGTGCTCTCTTGAAGATTGTTTCTACCTTCTATGGGTGGAACAATAGAGAGAACATGGGCACTTAAGAGGGTAGAGTGAGTTGGTGGTTGAAATGCCTATAAACTATGTGCAGCAAAAATGCTTATGGAACACAAGGCTATTTATGCCTGCGAGTGATTGTTTTATCTTGTTACTTGAGCCCACCTCTCATCCAAGGTGTGTGGTCAGAGTACCAACACGAAGTGCAAGTGGTAAAGTGGACATGATACTTGGTTGGCAAGGGACTTATGTGTACGCCAAGGGTAATGTGGATTGACACATGTCTGTGTGCTTTGAGCTTGGATTATGATATCTGGACTTATGGGACTGTTTTATCTTGTCCGTTTATTTGGGACATGGATTTATTTATCTTTAAAGCCATATTAGAATCACTATCTCCCCATACAGAGGCCAAGAGGTTCATTGTTCATCTCACCATGCATGTGGATTCATGTTGGAATTGTGAGAGGGCAATTCAATGAGCACTCCACCATACACATGGATTCGTGTTGCGATTGTGGAGAAGTGTTTCATTGTTTCCACACCATGCTTGTTGATCAGAGTTGGGATTGTATGGAAGAACATGGGAACTGTTGAGATTGAGAGAAAGGATTGCCAAAACTATGGAGAACCAACTTTTCTATCACCATGGTTTGTGCTCTTGAATGGCACCAGTTTGTGTGCATAGCACATGTTTCTGTGCGAGACACTAGTTTCTTGTGCATGGCACTTATTTAAGTGTCTTAGCACCTGGTTGGCGATTTTCATTGGCATATGATTATCTCATTGATATTAGTGATTGAGATACAATTGGCTCTTGTGCCTGTGTCTAGCATATCTTCCATGGAATTCTCGCCCATTTATTTTGGGACATGATTTTGATATTGGTATTATGGAGACTTATTTAGTCTCACCAATTTCTTTGGGACATGGATTCTTCAATTGTATTGGATTTTTGAGACTGTCTCGTCTCGCCCACTTGATGGGACATGATTGTATCTTGAATATATGGCTTGAAGCTTAAAGTTGCGGATAACTTTTAAGAAGTTGGGGAGGATGTCACTAACCTGTACATTTCCCAATATGAAAGGAGTCTAGTGCACTCCAAGATGTCTAAATATTTGGGAAGTACAAGCTTTGGGAATGAAGGATTATCCTAGAATACAAAGAACCACACTCCTAAAATTTAAGAGTTGCTATTTTTGGCCCGACTCCGATGGAAATTCTACTCGCGTCATTACATCTAAAATTGAGTAGATACCAAGAGTTAGCAAAGTGTCTATGATAGAATATCTACCAGCTGGGATATTTTTAGAGATAAAGTTTATGGAAAGACCCATCTCTTAGATTGGGACATGTGGCAAGAAAGTGGATCAAAGTGAGACAAGTGGCCTCACACTTGTCAGAAAGTGGACCAAAGTGAGACAAGTGGCGTCACACTTGTCACTCCAACTATTGTGTGGCTCTCCACTTGTCATTGTAGCCTTCTCTTGCCATTTTAGCTCATGGGAAGCCCAAATCTATAAATTGGAGCCCTCTCTCTCTTCATTATTAGAGGCTCTCTTACTACACACTAGCCTCTACCACCGTTACAGGCTGCCCTAATGATGGCTACTCTCTTTATCTCTCTCCTAAAGGCTGCCCATGAAGAATACCGTCTGTTGGGGCCTGTTTGGGAGACTTCCATCTCGAAGAAATACTGAAGCAAGGCTATTTAATCATTTATTATGATTTCTAGCCATTGTACTTGTTGTACCAACCTTTGTACCTGCTATACCAACCATTGTACCAACTATACCAACTTCTATACTTGTTGTACCAATCTCTGTACCTGTTGTACTAATCATTATACATGTACCAACATTTGTACTTAATGTACCTGCTGTACCAACCACCATACCAAACCACTGTACCTACTATACCAACCACTGTACCGACTATACCAACCATTGTACCTGCTATACCGACTGAATGGAGAGTTGTACTTGCTGTACCAGCTCTATTGCATGAAAACCCGTGGTTTTTGGGAAAGCATTAGTACCCACACGGAGGTATATGGATTGTATTGTTGGCTCGACATGTCTAGCTTGGTCGTTGGGCTGAGTTATGGCATTTGTAAATGGATAATCCGGCATCTCCCGTGGGGAGAGTAAGACCCTCAAAGCTTGTACATGATATTATTCTCCTTGGGTAGTAAAATACTCCAAGGGAGGGGATCGGCCCATTCCAACCTCTATGCGGTGTCACACGTGCAAGCTCCATTTTCAACATTTGTGGATGTTTTGTCCAACTTTTATGTTTTATGCAAAGTGATGATGGATATGTGTTAAGGTTGTGGCCATCTTTAAATGTTTTAATATGCATTGATGGTATCAACAAGTGTGTCAAAGGCCCTAGTCCCCCAAGCACCCACCGCATGTTATAGGCTCCCTCGCTACACATCCAACTTCAAAAACAAGTACACGAGTTTTAAAAAAAGAATGCTGTCCACATCTCTAAACCTCAAAATCAACCTAACAATCAGAATCAACTTGGCCAGAAAGCCTGCAATGGTTGCAAATAGTATTGAATTAAGATCCAAGTGCACACTTCACCAAGACAACAGGCTCATCAAGCTGAAACAGCTGCTGACAGAAAAGCACCTCCGGGCTTACGTTTTGATAGAAGCCCATGGCAGCCAAGGAGCTGTGCAGGAAAGACAAGCATGTCATTAAAGAGAGATTTTTAACTAGTGCAGTAGCATCCCACAACCACTCAAAAAAAGACTTGAAGCTGGAACGAGGGAGTATAAGCTTCATTAAGAAAGCAAAATGTTCACCTTCGCATTCACACCATCATTGACAATTCTATTCTCTTCCTTCCACTTGAGATAGTCTGTCCGGGCAAACTTGGTGAATCCCCTGCAAGCCAGTCTCAAACAGATAAGATGGCTCTACAAGAGTCTTAAATCAAAACCAGTGAAAAACAAGGGACACGATGCAAAAGAAAATTCATTGGACATGTCACATTACCATTTCCTGCTCACAATAATCTTCTGCCTGCCTGGAAATTTGAACTTAGCTCGGCGAAGAGCCTCTTGGGCATGCACTCCATTGTTGTCTTTGCAGCGTACAGACAACAGAACCTGCCCAATGTCAACTCGGGCACAAGTTCCCTGAGGTTTTCCAAAAGCTCCTCTCATTCCTGTCTGGAGCCTGAAATAACCGAAGGAAACCAAAACAGTAAATCATTGAATAAATTAACGGATTGGATGGTGACCCAAATAGCAAATCTCAACTGTCAATCCACAAATCAAACCCCAAGAAGCACAGCATTGTTAACATGAAATTGAAGTTACTATGCAAATATATTCTATGCTTTACCAGATAGGGAGAAGTTTCACTACACAGCCTTCATGCATGTGTCAATGTGTGTGACACATTGTGTTCAACACTTGTGTCAACATGCATGAATGTGGCATATCAATGATATTTTCAGCAAAGAGTCTATTTTTATGAAAATGGAGAAATCGCTACCTATCAGCTCCAGCACAGGAAAGCATCTTGTTAATGCGGAGGACATGGAAAGGATGGACCCGGACTCTCAGGTGGAAAGCATCCTTCCCTGCAAACTTGGTCATGTACTTGTTGCAGGCAATGCGGGCAGCCTCCAGCGCTTCGCTGGAAACATTTTCCTTCTCCCAGCTGACCAGGTGCACACAGAAAGGGAACTCATCCACCCCCTTCTTCTTCATGCCCACATCATAAATACGAATCTTGGGATCAGGAACACCCCTGCAGTAGCGTGACTTGGGGTATGGCTTGTTCTTGATTTGCCGGTAACATCTAGCAGGTCCTGTGTAGCAAAATTGACTGCATTAGATTTCAAGATTGAAATTAGCAGAAAATTTAGATTGATCTCTAAAAATGCCAGACCCCCACAGCAAGATAGAAGTTTGCTAGGAGGTGAGATGAACCTCCTATACCATGAAATCCACGCCCACAACAAGAACAAAACATTCTAGAATACGCTAAAAAGGCCAAAACCTGACAGTCCCAAAAACCTGGGAGAGTTACCAGGATAGGAGTAAGAGAGCAAAATCCTCTATGAGATAAAAGCGTCCAGGAAAATCAAAACCCTTGAAAGGCCAGTCCCAAACGCCCTAATAAAGAATACATTCCAGTCCCATGGATCGAAGCGAGAAAACAGAGAGCAAATAAAGACCACGGAAACGCTAAGGTTGACAAGCGAACAGAAACCATTCACAGCTAACCCTAAAACAGAAACCCTAAGAAAGCAATTCGGAATCTATGAGGTATCAACCCTGACCATAGCTTAGTTTTCCGAAATTACACAGAAAACCCTAAAACATTAATCAATTTCAGGCATCACAAAGAGCGTGCAAAGTGAATGCATCGAAAGCGACAGGACTTCACGAAAAAAATGTAGGAAGCTTACTTCGGCCCATGGCGACGGAGTGCAAGTTGGATCCAACAGCAAACGTTTCAGTGCTGAAAGAAAGGAGACGGAGGACCACCGGCTGTTAAAACCCTAGGTTCACACTACATTTTTTTTATTATTATAATATATTTTTAGTACAGAGTGAGATCATGATGAGTTTTTAGTAATGTGATTCACAAGCTTGGCTATGAGCAATGGTGGCATTTCTAGCATAGCAATGCTCATGGGGGGCCAAATGGGACATACATGAAGCATTCCTTGAAGATCTTGGTGGTTATGGAGCTTCTTGAAGTGGACAAAATCAGAGAATAGTTCTTCACAAAAATCAACATAAAGAGAGGCTAAATCTTCATCAACTCCAAGCATTGGTGAAGACCTGGTGAAGGAGCACAACTCACAATAGATACCTCTACAACAAATGTAACAGGCATCTTTCATGGAATCTCAAAAGATCACATCGAGATTAATGGGCATAGAATGAAGAAGATCAGTCCCACTTCCCAAGGAATCTATAAGGCTATTCAGGCTCTGTGAACAAGCGGATCTCATAGAGGACTGCCATTTGTGCATCTCAAAGAGGAGACTACTATCCCAAGGAATCTATAAGGCTATTCAAGCTCTGTGAATAGGCGGATCTCAGAGAGGAATGCCATTTGCACATCTCAAAGAGGAGGCTACTATCATTTGCGCATCTCAAAGAGAAGGCTACTTTTGTTGGCGCATCTCAGAGAGGAAGAATACTAACATTTCATCACCTTGGGTGAATCATCAACGTGCTAGCCCCATCAAAACGGAGCACTTCATCAAACATGCTAGCCTCATCAATGTTATCAGGAATTTGGATCCACCTTGAAAAGATAATCTTAAACATCATTAGATCTATAGGCCATGGCAACAATTTATGCTCAAATCTAAGAGAAAGCAGGCGTTTCACAGTCTACAGAAGCTCAATTTGCATAGCTTTGACCGAGCACATGGGTTGAAGGAGATAATTGAAGCACAGTTTACGAGCTAGGCAACGCATCAATGCAAGCTAGCTCAGTTTTAGTAGCAAGCAGACGATCCCATGTAGAGCACAGCATGGAGCTTTCACTTCCCAAATCACAGCAAGTCAGCTCAGTTTTAGCAGCGCACTGTGGTGATCATGCAAACATTGAAGCATGCTTGCTCTTCCAGACAACGAAAGCATGGGACCATGCTTACAATCATTTAAAGTGCAATAAAGCAAACGTCAAGTTTTTCAATAGAAGCAGTTCAGCGCAACGCATACTCTGTAGAGCTTGGAGAGGTCAGCGCCTTCAGCTTACTCAGCAGAGCTTGAGCCTAGCATCAAAACAACAATCGATTCCAGCCAGTGCTATTTGCAGGTCTATTGCAATGCTCATCGTGTAAGGCAAAACGACACAAACAAATGGACAGGACATTTCATTTGCTAGCTAATGAATCTGCTCCAATGTAGTAGATGATGTGCGCAACCCATTGCCATGTTTGTCCCTCTCTCTAGGTACCCAGGGTGGGATCATGATGTGTGGGTAGCCACTGAGAGCATCGATCATGTGGTGCATCTCTTTGCACATTCAAGGGATCAAATGATCGTAGGCACCATCCTCGATGTTGAATTCCAAATCAACAAGATCATGGAGAATCACTAGTGCTATCATAGATAGTTGAGAGGCTGAGCTAGTGTAAGATATGGAAGAGTGTCTACATGATGAGGTGATGATGCAATGACAGATCACGAAGCATAGAGCTAAGCATTTCTTTTAGGAGAGTCGACAAGTCTCTTGCCATGGTGGCCTATGGTGGATACAACAATACCTTGCCTTGTATCCCATGACCAACTTTTGAGATTTTGGGACAACAAACATTTTCATCACAAAGCTTATGTGTGGGGGTGTATGTCATGTTGTTTGTTACTAGACAAGTCTTCATGATGCGACAAGCTTCTATGTGCTTGGATGCAGTACTTCTTTCTCTGCCACCCTCTTCCATCTCTCTCTCTCTCTCTCTCTCCCACCCTCTCACACCCTCTCTTCCTCCCTCCCAGCCTCCCTCTCACTCTCTCTCTCTCTCTCCCCCCCTCCCCCTTCCTCTTCCCTTTCTCCCTCCCTCTCCCTCTCTCTCTCTCTCTCTCTCTCCCCCTTCCTCTTCCCTTTCTCCCTCCCTCTTCCCCCTCTCTCTCTCTCTCTCTCTCTCTCTCTCCCTCTCCCTCCCTCTTCTCTCTTTCTCTCTCTCTCTCTCTCCCTCTCCCTCTCCCACCGTCTTCCTCCCTCTCTCTCTCTCTCTCTCTCTCTCTCTCTTCCATTTCTCTCTCTCTCTCTCTCTCCGTCTCCCTCTCCCACCGTCTTCCTTCCTCTTCCCTCTCTCTCTCTCTCCCTCTCTCTCTCTCTCTCCCTCTCCCACCCTCTTCTCTCTCTCCTTCCTTTCCCTCTCCCTTTGTCTTCCCCTGCCACCCTCTCTCTCACTCTTTCTCCTTCCCTCTCCCTCTTTCACCCTCTTTCACCTCTTCCCTCCTCACTCTCTCTCCTTCCCTCTCTCTCCCTCTCCCTCTCTCACCCTCTTCCCTCCTTCCTCTCTCCCCCTCTCTCCCTCTCCCACCCTCTTCCCTTTCTCCCTCTCTCTCTCCCTGTCTCCTTCCTTTCCCTCTCCCTCTGACCCTCTCTCTCACTCTCTTTGCTTCCCTCTCTCTCCCTCTAGTTCCCTCTCTCTCTCTCTCCCTCCAGTTCCCTCTCTCTCTCTCTCTCCCCCCTCTCCCACCCTCTTCCCTTTCTCTCTCCCTCTCCCTCTCTCCTTCCTTTCCCTCTCCCTCTCTCTCCCTCCAACCCGCCCTTTCACTCTCTCTCTCTCTCTCCCTCCCTTTCACCCTCTTCCTTGCTCTCTCCCACCCTCTCTCCTCCTCTCCCACCCTCTTCCCTTTATCTCTCCCTCTCTCACCCTCTTTCCTCTCTCCACCCTTTCCCTTTCCCTTTCCCTCCCACCCACCCTCTCTCTCTCTCTCTCTCTCCCTCTCCCTCTCCCTCTCCCTCTCCCTCTCTCTCACCCTCTTCCCTCCCTCTCCCTCTCCCCCCCCCTCTCTCTCTCTCTCTCTCTCCCTGTCTCCCATGCTCCCTCTCACTCTGTCTCTCTCCCTCAACTTTGTCAAGGGTGTCTCTCTTGTCCTCCCTCTCCTTGCATCTCTCTCTCTCTCTCTCTCTCTCTCTCTCTCCCCCCCCCTTGTCTACCATCTCTCTCTCCCTCTTACTATGTTTGCTTTAATTATTCATTTGCATGTGATGGCATTTTATTATCTCTCATTAACTCTCACCTCCTCTCCAACCATTCCTCCCCCCTCCCCCCCCCCCCCCTCTCTCTCTCTCTCTCTCTCTCTCTCTCTCTCTCTCTCTCTCTCTCTCTCTCTCTCTCTCTCTCTTATTTTTACATGCGATTGCATAGCATTGCATGTCATTACAAGCTTCTACAAGTTAGTACTATTTACATGTGCTTGCATTTTTTTTTGTATTTGCATGACATTACATTGCATTGCATGGCATGGCATTGCATTTGCATGTTATTATATGTGCATGTCATTGCATGTACATGTCATTACATTGCATTGCATGGCATGGCATTGCATTTGCATGTTATTATATAAGCATGTCATTACATGATACTGCTTGCCCTCCTTTATTATCCCTTGCATGATTACTTATGCCTTTATTTATCTTTATGTGTGCTTGAATAACCTTACATGTCATTCAATGTTGCATGTCCTTTAACACTCTTTTCATGCACTTACACACAAACAAAAAAAAAAAAAGGAGGAGAAGGAGATCTATGTTTGTAAGGTACTATATAACCTAATAAATAAAAACACAAATCAAAAATAGAGGAAAAGGAAATGTATTTAAAAGGAGATGTATGTTTGTAAGGACATATGACCTAAAGTGCATAGTGAAAAATATAAAACAAATTGAAATGAAGAAACCATAAGCTAAGAATTGGGACAAATCATCATGTGGATTAGCATGCAAGAATCACACATAATGCCTAAGTGATTTAATCTTTCACCAAAGGATGGAAATAATCTTCCATAGGCCAATGTATGGTAGCTCAAAGCTCCAATGTATGTTCAAAAATCATATGATCAAAAGATACAAATGAGGGTCCATGAGCCCCTGTTATACTTGAGCCCTATGACCATAAACCTAAGCTAACTATTAAAGTTGCTACTTCATTACAAACCATCTCTTCCCTCCCAAAGATTTTGTCCTCAAAACCTACCAGGTGTACAATTGTCATATCTCCTATATACATCAATGAGAAGAGAAGGTTCCATCATATGTACAAGATAATGGTAGGGTCTCCAAAAGTAGCCATGTCTAAGTAGTATGAACCCTAAATAGATTCCATGAGCAATGTAGAACTAGACCCTCCAATCATGAAACAAGTGCTCTTGAAGCATCGTGGACTGTTATGACAGCCCATGTTGATGTCGAAACTACTTGCAAATCTCTCATGAAAACACTTCAAAATGAGCCCCAAATGACATGTGCACAATGCTAAAGCATCTACATATCATAAAGAACCACCATAGTAACCATTATAGCGCATTGAGATCACTAAAAGACTCCCAAAAGTTCCTCTGCCAAATTTGTCCAGAAAATTCCAAAATGCACATCTTCCATTATGGGAGTCATAAAAAAGCCCATATAATGCATACCAAATGGTCAAACCATATCCCTCCATAATAGACCTTGTTGTTGCACATAAGAAAGTGGTTGCCATGTATCCTCATCCATAAGTAAATCCACAAAAGTGTGGACATCTCTCCCATAGATGAATCCCACCACCAAGGTCAAATGAAATGGTATCCTTTTGAAATATCATGTCATCCATAATGTGTCCATTATTCCAACCACCGGGGTCGAATGGAAATGCATCACCCTCTTTTATGGAATAATGATCCTCACGTGACTCTTCAATTGGTGTTCATGGTAGTTCTTAAACTCTTCAACTTCATTAGACTCCTTGGCATCCTCTCCTCCATCCATGAGAATCATGGTGGCTACAACCTTCTTAGTTTTGCATACATGCCCGGGTGACTGTGACTCTTTGCACTTGAAGCATAAGCCTTTGCTTCTTAACTCATCAATCTTTCAATCATCCATCCTTTGAGTCTTGTTGAAGGTATGAGGAGACTTTTTGGTGGAAGTATTCCCTTTTTTGCATAAAAATGAGCTTCACCCTTGGGCTGTCCACCCATATAAATGGTAGGAAATCTAGGAATGGAAGAGGGTGGTATAGGAAGAGAGTTTATACCCTTATTAGAAGAAATAATGGGTGGCTTAGATGAGTCATTCATGAGTAAAGTGGACTGTGATTTTCTATATTCGGGCTCATAAAGCTCCACCCCAACCATAGCCTCTTTAAGGGTAGGTGGGAGGATAGTAGAAGATAAAGGATCCATGAAATTGATTCTTAATCTTGACAAATGAATGCAAGGATCAAGACTTATCAAGAGTATGCATGATGGAATCTCAAGCAAGCCAAGAATGCATGTGTTGATGAAATTATTGATAGAAATCAAGCAAGGTTAGCTTCCCCAAGAATGCATGTGTTGATGAAATTATTGATAGAAATCCTTCCAAATGGTAATGCATACGGATCTAGAGAGCTTTGCATTTGATCTAGACATCTCCTTAGATCCTATATTGTTGGAGATAGATTTATCATGTGATATCGGTCACATAGGGGCATCATTGATGGAGATAGACCATGTTTATGAGGACGACCTTGGAGGCCTTAGAGATGTCATAGCGATGATGATTTAGGGGATGATACCATTTATCTTTCATGTGAGGACACCTCTTCATTTTTTAGTGATAATTATAATGATGTTGATAAGTATATTGATATCTTAGATCATCATACACACATAGAGAGTTTTGCATATGAGGAGGTAGTTCATGGTTTGGCTCATGCCCATATACCTATTGATGTAGTGGACCATGTTTTTGACATTTTGAGTGATGCTACATGGGATGACAACATTGGTTCACTCTTACCGTCACATGACGCCAACCTTGAGATGTGTTCTTTTGGCTTCTATGGATATCAACAACACGATCTTGTTTTCTTTGGATCCAGGGCATTTACTTTTGGATGTAGTATATGTCATCTAGGATGTATGGTATCTGATTATATGGTGCATTATGTGGATTTACATGCATCACATCCAGATTCTCACCTGAGCAGTTATTTGGACCATGGATTTGATGATATTTCTAGTGGTCATTTCACTTTGGACGAGGATCTTGGGTACTTCCTTCTCGATCCAATTGATCACACATGTGTTCCATGGTTAAATGGTCTATACTTTGGCTATCCATTTGACCCAGGCAGAGTTATAGCAAGTTACATCTTGACATGGTTGCCTATCCATTTGATCCAAGAGGATTGGCTGACCACGACACTGACATTGGCTCTCTACATTTTCCATTCGATCCAGGTGATTTGAGAGCCATTGCTTGAAAGCCTACATGGCTTGGATTTACATTCCATCAATGTGGTCACACTTGTGTGGATTACCTCATCTTCGAGGGCGGCACTAGTGTCTTTTCCATTTGATCCTGGAGGATATTCGACTAGCTTCGTCATCCACTACTTTATCGTGGGACCATTGTCTTGGATTTTGCATGCCTCGGATTTCCTTTCGATCCAGGTGGTTACGTAGAAAGCCTCATCATTGACAGGAGTCCTTTATCTTTTCCATTTGATCTCCAGGGTCATGAGATTCATGTATTGGTATTGGTGCTCTGTGATGGTGACACTTGGTCATACACTTGGTCATGTATTTGGTTCATTGTATATAGCCTTTGTGTATTTGTTTTGTGCACAACCACCCTTCGATTTCAAGGACAAAATCATGTAAGGAGGGGATGGTTTGTAACAAAGTGTTCTTAGGATGTACATGCACATGGAATGGGCCTAGGCACATGGGATTAGGGTCATTTACATGGGGGATTAGGGCACGTGGGCCTTGGGACTATAAAAGGCATGTGCTCTAGGAGTATTGTACCTTTTGATCTTTGAAATCTTGTGATACTCATTACACTTTACTTTCCATATTGCTTAGTGTTAATCTCTCTTAGCTTTTCCTAAACCAAGTTAATTACTGTCTGCAAGAGGTAAACCTGTATAAAATCGACCTGTGCTATATAGCACAGCCCAAAACAGACGAATGGGCACCTGTCCTGCAGATTTTAATCTTGACAGAAAATCTGCACAGTAGGACGATTTTGCCTGCGCAGTACTTGGAATGCAAAAACGGAGGGCGAAATGACTTCAGATCGAAATTCTGAAACGACCGAGCCCTACAGGCTCGCCCACGGCATATACTAACCTGCAGACGCTCGTGAAACCTCGTTGCAATCGGAGGAGATGAAGCGGCAGGTGCCGGTGATGCTGCCCGGGAGGAGGAAGCCTGCTCTGATACCAATTGTTGGAATTAGGGTTGCAGGAATGCACACACAACTTCAAGAAGATGAGGAGGCTTGAGCACAACACAGTAGTGTATTATGAGTGCCAAAAATGAAAGATAACAAGCCCTAGAAGATAATGGGCGTATATACAATGCACGGGGGAAAAAACCTCCTAGTGAGGGAAAAAGTGCCCCGGCGGTCCTAAGTGTGTTCACACACATCACTACTATAATATGGTAACAGACTCGCACAATCGGCCCCTCTTGCTCGGCTAGCTAGGAGGAAGAAAGGGGTTGCACCACCCAACCCTCTCTCGGTGCCAACCCTCTCTCCCTCCCGACAACCAAAGAGGGGGAGGGGGGAGAGGGCAAAGGAAACATGCGAGGGAGAGAGGGGGTGATGTCAGCCAATCAATATGGGAAAGAGGGGGGGTACTGGAGGTGGCGACATACAAAAGAAGAGGGGGGGTAAAGGGCAGGAGGGACACGGGAGGCAGGGGGGAGAGCGTGGGGCGCGAGTTCAGAGGAGGGACATGATGCTAGAGATAGGTGAGAGGCAAATAGCAAGGGGTGGGCTAGGCAGGTGGGTTGAGGGGCAAGCATAGAAGGGACGGGGAAACGCCCCTCCCCCTCCATTTCCTTGATTATGGTCATTGGTGTCCATATTTGAGGCCCCAAATATGGTCACGCCATCGACGACCATATTTGGGGTGCTTGTATTAGCCGAATATGGTCATTGTTTTAGTGACCATATTCGGAGCGGTTGAATATACTCACCCCTAAATGTGTGTGTGTGTGTGTGTGTGTGTGTGTGTGTGTGTGTTATATATATATATATATATATATATATATATATATATATATATATACATATATATGTATACATATACACACACACATATATACATATACATATATATATATATATACATATATATATATATGTGTGTGTGTGTGTGTATGTGTATATATATATATATTTGTGTATATATATATATGTGTGTGTGTGTGTGTGTGTGTGTGTATATATATATATATATATATATATATGTTTGTGTGTGTATATATATATATATGTATGTGTGTGTGTGTGTGTGTGTATGTATGTATGTATATATATATATATGTATATATATATATATGTATATATATATATATATATATGTATATATATATATATGTATATATATATATATATATACATACATATATGTGTATATATGTATGTATATATACATACATATATGTGTATATACACATATATGTATGTATATATACATACATATATACACATATATGTGTATATATGTATGTATATATACATACATATATGTGTATATACACATATATGTATGTATATATATATACATATATACATATATACATATACACACACACACACATATATGTATGTATATGTATGTATATATATACACATATATGTATGTATATGTGTATATATCAATGGAGAGACGGAAAACTCTCTCTCTTGTAGCAAGAGGAGTATGATCCACACTAAGCTCAATCCAATGGGATTTGCATCCCTTTCGGAGCTAGGGATTCGACCCGTACCGGTGCACAAAAGCTTATCCACAACAAATGGAGAGAATGTGAAGAAAACTACTACTATTGACATGGACTAACACATACTCAAGCTCAATCTTGCCACACTCAATCACTCAACATCCCACTCATTCCATGCATCCAAACAAGAAGAAAGCTAAGCTATTGCATACACAAGCTCAAAGCATCCTTCATTCTCAAGATCTTACTTCCTAGCATGCACACACTCCTTGAAGCTATCAACAACAAAGAAACATGCTTACTAGAGAATAGACATGAGAAGAGAGACAAACATCACTCATTGCATTAACAAAAGAATAGACTTACAATAATGTAACTGGGGAGAGAGAAGAGCTTGCACCTCTATGGAAGAAGAGGGAGAGCTAGTCTCAAGAGAGCTCAAACATGAGTTTGCCCAATGTGTGTAAAGCTCTCAAATGAGCCACCTTTTATACAAAAATTCTAGGACTCCCATAAGTCCCCATGTGGGATTATTATCAAACCCTCTCCCTCATTCATCTACAAAGTAGAACTCTTTTCAAGAGCCCTAAGTATCGTTTTTGTTGCATCCTGGTATTGATCTTCATTTGCAAGCAACACTCCCCCCTTCCTATTTTGCGCACGTCCTCGAGCGCGGTAGTAGCAAGAGCTGCAACAAAAACAATTGATACGAGTAAAGTCCTTTATTGATAAAAAGAAAAGAAAAGCAAAATCAGCAATAATAATTACACACGTGAGCATACAAGTGCAAGGCTGATTAAAGTTTTAATGAGTACTAAAAGAGGTGAGTAAAAACTAGTCAAAGTGAGACTTAGGTAGTAGATAATGCTATGCAAAGGCAAGTGTCTTTGTACACCTCCGGTTATGACCGCAGTCTCAATGTTCTATCAGTATGTAAGTTACTCCTAAGTGGCAACCCTACTCCTAAGTATGAGCAAAGGTGATTGGAGCTCTCTCTTGTTGTTTTTTTTTTTCTTTTTTTTTTTTGATATGTGTGTAGAAGGTGATAAAGATTAAGTTTCTATCCCCATGAGACCCAAGCAATGGCCCAGAGACCTCCGCCAAGAGAATCTAAAGACCGCTAAGTATCTCAAGGGCAACAGACCCTTTTTCTTTCTTTTATGACCTAAGGAGTACCCCTTGAAGATGAGGGCATCGGTCTTGAGGGCCCATAGTGTACCCCCGAGTCCTACCAACATCTATCAAGGCGATAGATTCCTCAATGGTCTTCTTCTGAAGCTTCTAGACATCAGTGTTTACCCCATGGAAACCAAGGCATCGGCCCCAAGGTGCTGAGACATCCCCAGGTCCTACCAAGCACTTCGCATGGCGGTAGACACTTCATGTCGCAATTCACCTTGTATATATATTTTTGTAGGGTATATTTTCATAAATTTTTATTACTCCTAGCACCTAGCTCATATCTAAGAGATAGCTACCACTAGGGATAACTAATATACCTTGAAGACATAAGTACTTGGCATACTCCCTTGGTATATATCCTACACTGTCTTTGGATAGAAATATCTCTTACTAAGTTTTCTAAGACTTTAGAATGTACTCACCACATTTTAACTACTAATCAAAACTCAAACCAGCCAATATTGTGTACATGCAAACCATATATTCGAAAGATAAGAGCACTTAAAGAAATAAAGATTAAGATTTGCATACACCTGTTGTAGTGCCCTGTTGATGTTGTTCGTTTGCCTTGAATAATTGCTGATTTTGTGCAGATTGCTTCTCCTTGATCCCTGTAGGCATAGCATATCTCCCCCCTTCCTAATTTGTGTGCACGATAGGTGGACTGTAGGGGCGTATTTGATGCTCTTCTTAAGCTGAGATCGCTGCACAAAGTTTTATTAACAAACAAAGAAAAAACAAAAGAATAAAATTTGTTAGTGGTGCCAATCACCGAATATAGCCGAGGGGAAAAAACCCAATGGGAGAAAAGTGCCCTGGCTTGTCGTTCTTATTGTGGAGTCGATGTGCTTACCCTTGCGCTGGTTGGTGGAGATTATCTCAAAAAGAACATAATCCTTTAAAGGCGTAAGGCACCACACTATTCAAACATTGATCTACCAAAGAGCTTCATTTGTAGTGCTAATGCCTTATCTTTGGTTTTAGGTATGTCCTTCTTGGGTGGGAATTTTTTCAATTGTCGAGGAATTTGAGCAAGATAAGAGGTTTTAGGCTTTGAAATGCTAGAATCTATGCTCAAATGAGACTCCTTTGGACTTAACTTATGTACACCAGTTGATGGTTGAATCATGTAACAAGGAGAAATAGGGGCAACAGTTGTTTCAATACATGTTTTAGGAAGATCAACACAAGTAGATTTGTAGGTGCTATCACAGCCACCTTTCCTTTCTTGGGGAATTTGTGTTGATTTCTTTTGCACCCACTGATATGGGCAATCAATTTTGGCTTTTGGAACCTTTTTGAAACATTCTTTTACCCTTAGCAAAGCATGGCATTTTGGAAGCCAAATTGCTGGTGCACCCTCATAATAGCCTTGTGCTTTAAGAACCCGTTTTGGGACCCATCGAGTAACAATCCGAGGTTTAGGCTTGGAAATGATGTGCTTCTTAAGAGGCTTAGCAACTGGACTAGATGGTGCAAGTTTGTACGCATATTTGGGTAGCCACATTGATAATTCCTTCTTGCCCGGCCTTCTTTGAGCAGCAACTAGAGTAGTTGGAACATGCCAGTCATGGCCCTCACTTGAGTACTCATCAATTATCCACATCATTTGTTTTGGAGCTTCAAGAGCAGATTTTGAATGTGTGTTGTGTAAGGTAGAAACACCACTCTTTTTACATGATAAAGGTCGTGTATTAGCAGAGACTTCCTCTACTTGCAGTGCTGTTGTGGATGCATTCCTATAGTACAAATCATCCAGAAGGGCACGTGGTTGTACCATTCTTATAGGAATAATATCATATCCATCTGAGTCACAAAATTGAATTGGCTTCGGTAAAGCACATGTCGATAATGTTGCAAGGACATGACTCCATTCTAATGGATCAATTAAATGCTCAGGGAAGGGTTGTGGAATGTATGCCTCGTCTGATACACTTCGATTACCCTTAAGTCTCTCAGTGTTGAAATCCCTACATGAGGCTCCACACATCCATAGATCTTCTCGCCCCTCTGATAATGTAACTCTTGAGCCCTCAGATGAAGCAGAATCAAACTCATCTATTGGAGACCTTGTTACATCACGATATGAGTGATTTCTTAGGTTGACCCTTGTGATGACAGAATCATGTCGGAGGTACAAGTAATTGTATCCCCAATCTTGAATCATTTGAAATTGTCGCATGAATGGTCTACCCAATATCACTTCATAGTTTGGATGCTTTCCAAAATCCACCACTGCAAAGGTATGCTCATATTCAATCCCACATGTGGTGACCAATATGTTCTCAAGCAGCCCAAGGGGATGTTCTAAGCTTCCATCTGCTAGCTGCAAGCGCATCCTGGTACTCCTAATAGCTGGTTTGCCCCATTTCTCCCAAATGGACCTTGTCACAATGCCCACTCCTGCGCCACTATCAAGTATTGCAGTTGAAGATACTTTTCGCACTTCCAATGGGAGGGTAGCATTTCCCTGATCGTCTTCACAAAATTTTCCCACTTTGTTGATAGGAACTGGCATTACATGCTTTGTCTCAGGGTGTATAGTACACTCATGGTGACCCTTTTGTAGCAATACCTGCTCTGACAAACATGTGGCAATATCATTCCACAACTCAGGTCGACTTTTTATCAAATCAAGCAAAGGTAAGGTACAAGCCACTGGTGCTGACAAAATAGCCTGCACCATACTCATATCTTTCTCCTTTGTCAACCTTTTATGCATGGAGGGTATCCTCAAGGTTTGAGAACAGTTCTCATATTCTCCCAGATAGGATGGTAAGGTTTTCATTGTATGCTTACTTCTAGGAGAAACAATTGTTTGACCTTCCTCCTGGATGCTTGGGCGTCCAAAGTTGTTTTCCGTGTCTCTGGTAAAATCCACCTCAGAGAATGGAGGCGAATTAACAGAAGACATGTTCTCATTAATTTTCTCATTTACTGCGGCCCACATGTCATTTGCCATGTCCTCATTAGCATCAATAATTTCATCATTGCATGGGAAGACAAGGCTAGGTGGTGGTAGATTTTCCTCTTTCAATGGATTGTTAATTGGTGCCGATCTTTCGCTTTGAGCTTGTGAAATGAACTCACTTTTCATTTCCTTACTTGATGACACTTCAGGTATAGTTTCTAATGTTGGCTTAAGAGAGGTTGGGCCCCGAGGAATAGGTGGTGGTGGCCCCTCAAGTATCGACTGAGCTTCCCTAATGAGTTGCTGATGTACAGCTAGATTGATCTTCTCCTCACGAGGGTTTGGGTATTCTTGAAGCTTCTTGGGTAGCTCTGATAAGGCTGCAATGCGACTTCTATGAGCATCAATGATGGCCTCTAGAGTCTCATTTACTTTATCCACAAAAACAAAACCCCCAGAACTATCCTCAGTCGTACTAGCCTCATTTTGTTTAACACTAGGCTCAGGTTGAGGTGGATGTTCCTCACGCACTTCCTGGGATGTAAAAGTTTTATCCCTCATGTTTTGTTTAGAGGTTTCCTGAGAACTAGTGGATGTACTTTTAGTTTGTTTGTTTCGGTTCTTCTTTCTCCTAGTGGTCTTTTTTCTACTGGACTGTAGGGTCTTGTCCACTAAATTTGTCTTTGCGTCCCTAGTTCGAGGTGTCTCATCAGTCTGTATTTCAGCGTTTCGTGTCTGTGATCGAGTCATGACTCTAAGTGGCACGACATCCTCATTCTCAGATGAAGGTGGTGATGGAATTGCCCCTACAAGGTTAAGTGAAACCTTTGGTTGAGAGGTGCCTTCCTCATGTGGTTTCAACAGACAATCCTTCGGGAAGTGTTCGACACAACACCCCAGACAATATCTTTCTATTGGTGGAAATTGTTGTGCTGTTGTATTGGATCTAGATGCTTGCCTTGAGCGATGTGGACAATCACGAGCCCAATGGGGTTCTCCACACTCATAACAGGGGCCCATTGGTTTGGCCTCTACTTTCCTTGGCTGCCATTGACCTGAGGGGCCTGGAGTCCTAGGTTGGTAGCCGCCTAGCAACATTAAAGAGTTTTGTTCCCCTGGTTGAGTCTCCAGTGCTGGGCTTGGGTATGCGGGACTTTCAAAGATATTTTCTTTGGATGAATATGATACATATTCTTCCTCCACATATCCTGGGTTTACCAATTCTCTACACATATTTGAATTGTCGTAGTCGACAACCCTCACAGGAGCAGTCCCTGGAGCAGGAGGTTGAGCACCAAGAACAGGTCGTGCTTGTTCTTGTGTCATCGGTGGCTTACGTTCAAAATTCGTATATTGTTGATACATTTGTGGAGCCACTCCACCCCTCGGCTGCTCACGTTCCTGTCTCATTCTCGCAATGCGAGTACATTCCTGTGTGGTATGAGTAAAGTTCCAAGCACAGGCTTGGCACCACTTCTTTGTGGGTTGGTTTGAGACTAAAGGAGAAAAGGTATTACAGTCCTCTGTTTTATGGTCACCGCCACATGCTCCACAAAGATGAGGACCTGTAGGAAGTATACTCCTCATTCTCTGCTGTTGTTGTTGTGGCTGCATGGGTGGACGATAGGTTTGTCCTAATCTCCTTAGCACTAGGTTGGCTATTTGGTCTGGATTTACTAGTGCGCTAGACCCTGAACTTTGATCATCACCCCATTGATTTCTAGGTTTAACCTCAGGGCCAGAACCATCCTGGAATTTGAAGTTATCGGTGAAATCCATAGCATCATGGCAACACTCATTGAAACTTGTATGCTTCTTTGCATAGAGATGTGTATGCAGTGTTGAATTTTTGAGGCCTTTTAAGAAGAGAGAAATTAATCGACTTTGGGCGGGCTTCTCATCTTCTGGGCAACGATTAATGTACTGCTTCATTCTATTTACACAGTCTCTAACACTCTCATTCTCACCTTGTTTGAAAGAGTAGATGTGTGCTACCGTGTCATGTTGAATTCCCATCAAGGAAAAAGCTGCAATGAATCTCTCTTCCAAAACTCGTAAAGAAGTTTTGTCAGAAGCTTCTAATGCCTGAAACCAAGCAAGGGCTTTTCCTTCAAGAGTGAGTCCAAACCCTTCTATTTGAGTATGCTTATCAGCAACTTGCTCTGCTCGAACTGCTTGCCTAAAAGCTGCTACATGATCGTATGGATCTCCCGACCCTTCATACTTCTTTACCAGTTTCTGAAGAGTTGATGGTCTTACTTGTCGTGAATACTCATCATAGGGCCTACGGCCCCTCGCTCTTAGTGGGAATTGTTCCTCTCGTTGGAAAGATGGTCCACATGTTTCCAAAATTGGTGTGGGTACCCTATTACCAGCCTCACCAAACCCCTCCAAAGATCTTGTCACCCTCATTTCAGTTGGTGCATTTATAGGAGGCCGAGTTGGCTCCCCTATCCTCCGATTGTTATAGTGAGAAAGATGTTGTTGTGGTGTGACCTGAGGTCGCACATTTGGTGTAGGACAATATCTTGGTGCTAGAGTTGGGCTACTAGCAGTGGTCCACTTAGATGTTGAAGGTCCCTCTCTAGTGAACTCTCGTAGGGGAGGAGCAACAGTTTCTCCAAGAAAGGCTGTCTCTCCTGGTTTGGCTGTAATTGTTGATAACACTTCCATAAATAATGGTTGTCCTTTCCACGTGAGTTCCCGAATCTCCTTCCAATCTAAGGTTCGGTATTCATTGGCCCATTTATCAACTATTCTGTTCATGTGTCCTGCGAGCTTCTCAACTACCACCACATAAGCTAGAGGAAGATCCAGCTCTGGCGATTTTGTTGTGGCATAGTATCCCTCTAACGAATCCTTATAGACCTCTTGAAGTTGGTCATCCTGTAAGACCTTTGTCACAGGAATTTGTCGTACAAACTCCCATTGGCATTCAGCCCCCTGATCCATTTTACACTTGCCTTTCCTATCCTTGTCCAAATTTAGATCTACAAGAAGTAAATCATCTATGTTGGATGGCTTTGAGGACTGGGCATTGGAAGGTCCAGGCATGTCCGGCTCGATGAGCCAGTCATCTCTAGACTCCTTTGCTCTGGAAAGTTGTGAATAGTCTAACAACTCAGTTTTAGAGAGCTCCCCTAATTTGTCTACCTTTTCTGGATGGTAGGTGACTTCATAGCGAACACCATCTCCACCCATGTACATGTTACCCTGGTCATTGACTAGAGGTGCTCTATCAAGTTCTGAGAATATGTCGGCGATCTTAACAAGGTACCTTTGTTGTGGGTCCCTAAAGATCTCAGCTCCTTGAGCATTTGTGTAGACATATTGGAGTCGCACATTGAGTGTTAACCCCATGGTGTCAGCCTCAAATGGATTAAAGGATCTTGAGGGTGTTCTATTTGGGGCTACGGGATGACTATTTGTCGGCACTAGATTGTCCATGGACAATGAACTAGTTGTTCTGGAGGAAAGGGTATCGGATTGGGATTCAGAAAGGGTTTCAGCAATATCTGCCAAATTGCCTACCGATTGGGTCCCACTTTCTTGCGTAGGTACTCTAGAAGGTGCCCTAGGTCCTATGGCAGAATCTACACGACGTCCCGACCGCAAGTGCATAAGGTCAAAATTTTGTTTTGGTTTTGTTATGTGTTTTTGTTTCGTTTGTTTTTGGTTTTTTTGTGTTTTGTTTTTTTGATAAAAATATATATATATATGTATATATATATATATATTTTCCCTACCTAACCACTAAAGGCAACTAAAAAAGAAAATGTATGGTGTACTTATCTAACCTATTTTTTTATTATTTTTATTGTTTTTTTTTTTAAAAATGATTTTATGATTTTTTTGATTTTTACTCTTTTTTTTTAATTTACACAAAATTATGAATCACCCTAAAAAAAATACTAACTATGCACAAAGTTACAAAAATGAAAAAATGCAGGTTACACTAATTATGCAAAAAAAATTAAAAAAAATGAAGAACTACAGAATATGCAAAAAAATAATAGACTCCTAAAAAATCAAAAAATTTTCTTTGGTTTGTTTGTTTTTTTTTTTCCCCCCTTTTGTTGGTTTTTTTATTGTTTGTTTGTTTGTTTGATAAAATGAATAAATTTCGTGCCAAATAAAAAAAAATATGACTATACTAATTATGCATCATTTACAAAAATTTTATAAAAAATAAAAAATGCAAGCTACTTAAATTATGCAAAATTTTAAATGATGAACAATGATTTCAAAATATAAAAATTGTTTTTTTTTTGCCTTTTTTCTTTTGTTTTGTTTTGTTTTGTTTTGTTATATTACAAAAATTTAAAACAATGCAAATTACCCAATTATGCTAAAAAATACAGAAAAAAAAATAAAAAATATGCGCACAATATGGACTCCTAAAAAATAAAAAGATTTTTTTTTATTTTATTTTTTTTTTTGAATTTCCTTCTTTCTTTCTTCTCGCTATTTTTTTTTTAAAAGATTTTCCACTATTTTTTTTTTGTTTTTAATTCTTTTTTTTCTTTTTTCAAAAAATAAATTTTTATTTTATGGTTTTTTTTTCCTTTTTTTTCTTTTTTTCTTTTTCTTTTTATCTCTTTTTTTTTTAATTTTTTTTTTCTTTTTTTTTATTTCTTCTTCTTTTTTCTTTCTTTTTTTTTTAAAAAAAAATATTTTTCTTGTTTTTTTTTATATTTTTTATTATTATTTTTTATTTAAAAATTAAAAAAACATAAAAAAATATAAAAAAATAAAAAATTGCACCTACCTTATCTTTTTCGGCGCTCCACCGCTTGCTCGCCGGATTTCCCGCCGACTTCACGTGGCCCCTTGCTCGCCTTTACGTTTGTCTACAACTGCTGCCGCCTTCGCACAGCTGCTGCCAGCCGTCGCCTCTACGACCGTCTACAACTGCTGCCCGCTTCTCCACGCTTCTCCACGCTTCTGACCTTCGCTCGTCTGCTTGCGTACCCAGCCGCAGTCGACAGCCACACCAAAGCCTTCCAAAGCCTTCGCACTGCTGCTGGCCGCCTTTGGCCACGTCAGCTACCCGCCTCTCGGCTTTCTCCTTGCCTGCAGAGAACAGCCGCCTCCACTTGGCTTACAACCAGCTGCCTCGTCAACTTCTTGCTGCTGCCGTCAACTCCTTGCTGCTGCCAACGACGTCTTCTTGCTGCCGCCCAGACTCCTCAACGCAGCTGCAGCTGCGCCTCCTCAACTCCAGCCGCCAACTTCAGCCGCCTACGCCGACAGCCACACCGCCTCTGCTTCTTCTTGTCGGCCGCCGGCCTTTAGCTGCAGCAGCAGCCGGCCACGTCAGATCCTGCTGCAGCCGGCCACGTCAGCATCACACCGGCCTTTGTGCCCCTTTACTTCGCCTTCAGTCTTCCCTGGCTGTAGCTCGTCGCCTCCTAAACTCCAGCAGTCTCCACGATGCAGCGCTTCCACGCCAGCCACTGTAAAAAATAAAAATATAAATCTATATATATATATATATATATATATAAAGATTTATTTATAAGGCCGCCTTCTCTTTGTTGTAAAAGAAATGATTAAATCAATATATATTTGTTTTTATTTTGAAAAAGCAGTCGGTTTGATGCAGCCCTTGTACTCTAATGTTTGATGCAGCCCACAAATATATATATATATATATATATATATATATATAGATTTATAAGTTCTTTCTTAGGGCCACCCTTGGTTGCCCGTTTCTTTCAAGCAAATCGGTTTCTTTCAAGCAAATCGGTTAGTCATGCTGCAATAGATAAATATTCCTCATTTTTTCCTCGAGCACGCTTGATGCGTTGGCTCCCCACACAATAACAACACAAAACAAAAGGAAGGTCGCCTCCAACACTTCCTATCTCTCTTCTTTCTTGCTTGGGAGTCAATGGGGCTTGCATAAGCTATGGGAGAGCTTAGCAACGCATCCCTTTTCTTTTTATTTATTTATACTAATTACATGTTAACAAAAAGCATGAAAGAATGAAATGACAAAAAACAATGAAGGTAAGCATAATGAACGGTACTTGAAAAAACATAAAAGCAATGAAACATTAAAAAAAAACAATGCGGGAGAACCCTCAACCGCTCAATGGTTAACCTTATCCACTCACACCGGGATCACACACCCAAACTTAACCTAATCACTCAATGGTTTTGCAACCAAAAGAGGAAATAGTGGTGGTTTCCACACACTCTCAACCGGATTTGAGTCTTCTCCCCGGCAGCGGCGCCAATGGAGAGACGGAAAACTCTCTCTCTTGTAGCAAGAGGAGTACGATCCACACTAAGCTCAATCCAATGGGATTTGCATCCCTTTCGGAGCTAGGGATTCGACCCGTACCGGTGCACAAAAGCTTATCCACAACAAATGGAGAGAATGTGAAGAAAACTACTACTATTGACATGGACTAACACATACTCAAGCTCAATCTTGCCACACTCAATCACTCAACATCCCACTCATTCCATGCATCCAAACAAGAAGAAAGCTAAGCTATTGCATACACAAGCTCAAAGCATCCTTCATTCTCAAGATCTTACTTCCTAGCATGCACACACTCCTTGAAGCTATCAACAACAAAGAAACATGCTTACTAGAGAATAGACATGAGAAGAGAGACAAACATCACTCATTGCATTAACAAAAGAATAGACTTACAATAATGTAACTGGGGAGAGAGAAGAGCTTGCACCTCTATGGAAGAAGAGGGAGAGCTAGTCTCAAGAGAGCTCAAACATGAGTTTGCCCAATGTGTGTAAAGCTCTCAAATGAGCCACCTTTTATACAAAAATTCTAGGACTCCCATAAGTCCCCATGTGGGATTATTATCAAACCCTCTCCCTCATTCATCTACAAAGTAGAACTCTTTTCAAGAGCCCTAAGTATCGTTTTTGTTGCATCCTGGTATTGATCTTCATTTGCAAGCAACATATACATACATATATGTGTATATATGTATGTATATATACATACATATATGTGTATATACACATATATGTATGTATATATATATACATATATACATATATACATACACACACACACACACACACACACACACATATATATATACACACAGAGATATATATATATATATATATATATATATATATATATATATATATATATATATATGTGTGTGTATATATATATATATATATATATATGGCCCCTCTTGCTCAGCTAGCTGGGAGGAAGAAAGGGGTTGCACCACCCAACCCCTTTCTCGGTGCCAACCCTCTCTCGGTGTTGCACCACCCAACCCTCTCTCGGTGCCAACCCTCTCTCCCTCCCTGGCCAAAGAGGGGGAGGGGGGAGAGGGAAAAGGAAACAGGCGAGGGATAGAGGGGGTGATGTTAGCCAATCAATATGGGAAAGAGGGGGGGTACCGGAGGTGGCAACATGCAAAAGAAGAGGGGGGTAAAGGGCAGGAGGGACTGGGGAGGGGGGGAGGGGGGGAGAGGATGGGTGCCTGTACTGGTTGAATATGGTCATTGGTGACCATATTTGGAGCGGCACAATATACTTGCCCCTGAATATGCGCGCGCGCGCGTGTGTGTGTGTGTGTGTGTGTGTGTGTTTATATGTATGTATGTATGTATGTATGTACATGAGGACAAGGTGCTTTTGTTTAATATCGGTGAAGGGCGCCACACATATGGTGCTTAACATGTTAGCATTCCATATGAATAGGCTGAATAACCTTGATCTAAAGAGTACTTGATTATAATGATTATAACAATTTTAAGGAATGACGGTGGCAAGTTGGTAGGGTGGTGCCAAATGTGGCACAAGGTAGGCAATGACTATGATGGGTAGTTGGCAGGTTAGCTCCAGAGGTGGTGCAGGCAATGACCAATGGCAGTAGACTCGAGGAAGTGCACAACAAAGAAGTCATAGTGCTAGGGGGGAGGAGCGATGATGCATTGTGAAAGCTAGATGATCAAAGAGCGTAAGTGCTCAATGTTGGGAATGGCAATTATGAAGGGGCAAACAAAACAAAGCAACAAGCAGGATGGCTCCAATACCATATGTGAGCTTTATAGAGTTAGGTTTAGCAAAGATGCTTGGTTATGGGGGATTGAAGAGATCCATGATGGGTGAAGCAGTAGTAGTAGAGAGAGAGCAAAGAGATGTGATAAGCTCTTCAAGAGAGAGATGATTTGAAGGAATCAAATGGCGATTGATTAGATGTTGTGATCATGATTCATTGAGTACAATGCCTTTTTGTAGGCAGAGAGCCTTATCTTTGACTACTAGGTCACATACACTAAAGCATTGACACATGGGTACTATGATATCATTAGTTTTTACATCAACACAGAAAAACTAGCCTTAGGATGATGTTCACACACACTCATAAGAGAGTGTTCACATGCACATATACATGGACACACAAATTGGGGTTTACATGCTAGGTGGCACACACACATGAAGCTCTGAATCCCAACAAACCCCCCTTTAGAGTGAAGCTGCTAGAGCTACTAAAGAGCAATTTCCTCTAACGAACCTAAGCTAGGGAATGAATGATTGACTCCCCCCTCAACCAAAATTCATGACAATGATGATACTTATGATAGGTATGATGACCATGTGGGCATAACATTGATGGTTTACAAGGCTAGATTCTTCCCAGGTATAATGACCATGTATGCTAGCCATGATGGTTTACAATGCTATGTAAAGCTCATGCAATGATAGGCTTAATTCTTTGGCTCAAATAGCCCAATCACAAGGCTAGATTCTTCCCAGGTATAATGACCATGTATGCTAGCCATGATGGTTTACAATGCTATGTAAAGCTCATGCAATGATAGGCTTAATTCTTTGGCTCAAATAGCCCAATCACAATCAATAAAGTTGGCCTCATTAGATGCCGCTTCTTTTTGTACTTCCTCATCTTCTTCTTTATCCTTTTCTGCAAAGAAAACCTTTTGTGATCTATTTCTTACAAAACATCCCTTTTCAATGTGACCTAGTTTTCCACAAAAATCATAATTTAATGCTCCTTTACCTTTGAAGTTGCCCTTTGAATGAAGATCCCTTGTAATTCTTGGTATAGTAGGCCCCTTCATTATTGTGGTAGACCCCTTATGCTTGTCTTTTCTTTACCTTCTTCTGCTCTTCTAATATTGAAGATTCGACATCCACCAATTTGGGAGAAGGAAGATTTTTGAGGATTGTTATGATGAGATTGCCATAATCGTCACGTGATAGACTTTTTATAATTATAACAATCATTATATCTTTTTCTATAGGCATCTTGATACTTGCAAGGTAGTTTAATGTGCTTTTCATATAATTTAGATGAGCTGGAACATAACCTTCAGCCTCCATCTTTAAATCAAAGAATTTTATGAGAATGCTAATTTTAGAATTCTTTGCATTTGCTCCAAACAGCTTATTGAGTTCTTCCCAAGCTTCATTGGCTCTATCAAATCCATCTCTATGTGATGAATAAAGTTATCACTCAAGGCCAAAGAAATAATAGCAAATGCCTTACTTTCCATCATGTGCTACCCATTGCGCCTGACTATCCCTTGTGCTTGGCTTTTTTTCTTTTCCATTGGCTATATTCCATAATCCCTTCTTCATTAGGATGAATTAGATTTTTGTTTGCCAAGTATGAAAAATTTTCCATCAAAATTATCAAGAGTTGCCATGATTTTGGAAAGATTTTACTCAAGATAGGTCTTACTCTTGGCTTGGAGCTCAAGAGTAGTGTCTAAATCCTTTACAAAGTTTTTAGCTTACACAGTTTTCCCCCTTGGCAAAAACTTTGATTGTTGTTAGAAAGTGACATGCTCGTGCAAAACTACCTTTTATAGCTTAAGCCATGTACATCATGATGTAAATATACACTACATATGAACACCTCAAGCTTTTAAAAACATTTTACCCCATAATCACTCATTGATGCATTGCAGGAAGAAAATGCCATGCATGAAGCTTAACTTTAAGCCTTAAAAGGCTTTGATTTGCTGAAGATTGTGTTGGCTGAGGACAAGGTGCTACTGTTAAATATGACAAAAGATTGAACATGGATCCTCAACCATGCATGGCAATGGTGTGCTTAGCCCTAGTTATTGTATTTAAAAAACACTAAGCCTATAATGGGTGTAGCCTAATCAACAACATAGTGATGATCCTCATGACTTAATCAAGCTTGACTCAAGCACAATTAGGTTATAAGATGGAAGCTTGTACTCATAGAGAGGCTTGAGAGCTGCTTGTTTTCATTGCTTGAAAATGACCCTTTTTATATGAGGAGGGTACACCTCTTACAAATGTGCTCATGTGGGATAATGTCCAAGTGTGATGTGGCTGGATGCTCCTAATCTTGGTCCTCTACTCATATCTTGCCCTTAAATTTCAACACCCCCCCTTGGTGCCATGATGTATATATAGGCTACTGTGGTTGGATGTGAGTTACAAAAGGTCCATCACTTCCCCTTAGTGCAACATGCTAATCAAGGTGGTCAAGTGTGGCATTACAAGATGTCATCAACCCCTAGGTACATAAGTTGCTACCCTCATGTGATCAGGTGTGATAAAAACAAACGACTAGGTCTACTCTCCTCATCGAAGGTCTTCTCTTTGCTCGATGAAGACTTCATGTAGTTGGCTTCTTCATTCTTCAGTCAACATTCTTCTTCCTTATGCTCGAGTTTGTTGCAATGTCCACATTTGGGTTGTGTTTTGAGTCTGCATTCGCTTTCAAGGTGTCCTTTCTTTCCACAGTGGTAGCATTCTTTTATGCCTTTTTTAGTGTAGAATGCTTGTTCTCTTGTTGTACTTTGTGTTCCATTCTTTAACCACTTCTCTTCTTCAAGTAGGGATGAAATACAACCCTCAAATGTTGGTTCAGGTAAATTTTTTAGAGTGGTTCACTAGTGCAGAAGAAATTGATAAACTTCTGAAGGTGGGGTTTATCTACCCTGTATATGAGATAACTTGGTTATCTCCCATTGTAATTGTACCTAAGAAGAATGGGAAAATTAGGGTATGTGTTGATTACAGGAAACTTAATGCAGCTACTATTTCAGATCCATTCCCTTTACCCTTCTATGATACCCTCCTTGATTCAGTAGTAGCAAGTCATGAAGTATATAGCTTTCTTGATGGAGTTAGTGGCTATAATCAAATACTAATGGCACCAAAAGATAGAGACAAAACATCATTTATAACAGAATGGGGAGTATTTGCAAGTAATGTGATGAATTTTGGACTGAAAAATGCTCCCTCGACATTTCAGAAATGGATACAGGAAGTGTTTGAACCATTTTTAACATCATTCATGAAAGTCTTTCTAGATGATTTTAGTGTGTTTGGGAAAATGGTTGATCATTTAAAACACCTCAAGCTTTGCTTTGAGAGATGCAGGATGGTGGGTTTAGCACTTAACGCCTCAAAGTGTGCTTTTGCTATAAATAGAGGCATTCTACTTGGATATGTTATTTCTGAAGAGGGAATGCATATTAATAGCAGGAAAGTCTTTGCAATCCAAGAAGCTATACATCCTAAGAATGTCAAGCAATTGGCAAGGTTCATAAAACAGGTGAAATGGCATAATATGTTTTTGAGATATTTATCTCATGTGTGCCATCCTTTAACAAAACTGACAAAGACGAAGATATTTATCTCATGTGTGCCATCCTTTAACAAAACTGACAAAGAAGAAGATAGCTTTTATTTGGGGTGAAGAATAGGATAGAGCTTTCAAATTATTAAAGAAGATGTTGGTGGTGGCACCAATTCTTCAGCCATCTGACTGGAATTTGGAGTTTCATGTTTTTATTGATGCATCCCATATTGCAGTAGGAGCTGTAATGATGCAGGAGAAGACAAAGGGCTGGTTTAGACCAGTATATTATGCAAGCAGAGTTCTTGCTACTGTGTGGCAGAAAGGAAATATTCAGTTACAGAAAGAGAAGCATTAAGCATGATATATGCTCTCAAGAAGTTCAGACATTATCTTTTGGCCCCAACAAGGTGGTTTTTCATGTAGATCACCAAGCTCTTCTTTATATGGTGAATAAACCTGATTTGTTAAGGAGGATGGCTAGATGGGTATTGTTACTATAGGAGTTTAATTATACAGCTATCCATACACCAGGAGGAAGTCATGTGGTAGCAGACTATCTTATCAGAATAGAAACAGGAGAGAAGCCAGAGGGAATTTCAGATGATTTCCCTGACTATGAGATTCTTTAGATTCATTCAGTTGAACCAGAAAATTAGTATGACCAGATGATGTTCCTTACAGATGGATTATTTCCTGAATTAATCCGAAGAAGAAGTTAGCTTTGAAGAGCAAATCCTTCCTTGTTATTGTAAGGGTACTTTACAAGAGGGGCATAGATCAAGTAATCAGGAGGTGTGTTCCTGAATTTGAATAATTAGCTGTGATTAAGAAGGCACATCAGGGAATAGTAGGAGGACACTTCTCTAGTGAGATAACAGGGAGAAAGATATTTCAGGCAAGGCTATGGTGGCCCACTGTGATTAAAAATGCCCATGAATTCTCAAAACAATGTATCCAGTGTCAAAGAGATGGCAGGCCAACTCGAACAGACAAAATTCCTCATCAACCTGTATTACCCTTGGAACCATTTCAAAAATGGGGGATGGATTTTTCAAACCACCTGCAAGGTTTACAGGAAATAGGTATGTCCTTGTTGTTGCAAACTAATTATTGTACAAAATGGGTAGAGCAGTAGCTTTCAGAGACAATAAAGCCTCTAATGTGGCCAAGTTTTTGTATATAAGAACATCATGACCAGGTATGGGTGCCCAATAGAACTAGTTTCAGATCAGGGGGACCATTTCTTGAATAAGGTCATCAAGAAGTTGACCAGAGTTCACCTGATTATTCACAAAAAAATCAACAGTGTATTATCCTCAAGCTAATGGTCAGGCAAAGAGCTCTAACAAAATCTTGGTTAAAATCCTGAAAAAGATTGTGGAAGAGAACAGGAAGGATTGGGACCAAAAGTTAGACTCTGCTTTATGGGCTTTCAGGACAGCATTCAAGGTCACAGCAGGACTCACACCATTCAAGTTAGTTTATAGGTTGGAAGCAGTTGTACCAATGGAGTTCCTGGTCCCTAGTCTGAGAATTACAGTAGCCCATAAGTTATCACCTGAGAAATCCTTGGATTATAGATTGGAAAATTTGCTGGAGCTGGAACAGGACAGAATTCAGTCAACTTATATTTCAAAGGTCATTCAGCAGACGAGACAAGCATGGGTTGATAGAAATATAAAGTTTAAGCTGTTCAAGGAAGGTGATTGAGTGATGTTCTATAATTCAAAGCTAGGACCACATCCAAGGAAGTTGAAACTTTGATATGTGGGTCCCTTCTTGATAAAACAAGTTATGGGACAAGGCACGTTCTTGTTATTTGATTTATCAGGAAATCAGTTTGGTAAACCTGTCAATGGGTTTCGACTGAAAAAGTATTTTGGGCCACACCCGACTAATAATGTTATAGCTGTCTGACTCATCATGGCAGTCGGTCAAGAGCAACATGCATCTATAAAAAGGGACGGACATGTGCAAATGGAATCACTTGACGTGAGTTGTTACACAAGCCAAGCTTATAATTGCCAATGTCTTGTTCGAAAAGACGCCCTCACATGTGGTCAGTGAGGAGAGATGTCTGGCATGCACAAAAGCTTTGTGAGCCTGGACAACAAAATCGTTGAGGCATTCACGGACCTCTCCAAGCAAAAGGGCCTTGTAAGGTGCAGTCCTTGTAGCAGAGGCACACCAGCAAGAGAAGATAATTCTTATGCAGTTTCTGAAGATGATGACGTTGTCGTCGAAGAGATCTCTAACAAGCTTGACACATCAGCAACTTTCATCGACTCAAAGGTACCATTAGATCTGACTCAATCCAAACATAGAGCATGGTTACAGGTTGTCGGCCTGTTGGATTTTGCATTATTGCCCTGGGATCAGTGGATGGGAAATGAGCAGGCTAAGCAGCAGTTTAACTTTTTGCAAAACAGTGATGGTTTTGTCTCACCCAATGTATTTTTGTCAGTAGAATTAGTTTCCTATATATTTAAGCTATCCATGGAGGGGGAGCTGAGGTTTGACAAGGCATCCGTGAAAGCTTTGGAAAAAGAATTCGGTACGCCTGAAACATCAAGAAAATACTATGTTGTCAAGGCAAGACACCCAGAAAGAAGGATACAAATGGAATGGTTTTTAGAAAATGTGTTGTTATTGATAAAGTTAGAATATATGTCAGACAAGAACTTTGCTTATCTGCACACTGCAAAGAGGGGCACGACTGTGGCTTGGGCCCATATAGTCCATCAAAAGATTATGTCTGAAATCAAGGAAAAGGATAAAAGGAAGGTGGACAAGGCATCTAGGCTAGGTCCCATGCTAGGCTATTTTCCAAACCATGAAGAATTTGGAGTATGTGTATGGGGGAAATTTCATCTCAAAAATCAGGCCATATGTTAGGAGCATTAAAAGAACTTCAGAGATGTTAGATGCTGAACCCCCACAAATCAAAAGCAAAACACTGAAGCTTGATGCAGTGGTGAATACAGAAGAATTATCAAAGGATCTGCAGAGGGTAGGGTATTCAATTGAGGAGTCAAACATGGCTACCAGAAGTCACAAGGCCCTTACTGATCCTCTATTTGTGACTCCCTTAGTTCAAAGTTTTGCAGAGAAAGATATCAGTGGATCTCCAATCGTTAATCAAAATAAGGGTTTTAAGTTGAAGATGAGCAAAGGGAAAGATATTAAGGAGGGACTTCCTGAGAGGACTTCCTAAGATTTCAAGGAAACTTGAAAAGCAAGAAACACAGCATGCAAGTGTGGCACAAGAGATCCCTCTAGCAGAAGCTAAGAAGGCTTGGAAATTGATGGATGACTTTCTGTTCCAACACATGTACGTAAGAGTAGATAAAAAGAAAAATAGGAAGCTAGAAGGAAAAGTGCTCAGCTTGGAAAGACAGTTGGTAGAGAAGGATGTCAAGAATGACAGGGTTACAGAGTTAGAAGCTCAATTGCATGTTCAGGAGCAGTCTCATTTGTAGGATCAAAAAAAGCTGGAAGAAGACATGAGAAAATGGCAAGAAAAAGCTACATACAAACAGAGATGATCCTTACAGATTGGCTGACAGAATTTAAGGTGTCATATAGCACTCAATTAGAGGAACTGGCAAAATAGAACATAGAGTTGCAGACCAGTAATAAAGTTCTAATTAATCAGCTCACAGTTTTGAAAACTGTACAAGATCAGCTGAAATCTATGGTTGAAGATAAGGAAGTGGACATGTGTAACGCCTCCGCTACGGCTGCGTCTTCCTCAAGCCGCCATAGCCTAGGCGTGGAGAAGAAGAGAGGGTGGAAGTCGGTTCACCTCCCAACCACATAATGACGAGTTAGGGTTTCTCGTTGGGTTTTATACCAAAACCCTGGCCTGTGTCCACACCTCCTAGCCCGGCCGCCCATCTTACTTAAGAGCCGTGCTAACTTAGATGTGTACACACATCGACCAAACCCTAACGCCCATTAACCCCTGAACCCCGCTAGCACTAATAATACTCTCGAGACTCCGAAAGCTATTAACTTATGCTAGGGTTCGACTTCCGTAGGACCATAGTCCTGACATTACTCCCCCCTTCGAAAAGAGTTTTCGTCCTCGAAAACAAAAGTGGGGAAACGTTTCCTCATCACACTAATGTTTTCCCAAGTGGAGCCTTCCTCTGGACGGTCCTTCCACTTGATAAGAGCTTGTTTCCGAACTTGGTGGCGAGTACGTAACATGTGATAATCCAATACTCTTTCTGGTTCATGAGGCAGTATTGGGGGTTCCACATATTCTACCAAGAAAGAATCATCCACTGGGCTTTCATGACCCATAAGGCGTTTCCTCAAACGGCTTATGTGAAAGATGGGATGAACCTTGGAATGTGCTGGTAACTCAAGTTTATAGGCTACTGGGCCCACCTTCTTGAGTATCTTAAATGGTCCACAAAATCGGGGCGACAATTTTGGTACGGGACCCGTTTTTAAACTGGTGGAGTTTTGTGGTACCTTCAGAAACACCCAATCACCTTCTTGAAAGTGAAGTGGCCTACGTTTCTGGTCCGCAAACTTCTTGTAACGATCTTGTGCTTGACGAACATTTAATCGTGCAAGGCGCAACATATCCATATGGTCTTAGATAAAATCCTTAACCTGACTGATTTTCTCATTCGCCAGTCCCACCGACACTGGTGAACGTGGCTGAAAACCATACATCAACATGAAAGGGCTAAAGCCTGTCGAGACATGCTTTGCACTATTGTAAGCAAACTCAAGAATAGGCAAATAAGACTCCCAATCAGATTGTTTTTTGCTGACATATGCCCGAAGCATATCTTCCAGCACTTGATTAACCCGTTCAGTCTGACCATCTGTCTGCGGATGATCGGCTGTACTAAGGTTCAACATAGTACCCAACTTACTGAATACTGCTCGCCAAAAATGGCTGTTAAACTTGCGATCGCGATCACTGACAATATTGGATGGTAAGCCATAAAGTCGGTAAACATTCTCCACGAAAAGGCGTCCCAATTCTGGAGTTGTAACTGTTTTCTTAGTAGGCACAAACCGACAAAGCTTGGTTAATCGATCCACGATTACCCAAATGGCATCATGTCCACGATTCGTTGTGGGCAAGCCCGTTATAAAATCCATAGATATACTTTCCCACTTGCCGTCAGGAATCTCTAATGGATGCAGTAACCCGCCAGCTTTAAGACGTTCTGCTTTGTTCACTTGACACTTCTGACACTGCAGAACATAGTCAGTAACATCCTTGTGAAGTCTAGGCCAATAGAAATGCTTTCTTACGAGAGCATACGTTTTGCGAATGCCCGCATGACCTGCACTTGGACTATCATGACACTCAAAAAGAATTTGGCGCCTAGTGTCTAAGTCCAATGGAACACAAACTCTCCCCTTGTGGAGTAAGTATCCATCATCGATGGAAAAGTTTTTCCATCGCTGTAGTTCATCTTGTGATAAAGAAGAACCATGTGTGGAAGAACTGGAAACACTACCGTTTGAGTGAGAGGGACCCCTCATTTGAACATGATTCCACACCTTTGAGTATGTTGAATCCTGCTTGCATTTGCCTCGTAAAGATTCTAACAATTCGCTTTTCAACTCTGTGAATAGCAGCGAATTAATCTCCGGCATACGACTCAAAGCATCAGCTACAATATTGTAACGTCCTTTGCGATAGCGTAGCTTGCAATCATACTCCTGAAGGATCTCAGCCCATCTGGCCTTTCGACCCTGCAAATCTGTTTGGTTCATAAACCACTTTATGCTTTCGTGATCAAAAACAAGCTCGAATTGCGCACCATATAAGTAATGTCGCCATTTTCGTAAGGCATATATGATGGCAAAGAGCTCACGCTCATAAGCTGAGTAGTTTTGTTGAGCACGATTGAGCTTCTTGCTCTCATAGGCAACAGGATGACCATCTTGAATGAGAACCGCACCCACTGCCTTAGCACTGGCATCCGTTTCAATCACAAATGGTTTTTGAGGATCCACAATTGCCAAGATGGGAGCTGTAGCCAAAGCAACTTTAAGCTTATCAAAGCTACGTTGTTGCTCCTCACGCCATTGAAAGGTAATTGCCGCACCTTTCAATTGATCAGTCATGGGAGCGGCAATCTTTGCATAACCGTTCACATATTTGCGATAAAATCCTGCCATTCCCAAGAAGATTTGAAGTTCTTCCTTACTGCGAGGTGTTGGCCATCGCATAATAGCATCAACCTTACTAGCATCCATAGCAATTCCGTCTGCAGAAATTACATGACCTAGGTATTGTATGCTATCCTTGAGAAATTCACACTTACTTTCTTTCGCGTAAAGTGCATTCTCGCGTAGTAACTGAAAAACTTTTCGTAAGTGTTCCAAATGCTCTTCTAAAGTCGAACTATAGACCAAAATGTCATCAAGAAAGACAATGACAAATTTGCCTAAGTACGGCCTTAGTACGCTATCCATAAGCGTCATAAACGTTGCCGGGGCATTAGTAAGCCCAAACGGCATAACCAAAAACTCATAGTGTCCAAAGCGAGTTCGGAACGCAGTCTTGGTTATATCATCAGCGTTAATACGCACTTGATGATATCCTGAACGTAAATCAATTTTAGAAAAATACTTCGCACCGTTGAGTTGATCAAACAACTCATCTATCTTAGGTAGCGGGTATTTGTTCTTAATGGTTACCGCATTCAAGGAGCGATAATCCACACACATACGCATGGATCCATCCTTTTTCTTCACCAAAAGAATGGGCGATGCCCATGGTGAAGCACTATGGCGAATGAAGCCCTTACTAAGGTAGTCAGCAAGCTGACGTTCCACCTCAGCTACTTCAGTCGCACTAAGCCTGTACGACGGCTTACTAATTGGTTTGGTGCCCGGAACGACATCAATGCGATGAGGCAAAGCTCGTTCGGGTGGCAAACCCTCTGGTAATTCATTAGGAAAAATATCTTTAAATTCTTGTAACAGTTGTTGCAAAGACAAAGCATTAACTGGTTGCTTAAGATTATTTAAAGAGATTTTAGAAGAAGGTAAAGAGGAAGAAGGCATCGCTGAGGAAGATTCATTTGAAGAAGAAACATCATGCACATCAAACCCACTAGTTTGAGACACACAATAACAAAAATAGACTTCTTCTATTTGATTACTATGCTCCAAAAAAGAGAGTTCGGCATTACATATGAGTGGTGTTGGGGGTACATCACGTTCCCCAATAAGTAAAACATGCTTACCATTGGCCTCAAACGTAAACGTATTATGTTCATAACTCCTTTTGAGGGATGACCCTAACCCATACAACCACTCCCGTCCTAAGATGACATCCGCATGAGACATATTCATCACTTGGAAGTCAAGAACCATAGTGTGTTCTTGCACAAACACAGGCACTTGCCGTACTAGAGTATCCCACACATCGTGATCATCCCCCTGAATGGTGGACACCACATAACGATGAGAACTCTTTGTCTCCGGCAACTTTAATTTCTTAACTAATGCATAGTTCAAGAAATTGTGCGTGGCACCATCATCAATGAGAATACGTACTCGATGACCATAAATGGAGCCATGCATACGGACCAAATCATGTGGTCCAACTGTCTCTTGCCACATAGATGCAGTGAGATTACACTCATGCATCTCGGCAGTGTGCGAAACCTCTACCGCAGAATACTTAGGATCAGCATCCAAGGGAAGTGTTTGCACCATGTGTACAGCCTTCTCCTTGACCTTCTCCTTATCCTTATTCTTGCGAGGCAACTGTGGACAATTTTTCTTCTCATGATCACTACCTAAGCAATGATAACATAGTTTCTCCTTCTTGGCCCGTTCAAAATCTTGTGGAGACAACGGACCACTTGACCCTTTAGACTTCTTTGTGTTTTCAGTAGAATTGCTGGCAAGTTTACGCTTATTAGCATTAAATTGCGAGCCATTGAATTTGGCCGGTCTATCCATGCCCTTCTTATCCATAGTGTCATCAAAGATAAGGGCACTTTGGATAGCCGCTTCCAAAGTTTTAGGATATTGGGTTTTAACCTTTGCCTGATATTCTTTATCAAGGCCTCTAACAAACCCACGAACCTTTTGAAAGTCGTCCAAACCATCTAGCTTGAGAATGACTTCACGGCATTTGGACACATACTGATTAAGTGTAAGACCTTCCATCTTGCACTTGTCCCAGGCTGTCCAACTCCGATCTTTCTCGTTTTGCGGTAAGAACTCCTTTTTAAATGCTGCCGCAAACTCCTCCCAAGTCTTAGGGCGAGTTTCAATAGGTAGACTCATCCACCACTTGTAGGCTTTACCTTCAAGTGTGAGACTCGTCTCAGTGACCATAACAGCAGCGGGAGTGCGGCGTAAGCGATGCAAGTCCGTCCACTTGTGTAAAAATGTATGGACCGCATCCTTGTTACGATCGCGCTCCTCTCCCTTAAACACAGGCGGCTTCACGTTTTTCAACATAGCCCCTTCTTGCGTTGCAGATGGTGCAATAGATTCTACTATAGGATTTGGAACAAGAGGAGGCATAACTATCGGAATAGGCCCTCCACTTGTCGCCGATCCACTTGCAAAACGTGCCATAAATTCAGTAAAAAGCGTGCTCATGTTTGTGAGATTGGTATTGACATTTGTTATAGTGCGCTCAAGTGCAACTACCCTTGAAGTGAGACGTCCAAACTCTACCGTGTCTACCAAACCATAATCATCTATTGGACTCGCACCCCCTTCGGCATCGGTCATGTTGTCATCCCGATCAGGCGCAACGGCCTGTCGCGAATCACCCACACCACCACCCAAAGGGTGTGCCTCACTAACATCATGCATATCATTCTCAAAATCGAAGTGAACATGAGACGGTTCCGCTGAGGCCATGGTATGCACGTGTTTACAAATAGAGAACGGATTACCTTCAAAAGCGAACTTCAATTGAAGCGTCGTAGAAGAATTCCTCTTGCATGCACGGAAATCGAGAAGAAATCACCACTTGAGTCTTCAATCAACACATGCATGCAAAAAAGTGTGTTGCATGTAGCATGTCGTTGAAGATCCGTCCACCAAAAACTTCCAAACTTGGAGCATAGAAAACTCCTCTCACAAATTGAAAGAAGGAAAGTTGAAGGTGAAAAGGTCACTTTCCTTGTAGTTTGTGTCACTTTCCTTGTAGTTTGTGTCCTCCCTTGAAAGAATAAGTAGAGCTCTTTTGAAGAGAAGAACAACACAAGTGAAAAGGTGAAGTGGCTAGCACACTTGCCTTGGAGCTTGAGGTTGTGGGTTCAAAACCCCACTCCTTGGATGGTGAAGCCTCCCCCTTGTGCCACTCAAGTAAGGGAGAATTCTCGCGCGCTCGCCAACGGCGCGCCAACGATCGCTCACCGATCGCCTTCGAGGACTGCCGGTCTGCCTTGGTCGCCGCCTTAGGCGTCCGCTGTGGGCTGTTCACGTGGACGGTCGCGTGTAGGCTGCACTCGTACAGGTCACCGTACGGGCGGCGGCGCTCGTTTCTTTTGCTGCAGCGTCGAGCTCTTTTTCTCGTGCAGGTCGCGCCGGTCGTCGCTAGCTCTGATACCAGTGTAACGCCTCCGCTACGGCTGCGTCTTCCTCAAGCCGCCATAGCCTAGGCGTGGAGAAGAAGAGAGGGTGGAAGTCGGTTCACCTCCCAACCACATAATGACGAGTTAGGGTTTCTCGTTGGGTTTTATACCAAAACCCTGGCCTGTGTCCACACCTCCTAGCCCGGCCGCCCATCTTACTTAAGAGCCGTGCTAACTTAGATGTGTACACACATCGACCAAACCCTAACGCCCATTAACCCCTGAACCCCGCTAGCACTAATAATACTCTCGAGACTCCGAAAGCTATTAACTTATGCTAGGGTTCGACTTCCGTAGGACCATAGTCCTGACAACATTAATGGTGTGTTCATGAGCAATGCAGATTTGGCAGTTATGAAATCAGAGCTAATGAATACAGGCAATTTCATTTGGACAAGCATAAAAGATAGAATTCACAAGGTGCTGACCAAGCCATGGGAAGCTTTTGCAGATAGAGTGCATACTGCAAAAATTGAAATGCTCAAGGCCAAGATAGCAACCTTACAAAAGCAAAACCTGAAATTGCTGTCAATTCATTCTCCTATTAATATAGAACCTCTTCAGGTGGAGTTGCCATGTTAGACCACTTGGGAGAATCCCTTGGATTCCATCAAAGAGTACAAGAAGCTTGATGAAGGACTGTCAATAGAAAGCCAAAGATCCTTTAAATTTGTTTCTGGTTTTACAGGTTTGAACAAACTTGTTGAAGAACAAGATGATCTAGAAGTGGAAAGCTTGAAGATTACTGATTGGTGACACAGTACCAATCCAAACCAAAGGCCTTGTTTCTGATCCACATGTAGAAATGTTAGCTGAGGTGGTTCAAGAGATTTCTGATATGCAAGATTAGTTACTGGAAAAGGAATCAGACAAAGATACTAGGAAGGATCTTGCTAAAGATACAGAGGGAGGATCTGAGTTTGTTAAGAGTAGTACCTGAAAGATCAGGTGGACTTGTTAAAGTGGGTTTAGACTCGTAAAATTTTGGGAAAATTTGTGTCCACCGTGATCGCCAGGTGTAAAACCTAGGGTTTTACAGGATAGTATTAAGTATTATTAGGTTTTAAACCTTTACTGGAGATGTCAGGAGTCATGAGTTGAAGAGTCGTGTCATGTTATGTCTCTTGGGATCTTCATGTGGTGAAATCGGTTAAGCTTCAAATGTCATGCGCAGATATAGAAATGTGTGTAGCTATTGGAAAAACATCTGTTATCTTGGAAGGAGTTTTTTACTGTTTTTACTATTGTGTTATGTTCGACATGTTTGCCTTCAATTGAAAAGATATCAATGTATGCTTATGAATTACCAATGAATGAAGTGCTGTAAATGTTCAGATTATGCAGAAGACAGAATACTTGAAATGACAGGAAGAATTAATGTAAAGATTATTTGGTGCTGAGTTAACCCTCAACAGTGTATCCATTGCTCTCCATTCTTGCTTAAGCTTTGGGGGTGGCATTACGGAGTTATAACTTTAGTCTTTTGTTTGGCATTAGATGATATAGTTTTCGAGGCTTATAGTGCCGGTTTCTTTGACCTTGGAATCAAGATATAGGGGTTTCCTTTATGGTTGTTGCTTGACTTTCCCAGGCTGCACTTCGCAAGATTTTGAGATTCGGATGGAAGGGTTCCAATCAAAGATAAGCCTTTACCTTCTAACATCTCGACAAGGATCTAGTAAGGCTCGGGTTATGAGGCTTAGGTTATGGGTAAAACTCTACTACTTTTGAGGCTCCTACCTAACAGATTTTTTATCATAAAAAAGTATCTAGCTAAATAGTGGTGGTGGCTTACTTGGGCATTATAGGTTCCTTGGATTTCCAAATTGCTCTTGGGTATCTATTCTTGCTCAAGATTGTTGAGGATGACGTTCAGGGGGTAGTCTCATCTCTCTTGATAAGGTTTTGTATCTCCATAATGGTATGAGGGTGTAGGCAACAAGGCGAGGTAAGAGGAGTGTTGAGTTTTATGGTTTACTTGAGGTGAGGTTGTTGAGGATGACGATTGGGGGTAGTCCACATCTCTCCCGATAGGATGAGGTTTTGGATCTCCATAAGGGTTTGAGGGTGTGGTCACCGGCATGAGGTGACAGGAGCGTTGAGTTTTAGGGTTTATTAATGTGATGTCGTGTATTTTAGAAGACAAAGAGTGTTGATTTTTAGGGTTTAGTTGAGGTGATATCATCTATTTTTTGGAAGACAAAGAGTGTTGAGTTTAAGGCTCGGGTTATGGGTAAAACTTTGCTACTTTTGGGGCTCCTGCTTGACAGATTTTTGGTCATAGAAAGGTATCTCTAGGTAAACGATGGTGGCTCTGCCAAGTTTTTGCTTTGACATTGTAGGTTCCTTGAATTTTTAGAGTGCTCTTGGTATGTTTTGGGGGTATTCCTCATCTCTCCCAATGAGGTTTTGGGACTCCATAATGGTAGGACCTACAAGTGGACATTGGGGGGATTTGAAATCAATACTCCACTCTCATCTCATACACAAAGTATTGTTTTGATCTATTTCTGTTAGTCATAACCTCTATGGGGATGCCCATTATTTTATATTGGGATATTTTATTTTGGATGTGCTTTTATTTATATCATTTACTAAGATTAATATGTTTATTGTGTGCGCTAGTATGATATAGTCAAAATTAATGTGTTTAATCGGTTATGTATGCTGACTAATATTTTTTTGGATGTAAGTGATGATTGAGTGGCAGATTATATATTAATCACAAGTGGAACATGTATCTGAACATTGTTAACCATAGATAGAATATGTGTTGGACCACTAAGAGATATTTTGGAAGACATGTGAACACCTATTATGGTGTCATATTTTGGTATTAATATTTTTATAGGCTAATACTTTTGGTAGGCCCAAGATATTTTTGTAGCTTGCTATATTTTCTTTAAGAGCTTTTATGCTAAAAAAACTCAAAAGAACTTAAGCTTTGCTTTTGGAGTTACCTTTTTGAAAAGCAAGCTTTTAATACATATAAATATGGGTGATCTCTTTCTATTTTCAAGTTCTCTTGTTTATTTAATTTTGTTTATATAAGTTTTATGGTTTTAATTTGTTAAAGTCTATGGTTTACTCATAAAGATCTTGACAATTTATAAGGCTGCATTTATGAGAAGGAGTTGCTTTGTGTTTAAGGAGCATGAATGTTAGTTAAGATGGATAGTCTACTACTCTACAATGGAAATTTATGTAGATATCTTTACAAATGCTCTTGGGAGAGATCCTCGAAGGGGGGGTCAAAATCAAAGCTCCATGGTCATTGTATGAATATGCGTGTATTGGTTTTATCTATTTTGTAAGACCGCTTTATAAAAGAAGCCATTTATGTTTAACCAACACTGACCTCCACCTGGCAGGGTGTGATTTTTACTCAATAAGGGACCATATGTGGCCAAATAGTTAAGAGATGGCTTCTATAGTTTTGGCTTCATGCCAAATAAACTAATGTAAGTCTGAGCTGATATTCCAATATCGAATCGCACTACAAGAAGAGGGAGATTTTCTTGATATACACTTTGAGGCATAATTATTACAAGGTACTTGGCTGCTAATACTGGCACACTTTTTTGCCTATGAAATAAAATTAATGAAATGTGATCGATTATTTTTCAAAGCGCTATCACAAAGTGATTGTTACATTAGTGATAATTAGTTTAGTTACCGATAATGAAGCCACTATTTGAATTCTCCATGTGCACTTTTTTCTTAACAATAGAATTTACTTATATCCGCCTTAATATTATCAAGGTTGCCCATATAGAGTGTGAATTGATTGCCACCTTGTTTTGGTTTGACCAAGTTTAGACTACTCAAAAACTTGAATTGTGGCCTTGTTTTGTTTCCCCTATTAAAAAGATTTTTTAAAAAAATATATATAGTATCAGTAAGGCTTCATGTTTTCTTGTAGCAAACTAGCAGCAATAAGGCTTCATGTTTTGTTGCCCTACTAAAAACCTTTTATTTTGATGTTAATTTTTTAAATATATAGTATTAGTAAGCCTTCATGTTTTTTTATAGCAAATTAGTGTAAGCCTTTTATTTTCATGTTGATTTTTTTAATATATAGTAGTAAGCCTTCATGTTTTCTTGTAGGAAATTAGTGTAGCGGTGGCAGCTTCAGAAACTTCAAGAAAAATTTATTTTATCTTTCTCATTTTTTTCAATCTTTTATTCTTTCTTGTGGAAATCTCTCTCTCTCTCTCTCTCTCTCTCTCTCTCTCTCTCTAAAGAACTATTAAAGAGAGGGCACATAAAGACAAGTGAGTGGCATTCTTTTAAAATTAAGACAGGGCAAATTAAGTCTTAAGCATAAACTAAAAGCAAAGAACTATGAAAAGGAAATAAGATGATGGCAAGCACACTTGGAGGATAATATGATGAAATTCAAGTACAATTGGAATTCTTAGCTTTATGTTGTCTATTAAAACCAACGATGTGGGTGCATGAGGTTGAGATAGGATAAAAGCACGATGTTGTAATTATGTCCCAATAGAAAAGGAATACTTAGACCACAAGGATATATGTGTTTTTATGATGTAAATTGAGTATAACACTAGAGAACATGCTACAAACAATATTCATGATGGGATGCTTAAAAGTCTATTCACGTGGATCATGGAGACATCGTTGGCATAAATTAGTTCATAAGAAGCAAATGTGCGAAGAAGAACAATTTGAAAAACTATTAGCACACATAAATGGAAATCTTAAAAATGTAAACAGTTTGAGAAAGCACGAGCATTAAGTTTTAGAGTGAAAAAGGAAAGGGAGAGATTTCCCTGAATTTTAATGACCAATTAGATAACAAGGAGGAAAGTCTAAGAAATATTTAGAAATTGATTTAGTGTGTGAGAAAGGGCTCATAGAAAGAAAGAAAGAGGTCTCCCAATTATGTTCCAAGTGTGTTGTGCCTCATTAACATGCTTCACCCTTCCTTGCTTTCACTATTTGCATGTGGTGTTTGCCATAGATAATACTAGTAACCCTTTTCTCATCCTTGCATGCTCTCTTCTCAACCTTTTTATCTATTAACCTTTAGCCTAAACACTTTCCCATTCAATTGCCTGTCCATATTTACAAAGAGATTTTTTTAAGCATTTATACTTTATCCATTCCTTTCTCCACAAAATATAGTCATTATTTTACAAGACATATCCTTAGAACTTATATAGAGTGCAATAAAGTGATTTGATACTTTACAAGGTGATTCGTGCCTTGAACAATGGAGAAGAATCCACCTACACTTATTATGGGCTTTGCCTTCTTCACGTCTTGACAAGCTCTTTGATAACACACTACAATATTGTTGTGTTAAATATTTAATCACTATAAGCTCATACAAAAGATATTCATGATGATAACAGTACACTATGTGCACACTTTCTGTGTTAATGATACAAACACAAAAAAAAAGTGATAATTGTATAAACTCTCCAAGGTGATCTCCAAGGTGTCATCTTTTTTTGTGTCATATTTAAACCTTTGCAACATCATCTACTTTAGCACTTAAACTTTCTATTTGTCCACTAAATTGGGATGATCTTCTTAGTTGTCTACAAAACCACAATATATAAACCTTTATACATTGGAATATAAGAGATTGTTACATAATGTCCACCCTTTAGCTGAACGGGGATGCCCGAATGCTTGTGTGCCATGTTAGAGAATTGGTATTGTGGGTGACTCCACATTAAATACTAATTTCCTAATATTATTGGCATAGCTTGAGACCATGCTTGATGGGTGTATGCTGTTGAGATGTAACAAGTAGTGCATGCTTGACGACTATGTGTGATCGAAGTGAAATAAGTGGACTATGCTAAACAACTGTACACGATCGAAGCGTAACAACTATCATTATACACGTCATGCTAGATGATGTGTATAATGATACTCTCATTGTAGTGTAACAAGTAGTGAGTGTATGTTAATTATTGTGAAGATAGAAATTAATTGGAATAACTAATGTGTTTACATTTGTGAGATAGGTAATAAGCAGTGCGTGTGTTGCACATGGAGAATCTTATCAATATCATCTCGGATTATTATTAATTTTATTATTTTATTAGTCACGTGCCAAATGATTGTACATATTATGTATGTACGCTTATGCGTGGCATTGCTATATTACTAGCACATATGTTATAAGAGTTTTAGTTATTTTACACTTAGTATCTCAACAAGCTCTAGTGTTTGAGCTATTTTTTGTAAAAGTGGAAAAGAAAGCCCTATTTTTATATGCACAACTATTATTAGTTCCTTGGGCTATATTTTGAATACAATTCTCAAAATACTCATGTCATGAAAGAAGGAGCTGCACACATGAGGGGGGGAATTGCACCCAATAGTGTGTTGATGGTGATGTTTATGCTATCTCATGGTCTATGCTATGCTATAATCTTGTCAATTTAATTCAAGTCTATGGTTTATTCCTTGATGTATATGTGAGTTTTATTAATTCTTCAAGTGCAGTGGTATCATAGCTACGAGTACTTGCACTTGAAGAAGAGGGAGAAACTCACAAAAATCCAAAGGCTTAAGAACTCTAGGACAAAGCTTGGAAGGTTTATGGGAATTTCATGAGCCATAGGATGGAGAACGAGATCAAGGGCTGGAGATTAATGTCACCTTTTCTTCAAAAACCACTCTATTCAAACCAAAACCACCCTCTCTCATGAAAAGTGGGTTTTCTTGATTCTTAGCCTCTTCGTGATTTGACCGTATGGATAGAATCAACAATTAAAGGAGGCTTAAACTCAATCGTCAAATTGCTAAACCCCTACTCATGTCAAAAATCCATAATGGAAGTTGGAGAGTTGCCTATAAATCAATTTGGAGAAAATCTCTTCTCATTATTTGCAACCCATTAATCTTTCGATTAAAGATTAATCAAGCTAAATCTTCAAGCTTTTAAAAGAAGAATTAAAGCTTAATTTATTCTTCTTCTCCCTCCAATTTGAGTGACGGCCAAACCATGAAATTGGGGCTGTAGTAGCAAGTTTTTTCCCTTCCTCTCTCTCGGTTGTTGCCACACCGGCGGGTTTACAGCTGCTGTGAAGGAAAAATGTTTATTTATTTATTTTTAGCTAAAGATTTAAAGCTTATAATAATTATAAGCTTTAAAGCTTATTATAATTATAAGCTTTTAAAAGCTTACAACCTTCAAAAGATTTATCTACTATAAGCTTTAAAAGCTTATGACCACAATAAGCCTTATATATTTCATAAGGTAGAAAGCTTATATTTCCTTAAGCTCAAAGCTTCTCAAAGCAAAAATTCAGCAAAAGTGCACCAGTTCACAATGGATCTTTTAAGACATTTCATGACTCTTTTGAAGACTTCTTTAACACATTATTATTTGGGCTCCAAGGAGTTATCTTCAATGTCGGATGCATTTCTTAGGCAATATTCTCGAGCTTTTGAAGACGTGGAATCTTGGCATTTTGCTGATTATCCAACATTGACAAAGTTATTTCAGCCACTTATCTTTTGACATACAAGCTCTACTTCAAACATTTTACCAACTTCTCTAAGTCAAGCACATCGGTAACATTTACTACTTTACCGCGCATCAAATGAGCTAAGTATTATCACAATAGCTCAGTAATTTTTATTTCGACATTTATATCTGCATCTTTTATCTTTCCACATCTTTTTATATCTGGATCTTTTATCTTTCCACATTTCTCTTTCATCATGAACCCTCTACCCCCAACCATTCAAGAGCAAATTCAGTCACTCCAAAACTAGATTCTAGTTGAGAAGAAGTTGAGAATGGATCTAGAGGATAGGTTATTCTACAAGAAGAGGCATAGACATGCTAGTGATGCATCTTCATACTCTGATGGTGGTGACCAAATCTAAAGAACCATGCAAGCTACTCTTATAGCTTAGGAGTCTGGGAAAGAGAATAAAATTATCTACAAAGCTTTTACCTTGAAAATATTTAATGGTAAGAAAGATGCCCGCACAATACTTGCTTGGCTTAATCAACTTGATCGAGGGGTGAATTCTTTAAGAAGGACAAAATGAAGTGTGCTACCAATCATTTGGTGGACAATGCAACATTGTGGTAAAATGTGATTAGAACCAGTATGCATAAACCAAAATCTTGGAAGAGATTTCAAAAGCTCATCAAGAAAGATTTATTACCCTCAAGAATATATCCACTTATGTGGATAGATTTTGGTAAACCTTGTTACAAATACAGGTAATTGAGGAAGATCGCATGAAGGATCAAAGAGGGAAGTTTATAGTACGTTGAAAACCCACAATTTAAATAAGAAGTAAACATGTTTCAATGGCACTCTCTTAGCTTGACTATTTCGTTAACCTTGATGAATTATGAAAATAAAAATGGTTTTCCCAAGGAAGCTATGGCACCCCAAATCTCAACATCAAAGTTCTTGAAGCCTAAAACCTTTTCAAAATTATTTGATAAACCCCTCAATGGAAATATCACAAGTATTGATACTAAGGCGGCTGATGATTCACAACAAGCTAATAAAGATGATTTAAAGAAGTGTTACACGTGCAACGAGATTGGACATATTGCATCGAATTGTCCATGAAAGTCAAAGTATATTTCACTTGGAATATATATGGTTGATGATAATGAAGATGAATACCCCTACTATGACGAGTATTCTGTCTTCTAAGGTAACAAACTCATTTCATTTGAGTATTTTTATAATAAATTTTATTTAAGACTTTTGGTAAATTTCAAGGAGAGTTTTCATGCATCAAAAGTAGAACTTCTTGGAGGAACTGGCCCTTCCATCTTGAACTATACGTTATAAATTTTCACTATGTATTAGTCTTGTGGTAGGGGACACAAAGATTAATCCTATGTGAATGATTTCGATGCATACTTATCTCTAGATTTATGTGGGATAATTTCTAGTGGTATGGGACACTAGAATTTATTACACATATAATTCCTTGATAGAATGTCTTTTTGTCATAACTAGAGAAGATACTAGAATTTATATATTGTAAGACATTGATCTCCTTTGCTCGCAATAAGCAAACATGAAATTGAGGTCAGTTGCTTATCTAGGTAAGAGGGATGTTGTATAATGTCCACCCTTTAGTTGAACAGGGACACCCGGACACTAGTGTGCCATGCTAGTGAATTGGTATTGTGGGTGACCCCGCATTAAATACTAGTTTCCTAGTATTATAAGTATAGCTTGAGACCATGCTTGATGGGTGTATATTATTGAGGTGTAACAAGTAGTGACATGCTTAACGGCTGTGTGTGGTCGAAGTGAAACAAGTGGGCTACGCTAGATAATTACACATGGTCAAACCGTAACAAGTGGTTTATGCAAATGATGTGCCATGCTAATTAAAGTGTAACAAATGATAATACACGCCATGCTAGATGATGTATATAATGATACTCTCATCGTAGTGTAACAAGTGGCGAGTGTATATTGTGTTGTGCCTATCAATGTTTTATATTGAGATTAATAATTATGGAGATAGCACTTAATTGGAGCAACTAATGTGTTTACATTTGAGAGGTAGGTAATGAGCAGTGCATGTGTCGCAAATGAAGAATCTTGTCAATATCATCTCAGATTATTATTATTTCGTATTATTTTGTTAGCCACCTGTCAAATAATTATACATATTTTTCATGCACGCTTGTGCGTGGCATTGCTATATTATCAGCACATATGTTAGAAGAGTTTTAGTTATTTTACACTTAGTGTGTGAACAACCTCTAGTGTTGAGCTATTTTTATAAAAGTGGAAAAGCAAGCCCTATTTTTGTACACTCAACTATTATTAGCTCCTTGGGCTATATTTTGAATACAATTCTCAAAATAATAATGTCGTGAAAGGAGGAGTTGCACGCATGAGGGGGAATATTGCACCTAATAGTGTGTTGATGGTGATGTTTACTCTATCTCATGTTCTATGCTATGCTTTAATCTTGTCAATTTGATTCAAGTTTATGGCTTATTCCTTGATCTATATGTGAGTTTGATTAATTCTTCATATCAAGAAGTACATGAGGTCTTGTGAGACAGGGATCAACAACATATATATACAACTTTTCATGATGGTATTCTAACCAATGTTTTAGTATCCAATCTTCGTGCTTCGACATACTTGTTTTTGAGCCATTGTGCTCTTTGTGGGACTCAAAGCTCCTTGCTATGTGTCCGATACTTCAAGACATATGAATTACTTCAAAAGACAATAACAACATACACAGTTAATGTACTGATCACATTCTTTTTTAGAAGATGCATGACCACTCTCCTATGATTCAAAATCATTTCAGTAGAGATGTACGAAGAGAGGTAGTAACAACCCTAGATGTGTAGTAGCAAACAAAGACTAGTAAGATTTAAAAAGTGAAAAAGGAGCCCATCTGTATATCATGCATATCACAAGGTATCTATAGGCATGTGGACTAGAAACATCATGAAGAGTTGTAAATGTTGCTCAAGGAAAACTCCTACTCCTTGGACACATCATATACAAATTTTTAAAAAGTTGAATGATCCATGCAGAGAGAGAGAGAGAGAGAGAGAGAGAGAGAGAGAGAGAGAGAGAGATGAATACATGGATCATTCAACTTTTTAGAAATTTGTCGCCTGCCTTGGTGAGACTAAGCATTCACTTTGTTTTCCAAAGTTAAGAAGACTTTTCATTAAAAGGGTGTCACATGCTTTTTACAAGGTCAATTCATGAGATGCTAGTTAGTAGAGCAAGTGCATTACAAGGATTGGCCAAGAAATGTGCCCCTTGGAAAGCATTGGAGTGAAGTCACGAGAATCCTTCTTGTGGGTTGTTGACGAGGAAATTTTCTTCAAACTTTTGTCCAATTATGGTCAATTTTTTAAAGGAGGTTTTCCCACAAAATTGAGGGAGAGGAGCTGGCTCAAGGCTTGGGACAAGTTTGGCCATGAGAGCATAGGAAATACTCTTTAGGAGCTTGCCTAGCACTTGAGTAAAGGTGGAAGGAGTGGTTTCTCAGAAAACCATGGCAATTTCGTACACGCTCATGAAAATATTGATTGCAATAAAGTAATCACCGCCGTCCAGCCAGGCAGACCACGCGTCCAACTAAGCTCTTGTATGAGCTGCCAAGTGTCCGTCGTTCACGCTTCTCAAAACAGCCGGTTCTCATCATTGCTGACCTGGACAAAGTCCAAGATCGTATCTCACTTTCAAGGCTTCATCAAAATCTCGTGCTTTTACACGTGGCCATCGTTCAATAAAATTATAAATATATAAATAAATAAACAAAAGTTGAATTAACTTTAAAAGAAGTCTTCACGTAATGGGATCTTCTTTCGTTTGCATGTCTTTCATTTGGGAGGAGAACTTGTTTGTGCTTGGGTGCACTCCTCTATAAACACATTTTCAAAAATAAGGACCACTCCTCAATCTACCCGGTTTTAGTTCCCAAAATGTATACTATCTAAATATATATAATACATGAATCCTTAAAATAAACGCAATGAAAAAGCTTAGGCCATTTTTCATAATTCTAGCCAAAAATTACATTTTTTCAAGCACTAACTATTAGTTGGGTGCTTTCTCTTAAACACATTCCATGTCTTTGATTTGTGTTAATGTGTCAAAGCCCTAAAAGTTATAGCAGCACAACATGCATGATCAAATCAAAACCTCCACCATTCGACAAACATTACCATGTGATGCATCCATTGGCAATACCCCTCATCTATTCTTGCAAACTTGCATGGGAGTAAGTGAACTTTAAGAAAAGCACAACCATTTCTTTTTGGAGGAAAAACCTTATGTAGCTAGGGCATTTAAACAACTAACTATACCAATGCATGCATAGGAGCCAGAATGTATCACATGATAATATTTGCTGTGAATGGTGGAGGTTTTAATTGCATGACTTTGTTTTGTTGGAACCTTTAGGGCACTATTGGCCACTAACAAGTTTTCACAAATCAAAGGCATGCAATTTGTCCAAATGAAAGCACCCACCATTGTTGGGTAATAACAAGTTCTCACAAATCAAAAGAAATGCAAATTGTCCAAATGAATGCCCCCGTCAAATAACTATAGGAACCCAAATTTCCAAGATTTCAATATTGGTACAATAAATGTGTTCATGCCTACTATAACCACTTCATATTTATAGCATTTTGAGATCCTAGAATCAATTGGCACACTTTAAGAATCCTTTAAAACATTGCTATTATAGGAGTTAACAACTTATGTCATGTCGCATTAAACTTTATGGCACTAATTATACTTTAGGTGGCTACTATCCATGTTTCAATCACTTAGCATCAAGATGTTTAAAACATTGCTAATTATACTTTAGGTGGCTACTATCCATGTTTCAATCACTTAGCATCAAGATGTTTAAAACATTGCTATTATGGGAGTTAACAACTTATGTCGTGTCGCATTAAACTTTATGACACTAATTATACTTTAGGTGGCTACTATCCATGTTTCAATCACTTAGCATCAAGATGAGTATATACAAGGTATTTTGTGTGCGCACTCTCTTATCATCATCTCGAGCACTTGAGTAAAATATAAATGAATGTTTACAAATTTTTTGTGCATATACATACAAGGTATTTTATGTGCACACTCTCCTGTCATCATCTCTGGCATGTGCACCAAATATAAATGAATTTTTACGATTTACATATTAAAGTTTTTGATATAGCCTTGCTAATGACATCTTTAAGCACTTTATTTAACAAGGGAAAGGTTCCAAGAAAACATTTGAAATGTGTGGTAATGTGTTAAGGTGAATAACCTAATGTGAAGTTTAAAAAAGCAACTTCTCTATGTCAAATCATAAAATTCGAATGAAGGAATTTTGAACTGATTAAAAATGTGACTATATGAAACACCACTATATCGTTAAAAAGTGAGATACCACTATCACTTTAAGCCACCTGAGAGTGATACCTTTGTGTTGGAAACATCCTAAAGATTTTATAATGTGGTGAAGAACAAGGAGCCTACAAGGGTTTTTTCACTCTCATGTGGACACAGGAGAGTGAGGAATGCAAAGAAAGCTTACACAATAATGGGTGGGGACAAAAACACCACTTGGTTAGAGACCATTTTAATAGTAATAGTATAGGATTATACTTATTTGTTATAATCTTAGTCTCGAGGAGAAAGATGATAACTCTCTCTCTCTCTCTCTCTCTCTCTCTCTCTCTCTCTCTCTCTATCTATCTATCTACACACACACACACACACATATACATACATATGTACACACACACACAACAAATAAGAGTCTTTTGCATTAAGCAACAAAAATACAAGGATGGCTGCGTTCCACACACTTGCACTTCCCAAAGGTAGCTTAGATGGCTCTTAAAACTACTACGAGTATGTCGGTAAACACATAGTGATGGATAACCATGTAGAAACAGGCCTCAGTGTGTATCTATACATGCTTTGTGTTGCGAGGCAACCATGACTAGAGTGCGTCAATTTGCATAGCCATAGTCCATGGTGTTGATTCGACCTATAAAGATCAACTAGAACTCCATAAGCTAGGGTGGCTATGGGAGGTGGGTTTGTATCCCACTTAGGTTTTGATGGCCAAATTATCCCATTGCTTCGACAATCTCTTTCTCACATTCTTCTCTATTAATGTGGTTCATGGCCACAACGCTAATTTTATGATGTTTTTCTTCTCGCTTTGTTTTTGTCTGTAAAGATATCTCATACTGAAAATCTATAAAAATTTGAAAAAGGAGGTCTCTTGCAACGTTTACACACACACACACACACACACACATGCACACATTGATTCTCACATGAAGATAATGAGTACATTTGCTCTTTCTAACTTAGAAAAAATCATTTATATGAGCACGCAATGATGGTATGTGCAAAAACATGAGTGAGATCAAGCAAGATTGTTTGTTAGAAGTGGGAGTTAATTTCGAAAACTTGCTGGTTTGGCGAGACAACCATGACTAGGGTGCGTCAATTTGCACAGTCATAGTCCAGTCCATGGTGTTAATTCGACCTATAAAGATCAACTAGAACTCCATAAGCTAGGGTGGCTATGGGAGGTGTGTTTGTATCCCACTTAGGTTTTGATGGCCAAATTATCCCATTGCTTTCGACAATCTCTTTCTCACATTCTTCTCTATTAATGTGGTTCATGGTGGCCACAACGCTAATTTTATGATGTTTTTCTTCTCGCTTTGTTTTTGTCTGTAAAGATATCTCATACTGAAAATCTATCCAAAATGAAAAAGGAGGTCTCTTGCAACACACACACACACACACACACACACACATTGATTCTCACGTGAAGATAATAAGTACATTTGCTCTTTCTAGCTTAGAAAAAATCATTTATACGAGCACATAATGATGGTATGTGCAAAAACATGAGTGATCAAGCAAGATTGTTTGTTAGAAGTGGGAGTTAATTTTGAAAACTTGCTGGTTTGAAGATTAAAGAGAACATCTTGAATGTTGATTAGTGTGGCCAAAATGGGAGGTAGGATAAAGGGAGGGTGGTAATTTAAAAAAAAAGGTTTAAAAAGCATGTGATCAAAATTGAGACCTACTTTAAAAACATTAGATGTAAGACTTGAGTTAATTTCAACCTATGTGAGGTTGATGACATATTCGTTAAGTACAATACAAGATGGGGAAGTTTTATGAGTGAGCATGTATATGTGCAAGCTAAAAATGGCATATGATAAGTAAAAGGCTAGGTTGAAAGTAGCACCACGACAAGATGGCTTAGGGTGAAAGGAAAGAAGATGAGAAAAATCTGTAAAGGATCTTATTATGTGAAGCACATGATTTTACAACAAAAAGGCAAAGTCATATGCATTGATAGCTCTATTGCAAGAGATATTTCTTTTTGTGCATGGAAAATGTAGAGAGAATGTGCTTACATTTATGCATAATGCTAAGGGAATTTCAAAATGAGGTGGACAACAAGGGTAAGGTTCTTCTTGAGGTACATGATTAGGAAGGTTAAGGGTTAAAAAATGCAATAGATAAGCATGACAAGAAAGCAAAAAGGTGACTTAATGTGGTAGCACCTCTAGGATTCCATGGTTGCAATTGTAAGGGAAAGGATATAAAGGGCTTCATAAAAAAGAGAAGGGAAAGCTAATTAATTCTATGTTTGCTTGATGGAAGGGTGACTCAAGATTCATATGATGTAATGTGACTGCCCTTCAAATCACATCAAAGAGGAAAACCAAACTTTTGTTCGCTTGAATTTAGGTTGAAAGAGAACTTGGTCATTCTTGGATACCATGTATCTTGGAGCTAGTCTTCCTTTGATTGGGAAGAGATGGGAACTTTTATGTAAGCTACTCAATTGCAATGTAAAGGATCTATAATAGGCTCTGGTCTTGGGCATCTATGAACTTTTTGTAAAGGAGTTTATGTGATAATATATAATATTATATATATGGTTGAGTTCTTTTTTTTGGGAAATATATATATAATATTATATATATATTTCCCCAAAAAAAAAGAACTCGGCCATTAGTTAGGGTCGAGGACTACAAATGCTTACGAAAGAGATTCATTATCTAGCTTAAACATAAATTTATAGAGACTATGTGCATGTACGTGTTCATGTGCATGTGTAGTCACTCTTTGCCTAGAAAAAGCGGAAGATTTGTATTAAAAGGTTTATTAAAAGATTAGAGTGCATTATTTAAGTTGTCTTGTGGAAAACGTTTGGGGAAATTTGTACTGAAGGCTAAATAGAAGATCAAAGAGTATTATTCAAGTTGTTTTGCAGATATGTAATGATTGAAAATGTAACACCATCTCTCTATCTCAAGATTGTGTCTAAGCTAGCAGCATAGCAAATATGTTTTGTTTGTATTATCTCTTGAGGGTTTCGATCATGGACTCGATTTGCACACGGTTGACTTGTTAGCCTCAATTGAGAAGGCATGGTTTTGTCTAACGGAATATAAGATGTGGCATGACATTGATCAAGCACCTCGATGTCGCCCCCTTAGATGAAGTCAGGTGGATGTGATGTGGTAGACATTCTTCTAGAGATAGCTAAGCATCCACACTTCTTAAGCAGGTCTTGCATGCCATGGTGAGTGGTGTGAAGACTACTGAATGCATTTCTCACGCTTCTAGCATATTTATGTTGCACAACAAATGGGCTATATATCTCATGTCTCCTTGCGTATATACTCTCAAGAGTAATGTCTTAAGTTCTTATGTGCATTTCAAAGGCTTTTTGAATCCATCTATGCCCTTTTGCATTAAAAATCATAAAAAAAGGGCCTTTTTCTCCTTGGACATGGTCGTGATTTCTTTCATGGCCATTTTTTTTGGCATGTGATTTGTGCGCTTTGAGGAGCTCCATAGCCATTCTTCTCTTTGCAAAGCTCTCCTCCTCTGCAGAACTTTGCCATTGCCTTAGTCAGGCTCTGCACAGAGGTTGAATATTGCCATAGCCAGGGACTAATCCCACCTTACTTGCACGCATTTGGCCCCCCCATGCCTTTTCCGATCCCTGCATTGCTGCTGTTTCCTTCCATGGCATTTAACCTCTCCCCTTCGTCGCTGCAGCGCCTCACAGTGCCTCTGCAGCGCCTGTCTTTAGCTGTTTTTTCTTAGTGCGAAGATCCTTTTCTGATACATTTTTCCATTTCCAAGCAGGTTTTAGGGTTACAGCGCAACACAGCTTGTCATCTAGGGTTTGGGAAAGACAGACTGTCTGCCGTAAAGGGTTAGGGCAAGGCAGAATTGTCTGGATTCTACGAGGTAAAACTGTAAGGTTGGGCCTGCAAGGGGCAAAGATTAGCGTGAGTGTTTGCAGAAGTTTTGGGGTTTTTTCGTGGAGGGAAGTCAAGGCAGGTTGCAGAGACAATGACGAAAATTGTGGTGGGGATTGCGATTGCATCTGCGGCGGTAGCCTGTGCTGCTGCGGCCTATGTAGTGAGCAGGCGCATTCGAAGCCGCAACAATTGGAATCGGACGCTGGCCGTCCTGCATGAGTTCCAGACCGACTGTGCCACTTCCCTCTTCCGCTTGCGCCAGGTTGTGGATGCCATGACGGTAGAAATGCATGCAGGCCTCGCATCAGAAGGAGGCAGCAAGCTCAAAATGCTACTCAGCTATGTGGACAACCTGCCCACAGGGTATCTCTTCTGCCCCTCCTCTTTCAAGATCTAGCCCTCACAGCTGCATTCCCCCAATAACTAGTTTGTATTGGAAGGCATCTTTTCATGTGTATATATTGCATTGTTCTTGTTATGTATATGATGAATGAGACCGATCATTGACAGCTTTTCTTTTCATGGCCTTTAAGGTAAACCCCATCCTTCTCAGCTTCCTCTTATCATTTACAGCTTGTCTCCTTGGTATTTAATTCAAACTCCATCATTTATGTCTTGTCACTTGTGTGGTCCCTAAGGTGTGTCACGCTCGTTTGCAGTATAAGTCTTTTAAGCAGTGATTATTTCCTACAAATTTTTGATTCGAAGCACGTAATAGGTTACTGAAAATAGGTTCTGATTTTGAAGCATGAAGTTACCAAGTATACTGAACTCAATTCAAAGCAATACATTTTGGGCTATAGAATGTATTGAAATAAAGTAAAGTCTGCATTTAATTCAAAGCAAATAGAGCGTTAGTATGTTGTGTAATGTACATGTATTGCGCTTTCAAACCAGTGTATCATTTGAAGCTTCGATTAAGGTCCTAGAATACTCATGATTGCACTAGCTAGTGTACTCAGGATTGTACTGTCTAGTGTGTTTTACAAGTAAGGTGGTCTTTGTTGCAGGGATGAGGAGGGCTTGTACTATGCTCTTGATTTAGGGGGCACCAACTTCAGAGTACTCCGAGTGCAGCTAAGTGGCAGAGAAGGCCGAGTATTAAGGCAGGAGTATGAAGAAGTACCCATTCCTCCACAACTTATGGTTGGCTCCAATGAGGTAATACTCCTGGTTGGCCAGTTGCCTCATGCTGAATTGGGTCAAAGCTTAAATGCATCTAAGTGAAAGGTAGAAGTTATATCAAACTTGTGGATGACCCACCATATTGTCTTTGTAGCATGTGACGTGGTTGAAACTTTACATGTTTCATTACTCTCGAACTGGCACTGGTTGATCAAAAACGACTTTCTAATGCAGGAATTGTTTGATTACATTGCTCTTGAATTATCGCGGTTTGTGGAGACCGAGGGTGATGGCTATCACCCCAAGCCTGGCCGGGAACGGGAGCTTGGATTCACGTTTTCATTCCCTGTAAAGCAGACATCCGTTGATTCTGGATGTCTCATAAAGTGGACAAAGGGTTTTGCGATTTCTGATGGAGTTAGTTCTCCTGATCTGATACCTCCCTTTAGAGGCTGATTGATATTTTGATCAGCTGCACTTTTCTTGTGCTGGTCTGAATGCTTTACCGTCTTCGATGCAGGTTGGACAGGATGTTGTGCAAGCTTTGCATGATGCCATAAAAAGGCAAGGATTGGACATGAGGGTTGCAGCGTTGGTAATCATATTCATCATTCGATCACCAGGTGTAGGATCATTGCAAAAAGGGTGTTTTTTTCACTAATTCAAAGGCATGTTTGTTTTGCAGGTCAACGACACTGTTGGTACCTTGGCTGGAGCTCGCTATTGGAATGAAGATGTGATGGTAGCAGTGATTCTGGGAACCGGGACAAATGCTTGCTATGTCGAGCGGGCAGAGGCCATAACAAAGTATCAAGGAGAGTCACCAAGATCAGGCTCCATGGTACTCAGTTTAACTGGTCTGAGGGAGTTCTTAATGAGTATATCCTAGAAGAACAGCTGCATTTGCCCTGTTTTACTCCACCGGTGATGTTGACTTGTAGGTGATCAACATGGAATGGGGTAATTTCTGGTCATCTCATCTTCCCAGGACACCGTATGATGAGGACCTTGATGAAGAGTCCCTAAACCCTCTAGAGCAGGTACTGTGTGCTTAGAATCATGCTTCCTCCCTGCTACCGTTGCATGAGGTACTTACTGATTGGGTTGCTTCATGTAGCTTTTCTTGCTTAGAATGTTAACTTTATGTGCATCTGGCCAGGGCTTCGAGAAAATGATATCGGGAATGTACTTGGGCGACATAGTGCGAAGAGTTCTGCTTAGGATGGCCCAAGAAAGTTTCCTCTTTGGAGCTGATGTTCCAATTAACTTGTTTAAGCCCTTTATTCTAAGGTAAGGCTTTGTTTTTATTAGTTTGTGATTGTATACATTTTGTGATTGCAAATTTTTCACATGCGTTTGCTTTTCTACCGTGTGCACATGTTTTGGGAAGTTTATTTTTTTTGAAAACCCCACAGCTTTTCCTTTGAGGGATGAAATATACTGAAACTTAGCCTCCAACGTTTTATGGCCAAGATGAAGACTTAGGTGCGAATCTCGCATGGGTGCAAGATGGGAAAAGAGACGCCAAGTAATCCCACATGCAAAGGCAGTGTGGAAGATGAAAGTGTATATATAGCTCAAAGGGACCCCTTCTATCTTCAGCTCCCCCAAGCTTCTCTTTTGTGGTAGATTGGAGGGCTGGTTAGGCCTGCCTTAGGATGTCAGAGCCTCCGTAGGCCCATGCGGATGTGTGTGCCCCCAAGGGTGCTAGCGGCTCTAGAAAGCACGCTGGACACATATGTTGGCTAACCGTTGGAACCGAACTTGGTGTTGTTGGGGTAAAGGCATTATGCCCACCCTTATAGTGTGTACAAGCCCATAAGTTATAGTACATAGTACACTTAGTACTTTTAATGTACTAAGTGCACTATGTGTACTAGTGCAATATACATGTGTGATAGGGGAGTCACACACTCATGGCCATGAGTTGACTTATCCCCACAACTCTCTCTCTCTCTCTCTCTCCCTTGTTTTTGTGTGTATGTCTCCCACATGAAACTCTAACCCTAATTCTTCTTCTCCCATTCAACTGGTATCAGAGCCAACTGCAAGGGCCACCGGTTTCACCTCTGTAGCTGAGTTTCTTTAGAAACGCCCTGCCATCAAAGAGGAAAGCGTGGCTCTCTCTCTCCGCAACTTCTGCTACGCAGGCTGCAGCTGAAGCAGGTCGACTAAGTGTTGACGGGCAGAGCTACGCGTAGCACACCACAGGACAGTAGCGCAGCAGCAACGTGGCGAGGCAGGAAGTCACCTGGGTTCAGCTTTGTGCGAATTATGGTCGCCTGTGCGCCTACAAGCGAACCGTCGAAGCCAGGCTGAACGAGCACGTGGCAAATAGGAGTCGGGCGCCGTGCTGGAGCTTTCGCGCACAACTGGAGGAGTCGGGCGCCGTGCGTCGCCAACCTCGATAGCGAAACTCGTCACCGGCGCTCAGCCCATCGCGCGTAGTGCTGGCCAAGCCGCCGTCTACTGTGTTGAACACAACGAGGAGAGCTACGGCTAGCCTGCGGTTTCATCCACGTGCGTGTGTCCCAATGCTTAAATAAGCACAGTGCGGTGCTGTCTCTCAGGTGCAACAGAGGCACGATATGTGCTTTGCAATGCTCTCGTGATGAGCATGTATGCCTAATGTGGTGCTGCTTCAATAGCCGCACGGGTTGCTGCAAAGGAGTCCTTCATCTGCACTAATACAGCAGCAGCATCATCACCCCCCTTTCCTGTAACAAAAAAAAAAATCAAAAAATTACTTGAGGTATTTGCTTCAATTTTTTGGAATTTGCATGTCCAATTTGCAATTGAGCAGGTACAATCATCAATTGAGCAGGTCAGGTGCCGAATTGCTCAATTTTTGAGCAAAATTGGCAAAATTGGCAAAATTGGGTGACATTGGTCACAATCAGGATCAATTTGTAAGAAATTGGATGTCAAAATTTGGGGCTTTTGATGTAATTGTGCAATTAAGCATTCATACATGCTGTATGATGTGAGAAATCGCACATTCGGGCAAAATTGCAGCAAATTGTAGTGCAAATCAAGGGGCTTTTGTGCCGATTGGGTTGATTTGCATGCAGGCACTCGCATTTAATGCTTTGGGCAATGTGTTGATGCCTGTCAAGCACTCAATGTGCCTGTAAATCAAGCGGCTTTCATGTATTGGATGTGTATGTGGCCAGGGGAAAGCATCGCGAAGACTCTGGATGCCTTCATGTGCGTCAATGTACCATGTATGATCAGAAATTGATCTTAAATCAAGGGGCTTTTCAAGATTTTATGCTTGTTGAGCTTGGCAAAGCAGCAGGCAAGACTTTTATGCCTTGAATCCTCAAAAATCAGCTTGCAGTCAAGGGGCTTTTGCCCAATTTCTGTTCGGGACTGTTGTATGCAGTGTTCGGGACTGTAAAAGTTTGATTTTCACTCATTTGGACAGCCAGGAGAGCATTTATTGCTAATGTACTTGTTGGTACAGATTTGGTACAGCTTTGTACAAGTTTTGGCATGGCTGCACATTGATTTGAGTGAGTAAAAATCTCAATTTCAGCTGCTGTACTTGCCGATACAGGTTTGGTACATCATTGGTGAGCACTTGGTACTGTTGTACAGTACTTTGGAGGGCAACAGAGCACATTTAAGGTGCTGTCCTAAATCTGCAGCAACCAGATTTTGGTGATTTCATCACATACAGTGGGAGAAAAGTTGCATTCGTGCTTCCGCAGTGGGAGATAAACTTTGGGAGAACAACTGTGAGCACTTTGTGTGCTTTTGGTGCAGTGTTTGCACATTTTGCAGGGAGTCAGGCATTGACAGGTTGCATATTGCTATGGCAACCACAGGTGAGAGCTCTTCATTGATTCACATCAAGAAGCTTGAAGGCTCACATAACTATGATATTTGGCAAACCCAGTGCTATGATGTGTTGCTCTAGAAGAAGCAGCACAAGCCCATCAAAGAAAGGGGTGTAATGCCCGCTTCTCTTACTGCTGAAGAGTGGGAAGATATGGATGAGCTGGCAAGATCCACCATCATGTTGTCTGTGTCAGACACTTTACTTTTCAGCATTAGTGAAGAGAAGACAGCTTGGGGAATGTGGCAGAGATTGCAGGACTTGTATGCCCAGCAAAGTGTCTCAAGCAAAGTGTATTGGTTGAAGAAACTCATAGGTCTTCAGATGAAGAAAGGGCGTCTATGGCAGCCTATCTAAATGAGTTTAATGGTATTGTCAGCCAAGTTATAAATCAAAAGTTGGCAATGGACGATGAGTTCAAAGCCACTTTTCTCTTATGCACTTTTCCAGAGAGTTGGGACACATACAGGACAGCCACTAGCAATTCGAATGCTATGCTGTCATATGCAGATGTTGAAGGTGCTCTTCTTCAAGAAGAGATGAACAGGAAAAATAACTTTGTTGGAAAGTCCAATGCAATGAATGCACGTGGGAGATCCTAGCAAAGGGGTAAAAGCCAAGAACGGGGAAGGAGCAAGTCTCGCTCCAAAAAGGACTTGGAATGCCATTATTGTGGCAAGAAGGGACACATTAAAAAGCAATGCTACAAATGGAAAAATGATCAAAAGGAAAAGGGAAAAGGCAAAGACAAAGACAAAGATGAAGCCAAAGATGTAAAGCAAAAGTGAAACCGATCCCGTCAAGTGGGAAAGACTCCGTTGGACACCCACACGCTTAATAGCACAACTTTAAAACCACAAATTTGAAATGGACAACTTAATACAACTTGAAATTGAAATGAAATGAAATGGAAAGATGGACACCAGCACTGGGGCCGGAACGGGCCGACCCCCCCCTCAATATATGATATATTTATTGGGAGTATTTAATAAATACAATGCTCCGTGGGTTCCAAGAACCAGATAATGTCCATGTACATATGAAAACAGTACCAAACAAGTAGGCTCGAGGTCGAAACTTGATGTAGAAGCTCGAAGCAGTACGACCACTAGTGTGGTCCAATCTCTGCGGTCCTGTGCTTTCACTGGACTCCGCGGAGAGCGCCTCACTGGTGTTCCGAGACCACGCACAGACAGGCGCTCTTGTACTAACGCCTGGCTCTCCCGATCTCAGCACCTTTGGACCGAGGTTCGCCAATATAGCTTGGACAACCCGGCACCGAACGGGTGTGGCCGTAGAGGGAGGAATCCCTTATCAGATTTAAATATAAAATACTTTACTGAAATCTGAAATTCACTTACTTGAAGGTTGCAGATTGTAGACCAATATCCGAGGTATTCGTGTGTGTAGCTACTGGAGTGGAATACCAAGATGTAGCCTCAAGAAGAAAGAAAACACCGCCTATGGAAAGGAAGTGCGACCACCTGTTGTGCAGGACACAACCACCTTTTTGTGGAGGGGGAAGCGTAGGAGGAGTCGCCTGGCTGCAGAAAAGGAGAAGCACCACTTGTTGAAGATGTACACGCAGCCTGCGGGTGTTGGACACAGCCGATTGCTTTGGTAGTGCTGCGTAGAAGGAAGGAGTGCAGTCACCTGGGGGTAGAGGGCTGCTGGCTGGAGAACAGGCGCACAGCCGCCTGCTGTGGTAGTGGACAACCCTTCGGAGTGACCAGCGCAGCCACCAGCCGTCTGAAACAGAGGCGCCTGGCTGCAGTCTGATTGGGACAGAAAACGTGGCCTTCCGCCTGCAGCCTGTGATGATGCAGCCGCTTGGGGGGGAGAGTACGTGCAGTAGTAAAGTATGAGATGGTAGCCGCCTGCAGCAAATTCATGCGCTAGCAAAAGGTGTGATGACGGCGTTGCTTGAGACTATACACAGGAGAAGGTCGCCGGCAGGTTCTTCTTTTCAAAAGTTGATGGAAAAATGATCGCCAGGTGATGATCTCTACGTTTGAAGGATGGAAGCGATTTAATAAAACTAAAGTGGAGTCTTCTCTAGTGAGTTCCATGCATGCATGTGGGGGCACTAGTGTGGGTAGGTGACCATGCCCACCCCCACACTCACTTAAAAGTGGGGCTCCCCACCTTGGTCCCTAAGTGGGTGCCCACTTTTAAATAAATGTGAACACCTAACCTTATAAAATAAAAGGTTAGAATATAAAGCATTAAAACAACAAGTGCGACATACTTACCATGTTCACATGCACCAAAACTTGTCAGAATACAGAGCAGACTTCACGACTCACTGAGAGGCGTCCCCGCTCAGTAAGTAACACGTCAAGCAGGCAAACACACAAATACATGTCATGCGAAAACAGTTTCAAACATGCAAAATATGTGTGCATTGTGCAAATAGTAACATGGACATATCTCCCCTTCATGGAACAAGTACAAAATATCTGTCGGCACAAAACTGGCACGACATAAAAACATAAAAACTTGGTCTTCCTATGGAGTGACAGTCCCATAGGTAAGACACAGTTCCAGGCACGAGTCTCCCTATGGTGTGACAGTCCCATAGGCAAAACACGGCACGAATACTGGCTCTTCCATGGCGTGACAATCCCATGGGTCGAACACAGTCCAGGTCATACACGGGTGGTACTGATCTGGCTCCCGTCCATACGACACCATCCTGCTAACACACGGGTGGCACCAGTCTGGCTCCCGTCCATGTCAGCAAAATACTGGCCTCTTCACACGAGACACCGGCCTGGCCTCAAGTGAACGAGACGCAAAAACTGGAGATGGACCAAATGGTCGGCCAATTGGTGACATCCCCTCGGGCTTCTAAAGAGTTGACCTCAATTGAAAAGCCTCAAGATATGCTTGCAACAATTGTGGATAATCTGCAAAATAATCCTCATTTACCCACTTGGCATCAATAGGCAAATAATTTTTAAACTTCACAAGGTATCTCCTGGAAAGCTTTCCTGCAAGTAGCTTTCTCTCCTTGTGAAAAACAATCTGTTCTGGCTGGAGGATCTCCTCAAGCTCTTCAATTTCTGGCGGATCTTCTGTGACAGGCTCATCAAGATCTGGCCCCACATATTTCCGAAATAGACTCACATGAAAAGCATTGTGAATCTTCCAATGACTAGGTAAAGCAAGCCGGTAGGACACTTCATTGATCTTGTGAATCACCTTGAAGGGTCCATAATAGTGAGGAGAAAGCTTAGGATATGATCCTTCTCGTCCTGGCCTCTTCCGAAGCCTAGCCTTCTCAAATTTCAGCAATACCCAATCACCTTCTTTGACTTCCATGTCCCTTCTATGCTTGTTAGCAGCCATTTTATGCTTGTCCTGAGATCTTGCTATGGCTGTCGGCACCTGACCAAAGGCAACATCTAAGTCACGAACATATTCATCAGGTGCAAATATCTCATCCTTTGTACGAAGGATAGGTGGCAAGACCACTCTGCCATAAATAATCTCAAATGGAGCCTTTCCTGTGGAAGCATGGATCGTATTGTTGTGTCACGTGCATCCCGCACTTGGATGCCACGTAGACATTTCTGTACAGAAGGTGCAGGACCTGGGATCGTGAACTGGTCCCATGTGAGCCCAGTCCGGGACGAGTCAGCCAGGGATCCATCTCAGTCGTCCGAGGTCAGGTGTGCATTGTCCTGCACATGAGTCCAAGGTCAGGTGTGCACTGTCCTGCACATGAAGCAGTGCCAGTCCGCGCTGTGAGTCTCCCTCTGGAATGATGTCAGATGTTCTGTGTATCTGGTTTGCAACTGGATGCCAGGCCTCTGTAGGCATGCAGGTTTGCATGTAGAGATGGGGCCAGCCCATAGGGCTACCCCAGTGCGAAGATTTGCACTTGCACTCTTAGTATGGGCATGGGGGAGGTGTAGAACCACCCCCAAGGGGCCAGGAGGGCCCAAGCTTTGCCCACCAGCCAAGGCATGGGCTGGAAGGGCTGTCGGCCAGCCCTAGGGCTGCTGGACAGGCAGCCGACAGGGTTTGAAACCCTACCTAGCAGGTCAGGCCAGGTGTAGGGGCAGTCCCACACCTCTGCGCAGCATGCCCAGCAGCCAGGAGCTGTCCCAGAAAGCATGCGCAGGCTGGACAGCATTTAATAAAGTGTGAAAGCATTTTATTGAATGGAACCTAGTCGTGGGGCTTTTATTAGCTGGCCGACTGGATGCTAAGTGGAGTATAAATACTCCAGCCATTAATCGTGGAAGTCATCTCATAATTCACCAAGTGCATCAAGCAAACAAGGGCCAGGACAGCCAAGAGGTTGCTAACGCAAAGGGGTGAAGGACTGAAGGTCAAGGGCAGGTTTTTCAGCCAAGAAAAGGTCAAGTACTTTGTATTTGTTTTCAGATTTACATCATTCTAATAAAGCAAATACACCATCCGTGGTGGGGGCCCTACAGAGGGTAATTGGGACCCAATACTGTGTCCTCTCCATCTCCCCTTTCTCTCTCTATTTTTCTGCACATCTCCTTTCAGTTTTGTGCGTTAATTCCATCGCGAAAAGAGTGCTGATTTCTGAGTTTTGAAGTATCGATCCTTCTCCGAAGCTTCCGCATATTACATGTTGTAGGCAAACTCAACAAGTGGAAGATACTTCTCCCATGCACTCTTTTGATCTGCCACATAACGTTTCAATAAATCCAACACGGCTGAATTTGCAGCTTCACTTTGGCCATCCGTTTGGGGATGATAAGCTGATGAAAACTCAAGTTTAGTACCCATATTATCAAACAAAGCCCTCCAAAATAGGCTTGTAGTCCTGGGATCTCTATCCCCAACAATGGATTTAGGCATACCATGATGCTTGAAAATATTAGCAAGAAAAAGCTTTACCATATGATCAGCTTTAATGGTTTTCTTGACGGGCAAGAAGTGAGCTTGCTTGCTAAACCTGTCCACAATAGTCCAAATAGCATCATTCCCATGCTGGGATCTAGGCAAATCCATAATAAAATCCATCGTGATACTTTTCCAAGGTTGCGAGGGAATAGGCAATGGCTGAAGCAAACCTGGAGGCTTTTGCCTGTCAAATTTCACCTTTTGGCAAGTGATACATGCACGCACATAAGCCGCATGCTCAGCCAAAAGAAATACCTCTGAATCATGCGAGTAGTAGGCATAATACCTCTATGACCAGCATATGGTGGAGCGTGACATTCGTCCATAATCTTTGGACGCAAATCCTTCACCACACATAGGCAATTATCCTTCATAAGATAACCCTCGTTGATAACATAAGAGGCATGTGAATGACCAGCCATCAAATCAGTCCATATATGGCAAAAATCAGCATCCAAATGATACAAATCTCTCATAGCAGATAGATCTCCATGAGAGGCCACTGAGACTGCAGCAACATAAGGCCTCCTAGATAGTGCATCGGCCACCACATTTTTCTTTCCTGGAGTATGCACAATCTGAAAATGAAACATGGAAAGAAAGTTTGCCATTCTCATCTGCTTCTTTGAAAGCTTGGTTTGAGATAGAAAGTATCTCAAGCTTTGATGATCTGTCTTGACTACAAATTCAGCCCCAAGAAGATAATGTTTCCAAATCTTTAAGGCGTGAATTACAGCCAAGAGCTCTTTCTCATAGATATCCATATGAAGCTCAGCATCATGCAAACGACGGCTCTCGTATGCAACTGCATGCCCTTCTTGATTTAGGACAGCTTCTATGCAATCACCACAAGCATCACATTCAACCACGAATGACTTGTGCAAGTCAGGAACAATCAATACTGGACCACATATGATCGCGTGCTTGAGTTGCAAGAAAGCATCCTGTTCCTTTGAAGTCCATTCGAAAGCAGTTTTCTTCTTCGTGAGATCATGTAGAGGAGTGGCAATCATAGCAAAATGCCTTATGAAACGCCTGTAGCAACTTTTCGAACACTGTGACTAAATGAGTTCTGTGTTCCTGCTCATTCTTGGAGAAAACCAAGATATCATCAAAGAAGACTCCTGTAAACTTGCGATGGGGTCGGAATATCCTATCCATCATACGATTAAAAGTAGCAAGAGCATTGGTGAGACCAAAAGGCATTACCAAGAATTCATATAATCCGAAGGCTGTCCTGAATGCAGTCTTATGGACATCTTGTGGCACCACGCGTATTTGGTGATAACCACTCTTCAAATCAAGTCTGCTAAAACAAGCCGAACCATCAAGCTTATCCAAGATATCATCAATACGTGGAATAGGAAATTTGTTCTTGATGGTAAGCTTGTTCAAAGCTCTATAGTCTACACACATACGGAATGATCCGTCCTTCTTTTGAACAAGAAGCACAGGAGAGCAGTAAGGTGAGGAACTGGGCTGAACCAAACCTTTCTCTAAAAGCTCGTTAATCGGCTTCATGATTTCTTCTTGTTGTGCAGCACTCACTCGGTATGCGGGTTTGTTAGGAGGAGAAAGCATGTGACTTACCTGCATATGGCATGGTCTCTCCATGAGACAATTCAGAAGGCAAAATTTTTCTGGAAGTAGACCTGTCACCATGAGATACATGTCTGGCATGCATGTGACTCTCATGCCCTCCATGAGCACTGGCATACATATATCTGTCAGGCTTAGTGCCTTGGGGAGAGGATGCATGACGAGAGGTGACAGTCACCTCTTCCTTTTGCAAAAAAGATTTCAGCCTTTGGGATGCAGGATCTCCATGCTTCAAACGAGGTGGATTTTTGAATTTTAGCTCTCCGTCATCTCCCTCTTTGATATCACCTTTGTGAAGGAGATAGGCAAGTGCCAACTCCCTTGGTTTCTTGCCCACTTCACGAGCCATTGATTCAAAAGTTACATCAACCATAGCATCAGCCTTCCTGGCTTCAATAGCACTTTGCAGATGTGGATCTTCATGCAAAAACTTTAACTCTTGCTCTTGAGCCTGCAAAAGTTTTCTCATATGTTCCATTTCAGCCCTCATAGCATCAGGCTCTTGTTCAAGCATAACTGTCTTGCCTGGAGACAGTTGACCCTTTGATTCACTATCCATAACCCTTTCAAGAGGCTTGTGTCTACCTCGCAGGGCATCAGACCCATGAGAGGCACTAGATGGACCCCTCGAATTTGGTACTTCCAAAGGGTTGCCTTGGCTGTCCATTGTGTTCAAAGTTTGCTAAAAGCGGGATGTCACCACCTTTTTGTGGAGGGGGAAGCGTAGGAAGAGGCGCCTGGCTGCAGAAAAGGAGAAGCACCACTTGTTGAAGATGTACACGCAACCTGCGGGTGTTGGACACACAGCCGATTGCTTTGGTAGTGCTGCGTAGAAGGAAGGAGTGCAGTCACTTGGGGGTAGAGGGCTGCTGGCTGGAGAACAGGCGCACAGCCGCCTGCTGTGGTAGTGGACAGCCCTTCGGAATGACCAGCGCAGCCACCAGTCGTCTGAAACAGAGGCGCCTGGCTGCAGTCTGATTGGGACAGAAAACGTGGCCTTCCGCGTGCAGCCTGTGATGATGCAGCCGCCTGGGAGAGAGGGTACGTGCAGTAGTAAAGTATGAGATGGTAGCCGCCTGCAGCAAATTCATGCGCTAGCAAAAGGTGTGATGACGGCGTTGCTTGAGACTATACACAGGAGAAGGTCGCCGACGGCAGGTTCTTCTTTTCAAAAGTTGATGGAAAAATGATCGCCGGGTGATGATCTCTACGTTTGAAGGATGGAAGCGATTTAATAAAACTAAAGTGGAGTCTTCTCTAGTGAGTTCCACGCATGCATGTGGGGGCACTAGTGTGGGTAGGTGACCATGCCCACCCCCACACTCACTTAAAAGTGGGGCTCCCCACCTTGGCCCCTAAGTGGGTGCCCACTTTTAAATAAATGTGAACACCTAACCTTATAAAATAAAAGGTTAGAATATAAAGCATTAAAACAACAAGTGCGACATACTTACCATGTTCACATGCACCAAAACTTGTCAGAATACAGAGCAGACTTCACGACTCACTGGGAGGCGTCCCCGCTCAGTAAGTAACACGTCAAGCAGGCAAACACACAAATACATGTCATGCGAAAACAGTTTCAAACATGCAAAATATGTGTGCATTGTGCAAATAGTAACATGGACATATCTCCCGTTCATGGAACAAGTACAAAATATCTGTCAGCACAAAACTGGCACGACATAAAAACATAAAAACCTGGTCTTCCTATGGAGTGACAGTCCCATAGGTAAGACACAGTTCGAGGCACGAGTCTCCCTATGGTGTGACAGTCCCATAGGCAAAACACGGCACGAATACTGGCTCTTCCATGGCGTGACAATCCCATGGGTCGAACACAGTCCAGGTCATACACGGGTGGTACTGATCTGGCTCCCGTCCATACGACACCATCCTGCTAACACACGGGTGGCACCAGTCTGGCTCCCGTCCATGTCAGCAAAATACTGGCCTCTTCACACGAGACACCGGCCTGGCCTCAAGTGAACGAGATGCAAAAACTGGAGATGGACCAAATGGTCGGCCAATTGGTGACAAAAAGGGCAAAAGTGGAGTCAAGATTGAAGAAATCAATGTGTCACATGTAGGTGACAGTGAGGATGAGGTCCTATTCACGTCTTCACTTGATGCCCATTCACTTCTTAATTGAGATGGTCATGGTATGCACTCATGGATCATTGATTCAGGTGCCTCCTTTCATGTCACAGGTTGCAGAGACTTGTTTGTCAGGTATACTGCTGGCAATGAAGGAGTAGTTTATTTGGGTGACAACCATGCATGCAAGATTCTTGGCAGAGGTGATGTGAGGCTTGTGTTTTCAGATGGCTCACAGCTTATGCTCCATGATGTCAGGCATGTGCCTAAGATCAAGAAGAACCTGCTTTCTACTGGACAGCTTGATGATGCTGATTATGTTACCACATTTGGTCGTGGAAAGTGGAAGATTAGTAAGGGCTCACTGGTTGTTGCCAGAGGCTCTAAGGTGGACACTCTTTACTTCATGCATGCAGGTGTTTGTCACCATGCTAATGTAAATGCAACCGAGCTGCCGGAAATTTCTATGTAGCATAGCCGGTTGGGACACATGAGTGTCAAAGGAATGGAGCAATTGTCTCGTTTTGGTTACTTGCCTTCTCTAAAGTTCTCAAGTTTTCAATTTTGTGAGCATTGTATATATGGTAGGCAACTACAGTGCCCCCACAAGAAAGCTCTTGGACAGAAAGATGCTCAGTTAGAGCTTGTGCATACTGATGTATGTGAGATGCCTCAGCTTTCTTTGGGAGGGGCAAAATACTTTGCGTCTTTTATTGATGATGCCACACGCAAGGTGTGGGTTTATCCTCTTCGTTTGAAGAGTGATACATTCTCAGTGTTTGAGAAGTTTGTTGCTCTTGTTGAGAATCAAACTGGCAAAACACTGAAGGCTTTGCGTTCCGACAATGGTGGAGAGTATATGTCCAAACAGTTTCAGGACTTTTGTGATGCTAAAGGCATCAAGAGGGAGCTCTGTACTCCTTACGATCCTCCACAAAACGGGACAGCAGAGAGGATGAACATGACCATTCAGGAGAAGGTCCGTTCTATGTTGTCACATGCTGCATTACCTTATGGTTTTTGGGCTGAAGCTGTTATGACAGCCGTTCATCTTATAAACAGGTCACCTAACACGAGGCTTGGTGGGAAAGTGCCAGAGGAAGTATGGACAGGGAAGCCTCCGTCATACAAGCACTTGAGAGTGTTTGGTTGCGTTGCGTACGTGCACATACGCAGGGAAATGCGCACCAAACTTGATCCTAAGTCTCACAAATGCATATTCCTAGGATATGGTGACAGAGGTGAAATGGGGTATAGACTTTGGGATCCCGTGAATAGAAAGATTATACGCAACAATGATGTCATTTTTGATGAAACATGCATGTATAAGGAGCCTGCAAGGCAACAGGAGCCTGGCAGAGCCATCTTTGATGATGATGGACATCATGGACAACAACCAAGGGCTGTAAATCAGCCATTACAGCAGCAAAACCAGCCCTTAAATGGTGCTGAAAATGGTCCAAATGGACAGCCAGAGATGGCAGAAGATATCCCTATGGATATCCCACAGTTAGAGGAAATACCGGGCATGATATTTCAGCCTTATGGCATGGAACAGGAGCCACCAATAGGTGATATGCAGGCTGGACAGCAACCTGCAAATGATGGTCATTGGGTACGGAGGTCCACAAGACCCTCTAGAGTCCCTAACAGGTTTGTTCCAGGGGTTGACTACTTGATGCTTACTGACTGTGGGGAGCCCTCATGTTATAAGGAGGCTTTACAGAGGGCAGACAAGGCTCTTTGGGAGCGTGCTATGAAGTCAGAGATGGATTCTCTGCACAAAAATGGAACATGGAAGTTGGTGCATTTACCTGCAGGCAAGAAGGTTTTGCCTTGCAAGTGGGTTTACAGGCTCAAAGTTGCACCTGATGCAAAGCCAAGATACAAAGCCAGGTTAGTGGCTAAGGGCTTCAAGCAGGAATATGGTGTGGACTTTGATGAGATCTTCTCTCCAGTGGTCAAAATGACCACGCTTAGAGCTGTATTAGCTTTGGTTGCTCATGATGATCTAGACTTGATTCAGATGGATGTGAAGACTGCTTTTCTTCACGGTGATCTCCATGAGGAGATATATATGCAACAGCCAGAGGGTTATGCAGTGAATGGAAAGGAGAAGCTTGTATGCAAGCTGAAAAAGAGTCTTTATGGGCTCAAACAGGCACCAAGGGAATGGTATCATAAATTTGATACATTCATGAAATCCCAGAATTTCGGGAGAAGTAACATAGATCACTGCTTATACACCAAGAAAGCTTTGGATGGCAGTCTATTGATCCTCATCTTGTATGTTGATGATATGTTGATTGCCGGGAAATCTCGTAAAGAGATGGATGCCTTGAAGAAGAGGCTGCATCAAACCTTTGATATGAAGGATTTGGGTGATGCAAATCACATTTTGGGTATGCGGATACTTCGGGACAGAAATCAGCATGTGTTGTATTTGTCTCAGAAGGAATACATTGGCAAAGTCTTGCAGAGGTTCGATATGGATGGGGGGACGAAGACTAGTACTCCTTTGTCTCCATATGTGAAACTCAATGCTATGGACAGCCCACAGTCAGATAGTGGCAGAGCTGATATGGCCAAGATTCCGTATACTTCAGCTTGTGGCAGTCTCATGTATGCCATGGTTGCTACTAGGCCGGACATTGCATTTGCAGTGGGAGTGGTTTCTAGATACATGGCCAACCTTGGCAAGAAGCATTGGGAAGCAGTGAAAGGTGTCATGAGATACCTGAAGGGCACATAGGATATGTGCATTTGCTTTGGCAAACAGGATGCATTAGTGCATGGTTACACGGATTCGGATTATGCCGGTCATCCAGATAACCGGAAGTCTACTACCGGTTATGTGTTTACATTCACAGGAGGTGCTGTGTCATGGATATCAAGGATGCAGAAGTGCACTGCCTTATCTACTACAGAGGCCGAGTATATTGCAGCCACAGAGGCTTGCAAGGAGGCATTATGGCTATCTCGGTTAGTGGTTGATTTGGGCTATACAGGGGATATTCCATTGTTGCATTGTGACAGTCAGAGTGCCATCCAGTTGGCAAAGAACCCTGTCTTTCATGCAAAGACGAAGCATGTGGATGTGAAGTATCACTTCATCAGAGAGGTGATAGAGAACAAGCAAATTCAGCTTGTTAAGATTGATACGGATGACAACCTGGCTAATCTGTTGACAAAGAGTTTGCCTCCGGAGCGGTTTGCTCATTGCAGACACTTGATGGGCATTGGATGAGGCCAGTTTTAGCCTTGATATGGCCTTGTATATTATCATATACATGCTGATTTTTTTTTTCTTTCATTTAAGGGCACTGTGCCTTTAAGTGGGAGGTTGTTGGGGTAAAGGCATTATGCCCACCCTTATAGTGTGTACAAGCCCATAAGTTATAGTACATAGTACACTTAGTACTTTTAATGTACTAAGTGCACTATATGTACTAGTGCAATATACATGTGTGATAGGGGAGTCACACACTCATTGCCATGAGTTGACTTATCCCCACAACTCTCTCTCTCTCTCTCTCTCCCTTGTTTCTGTGTGTATGTCTCCCACATGAAACTCTAACCCTAATTCTTCTTCTCCCATTCAGGTGTGTGAACCATGACACGTCATGGGTGATGCGGCAACTCTTGGTTTCCAAGATAGGGTGTTCAATTGATAAGCTTAAAAGGGCTTGCTTTAGAGGTAATAATTTAGGGCTTGGATATGCAGTTTTGTTTTCTACTAGTTACTTTCACTCCTTTGGGTCATTGGTCTTGCCCTAGGTCTTATGACATCTGTCATTCGCGATAATAGAGTCTAGACAGATTGCCAAAGAAGGGTGAATATACCCCATTTCAGAGCCCTATTGTGTTCGAGTATCGCAAGTCAAAGCAATGAGGCACCATTTGGTCCAAGATGGGTTGGTAAACCACCTAATACCCCGGAATGTTGGGTGGCACCGCAGTGCTAGAGGGCATAGTGATGAGAGAGACCTGGGATGGGTAGAACCCATACGCAAGACCCAAAGGAGGTGCAGGCGGTGATGACTGCATGCCAACACTAGTAGGAAAAACCATGGGTTGGGTGGGAGGGTTTTGTGCTTGAAGTTGAGCAGTATTCCATAACACATTAGGAGTAGGGACAGAAAGTGAACCAGAGGAGAAAACAATGTTACCTCCTTGAACACCAGAAGTCTGAGAGTGAATTATACTACTAGACCCTCCTTTGTCTGGGTTCACAAAATGCCAGGGATCGAGGGTAGTTGATGGTATTGTTTATTGAACCTGTGCTACAGAAGAAGATACCCTGGTAGAGTTAGGAACATATGTACTAAAGGGCACATACGAACCTGACGCGGTCACTGGCAGGGTTGATGATGATGGATCTCCAAATGACCGAGGAGGTACGTGTCCTTCTTGAGAAAAAGTCCCATACCGAAGTCCAGCTTGTCGGCTAGAATAAGGAGGAGGGCTCTCCAGATGAGGCTGAATACCTGGGTCCAATACTGGCACACTGGTTGTGGGCATGTATCCTCCTCTGGAAGTAACGGCTGATGAGCTTGAAGAGGAAAAACCATATGCCAAGGGTGTAGAGGGTGAGTACATAAAAATAGGCTGGTTGTCTCCCAATGAAAGACCTCGAACAAGGCTCTCCAGTGAATGAGTCGTCCCATCCTCCGTGTGATCTAAATCTGAATAAGGAGAATTAGTATCTGATAAGAAAGGCTGATCCTCAGGAATCGTGGGTAGACGATCCATGTTGTGTGCTCACAAGGTCTTCAATCCTTTTGCTCACGATAGCTCTGATACCATGTGAGGGCAAAAGAGACCAAAGGACCAAAATATACGAGAGATTAGAGTAAATCACACAGCATGCAACGGGGATACATATATAAATGATGAAATCTAGTACAGGAGCTCTATGTGAGACTTGTTGTCAAAAATGCAGACAACAGTCCTGAAGTAAGCTTGATGTAAGTGTCGATATATGCCTGATGTAAGGCTGGTGTGATGTCAAATCCCCATAGGATCTCCTCGTAGAACACTCTTGGTACAATACTCGAAACCTGCAAACAAACCAAACAAACGTGAAGGGGGTGCAGGCCTGAGTCACCTCCCAACCTTGACAGCCGTGGGCGAGCCCACAAGACTTGGCTGTCCCCACCGAGCCACGAGCTAAGCTAACTAGATGAACGTACTGACCAATCTCTATCTCGTGACGTCCCATACCGCCACGAAGCGACCCTCGCGGGCCTCAAGACTGCTGTCGACCTCGGCTGCATAAAGTAGGTGCACGTCTGTCTGCACTAGATCTAGGCTCCTGACCATAGAGCTCTCACAAAGACACGCAAGACTCTCTGAACTAATGACTAACCTTGGCCACCCTTTTATAGGCTCTTGGCCGGTCATCGGGCGTCCACACTTGGACGCCCGCCCGTCCATACTTGGGTGCCCGCCCGTTAGTCTATCCCTAACTCAGCTCGCCAATCAGCCTGCCTAGCTTCAAGCTTCCCCAAACCTCGAAGTTAGTCTTGTGTGCGTGTAGCACACGGTAGATACACACTGTGCACATGACATACTCCCCTTCCTCTAAGAGCTCACACCTGACCTCACTAAAAAGCCAGGGTAATCTCTCTGAAGAGTAGTCAATGTCTTCTATGTAGCGTCCTTCTCAACACGATCCTTCCACTTGATCTTGTATTCCATGATAAGCGTATTATGCAATCTTCTTTCACGAAATCCAAGAATCTTTTCAGGTTCGTGTGAAACAAATGTCATGTCCTCGACATCTATGATTTCTTGAGAAGTAACTAACTGGTCTATTCCACCCAGTACTTCCTTAAGTCTACTGACATGAAATACAGGATGAACTTTCACATGAGAAGGCAAATCCAATTCATATCCTACTAAATCAATCCGTCGTGTAATACGAAATGGTCCACAGTATCTAGGGGATAATTTCGGAGATCGACCTGTCCGTAAAGTCTCGGAATCTTTCGGGACTCGCAAATACACCATCGTTCCGTGAGAGAACTCTTTGGGTGAATGATGTCTATTAGAATAAAATCTGTCTTGGTCTTGAGCACTTCTAATAGATTCCTTCGCAACTTGTAACATCTCTTACATATCTTGTAAAAAATTATGTGCTGTATTATACTGAAGTTAGTACTGTTATATACAAATTCTAACATAGGAAGATAATCCTCCCATGAACTCTGTCTTTTGGATACATATGCTCGAAGCATATCCTCCAAAATTTCAATCACTCTTTCAGTCTGGCCATCAGATTGAGGATGATCTGAGGAACTCAAATTCAAAGTTATTTTCAACTTCTCAAAAATAAGTTTCTAAAAAACCACTTAAACTAAGAGTCCCTATCACTGACTATGTCCTGCGGTAACCCGTACAATCTAAACAATTGCTCGATAAACTGTCTTGTTAATTGCGTAGCTGTAATGGTTTTCCGGGTCGATAAAAATCTAGCCATTTTTGTCAAGCGATCTACCACAACCCAAATAGAATCATGGCCTTGATGTGTTCTTGGCAATCCGGTAATAAAATCCATGGAAATACTTTTCCATTTATTACCTGGGATTTGCAAAGGATGCAACAACCCAGCCTGTCTAAAGCGTTCAGCTTTATTTCCTTGACAAACTTGACACTTGAGAACATAATCTTCTACATACCCTTTCATCTTTGGCCCATAAAAAGTGTGTTTCACTAACGATAATGTCATGTGTATCCCAGGGTGTCCAGCAGACGGGGCGTCGTGACACTCCTTAAGAATCGTGGACCTAATATCCCACGCTCTCAAGGTTTGGAGACATTATTTATATGGCTCCAAGTTTGTGGTATTGACTGATTATCAGTCAATCAAGTATGTGTGTGATGCCGATGATTTGAGAGGAAGGAAAGCTCGATGGGTTGAATTAATGCAAGATTTTGATTTTGAGATTCGTTATCAAAAGAGGTTCATGAATAGTGTCGCAGATGCGCTTAGTCGGATTAGAGAGGTGAATACTTTGTCGTTTACCGAGATTTTTACTGACTTATTTTAGTCATTGAGAGGGCTTTGTAGGACTGATAGTTATTTTGGTCCATTTTGGCAGAAGATCCAGGACGGGAGCTCATTGATTGACCAAGACTCAATGATTGAGCAGCCTACCATTGAGGCTGCAGGAGGCCAGTGTATGATTCGGAATGGTTTACTATTCCGTAATGACAAAATTTGTGTACCACAGATCTCGGACATTAGGTCCAAGATTCTTAAGGAGTGTCACAACGCTCCTTTTGCTGGACGCCCTGGGGTACACATGACATTATCGTTAGTGAAATACACTTTGTATTGGCCAAAGATGAAAGGGTATGTAGAAGATTATGTTCTCAAGTGTCAAGTTTGTTAAGCAAATAAAGCTGAACGCTTTAGACAGGCTGGGTTGTTGCATCCTTTGCAAATCCGAGGTAATAAGTGGGAAAGTATTTCCATGGATTTTATTATTGGATTTTCAAGAACACGTCAAGGCCACGATTCTATTTGGGTTGTGGTGGATCGCTTGACAAAAATGGCTAGATTTTTACCGACCCGGAAGATCATTACAGCTACGCAATTAGCAAGGCAGTTTATCGAGCAATTGTTTAGATTGTACGGGTTACCGTAGGACATAGTCAGTGATAGGGACTCTAAGTTTACAAGTGACTTTTGGAGGCTTGTTTTTGAGAAGTTAGAAACAACTTTGAATTTGAGTTTCTTAGATCATTCTCAATCTGATAGCCAGATTGAAAGAGTTAATCAGATATTGGAGAATATGCTTCGAGCATATGTCTCCAAAAGACAGAGTTCATGTGAGGATTATCTTCCTATGTTAGAATTTGCATATAATAGTACTAAGCATACGAGTACAGGTTTTAGTCCTTTCATGCTTATGTATGGTTTTCAACCTAGATCACTTGTTATTATAGTGGGATTTTTAGGACTTCAGTATGATGCAGCCCGTAATTTTTTGCAAGATATGCAAGAAATGTTACAAGTTGCGAAAGAATGTATTAGAAGTGCTCAAGACAGAGACAGATTTTATTCTAATAGACATCGTTTACCCAGAGAGTTCTCTGAAGGAATGATGGTGTATTTGCGAGTTTCCAAAGATTTTGAGACTTTACGGATAGGTCGATCTCCGAAATTATCCTCTAGATACTGTGGACTATTTTGTATTACACGACGGATTGGTTCAGTCGCATATGAATTGGATTTGCCTTCTCATGTGAAAGTTCATCCTGTATTTCATATCAGTAGACTTAAGGAAGTATTGGGTGGAATAGACCAGTTAGTTACTCCTCAAGAAATTATACATATCGAGGACATGGCATTTGGTCCACACGAACCAGAAAAGATGCTTGGATTTCGTGAAAGACGATTGCGTAATACTCTTATCACGGAATACAAGATCAAATGGAAGGATCGTGTTGAGGAGGACGCTGTTAGAAGCCATCTCCTGTCTATTTTTATACACCAGGGCCTTTGTTGTGGGTGTGTCCGCTCTTATGAGGTGTTTTCTCATTTTTCTCCACTCTCCGTATTTTTTTTCCATTTTCCCCTATTTTTTCTATGGCTTGGGTGGCTTCCCTGTGTTGGCAGGAGGGCCTTTGTGCTGGCCGACTGTACCTTCAGGAACCTGACCTCATATCTGTTTAGGCCGACTCAGGATAGCTGGCCGACTGAGTGTATTTGTTGGTCGTGGAGGTTCAGGGCCAGTCGGCTACCTTTAGCACAGGCCGACAGGGTATTTGGGGCCATATAAAATGGCCCCAGGGCCTCCATTCCATTTTGTATCATTCCCGGGATCTTCTTGTGTATATAGAGTAGAGTTACACGCCTCTACCACTCTATCTCTTGTGCTGTTATTTTTCTGCATTGCTCTTGTGTTCCGAGATCTGGTCATCATCACTGTCGCGTATTCTGACATGGTATCAGAGCCTAGGCTCTAGATAGTTCTTGGGATTTGTGTGAGCAAGAGGGGGACTGTTGTGTTGTTGATTGGTGGACTGTTCGGGAAGAAGAGAAGCAAGAGGACGGCGGGCTGACTTGCTGGACAGCCACTTTTGCAGGTGTTAGTTCTTCTCTGTTCCCACCCACCCACCCTTTTCAGAGTACATCCCCGCAATGGCAGATCTGTTTGAGATGGCCGAGAAGCATGTGAAGATCCCGACACTCCCCGCGTTCCCAGTGGACCGTCAGTTAGATGGGAGCAACTACGGCATATGGAAGGTTATGATGGAATCTGTTTTGGAGTCATACGACCTCGCTGATTTCGTCATTATTGGGGTTCCACGGCCGGAAGTAGAGGAAGGGGAGTTACCATTGATCCGCAAGGACCGAGAGGCTCAGACACAGGCCAGGGTCCGTTCGTTTATCTTTCTCAACTGCACACTGCAGGTAATCAATCATGTAAAGCATATGACGCTGGCCAGAGGTATATGGCAGCATTTGGCCTCTCTTTACAACAGGGTATCGCCCATGAAGAGGATCTCCTTGGAAGTGTAGATGCGGGTTATGAACCCTGCAAAGTCATCGACGATGCGGGAGCACATTAACAAGTTGCAAGCTCTTCAGCAGGAAGTTCTTCAGGCTGGGAAGGAGATATCGTCAGAGGACATGGCCATAACGTTGCTGTCGCACTTGCCCTCCCAGGACTCACCATTTTACTCGTCTTTGATTACCAGTGGTAGGCTTAGCACCGTCACGTGGGAGGAGCTTGTGCCCATGGTCTTGGACCAGGAGGAACGATTCATGAACCCTCCTCAGGGTGGAGGTTCAGAGGCCTCAACTGGCCAACGGTCGAAAGGCCGTAACACAGGCAAAGGAAAGGCTTCGTTGGAGAAGTCTTCCGAGAAGAAGTCCGACGTTGACCGCGAGAAACTAAAGGCAAAGAGGACATGTAATGATTGTGGCGAGAAAGGCCACTATTGGAGGCAGTGTCCCAAGCGGAAGACCGAGAAGGGTGAAGATTCCTCAGCAGCAATCATGAAAACTCCGGCTTTTATGCACCTGGAGATGATGGACATCGATGTTTCATTTTCTTTAGGCAGGGAGGAGATTGGAGGATTCTACGCAACGGATACTCAGTGGTGCTTCCAGGCACATGACTCCTTCCCGTTAAGATTTACAGGATCTCTACAGGTATTCTGGTCACATTCTTACTGGGGATACATCCACTATCCCAGTTCACAATGAGGGCAGGTTGGAGATAGTTCCCGATGGCAGAGGGGGGAAGCAATCCTCCCGGGTGTTGTATGATCCGTCACTTGGTTTTCATCTGTTGTCAGTGCATCAGGTTCGCAAGACTGGCGTACGGGTGGAGTTTGATGAGCATTTTGTTGCTTTCCGGGAAAAAGCAATAGGCCAGGTGGTTTGGGAAGGTGGAGTGGAGAATGGAGTTTACAAGCTTTCAGCACTCTCTCTCCCAGGTCCTCAGGTTTGTGATGAGGTCTGGTAATGGCCACGTAAGTGTGGATACGCTGCAGGAACAGGCTTTCCGAGACCAGATGGTGGATAGCTTGCCAGTGGATGGTAGCAGTTGGCAGGAACTCTCCGGTACTGATGTTGGTAGTTCTTGTGTTCGTCAGTCAGAGGAAACTGAACAGGTCACTTATGCTCTGATGTCTCGTAGTATTCGGGACAAAGAACCTCCTGTAGAAGAGGATGTTCTTTCCACGGGGACCTTTTGGAAAGCCAGGCAGGTGGCAGTTGATCACTTGCAGAAGGAGGTGGTTTCTCCAGGCTTTGTGGTTCCGGATTCAGAGGGAGTGGTTGACAAGTTTCAGAAGGCCTTGCGTGGTCTTCAGCAGGTTTCCAGGACTTGGTTTTGCACCGTAACAGGTGTTGATCCTTATGAGCAGTGTGATGCCTCTTTGACTCAGAAGCAAAATGGTTCATTGATCTGGTTGATGGACACCAGATTGGACGGGAGCTTCTTGATGAGGTAGTCTCATGGTTGCAGATTACTCTTTGGGAGGGAGGATTGCGTTTCTTGTGGTTTCTGCGGCATGCGAAGGATCATGGACTCTTTCACACAGGAAGGGGATTGATTGATGGAGTCCGACTCCACGGTTGGAGTGACTCAGTTTGGGGAGGAGATCTGGACACGAGGAGATCTACTTTAGGCCCAGGAGCAGTTTTTTGGAGCAGTAAGAGACAGTCATCTTTTGCCTTGTCGTGGACAGAGGCAGAGTACCGGACTGCTTGTGATGCTGCTTGTGAGGTGGTGAGGATGCAGAGGCTGCATTGTAGGTTTGGGCTTCCATTGGAGGAACCCATGGTCATCCAGAGGCACTTTGTTCGTGAACAGATCGTTGCTGATGACATCTTGCTAGAGTTTTGTTCGACGGAGGACACTACGGTGGACCCCTTCACGAAGTCGCTATCTCAGGATTTGCTCAGGCGGCACCCCAACTTCCTGTGGTTGGTTTCACAGCCAGGAGCTGAGAGGGGGTGTTAGAAGTCATCTCCTTTCTATTTTTATACACCAGGGCCTTTGTTGTGGGTGTGCCCGCCCCTATGAGGTGTTTTCTCATTTTTTCCTACTCTTCGTATTCCCCCCCCATTTTCCCCTATTTTTTCTATGGCTTGGGTAGCTTCCTTGTGTTGGTAGGAGGGCCTTTGTGCTGGCCGACTGTACCTTCAAGAACCCGGCCTCATATCTGTTCATGCCGACTCAGGACAGCTGGCCGACTGAGTGTATTTGCTGGTCGTGGAGGTTCAGGGCCAGTCGGCTGCCTTTAGCACAGGCGGACTAGGTATTTGGGGCCCCCATTCCATTTTGTATCATTCCCGGGATCTTCTTGTGTATATAGAGTAGAGTTACACGCCTCTACCACTCTATCTCTTGTGCTGTTATTTTTCTGCATTGCATTTTGCTCTTGTGTTCCCAGATTTGGTCATCATCTCCGCTGCGTATTCTGACAGACGCTACATGAGAGATATTGACTACCCTTCAGAGAGGGATTACCCTGGCTTTTTAGTGAGCTCAAGAGTGAGCTCTTAGAGGAAGGGGAGTATGTCATGAGCAGAGTGTGTATCTACCGTGTGTTACACGCACACAAGACTAGCTTCAAGGTTTGGGGAAGTTTGGAGCTAGGCAGGTTGATTGGCGAGCTGAGTTAGGGATAGACTAATGGGCGGGCACCGAAGTATGGACGGGCGGGCGCCCAAGTGTGGATGTCCGATGACTGGCCAAGAGCCTATAAAAGGGTGGCCAAGGTTAGTCATTAGTATATAGAGTCTCGCGTGTCTTTGTGAGAGTTCTACGGTTAGGAGCTTGGATCTAGTGCAGACATGCACTTGCTTTATGCAGTCGAGACCGCAGCAGTCTCGAGGCCCGCGAGGGTAGCTTCATGGCGGTATGGGATGCCACGAGGTAGAGATTGGTCGGTACGTCCATCTAGTTAGCTCAGCTCGTGGCTCGGTGGGGATTGCCAAGTCTTGTGGGCTTGCCCACGGTTGTCAAGGTTGGGAGGTGAGTCAGGCCTGCACCCCCTTCACGTTTATTTGGTTTGTTTGCAGGTTTCGAGTCTTGTAGGAGTGTTGGTACACGCGCATTGATTCACACAATCTAGTGGCCACCATTGCATCAAGACATGTCAACCAAGAGATATATGCTCTTACCAAGGCATGTATAAGAGTGCACAAGTTCGGCTTTGGGGAAAGTGAACATTTGTGTTCTCTTAGCGGCACCTGGCTTAATCGGGGTATACCATGCTTTCGTTCCCCACCAAACGCTTACCTTATCGCCTAGGGCTGAAATCCCTCACTTGATCCTTAATCACTGGATATTTGTCTTGGATTTACAACTCACTGATTTTCTTCTCAGCATGAAGGCATCCATGGACGTGCACGTTGCAAAAATGAAATCTATATGTGCTCGTCTAGACAAGATGGTGTAGGCACCTTGAGCATCGAGTAGTCCGGATCTGGAATCTATGAGGGCCCGTGCTTCGGAGCAAGTGTTGGACTATTCCAAGGGCGAAGTGGCAAAACTTTTCGGAGGAGGATTTTTCACTCCTTTGGATGCAGACAAGGATGTACTGGATAAGCTTTGCTCCCATGTTGGTAGTCATTATTCTACACTTGCGTGTAGTCGGTAGGAGAGATGCCGTTCGCGTCACTGACAGTCACCTTCGCAGTGTCCCTCTCCACCTGGTTCTTTGGACAGTTCTCGCTTGCCTTCACCAGCTCGATGTTAGCGGAATACCGGTTTGCCAAGTTCATGCCTCATGAGAAACGAGCTCAATTTTTGAAGCCTCCCAAGTTCAATGGAAAGATGGGCACGGAAGTGTTCACCAATTGGACCCGCGAGATCGCTACCACATTGCCAACAGTAGGTGGTTCATATATTTTTCATCTCCATTTGGTTATGGCTTGGATGGGTGCCACTCTCTTGTAGTGGGAAGACCATCTTAGGCACCACTCCGTAATTTGTTGGAATGATTGCCGTGACCCATCGCAAGGTGGTCTTAAAGCATTGTATTCACATAGATTACGAGCATGAATTGAAGAAACAATGGGAGCATTTTATGCAGAAACCTGGTGATCGATAACCGACTATCTTGCTCGATTTTGGAAGCTTTTGTTGATGCTTCCAGGGATCGTTTGGCGGTCAAAGTAGGTCGAGCAATTTTGGGTGGTTTGAAACCATCTTTGCATGCATACGTTTGTGCACATTGGTCCCATGATCTTTCAGATGCGGTTCGTCTTGCTACAACCCTCGAGACGCGGGAGAGCCCCAAGTATGGGGCTCAACAACAAGGACAATAGAAAGGCAAAGACAAGGGTAGCCAGTCCAAGGCCAAGGATGGTAAGGACAAGGCAAGTGGGGGAGCCTCGGTCACTTGCCTCACCTATTACAACCCCACGGATTCCCTAAACGCAAAACATGAGTGATTAGTACAGACCCCCTAAGAGGGGTGCATGCTAGCTCACCACTCAACCGTAGGTTTACGTCCACAAACCTCCCCCGAGCCAAAGGCTAAGGTCCCAATCCCACGAACCATGCTTGGCAACGCTGGTATACCACCAACACCTACATGCTAAGGCCTTCAGCCGTCTGTGACTTGTGGAATCCAATCATGTTCCCAACGGTAATCTTGGTCCATCACCGATCACTGAGTGAATAGCTCTCTGTGAACACTAATAACCCAAGTCTCACTTATATAGCGGTTAATGTTGTTATATATAACTATCCGGTCATAAATAGCAAGTATACTTGGTATTTTTAACCATGAGCCTTAGCCGCCTGTATCAAGTTGCTTACTCTTTATCCTAGGGCTCCCCTAACCTGTTGGATTAGACCACTAATTCTAAAGAGAAGTACTGGATACGTGACATTCTTCCTCTCCTCAAACAAAATCTGTCTAAGAAAGAAAACTTGGAAACTTGTGTTGGAAACTAGCAACTCGCTCCTAAGTCGACGACATTCCCAATTGTGGAAATAAACAAGGGAAACTCAAAACTACATCTGACAACTGATTCCATAATCTAGCTCATCATTCATGCACTTTCCAATCATAACTCTGCCATAGGAACTGACTAAATCTGCAACCATTGTCCCTACAACTATCTCAGTGGAACTAAAACATACCAACTCGAACCAGAGTTGTGAGGAACACAACAATCTGTCAATCCAACTCATGAGGAATCGGATATTTTGACATCACAATGACAATTATGTAGCTAGTCGAATTACCTATTCTATCAGAGTTGGTTAATTCCTCGTACTTAAGGGATAAAATACCTTTCCTCTTTGGGAACCACAGAACTATCAGATATTAGAGCTCCAGAGAGAGAGATTGTGTGCTAGAAATGTCCTTGATAATAATAATGTGAAAGTACTAAGTACAATATTAAAGACCTAAGCCTAAAAGGCCAACACCCTGGAGTGTGTTTCCACAAGAAAAAACCCTTGTCCATTCCAGGGTTGTTTCCGTGCGGTGTACGATAGCTATCGTTCGGAATACCGTATGGTATGATAGCGTACGTACTCGTATGGATTTTTTCGGGATTTCTTTTTTTCAAAAATTAAAAATTTTCCAATTTTTTTTTTTGGGTAGGTTATGGTCTTTTTTTGGCTTATCTATGGCTGTTTGAGCTTCCTGTGTACTATGATGCTTCCCTCCTTTCTAAAATACTCCATATCTGGACTTGGAAATACTTAAGTTTATAAGTATTTTTTTAAAACACCATATTTTATCGTATGATAAGAAATTTTTTTATATCGTACCATATTTTTTCGCACGGTATCGTATCGTACAAACCGTACTATATTAAGTGCCCATGGATAGCTTTTGCTCACACTAGAGACTTCTTGAGAGAGTAGCTAACAAACCCCCCCTGAAGTGTATTTTGTGAAGGTAAACATGTCGGAATATGCAGGGGATATGTGACAAACCTCCACGATGAAGATGAGCAAATGCAAAAGAACCACCAGCCTGAAAAGGTAGAACTAGGTGTGGAAGAACAAACGTAGAATAGAGAGAGAGAAGCTGTATGAACTCTACTATATACAAGATCCGATACAATGATACATGAATTGGGGGTAGGAGTGGTATTTATACCACCCCCCCATGCTGGTTGTCTAGCAAAAAGGCAGCCGATTGGCTCCTGGACAAGCTCATGACGGCATACAAGCAGTTGGCCAGCAGGGGGACAGTTGGCCAGGTACAAGGCTCAAGTTGGCCAGTACAGCTCCAGGCGGCCAATGAATAACATCCCCACGACCATGAAAAAACAGGGAAAAAATACGGAAAGTGGGGAGAAAATGAGAAAATACTTTGGGCAGGCACACCCACAACAAAGGCCCTTTGTGAGCACTATGGTATAGACAGGAGATGACTACTAACACCCCCTCTTAGCTCTTGGATGTGGAACCAAGTCCAGTGAGTTGGAGTGTTGCCGGAGCATAGCCTGAGGTTGAGACTTCGTGAAGGGGTCCGCTCGTCGAACAAAACTCTAGCAAGATGTCTCAAGCAAAAATCTTCTCACGAACAAAGTGACTCTGGATGACCGTGGGTTCCGCTAGTGGAAACCCAATCTCACCAAGTAACCTCTGTAACCTTACCACCTCGCAAGCAACACCACAAGCAGCCCAGTACTTTGCCTTTGTAGACGACAAGGCAATAGTTGGCTGCCTCTAGCCGCTCCCTAAAATAGCTCTCGAGCCAAGGGTAAAACTGTAGCATGATGTAGATCTCCTTCCCACTCTGAGTCACTCCAACCGTGGAGTCTGACTCCATCCATTGTTCCCCCTCTAGTATCATAGAAGAGTCCAAGATCGTTCGTACTTTGTAGATACCGCAAGATCCGCAATCCTGCATCCGAATGAGTCTTCAAAGGCGTCTGCATGAATGAGCTCAACAGACCCACCGAGAAGCTCAAGTCCAGTCTGGTGTTCAGCAACCAAATCAATGAACCAAACCGCGTCCAATACAAAGAGGCATCAACGTGCTCACAAGGATCATCAAGTGTAACTTTGGTATGCCAAGTCCTGGGATCTTGTTGAAGACCATACAAGGCCTTCCGGAACCTGTAAACAATCCCCTTTGAACCCGGAACCTCAAAGCGTGGAGGCTGCTCAACATCCACCTCCTGCTGCAAGTCACCATTTGCCACTTGCATGGCTTTCCTACAAGTCCCTTGGGAAAGAGCTTCCTCAACTGCAAGAGGCTCTTCGTCTCGAATGATACGAGACATCAAAGCATGGTTTACCTGTAAAGGCTCCTCTGATTGATGAACGCAAGAACTGGAATGTTCCTGCCTGTTGCCATCATCTGGCAAGCCATCCACCATTTGGTCTCGGAAAGCTTGTTGCCGCAACGTATCCACATTCAAGTGGTCATGATGAAACTGCCACACGTCACCTAATTGAGAACCTGTAAGAGAGTGCAGAGAGTTTGTAAATCCCATCCTCCACCACTCCGTCTTCCCATATAACTTGGCCTGTCGCTTTGTCTCGGAGAGCAACAAAATGCTCATCAAACTCCACTTGTACGCCAGTCTTGCAAACCTCATGCACTGACAACATATGAAAACCAAGAGATGGGACAAAAAGAACTTGTGAGGAATGCTTCCCGCGTCTGCCATTGGGAACGATCTCTAACTTGCCCTCACTGTGAATAGGTATAGTGGACTTGTCACCAATCAGGATGTGACCTGCGTGTCTTCGAAGATCCTGTAATAACTCCCGGGAAGGAGTCATGTGCCTGGAAGCACCACTATTAAGAATACACTCCCGAGTGTCCCTAGCGGTGAGTCCAACCGCCTCTCTGCTTGAAGAAGATGAAACATCGGTGTCCATAGCTGGAGTCTTCACGGTTACTGTTTGTCATGTGCACAGTGTGTATCTATCGTGTGCTACACGCACGCAAGATTAGTTTCGAGGCTTGGGGAAGCTTGGAACTAGGCAAGTTGATTGACGAGCTAAGTTAGGGAAATACTAATGGGCGGGCACCCAAGTGTGGACGCCCGATGACCGGCCAAAAGCCTATAAAAGGGTGGCCAAGGTTAGTTATTGGGATATAGAGAGTCTCGCGAGTTTGTGAGAGCTCTATGGTCTTGAAGCCTGGATCTAGTGCAGACGTGCACCTGCTTTATGCAGTCGAGGGCGGCAGCAATCTCGAGGCCCGCGAGGGCAGCTTCGTGGCGGTATGGGACGTCGCGAGGAGGAGATTGGTTGGTACATCAACCTAGTTAGCTGAGCTCGTGGCTCGGTGGGGACAGCCAAGACTGTGGGCTTGCCCACGGCTGTCATGGTTGGGAGGTGAGTCAAGCCTGCACCCCCTTGTTGTTTATTTGTTTGTTTGTTTGTTTGCAGGATTCGAGTCTCGTACCAAGAACGATCACGAGGAGATCCGTGGGGATTTGACAGTGGTATCAGAGCATACCTCGTGAACGAGCAAGTCGGTAGGTAGAGAAGATGAGGTTGAAGAAAGGTATGTGTTAAAAAAGCTTGCTGTTTTTCTGTGCATACCGTGGTTTTCAGATTCAGTATGTGTTTTTTCTTCATCAAAGAAACCCATATTGATGGGAGGTGGTAGTTTAGGAAAGGTTGATTGCTTGCAAGAAGTAGGGAAGTCGCTTGTGCAGTCGTACGCATGAGCAAGTCGGGAGAGAAATCAGAAAAAAGCATGGTTTGCTTTTTGTTGAACGATTGAGAGAGAGAGTGAGAGAAAGCGAGCCAAGCGCACGTTGCAGGGCTGATCGTGTGGAGTTGCTGGTCGTAAAGTGCTGTACGTGTAGGCAAAGGCGGCTGCTGCTGCAGGCGGCCAGGCGCCTTAGGCTTGCGTAGCCAGGCGGCCTAGGCCAGCGTAGCCAGGCGGCAAGGCCTGCCAAGCCAAGTGGCAAGGCCTGCGTAGCTAGCCCAGGCAGGGCCTAGGCCAGGCAAGCAGGTGCCCAGGCCACGCAAGGTAGGCGCCGAGGCCCACGTGGCCTTATGGCCACGTTTACATAGGCTGGCGCAAGCGCAACCTGCCGTGAAGGCACCGGCAGGGAAGGTGACGATGGACAGCACGCCGACGGGCTAATCCAGGAGGGATGAGAAAAAAAGAAAAAACAAGGAAAGCACTCGTTTTTTTTTGGGCTTTCGTTTTTTTAAAAATTTTTAAAGGTTAAAAAAACTCCCCTCCAAGGTTCAAAAGTGTTTATTTTTTTTAAGAGTCTAGAATATATATATATATATATATATATATATATATATATATATATATATATATATATAAACACAAAAGCAAAAGCAAAAGCAAAAGCAAAAGCTAAGAATAGCTTTTGGGGATTTTTAGCTTTTGGGGCTATCTTTATAAACCCCTTAAGTGGGCTTCTTGCCACACATCTCTCAAGTTTTCAAGCTCTCAAGTTCACTCGCACTTTTGTTGTGCAAAGATCAAATTTTCTCTCCACTTACCCTCTTCATGGTGTCGACCCAAGAATCGGAGTTGGAGCCCCTTGTGGAACGCGAAGGCTTGCCGGCTACGGAAGGTACCGATGCCGATCTTTTTGACGATTTTGTGTCCAAATCAGATTTCCAAGAGTTCAAAGTAGCTCTTGAAGCTTCTTCGTCGGAACGTCAGGCACAAATCGCAGTCCAGATGCAAGCTTTGCAGAACTCCATTGCTCTATTGACCACTACCCTCTCTACTTTCTCGGGTATGGATACCTTGGCTTCTGCTTTAGGCCCCAACATTACTTCGGAACCGTTTGGGGGCGAGCAAAAGCAGCGCATCAAGGAGATAGTGGACACTTGGCTACATAAGTGGCAAGTTCACTTTCAGTTTCATCCATATGATGATGGAAAGAAGATCCAGTTAGCATCAGGTTTCCTGTCTGGCAAAGCTTTGCTTTGGTGGGAGGAACTCAATCCTAAGCCAACGACTTGGGCACAATTCGAAGACGTCTTCAAGAAAGAATTCCTCAAGAAAGAGGATGATTATGATGATGTTGCCCGGTTTTCAGCTTTGAGCATGACCTCTCAGCACCTCACTTATGAGGTCTACCTCCAGAAGTTTCGTGACTTGCAGATGATAGCTACAAAGATGGATCCGACTACTCTTTTGGGGTTTTTCGTAGCTGGATTACCAGACTTGTACCGATTACAGGTTAAAAATAACAAATGTAAAACATTGGACGAGGCCATTCATTCAGCTCGTATCTATGATGATACAAGGGTCTCTTCCAAGTCGAAACCCGTTACCGAGCAGGGGAACAAGCATAAAAGAAAGTTCTCCGCACCTATGGCTAACACGACAGAAGGAAAGTCTTCGGACCAACCTTCGAAGAATTCAAGCTGGACACCAGGGAAGAAGAAACGACTCCTTAGGGCTTTAAAGCTCAAGAAGAAAGGACGTTGTTTTATCTGCGAAGAAAAAGGACACATGCATAATGAGTGCCCAAAGCAAAAGGGTGCCAAGACAAACGCAGGATCCAAGCCAAAGGCAGCTAACCAGTTGTCTTTGACAGGTACGTCAATTACTGTACTCTCTCGCCCTAGTACTTGTTCTGATTGTCTGTTCAATTCTAAAGTATTTGGCTTGCATGATCTTCTCCGAGTTTATGGAGAAGTGAATGGCCATAAGATTCACATTCTTCTAGACCCTGGCAGCTCACACAACTTTGTTGACTACAAACTTGTGCAGAAATTGAGTCTTGATACGACACCCAGCGATCATACCTATGAGGTACGTCTACCTGCGGGAAGGCAAGTATGGGATCGAAAGGTGGAGATGCTTCCAATCCAGATTCAGGACTACAAAGATACTCTGGAATGCTATGTAATGCATCTAGAGAATGTGGACTTGTTATTAGGGATTGAGTGGTTTAAGACTCTTGAAGTCCAGATAGATTGGTCTAGTCATATTTTTTCTTTTCAGCATAAGGACACCAAGTATAGTATTTTAGGTGATTGTATTCATCCCTCTCAGGGACCTCTTGTAAATACAATTGATTTTGGAAATATAATGGATTCTTCTTTGTATACCGCTTTCCATTGTGTATTGATTCCACTTTCTTGCTTTCTCATCCCTTCCATGGATGTAAATGAATTAAGTGTGTTTGAAAGCAAAGAATTACAGAAGATCCTTGATTTGTTTCAAGACGTATTTCCTAAGAAACTGCCATCGGGTTTACTACCTGAACGGGCAGTAGATCATCGTATTGACTTGATCCCTGGTGCTCATTATGTCAGTATTCCACCTTACAGGATGAGCCAAGCTGAGGAAGATGAGTCGGCTAAACAACTCGAAGATTATTTGAGGATGGGCCAGATCCGTCCAAGTAAATCACCTTGTTGTGCACCTGTGTTGCTTAGGAGAAAGAAGGACAACACCTGGAGAATGTGTATAGACTACAAGAGATTGAACAATCTGACCATTAAGAACCGTTATCCTCTCCCTAGATCAGATGACCTGATTGCCCGGTTAGCATGAGCGAAATATTTCACGAAGATAGATTTACGTACTGGCTATCACCAGATACGTATTCATGAAAGGCATGTCGAAAGAACCGCCTTTCGGACTAGGCATGGCCATTACGAGTTTCTCGTATTACCTTTTGGGTTAACCAATGCGCCAGCCACTTTCCAGCAAATGATGAACGATCTTTTCGTGAACATTTGCGGAAATTTGTGGTGGTGTTCCTGGATGATATTTTGATATATAGTCGTACTCTTGAGGATCATGTCAGACACCTCACGATTGTCTTATATATTTTAAGACAGAATCGCCTATATGCTAAGTTAAGTAAATGTGAGTTCTTTATGACCGAAATCATTTACTTGGGACACAAGATCACTAGAGATGGATTGAGCAACTATGACTGAGTTCAGAAGGTTCTGGACTGGCCTATACCGCGAACAGTGAAACAACTTCGTTCTTTTCTCGGTTTTGTAGTTTTTCTTCGGAAATCTGTGCGGGAGTACTCTCAGCTCACACTACCGATGACCGACTTATTGAAAGGTCGTGGACGTAAGTCAAATCAGCCTATCACTTGGAATAACGATTTGGATATGGCCTTCAGACTGGAAGCACCTATCTTAGCATTACCTGATCCTAGTCGGCCTTATGTTCTTGAAACTGATGCCAGTGTGACTATGCTATCGGGGCTGCTTTATTTCAAGATGGTAGACCGGTTGCTTTTGAAAGTAAAAAGCTCGACGACAATCTCGTTGGCCAATCCTTGCGAAGGAGCTTTATGCTGTGATTCATGCTCAAGGTTTGGAGACATTATTTATATGGCTCCAAGTTTGTGGTATTGACTGATCATCAGTCAATCCAGTATGTGTGTGATGCAGATGATTTGAGAGGCAGGAAAGCTCGTTGGGCGGAGTTAATGCAAGATTTTGATTTTGAGATCCGTTATCGGAAAGGGTCCATGAAAAGTGTTGCAGATACGCTTAGTCGAATTAGAGAGGTGAATACTTTGTCGTTCACCGAGATTTCTACTGACTTATTTCAGTCATTGAGAGGGCTTTGCAGGTTTGATAGTTATTTTGGTCCATTTTGGCAGAAGATCCAAGACGGGAGCTCATTGATTGACCAAGACTCCATGACTGAGCAGTCTACCATTCAGGCTGCAGGAGGCCAGTGGATGATTCGAAATGGTTTACTGTTAAAATTTGTGTACCACAGATCCCGGACATTAGGTCCAAGATTCTTAAGGAGTGTCACGACGCCCCTTCTGTTCGACACCCTGGGGTACACAGGACACTATCGTTAGTGAAACACACTTTTTATTGGCCAAAGATGAAAGGGTATGTAGAAGATTATGTTCTCAAGTGTCAGATTTGTCAGGCAAATAAAGCTGAACGCTTTAGACAGGCTGGGTTGTTCCATCCTTTGCAAATCCCAGGTAATAAATGGGAAAGTATTTTCATGGATTTTATTACCGGATAGCCAAGAACACATCACGGCCATGATTCTATTTAGGTTGTGGTAGATCGCTTGACAAAAATGGCTAGATTTTTACCGACCCGGAAGACTATTACAGCTACGCAATCAGCATGGCAGTTTATCGAGCAATTGTTTAGATTGTACGGGTTACCGTAGGACATAGTCAGTGATAGGGACTCTAAGTTTACGAGTGATTTTTGGAAACTTGTTTTTGAGAAGTTAGAAACAACTTTGAATTTGAGTTCCTCTGATCATCCTCAATCTGATGGCCAGACTGAAAGAGTGAATCAGATTTTGGAGGATATGCTTCGAGCATATGTATCCAAAAGACAGAGTTCATGGAAGGATTATATTGCTATGTTAGAATTTGCATATAACAGTACTAAGCATACGAGTACAGGTTTTAGTCCTTTCATGCTTATGTATGGTTTTCAACCTAGATCACCTGTTACAATAGGATTCTCAGGACTTTAGCATGATGCAGCACGTAATTTTTTGCAAGATATGCAGGAAATGTTACAAGTTGCGAAGAAATCTATTAGAAGTGCTCAAGACCGAGACAGGTTTTATTCTAATAGACATCGTTCATCCAGAGAGTTCTCTGAAGGAACGATGGTGTATTTGCGAGTTCGGAAAGATTCCGAGACTTTACAGGTAGATCTCCGAAATTATCCCCAAGATACTGTGGACCATTTCGTGTTACACGACGGATTGGTTCAGTTGCATATGAATTGGATTTGCCTTCTCATGTGAAAGTTCATCCTGTATTTCATGTTAGTAGACTTAAGAAAGTACTTGGTGGAGCAGATCAGTTAGTTACTCCTCAAGAAGTTATAAATGTCGAGGACATGACATTTGTTCCGCACGAACCTGAAAGGATTCTTGGATTTCGTGAAAGAAGATTACGTAATACGCTTATCACAGAATATAAGATCAAGTGGAAGGATCGTGTTGAGGAGGACGCTACATGGGAGACATTGACTACGCTTCAAAGAGATTACCCTGGCTTTTTAGTGAGCTTAGGAGTGAGCTCTTAGAGGAAGGGGAGTATGTCATGTGCACCGTGTGTATCTATCGTGTGCTACACGCATGCAAGACTAGTTTCGAGGCTTGGGGAAGCTTGGAACTAGGCAGGCTGATTGACGAGTTGAGTTAGGAAAATACTAACGGGCGGGCACTCAAGTATGGACGGGCGGGCATCCAATTGTGGACGCCTGATGACCGGCCAAGAGCCTATAAAAGGGTGGCCAAGGTTAGTTATTGGGATATAGAGAGTCTCGCGAGTTTATGAGAGCTCTATGGTCTTGGAGCTTGGAACTAGTGCAGACGTGCACCTGCTTTATGCAGTCGAGGGCGGCAGCAATCTCGAGGCCTACGAGGGCAGCTTCGTGGTGGTATGGGACGTCGCGAGGAAGAGATTGGTCGGTACGTCAACCTAGTTAGCTCGGCTCGTGGCTTGGTAGGGACAGCCAAGACTGTGGGCTTACCCACGGCTGTCATGGTTGGGAGGTGAGTCAGGCCTGCACCCCTTGTTGTTTATTTGTTTGTTTGTTTGTTTGCAGGATTCGAGTCTCGTACCAAGAACGATCACGAGGAGATCCGTGGGGATTTGACACTGTTGAGGAATATGCACCCTTCTTGGTGCTTTGCTTAGGACATTTCCTCCAATAGTGGCCTTTCTCGCCACAATTGTTACAGGTTCTCTTTACCTTCAAGGTGTCACGATCCAAGTCAGGCTCCTGCTCAGAAGACTTCTCTTTGCCCTTATTGCGGCTTTGTGACCGTTGGTCAGTCAAGGCCTCAGAACCTCCCCCCTATGGAGGGTTCGTAAAATGCTCTTCCTGGTCCAAGACCATAGGCACAAGCTCCTCCCATGTGATGGTACTGAGCCTGCCCTTGGTGATCAAAGAGGAGTAGAAAGCTGAGTACTGAGAGGTTAGATGAGACAACAAAGTGATGGCCATGTCCTCTGAGGATATCTCCTTCCCAGCTTGAAGAACCTCTTGCTGAAGAGCCTTTAACTTGTTAATGTGCTCCCGCATCGCCGAAGACTTTGCAAAATCCATCACCCACATCTACACTTCCAAGGAGATCTGCGAGCTACCCAATGTATTTCCGCTGAGATAGCAGGATACCCCCTTAATAGATATAAACTGAATGCCCAAATAGTAATGTGAATGTCCCATGTCTGTGACATCAAAAGCGCTCTGCAATTCAGCTTTGAAAGTTGAAAGTTTGTCCTCATCAGGACCAGTAATGAGCATGTCATCCGCATAAAGAATAAGGATTAGTAGATTGTGCCCATCTCTACGAACGTAGAGAGTACTCTTAGTTGGACTATTTCGGAACCCATTAGTAGTCAAGAACGCATGAATTTTTTGGTACCAAGCATGAGGTGCTTGTTTAAGACCATGAAGTGCTTTATGTAACCTGCATACTTTCTTTTCTGCCCCTTTTTGAACAAAGCTAGGAGGGTGAGATACATACACTTCCTCCTGCAAATCACCATTAAGAAAGCAATCTTAACATCTAATTGATGTACATGCCAACCCTTGTGTGTAGCCAAAGCAACAACAGCATGAATGGTAGTCATACGCGAAGTAGGAGCAAAAGTCTCCTCATAGTTAATGCCCTCACATTGAGCATAACCTTTGGTGACCAAACGAGCCTTATGACGATCAATAGAACCACTAGGCTTACGTTTAAGCTTATACACCCTCTTAGTGCCAATAGCACGCTTGCTAGTAGGCAAGTCAAATAATTCCCAAGTACTGTTCTTTACAATGGAGTCCAACTCGGAGTGCATGGCTGCAAGGCAATACTCATCCTCCAAAGCATCAACATGAGAAATAGGTTCCTCATTACATGCGGTGGCAACAAGAGCAGTTGGCAACAAAATGTGAAGACGCATGACGATATGCAGTACGAGTATGGCCAAGCATTAGAGTAGGCTGTTTGCTATCACACAACGTGTTAATCAGCCAACGAGGAACATTCCTGGTCTCACGAATAGCTGCATTTTCAGTGTCCAATGCATCATCCAAGGTCTCCTGATCAACAGGTGGTACATCAGGACCAATTTGAGTGGTGTTAGGTGGCTGAATTTCAGGAATTTCAGCACCATGTGATGGCTGTAAACAAGTTGAAGCGGGCTCTCTACATCATGAGCATGTGACCCAAAGAAAGGCAGCAATGTATCAAAGAAATCTTATGGTCCAATTGGTCTGTTTTTGACATGAAAGCACATGCACATAAGCCAGACAACCAAAGACTCGCATACGAGTAATCATTGGGGTTCTGCCATTCCAAGCCTCATAAGCTGCCATAGATTTCAAGGCTTTAATGGGACATTGGTTCAGCACATAGTTGGCACACATGACCACCTCAAGCCAAAATTTACTTGGCAAATCCTTGCTTTTAAGCATACATCTAGCCATCTCCATGAGAGTATGATTACGTCTTTCAGCAACACCGTTTTGCTGAGAAGTATAAGGTGTAGTGCATTGATGAGGTATGCCACGAGACTACATAAAAGCTCAAGCTTATGGCCACAAGCATTTTCAATCAAGGGTAAAAAAGTGTGGAAGGATGCATACACATATGAGTTGGCTTTCAAGCCATACACCCAAGTGAACCGAGTGTAGTCGTCAATGAAAGTCACAAAATATAGATGTCCCCCAAGAGATGGAGCCTGCATCGGGTCCACCTTGTACAAATCATTGCACAATGTACGAGAGATGACAATAGAAGCTACATCCCGACGGTCATAAACTGAGCAATAGTGATCAGAAAATTGAACTTGAAATCCGGTTTTAGTAAGAGCAAATACAGAGATGAGATTCTTACGAATTCCAGGTACATACAATGTGTCATGTAAAAGTGAAAATGTCACCATTGTATGTTGTCAAATCTACATTCCCAATGCCTTTAATGGCATACGATGCATTATTAGCTCACACCACTGTAACACCTTTAGGTGCATCCTCCAAAGTGACAAACAACAGCTTACATGAAGTGGTGTGCTTTGTAGCACCGCTATCAAAGTACCGATCAACATCAGAAACTGACATACAGGAAGAAGGCATAGACGGAGTACTACATGTGACAAGCAATGCATAGCCATCATGGGCCAAGTTGACCTCTTCCTTAGTGTCATCTGTGTTAGTAGCCAAACCTTGCTGCTTTTTCTTTTGCTCACTCGCAATATGCTTTTTGCATTCTTCAATGAAATATCCAGGTTTTCTGCAATAGTTACACCGTTTTATCCCCACCCTCTTTGGACACAAGAGGATCTGAACGGGCAGGTGGCTTGCCCTTAGGCTTAGCACTAGAAGATGTCCCAAATTTCCTCTTTACCACAAAAAGAGGGCACAAATCTGAATTTCTCTTTGTCAAGAGCCGAAGAGTGGTAGCAAATCCTTGATAAGATTCAGACAAGCCATTGAGAACCGTAGAAACAAGTGAATTGTCAGGTATCACTTCATCAATATTGATTAACTGTTCTCGCAAATCCTTAACACGGGTGAGAAATACATCCATAGAATCACCCTCAGCCATATGCTCCGTGTCAAGCTTTTTTTGGAGATGAGCTGTACAAGCTTCATTGCGGATCTGATACAAAGAAGCAAGTATATCCCATGCACCCTTAGCAGAAGAACACGAACGGATATGAGGAATGACTTGCCGTCTACATGAGAGAGCAATCAATGCATGAGCCTTCGCATCTTTAGCATCCCATTTGAGTTGTGTAGGTGGTGCACTCCCACTGGAACCAAAATCACTAGTCCCAACAATGGAACAACCCCGCAGCACCCCCCCCCCCCCCCGGCGACGTGCTAGCTGTAGGTGCAGCACCAGTGGGTCTTAACTTAGCACTAGATGCGTATACCCATAAATTCTTTGCAACTAGTACATGCTTCATCGTGTGTGCCCACACGGGATAGTTGGTACCATCCAACTTATCCTCAATGGACAATATCCCAAACAGACCATGGTGTTTCCAGACATTGTGCACAGCAAATACAATGCAAACTAAAGCAAATCTGATGCAAGCAAATACTGCAACCCAATCAGAATCCCACAAATGTTTGCTCAATGCATATACATGTGCCAAATAATATGTACTGCAAAAGATCTGTTGCAAAAACAAGTACTATACCCTAAAAAATTGGGGCAAATGTGCCCAGCAAATGCAAAATGCCCAAATTCCTGTAAAAAGAGCTGTAAAACCTGTAAATCCCCACAAAGTGCTTACATGAACTTGCTAAATCTGGAAGATCCACACAAATGTGTACATACACTTGTAATTGTGTCAAATGTCCACAAATGTGTACATAAACGTGGCAAATATCCGCAAATCGCCAAAACCTGTAACATATTGAAATTGTTGAAAAATTTAAAAAGCCCCAAATTGTACAGTGTAGGAGAGGGTATTTGTGGGATTTTGGGAAGAAATTTTGCAAGAAGATTTTTGCGAATCTGGAGCGGGGCGATGTGAGGATCAATGCAGGAGCAGTAGAGGAGCTTCATGCGAGTGCGGTACGCCGGAATGAGCCACTTCAGCTGTGCATGGCAACAAATAGGCTGTACCAACAGCAATGACAGCTGCGCAGAAACCCTAAAACCAGTAGGGCAGCAGCTGAAACCCTAAAAACTGGCTGTACGGAGGCAGGTGGCAGGCTACTGTATGACATTGCTGAAACCCTAAAAACAGGCTGAAATCTGCAGACGAAGCCCTAATTTCAGCTGTATGGCCTGCTGTAGAGTTGATAACGAGCTGAAAAGTGATGATGAGCTGCTGTAGATGAAGGTGAGCTGTTGTACGGCTTTGTGTATGCGCAAATGTGGAGCTGGATGCGAGAGAAGCTTGCTCTGATACCAATGTTGGGTATGGGGGAAGCTTTGCAACCACACACACACACACACACGAGAGAGAGAGAGAGAGAGAGAGAGAGAGAGAGTGCTGGAAATGTACTTGATAATAATAATGTGAAAGTACAAAGTCCAATATAAAAGACCTAAGCCTAAAAGGCCAACACACTGGAGTGTGTTCCCATGGGAAAAAACCCCTGTCCAGTTAGGGTAAAAAGTGCCGGTGGATAGAGCATGTTCACACCAGAGACTTTCTGAGAGCATAGTCACATGGACGCGAAATGGGGACGGGGACGGAAAAGATTGAGAATGGCCATTCGTTGTGACTATAGAGTGACATAGGACGTGAATGGGAACGGGAAGATGTTGCCATCCCCAACATTCCCGAGTCTAAAAATGCCCATTCCTTGTGACTATGTCCGAGAGTTTAGCTAACAAATATAACTCTCCTATTGTCCCATATTCTTTGCCAAATGCACAACTTGGAAATTGGTTGTACAGCAGGTCAATTCTTACTAGGGCTACTCCTAGAATTACATCTTCAATTCTAATCCTCAAGGGAAACTTGGGTTGACACCCATACCAAGCAATGTTATTATAGGCAGATCTTGACCAATCAAATGATCTCTTGGGTATCCTCTCTCTTGCATGACAGATTGAGAACAATCATCATGAGAAGGAACCTATCTTAGTCGAACTCTGACTACTTGAAGTATCCAGAAACTTCAAGTCCCAACTGAGTCTATTGTGTCAACGTAAGCAAGATGCAAGCAAAATTTGGCAACATCAACACTCTCTATTGGAATTGGGTCAAACTAGTATAATCCCACCAGCCAATACCTCGCTACTACACAGCTCTGGATAACAACCATAGAAGCTGATAACCTGGACATCTGCCTCGTTAGAAGCATGGCCTGTAAACTGTGTATTTGCCACATCAAAGGTGTGGCTAATGAATTGGACATCTGCCATATCAAAGGCCAGTGTTCTCACCCCATGAACTAGGAACCAACAATCTTGAGTTCTGGATAACTATCCTATCAGAAGCTAAAACATCTGCCTTGATGGAACCTTGTAAGCCCGCCTATGTGATACATCCTAGCGTCCCATACCACCAGAACATACCCCATGTCACGGTGGTATAGATGCACTGTAATGCCAATGAAGAAGCAAGCACTATATGACGGGACATATGAGAAATCCCAATGTCATAGTGCTGAAGCTAGAGCATTGCAGTACATAAAAGCATCACTAGAAAGGCATGTCAAAGATCATATGGACATGAACTGCATCAAATCAAGAAGCATCCCAAGGTTGCAATAAGAGCAGGTGTGTTTAAGACCCTCCAGTAAGGAAAGTAAATATAATACCCCTTTCAAGGTGAGCATCCAAATGCCAAACTGAACTGCATGTGGTCCACATCAATGACAACAAGAGAGCAAAGCATAGCTCTCTAATGGCACCGGTAATAAGCATAAGAAAATGTAGTAGGTAACGCATGTGTAAAGGCAACAGGATCCAAAAGTCATGCCTGTGGTGAGACATGCAATGTAAGCTGCAAGAAGTGAACTTTTCAATGGATGATCCAATGAGTAAAAATCAGTAATGGTGGGGTTGATAGAAGCGAAATTCAGCATGGGTAGAAAGCTGAAAATCGGGAGAAAAGTGGGGGCTCAGGGCGGGCATCAGTCATTGAAAACGCTTCAGATGTCAAACAAAGATGTGAAAACGCAGCGGAAATGACCATAAACAATACTAAAAGGAACACAACATTGAGCCGGACCCCCCCCCCCCCCCCACCCCCCCTCCTTAGGAACTTCTTTATTGATTGAGAAGCTTTACAAAATACCAAGGTGCGGGTGTGAACAACACCAGATCTTTCCACAAACTTCCTCAGCAAACACACTTGCACACGAATCAAAACACAATCTTGTTTCTCCAAAAACAGTCCCTAATTGGCCCAGCTGCTGTACCACTGTACAACCTGAGCAAAAAGGGAGAGAAGTCCTGCTTGGCCACTGTACGGCTTGCCACAGTACTTCGATGAATCCACGATCCACAAAGATCTCCCAAGATTTGTTCAAAGATAGTTCAAAAACAGCCCTCAAAACTGTCCTCAAAATCTGGTCCAAATCTGCCCTCAAGGCTGGTCGGTTACGCTTCACACATGCGGCCTGTACTGTCCCTGTACGGACAGGTCCTGTTGGCGGCTGAATTTCTGTACGATCAGTGTAGAGGGAGTGGAGGGAATAAACAGTTTCACTTGCAGCCCCTTCTGCTGCGTACGGCCAACAAAAGAGAAGAGAGTGCAGAGCTGTAGGCGGTACGCTTCTTCTTGCTGCCTCCTGTACGGCCAGCAAACAAATCAGCCTACAGCCCTCTGTACGGCCAGCAAAACTGATCAGCTTGCTACCCCCTTTTGTACGGCCAAAAACTGACGAGAAAGCGAGGAAAAACTGGCGCCTGTTGAAGATTGGGTGAAGAGGGAGCAAACAGAACCTGAGTGCCCAGCGCATCTGATGCTGAAGGTCTTGTATGGCCACGAAAACAGAGAAAAAGCCTGTCCGTCTGCTCTCGCCTAGAAGAGAAGGGACTTCTGCCCACTGTACGGACAAGGCTCAGGAGAGAAGGAGAAGGAGAGGGAGAGAGAACACTTCTCAACTGCTGCCCGCCTCCTGTTTATCTGCGCATCACTTCCCTTTTATAAAGTTGACCCCCTCCTCTATTTCCAGCCTATCTTTGCTTTTCCAATGTCAAAAGTGGGAGACCCTCCAAAAATACCACAAATCTCTCTTGATCAAAACCCCACATGTCCATTGTCACCAATTGGCCTACCATTTGGTCCATCTCCAGATTTTGTGTCTCGTTCACTTGAGGCCAGGCCGGTGTCTCATGTGAAGAGGCCTGTATTTTGCTGACATGGACGGGAGCCAGACTGGTGCCACCCGTGTGTTAGTAGGATGGTGTGGTATGGACGGGAGCCAGACTAGTGCTGCCCGTGTATGACCTGGACTGTGTTCTATCCATGGGATTGTCACGCCATGGAAGGGCCAGTATTCGTGCCGTGTCTTGTTTATGGGACTGTCACTCCATAGGGAGGCTCGTGCCTGGAACTGTGTTTTACCTATGGGACTGTTACTCCATAGGAAGACCAGGTTTTATGTTTTACGTCGTGCCATTTTTGTGCCGATAGATATTTTGTACTTGTTCCATGAACGGGAGATATGTCCATGATACTATTTGCACATGCACTCATGTTCTGCATGTTTGAAACTGTTTTCGCATGACCTGTATTTTTGTGTTTGCCTGCTTGACGTGTCACTTACTGAGCGGGGACGCCTGCCAGGGAGTCGTGAAGTCTGCTCTGTCTTCTTACAAGTTTTGTTGCATGTGAATAGGTGGTAAGTATATTGCACATGTTAGTTTAATACTTTAATCTCTAACCTTTTGATTTATAAGGTTGTATGTTCACATACACTTAAAAGTGGGCACCCACTTTGGGCACCCACTTAGGGGCCAAGGTGGGGAGCCACACTTGAATTGTGTGTGTGTGGGGGTGGGTGCATGGTCACCTACCCAACCCACCATGGAACTGGCCGCCCACATGCAAACGTGGGTAGCCAGCCAAATCACAATAGTGCAACTCCCTCTCCAAACCTTACAAAAGGAAGCCACCCCTCCATCGTATAAAAGAGACAGCAATCGTTTTCCACCACCTTCGTGGAGATCATATGCCGGCGACCACCTTCTGTGCATAGTGTGAGGCAACACTATCTCCCCCACCTCTGCTGGCGACTGGTTTTGCTGCAGGTGGCTGCGTTAAACCTTCAGCGTGCTGCCCACCATTCACAAGAGGCTGCTCCTACAGCCAGTCGGCTCTCTGCAGCCAGGCGACTCTTACAACCAGGGCGGCTGCTTCTGTTCTTCTACAGTCGGCTGCTCCTCCACGCCATCTCCTTTACTTTCAGCAGCCAGGCGGCTGTGGCTGTGCGCCTGTTCTCCAGTCAGCGGTGCTATGCTCTTGCAGGCGCTAGTGTACTATCCTCTGCTGGTGGCTGTACCCTCTGCTGTGGGCTGCGCTGGTTGTCCAGTGGGCTGCCCACTACACAAGCAGGCAGCTACGCAGGCTGCAGACAGCAGTGGTGCTCCTACAGCTAGGCGGCCGGCGGCCGTTCTCTGCACACAAGCGGTCACTTCTCCATCTCATGCAGGCAGCGCTCCAACTTCTGCTAGTGACTGTCCACTGTGTGTCCTCTCCCACAAACTGTGCGCTACAAGCCGGTGGCTGCAAGCTGCCATCCCTTCTCCACTGTAGCCTGGCAACCATACAGGCTGTGTGTCACCTCTATACAGTAGCTACTCCTCTCAACATGCTGCTGCATCATGGTGTTTTTCTCAAGTAACTGCGTACCGACACCATGAATTTTGGTCTTCCATCTACCATCCAAAAGTAAGTGAATTTCAGATTTAAGTAGAGTATTTTGTGATAAATTTGATAAGGGACTCTCTCCATGGCAACACCCGTTCGGTGTCGGGTAGTCCAAGCTATTGGAGAACCACGGTCCAAAGGTGCTGAGATCGGGAGAGCCAGGTGTTAGTACGAGAGCGCCTGTTTGTGCGTGGTCTTGGAACACCAGTTGGGCGCTCTCCGCGGAGTCCAGTGAAAGCACAGGACCGTAGAGACTCGACCACACTAGTGGTCGTCCTGCTTCGAGCATCTACTTCGAACGTTGACTTTGAGCCTATTTGTTTGGTACTGTATTCATATGTACATGGACATCATCTGGTTCTTGGAACCCATGGAGCATTGTATTTGTTAAATACTCCCAATAAATATATCATAAATTGAGGGGGGGGGGTCGGCCCCTTTCGGCCCCAGTGCTGGTATCTATCTTTCCATTTCATTTCATTTCAATTTCAAGTTGTATTAAGTTGTCCATTTCAAATTGTGGTTTTAAAGTTGTGCTATTACGCGTGTGGGTGTCCAACGGAGTCTTCCCACTTGACGGGATCGGTTTCATCCACCCACTTATAAGTGTGAACATGTATCCTTATAAACCATAAAAGTGAGTAAAATCCTGTAAACTCATGTCCTGTAAACCGCCTTCAAATAGAAATATGCCAAATGAGCCTTCACACACGTTCTGTGACAAAACTTGGCTTTACACCGGCGTCTTCCATCCTGTGACTTTGTTGCTTCTGTGGAAAAATCCCTGTTCACACCTTGGTTCTACCTAGTGTATAAAACACTGATCGAGACGGGTGAGGGACCAAATGGTGATAGCCATTGCTATGAGAGGATAGGGTAAACTCTCAGCAATGCCATGATGAGTGGCATGTATGGCAAAAATAAAGATGCATAATCCCACAATAAACAAGATACATGTGACATGTCAAAACCAAGGAAGCAAGCCAACATTGGCGAAGTGTGTAAAAGGCACTCCCAGTAAACATCACATGTGAGAAAGTGACAATGTCAACATTGTAGAAACAATCCCGTTGCAAGCGAAAGCAACATAAAAGGCATCTTTAGTGGACATCACATAGGTATAAGTGTCTAGCATATACAAGCATAAGGTAAAAAGAACATAAGTGACCAATAGGCATCACCAACTGCATATGGGAAAGTAAAATCCCTCCCTCCCCCCCCCCCCCCCCCGACAAAGCATACCAAGAAGTACTGACTATATAGCATAGTCATCAAAAGCAACCGCATCAGAAGACATCCTTCCCCCCCCCCCCCCCCCCCCCCCCCCCCCCCCGAGAAAAGATCCTTTTATTAGTTATAAAAAAAACCCACTGGGCTACAAAACCTCTCCTGCTCATAAGAAGGCAGGGCAGAGATCCAACCAAGGCAGCTAGGGAGACTCTCCCTAGGTGCAGAAAAGTACAAATAAAAGTACAAATAGCTGAGAGGCTATATCATACAATAGGAGGGGGGAAAATCCAAACAGGTGGCCTGTAGTGCCAGCGGGGGTACCCGCGTGTAGAGTATAGAAAGGGCCGCTGCGCCAATTGGTGTGGAAGGCCTGGCGCCGCAAGATCGCTCGATACGAGTCGCTCGGGATGCGGTCATACTGTCCTCGCAGGGTGTGTATCAACTCCTGCCAGATCGCCCGAACAGTCTCTGCTGGTGGCTCCAGTCTCCCCTTAAAGGCCTCGAAACAACGGGCTCTCCAGGTGAACTATATGGTGAGGCTGCTGAGGAGCTCCCATCGTATATCCCTCTCCTGTGTCCAGCCGGCTGTCGAGAAATCCGGTGAGGAACTCCTGTGAGAGTCCCTGAAGTCGCCAGTCCTGTCTGAGTAGCATGAATCAAATCCCCAAGGAAGGGCTGGATTCTCAAACTCAAGGCCTTTGCTAGGACCTTGTAGATTGTATTGAGGATCGTAATAGGCCTCCAATGCCAAATATCATCTGACACTCCCTCCTCCTTGGGGATAAGAAAGATCAAGCCCTCTCAAAAACTTTGGCATCACCCCAGTGTCCAAAACATACTGAAAACCCCTGCAGAGGCTTGGTCCCAAAAGGTCCCAATAGCGCATAAAAAAGGCAGACATCAATCCGTCCTCCCTAGGGCAACTATGACGCGGAAGGACCCTCAAAGCCTCAACAAGCTCATCCTCTGAAAGGGGCTCACCCAAAACTGTGTGCATACGATCTGTGACCCTCCTCTGCACATGGGCCCACCCAGTCTGTCTGCAAGCATCACGTGCCTTCGTGGCTGGCTCCGCTGAAAGCAGGTCTCTATAGAACTTAGTGGCAATAGCTCTAATCTCCCCGGGCTTAGTGGCTAACGATCCGGCCTGCCTCCTGAGCTGGCGTACTCCTGCTCGAGCATGGCGGGATCTGGTGATCTCAAAAAACTCCCTAGTCACTCTATCAGCAAGCTGCGTCCACTGAGAGGCCTGGCGATGATAGTAGAACTCGTGTCTCTACTCCTCTGCCTCTCTAACCTCTTGGCGTGCCTGGCTCAGCTGGGACGCCACCCACTCACATGTAGGCTGCTGCTCCTGAAGACGTTGGAGCGAAGCAAGGCTATGTCTCAAGCAACGCTCCCGCTGTCGCGTCTCTCCCAGCCGTGTCAAGGCTGTAGCGTGCAAAAAAGAGCTGAGCTCGATGAGTCCCTGGGCACAGTGGCCTGCTGCATCTAGGTCAGAGCTTTGGCTATCATGCCATATCCTCTCAATGTCCTCAAAAAGACTGGGGCCTGTAAGTATCCTCTTTGGGATCCTCAACTGCAAGCTGGTCTCCCATGTCCTCTCCTCTAGTGTCAAAATAACTGGCGCATGGTTTGAAAAAGAGGTGCCAGCGAGAATGCCAACGGAGCCACCACGCTCCCCGAACCTGCCGCCCACATAGAAGCGATCAATCCGTGATAGATTAGTCCCTCCCTGCCGGCGATCCGACCGAGAAAAACTAAGACTGTCCTGAGAACGGGAGAAAGCCTCATTCTGCCATGCATCAGTGATCCGCAGTGTCATACAAAATCGCTCCCAAGCTGCAAGCTCCGTGCCGTGCACTGTAACATGACTGCCTCCCACCCTATTGGCTGGGTCATCAAGCATGTTGAAGTCTCCTCCGACACACCAATGTGCGGCCTCGGTTAATGCATCTGTAACAAGGGTCCTGAACTCTGCTCTCGCACTAGCATGATTGGGCTCATAGACATTGAGCACACCAAAGTGCTCATCGTGCATCCTCAGAATAACATACTGCGCTCTACCAGGCACAATGACCCCGCGATCCACAATGGCATGCCGCCATGCATCCACAATGACCATACATACTCTTTCCTGCCCACCCAAGGGGCCAAAACCTGCAGACAACCACGATAACGTACATAGTGTGCGCCGCCATGGCCCTTTACATTCCATGAGATGATCCTCATGGATGAGCTGTTGAGGTGGAGGCTGTCTCAGCCATACGGCGGGCCTTCGCAAGCGCCTTGGATGGAGAGTAATCCCCATCCGAGCGGCTACGAATCTGCCCACCTAGTGTGCTGCAAGAGTCTCGGACCAGGCGCTAGTGGCTGTGTCCCATAGCGATTGCCTCCCGCTCGGAGAGAGAAACAGCCAGGGTCTCGTGCTAGGTTTGCCACTATGTGAACCACCAAGTGTTGATTCCCAGAGGCATCCGCACTCCCGGTATCAAAGAAATGTGCCGACTCCCAGAGTCGGCCTATCATGTCTGTCATCTCCAAAAACATACCAAAAAGATAATTATTATTGGGGCCTTGGCAACATAGTAAAAAATTGGCAAGGAAAATAACTCAGCAAGATTGCAAATGAGTAAATATGCCACAAAAGTCAATACATGTGCTACAAGTAGACTACTAATATGTCAATGGTCACCACAAGAATAAGCAGAGTCCAGCAAATGTGAAGCTGACCAAGTGTCAAGCGATTCCGAAATGAATACATACACATGTGCATCAATGTCTGCAATCCACGGAAGTACCTGTAAACGTGTAGGAATGCGGGAGAGTAAACAAAGGGAAAACGAATGGACTGGAAGGGAGCGCCTTCACCACAAGAAATACATAAACCCATCTCAAATCTGCAAATGTGCTGCACTGTCAAAAATCCCCAAATTTGCAATACGTATGCACAAGAAATACATATACCCGTCTCAAATCTGCAAATGTGCTGCACTGTCAAAAATCCCCAAATTTGCAATACATATGCGCAAGAATCCCATGGAAATCATTGCCAGACAGGAGCAATGTCACAAATGTGGGCTTAATTTTGAAAAGCCCCAAATTTGAATGATGAAAATCTGCTCAATGTCGCGATTTTGAGAGGAGCAATTTGAGAAAATGCCAAAATGTTGGGGTAGACTGCTCGAAATCTGTTCAAAAGCGGAACAATGTCACAAATTTAGGGTTTAATGGAAAACCCCCAAATTTAATGTAACGAATCTGCTGATTTTGAATGGGTTCGGGATGAGAAACTGTTTCAAAAAACACGGAGCTTTGCTCAATGTGCAAGCTTGCACACACTGAATATGCAGGGTGAGATCGGTGATGAGCGGGCTGAAGCCGCGCACAACAGCAGCAGCACTAACACCTTCAACAGCTCAACAGTGCATGCAGCAGCAATGGCGACAGTGTACAGCAGGAGGTCGTACAGCAACAGAAGCAGGTCGTACAACAGTCAGATCCGCAGCAGATGCGCGCAAACAGGAGCACGCAAGCAGTTCAGCAGCGTGTCATGTACAGACAGCAGGAGCAGTAGTGCGCAGAGCTGTACGGTAGATATGACCTGTACGGCAGCAAACAGAGGAGCAGGGAGAAGTTGTGTTGTGTGGGTGCAACAGGCAAAAGCTTAAGGGCAAGGAGCAAGGAGCAAGGAGAAGCCCCATGCTCTGCTTCCACTGTTGGGGTTGGGGGAACAAGCCTGCACACACACACACACACACACACACAGAAGCACACAGAGAATCTATCAGACAGAAAACGTGAAGGAGAGTGAGCTGCTGGAAACGTACTAATGAAAGTACAAAAGATAAGAGTACGAAAAGCCTAGGGCTAAGTGCCCAACACACGAGTGTGTTCACACGAGAAAAAACTTGTGTTCAGCCACATGGAAAAAATGCCCGTGAGTAAGCTGGGCTCACACTTGAACTAGCTGGGAGTGGCTAGGCAGACATGACCAACATATATGTCTTACAATCCATCACTCCGTAGCTTGCAAGTCTTTTGAAAGATTGCTTAAGGTTGCTAGCAATCTCTTTCGGCATACAAACTAAATCTTCTTGGGAGAACAAATCTATTGGAGAACCTTGCTCATCTCATTATTAGCGAAGTCTCATCTGAATTTGGATCTATGCAAAACATATGCCCACGGGCCACGTGCGAAGATTCTCAGAACTATCTCAGTAAAGAAGCTTTACATAGCATCTGGCAAAGCAAAACCGCTTTACCCAAACACATATGCGAAGCAAAGAAGCTTCACACCTAGCAAAGCATAACCGCTTTACCCAAAACATAGATCCAATCATAGTTGTAAATACTGCGCAACTACATAACACTCTCCGATCATTTGCAATCCTCAATTTTGTTCTTCCTTCTTGTAATTGATTTCTCAAATCAACTGCTGCGTCCCCTCAGTCCAGAAATCCACCAAATAGGAATATAGATGTATCCAGAAACGTGGCATGTAGTGTATCCTAGCACCACCAGGATACGCTCCATACAAGACCCCCTTTAGACATAAGATTTAGTCAAGAGTGATCAATTCCTTCCCAATCTTGCCTTGACACAACCAGACTCCCACTTGAAGGACAATGACTTACAGGTTAGCCCACCACATCAATTTGCCCTAATATGATATACCCTCTTACTTCCTCCCATAATCTTGGGGCTATCATAAATATAGAACACTGGCCTATGGCAATCTTGCCCCAAATAGGGATCATGAGGCTGTCGCAAGTGTAGAACACTCATCCACGACAATACTGCCTCAAGTAAAACCGTGTCTGTAGCAACTCATTGGCCCAAATCATACCTACATAAGGCTGGCCAGATCTTGATTATGCTACCACATGTAAACCCTATGAACTTGAGTTCAAAACTCGGGAGGAAAGTATCAGGGAATGCTACCTTTACCCGGAATAGAATCGTTTCTTGAAAGAAATCATAAATCCCATTCGAAGTTGCTAAACTCTCTGAAGGAACCAACCATGATACCCACCTCCAACTTTGTATTTGTGCACTAAAAGAAACTTAAGTTTCATCAAGACGATAAAATCACCGGATAATCAAGTTCTATCCAAGAACCCCATCTTATATGCAATAAGTGATGGTCTTTCTCATCTCGAAATCTGAGATGAAACAAAGGTGTATCCAAAAGGCTTCCTAAGGAAAACCCGCTACCATTACACAACATGCAATAACTTCAAACCAATTGCCATCCAACATTTGCGATGATCTTGGTCTAGATTACATATGTGAGCCAAAGGTATCTGGAAATCAAGTATAGGTCATACCATCAATGTTGTGTATATCACACATCTGCATATCATGTCTTCCTTCGGTAACATCTCCGAGACCTTGGTACTAAAACCTAGTATTGATCCAACTTCGTAAGATAAATCTGACTCTAGGTCTATAAAGGGATCTCTACTCTATAGAATTGAAATTTGCACATTCCCAAAGGTATCACTAGTGAACCTAGTGCACCTCAAGGAAAATATCGGCCCATCCTCACCATGCCGACAACAATAAGTTATCCATGGTCACATGGAAACCTCATCAATGCAATCTTCTCGACAAAAGTCAAGACATGCTTCCCTTGTGAGTCAAATTAATTAGAAAATAACTACCCATGAAGCTACCTTGAATCCCTAGCTTAAAGCCGGAACCCCTTTGTCAAAAGATGACTGAATAAACTGTCTGTGAGATCTTGTGCACTACATGTTAGAAATGTACTCAATCAAATACACGATCTAAGGTTACCGTACTCAAAATAGGCAAGATCAATGATCGTATAAGAAAGTAATAAGTAACTACAAGTAGTCACACATTTGGTCACTAACACTTGCACATAGATTTCAATCGAGGCAAATGCTCGACGACATTCCCTCGTCGAAGCTTCTTGTTGGACGTCTACCTATGTAGGACTAACCAATGTTATTCTTGGATGCACGAAGGAACTATCGATCTTGACAACTCTGCTGGCAAATTTTTTTAAGGTAAGTACATAGTATACGTGGCACTATCAAAGTCATGCTATCGATCCTTTGCATCGGCTAGTGGTTCAGACCAGTTAGCTTGCAATCACTAGGATCCCCGCAAAAGACATGGGTTCTCACTTTGGCAAGACACGGGTCACGGAATAAATACCAAAGTACATCCGCATCCAAGAGTTCATCTAAACAAACTAAAGGTTACCTTGGCAACACCAGCCTAAGAAGGCTCTGCGGTCTCCCTAGTCAATGGTCTCTACAACAAATTCTTCTCCACAGGTCAGGGTTGCTTCCCAAAAGGAAATCATGCTTCTACAATTGGACCCACTCAAATATCAAGAACAATAAACTGATAGATATTGTGTACGAGATGGGATACCAAGGTATATGTCTCCAAGGTGTATATCTCCAAGTGAACCTCCCAAGAGATAACCACTCTTGTGTTTCCTCCCTCAGATCACCCTAGTCCAGATCTACTCCCACCCTAGTCCGGATCTACTCCCTAAGATCGGTCTACCACGAGTTTGGATAATCAAGGACAATTGTGGTCCAAGTTGTTCGGCTAAGTACAACTCAAGAAGCTATCAAAAATCTGCTTCTCGTTACTGAAGCAAACTAAACTCCCTCCACCTATGTCTGCTCCTCGTGGGTGTGAAACCCATGGAACCCTCTAACAGAGTGAAAGAGTGAGACCTTCACCTTTGCATCGTGGGATCTTTTGTGTTTAGATACCAAGTGCTCCACGGATCTCCTAAACGCAAAACATGAGTGATTGGTACAAACCCCCTAAGAGGGGTGTAGGCTAGTTCACCACGCAATCGTTGGTTCGTGTCCGTAAAGCTCCTCGTGAGCCAAAGGCTAAGGCTCCATTCCCACGAACCATGCCAGTTAGCACTAGTATACCACCAAGACCTTCATGTTGAGGCCTTCAACATGACCGTCCGTGACCTGTCGAATCCAATCATGTTCCCAACAATAATAACCCAATTCTCACTTATATGGTGGCTCCTGCTGCTATAAATGCTTTCCCGGTCATAAATAGCTAGTATTCTTGGTATTATTACCCATAAGCCTTAGTTGCTACGCGTATCAGCCCACTTCTTCTAATCCCAGGGCTCTTCTAACCTTGTTGGATTAAACACTAATCCTAAATATTAGTACTAGGTACGTAACATCACCCTTGAAGAGCGTCGCGTCAAGATAGTTGCTGGACATTGCTTGTATTGTGACTCCACGGATCACATCGCAAAGGATTGTGTGAAGAACTTGGAGGAGCAATGCGAGGCGGCGGCTTCGTTAGACCCGGAGTAGTAGTCCAAGGAGGCGGTTTCTTTAGAACCGGAGGATAAGTGTGAACTTGTGAAGGACATGCATGTGTGCATGTCTCAGCTTTTTTTCATTTCTCAGGTTGAGCACACACCCAGGGTGCTTCATTGCATCAGGTTGTAAGTATGAAAACAAAGAAAGTTTTCAGCTAGGTCTCTGAGGGAGAGTCTTCTGAGAGTCTTCTCGATTTCCGTTTGCACTCAGTGGAGAATCTTTGGCTTTAGTGGCGATCACTTTAGTTTCTGGGGTTGTTCAAGAGGACTCTTCTCACTTGTCGTTTGCATTAGGTGGAGTATCTTTTGTGTCTAATGTCATGGAAGCACCACCGGTGGACATGTAATCAGATTTGTCTGTGTCCTGGGAGGATAGGCCGCTTGGTGTATCTTTAGAGTACATAGATTTCTCAGAGATTGTACTGACATCGGTGTATTAGTGTATGTGTATTTTGGAGTATGTTCCGCAGGACATGGGTGGTTTAGTCATACTTGTGCCGAGCAATGCTGATGGATATAGATTAGGTGCAGCGTTTTTGAGGAGTATTGTTCTTGGTTCTGCTTTCTTCCTTCAGGGTGCATTGGAGCCGGTGCAAGCAGTTCTTGTGCTCCATCTTTAGTTGTTGGAGTTTGGATAGCGGAGTTTTACTCGACCATTCTCTAGAGTGTGTTTCTCGTGGGCTACCGGAGGATTCTTAGTGGTTTGCAGTGGTTTTGTATGGAAGGTTGAACAAACGAAAAGTGCTCGATCAATTGGTCATCCGCAGGTTTCTTTACAAATAGCTTGCCTTCTTGATGATCCACAACGTGGCTTTGCTGTTAGTGCCTTGCTTCTGGTCCCACAGACTATGGCTAATGGATGTTTACAAATGATCATGACTGCCCTTTATATAGGGATCTGACAGCTGGTCGATCAGTCCCTTTTTGACCCAAAAATATCCACACAGTGCCGAGCTTGTCCCCCATCCATTGGTGCATGTCTTGGGAACCCCCGGGCGCCAATTGGACTTTCCAAACATCCCAAATTGGACCATAGCCTGTCCCTAATCTTGCGTCTTAGGCGGCTACAAGTAAGGTCTATGTCCACATGCTAGGCCATTTATGCATGCATGTGACATCCTCACATATGAAGTATGTTGAATGGTTATTGAAAAGACAAGTAAACTTGCATATTAGTGCATTAGATGGTCCATTTTGGGGTGAATTGGCTGCCTTAAGGACCCCGAAGTTGGTGCATGTGCCTCTTGACATGCCAGTAGGTTGACTCCTCAACGAGAGTGCTTGTTTGGCTTAGGAGCGTGGTGTCACGTGCCTCACCTGCGTGAGTGCCACATGGACATGAATCTCAGCATTAGCAGATTCAAAGGCAGATTTGGAACATTTTGGAGCTCACAACTTGTTGAGGGGGGCCTCCCCATATAAAGGACCGAAATTCACAATACAAACATGCTTTCTGCGACTCGTGTTCTTACCCTTAATCCCCAATTAATCCCCTGTTTAATGTGCTGATTATCTTGCTGGTCATACAGTCTCTCTGCCCCATCAGTCGTGCTTCTTGCCCATTCTGTTGCAAACAATTTGTTATCTTATAATAACTCATGCTAAAAAAAGGATCCCTAGCCCTCGTTTTAGCATTGAATCTCTCCAGGACCACAAGAGCCCTTGAGCAGCCAGCACCCTATGTTATTGCTCTTGGGAGGAATTTTGCAGGAGAGGTTTTGGTTGACTAGTGTATACTAATTCTTCTTTTGTACAGGGTCAGTGCTACAAATTGTATTTTGTTGTAGAACTATTTATGCTCGTCTGTAGAATATAGACATTATTAGGTTAACTACTACTGCGGTTTGAGTTTGTGTCAGTCGTCTGAGCAATCCATGAACATAAATTCGGTCTCTCTCATTGGTTTTGGTTTTCTTTGGAGTCTCAAAATGCTTCTAGCATTTTATTTCTTTTATTTCTTTTATTTCTTAGTGAGTATTGGGCCGCCACATAAACCTCTTTCAAAATTGAGTGAGCAAGTTGTGCTTGGGTGTTGATGGATATGAAGTGGACATTTGAAGGTTTATTCGCTAAGTCTCTTTTGATTCTTTGCAACACCTATCAGCTAGTAATGAGCTTGCTCTGTTGTTTCCTTACAGAACTCCCGATATGTCATCAATGCATCAAGATGAATCAGCTGATTTGCGGGAGGTCGGCAAAATTCTTAAAGACGTTTTGGGGGTGAGTTCAAAAATGCTATACACATGTGCACAACCCTGCATGCATGTAAATTTGCGCCCCCCCCCCCCCCCCCCCCCCCCCCCCCCCCCAACACACACACACACACACACACACACTCTCCTTCTGCGTGCATACCCACTCACATGTGCAGCGTGACTTTTCTGGATGGTCTGCTGTAGCTGATAATTATGTCTGCATGACAGATTGTGAACACGCCCCTCAAAGTTCGGAAAATTATTGTGGAGTTGTGTGACCTTGTGGCTGAGCGCGGAGCTCGATTAGCTGCGGCTGGAATTGTTGGAATACTTAAAAAGATTGGAAGGGATGGGAGTGCAACAGGTGGAAGAATGAAGAACGACTCAGGTAAAGGAAAGCGAACCATGGTAGCGATGGATGGAGGGCTCTATGAACACTATCCCAAGTTCAGGAAGTATCTACGAGAAACCGTGGCAGATTTGCTAGGAGAGGAGATGGCTGCTAACGTCACAGTGGAGCTTTCAAAGGATGGGTCTGGTATTGGAGCTGCTCTTCTTGCTGCATCTCATTCACGATACTTGAATTCATGACAACATGAAGAGAGTTTCTTGAGAGAAAACGTCATGCAAATTAGGTCATGTTGAAGGATGGAGTAGGCAGAAAAGGACCGGCAGAAATTGTATGTACATCTTGCATGCGTTTAGTCTGTTTGCTTTCTGTACGCAGGTGTAATGTGGCAGCCAAGGACTTGAACTTGGATGCCTTCATTATCTATGCTGTAATAAAAGAGTGTTTATGTTGCACTTCCATAGGGGTATAAAACACAGATGGTGGATGTTTTACAAGAACCTCAATGAGGTTCCTCAAATGAGGGGTAGATCAAAGTAATGATACACCAGAGACGTAGAAAGTAGAGAGAATGTACACGGCCATTGCCATAACACATACTGCTTACTCAGGCTGTTAGTATCCTCACCTCAAGCTCAGGTTGTTTTGTGAAGTTAACATTGAACAGAAATGTGTGCAAAAGCCTTTGGGTCTCTTTTCACCTGATAAAATTTCTCATGCATCGTAAGTCTTACTTTGCCTGGAACTTGTATGTTAGTGTGAAATGCTGCATATAATGACACCTTGGATTAAGCTGTTGCTATAATATGAGGGAGAACCTTACAATAGCCAAGTTGAAGTAACCCATCAAACTTATGTATTGGGTTATTATTAAGTTGACAAGGTATACATCTTGTGAGAAAAGCATGTAAGTCCTTCCACATCCCTTTCTAATAGAAGCTCTTCCTTATCTTATCAACGGTCCTAAATATTCTTGATTGCCACACCATTGGTGAAGGCAACGGTCTTGAATATTCCTAACTGCCCCACGCCATTGGTGAAGAATGTATTTGTTCAATCCGCCTTTACTTGTAACTTTTGATGTAGGCACCATGTAGACTCTATCTTTGTAGTAAAAAAGAGACCATTTCATAGCTAGAAACAAGGCCACACTTTATGAGAATCATGTCATAATTTATGCACCATCTTTATTTGAGAGATATTCCTTTTGATTTCTGCATCCTTGCACCTGGAACTACAGTCTAGAATTAATGTTGGAAAGCCATGAACCTAAACCTGCACCTATGTAGCTGACATGGAGCTTAGTTATCTGTCATGTGAAGCTTTTACCCTTTTATGTCCACGTGTAGAGAATTGTCTAGCCTTGTTGGGTTTAGTTGTCCACCTAAATCTAGAATCTTCTTTTTATTTGTGAGTATTAAGGAGTTAAAGTGGTCTTAGGGCCTACCTCACTAGCCATGCAAATGCGTGTATAGTGAAACATTATGTTTAAGTGTGCATCGTGGCATGTCTACAGCAATGGGATTGATTGTTAATATTGGTGAGTAATGTCTCCCTGAATTGCTACACATACATATGTAAAGCTAGCTTTCTTCAGCTTCTTACAAACGTATGGGCACATTTCAAAGTAGCTATTTGGTAGTCGAGCACATGTACTTAGCTTAGTGGTTCAAGCTTGCATCTTCCAGAAAAGGATTTGTCAAGTAAAACTTTCACCAGGGCCCTTGAGGGGAGAGTCATGAGAGATTTAATATGTATGATGCCAGTGGGAAGGTGACCGGTCCTCTTCCACATCCACATTGGTTGTAATAGATGGCTTGCTTAGGGATCTTAGATATAAAGTGCATCCTTAGGAGCTTGCAATTCAGCATTTCAAGTGTTGGGTTAGGGATGTTTGCCCCCATGGACAGCAACTTGTCTCTCATGCATAGTTCATCAAGTAGAATTGCTCTCATGTGGGGGCTTGTCCATGGATTGACTAGCAATATTTGTAAGGGTGATACCTCCTATGCATATTCCCTTTTCCAAAATGAACAATCAAGGTATCATGATGAGAGAAGCTTAAGGTATTATGATGAGAAAAGCTTTGGCATTGAAATGGGGCAGCAATTGCATTCACATTGCTCACAGGCCTTGTAAATGTTATGTTCTTTAATCGCTCTCTAGAAGCTTGTCTCTCAGAACTTTCTGACAGACCAGTGTTGATCCCTTTTGCGGGAAAGGGTGGCTTAAATACTCGTATGATTAGTTAGCCCAACTACTTGTTGCAGTGCATTAAATGATGCCTTGTCAACCTTGTCCTTAAAAGTAGTGCTTCTTTGGCCTTTAAAGGTTTGAATTCTGCTGGAGGATGAAAACTAGGAAAATTCTCCCTCCCACGTGGCAGAAATAGTTGGTGGTAGCACCAAAAGACAATCTGCCATGGTCTCTGAAGTGTAGGAAAAGTTTACTGCCAGTGTGTCACTAAGGCCGTGTTTTGTTGGAGGAGCATTCCAAAGTGATCATGCTTCACATTGCTGAGGTTCAAAGATGGGCATTGATCTTCCTAACACTACCTATTTTTACGACTAGTATTTTGGTCTTGATAATGAAGGCAAAATTTGTCAAATCTCTTTGCTTCCCTGTTAATTCACGACAATACTATTCCAAATCATTTGGTGAGAGTATGATTGCACTTCGATGCAGAAGGCCATCAAAAAGGCCTCCTATATTTAGGAAATGGATGCTCAAATTCAGAGGAGTTGACATTCCTTTTTTCATGTGTAACGTACACAGACTAGCATATGCAATACACACTATACGTCCTCTTCTCTCATGGGGCTACTGGAGTCAGCATGGCCGGTACACTCGTTGGAGGTCAGAACAACGTGTAGGCTTTCCTTAGCGCTTGTGTACCCACCCTTCCTCCTCCTTGGATTGGTACACACATACGTACACTCTTGTCAACTAGTGTTCCCTTCCAACACGCACGCACACACACAGTCATTTTGGATAGTAGGCGCACATACATCACACTCTTGTGTGTGTGCACTCTTCCTTGGTGAGATGAAGACGCGTGTATGCATTGTGGCTCTCTTTTCTCTCGAACTGATCTTCATCCGTACACACCCTTCATCTCTCCACAATGTAATTATACCTTTCTTTGAATCAGCGTACCCTTTCCTGTGTCGATATGCGGACAGGTTTGTAGTCTCGACGCTTTGCTGTTGCTTCAGAAAGAAATGAGTCTTTTTTTTTTAATTAGATGATTAAAACCACCATTAAAAATGGTATTGTGCATGTCTTGGAATCCTTCTTTGCTCCACTTTCACTCTTTGAAACTGCAAGCACTTTAAAAAAATGGCAGAACTTTGCTTGACATCTAGGCCAAAATAAAACGGTTTTACAGACCTTCCATACGTCGTGGGCAATCTCGTAACTTTTTCGTCTGAAATAATATCTAGCGCGCACAATCTTTTCTTAAATTATACAGTTTATCACCAATAATATTATACGTTTTAGTTACAATTTTATCCTTACATTTAGCTATATGTTTTTGTGAAAGATTTACTCCTTTTCAAATATGTTGTTAAAAAAAATCGTACTAGGGAAATGCTCTCAACACAAGATAACAACACTTGATAGAAAATATTAAGTGTCAAAAAGAGTTTCGAAAACATAGGCTTTCATGGCCGCAATTTATGAACTATTGTTTTAAATTTTTACATCGAAAATACTTAAATCATTTTTAAAGCGTAACTCAATAATTTTTTTTTTGGAGTTTTAAGTTGATTTTCCTTTTTTAACTTAAAATAAGAGAGAGAGCATTGAGCCACTTTCTTATGGCTCAATTACAAAACGACGAGTGTTCAGAACATATTCAAAATAAAAATAAGTTCTCAAAGCATTCTTATTTCCTCTTTTAATTCTGACGTTGCTACGGTAATTGCATTATAAAAAGGTCTTCTACTAAGGGCATTTGTAAGCTTATTCTCTTTCCTTGTGATTTTCTTGATATTAAAATGATATTTACATTTTCTCTTCAGTGTTTTAATGGATCATAAAGGTTGTTATCCTTTAGCTTATACTAGTATTGGATTTGCGCGTTGTTGCGGCAACCAAAGTTCCAAAAAAGAACCGATCTTTCTCTTTCACTCTCTCTCTCTCTCTCTCTCTCTCACACACACACACACACACACACACGTGTGCGTGCGCACATGATCCTCTCTCCCTCTCTCTCTCTCTCACGCACACACTCCCTCTCAAATGTTTACATGATTCTCCTTTACATGACTTGTAACATGTTTATCATGAACTTCTCAGGGAAGACCACTCTCTCTCGGACACACAAGATGTTTGAGAACTTACACTCTCTAGACTTGCATCGCATACATATTGAGGCAAACTCATCAACAGCAAAGTACTACGCGTCTCCCATGAAGCTCTGGGAGGCCCTCCTCAAAAACACATCACTGTAATCTCTCTATATCGATGCCAACCAAGATTTGTGCCCCTACCATCGTTTGGCATCAGCCCTCAGTTGCCACCATTGCTCCATCAAAACACTTGGGCTTATAATCACATCAACGTTTTTTGAATACGGCCTGTAGAAGATTTGCATTGGTCTCACTCAGAACACCATTTCTTTAACTAGAAGACTTCATTTGGCAAGTAGAATCGAAAAATGTGCAAGTCCGTGAGAGACGTGTTGGTTTAAAGCTTCTTGCCACACTATTGTGAAGGCCCGTCTTGGTCAAGTACCTTAGTTCTTGATAGCCTACAATCAATGGCATTCTTAATGACCTTGATCTCAGAGGGACACTATTGGAAAGAAATTTTGCGATCTTAGCCCAACTTGCTTGGAATCGCGAAAATGCAAATCGCGTAAAGGTGCTGAAGTCGAAAGTGATTAAGCAAGTACCACCCATAGCGATCCGATTCAAGAACGTGAGGAGTCGAGGAAAACAATGCACCACATTCTTGTGTTTTGGCTGAAGTATCTCCCAGCATAGCACACCAGGTAGGAGTCAAGGAAGACATGCGCCTTGTGGTTTGGCTAAAGTATCTCCGAGAATGCCACATGGGAGATGTTTTGTTCGTCAATCTATTAACGAAAATACTTACTATCATAATTTCATTTTTGCCTTAAGCCTGACAGACTCAAAATATATCTTATTACCATGATTAGCGCTTCATCATTAAGCGTTCACCTGCCTGCAGGCTAACAACCCTAATATCACCCCTGATTGCGACCCTACAGAGCTCTTAGTGGCCTACGCTCTCCTACAAATGAAGCATGGGGGCGGCTCATCGTCATTAGAATCATCGCCATCATCTTCTTGCGCAATGACTGCAGAGGCGCCGGCGCCAATCAGCCATAAGAGAAAACTGCATGCCAACATATTGCAAAAGGCCTCCGATAATGAGACACCCACCATCAGTAACAATACAAACTCAATTAATTCCAAGGTTAATAGATCTTTGAAGCCACCTCGCTTCCCTCTCCGATGTCTATGCATCAATATCAACAGTAACTCCTCTCCATGCATCTTAATACAGTGAGCTCTCTCCGTGCAACGGACCCCTCTTCTTCTTCTTCTTCTTCTTTTTTGGGTCACAGCGGCTCAAGTACCTCCTGCGGAGGCCTCATAATAAGAAAATCACAGTATCGTCAACTTCGTATAAATCACAGTGAGAGGAGAGGGAGTTTATAATACCTGCTCTACCTGAGGGCTCTCTCCTGTCTCTCAATAATAGATAGAATAGATAAATCTTTTCTCTTGTTCTTCTTAATTCTTAGAATTAAAAAACCAGCATCCAAAATTATAGAAAAACAAAACTAACTAAGTTTTATCATAAATATTATCCATCAAACAAATGAAATTTTGTCAAACCAAATGGTAAGATAGTAAATTCAATGTCCATAATATGGAAAGCGGTCTTAAAAATACCATCCTCCTTAATTTGGATTCAATGGTAGCCATATCTCAAAGTTGTCACACAATTAACCAACAAATAATTAATATGAGGCAAGGGATATTTTTTCTTTTTATGGTATGTCTATTAGATCCTCTATAATCTATGCATAGATGAAAGTCTCAATCTCTCTTCTTTTGAAACAAAACAATAGAGATACACTTGTTCTAATGAAGTGTTTCTTTAAGAGGTTTGCCACTAATTGAAGCTTTAGCTTAGCATACTCCTAGACATTGAATCTATATGGAGCTTTCACAAAAGGCATTGAATCTATAAGTTCCTTCACATAAGGAGGATTGTTATCTTCTCCAATATGTTCTAGGCTCTTTCACCAAAATAGGATATCTCAAAGCCTTGTCTAATTTCTCAAATCAATAACATGGTTAAAACCTTAGACATCAAGAATTTGGTCTCCTCTCGTTTGATCAAATATTCTCTACCTTCCACCTCTCTAAGAATTACTTCTTAACTTGACAATCTATCACCACCCTCTTCATGGGTAGCTAATCCATTCTTGGAATATCATCATCATACTTTATCAAGTGGGAAAATTTGGAATTTAGTTGAGGATTGGACATCATCCAATTTGAAGTTAAGGGATCTAGGTACGCCTCTAGTGAACTTCAATTCTTCCACTACCCATCTTTACAAGTTTATTTCTCCTCTCACCAAATTTTAAATTTAATGTTAGGAGATATAAAGCTATGTCTACTACCAGAATCTATAAAAAATTTTAAAATTTGACCCAAAATAGTGAGTTTAATCTTGATTATAGTAGCGTGAGTATGTGTTTCTCTAGATTAAATAGTATCAAACACACACACATAGAAGAACGACTATGCATAATTTCTTCTCTAACATACTCCTCTATGGTTGGTTTGTTGGCAAGAGGAGCTTTTTCTTTCATCCTTGGCTTGACTTTGGGTTTTTGAAAAGGAGATTTCCTAGCACATTAGAGAGCCATGTTTTTGTCAATAAAATTTGAATCACTTTGATAGTTTGTACCTCTGTTATGGGGACGATTTTTGGGCAGATTTCTCCTTTGAAAACCCACCACCTTAAGCCTTTTTATTTTGATGTTATTGTTTACTTTTTGAAGAGGTCTTTTCCCGATGGACCTTGGATTTATTTGAAGTCTTGTCCTTATTTGCATTCCAAAAATGGTCCTTTTTTGCATCTTTTGTTATATTTTGTTCATCCTATTCCAGTATTGGGCATCCTTGACAAAGATTGTGAAGTTTTATTTTTTTTACTCAAGTGGGAAATGCCAATTGTGTACATGTGACTTGAAGTTCACCCATGTTCCTGATCCACTCTTGGAGCTTAGTGCTCAACCTTAGATTTTCCAACTTCATAGAATTTTTGTTATTCAAAATTAAGGTTTTTTTATATTATGCCTTTTTCTCTTCTCTTGTTTTCTCAACTCCCATCAAATTTCAAAAAGAGGGGCGCGTTAAGAAACTTGTTTGAATACAGCATCCATTGAATCTTCTCTCTCTCACGACATCTTCAATGTTGCGGGCTTCTACATATACCCCAAGCATTTCTTCATGCATGGTTGGATTTACATATATGTTGATTATCCTCGCATGTATGCCAGATATCCTCTTCATTGCCATTTCCAAAAGGCACCATAGCTATCATGCAAATGGTTGCATTTTTCACGAGCATTAATCGTGAGGGGCCATATCTCTCCACCATTGGACCACGGCTTTGTTGCAATATGTCAATTTTATCATGACAAGAGATCTTGACTCCGCTCACAAGGTGCAAGAGAACAAACCCACCATTAAAATTAGTTGTGAGGATCAAAATCACCCAATATGGCTATTGTTCATAATACAATATTAATCAACATATATTGCAATAGCATCTCCAAACACATTCCTATTTCCTTGAACAATTCACATTCATATCAAATTTTGCAATAACTTGCAAAAGACATGCTGAAACATCAGGCATTATGAAAGTCTGATTCTTCTCTTTTCTCTTTCGTGATACATGTGAATTTGCTAAATTTTTAGTACCACACGTAGTCTTACCAAACGATGTGTCAAAATTTTGGTATTCTTTCTTAACCTTTAGTACCACATGTAGTACTACCAAACGATGTGTCAAAATTTTTATATTCTACCTTAACCTTCTTGACCAAGGTCTAGCAATAGACCCACTACTAGAAGACTCTCCACATCCACTAAGCACATGTGATTTAGTATTGCTCTCCATTTACTGTAGCCACTTAGTTATTTACATCAGTCTCGATGGAATCCAACATTGGTGTATACTGACTACTGATCTCATAAAAAATAAAATCCCTGCTTACTCGCATTGCACGAGTAGTAGGGTTATAGAATCTATGATCTTTCTAATCAAGGGAGTATCTAAAAAAGACACATTTTTCTAGCTTAGGATCTTGTTTACCTCTCACTTCATCTTGCACATGTACATGCAACCAAACACTTTCAAGTGAGCCAAATCTGGTTTTCTACCAGTAAACATATATTTAGGCATCATGCCACGAATTACTGCAATGGGGGTTCTACTCATAATATAAATTGTAGTTTCTTTTGGCCAAAAAATAATGAGGCATCCCTTTTTCATTCATCAATACATAGGTAACTTCTGTAATATGCATGTTCTTTCTTTTTATAGCCTTATTTTGTTGCCACGTGTACGTGTATGTAAACTTCCTCTTTATCCCATATGCTCACTTAGATAATCACTGAATTCATTGGAGAAATATTCTTTGACACCATCTGATCTTAAGTATTTTTTATGCATGCCCTTGTGTTTCTCAACCATAGTTTTGAAGCTTTGAAACCGCTTCAAATAATCTTGGAGACTTTGAAGAAGTAATCATCTTCTTGTGAAGTAGAAGTTGACCGATTTCTCCAATCTTGTTATAGGGGGTTGGTGGCTGACTCCAAAGTGGCACCATAACTGTATCAGCATCCTTTAGTTTGGTGCTGATTGGTTACCCGAGTCAATTATACAATTTGTTACACATATGCACCTTCTTCCCAATTACTGCTCCTAGGGGCATGTTCCCACCCAGGCATCATATAAATCTTTCTGGTAACACAATTTATTATAGGGGTTGACTGACTCCATAGTGGCACCATCATTGTATCACCATCCTTCAATTGGTGCTAATTGGTTACCCGAGTTAATTATACAATTTGTTACACATATCCACCTCCTTCCCATCAGTAACTGCTTCTATACTATTCCTGGGGGCATCACATATATCTTTATGGTCACATGGTTATTCTTGATGAAAAATCATGATGTCATGAACATAATTTTATGCCGATATTTTGGGTCAATAGATACTTGGTTATATCCAATGAAATCATCTAAGAATATGCCCCTCTATTGCCACCTCTACAACCCTTGACCATAACAACCAAGGTGATCATTGCAGCTGACAAATGAAAAGCTATCCTTATGACCTTGCCATGACAACCTCTCTTGCCAAAGTCCCAAAATTTATAATTGTAAATGACATTGAATCCACAATTGGATCTGGTAAAATTAAAGACATAGTCTCTATCTCAACAACCACTCCTTTATTGAAGACCCTAGCCTCGTCACATCATCAATGTTACCATAACCCAACACCAAAGCCTCACCAACTCACATCAAAAAGCTTCGATTCCAATAAGGAAAACTCGTTATCCACCACCAAGAAGACCATTAAGATATTTCCAAAGCATCAAGAGGTATGGATGGAAAAGCAACTACTTCAAGCACAAGGATTCTATGAGGGTAGCAATCCTATTTGGCTACTGAGTCAGTTCCAACAATATTTACATGGAGAAATTCAAAGGCTTGACAAAAGAACAAGAAAATAAGGCAACCTCAACCATGGCATCTAAAGCAAACACACAAGAGAATGCCAGTAAAGGAATAATGGATCCCAAGAGTATTATTGTGCAAGCCCAAGGCTACCATGTTGGTGCAACCCAAGTTTGGATCCAAAAAAGGCAAACCATGCTTTCAAAGAAGAAGGGATATGATTCTAGGAAGAAGTCTGCACCAAAAAAAGAACCCAAAAACCAAGGTGCCCACAAATTTACTTCAGGATCAGCGATACTATGAAGGCAATACCATCATATGGGTGCCTAGAGTTGTCAAGATTAATCAAGTTTCATCATCAACTTCAACTCAAGGAGCCCTAAATAATTCTATAGTGTGAAGACCAAAGCCAAAACAACCTAACCACATGGAGGACTCCACTTACCTACTCCAACCTAAATAATTTTATAGTGTGGAGACCAAAGCCAAAACAACCTAACCACATGGAGGACTCCACTTACCTACTCCAACATAACTTGACCATTAGTTCATCCAATGAAGGGATACAATTGGAGATATCCCCATAGATCATTTACATGAAAACACTCTTTAAACTAGTAACGCAACACTGAGTGGACACAAGCACCTACACTCCTAAAAAAGGTGGTAGACAAAAGAATCCACTACTCACAGGAGTGCAAAATTGAGGCAAAATCACAATCGGGGAGCCACAAGAACCATTGTATGAAAAGGAAAAATGCCACAAAAATCTCCCACACAACAAGAATAACAAGAGTGCTCAACAGCCTACAAAGCATTTGGGATGGCTACAATGAATGAGATCAACAATTTCTACTAGTAAGCAGTCAGCTTTTCAAGGAAGAAATACAATTTTACTCTCAAATGCAAGCAAGTACATTTCTACTAGTAAGCAGTCAGCTTTTCAAGGAAGAAATACAATTTTACTCTCAAATGCAAGCAAGTACAATTTTACTCTCAAATGCAAGCAAGCACATTTCTAATGGCTAGAAGTGTAACCGTAGTAGTTTGAATGTCATGATTATTTCTTTTGCAAAATCACGCTACTAGAAATGCATAAAAAATGGTTATTTAAGGTGCATACATGCTCTAAATGATAAAAAAGGCTTTAAACATGGTAGCATTAAGAAATAATCTGCCGTGATTCTCTAAAAATCACGATCGTGATTGCCATGTGTTAGCAAAAGTCATGCCATTAAAAGCTCAACAAATAGTCAAAGGATGGTGTCAAAGATGAAGCATTAAGTATCAAGGAGTGTAAAGCATCATCAAAATAACCAAAAGCATTAACTTTGATCATCATGATTTTGCAGTCATGTCACACAAGAATCATGCCGTGATCTGAAATATGATCGTGATCAATAATCACGCCAACAAACAATCACCCTCTTAATCGTTTTCATATACAAGGATGTTGCACATGATGCTATGTACATCATCAACATAAGAAAAACCATAAGGCTAAGCCATCATGATTTTCAATGCTGTGATTTATGCCACATCATAAAAAATCATGCTCTGTGCCACATCATCAAAAATCACGGTGGATTCAAATCAGGCTAATTCCTTTTATCGTGTTGCCTTAATCCTCATGGGGCCATGTTTTTTTCAAGAATCACATCCACGATTCCTCTCGAATCACACCAACACATCTTCATCCAAATGTTCAAGTGCATGGTATTTTGGCGTTCTCTCATCATTTCTAAACTACTAAAGTCATCTCTTCTCAGTATACATGAATTATTATCATCATGATTCTTTCAAGAATCATGCCTATGATTCTTCCAAGAATCATGCCTATGATTCTTCCAAGAATCATGTTGAATTGGCTATCTCAATTTCCCTCACAACCATCTCTAACATGTGTTTCCCCTGATTTTGCATGCATATCAATCATTATCTAATGTAAACAAAAGTTTTTTTTATCACCTGATTCTTCAACAATCACGGCCGCGATTTCTCCCACCAGTAAAATTACGAAGGCTAAAACTCACTCAAATGCAACCGCATGGCCACAATGTTTTCTTATCATGTTTCCAATCTAAGAAAACATTCTTCGACAATTTCATTGAAGTCTCACCACTATGATTCTTAAAATCACGCCTGTGGTTTGTTCATAAAGAAGAATAGCCTTCAACCTTATCTACATAATCAAAAGAAGAACAAACCACAATCTAATAGTCCTTGTCTTCAACAGGCTAATCATCCTATGGTTTGTTGACAAAGAAGAATGGTCTTCAACATGCTAATCATCCTTTTCTACTATAAAGAAGCAGCTACTCAATGAGTACACTTTCACTCACCCAATGGTGGAAACCTCATCATCGACATCTTCCAAGTACATCTCTGGATGGGAGGACCATGGTGGGTGTAAGCCTGACCCATGGTACAACCCATCACCTAGAATACCTTAAAGTTTAAACTCGCCAACAAAAGTAGTCAATGATCTTGTGCAAATAGCCTTTGACCCTTTATAACAAATGGAGCCTCCAAAACCTGACAAGCCACCTAAATCCTTTCAATCCTTTCTAAATGTTTTAACTGCAAAACAACTCCAAGAAGAGACTCACTCTTTTGTACTTCATGGTGTATCGGCTTAACCAATGGTCAAAAAGCACCTAATTGTTCTTCATAGATAAAACATCACATGGGATAAAAAGTAGGTCAAAGGACTATAAAATCATTTGATAATCTATAAAAGGACAACCTTTGCCCCAACAGCTCGAATGACCACTATTCGCAAAATACTTGCATTGGCTTCTAATAAGAAGTGGCAAGGTTTTCAAATGGATGTAAAATTAGCTTTTCTAAATGGACATCTCGAGGAGGAGGTGTATTTTGCTCAGCCACCAGGTTTGAGCTACCCAAATCAGAAAATAAGGTTTGCATGTTGAAGAAGGCTTCATACAGGCTGAAACAATGGTACCAACAACAAATAGATAGTTTTTAAAAAAATACTGGTTTTTCTAGAAGTGCATCTGATGCTAACTTGTATGATATGTGATAGTTGTTCTCTATGTGGACGACCTCATTATCACTGGTAGGCCATGAAGACTTGATTCAACAAACACACGAAAGGCTTGGCTCTGAGATTGAGATGATAGACTTGGGGTTCTTACATTATTGTTTGGGGATCGAGGTTTGGCGACAGGAGTCTGACAAGATCTTCATTTCTCAGCAAAAGTATGCAACAGAGATCTTGAAGGCATTTGGCTCTCCATTCTCTCTATTGCATTGTTTAGTGTACTTTCTCTTGTTTAGTGTACTTTCTCTATTGCATTGTTTAGTGTACTTTCTCTTGCTATATCTATTTTCGCTGTGCCATATTCTTACACACTAATCCTACTCTCAGATTGTCTAGAACATCCCAAAAATTGGATTGCTTTTCTTTTTAGATCGTTACCTTTTGGATAGAGTGATTCCAAAGGTATATTGTGGTCCATTTATTCCCGATAGTCGATTCTATCTTCAAATTGGCCATGATCTAGATCGCTAACATTACTGAAATCATTGATCAAATCATCATTAGATTGTTAAGACATTCAGATTGCTAGAATATCAAATTTCGAGATCATAGCTACTTCGGATCGTCAAAATATTCAAATTGTCTATAGTACAGATCTTCCATAAGATATCTAGATTGTTGACTTGATTGGATTCCTAGAGAGAAGAAAAACAAGAAAAGATAAAATAATTTATACTTGCATTGTTTATATGCATCTTGCATGTCCTTTCTTTTGTAAGTTTACTATTTTTCTATTAAAAAGCCTTGAAAATATAAAAAAAGTATAAAAAGATCATAAAAATCTGTAAAAGATTAAAAATCATTAAAATATTCATGAACTTTAGGAAGCAATTCTAGTACTAGGATCAAATGTTCTGCATTTACAATCAGGTTAAATCATTACCTAGTCATATTCTTACCTGACCTTTGAATATGAGTCTTTGTCTCATGCTCAAATATTAGGGTGTGGTAGCGGACGTGTAGAGTTGACCTCCCTACTTGTGCTGCCAGACACTAGTTCAGAAGCTAACTAATAGTCTTTCATTATGGAAGAGTTGAGATTAGTACTGGGGGGTATAAACCCTATAGAGATTTTGTAGGTTAGACCTCCACATTACCCAATACGGAAGGAACATTGAATTTCCACAGGGATGAGAACCATTAGGCAAAGACTTTAGAAAGAAACAAATTGGTAACCGTAGATGAATCAGTAGTACCAATCAAGCTAGGAGATGGGGAACCATATAAGAGTTGTGAGGGCCACAAATATAGGGCCTCAAGTGTACCAATAGCTCTTGGAGCATTGGTGTATGGATACCCAATGATGTGTTCAAGCTTTTTACCCCTTGGACATAGCCAAGAGAATCATCTTTTGGGGTGACAACCTATGGATATGTGGAACCATCCTATATTCAAGTACCTCCTAGAAGGGAACCTAGGCACATGACTGCCTCAATGGATCTTGAGCCAGTTATTTACAGAACCAATAGAGACCATCCTATACTCAAGTACCTCCCAAAATGGAACCTAGGCACATGACCGTAATGGTTCTTGAGCTAGTTATTACAGAACCGATAAACACCATCCTATACTCAAGTACCTCCCAAAATGGAACCTAGGCACATGACTGTAATGGCTCCCAAGCTAGTTATAAAACTGGATTTAGAGAGACTAGGGTTTTAGAACTCACATAACCCAAGAAACAAGAAGAAATATAGATGCCATTCTGGCACTTATTAAACCTACCAGGGGATTGACGGAGTAAATGGAGTATGGCTATCCTAAGATAAGACCCTCTCTCATAGCCAAGCTAATTTCAAAGTTTGATTAAATGGGAGATCCTTATAGCTATTTAGCTACTTTCAAGCAAGTCTGTACTATAGAAAAAGGGTGACTGATCCTCAAACAAAGATATATTCCTTTAGCTTAACCTTAGAAAATATTGCTTTGCTCTATTTCAATGCATGGAAGAGTTGGAGCTAGCCTTTATGAAAGGGCTCAATAACTCAAATCTATCAATTCAAGGAGCTTGAACACAAAATGGTAAGATATTGCATTAATAGTCTAAAGAAATTGAAAGCACGTGTCCTACCGAGGAAAAATCAAGCCAAACCAAGATAATTTTTCTCTTCTTGGAAGGATTAAGGAGCAAGTAATTGCATGATGCATTGTATGCTAAAAGACATTGAATGCTAGTGGAGTATTACTTGGATGCCATAGACTTTAAGACAGCTTTACTGACATCCCATCCATAGAAAATCTCAGGTTGGAATCATTGTCCAAAACCAAGCCTAGTGTTAAGAGCCAAGCTTCAAAAAAGGCCAAAGCACCTAAGTGTGTTGAAGACATAGTGAACGTTGTGATCAAAGAGTTTGAAGGAGTACTCAAAGCTGCTCCAAAGGAGTCAAGCCATTCTCATTTAGCTCCTAGACAAGAAATGACGTGGTGTGCTATTTGTAGAAGTAACCACATAGTTCATGAATGTCCAATCCTCAGAGTTAGAGAAAAATCAGTGTTGTGGATATTATAGGAGATTTGAAAATCACAAATCATGATAACAACTACTACAACACCAAAGAAATGATGAGAATGACTGGTTTGCTACCATTGCTGGCACTCCCACAACCATTAGCTTTGTCAGCATCATCTCCTAGTGGTGCAGATGTAGCTTACTCAAATAGAAACCCAATTTTCATTTGGAATCCTTATAGTGACATGGAGATTCCACCTCAGCGTTGCCTTCTTAACCAAGCCTGCTAGGGACCACTCCTACAAGGCTAGTCGAGACTAAGCTAATTATTGATAAACCTCCTAACACACATGAATTATATGTCAAATATCTAGATTCAATGGTTGGAAGTCCACCAAGGGGTGAACACCACATGGACCAACATTTGTAAATAGCATTAGGAGCTTACCTACCAAGAGATATTAATGCACCGAGGCAATCTCCTTTAGCCTGCTTTAGATATAGAGTAACCGATTTCCCAATGAGAGCTAACCTTGAAGCAATAATTGCTAACCCTTCACTCTTGGTTAGATGGTGTATGAAATGTGGCATTAATCATTTGATCACTTCCCTCGTAATCTAAACCCTCCCCACCATGAATACGTTGTTACCCACCATAGGGTTTGGGGATAGTTAGTATGTCTTGTTCAACATCTTCTTCTTAAAATAAAAAGGAAGCTCGATTGAAGATTGTGACAAGGGCCCAGGCCAAGAAAATTCAAGATCAAGTAGCCATGTCTGTGACATCTTCTACATCAGAACCCCCTAAGAGACAAAAAGAGAAATGAAACAATAAAGACTGTAATAAGGGGAAGGCACTAGCATTACCAAATGAGCCTACAATAGAGCCACTCAAACCTAGGACTTCTCAAAGTTCTAAGGTGATGAACAAGACTAAAGAGAAATACCCAAGTGACATACTAGGTTATTTGAGATTGAGGATGTTCTAGACTCTTCCACTCAAATTACATTAGAAGAAGAACAAGGAGTGGAAAACTCCTTGTTCTAGACTCCACTCAAATTATGTTAGAAGAAGAACAAGGAGTGGAAAACTCCTTGTTCTAGACTCCTCCACTCAAATTACGTTAGAAGAAGAACAAGGAGTGGAAAACTTTGATGAACTAATCCTAATCAAAATAACATAAGAGCTTAGGGAGCCACTAAAAGAATAACATAAGCTAAGACCATACCACTTTTGAACTCATTATGACTCAAAGAGTAACTATGCAGGTCCCACTAGTGATGCCAGGAAAATTACCACTTACGCATTAGTGCCTCTCGAAAGTGCCATGCTAGATCCCTGACCTAAGAGTGACCAAACCATGATCCGGATTCATAGACATGCAGAATACACTTCTCTTATCTTGAATATCGAGTCAAACACTCAATTGGATCATTTGGGCACTTTTGCTACCCAATTTTCCACCTGCTAGGCCAAAATTGCAATTAGTGACCCCGATAGTGCCTGTTTGTGTGTGTGTGTGTGTGTGATTTCTAAATGGTGTGGAATTGAAATATGAGTTGGACTATAATTATTGTACTAAAAAAGTGCTTCACTTTTGTCTTCTACCTCTCCTTCATCCTAGGTGGAAAGATACGGTGTGTGCAAAAAGCTGGCTGTCAACTGGTTGTAACTAGCCAGTTGCACTATGCAATTTTTATACTCAAAAAATGCTTCACTTTTGTCTTCTGCCTCCTTCATCCTAGCTACTAGTGCAAAGATACGGTGTGCGCAAAAAGGCTCCAACTGTAACTAGCCATGTTCATACCAACTTCATCTCCTACTGCTGCTCTAGTATGATACCAAATGGATTTTGACATGATGGAAACATGTGGACCTAAACGAGGCAGACATCTATGCTGAGTTTGGGATCAAATTGACCGTCAGAGTGGACTTGGATGCCATTTATGTCGCCTTTTCGGTCAACTTGCATTAAGGAAACTGTCAGTTGGGGATCTGCATTCACTGTGCTCACATAGATCATGCAAACTGAGATCCAACCACATGGCCATGGAGCCTAGGACCTAATGCAAATGTCATGTCCATCAAATTGTGGAAATCACTTCCTTGCTGGTTGTTTGGCATTTGGATGCATAGGCTCTAGCTACCGTAGGGCATTTGTGGGTTTGTTTGCATGGCTGCCTTGGTACTCAAAACACATATTGACTTCCCTCCAAATGTAGTGATTACATACAAAAAGAGGAAAAGAGCAAAGCTTAATTAGTATGTTGTACTTACATATGCCGAGTACACTATCATAGATGGATATGAGCCCACATGATGTGTCTGATATTAACCACATGATGTGTCTGATATTAACCACTCAAATATATCCCATGATTTTGGGTGGACAAGCAACAGAAGGGCTGCATATAAAACATTTTCCATATCCATTCTTGATAGATAACCATTCACCAATGCTATGTACAAAGCAATAATGATAATTGACAATGGCTAGAAAAGGGTTGAAACTTACACATGCTTTCGGTAGGTCTAGTATGTTGTACGCTAACTTGTGTTTCCATACATAGGTGTGCATAGTAGAGCTACAAAAAGCAAGCTTAGACATAACTTGTAGCCACAAGTTCTTTATGAACACATAAAAAACGAGGGTCTATTTATAGGTGAGGGTGGCCACTAACCAAGTCCAACTGGGTTCTAGAATTTTCTAGAATCAGTTTTACTCAATTTGGACCAGTTTGGCTCCCTTTGTGATTTGGTTTGATCTAGGAGAGAGGAGAGATAAAAATATCATAATTTTTTAAATTACCAAGGTTTAAAAAATGCATCATTATTCCAAAATATCTCATTTTTTTAAGTAATATCTCATTATTTTTAACTAATAAACCTTATACTCAGTCAACTCTTCATCTTATGTGAGCATTTACTCATTTTTGGGTATTTTTTTAATTCTTTGGATTTATCTCATCCCAACACTTGGATTAATCCAATTGGCCCATTGGAACCTTAATTGGACCATAATCCAAAAATTTCTGAAAATGTAGACCCTTAGGCTAAGGTCCCTTATACCATTTTCAATTAATTCCTAATGCATATTTGAAAGTTCATTTTGAACTTCTGTTTAGGGGATTTTTATATCCAAAGATACCTTAATTTTGGATTATCTCTCTCTAGGCTAAAACAGGGTAAAACAAGATCTTTCTTCTATTTCAGAGAGGGAAATAATTATAAGAACAGAAGGGGAGTTTCTTATACCTTTACTGCTCAAAAGCTGGAGGGAGGAATCTTACATCCTACCCCACTTAAAAAACGCGAGATTTCCTCATCTCTTAGTTGGAGGAGGATAAACTCTTTCACCTTAAGATTCAACTGATTCTGGGGTTCCTTATAGTCTGGTCAACCCACACAAAAACGTGGGATAAAGATCCCTTCTACAAGAAGCACATACAGAACTCATTATTAGAGAACAATTCATTCAGAACATATAGAACATTTCATATCCTTAACACAATAATGGTTCATCAGACTGAAAATTCCATTTGAACATTCTCCACGAAAGTTTCAGTTATGCAAGTTCTCAATTTGTCAGCACAATCCACTAATCTCATAGTGATTTGCTGAAAGTTATAATCATTTTCCACTTACTACCATCATCACTGGGATTCTCCCCATTCATCCTCATTGTGGTTTTGTTCAACTTATCTTCTTTCAACCAGAATTCAGAAATCATTATCTTTCAATCAGAATCAAAATCAACTCATCAATTCTCAACCAGAATTCAAAAATCATATCAACAATAAGCATTCGAATTCATCCTCTGGATAGCATTTTTGCTTATAACTTCAAGGTCTTAGATTTACTTGTATATATTGTTAGTAAAGAGATATAGATATACCCACGGTACATATACGGGTAGTCACGATCCTTGGAGCTATAAGGTGAATACCATCATATCTAGGCCTCAAGCAAGTCAGGGATTCCATACAATTGTGGTACTTCCATTTGAAGACTCACTTTCCAATTTATGAATCTTCATTCTGAATATCAATTTATATGAATTTCATCATACCATTACAATCTTTTACTAGTACTTTATAAAATTTTGACATTTCTTGCTTCTTAATTGATCCACTTTAGCGAATTCGCTCTGATATAGCTGAAAGATCCCTCCCTTCTGCGCAAGGAATTCGGGGATGCTAGTAGTGGAAGTAGCACTTCTTGCGTAGGGTAGAGCCTCTTAGGGGCCTCGCCCACAAATATCTAGACAAGAGACTAATCCCTCGGTTCTTCCAAAATCAAGCCCAGAAAAACTTCCCTCGTCGAACAGACATAGGCGATTCCTCTAGGATATTTTATTCTAACCTAGTCAAGGTCATCACTAACCAAACTGATCCGACCGAACCCGTAGGTCTCATGGTCAGATCAAGGGAGAGACTTGAACTTGGATCATAGAGTCCAACGCTTTTTTCCTCATCAAGAGGCACAACCGTTGATACTTTTCCATAGAACAAGGGTTATTTGGGATTTACTTCAACTATCGTAACTTAACAGAATTGAGTCTCATTTTAGGGATCCATCAGTCTAGCATAACCCCATCCAATCCCATGGGTTAGCCAACTGCCCAACCACTATAGTGATAGGATCCATTTAAGAATTTGGTTATGTTTTACCCCGAGTACTAGGGAAAAGAGTTCCCAGGCCCCCTAGCCGGTGCTTCAAGCAAACTTTAAGATAGTCACACCACTTACACACCCAACATGAAATTGCCTGTTTCATAGATTCAGCTGTCTTTAAAACAATCTTTTAATGAAACCATAGTATCATTGATTATAATCCTCCAAAATATCTAGCTTGAATTCTAATTTCCAATCATTCCTTCATCGGTGTATCTATGGCATCATTGGCAACCAGAACGCTCACCACTTGTTCACTCAGGGGCCTTTTCAATAGTTCCTAGCTCATAGTACCCGAAAATATAATCACATCAGAAAAAGCGAGATGGACTCTGCATTGAAGATCAACAAGATCAACCAACATATCCATATAAAACAGCCACATGGACTCATTTGTTGAGGACCAACAAGGCCAATCAACTAGATCCATGCCCAAGTTCAGAAAACAACTTTAACTCCTTGTTCCAATTTCTTCCGTGATGCATGCGTGGGTATCTTCCGACGACCCAGAGCCCGAGCACCCTTTAGGCTCCTTCGCAGGTCACCTAGTGCTTCACTCATAGGTTGCTTCCTTGGTTCCTCATCTACCGCACCGAAAGCACACCATTTAAATCGAACCGAGGCTGGTCAACAAGACCTGGGCCGACCTTGCTACGCGAGACGTCCTCCATAGACTCTCCATCAGCTGTTGCAACTTTATCACTTAGGTCTCTATGACCTTATTCACCAAATGGTCAAAATGCTTCCCCAGCATTCTTGACATAAAATAGTCATTTAAAAATAGGTTTCATAAATACAGTTTCTAACAAACTCTCATCTTTCCACATTGTTCCACATCATTTCTCGTTATTCCACATTCTTCTACATCAATTCACATTGCTTATTCCACATCCAGTCATATGTATTCCTATCATCTTCATCCATTCTCATCCAATCACATCATATTACATCTCATCACAATGCATGCAAGTCAATTGCTGAAGTACGGTGCCATGAAGTATGGATCTAGAGGAAAAGCAGGCAAGTACACATGATTTGTAAGTTTTCTCTTTGCCATTTTCACTATGTTTAATTCATTTGTCATGTGATGTTCATATCTTATACATGTTGTAATTTGTTAGGAAAGGGTAACAAGTTGCCCCCCAACATCTAGGGAGAATAGGTACTGCAAGCACCACAACAAAGCTGATACTTGGGAATGGCTCAAATGTCAAGGAGTGGTCATCTCACTGAAACGGATATCCAACGAGCTTGTTGGCAAGGCAACTTGGTGAGACCTTAAACTTGAATTTTAATTATCACCCAACTTGTTTTTGTTGTGGCTTACATTTTTGCATTGTATCGCTATTTAACATAGGATGATGATGCTAAAAGTGACGGTGATGATGAAGGTGGTGTTGCACATGGTGAAGATGCGGGACGAAGATGATGCATTAATGTAATTAGTTTTTGATTTCTTTATCTTTATTCATTTTTGGACATGAACACCTTATGTAATTTGCACAACTATGTATGTAATTTGTAATATAATCCATGATATTATTGTATTATAAAATTTTTAATGTTTTAAGTGTTTAAGTATTCTTAAAAATTTTCATTAAGTAGTGTTTGAATAATGTGATTAAAAAAAAGAGGGACATAATGGGGGAGAGATGTGGGGATACACGTCCCCACATATGTCTCTCACCCATTCTATCCCCTTTTTTTTTTATTATTATAGACAATCCATGGCTATAACTGTGCGAGGCTATATAAGCGGCTGTAGACACTGTTTTGTGCGCAGCTATCCACACTACTATATGCGTGGTTATATGCATGATTAATTGTGCGGCTATAGCTGCATACATAGCCATGTTGATAGCCGCGTAAATGTTTTTTTTAATATATAGATTTTTTAAAATTTTCATGGCTCCTCGTTTATTGTAGTGCAAGGACTTTGAAACCATCCTTCTCCTTAACTTTCTTGGCCCTGGTAGCATTAAGTTTTTGATATGGTTCAACCATCACCTTCAACGAGTCTCTAAAACTTAGCTACTTTGTGATAGTTTGCTCTTGTTTTCTAATTGAAATTTTTACATTTAAGTGTCAAAAAACAAGCATCAAAATTAATAACCATAGTCAAATAAACAAAAAGATATTTTCAACAGTTATTTGCTTGTGAGATAAAAATTCAATGAAAAAAATATTTTACCAATTCTTTGAATGGAAGAAAGAATGGTTCCAAAGCCTCTTGTGAACTTGATTTGGGATATTGTTCTGCCACCATATCCCCATTGTTGTAATTCAATTGAATTAATTGCATTATTGTTTTCTCTTACATTTTGTAAATACTTTATAACTACACCACCATAACTTACACATAAACACTTAAACACAAACTTCTATATCTTTTGCATCAATAAGAAAAAAAACCAAAAATCCCAACCACTAAAGAGAATTAATTTCTTAAAGAAAAATGCAACTACTTACTTTTCAAGTTATGTCAATATCTCCTCACAGTGATAGCTCTCCTGAAGCAACTCTTAGTAAAAACAGACACCAATAGAGCTTTGTCTCATGCACACCTTGCATAAAGCGCTTTTGACTCACCTTCATGGCATCATGTAGTAACTCTTGAACTCCAACATCAACCTTCTTTTCCTTAAGAACAACATTGAGATTATATTCTTTCTGTAACTACTTCTATCCCTTCATCTTTTGACTTTCCAAAATCCTAAAGAGATCAAATCCTTGTAAATCCTATATTCATCTTCTTATGTGCCATATATGGGTGACCCTTGTATATCTTTGAATGGAAAGATGACAATGTCAATGGGAGTTCAAAAACTTGAAGAAGGCATTATCAAAAGTGTACCCCCAACTTGGAACAATGCTTCAACATTTGCTATTGGTTGCATGTTAGCATAGTTGGGGGAGAGCTAACATGGACTTTTATGTGACCTTTTCTAGACATCAACTTAATGTCATTGATTACCAATACACAATCACCATTAAGAGAGAGGGTTTACCCATGGTAGATGATGTAAAGAATTATTGAAATTATCTCTTAGCTCTACAAAGTTTTTTAAAACCACTAAGCACTGCCTTATTTGGTGAATAAGCCTTACACCACGGGGTGCATCACCAAATGGTTGCTTATTCTTTTGGAATTTAATCTCAGCATAAACATGCAAAAGTGGTCAATGCATGTACATATTGATCATCTTTCCAAAATTATAAATGGAGAACCCTTCGAGTGGAAGATGATCTTTTTGATGCACTTTGTTGTTCCTTTCTGACAATGCACTTTGTTGTTCCTTTCTGACAATGTACAAAATGGAGTGAAGACATCACCACTTCTTGGCCAATGGATTCCTTACTGTCTCATCAAGAAGGACAAAACTAGATGCCGCATCAATAAGGTAGCCCCCTATTAATTGATAGCAAGAGTGGTTTACAAGAAGGGTCAAGACAAACGACATCATGAGAACCTTAATTGGACCATAATCCAAAAATTTCTGAAAATGTAGACCCTTAGGCTAAGGTCCTTTATACCATTTTCAATTAATTCCTAATGCACATTGGAAAATTTATTTTGAACTTCTATTTTAGGGGAATCTATTTTAGACACTAGGAGGATTTTTATATCCAAAGATATCTAAATTTTGGATTATCTCTCTCTAGGCCAAAACATGGTAAAACAAGATCTTTCTCCTATTTCAGAGAGGGGAATAATTTCAAGAACAAAAGGGGAGGTTCTTACACCTTTACACCTCAAAAGATGGAGGGAGGTATCTTACATCCTACCCCACTTAAAAAATGCGAGATGTCCTCATCTCACAGCAGCAGGAGGATAAACTTTCACCTTAAGATCCAACTGATTCTGGGGAAATTCATTCTTACCTCAAGGATTAGCTTGCTTCATTTTCTAGAAGTGAAGCCCCAACCAATAAATTGGTTTAACAAGGTAGTTAAATTCCTTTTATAAAAGAGTTCCTTGTCACCCCACAGGAAGTCCTCCCCATATTACCCACAAGCGAATGGCCAAGCTGAAAGCACAAACAAAATTATGTGTACCATCCTTACCAAAACCATGGAGGCTAGCGACAACAACAATTAGGAACAGTCCTTCTATTCTAAAACTTCTTGTATCCTAGTGTTAATTAGGACCTTGCTGTCTCTTAGGAGGTGGAAAGTTGGAAGTAGTTCTTGGGGTTTGGAATCTTTTGAAGGATGAGGGAGCTGGCTTTGGCAGAACCTTGACAACAAAGGACTAGGCGAAATCCTTCGCCATCCACACTACTTTGGCCATAGAAAATGGCTTAGCATTCTTCACCAGGGTATCCAAAAGGTTCATTCATTCCCCAAATGAACCTGGCCATCAGCTCTTCTTCATCTAGCAGTGGCACGTATTTGAGGAGGAGAGTGAATGCTTGGTGATATTCCTCCGTGGTTCGGTTTCCCTGGGTTAGCTCTAGGAACTCATTCACCTGGAGGACAAAATCTCTTTCTAAGGTATGCTTTGAGATCATCCCACATTTGGGTGTTCTGATCGAAGCGGTTTGTCTCGTAGTGGTTCCTCCATGCTACTCTGGCTGTTTCTATAATCTTCAGCTTGGCAAGAGCCACCTTACTTTTTTGGTTGTACCCTATGACATCGAAGTACTCCTCCATAGCTTCAATCCACTTTTCTATAGCCTCACCTAAGTGTTCCCCTTCGCCCTTGAAGGGACCTGGGACTGAGACCTATGTAGAGCTTTGCGAACGTCAGGGTCAAGCTCATTCTCATCCGTGTGAGGATCTGGCTGTCTACCATGATTCGCACGTCTCATGATTTTGCCAAAATGATACATCGTTAAATTTTCTATTCGACTTTGTTTTGAGATTCTAAGACTTAAGAAGTTCAAAATTAATTCATTCAACAAGGTGATCATTCTACTATAGATCCACGGCATATGTCTTGAGAAAACATAACTTATTCCTTTAAACTCAATGTCTGGTGTTCACAATCAATTCGACAAACTAGAATTTTTGAAAAACATTCTTTATTTACATATGGTTTTTTGTAATATATACATAGAGTAACATGGCTCCAAAATTCAATGCCTCAATTGCATATGCATGAAATGGCGATACTACGCTGTGGACATGCCACAATGCAATTGTGCCCTTACCGCCATTGGTGCTACAATCCTCCTACTCGGAATAAAACAATTGAGAAGCTTGAAAATATGATAAGTGATTCTAAAATCTCGAGGTGAGGGATAATAAAGTATAACACCACGAACCACCCCTAGTCTCATCAAAACCATAGCTAAGAGACGTTCTGATTCAACCTCTGTTGCGAGACAGGCATGGACATATTGCGCTGAGAACCACATATGTTGTCATCTCTCCACTGGGTCCGAAAAATATAGTTCCTGGAAATGATTAGCAAGACTTGCTCTGCTCGATCGAGTCATGCAAAGGAGAGTATATTCTCAAAAGCAAAGGCAGTCATATCCTGATTTTGGGTAAGGTTGGGGATACCAGATAAGTACAAGGTGTCCATCTATGAAATCCAATTTATCAATTATAAGTCTTCATCAATGAAGCTTAATTTGAATGAAAATACAACATTTGAATGCACCTTTCTAAGGTTTTATTATAAATTTCTGATAAAATTCATCTTCAATTCTTGAGCTTTCAACAAACCTCTGATACCTGCTGTGAGACCCCTGCCCTGTCTTGCGCAGCAGGGCAGAGCTTCCCTCTCGGGGCCTCGCCCACGAATGTCCAGGCAAGGGACTAGTTTGGCGGTTCTTCCAAAATCAAAACCGGAATAACTTTCCTTGCCCAAAAAGCACAGGCGATTCCTCCAGGAAAATCTTCTAACAAGAATTTATCTAACGGAGTCAAGAGCCTTAACTATCCTTTATGTTCTGACCAAACCCGCGAGGGTCACATGGCTGAATCAAGGAAGGGACTTGCACTTGGTTCATAGAGATCATTGCTTTTTTCCCCTTGCACAACCGTTGATTCTTTCCCATAGAACAAGAATTACCCTGTGACTTACTCTTCAACTATTGTAACTTGAACATAACTAAACTTTATTATAGGAATCCACCGATCCAGCCCATGGGTTTAGCCAACCACCCAACCATTGTATTGGTGGGATCCCTCTTTACAAAAATTAGCTGTGTTTTGTCTCGGGTACCAGGGAAAAGAGTTCCCAGGCCCCCTAGCCAGCACTCATGCAAAAATATAAAATAGACACGCCACTTTACGCACCCAATATGAAATTGCCTTTTCTTAGATTCAACTATTTTCAAGATAGAACTGCAATAAAACCAGAGTGTCTCCATCATAATCCTCAGTATTCTAGTTCCATTGTTTTACAATCAAGTGTCATCCAGACTCTCCGTTGAAGACCAGCTACTCAACCCACGAGATCCAATTTCATAGTTTCCAGTTCACTTAAATAAATTTCTTGCCAATCCATGAAGATCTCCCTCGAGATACGTATGGATGTCCTTGCAAAAACGAGCCCGTGCATCGCCTGGTCAGAATCCTCTAGGATCCTTCTTAGGTGTCCTAGCACTTTATTTAGGGAACGCTTTGTTGGCCCTCGCCCATCGTACCAAAAGTGCACCATTTTTAACCATCCCGAGGCTAGTCAAGACCTTGGCAGGCATTGAATGTTGGCCAAGATGACAATCAAGACGGCGTGCTAAAGACCTGCGAGCTCCTCGAATCTCTGCCTCTGTTGTTTGTGTCACCCCCCTTCCTTCCTCTGTCCCCCTCCTTCCTCTTCCATTATTCGCCCCTACTTCTGCCCGCCCCTCTTCCTCCTCCTGCTGCTGTCTCCTGCCTGCGCCCCATCCCCTCTTGCTCTCCTTGTTCGCCTCTCCTCCTCTCTCTGCCTCCCCTCCTTCCTTCGCCTCCTCCTTTCTGCGTAGACTTGCTGCGCTGCCCTTCCTCACCTGCTGCCTCCCCTCCTTCCTCTGCCTCCTCCATTATGCGCAGTCTTTTGCTGCGCTGCCCTTTCCCCGCCCTTCTTTGCCTAGTTTTTTTCTTTTTTTTTCTCTTTTTTCTTTTTTCTTCTTTTTTCTTCTTTTTCTTTTCTTTTTTTATTTTTTCTTATTTTTCTTTTTCTTTCTTCTTTTCTTCTTTTTTCTTTTCTTTTCTTCTTCTTCTTTTTCTTATTTTTTCTTTTCTTTTCTTTTCTTTTTCTTCTTTCTTCTTTTCTTCTTTTTTCTTTTCTTTTCTTTTCTTTTCTTTTCTTTTTCTTTCTTCTCTCTCTCTCTCTCTCTCTCTCTCTCTCTATCTCTCTCTTCTTTTTCTTTTTCTTCTTTTTTCCTTTCCTTTTATTTTCTCTTTTTTGCCCTTTTCCACCCTCTCTTCCTTTCCTCCGCTTCCTTGCTTGCCTCTTCCCCTTGGTTCGGATTGCTCCTCATCCGGGTTCAAGTTGACCTTTTTCTTCGATTAGCATCATGGCTTATCATTCTCCCTCAGTCGGGCGAACCATGGTGTCTTTCGAAGCTGAGCTCGCTGTCCTCTATGCCAAAATAGAGAAAGACTCCAAAACGACTCTCATTACCAGAATCTTTGGATATCACCTGTCTCGTCTCCAGGCTCGAGATTGGGTCCTGGCGGCTCTGCCCTCCAACCTCGCTCCACACTTTCGAGATGTCAGGTTGCTTGGAAGAGGTTTCTTCCAAGTAGATTTTGATTCTAAGGACATAGCCTTAGAGGTTTTGAAGGGCAACCCTTTGCCATTGGGCCCGAGGAAGATATTCTTTCTTCCCTACTCCAGCTATTTGACCCTGTGTTTGAGGAAGACCGGAACCGTTTCCCGATTACTCTCTGATTCCCAGTTCTTCCTCGTGCATATTGGCCTATGTTAGAGGCCATCGGGTCTGTTTGGGCTGGTTCTTCAAGTGCCCCCCATCCACGCCTTGCTGACATCTTCTGCCCAGGTGGTCACTGCCTCGGCGGATGCTATCCCTAGGGTCATGATTCTTGCCCGTGACATTGAGCTCTTTGAGGACTATGTTTTGCTTCCGGGCCCTTGTGGCCCTTTGAAGCAACGTATGGAGATTGCAAGTAAACCCGATCAGTGCCGGGTTTATCACCAACAAGGTCACTTTGCTCAAGATTGCCCTCGGGCTCGAGGTTGCAGGAGGCCTCGGGCTCGAGGTTGCAGGAGGCCTCGTAAGCGTGCTTTTCTCAAGCGCCGCCTCCCTTGGTTCCTTCCCGTCGTCCTTCAGTCCGCCATGTGTGGCGAGCTATCTCTCTCACCCGACCCCCTGGTGCGATTGATGGGAAGGCCTCCTTGGATCATGTATGGATAGATGATGTTTCTGGTCAGAGAGGTGTCAGCTGGATGCAGCTTTACAGAGAGATGATATCTCAGATCAGGATGATTTTGTTGAGTCCTCTCTACTTGGAGGGGGCAATATGCAGGATGTTCAGCGCAGTGGGGATCATGTATTGTAGGATTTTCAGCATGATACCATTGCCCTTGATGCCCCGCAGGGTGAACAGTTTTCTCGTACATATGCAGGTATTGTGTAGGGCCTTAGACAAGGGCATGTCAGTGGACTTTGTCCTTATTTTCCCATCCTCCAGCTTTATGAGAGGCATCCTCAAGCTGCCCATCATCTTCTTAGATCGGGGGTCAAACCCTCTTCTCTTCCATGAGAATTGTCTCATGGAATATTCAAGGCCTTGGAGAGAGCTTCCCACCCATGGTAGGAAGCGCCTTCTAAAGGACCAACTTCACCCTGCTGTTTTACAGGAGGGTCTATGGATGCACTTTTGTTGCAGGAACACAAATTGGATAGATCTCAGTGTGGCAAAACTGGTAAGATGCTTTCTGGCCACACCTTTTGGTCCTCGGCAGCTGCTGGGACTAGAGGGGGTGTTTGCATTTCAGTGGTAACAGCTATTATGCCTCATGTTATTGGGCACGGTGTTATCATCCCTACTAGAGGGGGTGTTTGCATTTCAGTGGTAACAGCTATTATGCCTTATGTTATTGGGCACGGTGTTATCATCCCTACTAGAGCACAGTGGATCTTGATCATGCATGAGGGTCAAAAATCGGGAATCTTGAATATCTCTGCACCTAACATGAGAGGTGAAAGGGTGGCCTTTTGGGACACCATTACAAATGTCATTCCCCAGGTTGATCATTGGATAGTGGGAGGAGATTTTAATATGGTTGAGCAACCTTTTGACAAGAAGGGTGGACACGCAAAGGGGGTTTACACTCTTTGGAAGCAAACCTGATGGGAGAGGTTCACGCTTTCCTTTTGTGGCAGGGATTGCTGGACTGAGCATGACTTCCAGAGAAGGCCAAATTCCTTATCTTTCTCTTGGCATAACTGTAGGAGCAGGGATCAGAGCATCTTTGCACGTCTAGACAAGTTTTATGTGGATAATTGGTCCTTGGACAAAGGAGGCACCATTGTTATTATGCCTGGCACCACCAAATCCGATCATTGCCCTGTCGTTTTGTGTCTCAGAGAGCCTGGGGCTCGCTCGGCCTCTCCCCGTGTCCGTATCCCTGACTATCTTTATCTAGATGCTGACATCTCCCTTGAGATCAGAGAGAGATGGAGATCTTATGATGGTCCTGATCCTCATCATAATATTGCACCGCTAACTGTTGAGAGGACCAGCCATCATTATCATAGCATTGCCTTGTCCAAGAAGAAGGAGGCTCTGGACAAGGAGAGAGCTATTAGGCATAGGATTGCTGCTCTTCAGAGAGGGAACATGAAAAGCATCCACATGCGTCTTGGATTATAGACCTCTTGACCACAGTTAGAGCAGAGCTACAGTTGGCCACATGGACAAGAGGGCTGAGTTCGCCTTTCATGTGAATGAGGCTTTTTGGACTCAATGGGTGGCAGATGCAACAAAGAGTTTTTTTCAGCACACAGGCCTTCCCATATCAGGGATTCTGTGAGGTACTTGCAGGATTCACAAGGTGAGGTTCAGATTGAGCCTGATAAGGTGAGGGGTGTTGCTTCAGATTTTTATCGGTCTTTGTTGAACTGCAAAGGTGCCCTCTCCTCAAAGAGATATGGCATGACAAAAAGTTTGGGAGTGCATGGCCAGGCTCATTTACAGATGCTATGTGTTCTTCCCTGGATGCCCCTTTCTCAAAGGATGAATTTCTTCACGCACTGCATGCTCTTTCCAGTGGTTCATGCCCAAGGGATGATGGTCTTTCTCCCACCTTCTTTATTCTTTTTTGGGATCATATTGGAGATGTAAAACTGTTGCCCTTCAAGAAATGTGGTTGTCGGGTATGATGCCTTCATACCTCATGGAGGGGCTGATTCACCTTATCCCCAAGAGTGGGGACAAGACTGACATCAAGCAATGGAGGCCCATCACCCTCCTTGGATCTGCATATAAAATATTAGCTAAAGCCTTGAGTATAAGGTTGCAGTCGATTCTCCAAAGGACTATCCATGATACCCAGAATGGGTTCCTCCAAGGAAGGAGTATATTTGATAACATCTTTTCTTTCTTGGAAGCTATCGAGTGGGCAAAGTCTAGTCAACAACCTCTTGCCATTCTTTTGCTTGATTTTGACGGAGTGGATTGGTGGGACTATGGCACACATGGGGTTTTCTCAAAACTGGATCCGAGGGGTGTCCTAGCTATACAGGGAGGCTCATAGCACTATTTTAGCCTGTGGGGGGTGCAGTGAGCATTTTCAAATTCCCATTCAATGAGGCAGGGCTGTCCCCTCGCCCCTTTACTATACCTCATTGTAGTTGAGACTATGAACAGGTTTCTTTGGGGTGCCCCTGGTGTTGTGGGTCTCAGGCTGCCTTCATGCATAGAGGAAGAGTATTTGGACTCTGAGTTAGCAAATGATACGACGTTGTTCCTTGAGGCTTCACATGCTTGTTTATGTGCTTTCCAGATAGCCTTGTAGGCCTTTTGTTTGGCAGCCACCAGCAAGAGCTACTATCAATTGGCATAAGTCAATTGGTTTTTGGATCAGCGATTCTCCTCTTGCAGATTGGGGTACAGATGTTCGTTTTACTTGGATTGAGAGAGGATGCTTTGCCATATACCTTAGTTGTCAGGTGGACGTTGACATCTCCCTTGCACAACATTTTGCTCCATTGCTCTTAAGCATTAAAAGCAAAATTCATCACTGGAGTAGGAGGAAGCTCGACTTGGCCTCTAGAGCTTTGGTGGTTAACCAAGTTTTGCTAGCCACCGCTTGGTTTATCGCTTCATGCTAGATTTTTCATAAGGGCTGCATTGGCCAACTTCATCGCCTTATTTGGAACTTTCTTTGGTCAGGGCTTGATGGAAACGCACACACCAGGGCTAGAGTTGCTTGGAAAACCATTATTAGGCCTAAGCAGGAAGGGGGATTGAATATCATTGACCCTAAGAAGCAGCAATGTAAGGCTTTGCTTTGTAAGCTTGTTGTTAGGGGCTTTCTTCTAGGCGCTGAGCTGTGGAAAGACTTTCTCATATGCAGCAGATCACGAAGTGCGTCCCTATTCGTGGAGGTGACTGGACTATCAGCTCACGCTTTATTTTTTCAGATGCAGTTCATCGCTCCCCTTCATCCCCCTAGTTAGGTCCCTCCTATGCGCCTGGGACTGCCTGAGGAGTTTTGGTACACATCCCCCCATGTTTAGCGGAGGAAGTTGATCGGTAGCCCATTCTGTGGAATGATTTGATCTTACATGTGCATGGTAGGCCTCTTGGGGCAGCAGTTATGCATGGTAGGCCTCTTGGGGCAGTTATGCATATTCTTTGGGCTGGTTGGGAGACCCTATGCCCCATAATGCTTGCTTGGAAGAGGCTTTAGAGCCTCACCGAGGTACAGAGATTAGATTTCACGCAGCGTTTGAGAGGCTCTAGCCAGAGGATTGCACAGATTGATGCAGCCATTCCCAACCACTGGATTACTAGATCTTTTCTTGGAATGCCGTCATCACTCTTGGTTTGGGGTTTTTTCTAGGGGACAAGTGTTCCTCTTCAGGTTATGGGTCTCCCCTTTCCTAGGGAGGATGATGTACCGGTCGTTTTTTCTGTAGAGGATGGATGGCAATTGGAGAGATGTGATGTGTAGGACCTTATTGAGGGCCCCCAAATTCGTTCAGCTAGAGTTGTTGGCAAGGTTAGGGAAGCACGTCTTTGTTGACCCCCCCCAGGGATGATCACAGAGAGTGTTAGCCTTTGGTTGTATGGTGGCTTCCCTATCAGACATTTGCATCGGACCACGGTGAGTGGGAGTGGAAGGATGCTTGTAACCCTTTGAAAAGCATGCCTTTTTTTAGTTATACGGTGTGGAATGCCAGACATCTTATCTTGGGACACATTCAGAGTGTCCCTGCTCTTAGACCCCATTGGGAATCTTACGGCATTTTGACTGACATTCAGAGGGTATTTTGGCAGAGATTGTGGCATTCTTATAGGAAGCCACAGATTTCCTCCTTTATCTGGGTTTCTCTTTATGGTGGTCTAGCCACCAATCACTGGAGGTCTGTTTTACTGGTGTTTGCCCAGCATGCCCTAGACGTGTAGGAGTTTCGGAGTTAGTTTACCATTGTCTATGGGAATGCACTGAAGCACAGAGGGTTTGGTCTATGATTGCACACCTCTTTGGTAGGATTAAGAGGGATGCTATCATTTCTTTTGGTTCTATCATACATTTGGTTGACACAATCTAGGACTCACCTAAGATTCGAGGGGACTGATAGGAGCTTGGACATTATGGTTAGGCAAGGAGTTGCTCTGGCAGTGTTGTCTTCAGGAATTGCCACTTTCACACTTTGTCCCTCTAGCACAGAGGTTAGACAGCTCTTGGGAGATTATTGCTAGCATCTTAGCCTGGAATATCTGCAAGGCTAGATGCATCGAGGCCATTGAGGGTACTCCCGTTCTTGTTTCTTAGTGTCTTTGCAGGATTTGGAGTGATATTATTCACACCATTATGGCTACCTGGGCCAGAATCGAGGGATCTGCAGAGAGGAAGCGCGGCCAGTTTACAGAGTGGGACATTGGTATCTTTTTCACATCCTCTCATTCGGGACCCTATTGGGGCAGCACAGGGCTCTTGATTGGTTGAGATCTCCACCTTGCTTGGTGTGAAATATCCATTTTGTAAAAAAAATTCATACTTAATAGAAGTCTCCTTTCTGAAAAAAAAGACCTTGGCAGGCTTTGCCCACCAGAGACGTCCTTCGATGAATCCCCGCTGACTATTGCAACGTAAACTCTCCTTAGTTTGAACAATAAACCAAATGCTTCCTCTAGCATTCTGGCATAAGACAGTCCTTTATAAAATAGAGTTTCTATGCAAGTAAGATTTTTCCATTGAGTTTACTTTCATCTCACGAAAAGCCATTTCACGAGAAAACATTCTCTAGTATTGGTTTCATAAGACCCTTTTTTCAAAACCCAGACTTCCTCAATGAAAATCATGAATCTCGTATCTCGAGTGATCCATCCATCAATTACAAATGAATTTCTAACTTATTTCTAGACGATTTTGGGTCTTAGGAAAAATTCTCTGAATCAGATGGTTATCCCTTCTTTGTTCTGAAGAAATGGGAATGGTCACAAGTCTTGGCTTAATTTACAATTCAAGAGATGGGCAGGCATCTTACTGACCCACCTTTCTCAAGTGGTCATGGTCTAGCACCAAATTACTTGAATTTATTCCTAGATTTATTTCCTAATTATATTTCTCCATTTATCTCATAAAATAGTTGTGATTTCTAATCGTAAGGGTAAACATCCAATAATATGAAAATTCAATCTACTTTGGATATAATAGAACTATAAATAATTCTTCTCATGAATAATGGAATTTAACAAGGATATTTCTTTTTCTAAATGATCTTTTTATTAAAATATTCACATAGAAATAATCTTAAATATTCTCTTCTCCATTTGAACTAGGCATCAACATGCCATAATTATCTACATAGAAATATGATGAAACATTCTCTTTCTGATACCAAAATTAATTATGCATGCACATACTATGAATGTATATTAAAAAATCCTTCTTTTAGCATTTAAAATGTTTATGCATAGAATATCGTGAAAATTCCTCTTTTTGACATCTAGATATTTATGCATGCACATACAATGAATATATATTTAAAAATGTAACAAAAATCTCTCTTTTAATATTTAAAATATTTATGCATAGAATATCGTGAGAATTACTCTTTTTGCATTATTAAATTACATTATTAAATTTATGCATAAATATAATTCCATAAAAATATTATTAAATTTATGCATAGAATATCGTGAGAATTACTCTTTTTGCATTATTAAAAAATATTTATGCATAGAATATCATGAGAATTACTCTTTTTGCATTATTAAATTACATTATTAAATTTATGCATAAACATAATTCCATAAAAATATGGTGAGACTTCCTCTTTTAATATAAAAATTCTTTATGCATAAACCTAAGCATAATTGCATCTAAGCATCTTGTTTATTTTTAAAAATATTCAAATATCACTTCCATATGAAAATACATATATGAATGTTATCCTAAGCTCTCTTTCATTATAAAAATTAATAAATATGAAATTTCTTATCATAAGCTTAAATGAATTAACCTTATTCTAAGTAGGTTAAAAATCATAAACATGTTTAATCTCCATCTCTAGCTTGTTAGGCTTAGAGTTTTGGGTAAGAAAAAGAGATTAGAATTAAGAACTATCCTTCCAAGAAGGATTTAGCCATAAAATTGAGTATTCTTTCAAAAAGAGAGATTACAAATAAAAAACAATACATTTAAGCATAAGAGATTAACATTAATTCATTTAAACAACATAAATCAATAAGGGCATGGTTTTAAGAAGAAACCATGAATTAGAATGCTTCCCAAGCATGTAGAGAGGTTGGGAAGAAGATTACCATCCAAGAAGAGAGTAAAACATCATTGTTTAGGCTTACCCTTGGTTTTGGCTTGATTATTTAAGGAGATGTGTAGCCCTCAAGGAAGAGGCTTGGCCACCAAGTAGAAGAGGCTAATCTCCAAGAGAAGAAGAGGATTAGTGAAGCACCAAAGCTTCACAATGGAGACGCAAGGTAAAGGAATAATAGAATTACACTAAAATGAAAATTACACTAGTATGTAAATACACTAAGATAAAAATACAAAGGAATGGTGTTCTATTTATAGGTGAGGGAGGCCACCAACCAAGTCCAACTGGGATCTAGAGGCTTCCAGCTTCAGTTTGATCCAATTTGGACAAGTTTTGGACCAGTTAGGCCCACTTTTCTGATCTAGTTTGAATGAGGAGAGAAGAGAAATGAAATATCTCATTTTTTTGAATTAAAAATTGGGGTAATGATGAGGATTCTAGGTGCCTTCTTCATGAGCTCCACTCACCCTCCTGAGGTGTCAATTTTTCCATTTTTATACTATTAAGTGTCAGTACTAGAGTTAACTCTTCATCTTATGTGAGAATTTACTCATTTTTGGTGGATTTTCTTTGTTCTTGCATTTTTCTTATTCAAACACTTGGATTAACCCCATTGGCCCATTAGAACACTCTTTGGACCTTAACCCATAATTTTCTGAAAATGGGTACCCTTAGGCGCTAAGGTGTCCAATGCACATATTCAATTAATTTCTAATGCATATTGGAAAACTCTTTTTAAACTTTTGTTTCAAGGGAATTCATTTTAAATTTAAGGGATAACTTTTTATCCAAATATATCTCAAAACTGTATTACCTCTCTGTAGAATATTTTCTCTCTCTAAGCCAAAAACAAAGGAAAACAATGTTTTCTTCATTCTGAAATTGGGGATGATTACAGGGGACTGAGGAGGAACCTCACACTCTTCCCCAGGAGGAAGGCAAAATTCCCCCTAGTCCCCATAGGACAAGGTTGATCCTCCACTCAATCCCCTAAACAGGTGTGACACTATGGATTGCACTAAATTTGAACAGGCAATCTAAATCCTGCTTGACCACCAATCCCAACAAATGCATTCGATGAAAGTCACTAATTGCATGGACATTTATGTCCTTTGACTTTATGCTGACGCCAAGTAGGATGCCTAGAAAAGACAGTACCGCATCACTAGTGTGGAGGATACATGCAGCCCAACCCAAAATCCCGACCCATCATGTTTGATCTTATGGGTGACCAACCTATCCGGCAATGCCCATTCCTCAAACCTCACATCTGGGAAAAATATTACAAGGCCCCATACCACCTCCGCATCAACCTATCGTATCTCCCCATTTGTCGTTTAATGGGCATGGTACCTATTCCACATTGAACATTAGTAGCCTTTGGTTTAGCCCCCCCTTTTGGCAATACATACACAAAATAATGCATGATTACTTGGATGACCATGTTCAATGCCAAGTATGAGCAAGTGCCCGGTCCCACCATCCTCTTCTTCAACCCAATTTTCACTCTCTTATTTGAATTCCCTACTTGGCACCATTATGATGAAGGTGCCCAAGGCCTTGCCTTTGACATCAACAAAGGCCCCACACTCAAGAAACTATTCGGGTACTATGAGCGAATCCAATGGATGCCAACCTAGTGCCTCCAAAACTTTGAAGACATGATGGAGATAGCCTTCTAGATGCGCCAACCTAGCATCGAGTGGATGCCAGCCTGGTGCCTTTAGAACTTTGAAGACATGATGGAGACAGCCTTTTGGACAAGCTACAAAGCTTTCCATTTCCCCCCCCAATACCTCAAATTATGATACAATTTCATATGCACCTACTCCCTCTACTACCAGTACTGAGCTTTCTTGCTAGTTTTGAGAACAAACCCAAAGTAGGGAGGGGGGGTATGTTAACCACAATGGTTAACATTACTCCTACCATTTTTTATCAAAGTATGGTTACACTTCATGTAATTTATTTTTATGCAAAACTGCATGAAGTGTTTCATGTAAAAAGATATGGGATGACCGAGCTTAGTACATGTGTAATGCCGGCCACCATGAGCTACAGAGCCTAGGTATACATAGAGGTTGAGAATTAGTTTTGGGCCCCCAATTATTAATGGGTGATTGGCCATTGTAAAAAAGGAGCCTATGTATATAAGTAACTTAACAAAATATGAAAAGGATATAATCCCATTATCATAATTGAGTCTTCTTATTCTTCCCTCTTGCTCTCTTGTGGCTATGGTGGTGAGCTTGTGTGTTAATACATGCTTACTTGCTTGATTGTGAGTGTGTGCTTGCAAGTGGTGCTCCCTATCTTCTCTCCATCTTCTTCTTCTTCTTCTTCTTTATCTCTCAACCTCCATCTTGTACATATAAAATCATTAAGATAGTAGTTGAGCTTTCCATAGATCTTTCTCTCTCTACCTAGCTCATAGTAAAAGATCCTTGCCTGCTCCGCGTAACGAATTTGCGAGTGCTAGCAGCAGAAGTAGCACTTCTTGCACGGGGCAAGGTCCCTCACTTGGGGCCTCGCCCATGGATATCCGGACAAGAGACTGATCCCTCGGTTCTTCCAAAACTGAGTTCGAAAAAACTTTCCTCACCACCCGGAAAGCACAGGCGATTCCTCTAGGATATTTCTATTCTAATGTAGTCAAGGTCATCACACTAACCAAACTGATCCGATCGAACCTATAAAGACACTCGGTTAGATCAAGGAAGAAAATTGCACTTGGATCATAGAGTCCAACGCTTTTTTCCTCATTGAGAGGCACAACCGTTGATTCTTTTCCATAGAATAATTTTTATCTGGGATTTACTTCATCTATCATACCATAACAGAATTGAGCCTCATTCTAGGGATCCATCAGTCCAGCCTAATCCCATCCAGTCCCATGGGTTAGCCAACCGCCCAACCACTGTAGTGATGGGATCCAATTAGGAATTTTATGTGAAAATTTACTCATTTTTGGGTATTTTTCTTTTATAGATTGGATTTATCTCCTCCCCACACTTGGATTGATCCTATTGGTCCATCGTAACCTTAATTAGACCATAATCTAAAAATTTCTAAAAATCTAGACCCTTAGGCTAAGGTCATTTATACCTATTTTCAATTAATTCCAATTGCACATTGGAAAGTTCTTTTTGAATTTCTGTTTTAGGGGAAACCATTTTAGACACTAGGAGGATTTTTATGTTCAAAAATATCTCAATTTTGGATTACCTCCCTCTAGACATTTTCTCTCTCTAGGCCAAAACAGGGTAAAACAAGATCTTTCTTTTTTCAGAGAGACATAATAATTATAAGATCAAAAGGAAAGGTTCTTACACCTGTACACCTCAAAAGCTAGAGGGAGGAATCTTACATATAGAAAGCTCCTCTTGGGGTGACACAAGTGGTGGTGGAGTGAGTCCCTAGTGGCTTCACATTGAGGATTTAACCCTGTTAGGGTTGGCTAAGTGCATGTTCTTGAACTGACCCTTGCATCTTCTCTCTTCTCTTCTCTATTTCCTCTCTCATGCAAGGAAATTGCTCATTTAAGTGAACACAAATGTACAAAAAGTGTTAACATTCCTCTTCAGTAGAGTAGATACATTGGCATTGAGACCATAATCCACAAAAGAATAAGATACATGATGAGAACATACATGTGCCTTGCTAGACAAAGAAGTAGCTAATTTACTACACTAGTCATTTTGGCATATTACTCTTAGATGCCTATATGTAATTTCTTTCCTCGTCCACAAAATGGCTGGTGTAGCTAATTTGTTATACCAACCATTTTGGCATATTACTCTTGGATTCCTATATGTCTTTTCTTTCCTCATCCACTACATCATCCACAATTATCTTACCAATAAGCTGATCTCTATGGGCTAAAATTTGAGCTAATTTTTAGTTGGTATGGGAAGTTCATTTACAACACCTTGTTGAGCGTTAATTTGCTCGATATACGGCTATGTATAAAGGTAAGAGTGATGTTCTATGAGCATACATTTTATTTTATTTTACATAAAACCATGGGATGGATGATAGATCTATAGCCTTTGCTTTCTAAATTGTATCCCATAAAAATGTATTTTAGTACTATATCATCTAGCTTATTGCGTTGTTTCTGAAGCACAAGAGCATAATCAAGATAACTAAAAACATCCAATGAGCCACAGAGGGCTTCTTGCCATTCCAAACTTCATAAGGGGTAATTGGCTGCAAGGCCTTGGTAAGGCATTTTTTAAGCACATAAGTTGCCCACATAACTGCCTCCAACCAAAAAACATAAGGTAAATCTTGGCTAATGTGCCATCTCCCCTTGAGAGATCTATTTTTCTCTCAGCTACATCATTTTGCTGAGGTATGTAAGGTACCATGCATTGAATTTCTATCCCTCTTCATCCACATGTATGAAAATCTCAACATATACACCCCCACTCGATATGTACGAATAGTGCCAACTTTACATGTAGACATATTTTTATCCATCAAAACAAAGTGTCGAAGGTAGCAACATCTGACTTTGTCTTTAATCGATACGCCCAAGTGTGATTGGAGGAGTCATCAATAAGCTATAATTTTCAGATAAACTCTTAGTGATCCATCTTTTGAGAACGATTCTCATTGCATCTTACCTAAAATGCAACACTCACATACCTATTTGATAGGGTAATGAAAATTTGGTAATGCTAACACCATCTCTTACCTTTTAAAGAAGGCACAATAAACTACCAAAATTCAAGTGACCAAAGTAGGCATGCCATAGCTTTGCATCACTCAGAGCATGTGTGGCAGTAGTACCTGAATGATCATTATTTGCCAATATCTCATACCTATCTAGCCTGTAAATCCCATGGCTAAGAGTGTCGGATACCCATGTCTCCATCACTCCGATCGTGTACTGTACACTTGTCCATCAATAAATTTGACCAATAACCTTACCAACTCCTTTACTAGATATGAGGAGTCATTTGCACATGTGATTTTCCCCCCTTGAGGAGAACACTCAAGGGAGAAAAACACATCACACTAAGAAGTAATGCAAGGGCAAAGACTGATAGTAAGTTCTTTTTTATGCCTTACACAAACAAGACTTCTCAAAGAGTCATTGTTCCACCATTTATAATAGTCACCACAACCTTACCAACTCCTTTACTAGATATGAGGAGTCGTTTGCACATGTGATTTTCCCCCCTTGAGGAGAACACTTAAGGGAGAAAAACACATCACACTGAGAAGTAATGTGCTTGCTAGCACCATTATCAAAATACTAGCCATGCTAATTTATCAAATTGATATTGGTGCTTGTTGCTAGCACCATTATCAAAATACTAGCCATGCTAATTTATCACATTGACATGCATACATCATGGACATAAGGTTCATACATCAGTGACATACATACATCATGGACATCATGGATAGAAGAGTCATACATCACTGACATGCATACATCGGAAGAGTCATAATTCTAGTGCACAACAATGCCCAATCATCCTATGCATAGTATGTTGACTCCTTCTATCATGGACAGAAGGGTCATACCTCACTGAGATGTATACATCATGGAAGGGCCATAATTCCAACGCACAATGATGCCCAATCATCGTATGCATAGCATGTTGATTCCTTCTTTTTTTCACCTAATATTGAGGCACCAACCACAATCATTCTTGACTCTTTCTTCTTCTCCTTCTCTAGTCTTTTGCTACATTCATTGATATAATGGCCTAGCCTCTGACAATTTGTTGTATTTTCCTTTCTTCTTAGGCTTATTAGACCCCTTCTTGGCATCCTTACCAAAAGAGTGGGAGAATTCTACCTATGTCTTAGCCACCTTGAGAGAAGGCTTTTACCGCCCTAAGAGAAAGCTTTATCTTTACCTTTTTGGCTAGCAGATCTTCCACATGCATAAAAGTTTAGTTTTCTAGGATTTCTTTCTTGCAAGATCATGCTTTAACTAACTCATCAAACATAAGGCCATTGGCATTCACCTTCAATCATAAACCGAATTATGGATATAAACCTTGGTGTGAATCTAATAAATCTATGAGAATACTAAACACCAATGAGCTCTGTGGATATGACTCTCTCAGATCTTTAAACCTTATAAGAAAATCATTCGTCAAGTCTCCCTCATTCATTTGGTTGGACTCTAACTGCTTACACAAGTAGGCTACATGTGCCTCATTGCACATTTGGTAAAGCGCAAGCATATCCTAAACTTGCTTGGTAGGTTTACATGAGATAATATGATCCTTTTCACAGAAAGTGCCACCAATGCATGTGCATGTGCATGTGCATCCCTACAATCCCACTTGGCTACACTGTGAGATGTATATAGGCAAATATCACGGTTACATTTGAATGTGTCACCATCCAAAGCATGTGCACTATCTATGCACTGGTGAGATAGGGCATGCCTCAATGCCAATAATAACATTCTAAAGCCCTTTAGCACAACCAATGCAAGATGCATCATACAAGACCATAATGGGTAGTTGGGCATGCCAAGCTTATCCTCAATAGAAAGAATCCTAAATACATCACTACCTACCATTTTCATCTACAAATAATGAATCTCTAACACAAAATACTAATATCCCAACAACCTACAAGTACTTTCAATGCTCACTAAATTTAACCGAAAATGCAACCGAGATGACCAGCAATTCATTGATGATGAAGAGAACTACAAAATGTATGAAAAATGATAGAGTGTAGAGTATAAATGTTACTCTAGCAAGGATGCAAAAATTCATGACAATGATGATATTAAAGATGAAGCTATTAATGATGAGCTCAAAGATGTGATGTTGATGACAATGAAGGAGTGACTATGACCAAGTGTATGCATACCAAATTTGATTTTATACTACTGAAAACCTAAAATCTAATAAAGACATTTCAAAAACTGACACACCCTCGAGATATGTATAAAACCTTATTGCATGTGAACAGACCTCGAAATGCACCCAAAAGTTATAAAAATATTTTGTTAACTTTTTTAACACAATATAGAGTATAGATTCTCCACCTCAGGGGATAGCTCAATTTGAGACAATTAGGAGAGCATCTCGAGCAGGGGATGATGAGAGAAAAATACGAAGGGGCAAGAGCTAAGAGAATCTACTCTGATACCAATTGTTAGAGCAGAGACAAAGGTAGCAACAAGTACGAAGGGGCGAGAGCTAAGAGAACCTACCCTCATACCAATTGTTAGAGCAGAGACAAAGGTAGCAACACACACATAGATACAACAACAAGTAAGTAGAGATACAAAGAAGTACAACACTCAAAGTATATTGATGAGAATGAGTGAAGTACAAGTGAAGTAACATGATAAGGTCATTTATGAGACTGTGTACACAAGCCTCAGGGGATAAAACCTCTTAAGGAGAGAAAAAAGCCCCAGCCCATTATTAGCCTATATCCACACATCACTACTATGTAAATGGCTACAACAATGTATGCAAAAAATGCATACTTCTTATGTAATTGGCTACAATTCTAGGAGGCTAGCATGCATAAGGTTTTACGTCTCTTACCTAGGCAAGAGGCACACAAAAATGAACCAACAGCTGATCTAGGAGTAGTAGAACCAAGCACATCCAGTCTACATATGCAGCTATAACATGTCGTACTATGTAGAGTCTGCTAGGGCAACAACACAAGGGGAAAGCATGAAAAAAAAGAATAAGCACCCTTTATTTATTTAAAAAATATTTTAGTCACTTATTATGACTTTTTGGGTTTATAAAAAGCATACATGTGCTTGCTTGATATTCTTTAAAAAATGTGATAAACAAAACTCATGTAGGATTTAAAAAAAAACATAAACTTCTTATTTGGCAAAATTTTTGATAAAAGACACTTGTGTGTGTTTTTTTGGGAAAAAAGCATGCAAGGGTGGGTCTCTTATGAAAATGTGTGACACCAAAAAAGGGCGGGTTCATTTTTATGGGTACACATATGATGGGGCTATTTTTTACAACACACATCACAGTGTTTTTTAATCTTTATGTTTTTTAAAAGGCTATACCGCTTCTTTGGAAAAATCATACACAACCTTTCTCAAATTATAGTTATTTCAAAGCACATATTAGGGAAATTTTAACCCTTTACATCGATAACTGTTTGACATGGGCAAGGATTGGGCATATATATATATATATATAGGACAGGACTTGCTGCGAGACACATGTTTATTTGATTATTTCTAGCTCTTTTATTCTACCTCATGGTAACCCCAGCTAGACTACCATCCTTGATGGTCTTTATCATCATATGGAGCACCAGGGGAAGCAATGAGCTTTGGTTATACCTAGGTTTAAGGGAATTGGGGAGATTGAAGCAAGTAGAGAAAATAACATACTTTGATACTAAGATGGTAAATGCACATGAGTAGTTAAGCGGGTAGTTTGAACCCATGTTCTTTCATGATATCTAGTTCGATAGCCCTTCTTTCATACTAAATCTTTATGCGGGTGATAAGAGAGAGGGAATCAAGAGTTTGATGATTCATAGGCTGAATAATCAAGGGATTATCCACTTGGAATTCCACCTTTCCCAACTAATGAGAAAGTACATATTATACAATAGTTCTTCATAAGGTAGAGGAAAGGCCCTAACCGACTAGAGGAAGATTGTGGACTGATTTCAAGGGGCTAAGTTTGAGGCTCAATCCTATGCTTAATTTCTTTAGTGGGATAATGAGTTTCATGTGATGGAAAAACTTGCAAAGAAGTTGTCTCATTCTCTCCAACTCATCTTTAGCCAATGGGTTGACCACCTTGTCTTTGGAAGGCTATGGAAGGCACATGCACTTGATACCCATAAAGAGCCTCAAAGAGAGATATCCCAATGCTCAAATTTGCTAAGATTATGGCAAAATTCAACAAGATATAGCCATTCATCCCGTGAAGATTATATGTCATGATAATAATGCCTCAAATACATCTTAAGCCACTTGTTGGTACACTCCATTTGCCCATCCATTTGAGGCTGATAGGCCATAGATGGAGTAATTTGTGTACCCATGCTCTCATACAAAGATCTCCACCAAAAATTCCCCATAAATTTGGTGTCTCTATCACACACTATGCTATGTGGCAAGCCATGTGTCTTGAATACATGCTCCATGAATTGTGTAGCAATTTAAGATGCTCCATATATGACTTTAGAAGCAATGAAATGGGTTGATTTTGTAAGCCTATCAACCACCACAAATATTTGATCCCATGTTTAATCTTGGGAAGACCTGTAATGAACTCTTTGGAGATATATGTGGGTCCACTTCCCATCCAAAATGGGAAAGGATAAAGTAGACCACCACGTAGTTGATGACTATCCTTGTTCCTTTGACATGAAGAGCATTCAATCACAAACTTCTTGACATCTCTCCACATGCCTTTCCAAAAGAAACTCTTGGTCACTTTGTTATAGGACTTTAGCACACTAAGATAACCGGTAAATGGAGAGAAGAATGCATCTCATGAAGCACCTTAGGTATGTCAGATAAGTGGAAAACATGATACACTCTATCCTTGTACCATAAAAGGTTATTGTGAATCTTATAAATGAGGGGTATCTTCATGAGCACCTTGTTATAATTTCTTATAAATATGAAAAAAACCCTTATTTAAGAGGTATTCCTCTTGAATTTCTTTAATCTATCACTGAAAGATCCCTGCCCCCTCTGCGCAACGAATTTCGGGGGTGCTAGTAGCAGTGCAAGTAACACTTCTTGTGCGCAGGGCATCGGGGCCTCGCCCACGGATATCCGGACAAGAGACTAATCCCTCGATTCTTCCAAAATCGAGCCCGAAAAAACTTTCCTCGCCTAGGAGACATAGAACACCATATTGGGGAATATGGGAATTTCCCATAAGTTTGAGACATGTGGTCAAATCTTTGGATTAATCATAACTTGAACACCGTTACTCCAAATTGAGCGCTCTATAGCTCACTAGATTCCATTTTCCAAGTGCTTTCCAACAATAGGTCACATGATATGGTTTTGAAAAACTTATAGGCATGTTATCTAGGTCCCCCCTTTTTAGTATTCAAAAAATGGGAGTTGGGAAATTCCCAAACTCACGAATATAGTGTTATAGGCAATTCCTCCAGATAATTTTATTCTAACGTAGTCAAGGTCATCACTAACCAAACTGATCCGACTGAACCTGTGAGTCTCATGGTCAGATCAAGGAAAAGACTTGCACTTGGATCATAGAGTCCAATGCTTTTTTCCTCATCAATAAGAGGTACACTCGTTGATTCTTTTCCATAGAACAAGGGTTATCCGGGATTTACTTCAACTATCGTAACTTAACAACAGAATTAAGTCTCATTTTAGGGATCCATCAGTCCAGCCTATCCCATGGGTTAGTAGCCAACCACCCAACCACTGTAGTGATAGGATCCATTTAGAAATTTGGTTATGTTTTGTCCCGGGTACTAGGGAAAAGAGTTCCCAGGCCCCCTAGCCGGCGCTTCAAGCAAACTTCAAGATAGTCACACCACTTACACACCCAATATGAATTTGCCAGTTTTCACAGATTCAACTATCTTTAAAAAAATCTTTTAATGAAACCGTAGTATCACTGATCATAATCCTCCAAAATATCCAGCTTGAATTCTAATTTCCAATCATTCCTTCATCAGTGTACCTATGACATCATTGGCAACCAGAACGCTCACCACCTGTTCACTTAGGGGCCTTTTCAATAGTTCCTAGCTCATAGTACCAGGCAATATAATCACATAATAAAATCCAGATGGACTCTTCGTTGAAGATTAGCAAGATCAACCAACATATCCATATAAAAGTGCCATGGACTCATCCGTTGAGGACCAGTAAGGACAATCAACCAGATCCATGCCCGAGTTCATAAAATAACTCTTACACCTTATTCCATTTTCTTCCTCGACGTACGCATGGGTATCTTCGGTGACCCAGAGCCCGAGCACCATATGGTCAGCACTCTCTAGGCTCCTTCGCAGGTCACCTAGCGCTTCACTCATAGGCCGCTTCCTTGGTCCCTCATCCACCGTACCGGAAGCTTACCATTTAAATCGAACCGAGGCTAGTCAAGACCTCGATTGACCTTGCTATGCGAGACATCATCCTCCGTCAGCTATTGCAACTTTATCAATTATGTCTCCACGACCTCATTCACAAGATGGTCAAAATGCTTTCCCAGCATTCTTGACATAAAACAGTCATTTAAAAATAGTTCATAAATACAGTTTCTAACAAACTCTTATCTTTTCCTATTATTCCACATCATGTCTTGTTATTCCACATTCTTCTACATCAATTCACATTACATCAATTCACATTACTTATTCCACATCCAGTCATATGTATTCCCATCATCTTCATTCATTATCATCCAATCACATCATATTAAATCTTATCACATCTATCGACATTTATCCTCATCACATCTATCCATATCCACATCACATCACATCCATTCACATCTACCCATATCCACATCACATCACATCTACCCATATCCATTCACATCACATCTACCTAGATCCACATCACATCACATTTATCCACCTTACATCTCATCCATCCATTCACATTATGTCACATTCATTTATATTCATTCAGATCCACATCTCATCACATCACATCCATCCACATCACATCTCATCCATTCACGTCATATCATACTCACATCCATTTTCATCTCATCATATCATATTCACATCGCATCACATCCATTTAGATATTATCACATTACAGTCACATCCATTCACATCTCATCGCATCCATTCACATCTCATCACATCCACTCACATCCATCACACCCATTCACATCCATCACATTCATTGCATCCACATCACATCACATACATTCCATCCACATTACATCACATCCACATCTCATTCTCATCCATTTACATCATATCACATCCTTTCACATATCATCACATCTCAATCTCATATCATCACATTCACATCCACATCCATTTACATCACATCACATCCCATCCATAACTCTTCACATCCACATCCATATCCATTTATACATTCCATCATCCATTTACATCACATCACATTCCATCCACATCTCATCCACATCCATTTACATCACATCACATCCACATCCACATCCATTTACATCACATCACATCCACATCCACATCCACATCCACATCCATTTACATCACATCACATTCACATCTTATCACATCCACTCACATCTTATCACATCCACTCACATCCTATCACATCGCATTCACATCTTATCACATCCACTCACATCTCATCACATCACATTCACATCTTATCTCATCGCATTCACATCTTATCACATTTAGTAACATTTTCTACTTTCGATACCGATGGGACTTTTTCTAAATTTCTGCCAATTACTTGGCCTAGATAAACTTACTTTTTCTCGATGGATATTTTCATATTCTTTCTCAAATTTCTCAAGTGAAATATATTCAATATTATTCTTTTGAGTAAAAGATTCATGGGATTTACAAAAATCAGTTCTACCCATATTTCTCAATAATTTTAATAATGCTCAAAATTCCACTTTTTGATAAATACTCATAATTTGAATTAGGCCAAAATTCCTCTTTTACCATTTAATTTCTTGGATCTCAATTATCATGGGAATTCCTATTTTTGCATAAAATAAATTTACCAAAAATTATTCTTTTACCATTTAAATACTTGATTCTCAATTATCATGGGAATTTCTCTTTTTGCATAAAATTAAATTTACCAAAAATTACTCTTTTACCATTTAAATACTTGATTCTCAAACATCATGGGAATTTCTCTTTTTGCATAAAAATAAATTTACCAAAAATTACTCTTTTTCCATTTAATTACTTGATTCTCAAATATCATGGGAATTCCTCTTTTTGCATAAAAATAAATTTACCAAAAATTACTCTTTTTTTATTTAATTACTCGATTCTCAAATATCATGGGAATTCCTTTTTTGCATATTAATTATTTATGCATAAACACTAAAATTTTGTTTCCCATGAATATGATGAAAATCATTCTTTTAGCATAGGATGTCCAATCCTAGAATATGGTAGGAAGTCCTCTTTTAGCATAATGCATAAAAATAACATATGTCTTAATTTCTAAAAATTTTACCATAGCTTCGCTGCTATTACATATAATTTTTATTTTTTCTAGAAAAGAATAAGACTTTGTAATACAATTATGATAAAAGAACTATCCTTAAACTTAAATCCAAATTATGGAATTAAATCATAAATTTACCATAATTTTATTAACATAAAAGCATAAAAATACTATTTTCTTAACCTCTAGCTTAACAAGCTTAAAGTTTGGTTTTGAACTAAGAATTTATCAATGAGAAGCATTCTTTTCCTAAAGAATTAGCCATAGGAATGACTATTTTTTTGGGAGAGAGAGATATACATAAAAAGCATTCAAAATAAGCATAAAGATTAACTTTTTTGTGATTAATCATTAAAGTTCTTAAAGAAAGCTTGATTTGCATTAAAAACAACTACTTATAAACTTCTCAAGCTTAAGAGGGGTTGAGAAGTTAAATCATTTGAGAATATTAACAAAAACCATGAAATTCCTTCTTACCTCTAGGTTTGGCTTGCTTCTTTATCTAGAAGTGAAGCCCCCAACCAATCAATTGGTTTAGTGAGTTGAGAAGAAAGCTCAAAGAGTTGTTGAAGAGAGAGAGAAGCTCCAATCTCTCCAAAAGTAGAGGATTTTTAAGGGATAATAGAAAATATGATTATTTTTATGTAATACTGGCATGGTATAGCTCATATATTTTTTTTACAAAAGACTAAGGGTCTATTTATAGGGCTCCCTTTTTGATCCAGTTTGATCAAGGAGAGAGGAGAGATAAAAATATCATAATTTTTTTGAATTAAAAAACCTTCCCACACATGTGAAGGAGGTGCCTACCTCAAAGGTCCCCCCTTCCTTACCAAGGTGTCAAAAATTCATCATTTCTCCAAAATATCTCATTTTTTTAGTAATATCTCTTAATTTTTAACTAATAAACCTTGTACTTAGTCAACTCTTCATCTTATGTGAGTATTTACTCATTTTTGGGTATTTTCTTTTATTCTTTGGATCAATCTCATCCCAACACTTGGATTAATCCTATTGGCCCATAAGAACCTTAATTAGACCATAATCCAAAAATTTCTGAAAATCTAGACCCTTAGGCTAAGGTCCCTTATATCATTTTTAATTAATTCCTAATGCACATTGGAAAGTTCATTTTGAACTTCTGTTTCAGGGGAAACCATTTTAGACACTAGGAGGATTTTTATATCCAAATATTTCTCAATTTTGGATTATCTCTCTCTAGATATTTCTCTCTCTAGGGTAAAACAAGATCTCTCTTTTATTTTAGAGAGGGAAATAATTACAAGAACAGAAGGGTAGGTTCTTACACCTTTACACCTCAAAAGCTAGAGGGAGGAATCTTACAATCACTACAAATTTCCATGATTAATGTCATATTACAAGCCCACATTCTTGACAATGCATCTACTCCACATTATCTTTGTCTGGTGTGTATGATATCTCAAAATCATAACTTTGAAGAGTGGTCATCCAACTCTTTTGCTTGCGAGAGAGATTTGGTTGGGATAGGATAACATTTAGCACTCCTCCATGGTCTCTTCTCACCTGGATATGGGCACCATAGACGTAATGATGCCACTTCTTGATGGCATGAAGGATAGCAAGCATCTCTTGCTCATAAGCATGCAATCCCACCTCCTTAAGCTTTCTACTCTCAAATGCAATGACCCCATGCTCTTGGTATAAAACAGCCCCAAGTTCTCTTCCACTTGCATCTGCTCTCACACATAGGATAATCCACTTCATTGACCACATGAATGTGCATTTTATCTCTTTTGCAAAAAGCTTGTGCTTTCCCATTACTTTGAACACTTGATTCACATGAAAAAAATTCTCCTCCTTGTTCTTACTATATAAAATAGCCCCAGGTTCTCTTCCACTTGCACCCGCTCTCACATAAGAAGTCTGAAAAATTAAGGCAAATGAGAATGGGGGCTGATGTAAGTAGAGATTTAAGATCATTGAAGTTTTTATTGGTAATGAAATCCTTAAGAAAGCTTCCCTCTTGATGCATAGTGCTCCAATAGAAAAGAAGATAATCCCAAAAACCCTCTTAGTTGAGTAGAGTTGTGTGGTGTTGGCCAATCTTTGACACATTCCACTGTATCCACCCTTATACCATTCTCTCCCACAAATGCCCAAGATACTCCACTTCATTGATCACATGAATGTGCATTTGCTCTCTTTTGCAAAAATCTTATGCTTTCTCATTACTTTGAACACTTCCTTCACATAAAACAAATGCTCTTGCTTGTTCTTGCTATATAAAATAGCCCCAAGTCCTCTTTCACTTCTTGCAATCGCTCGCACATAGGAAGCATAAAAAAACTAGGGTAAATGAGAATGGGGGTTGATGTAAGTAGAGCTTTGAGTTAATTTAAGCTTTTATTGGTAATGAAATCCTAAAAGAAAGCTTCCCTATTGAGAAGATCGGTAAGAGGTTCCACTATTGATGCATAGTGCTCCATAAATCCTAAAATAAAGCTTCCCTATTAGAAAGTACCTAGGGAAGAGTCCCTAGCATGGCTATGTTCTCCATTACATTGCCATAACCTCATTTTCCTCTCTACTTCCCCCTTAGGGAAAGTACTTAAGGAGGAGTCCCTAAGATAGCAAGATCTCCTCTACATGCACATGAACTAAGATAACTTGGTGTGAAAGAAAGCAATCCCGAGTACTTTGTCTAGAGAAAGTACTTAGGATAGCTTGCGAAAGAAGGCAAGCCCCAAGTACTTTCATTGGTGAAAGTACTTCGAAAAACTTTTCAAAGTTGCCATAAATCTCACATCTAATGTCTAAACATATTCATCCAACCACTCAAATCGATGAAGGGAAAATGCCATTTGAGCGCATTCAATTTACTTTGAAAAAAATGTAAAAATAAAGATCTAGATCTACAATTGGATAAGTTTAAAAGCTATTTCTTATGCTTTTTTCATTGACATTACTTGATTCTATCCTACTATGTATCTAGGGATGATCTCCTCTACAAACCCATGAATTCCTTGTCCTTCCTACTTTGATCTCCTCTATAAACCCATGAACTCCTTGTCCTTCCTACTTTTTTTGATTAAGTGCATGGAGAGGAATCTCTTACACGGGCATGATCTCCTTTACATTCATGTGTCTTAAATCCACTACTTTCTCTCCATGCCACCCTCACATGTAACTCTTAATATTCAGTTGTGCTTATTTTCTAACCATCATATAATATCAATGTTTCTTTTTTGGAATATAAAAAATACATAATTTAATAATATATCCATATTTCTTGGATAAACATGCTAGTGGGATCATGTGGTTTCCTTAAAAAGTTAGTAATTGGTCCTCTTTTGTGATACCTTATCTTGGGAGCTCGTGGGTTTTAACTCAGAAAATGTCAGTCCCCTCTTGATGGGTGATCGTATTCAAGTCACAATAATCAATGCACATGTAAAAGGAACCATCCTTCTTCTTCACCAATAGAAAAGGATAAGAAAATGGAGATTGTGAGGGTTGAATAAGACTCATGGAAAGTAAGTCTTGGACTTTCCACTTCCTCTCTTTTCACCTTGGAGAATTGATAGGGAGCCTTATTGACAGCCTTTGCATTTGGTTCAAGTACAATGGCATGGTTAATTTCCCTCTTGGGAGGCAAACTCTTTGGCACTTGAAAAATGTCTTCAAACTCCTTAAGAGGGGTTGCCATGTCTTTGTCTATGTGATGTCCACTACTTTCCATCCCTTCTTGAGCAAGATGCAACACATAGATGGTGCCAAGAGTATTAAGTTCCCTTTTTAGTTGCTTTGGATTGATCAAAGAGAGCTTCTTTGAATGATTTCTAGTTAGTATTACTTGTTGTCCAGGATGTTCAAACTCATGATTCCTTGTTGAAGATTCATATGGAAGTCACCAACTAATCGCACTCCATCATTACATCAGTAGGACCCAATGTCCAATACCACTAGATCACCTCCCCAAGTGTATGGAGAGGATAAAATCACCTTGGTAGAGGGGCATGCTATCCTAGTTTCCTCCTTTTCTCCATTGGCCACTTGTACTTGGGTAGCTCCATTGAAGTGAGCTTAAGAGAGTCAAGGCATTTTTTCTCTTTTGCTCCATTGGCCACTTGTACTTGAAAGGTTATGGGTAGTTCCACCATAGTGAGCTTAAGAGAGTCAATGGATTTGGGATTGATGAAGTGCTCCTCGAATCCACTAGAATGTGAGTAACCCTCCTATTGATAGATCCCACCAATCTTAGGGTACTTGGGCCTTTGCAACCTGCCCTTAGCTCTTGAGATATAGAGCATACACATGCTAAAAATTCTAAAATTTTAAGATATCCTGTCGACCACAATGTGTCCATCATCCTTACCACTAGGATCAAATCATTCTCTTTTAGTGGTCCTCATGTGACTCTTCATCTTGTGTATCTTCATGATAATCCTCAAACTCTTCACCCTCATGAGAATCCTTTGCTTCCTCTCCTTCATCCATGAGAATCATAGTGGCCACAACCTTCTTAGTTTTGCATATATTCCCAAGTGAGGGCCACCTCTCTTTGCACTTTAACATAAGCATTTGCTTCTTAGTTTTGCATATAACCCCAAGTGACCACCTCTCTTTGCACTTCACACATAAGCATTTGCTTCTTAACTCTTCAATCTTTGGATTATCCATTATTTGAGTCTTGTTGAAGGTTTTTGAAGGGTTTTTGTTCAAAGTATTCCCCTTCTTTACATCAAAATGAGCTCCACTCGGGCTGTCCACCTCCATGAATTGTAGGAAATCTAGGAATAGAAGATGATGGTTTAGGAAGAGAGTTTCTACCCATGCTAGAAGAAGTAATAGGTGGTTATGTGAGTCCTTCATGAATGAAATAGGCTGAAATTTTCTATATTTGGGCTCATAAAGCTCCACCAATCTCATAGCCTCTTTAAGAGTGTTTGGTGTTTGAGCTAATACATCTGCCTTGATGAAGGAAAAATTTCCATGTACAAACTTCTTCATCTTCATTTCCATGTACAAACTTCTTCATATTCATTTCCTTATTTAGCCCCTCCACATACATGGAAAGCTTCATGAAACTCTTGATGTACTATCTTACCACCATGCTCTTTTGAGAGAGTGAATATCATTACTCATGGTACCTACAAGAACCAAGGGTGAAGTGAAAGCTAAATTCATTTCCTTTTTTAAATCTTCTCATGAGTGGGGCATATTTCCTTGTTTGACCATATGCATCTACCATTGGTAAGAAGAATCCTCCATATGAAATGAAGAAAATTGTACTATCTTACCTTTCCCACTCTTGGGGTAAAGCTGAAATAGACTCCATCTTGGTAATCTACTCCTCCAACTCATGTAAAGTTGAACCATCATCCTTAAACTTGGAGAGAGGGAAACTTGCCCTTGATATACTTTGAAGTATTAGAGCATGAAGTCCCATGATGAATAGAGGGTTTGTACTTTTACATTTGCCTAATATATGGGTGACAAAGTCCTCCTTTTTTATGAAAGAAGGCAGCTCCATCCACTATCATGAATTGGGCAAAGTCCTTGCACTCCTTTTTTATGAAATAAGGCAACTCCATCAATCTATCATGTACCTCTCTTTGCCTTGGTGCGAAAAACATGTGCTTACAATCATGCATAGCCTCTTTTTCATCCTAATACATCTCTTCATCTACCATTATGGATTGATTTGCTTTGGATGAGTGGATACCCTCTTGGCATCATCCCCAAATCATGAATCCATTGGCTTAAATGAAGCTTGTTGTTGCTTGCCATTCAAATGAGATGGACCAAACTGAAATGAAGATGGCCCTCGATCCTTTATAAGAGGCCTCCTAGCATCCATCATGAATCCAAATGAAGAAGGACTCATAGGAACCCATGACATAGTCTTCATATAGGAGTCTCTTGTATAGTTTTCTTACCTTCTCAATGACCACCATGAGAAGCTTAATGTGTAACTTGGTTTCTATCATGAACACCACCGATTCTTCCTTCAATAGAATCTCCATGGTGTTGACTCATGGGTTTAGCCAATTTATCTTCTCAATAGCTCCCATCCTTATAGTCATTGACTTAAATCTTGGGTTCAAGGTATGATTAATAGTATCCAACCTCTCCATAAGGGGTTTGAAATCAAGTCTTTCCCTAAGAAATTACATGAGAGTGTTGTTGGATATTCTCTTCTCCTCTCCCTTCTCTTGTCTTTCTATCAAGATCCCTCTTGCATGCATTTTGGCATTGAGTGAAGGTAGAGCTTTCCATAGCTCCCTTCTTCTTTGCTCTTCACCTAGCTTGTGAATCTCCAATTGGGTGACACAAGTGGTGGTTAAGTGAGCCCCTACTAGTGGTCTCACATAGGGGAGTTAACCCTTATTAGGGTTGGCTAAGTGCTATTCTCCAAATCGACCCTTGCATAGTTCCTTTATCTTCTTCTGAAAGATCCTTGCCCCCTCTGTGCAACGGATTCGGGGGTGCTAGCAGCGGAAGTAGCACTCCTTCTGCGGTGTAGGGTCCTCTCACTTGGGGCCTCACACCCCCACGGATATCCGGACAGGAGACTAATCCCTCGATTCTTCCAAAACTGAACCTGGAAAAACTTCCCTTGCCCAGAAAGCACGGGCGATTCCTCCAGGACATTTTTACTCTAACATAGTCAAGGTTATTACTGACCAAACTGATCCGACCGAACCTAAAGTCACTTGGTCAAATCAAGGAAGAAACTTGCAGTTGGGTCATAGAGATCAACGCTTTTTTTCCCATCGAGAGGCATAGCCATTGATTCCTTTTTCCATAGAACAATTACTATCCAGGATTTACATCATCTAGCGTACTATAGCAAAAATTAAGTCTCATTTTACAGATCCATCAATCCACCCCATCCAGTCCCATGGGCTAGCCAATAGCCAACCACTGTAGCGATGGGATCCAATTAAGAATTTGGTTAGGTTTCGTCCTAGGTACCAGGGAGGAAAAGAGTTCCCAGGCCCCCTAGCCGGATGTTCATGCAAACTTAAAGCTAGTCACACCACTTACACACCCAATATGAAATTTCTTTCTTCATAGATTCAACTATCTTTAAAATAATCATTTAATGAAGCCATAGTATCACTGATCACAATCCTCCAAAATATCCGGTTGAATCTTAATTTCCAATCATTTCTTCATCGGAGTATCTATGGCATCATTGGCAACTAGAACGCTCACCACCTATCCACTCAGGGGCCTTTTCGATAGTTCCTAGCTCATAGTACCCGATAAATATATTCACTTATAAAAAATTCAAGATGGAATCTCTGTTGAAGATCAGCAAGATCAACCAACAGATCCATATAAAAGAGCCATAGACTCATCTATTGAGGACCAACAAGGTCAATCAACCACATCCATGCCCGATTTCAGAAAACAACTCTTACTCCTTGTTCCAATATCTTCCACGACGCACGTGTGGGTATCTTCGGTGACCCAGAGCCCGAGACCCTCTAGGATCCTTCGCAAGTCACCTAGCGCTTCACTCATAGGCCGCTTCCTTGGTCCCTCATCCATCGTAATAATGAAAAAGATAAAGAAAATGCCAATCTTGGTGAAAAGACTTATTGCATAATGAGGCTTCTAAATCATTTCTTGGAATGAGAAGAGTAATGATACGTACATTTAGCATGTGACTAGCATCATTTAAAACTGAAAGAGCATCATTTAGTCATGCATTTATGAAAGAAATCCTCTATTTAAGATCAAGAATGCTTCAATGGCTACCCAAATAACATAAAATTGAAGAGGTCTAAAGACAAGGGAGAAGTTATCTTTTATCTTTTTAGGTGCTTCTTGATGTGATCTTAGAAGAGTTTGGTGAAGATTAGTATGAGATTAATGATATTAACCATAATCTCAATAAATTTTATCTTCATGAATCAAAGTTGCAAAAGGAATTAAAGAGAATGCACCATTCACCATTTGTATGAGTAATAGAGCATGGAAGAAGAGACAAGAAGGAGCCAATCTATAAAACAAGAAAGCATAAACTGATGGTGGATTAAGCATGTTGTTAATAGGCATAGACTATAATAGAACAATACAAAGAAGAAAATGCTATTTTCACCACCATTAGTGCTCCTCTTCAACAAAATAGTGCTTAGCAAGGGCTCCCATCATCTCCTTTGATCTACATTGCTTATTTTAGCAAAGACTCCAAAACATTTTTGAAACCCTAACTTGCACAAAGCAATGGCGGCAGCCTTCCGCATTTTGTTTCTTCCCAATCTTTGAAATATTGACCACCAAAACTTGTCCACACCACATTCACCTTGTCCAGGGTGCCTAAAATTTTAAAAATTACTCATTCTTGGCTCAAATCTTGTTCATTTTATGCTGGTTTGTTTCCAAGATCCCCATGGACATGAATGCTACCTAAATTAGAGTTTCTACAAGCCTATGTATCTCAACTTGAAGTGTTTCCATGCTTGAATCAAGATTTTCAAGAAAATTAAGAACCTATGCATGGCATGAAAATGATACTCACATTTGCTAGGATCAAAGCCAAGAGCTCTGGTAATGAATTGAAATAGATAATGACTTATGTAAAACTTGAAAGCTAAGTCCATGAAACCTTACATATAGTAAGATGCTCCAAATATACCAATAATGGCCCATGAGTCCCCTTTTATACTTGAACCCATGACCATAATCCCTAACCTAACTAATGAAGTTGCTCCTTTATTACATAGGGAGAGTGTCAGTTTGAACTATCTCTGTTTGATTTTGGGTTTTCTACATTGCAACAACATTTGGTGTGTAAGCAAGGTCGTCATCCTCATCAACGTTGCATCTTTGAGCTCATCATCAATAACTTCAACAACATTGGCATTGATTTTTACATTCATATCTAATAACATTTCGACACTACCATTTTTGTATTCTTACTAGTAACATTTCTACACCTTACCAATTTTCATACACTTTGTAGGTATCCTTTGTCACCACTAATCTACAACCATCTCGGTTACATTCAGTGTGGTGGTGTACATCGATAGTATCTCTACAGACAGTTGGGATATTTTTATTTTGTGTCGTCACAGATTAGTTATTTGTAGGCTAAAATGGTAGGTAGTTATGTATTTGGGATGCTTTCTATTGAGGTTAAGCTTAATAGGACCATATATTGGTTGCCAAAGGGATTTGGAATGTCTTCATTGGCATTGAGGCATGACAAGAATATAGCCAATAAAATTGACGAGAGCACTCTTGAACTATGCCCCACATCCATCAGACCATATCCATTGCCCAAGTACTTTGGATGGTGACACTAATTTAGATGTAACTATGTAACTGAAGCATCTTCCTTTGCACCTCCCAGAATGGAATAAGCTATATGGGGTGGTAGGGATGCACATGCACATACATTGGTGGGACTTTCCATGAAAAAAATAGAAAAATAATGGACTCAAAAAGGGCCCTCTAAGAAGAGCCATGTCATCACTTTTCTAAAAAAAGGGGGCCATGGTGGTAAACCCTATATATCTTACACTAAAACCCCCACATGTGACATACCATTGGAAAACCCTTGAAAAGTAACTTTTAAATCAACAAGCTTTGATAACTTTGGAGTTAATACACTCAAGTTATGCCTTTCCCACCAAAAGGTAGATTCCCTCATTGTGTCTCTCACCCATCTTTGGAATCTAGAGCCATAGCCACACCTTCAACCTTCAGATAGAGATAGAGATAGAGATATACTCTTCCTTTTCTTTCAAGGCTTGTGCTATGCGTTCATGTACCCTTTGCTCCAGGTTTTCCCCATTCCTTTGATCCAAAGCCCGAAGCTTTTCTTCAAGCTTCTCACATTTGGAACGTTCGATTCATAGCTCTTCTCCAAGCTCATGTAGCTTCCATAGCTTTTCTTCAAGCTTCTCATGTTTGGAACGTTTGGTTATTCATAGATCTTCTTCGATCTTATGTAGCTTCTGTTCTAAGGCACTAATTCAGTTGTGCTCTAGTGGTTCATTGCCAGGGCTCACAGCCAACTCCTGATTGTCCATATATCGCTTTAGATCATAGAACATAAAGGGGGGTGTATGTGATGTGGGAATACTATCCAAGGCCCTTGGTGCCTTGGGGGGTACGCTAGCCCACGCCAAGGAATATGCATCTTTATGGGGATGAGGTGCAAGGGAGTGGCGTAGCACGGACCCATGTTAGGCACATGTAGAAGCACTTTTGCACCGGGTAGGCACATTAGGCCTCCCGCATCGCGAGTGAGGTTCCATGGTGCGCCGAGTGCCTCTAGGGAATGCCCTCCCCACCTTGACAGTGACATTGCCAAAACGTGGAAATGGGACCGAAAACGGTGGAAATGGCGACCGATGACCGACGAGCCGTGCCATGCCGACGGGACGCGACCGACGAGACGGTGGATCATGGATGGAAGGCAAGTCCTGAGCCTAGGCCATGGGAGCTGGGACGGGCATGAAGGCAAGTGATCGGTGGGTGAGACCCATAAGGAAAACATGCGAGATGCACTCGCCGGTGGAGCCATGTCATGAAGCTTGGTTTGTGGAAGGCCTCCCCATGGCTAGATGTCCGCATCTCGCTTCTCAAAGGGGTAATTCTATTACACTCCTCTTTGGGGTGTGCATAATTCCTCTCTCTCTCTCTCTCTCTCTCTCTCTCTCTCTCTAACTCTAACTCTGTGTACGTCCCCCTCCCCTCTCTCTCTCACTTTAAAGTTCATAGATCTCTCATCTCTCTCTTTCTCATACACCTACTCTCTCTCTCTCTCTCTCTCTCTCTCTCTCTCTGTAGCTCTGTGTACGTCCCCCCCTCTCTCTCACACTTTAAAGTTCATAGATCTCTCAGCTCTCTCTCTCTCTCGTAATTCATCAAAAGGTTCTAATGTGTGCACATGAATTAAATGGGTCTAAGGTTAAATGGTTTAGGTCCAAAAACCATGGTCTTTTGGAAACCATAGTGGATTAAGAATAAGTGGTAAGTGGTAAGCTTGCAAATGGTTTTAGGTAATGGTATTTTCTAGTGTAATTTGGTATTGCATGGGTGGTGTTGGGCTCCCTTCTCTTAGTTGGATAAGTGCATGGTGGCTCATGCATGAGTTAAACCTTAGTAGTGTAGCCCGCCCTAGCCCACCAAATTCAATTACTTCAACTCAAATAATCACCTCTAGTCTCCATTTTCTTGAGTTAGTAGTAGTGAACCATGGTGTGCTATAGCATATATGGGTCATCCACATGCATAGGGAGGATGTGCTGCCAAGCTATAAAAGGAGCCCCCATCTCTTCATTTTTCACAAGCCCCCTTCTTAGAGCTTAGATGCTAGTATTTTAGTCATAAACTCCCTTACAATACTACCTTATATCCCCTTACATGTCATTGTACCCTATAACTAGTCAAACTAGCTTGTCTACATCACTTTTTGGCTTGAGGAGGCATTGTTCCCAAGGAAGAAATAGGCATGGATTTTTTATTGGATTTGAAGGCCTTCTCTACATCCTACAAAACCCATACATCAAGGACACATTGATAAGTAGATGATTCAAGCCTTGTTTATATTTTTTTTAAATTAAATTAAATATGCCCTTTTTGTACAATTGAACTCTTGTCTTTCAATTTCATTCTTTTGTTTACATTTTATCTTTTTGACAATTCATAGTAAGAAAAAATATTTTTTAAATCAAATAGGCATGTCCTTTTCAACATTAGAGACCCTTAATTTTCGAAATCAATACATTAATCTTACTGTAAGGTGTGTACAGTCAACCATAGGCTAAGTATTTATTAATACGTGGAGAAACCTTTGAAAATGATTTACTACATTAGTCTATGACCCCTGCATTAATTAATTACAATAAAACTTAGGATATAGCCTAAAATTATATTTTGGCATTTTTTTTATATGACCTTAGAAGTGGATTTGCTAATGAACATAATTTTTCCTTAGTCTTATCTCCTAAAAGTGGTATAATTTAAATTATAATTTTAGATATTATTCTAAGATTTAGTTATTTAAATTAGCCTTTGCACTATAAATTAAGCACATAGATGTGACTTTTATACTCAAATAACCCCTTTCTCATGTAGAGTCTTTGACCCTTTTCCTAAGTTGAAATGTGTAGATCATAGGTTGAAAGAGCCTTGAATTTAGCTTTAAATTTAGCATATATAACCTTAAGTTAGACCCCAACTTTAGGTAACCCTAAATTATCCTAGTTAAGCACCTTGGGTTAATTTTAAGGAAAACTTTATCCTTAGTAAAAGTAATGTTTTTAATCCTTAGGAAACTTAAATTATGAGAAATAAACCCCTTAAAAATTGGTCCATAGAAATATGAAGTCGGATAAAAAAATTTGGAGTGAAGGTTTTTACCTGGAAATAAAAAACCTAAAGAGACATAGTTTAAACCTAGAAAGAGACTTTAGTCAAATGTTGATGTGACCAATAATTCCACAGAACTAATATTAAGGAAGGTTTATGACGAGAAGAAATTGTATCAATTAAGCCATTGTGGAGAGGATAAGAGCTTAGTCCAATGTCTAATAAGATCCTAGAGAGAGAATATAGAGACACTTTATAATCTCGTATAGAAATTAACCCAATTAGTATAGATAAATGATATTGGTTAGCTTGGAATAATAAATAGAGCCTCCTTTTTAAGGTTAGGTGGGCCTCTCTAAGAATATAGAATAGCCTTTTTTAAGAAATGAAGACCATTATGAGACAGAAAGGGCATTAAGAAGGTTGGAACTACCCAAATGAATCTCATAAACATTAAATTTTACCTTGAGGTAAGATCAATATAATCATGAGCTTGATGGAGACCTTATAGAAAGGTTCAATAAAACAAACTTTTAATTGAACTTGAGGCCTAGTTGAATAGATAAACCTCGATAATATGCTTGGAAGACTTATGGCTTTGACAAAGTGTGTGAGACCCTTGCCCCCTCCGTGATTGCCCACTTCGGGGTGCCGGTTGGAGAAAGCAGCATCGGCCTCTCACGTGGGGCAGGGATTCGCACTTGGGGTCTTGCCCACGGATATCCGGACAAGAGACAAGCCCAGCAGTTCCTCCGGAATTGAACCCGTAAAAATTTCCCTCACCCTGAAGACACAGGTGATTCCACCAGGAAAATCATCTATCGTGAGAGAATTAATCTAACGAGTCAAGGTCTTAACTAACCAAACTGATCTAACCGAACTCGTAAGTCACATGGTCAGATATCAAGGAAGAGACTTGCACTTGGTCCATAGAATCACTGCTTTTTTCTCCCTTTAGTAGTAGCGAGGCGGCACAGTCATTGATTCCCTCCCATAGAACAAGGGTCTTCCCGGGATTTAATCAAACTAACGTAACTATTTGCAAGCAGGAATCCCCCAATCCAGCCTAACCCCAACTGGCCCATGGGTTAGACAACCACCTAACCACTGTATTGGTGGGATTCCTTTATATAAAAATTTGGTTATATTTTATCCTAGGTACCGATGAAAAGAGTTCCCAAGCCCCCTAGCCGCAAGGTAGACACACCACTTACACACCCACCAATATGAAATTACCTTTTTAACAGATTCGGTTGTCTTTAAAACAATCTTTCAATGAAACCATAGTATTACTGATCATAATCCTCCAAAATATCTAGTCCATTGTTTTACAAAAATTATCATCCAGACTCTCCGTTGAAGACCAGCTGGTCAACCAACGAGATCCAATATCAAAATCCAGTTCATAAAAATAATTCCCTTCCAGTTCATCTCTGAATCTTTCTCGATAGATGCATGGGTGTCCTAGCAATCGTCGCCCGCGAGCCCGTACATCACCTGGTCAGAACCCTCTAGGATCCTACTTAGGTGTCCTAGCACTTCACTCAGGGACCGCTTCGTTGGTCCCTCACCCATCGTACCGGAAGCGCACCGTTTTAACAAAACCAAGGCTGGTCAAGACCTCGATAGGCTTTGCCGCGAGCGACGTCGTTTGATGACTCCACGCCAACTGTTGCAACAAATCTCTCCTTAGTTTTAAATCACAAGCCAAATGCTTCCTCTAGCATTCTGGCGTAAAATAGTCCTTTAAAAAAAAGCAGAATTTCTATGCAAGTAGAATTCCCAGTTTGAGCTTGATTCACAAAACCCTTTTTTCCACAATCTTGATTTTCTTAATGAGAATCATTGGTCTCGCATTAGGGTAATCTACCCATCAATTTTTCTGAATTTCCAACTTAATTCTTGGTGATTTCGGTTAAGGGAAAAACTTCTCTAATTCAACAGTAGTCTATTCTTTGTATCAAAGATTTTGAATTGGTCTCATGAAGTTTTTGCTTGATTCAAATTCGAGAGATGGGTAAGTAATTTACTGACCGCCATTCTCACGATCGTGGTCTAACCAAAATTATTCGGTTTACTTCTAACTTTGATTCTTAAGGATTTTCTTTAGATAAATTAACGAAACTTCTAATCGTAAGGAAAATTCTAACTTTATGAATTTCTTTCCTTCCTAACCACAATAGAATTAAGAAATAATTCTATACAAGAATATCAAGATTTTATAAAAATACTCTTCTTCCCATAATCCAATTTTGAGTATATATCATTTTGTTGATTTATCCATATATAAATATCTTTAAATATTCTTTCCACCTATTTAATCTTCAACATTAGTATAACCTAATTTCCTATGTGAAATTATGGTGAAAACTCTTCTTTTATCCATCAAAATTAATTTAGACCTTTTCTACTTAAATACAATGAAAATTCTTCTTTTTAATTAAATAAAAATATCCATATTTTGGAATATGCCAAAAATCCCTCTTTTAACATTTAAATGTTTGGATCCTGAATGTCATGGGAATTCCTCTTTTTAATTCTAAATTCTTATGCATAAAAATAAATTTATCAAAATTTTCTCTTTTCTCTTAATTAAATAATTATGCATAAATACTAAAAAGTATTTTTCATGAATATGATAAAAATCATTCTTTTTGCTTAAAATATCTAAACCTAAAATATGGTAGGAATTCCTCTTTTAGTATTATGCATAAAAGTAAGATATGTATTTTTTTTCTAAAAAACTTACCATAGCTTTGCAGCTATTACTGATTATTCTCAATTTTCTAGTTGAATGAAAACTTGTAATGAAAATATGATAGAAGCTCTTCTTTTAAGCTTAAAATTAAACTATGTATACATATCATAATTATAACCATAATTATAAGCATAATTATGATTATTCTCCTTGATTAAGCTAAATTAAACATTCCTCCTTTCCAAAATTGTTAGTATAATCCTCTTCCTTTTTAGAATGAGTTAAAGTAAATTTTTTCTACTCATAAACAATCTAAAAATAATTAACCATTATTTTTACTAACTCAAAATCATGAAAATATCAATTCTTATTCTCTAGCTCATCAAGCCTAGAGTTTAGATTTGAAACAAGAAATTATCATTGAAAAATATCCTTTTACTAAAGATCTAGCCATAAAGATGATTAATCTTTTTTTAAGAGAGATTTTCTTAAGGAAAGCATTATAATTAAGCATAAAGATTAACTTAACTCTAATTAGACATTAAGAATCTTTGGGAAAGCTTGATTTGAAGAAAAACCATTACTTTGAAAGCATCTCAAGCTTGAGAGGGATTGAGAAGAAGAAAGTCATTGAGATAATTGAAAAAAAACCATAAAAAATAGTCTTACCTCTAAGTTTGGTTTGATTCTTTAATTAGAAATGAAGCCCTCAAGCAATCCTTTGGCCACCAAGAGGAGAAGAGCAATCTTCAAGAGTTGTAGAGAAAGGGATAATAGAAATATGCTTATTTTTAAGATAATACTGGCATGGTATAACTCAAAGATGAAAATACAAAGAAATGAGGGTCTGTTTATAGGTGAGGGAGGCCACTAACCAAGTCCAAATGGGTTCTAGAGCTTTCCAGCTTCAGTTTGACCCAATTTGGATAAGCTTTGGACCAATTTGGCTCCCTTTTTGATCTGGTTTGTTCCAAGAGAGAGGAGAGATAAAAATATCACATTTTTTTGAATTAAAAAACCCAATCAATGATGAAGAAAAAGGCACCTACTTGATGGGGCTTCCCCTCCTTACTAAGGTATCAAAAATTCATCATTTCTTCTAAATATCTCATCTTTTAACTAATATACCTTAATTTCTAACTAATAAACCTTGTACTTAGTCAACTCTTCATCTTATGTGAGCATTTACTCATTTTTGGATATTTTCTTTTATTCTTTGGATTTATCTCATCTGAACACTTGGATTAAGCCTGTTGGCCCATAGGAACCTTAATTGGACCATAATCCAAAAATTTCTAAAATGTGGACCCTTAGGCTAAGGCCTTTAATACACATATTTAATTGATTCCTAATGCACATTGGAGAATTTATTTTGAACTTTTGTTTCACGGAAATATATCTTAGATATTAGGAAAATTTTTATATCCAAAAATATCTCAATTCTAGATTACCTCTCTCTAGGCCAAAACAAGGGAAAATAATATTTTCTTGCATTTTGAAACAGGGGATGATTACATGGAATTGAGGTAAAAGCTTATTCATTATTCAGGCTATTGAGGAGGAAGAATCTTATAAAGTGATTAAAGGTGTCAAGCATGACCCTTAAAGACCTAATGCTTATGATTTAAGGGAAGACTTATGGCTTTAACAATGTGATTAAAGGTGTCAAGAATGACCCTTAAAGACCTAATGCTTATGATTTAAGGGAAGAACATACTCAAAATTTGAATCTTTATCCAAAGGATCAAGAAATTGTGATGTAAAGGCAGGGCAAAGGCTTGACAATTTGAGAAAATGTGTTTGGATGATCAAGATTGTCTCATTGGAGCTTATGATGGTTTACCCTTACTGCATTGCCCATCAAGAAGCCACCAAGATGAGGAAGGAGAGGAGGAAATGTGGTTAAGAATCTCCTGGGTGCACTACTAAGAAACCCTATGTATCACGTGCATTTAAGGGGTATTTAAAAAACCCCTTAATTGTGAATTTTTCATGTGATTAAAATGACACCTTTTTCTTTATGGACTTTTATCCACCTTCTCTGATTTCTGGTACTCGTTCCGCAGAGAATTGTCACGTACCACAGCGCTATTCTTGAAGGGCAATGTTAAATTCCTTTGGGGTCGGGGCAGGGGTGGGGACTCCCCGTCAAACAGGTCCTGTCGACGCCCCAAACTCATCAATCTGTCTGGTAAATTACTTGGTGCCCACGTGGCTCATGCTGGTTTGATTGTATTTTGGGCCGGAGCTATGAAGGCTCTTTTTTTCAAAATTGATTAAAAAAACCCCTTTTGTAAATGTATTTCTATAAATTTACCTTAAATTTTGAATTAAAAAACCCCTTTATTTGAACTCACGTGGTATACTTACATTTTTTTAGGTGAACCCCGGAGATAAGAATCCACACTGTCTCGCTTATATAGTGGCTTACCTGCCCCCACTTGCTCAGTCACCCATGCTCCTTCGACCCGGTACCTTACCCCTAAACCCTAGACACTCTCGCCTATCGTTGATCAAGCTCCATGTCCGGTTGAGCCCTACATAGTCGGTTACAAGCTACGTGACATTATCTCCCCTTTAAGAAGAGATTTCATCTGTGAAAACAAACAGAGGATAGTTTTTGGCAAGCATACTCAAGCGTTCCCAAGTGGATGCTTCCTCGTCTCTGTCCTTTCACTTGACAAGTCCCTCTTGGTACATAGTATGCCTCGTGTTCCAATCCCTAAATCCAAGAATCCTCTCAGGTTTAAGTGGAAGAGATGGTGGTTCATTTCCACCAAAATGTCATGAGTAACTACTTTATCTTGATGATCCACTATTTTTCATATTCTAATTCACCTCTCGTCGTTTGGCTATGAAATTCCCATAATAAATCTCTCACCTATGCAAATCCTTCACAAGCATTCACAGGAGACCAAGAAATGAATATAATGTCCAAACAAGTAAGACATGTTTCATACAATCTATGCATCAAACATGGGTAAATATATGCATCACATAGGTAAATATATGCATCACATAGGTAAATCATTGCAAGTTCAACAAGGCGCTCTCCGCTCTCATTATTGCAACTCCAAATGATATTGTCACCTCGCTTAAGCTCACCAATCCTTTTTGCTTGAATCAGCCATAGGAGTCTGAGCCCTCCTCTTTCCTCCATTTTTTACAATCCTTTAATGTTGGGTCCTAGAGTCCTTAATTTACCTTTAATTTCTTCTCTAAAGAACTAAACTTTCCATGATCCAACCATGTGATTACCTATAGCCTTGGTATCAACATCCTTAATCCAATCTTATCTTAATCATCTTCAGTAGGTCTACACAATCATTTAACTCTACTCTAAGATTAAGGTTATTTTAGGGTCATGGTCTTAATCATACTTTGGGGTCTAGTAGAAATCTAGATAATTTAAATGATAAAAAACAATCCAAGATTCTTGTTTTCATGATTTTAAACAAGACTTAATATTGTAAGGGTCTTTATTCAAATTTAAAGCATAATCTGAAAGTTAGAGAGGGAATAAGTATTCTTCTATCTTTCTTTCACCATGCATACCTCTATTTATTCTTAGACTCTACCCTTATCCTCAACCCACTCTTTCATTTTTGGGGTTAGACATACCCTCTCCTTAGAGTGATTAAGCTTCGGTTTATTTAATATTAGCTTGATTGGGTGGCCACAAGGTACATAATGCATATGTTGGTTTAGTGTAGGCCCTAATTTATCCCAAGAGGCCCCATTCTCATGATTTTCCTAGAGTTTCTAGTGCTTTATTACCTAAGGGATTTATGAGATTTTTCTCATCTAAAGCTTAATCTATATAGTTCCTTAATGAGCTAGTTAGTAGTAAACAATATAAACATATTTATAGGTACACGAGTGCAAAATTTGTGCACCTCATTAAAAATTAGTTCTACTTTCATAAGATTTGTAAGGGAAAACGTCCAAAAAATCTTCCCTAACCTTCCCACAACTTCACCCAAGAGAGGGTGAATTTTGGACTTCTAATTTAATTTTGTAACCTAAGGTTCCAAGTTTAGCCTAAGGTAAAATTAAGCCAAATTATATTTAACCTATTTTGAGAAAAATTTAAACCAATGGCCTCTCAAATTTTGAATTATGTTTCCCCTACTCTAAGGGTGCTTTTTTTTTCAACAAACCCCTTTTCTAATTTACTATACAAGTACAGGTTAATTTTAATTAACCTAATAAATTAATTAAGGTGTGGCTAAGGCACTATTTTTAGTCAAAAAACTTTATATTTTCTACGACTAACTTGATCCTTGATTCAAAGCTATGAATTAATTAAATTAAGGTATGGCTAAGGTTTAATTTTGTCAAAAAATTATATTTTCTAAGCCTAACTCGATTCTTGATTCAAAGCTATGAATTACCATTCATCTTAGACCTTAGAATACAAAACCATGCATGTTTACGAAACTGTCAATTTATGCATTTTTTGGAATAGGATAAATCACAACTTAAGGTGTAATATTAAATTTTGATAATCTTGTGAAGATTTAAGAAAATGCAAGAGAATTTTCAAACTTGTAGAATACAAGAGAATATTTAGAATTAATGAAGGAAAATAGCTATTTCTAGTACTATAAGAGTAAAGTACCTTGCTATATAAGATTCTAAGTACTTGTGTAAGGTCATAAGGAGATAAAATTGAGTGCACAAGTTGTAAACATGATTTTAAACTGATGTTGTAAGGGTGTAAAATACATGTGTTATGGCTGCTCTAACACATATAATATGGATACTCTAATTGGATATGGCATCCATGACATTTTATTCATTGTGGTGTAAGCCTATGTGGATAAATTATTTTTGTTGGGCTGAAAGGTGTTATCTCCATTCATGCCTTGAACAACATGAGCTTTGGCTTTGGTATAGGATTACATGTACAGATCATGGCCTCATATATTTTGCTAACATCAGAGAGCTTGAATTACTTCTTTCCTTGGATCCTATACCTATGGTGGAGTAAGAACTTGCATTACTTCTTTTCTTAGATCCTTTAACTATGGTGGAGTAAGAATTTGCAACATTGAAAGGTGCCTCAACAATGCCATATTCAATCGGTTACTCCTTAAGGTCTAAAATGTTAGTGGGAAAGTCATCATGTGGAAGAGAGAAAGCAGTGTTAGTTTGTTGGGATATATTGACATTAGAGGATTACTTGTATGGATCATGTCCTCATAATTTGCTGACAATGTAGAGCTTGCATTACTTGTCTCCTAGGATCTCCCTAGGATCCTGTACCTTTTATGAAGCATATCAGGTTTTGGGTGCATGTGTTGGATTGAGTTAGTATAGATAGTGACCACTCAAACTAGGGGCTTGAGGAGCCAAACCAAGCCCATCAGGCAAGTTGGATTTTGTGCCCCTCTCTCAAAAAAAGAAAAAACATACCAAGTTCAAGTACATGCACTAAAACTATTGTGTGCCGAATTGGATCATATACTAGTAACTTTATGCTCATACACTTTAGCAACCTATTTTGATTACATGACTACTCGTAGTTCTAGCTCGTGGTATGCAATGTGTTCAAATTTATAGGTCTAGTCAAGTTGCTATGGGCACCTCCTTGGGAGAAATAAGTGAGCACTTCTGCACATATACAACTTTAAAGAAAACGATATAAAATCTTCACTATCTCTAAATATTGGATCCCTACATGGAAGTAACCTAGATTTATATGTAGGAAGATGATAACCTAGATTTATATGCAAGAAGATGATAACCTTCATAACATACGTTCGTGTGTAGGTTGTACCTTGGTAGTAACATAGGCTATGAAATGTCATAACCTTGGTCCATGGTTAATAGCATACAAAGAATTATGCCTCAGAAATCATATAAAAATTAGTGATAAGAGGGGAGGGTGTACCTTCAAAGCTGACGAGGCGGTAACGATGGCCGATGTGCGAAGGGGCACATCGAGGGCAGGAGCTGGTAAGAGGGTGACATGGCCCTATGTGCCATGTCATAGTGTCGAACCTCATAAATATGACGTGGTAGGTGATGTGGAAACAAACTACCACATCACCTGCCACGTCATATTGTCGAGGTTTGGCAATATGATGTGGCACATAGGGCCACATCACCGCACAATGGCATATGATGTGGCGGTAGCCCAGAGTGCATTTGACATGGCGGCGTTTGTTTTGTTGATCCAAGTACCAGGTGCGACAAAAGTAATATGATGTGGCATCTGACTACCACACGTCATATTGCCAATTTTGGCAATATGACATGGCAATCAGATGCCATGTTAGCGTCCTCAATATCTATAAGTGGTAAGTCAGAAAAATAAACGTTCATGTTCGATTTTCAAGAGTTCATGTTCATCAAGCTTTCTTGTTCTTTTATCCGGCATGACTCCATGTTCATCAAGCTTTCTTGTTCTTTTATCCGGCATGACTCAAGCGTCTGTGTCTGCAAAGTGTTCGTGTTCGTTTATTTGACATGATTCAAGCAACCATGTTCGTTTATCCGACGTGATTCAAGTGTTCGCATTCGTGTTCGTTTATCCGGTGTTTGTTTATATAGTGTTCGTTCAATTAAGATTCAAGTGTATGTTTCCATTATTTTTTCAAGCATTTGTTCAAGCGTATGTTTCTCTTTTTGCCAGCTTGGCCTAAACGTGCGTGAATTTTGCATTCTTTTCCTTGGCTACTTCCTTTTTCTTTGTATTTGTCTAGTGATGGCCTTGGTAAATTATCTTTTCAATGCTCTCATCATTTCAAATACCAAAGTATTGGAAAGATATATAATCATAACATGTAGCTTAAATTAATTATAGCTAACCAAAGAAGAGCAATTCCTCCTTTCCACAATTTATAATCTTTTATGCAATTTGTTGGTGAAGGAGATCTTGGCTTGTTAGGATACTGCAAAAGATTGACTCTACAAGTGGAGCTTGGCAAACCTATATTCTCCATGTGGAGTACCCAAGGGATGGAGAAATCACATTATAAAGCAAGAGGGGTTTATTTCAAAAATACAAGACATGGAGATGGAGCTTCTGGCAGGAGCAACACGTACAAACTATCTACAAGAGATGTTCAATTGGTTTTATCGCACAATCTTTGGAAGGGTAGTTAGGGAGCGGGCCCAACAATCTAAGCTTGTGCAAGAGGCATGCAAGGCTACAAAAAGTCATGCTCGGCTTTAATGGTTGCAGACCAATGCTCCCCATAGGCATGGTGCTTGGCGTGCATGAATAAGGAGACAAGGGAGGCATTGGGTTGTGCACACACCAGCATAAATCTAGATGTAATAAGGCTAAGAAAATAAGTTTAGTTAGGTTTTTTTTTCCCTTAAAAAAACTATTAATAGTTCTTTCTCTCACTTCATTTTCATTTCACTTTTTAGAGAGCTTGAGCTCAAGATCTACGTAGTAGACACCCACGTAAGGACACCAGCACACCACCATGTTAGCATAGTCGTCGTCGTACATGGATATGGCATGCACCAAGAACACTGCACGTGTTACCATGCCTTCACATAGTGCAAGGCACCCAATGACCACATACCGGTGACACCACGGAAGAGAGAGACCCATTGGATTCTAGGACATGCCTAATGGGATCACTAGAGTCCCCAACCCTCCTCCCATAGCAACACCAGCAGTGCACACACATGTAGGCCCTTCTAGTGGGAGCAAGAGTGTGAAGAAGACCCCACAATGCAGCCACCATAGAGATCAAGACAGAGAGGCCGATGATGAGCAGTGCGACTGGGTTGGTGAAAACATTCCTACATTGCGCAGCACCATAGGTGGCAAGACCCTACTACCAGGACAAGGTCCCCTACCTACCCGGGAGGAACTTAATGCATAGGTACCACAGCAACAAGAAGAGGAGGATTCAGACTGTGAGAGAGACCAAGAGGAGGTTCCTACAAGTGCGTGCAAGTGTAGAAAGGTCAAGCTCTTCAAGCCAAGGAAGTCCCAACCTCGCCAACCCAGAGAGCTCCAAGGAGAAGGATGCGCCAAGGGCATAGGGCTCTACAAGAAATCAAGTTTTATCAGAGGAACACTGAGTTACTGAGAAGAAGATCCCCTTTCACTCGCACAGTGAAGGAGATTCTCCAACGATATAGAACAGAGTTCCATGTGCAGGGGATTGCCCTTGAAACATTGCAAGAAGCCTTTGAGGCTTACCTTGTTGGGCTTTTTGAAGACACCAATCTCCTTGCAATACATGCAAAGAGGATTACCATATCTGCCAAGGACATGCAACTAGCTTGGTGCATTCGTCGAGGCGAGCGAGACACGATCTAGAGATCTTAGATGTTAACCTTTTTTTGAAGCAACTCTTTTGTTTCAAACCCCCCTTTGTAACAAGCCTATCTGGCTTTCATTTGTAACCTTATGATAATTAAAATTTTAAGTTTCTCTTACAATGTCTCGGTGTCATCATGTTTGTTTAGCATGGAGTGTCTATCATGTGCCAGTTTGTCACCCAAGGCATCAGAAATGCTCTTGGAGGACTGAGGAAGCTATGCAAGAACAGTGCGAATTTGGCCTCTGCAACGGCGATGTAGGCTCAAAATTCGCACAGTTCTGGCACTTCTCCCCTAGCCACTCAGGATCATTTCTGATGCATTTATAATGAAGTTGAGCACACTAATTGTGAGAAATAGTAGTTTATAAGATAAAAACACCTTTAATCGTGTGTAAAAATATAGTGTTTATCATCCAATGCATCAGAATTGCTCTTGGAGGACTGGGGAAGCTATGCCAGAACAATGCAAATTTAGGCTCTGGCAGCGGCGGCGGTGCAGGCTCAAAATTTGCACTGTTCTGGCACTGCTCCCCCATCCACTCAGGATCATTTCTGATGCATTTATAATGAAGTTGAGTACACTAATTGTGAGAAACAATAGTTTATAAGATTAAAAAAAGCTTTAATCATGTGTAAAATTACATTGTTTGTCATCCACCAATGCATCAGAATTGCTCCTAGAGGACTGGGGAAGCTATGCCAGAACAATGAGAATTTAGGCTCTGTAGTAGCGGTGCAGGCTCAAAATTTGCACTATTCTGGCACTGCTCCCCTAGCCACTCAGGATCATTTCTGATGGATTTATAATGAAGTTGAGCACACTAGTTGTGAGAAACAGTAGTTTATAAGATAAAAACACCTTTAATCATGTGTAAAAATATAGTGTTTATCATCCAATGCATCAGAATTGCTTTTGGAGGACTGGGGAAGCTATGCCAGAATAGTGCAAATTTAGGCTCTACAGTGGCGGTGCAGGCTCAAAATTCACACTGTTTTGGCACTGCTTCCCCAGCCACTCAGGATCATTTTCGATACATTTATAATGAAGTTGAGTACACTAATTGTGAGAAGAAACAATAGTTTATAAGATAAAAATAGCTTTAATCATGTGTAAAATTACATTGTTTGTCATCCAATGCATCAGAATTGCTCCTGAAGGGCTAGGGAAGCTGTGCCAAAATAGTGCGAATTTGGGCTCTACAACAACGATGCACGCTCAAAATTTGTACTGTTCTGGCACTGCTCCCCTAGGCTCCTCCCAGGGTCATTTTTGATGCATTCACAAAAACATTGATGGTACAAACTAGAAAAATAATGATATACTTGATGAAAATAAGTTTGCAAAAATTGTATTGTATTCATAATAAGAACTGATACATCATCTTTACAAAAGCTTTCTTACAATATTGAGCTTCCTTCTCTTGTTATTGGGCAGAGTGTGCTCAAGGAGTGATTGGGCTATTTCTTGAGGATCCTTGATGCCTATGCTTTTGGCTATACTATACGAGCAAGAAGCTCACCCCTAAATCTAGAACCAAAAACATCGAAGACAAGGGATTTTTTAATCAGAACTATACATTTAGTGCTCTGTGCCATAGAGGCTACACAGAGCACCTTAGAGAGGGCTTTCAAAAAGAAGAGAGTGAAGGCAGATTGAGGGGTGTAGTCCCTGTGGTGGATAATGGCGATGCCATCCACAGGAAGTCGACCAAGATAGTGTGCCAATGCAGCATCATGTCCATGGACCTTGGCTTGGTCTCTCTTGTGAGATCCCCCTGTTCCCACCGAGCAATGGATTCGAGTACTAGTAGCGGAAGTAGCACTTCTCGCACGGGATAGGGGTCCCACTTTCGGGGCCTCACCCACGGATATCCGGATAAGAGACTAATCCGTCGGTTGTTCCAAAACCGAACCCGGAAAAACTTCCTTTATCGGAAAGCACGGGCGATTCCACCAGGATAATTTTTTACTCTAATGTAGTCAAGATCATTTCTGATCGAGCTGATCCAATTACATCTATTGGGATCAACGCTTTTTTCCCCATTCAAGAGGCACAGCCGTTGATTCCTATCCATAGAACAGTTACTGTCCGGGATTTATTTTATCTATCGTAAAAAACAAAAGTTTGAGTCTCGATTTACGGATCCATCAGTCCAGCCTAACCCCATCCGATCCCATGGGTTAGCCAACCGCCCAACCACTGTAGTGATGGGATCCAATTAATAATTTGGTTAGGTTTTGTCCCGGGTACCAAGGAAAAGAGTTCCAAGGCCCCCTAGCCGGATGTTCATGCAAAATAAAACTAGTCACACCACTCACACACCCAATATGAAATTGCCTTTTCACAGATTCAACCAGTTTAAAACAATCCTTTAATAAAACCATAGTATCACTGATCACCATCTTCCAATTTATCCAATTGATTCTTAATTTTTCCATCATTCCTTCATCAGAGTATCTATGGCATCATTGGCAACTAGGACGCTCACCACCTGTCCACTCAGGGGCCGTTTCCTAATCCCTAGCCCATAATACTCGACAATATAATCACTTATCAAGATGGACTCTCGTTGAAGATCAGCAAGATCAACCAACAGATCCATATAAAGAGCCATGGACTCATCCATTGAAGACGAGCAAGGTCAATCAACCAGATCCATGCCCGATTTCAGAAAACAACTCCTACTCTTGTTCCAATATCTTCCTCGACGCACGCGTGGGTATCCTAGGCGACCCAGAGCCCGAGCACTGTATGGTCAGCACCCTCTAGGATCCTTCGCAGGTGACCTAGCGCTTCACTCATAGGCCGCTTCCTTGGCCCCTCATCCACCGTACCGGAAGCTCACCATTTTAATCGCACCGAGGCTGGTCAAGACCTCGGCCGACCTTGCTACGCGAGACGTCCTTCATTGACTCTCCGTCAGCAGTTGCAACTTTATCAGTTAAGTCTCCATGACCTTAATCACAAGATGGTCAAAATGCTCCCCCAGCATTCTTGACATAAAACAGTCATTTACAAACAGCATTTACAAACAGTTTACAATACAGTTTCTATTTTAACTTTCATTTTTCCACATTATCTCTCATCAATCCACATTACTTATTCCATATTCCATTTATATGTATACTCATCTCATCACATCATTTTCCATCTCATCACTTCAGATTCCTTCACATCACATATCATATATTCACATCCATACATATATCCACATCCACATCCACATTCACATCCATACATCCACATCTACATCCATACATCTATTTTCACATCCACATCTACATGCACATTCATGCATCCACATCCATACATCCACATCTACATGCACATTCATATCCATACATCCACATCTATATGCGTACATTCACATCTACATGCATACATCCACATCTCTATGCATACATCCACATCCACATTCACATTCACCTCCATACATCTACATCTACATGCATACATCCACATCCACATTCACATTCACCTCCATACATCTACATCTACATGCATACATCCACCTCCACATTCACATCCACATCTATACATCTACATCTACATGCATACATATCCACATCCACATCTACATCTACATGCATACATCCACCTCCACATCCACATCCACATCTATACATCTACATCTACATGCATACATCCACCTCCACATCCACATCCACATCTATACATCTACATCGACATGCATACATCCACATCTCCATTCACATCTACATCTCCATTCACATCTACATGCATACATCCACATCTCCATTCACATCTACATCTATACATCTACATCTACATGCATCCATCCACATCTCCATTTACATCCTCATCTATACATCTACTTCTACATGCATACATCCACCTCCACATCCACATCCACATCTATACATCTACATCTATATGCATACATCCACATCTCCATTCACATCTACATCTATACATCTACATCTACATGCATCCATCCACATCTCCATTTACATCCTTATCTATACATCTACTTCTACATGCATACATCCACATCTCCATGCATACATCCATCTCCACATTCACACTCACATCCATACATTTACATCTACATGTAAACATCCACATCTCCATGCATAATAAAATTCTTTTAATTAATCTAGGATGATAGTTCCTAGAATATGGTAGGAAGTCCTCTTTTTATGTTTTGAATGAAATCATTGTATGCGTAATTTCTATAAAAATTTTGCCATAGCTCCACTACTATGACTAATAAATCTCAATTTTTTTCTAAGGGATAAGGCTTATCATTAAGGAAATAATTAGAATGGTCTCTAATTGGATCATCAATCCATAATGGATTGAATCATCAATATACATAAGCTAAAAGCATAGAAAAAAGCCATTAATTTGGCCTCAAGCATAGCTTAATCTTGGATTAAGGAAAAGCCTTATGAAAAGCTTCATTTGGATTGAAAAGGGTCATGAGTATGACCATTTCTTAAGTGAGAGAGAGAAAAACCATTAGAATTAAATATAAATAGAAATTTATGTAATTCTTTACTATCATTAATTAATTAACTTCAATAGCATTTCAAAAACCATACCAATTAAGCTTCTCAAGCTTGAGAGGGGTTGAGAAGAGAGAATCATTGAGAAATTATAGAAAAGATCAAAATTCACTATACTTATCTTATAATTTGCTTGATTCTTTGTTCACGGTAGAGGCTCCCAACCAATCAATTGGTTTAGTATGTTGATGGAGCCACCAATGGGAATGGAAGAAAGAGAGAAGTATCAAAAACTAGTGAATTATTAAAGAATTCACAGTTCTTGGCTTAGGTGGAGAAGAGTAACAATGCATAAGACACTATATATTTTTCAACAAGGGAAGGCTTCTATTTATAGGAAAATTGAGCTCTTAACCAAACAAACTGATTCTAGAATTTTCTAAGTCAGTTTGGTTGAATTTGGACTAGATTTGGACCTAGTTTGGTTACTTTTTGATTCGATTTGGTTCCATTTTGATTTGGTTTGGTTCAAGAGAGATGAGAGATAAAAATATCACATTATTTTTGAGTTTAAAACTCATTCAAGCATGTGAAATATGCACCTCCTTTAAAGAATTCCCTTCCTTACATATGTGTCAAAATTTTATTGCTCATAGTTTTTTTTCTAATAAACCTTGTACATTTTCAACTCTTCATCTTATGTGAAATATGCACCTTCTTTAAAGAACTCCCCTTCCTTACATATGTGGCAAAATTTTATTGCTCATAGTTTTTTTACTAATAAACCTTGTACATTTTCAACTCTTCATCTTATGTGAAATATGCACCTTCTTTAAAGAACTCCCCTTCCTTACATATGTGTCAAAATTTTATTGCTCATAGTTTTTTTACTAATAAACCTTGTACATTTTCAACTCTTCATCTTATGTGAGCATTTACTCATTTTTGGATATCTTCTTTTACAAATTGGACTTATCTCCTCCCTACACATGGATTGATGCTATTGGCCCATAGGAACCTTAATTGGACCATAATCCAAAAATTTCTGAAAATCTAGACCCTTAGACTAAGGTTCTTTATACCTATTCCCAATTAATTCCAATTGCACATTGGAAAATTCTTTCTGAATTTCTGTTTCAGGGGGATTTATTTTAATAAGGTGAGATATTTTTCTATCCAAAAATATTCAAAATCTGAATATTATCTCTCTAGAATATTTTCTCTCTCTAGGTTAAAACAGCCACAAACAAGATCTCTTATATTTCAGAAAAGGAATTGATTACAGGGGAATATGCTAGACATCAAAAAGGGGTTGGGGGAGGAATCTTACATTCTACCCCACTTAAAAAAATGCGAGATGTCCTCATCTCGCAACTGGGATAATTTCGCAAGATGCACGAATATGAGACTTAGAGAAAAATTTTAATCAAGATTAACCACCAAGAAAAGTCTTAAAGAAAGCAAGATAAGAACAAGATTTAAACTTTATTCATTCTCGGAACTTATACAGTAAAGATAGAAGAACTCTTTACACTTCCATAAGCCTGTCCATCATATGGTCACAAAAGCAGCACTCACAAGCTGCACAAGTACAGGGTAACTCATCTATGGGAATGATTCTGCTCGTTATTGCCGCACCTATCTCAGTGGTATGAGGTGATCTAACAAAAGGACCTCTGAGAGGCAAGCCAAAAACGGGATAAAGGCATATCTTCTCATGAGGAAGAAAACACGCCAGTAAGAAGACCCGCTCAGAAAACCCAAGATGCCTTGATCTCATGACGCAGTAGTATCGGGGACCCAAACCCAAAGCTTCAATAACCATGGCCAAGCGGACATTGTTACGAAAGTGCTGCTGACCCTAGGGTGTTACCCTAGTTATGTTTTGATAGGTCCGCCATTTGGTCTGAGCTACAGAAGTTCCTAGGTGAAGAAAAAGTGAGCGCTCATACTGTTCTATAAAGTCTTTCTTCACAGACTCTCTTGCATCTTGAAGGTGAGAAATCATCAGGGATAAAACTAATTCCTGTTGCCAAGCCATGAAGGAGATTAAGAAAGAAAGGAGATTGATGGGAGTAAGATTACTGTGAGCGACAAGTAAAAGTTACGACTTATATAAAGGAAGGAGCTAGCGTAACCTAGAAGCCAACGGTAACTTACCACTGAAGTTTTACCGTCTTTCCATGATTTGTGTTTGACACATTTTTCTATAGAAGGCATTAAGAATTTTGAGATGAGGAGATAAAAGAAGCTTGTAGGCCACTGAAGTTTTATCGTCTTTCCATGTTTTCTATAGAAGGCATTAAGAATTTTGAGATGAGGAGATAAAAGAAGCTTGTAGGCTAAGTCACCTACTTTCATTGAATTCACATATAAGGGTCACAATATCTGGGGGATAACTTCTTATACTCCCCAAGAGATAAAGAACTTCTTTTGGGCCGTACTCGAATGAAAACCAAAACCTTGGTATCCAAAACACCAATTCTCACTTCTGAACTCGTTGTTCTAAATCCTTAAAACAGGTGGGACTCCTGAGAAGTATTCTAGGAAAAGGGTCTTCTTTTTTTAAACAGAAACTTTCTTTTGTTTTAGAGAGGGAATAATTATAAGATCAGAAAGGGAGATTCTTAATCCTGTATACCTCGAAGGTTGGGGAGGAATCTTACATTCTACCCCACTTAAAAAGTGCGAGATGTCCTCATCTCGCAAGGTAGAGGACAGCTCTTTTTCTTAAGATCCAATTTTATTATGAGGTTCCTTGTATTATGGTTAACCCAACAGAACACTGGGATAAATATCACTTATATAGAACTCATCATTAAATAACAATTCATTCAGATCATATCATTCATATCTTTAACATGATAATGGTCCATTAGACCGAAAAGTTTCCTTCGAAACATTTCTCCACAGAAATTACAGTCAAGCAAGTTCTCAATTTGACATCCCTTAACTTGATCTACCGGTCAAGTATTAACAGTAGCAATCTGACAGCACAACCCACTAATCTCATAGTGATTTGTTGAATTCATTATCATCATTCTAGTTATGAATATCATCACGGGGACTCGTCCCATTCCCCCTCATTGTGGTTTCATTATATTTCAACTAATTTTTAAAAATCATCATTTTTCAATCAGAATTTTCAATCAGAATCCAAATCAATTCATCAATTCTCAAACAGAATTAAAAATCATATCAATCACATTCGAAATCATCATCTGGATAGCATTAACGCTTATAATTTCAAGTCTTAGATTTACTCGTATATATTGTCAGTAAAGAGTTGCAGTATACTCTCGGTATATACGGGTAGTCACGGCCCTTGGAATTATAAGGTAAATACTATCATGTCTAGGCCTCAAGCAAGTCAGGGATTCTACATAATTGCGGTACTTCCATGTGAAGACCCAATTACCAAATTACGAATTTCAGTTTGAATATCAAATTGTATGAATTATCTCACACAATTATAACCTTTTTGTGTTTCTTGATAAATTTTTGATATATTTGTCTTCTCAGTTGATCTTTATTAACCAAATGCTTTGATACCAACTGTGAGATCCCCCTGTTCCCACCGAGCAACGGATTCGGGTACTAGCAGCGGAAGTAGCACTTCTCGCGCGGGACAGGGGTCCCACTTTCGGGGACTAACCCACAGATATCCGAATAAGAGACTAATCCGTCGGTTGTTCCAAAACCGAACCCGGAAAAACTTCCTTTACCGAAAAGCACGGGCGATTCCACCAGGATAATTTTTTACTCTAACGTAGTCAAGATCATTTCTGATCGAGCTGATCCAATTACATCTATAAGATACTTAGTCAGATCAAGGAAGAAACTTGCACTTGGATCATTGGGATCAACGCTTTTTTCCCCATTCAAGAGGCACAGCCGTTGATTCCTATCCATAGAACAGTTACTATCCGGGATTTATTTTATCTATCGTAAAAAACAAAAGTTTGAGTCTCGATTTACGGATCCATCAGTCCAGCCTAACCCCATCCAATCCCATGGGTTAGCCAACCGCCCAACCACTGTAGTGATGGGATCCAATTAATAATTTGGTTAGGTTTTGTCCCGGGTACCAAGGAAAAGAGTTCCAAGGCCCCCTAGCCGAATGTTCATGCAAAATAAAACTAGTCACACCACTCACACACCCAATATGAAATTGCCTTTTCACAGATTCAACCAGTTTGATACAATCCTTTAATAAAACCATAGTATCACTGATCACCATCTTCCAATTTATCCAATTGATTCTTAATTTTTCCATCATTCCTTCATCAGAGTATCTATGGCATCATTGGCAACTAGGACGCTCACCACCTGTCCACTCAGGGGCCGTTTCCTAATCCCTAGCCCATAATACTCGGCAATATAATCACTTATCAAGATGGACTCTCGTTGAAGATCAGCAAGATCAACCAACAGATCCATATAAAGAGCCATGGACTCATCCATTGAAGACGAGCAAGGTCAATCAACCAAATCCATGCCCGATTTCAGAAAACAACTCCTACTCTTGTTCCAATATCTTCCTCGACGCACGCGTGGGTATCTTAGGCGACCTAGAGCCCGAGCACCGTATGGTCAGCACCCTCTAGGATCCTTCGCACAGCAGGTGACCTAGCGCTTCACTCATAGGCGGCTTCCTTGGCCCCTCATCCACCGTACCGGAAGCTCACCATTTTAATCGCACCGAGGCTGGTCAAGACCTCGGCCGACCTTGCTACGTGAGACGTCCTTCATTGACTCTCCGTCAGCAGTTGCAACTTTATTAGGTAGGTCTCAATGACCTTAATCACAAGATGGTCAAAATGCTCCCCCAGCATTCTTGACATAAAACAGTCATTTACAAACAGCATTTACAAACAGTTTACAATACAGTTTCTATTTTAACTTTCATTTTTCCACATTATCCCTCATCAATCCACATTACTTATTCCATATTCCATTTATATGTATACTCATCTCATCACATCATTTTCCATCTCATCACTTCAGATTCCTTCACATCACATTTCATATATTCACACTTATTTATATATCCACATCCACATCCACATTCACATCCATACATCCACATCTACATCCATACATCTATTTTCACATCCACATCTACATGCACATTCATGCATCCACATCCATACATCCACATCTACATGCACATTCACATCCATACATCCACATCTATATGCGTACATTCACATCTACATGCATACATCCACATCTCTATGCATACATCCACATCCACATTCACATTCACCTCCATACATCTACATCTACATGCATACATCCACCTCCACATTCACATCCACATCTATACATCTACATCTACATGCATACATCCACCTCCACATCCACATCCACATCTATACATCTACATCTACATGCATACATCCACCTCCACATCCACATCCACATCTATACATCTACATCTACATGCATACGTCCACATCTCCATTCACATCTACATCTCCATTCACATCTACATGCATACATCCACATCTCCATTCACATCTACATCTATACATCTACATCTACATGCATCCATCCACATCTCCATTTACATCCTCATCTATACATCTACTTCTACATGCATACATCCACCTCCACATCCACATCCACATCTATACATCTACATCTATATGCATACATCCACATCTCCATTCACATCTACATCTATACATCTACATCTACATGCATCCATCCACATCTCCATTTACATCCTTATCTATACATCTACTTCTACATGCATACATCCACATCTCCATGCATACATCCACCTCCACATTCACACTCACATCCATACATTTACATCTACATGTAAACATCCACATCTCCATGCATAATAAAATTCTTTTAATTAATCTAGGATGATAGTTCCTAGAATATGGTAAGAAGTCCTCTTTTTATGCTTTGAATGAAATCATTTTATGCGTAATTTCTATAAAAATTTTGCCATAGCTCCACTACTATGACTGATAAATCTCAATTTTTTTCTAAGGGATAAGGCTTATCATTAAGGAAATAATTAGAATGGTCTCTAATTGGATCATCAATCCATAATGGATTGAATCATCAATATACATAAGCTAAAAGCATAGAAAAAAGCCATTAATTTGGCCTCAAGCATAGCTTAATCTTGGATTAAGGAAAAGCCTTATGAAAAGCTTCATTTGGATTGAAAAGGGTCACGAGTATGACCATTTCTTAAGTGAGAGAGAGAAAAACCATTAGAATTAAATATAAATAGAAATTTATGTAATTCTTTACTATCATTAATTAATTAACTTCAATAGCATTTCAAAAACCATACCAATTAAGCTTCTCAAGCTTGAGAGGGGTTGAGAAGAGAGAATCATTGAGAAATTATAGAAAAGATCAAAATTCACTATACTTATCTTATAATTTGCTTGATTCTTTGTTCACGGTAGAGGCCCCCAACCAATCAATTGGTTTAGTATGTTGATGGAGCCACCAATGGGAATGGAAGAAAGAGAGAAGTATCAAAAACTAGTGAATTATTAAAGAATTCACAGTTCTTGGCTTAGGTGGAGAAGAGTAACAATGCATAAGACACTATATATTTTTCAACAAGGGAAGGCTTCTATTTATAGGAAAAATTGAGCTCTTAACCAAACAAACCGATTCTAGAATTTTCTAAGTCAGTTTGGTTGAATTTGGACTAGATTTGGACCTAGTTTGGTTACTTTTTGATTCGATTTGGTTCCATTTTGATTTGGTTTGGTTCAAGAGAGATGAGAGATAAAAATATCACATTATTTTTGAGTTTAAAACTCATTCAAGCATGTGAAATATGCACCTCCTTTAAAGAATTCCCTTCCTTACATATGTGTCAAAATTTTATTGCTCATAGTTTTTTTTCTAATAAACCTTGTACATTTTCAACTCTTCATCTTATGTGAAATATGCACCTTCTTTAAAGAACTCCCCTTCCTTACATATGTGGCAAAATTTTATTGCTCATAGTCTTTTTACTAATAAACCTTGTACATTTTCAACTCTTCATCTTATGTGAAATATGCACCTTCTTTAAAGAACTCTCCTTCCTTACATATGTGTCAAAATTTTATTGCTCATAGTTTTTTACTAATAAACCTTGTACATTACGCAAAAGTGGCGAGCCATGAGAGAAACCTAATTCCTAAATTGCCCTTCCCCAAAGTCTTCACCTCTCCTGCTTATTGAAGGTACAGTAAGATCCTGCAAGGATGCAGATGTCGATCAAGGCGCTGGATGTAGGGGCAAGCATATTGTTGAATGTACTTAAGCAACTCAACAGGCACCGATTGATCATTGGGGCAATGGGGAAAGGAGATGGAGTGGGAAGCCAAGTATTTCTCCATGTATGCAATCTGTGTCTCATAATGTTGGGACGCAAGGGCGAGTGCCTTTTCAAAGTCGACTTCACGAGAAAACATGACAAAGAGCTCGCTCTTGCCCGCCCACGAGGTGGTGGAGAGGAACTCATAGAAGTTGTGGGTAGACATGTAAATGCAAAGAGATAGTATGAGCTCGTGCTTGGTTTCTATTGCGTGAAAATGAGAAAGAAGGCACCTTTGGCTATTTATAGTTAAAATTTAAACTTTGGCCTTTTCACACTAGACCGCTAGACAAAAAATTTACAGTTTGCAAAAATATTAAGATTTTAATTAAATAAATATTGGTTAAAAAAGAGTCTACTACAAAATTACAAGCATGTCATCTAATCTAAAATTGTTATAATGTCTTCATTTTTTGCCCCTCTTGTGACATTTACTTCATGTTGATCTCCATCTCCTTGTTGACTTGAAAGCTTGTCATTGCCTTCACCTCGATCTTGAAACTCTTGCCCCTCACGTGCATCAAAACATAGGCTATTTTCCCATATACTCAGTTCATCTCTTCAAGCTCTTCCACATGCCTACTATGTGTTGGTAGGGCTATGCACCTTGCTTCTATACTGAAAATTCAAGGTCCCCCATTTGCCATGATTTGGAGACCATGGTTGTTCCCTCCTTATGCTTCCCAATCTGTAAAAATATAAAGTGGCATAATAACCAGAAAGTGTAAGGGTTAATTCTAGACATGTAGTGGAATCAGATATACCTTTCTTCTCATCAGCTTGAAACTTGACTCTTCCACATTGTCAAAGCCCATGATGCTAAAGTGTTGACACAGGTCTACTAGGCTCCAATGCTTGCTTGCTGCTGCCACTCGCTCAATCCATTCATTTTGCATCATCACAGCTACCTCAATAGGCATAATTTCTTCTTCTGAGGCTTGAAGTGGGATCCATGTCCCGTGCTTTTGTATCCATCTTTGGTAGTGCAGACGCATGTACAAAATAGAACGTGCCTTCAAGAACTTGAAAGACACTGTAGAATCTACTACATTGCACTTATACACATCACCTTGATGTGACCCCTCATTAACTCCCAACCCTCTCTTAGTAATCCTTGAATGAGGTCCGACCGTACCTCCTTATTACAAATATACATTGTTTTTGTTTGGTGCATTGGCATGGAATTGAACATGTGCACAAAAACATGTAAGGGACAAAACCAATTTAGTCCTACTGACCTAGATGCCTTTGAAAACTTGAGTGATGTCTTGATATCACTTACCATCTTAAAATTTAAGCATAAGATGGTCCAAGCATCAGGTCTAGGCCATTCGAAATTGTTAAGAGGGGGGTTAGGGATCTCTTCTAGCTTGCCAAATAAACCTGGTTTTTTATCTACAAAATATGAGTGAGAAAAGAAAAAGATATTATTCTGTACAAGATGGGCATCGAGATACAAACATTGCCTCTCCAATGGATGCATGCATAGCATAGAAAACTCCAGTGAGGCTTTGGAGTGGTTGTTTCTCAACATAATTAGAGAGGAAAATATCTACAGAGAGACATAAGAAAATGGAGAATCATAAGAAAATTTGAAACAAAAAATCCAATATTAGCATGTTGTTAAAGCTGTGTTTATGTTACACTGACAATTTGAAGGAAACCTTGGTCGTTGGCCTTGAATGTACAGGTCCCCAAGGGTATACACATGTTGCACTATGGCAACAAGTCCTTCCTTCTTAGTATGCTTGAAGCCTTGTAGCTGTCCCTTCCAATGATGTAGCATATTCCCCAGTTGACGCACTCGGATGTGGTCCCTTAGAGCTTGGCTGCATGTAGACCCAAGCCCTAACCCTGAATCTTGTTGGAGCCGAAACTCCATTCTCATCTCTTGTGTTATGCGGCACAAGCTCTTCCACCTTCTCCCTAGGTCTTCTCACATTACTGGAAGAGGCCATGGTGGTAAGGAAAGCGAAGAAGGGAAAAGAAAAGCATGTTTTACAACAGAGGAGTGGAGAGGAGAGAAAGTTTAGGGTTTTCAGTGCAGCAATGGAAAGCTTAAAAGAGGGTTAGAGTTTGAGAATAGGCTTCCTAAACCTAGAGTAGACTAAAGAGGAATAGAGTTTCTGCAGCAATGGAGAGGGAGAAAGCTTGAGAGAGAGAGTGAGAGAGAGAGAGAGGGAGATTGAGAGGGAGGGAGCTTGTGAAGGAGGGAGAGCTTGAGAGGGATGGAGTTTCTCCAGCAATGGAGAGCTTAGAAAAGGAAGAAAGAGGGAGAGGGAGCTTGAGACGACTGAGGGAGCTTGACAAGGAGGGAGAGCTTGAGAGGTATGGAGTTTTTGCAGCAATGGAGAGTTAGAAGAGGAAGAAAGAGGTTCAAAATGAGCTTTCCAAACCTAGAGTATGTTGGGGCGAAGTTTGAGAGAGAAAACACACTTTTGGGAAAAAATTAAAATTTTTTAATTTTTAGGGTTTTTAATCTGCACGATTCTAGGTGGGGGGACCTCTAAGTTTAATCCCAAGAGGTAGGGGGACAAGAGTAGTAATTAGGCCCCATTAGCAAACCAAAGCCTAGGCCCCCTAGGGTCAAAGAAGTCAAAAATGTGCACCTAGCTCTCTTCCTATTGGTCCATTCCTAATCAAAAGTTAATCCAAGAGGCCCTCTTTGGGTCCAAAAAATTCCTAATGGCGTAGTTAATTATAGCTATTAGTATAATAACACATTTATTAGAGCTTATTTACTTAGCCTAAGCCTTATAAAAATTATAAGTACTAGTAAAATAACACATTCATTGGAGCTTACTTACTTAGCCTAAGCCTTATAAAAATTATAAGTACTAGTAAAAAAACAACACATTCATTGGAGCTTACTACATATATGAGTAGCTTAGAACATATCTTGAACCTTCTACATTTACTTTCTAGCTTAGGATAAGGTTTAGATTTTCTAGTAGTAAAAAATATATATATAAATATATATATATATGTATGTATGTATGTATGTATGTATGTTCTTTTAATTTCTTTTTAAGCTCCTTGATGGCCTCCTTCACCTTATCCTGCTACTCTCCTTATAAGTAGTGGCCCAGAAGGAGGCACCTACTACTAGCTATATCTCCCCCTCTCATTTGTGTTTTCAGGGAATAGTAGGTATGTGGGGGTAGAAGGGAAAGTGGACACCTCACCTGATTCACTCTATAAACATGGCTTCCATTAAAAGGATAAATGAAACAATTTTATTCTATGCTCCGATATGCCTTGATTTTTTTAAGGAGGAATCATTTTGTGTGTGTTTAGAAGCTTGTATCATAGAGAAAGCACTCAAACATGTTGCACATTGCCTCATTAAAATTAGCTCATAAAGACTCCAGGGAGAGATTAAGATGCCATGTTACTTTGTTTGATGATGTTGGATCAAGTCTATGCCAGGAATTCGGGTCCATGATAAGTATGCAACACCTGCAGACTATCTTAGCCAACTATGGTGTGGATGAATAAATGGAATGGTTAGGTTAGGTTTTGGGTTGGGTTAGATTTAACCATGGTTAGTATATGTTTTTGTACAAAAGGGCTTCTTGATGTCTTTTTTTTGTATTGCACACCATAAGAAGCAAGGAGGTGACGTTCTTTCTCTATGCATCTCTCTCTCTCTCTCTCTCTCTCTCTCTCTCTCTCTCTCTCTCTCTCATACACTTTAGTATATGCACACATACTAAAACATAATCATATACAAATACACTCACTTCGCAATGTTGTATGTTGCAGAATGGCTTGGCTTCTCTTTACAACAGGGTATCGCCCATGAAGAGGATTTCCTTGGAAGTACAGATGTGGGTTATGAGCCCTCATTGATGACGATGCGGGAGCATATTAACAAGCTGTAGGCTCTGGGCGGTGTGGCTGGGGCCTGTGTCTCAAGAAGGTGTCCCTGTGTCTGTGGAGCTCAAGCAGGAAGAGGCCCAGGCAACGCTGGTCTTGGAAGTCAATGGTAGCACAATGGAGAGAGTGATTGGACAACACAATGATGAATGAATTATGATAATACTTCCACCATGTACAATGCATTTATAGGCACCATTGTCCTTATCTTTTATTTCTTAATAAGAGTGTGTTCACACCATTGAACACACTACTAGACTCCGAAAATATTGAACATCCTTGCCCTGCCCCCCACAAAGGTGAGGGCATCCAAGTCGTATGAGGCTACTGCTGTTTGGAGCTTTTCCCTCAATCCTCTCACAAACCACTAGCTCAGCATGGCTGGAGCAAGTCATTTGGGCTCATTCAACAACCAGACATCATGAACATTTCTCAACCAACATTGTCCAAGAGCACTGAAAATGCAAGGCCAAGTGAAATTGTGTCAAATGTGGTCCAAGGAACAAATGTGGTTGGCTCCTCTACACCATAGAGCTCTTGAAAAATGGTTGTCAGGCAATTGGTGGAAGAGGGGATGAGAACTTGCCCTCTCTACCGAAAAATTTTGGGAGGCTGGTGCAAACTGAGATGTTGCAGGACTGGTTGTCTTCACACTTTGTCGATGATGTGAGATTACCACATGTACCATTGAACATGCTTTGTGTGAATCCAGCCATTCGAACTACATATGACCATCTGTTGGAACTTGAAGAGAGCTTCAATAGGCACGGTTATGCACCATCAATGGGAGAGTTCATTGTTTTTGAGTCTTTTCTCGGGAAAGCCCTCATAGAACATAACCCTAAAGACCCGAAATGGAGGAATGGGTTTTGGTGGCAACAATCGAATATGTTTGATAAAAATCTCAAAGAAACATAGAAGTGGGCTCACCTTACCAATAAAAAATTATTTCTTTGGGACGGAAACCATAGACTTGTGTCATGGTATCTTACCATTGAAACAAGTAAGTTAAATTCACACTTATTTCTTTGGCCCATGTTTTCTATATTTCTTGAAAGCTCCAATATAATTTTCTTCATTGTATTGGATACATAGAATGGTTACATTTGAAGGATATGTATCCTCAAGTTCGGTGTCGCATCATTTCCTTCACAAAGGAAGAAGAGGCAGAGTTATTAATGAACCTTGCAAACCTCAACACGTATATAAATATTCCGCAATATAGATGTTCAATGTCTTGTATGCAAGTATTCTCTTTGAAGCTATTAATTGTTGGTTTTTTCATCAGGGTGACTCGTGAGCATGTACCACACATACCACGCCATGATATTTTTTTGATGCAACATTTTGGTCTAGCGAACGCGAATACTTTGCAGAAGCTAACAAATGATGAACGGAAGTGGGCAACCACAATAGTTACTCGCAAAAATAAAAAAGTGGGCAAACCAAGTTTGTATAGTGTCCCAATGGCGCTATTGTCCCAATTCATTTTTCAAGTAATATTTGTGCATGCCTCTAACATTTAATTCAAAGATGTTACTTCTTTAGCTCAGGTTTTCTTAAAGTTTTCCATCTTTATTTGTGAACAGGATGACTTCAAGAAGATGATTCAAACAAAAATGAGAGGATAGCCTAAGGAAGGGGAACACATGGAAGATGAGAAGGAGGTGTACCAGAATTACTTGAAGAAAACAGAGATGATTTTCACAAAAAAGAGGTACACATTCGCAGCCATTGCAAAAATCCTGCAAAGGGAAAGGATTTCTTTGATGTAGTATTTAAGTACCAGGATTGGCATGAGAAGCAACAACAACTCACAATCGAGAAGCTGCAACTCATTGCCTGCTCCAACTTGCCTCCAAATGAGTAAGTTTCATCTGTGCAAAAAGTGCAAGTTGGTTTTAGTAAAGTTTTAGAGTGTAATGCATGGCTGCTCTGTTTTTGTAGAAAGGGCAAGTTGGTTCAAACCATTTCTAAAGGAGAGAATGCTATGAAGTCTACATGGGTACCATGCGGAGAACTTCCATGCCACACGTTCTTCAACAAGAACGTGTATTGGCATCACTTAATACCCACATCACTTGATATGAAGTACAAAATAGAGGAAGAGAAGCCAAGCTTATGGTATGTTCATACAGAAGGAGAATCAAAGGGAATAATTGTTGAAATTTGAGCATTGTGATGTGCTATGGTGGATCAAACACTAGAATCAACATCATTAACAAAGTGATTAGTAAATAATTAAGATATAATTAGTGGGTAATTAGCAAATAGATTAATATAGGCATGGATACTCAAAAACCAGCAAATTCTCATTACGACAATGCCTCAATTTATCGGGTTTATATTAAGCATCAAATCCCACTGATTTCTCCATGATTCACTCCACCTCTTTTCCCTAATTCTCTTCACCTCTTCACTTTTCCCAGAATATCTCCCAGAATATCTCCACACTTCCCAGAATATCTCCACACTTCCTAAATCTTCTCATACTACCCTTTATTCTCTCCCAATAGATTCTTCTCACCTTTTCACAGGTTCTTTCACATTTACTCATTCTCTTTTATAGCCTCTAACCAAGGGCTTGTTCCCGCACACACCCTATTCACTTGTATTTTCAACACCTCCCCTCAAGTGAATACTCCTAGTACACCTAGACCCTATACCAAGTTTCCCTCCTTACTTGATAGTCTGCGACTAGTGTCTAGCACACCTCCCCTCAAGTTATCTTAGCACACTTGGACCCTATATCAAGTTTTTTTCTTACTTGACAGTCCGCGACCAGTGCCTCAAGTCCCTAAACTCTATAGTCCTTGACACTTTCTCTCTCTATGTGTCCAAGGCTACTATAAGTGCCCGTGACCTTGACTAAAGTGCTCACACATACATCTACCAAGTGGCCTACATCATCGGTGGCTCAGAGGTGGTTTTACTTTGTTGGGGCAGTTTACATTGGGTTGTGGGGTCTCTCTCTCTCTCTCTCTCTCTCTCAGAAAAGATGATCCGACTCCACTTCCTTTGGAGCCTCCATGAAGTTTGCCGATGTCGTTCCTTCTCCACTGGGTTTGCTGTAGCAGTCTCTCACCATGTGTCCTGGCTTTCCACATTTGTGGCAAGTGAAGGTCCTTCCTCCTACTCTGCCTCTTCCTCGTCCTCGTCCTTGAGAGAATCCTCCTCGGGTGAAGAATGTTTTTTCTTCTCCTGCTGTTGAGTCGAGCCATTTCTTCTCTTTGCGTCTGCTCTCTTGCTCTAGTAGAGCTGCTTCTATCTCGTGTAGCTTCAATTCAGGTACATTCTTTAGTGTTGCTACAATGTTTTCATAATCACCTTTGTCCACACTCTTCTCAGAAGCACTGCTAGTGCCTCATCATCTTCTACCTTTTTGCCCAATAGTTGCCAACTGTTGCTTAAATTATGCTTTTATATTTGTTCAAGTGTGTGATTAAAGGTTCACTTTCCTTCATGTCCAATTTGTAGAATTGCATTAACAGATTTATCTTTGAATTTTTTGCTTGTGTACCAAATAATTTATTTTCATCCCATGCATCTTTTGCCCATTGTATCCCTGTGATGTGATGAATGATTTCATTTAAACTTGAGTGCAATAAGTCCCAATGCTTTTTCATTCCTGCTCTTCCACTTATTTTCCCCTCTCTAGGCATTCATCTCTCCCTTCAACTAATCCCCACAGATTTTTCCTCATGAGCAAATACATGGTTTTTGTCTGCCATGTGTAAAACTGCTCCCCAGGCAAGCAATTTCACCAGGCCCTCTGCCAGGGGAGAACTTGCCTATCGGCAATCCGGTCCCCGGCCTCACTCATGGGGTTTTTGCCGATCAAAGAGGCGGGTACTGTGGGCCCTCTGCCCCACGCATTTAACCAGGCAGCAGGCGAATGCATGGTTCACCGGTTCCACCGAATACTCTATTGATGTCGAGGCACAAGTGCGCTTGCCAATGGTGTGTGTGCTGTCCTTATTGGACTCAGGCCTTTCCTTGTCCAGGCATCTGTGCCCTCTTGCTGCGCATGTGCGAGGGATGCGCCTTATCCATAGCCTGTATTACGTGGGGGGGCCTCGCCTGATGCCAGCCGGGATCCCTTCTCCACCGATCTGTAGTTCGTGATCCGTAAGCCTCACCTGTGTATTGGAGACACGGTCGGGAGCCGCCAAGGGCAGTTTTCGGTGGAGTCCAGTAGGCCCCTTTCTCGACATGCTATGAGGCTCTAGGAGAGGAAATTATCCCATAGAGTGAGTCGAGCCCGTCTCGCCGCCACGGAGCAACAGCAGCATCCAGATAATCTATCTATTCGGCAATTCATCCGGTGACTTCACGTTCGCCAAGGAAGCCCCGGGAAGCATCAAACATCTCCAAGGAAATCCATGGAGCAATCTTTATATAGCAAGCACTCCATTAAATTTGGCTATTTCCTGTGCTGTACTCATGGTGATGTGAAGGGGGTCTTACCTCTTGATCCAATTTCAAGATTCAAGGGCAGTGTCTACGCTTTTACAACTCAATCTGGTGTTTAAGAGATGATTACAACAAATTTATCAGCATAAAATCACCAGAAATTACATTAAATCAAGGGTAACCAATTTGTACGAAATGGTTGGAGTATCAAACCAACTCCGAATTGCAATCTGAAGTTATAGGGATCTGTATCAGATACCTAATGGTTAATTTGAACCCTCAATTGTACCAAAATATAGTGATTAGCACTGATTAATCATTGATTAGCAAATTAATCCATTGTTTTGTGTGTTCAAAAAATAGAGTATGCGGGGAGTCCAGATCTGGTGCCTTAGACTTCAAATGAGCTCAAATGCTTTCAAAGGCATCAATAGCAATGTGTCTAGTAGAGGATTAAGCTAAGAAACACAAGATTTGACCAAATATTGAAAGCTTAATCTCTGTTTTACCAAAGTCACCTGCAGATTTGATGAAGAGCTTGGATCTCACTGTAGACTTGATAAAATTGAATTTTGTCTTCACCAGCTTGTAGAGCATGCTTGAAAACCCTCGGGGCTAAGAGGAATTAGATTGATTTGACTTGTGGAAGAGAAGATTTGAAATTTCCCTCAGAAAATTGGCGCCTACAAATCTGTGAAAATGGAGAGCTAGCATGGGCGGTTTGTGCTTTTGATTGCATAGGCTGAAGCCCCTTTGGGTTAGCTACCTTGGGCTAGAAGGTTTTGGCCAATGATTGAGTATGAAAGGAGCTAGAGCTCCTCCACCAGCTAGGGGTACAGAGGTGAGTTGAAAAAAGAGAGAAAATTATAATTTTCTACTAATCCTAATTAGCAAGATAATGGGCTCACAAATTAGCATGGCTTTGATACCATGTTGAAATTTGAGCATTGTGATATGCTATGGTGGATCAAACAGTAGAATCAACATCATTAACAAAGTGAGTAGCAAATAGTTAAGACGTAATTAGTGGGTAATTAGCAAATAGATTAATGTAGGCATGGATACTCAAAAACCAGCAAATTCTCATTAGGGCAATGCCTCAATTTATAGAGTTTACATCAAGCATGAAATCCCACTGATTTCTCCATGATTCACTCTACCTCTTTTCCCTGATTCTCTCCACCTCTTCACTTTTCCCAGAATATCTCCACGCTTCCTAAATCTTCTCATGCTACCCTTTATTCTCTCCCAGTAGATTCTTCTCACCTTTTCACAGGTTCTTTCACATTTACTCATTCTCTTTTACAGCCTCTAACCAAGGGCTTGTTCCCGCACACACCCTATTCACTTGTATTTTCAACAATAATGTCCCTGAAAAATGATTTGAGTGATTGTAAAGCAAAACATTTTGACACCGCATTTGTATCATGGCAAAAAGCAATGCGGTCTTCAGTCATAGCATCGGCTTAGCCACATCTCATATGTATAGCAAGATGTACCATATACAGACATCCTTAGAATAGAATATTTCATTCCAATTTGCTTGTACACTAGGTATAGGTATGCTGATAAGACAACTTCGTTATTATCCTATTTATTACCAGGTGGTGGGTTTTGATGAGGGACATAGTTTCTTTCCTCGAGCTTTGTCATCCCACAAATGAGTGGGTGTTGAGTGAGGTTGAGGTAAATGGCATATATCTGAAAATCTAGATAGAAGAACTTGTCGAAAAAGAGGTATGGAGTTTGTGCCCATGGTGGTTAGATTATGCCAATGGGACATATCCCCTTGACGAGGAGGCCTTGTGGAAAGGTATTATCCATGCCCGGTGCCATGTGATATATTGCATGCCTTACTCTATGTTAACCATTTGTTTTGAAGTAATTTTGTAAAGTAGATCTACATCAACCTAAGCGGTCTGGAGGAGCTGAGGGATCCAAGAAACCTACATGCCATGGCAAGAAAACCGTAACCAGGGCAGGCAGTAGTGGGGAAGTATTGCCTACAAATGTCAAAAAAGATGCAAGTGGGCGAGGCAAATGTGTCACTAATCTTGGCACCAAAAAAAGGGTGACAAGTCAAATGTGGAAAGAATTGGTCCCCAAAAAAGGAAGAAAGTCACAAAGAAAAGAAAGGTTGTAAGCGAAGATGAGGAGGATGATGACGATTCAAAGGAGGAAGATCACATAGAAGATGAGGAGGTGGAGGAGGACGAAGACAATGACACAAAGACTTCAGACAGTCCTCCAAGTAGTAAGGGACACTAACCTTATTTTATAGTTGTTCAATCATTTCCTTTAAAGCATGTGTTTAATTGTGTAACCATGTTTGGTTTTTTGAATACAAGTGTTTCAAAATATATGACCGAAGCACATGTCTATTTTGGGAAACATCACTGAAATAACTGATAATATAATTGGGAGAAACATCTCACAGTAACTGCATGAAAACCCCAACTTGTATTTTAAACATAAGTATTTGTAGTTCCAATAGGGTTCTAATATAAACTTGGCTCCTAGGCATTATAATGGGCTGGCAAAGTTTATTGGGGGCTTGAACAAGTTCGGAAATATAGGAATCCAGTCCTCATCTTTGGGAGAATGTTCAATGGTGTGGGTAGATTTTCCCACAGGGTTGCCTATAGATAAGGACACTCCTCTAGTCCCTCAGTGGAACATTTAGAATAAAGAGCATGTTGAGGCTGCATGTGTTCTTGTGGCAATGAGTTCTTAAGAGAGGATGGAACCTTTGTAAAAGAACTTGCATCGGTGATCATTTTGGTGATATGGTGGAGACACCTAGAGCCCATGATCTTTCTCTACGACGCACTTTATATCTTGAGTTGCAAGAGAGCTACCGTCGCTATGATGAGATCAATTTGGAACACCACATTTGGTGGCTTTTCTTGTTCTTTTCTTGCCCCATGGTCCACTTTTACCATGTTTACAGCTGCATCAGCTCCTCTCGAGTTTCCCTTCCTTTGTGGCCTCACCTCTTGTAGTTCCTCTACTGGATGGCACCGAAATATGGGGTAGTCATTTTGTCTATGTACTAGACCACTGAAGTAGAAACAAGCTCCCCTTGGTCCAAATCTACCGCCTCCTCTTCTATATACGGTATGTTGTCTTGATTGAGGTCCTATGGACTTGGTTAACGTCTAGGGCTTGCTATTGCTACCTTTCCATCACCCTCAGATTCCTATTCCAAGTATTGTAGAAACGCATTTCTACAGTGTGATTGTTCCTCCCGCAAATAGTGCATATCTACTGAGTGTTCCTTAACTGGCACTCCTCCTTCATGTGACCTTGATTGTTGCGCCTTATGCAATAGATGTCTGGTTCGAGTCCTGATCTTACATGTCCTCTGGAAATCTTGGCTAGGGTGGCCTTTAGTTATTCCCAAACATTTATTGCCTGCTTTCTACCTTTCTTTTTGTGGGGCTTTTGCTCTTCGGCATTTGACTCCTGACTGGACTCTAATTTTGAGGTGTCTTCTCCAAAATCTGATTATTATGAAGTTTCTTCCTCCTCCTTCCTTTTGTCCTTCTACATTATCGCAACAAAATACTTTGTCTTTTTTGGCAACGAAGCTCTGGTGGTGGCCAGGAATATGGTTTTGAAGGCAAAGATGTGTGCATCTGGATCCTCCTTGCTCTTGCCCTTGAACTTAAGGTATTTGTGTGAGAACCCTGCCCTCTCTGTGCATCGAACTCTGGAGTGCTAGTAGCAGAAGTAGAAACCTCATGCGCAGGCAGAGATTCCCACCACTCGAGGCCTCGCCCACGAGTGTCTGGGCAAAGGAGTAGTCCAACGGCTCTTTCAAAACTGAACCCGAAAAAAATTTCCTTGCCCAGAAAGCATAGGCGATTCCTCCAGGAAAATCCTCTAACGAAAATTTATTTAACGGGGTCAAGAGTCTAGGCTATCCTTCACTCAAATGACCGACTTGAAGGAGGAACAATATTTAGACTTGGTTCATAGAGATCAACGCTTTTTTCCCCTTAATGAGGCACACCTGTTGATTCTTTCCCATAGAACAATAATTATCCCGTGACTTACTTCAACTATCGTAACTTTGAACAGAATTGAACTTTATTGTAGGAATCCACCGATCCAGCCTGGGCTAGCCAACCACCCAACCACTGTATTGATGGGATCCTTCTTTATAAAAATTTGGTTATGTTTATCCCAAGTACTAGGGAAAACAGTTCCCAGGCCCCCTAGCCGGCACTTATGCAAAAATTAAATAGACACACCACTTACGCATCCAATATGAAATTGCCTTTTCTCAGATTCAACTATTTCCAAAACAAAATTGCAATAAAACCACTGTGTTTCCAATCCTTAGTATTCCAGTTCCAGGGTCCAAGTTCCAACTTTTCCACTTTCCAACCATAAATCCAATTTTTAGTCATACCTTCCTCAGTGTACCTATGGCATCATCGGCAACCAGAACGTCCACCACCTGGTCAGTCCCTCTAGGCTCACCTAGTACTTCACGCAGGGGCCGTTTCATGATTGCTTACTCATAGAACCCAGGAGTATAATCTTATTTTTCCACGAAATCCAAATGGAATCTCCATTGAAGATCGGCTAGATCAACTAACAAGAGGCATTTACCAAAAAGGCACCATGGACTCATATGTTGAAGACTAGCAAAGTCAACCAACCAGATCCATGCCCATGTTTAGAAAACAACTCCAACTCAATGTTCTATTTTCTTCCTCGATGCACGCGTGGGTATCTTGGGTGACCCAGAGCCCGAGCACCGTATGGTCAGCACCCTCTAGGCTCCTTCGCAGGTGACCTAATGCTTCACTCATAGGCTGCTTCCTTGGCCTCTCATCCATCGTACCAAAAGCTCATCATTTTAACCAAATCGAGGCTGGTCGACCTTGCCACACGAGACGTCCTTCTTTGACTCTCCGCCTGGCTGTTGCAACATTTTCCACTTAGGTCCACGACCTCTTTCCATAAGATAGTCAAAATGCTTCCCCAGCATTCTTGACGTAAAACAATCTTTTAAAAATAGGTTTCACATGCAAATACACTTTCTAAGCAAAATTCCCATCTTTCCATATTATTCATTATTTCTCTTTGGATGCTCTCTTAACGATCCGCTAGGGTGAGTCATCCCATATTCTCATTTCACATCATTCCACATCACTCCTCACATCATTTCTCTTTGGATGCTCTCTTAACGATCCGCTAGGGTGAGTCATCCCATATTCTCATGTCACATCATTCCACATCACTCCACAGCATTTCACATCATTCCACATTAATTCACATCATCCACATTAATTCACATCATCCACATCATCCCATATTCTCATGTCACATCACTCCACAGCATTTCACATCATTCCACATTAATTCACATCATCCACATCAATCCACATCATTCCACACATGATTCCACATCAATCCACATCATTCCACATTAATCCACACATCATCAATCCAAACATCATTCCACATCAATCTACATCAATCCACACATCATTCCACATCAATCCACACATCATTCCACATCAATCCACATCATTTCATACATTCCACACATCACTCCACATCATTCTACACATTCCTTATCAATTGAATGAATCTAGAAAAATTTATGCATAACTTTCTTTATTTTGCTCAAAACTCCACTTTTAGAATAAAATTTATTATGCATAAATTTAAATTCATTTTCTAAAAATTTTATCATAGCTTCCTCGCATTTTCTAAGAAATGAGAATGCTCAAAATTCCACTTTTAGAATAAAATTTACTATGCATAAATTTAAATTCATTTTCTAAAATTTTTACCATAGCTTCCCCGCATTTTCAAAGAAATGAGAATGCTCAAAATTTCACTTTTAATATAAAATTTAATTTATGCATAAACATAAACATTACTTCATCTAAACAACAATATAAATCAATAAGGGCATGGTTTTAAGAAGAAACCATGAAATAAAATGCTTCCCAAGCATGTAGAGAGGTTGGGAAGAAGATTACCATCTAAAGAAGAGAGTAAACATCATTGTTTAGGCTTACCCTTGTTGGTGTGCTTGATTCTTTACCTGGCAAGAAGATGTGTAGCCCTCAAGGAAGAGACTTGGCCCCACCAAGAGAAGAGGGTAATCTTCAAGAGAAGAAGAGGCTTAGTGAAGCACCAAAGCTTCATGATGGAGAGGCAAGGAAGAGGGAAGAAGAAAATACACTAAAATGAAAATTACACTAGCATGGAAATACTCTAAGATGAAAATACAAAGGAATGGGGCTCTATTTATTGGTGAAGGAGGCCACCAACCAAGTTGACCTGGGATCTAGAGGCTTCCAGCTTCAGTTTCATCTGATTTGGACAAGGTTTAGACTAGTTATGCCCACTTTTTGATCTAGTTTGGACGAGGAGAGATGAGAGATGAAATTTCTAGCCACTTTATATAATTTTTTTGAATAAAAAATAACCCCTTTGATGTGATTTCTAGGTGCCTCCTTGAATTTGGGTTCTCTCTCTCTCCTGAGGTGTCAAAATTCACATTTTTATACTACTTAAGTACTAGTACTAGTCAACTCTTTCATCTTATGTGAAAACTTACTCATTTTTGGTGGATTATCTTTTCTTCTTCTCTACTGTTTCTCTGAAGTGCTCCCCTTCACCTTTGAAAGGTCTAGGCTAAGATCCATGAAGAGCTTTGTGAACATCTGGGTCAAGATCTTCCTCATCGAGTCGTGGGCTAACATTTCTACCACACGATGACCTCGATCCATGATCCTATCAATACAAAAATTCTTTACCAAGTCCCTTTTTCCAACTTAACCAAGACACTCAGGTGAAAAGACCACTTTATTTATAATTTGAATCCAAAAGGAGTTAAACTTTAGATCCAATTGATTCTGGGGTTCCTTAAAGTTTGGTCAACCCTCTCAAAATCCTGGGATAAAGATCCCTTCTATAGGAGGAAACGTACAAAACTCATTGTCAGAAATAGATCATTCATATCCTTAACACAATAATGGTCCATCAGACCAGCAATTTCCAATTAACATCTGAACATTCCCCACGAGAATTTCAATTATATAGGTTCTTAATTTGTCATTTCACAATTGGGTCCACTGGGCCAAGAGTCAAGCTGTGAACAATCTGTCAGCACACGATCCACTAATCATATAGTGATCTGCTGAAAGTCTTTATCGTCTACCAAGTTACTAACATCATCACTGGAATTCTCTCCATTCATCATCATCATGACTTATCCAATTCATCTACTTTCAATCGGAATTCAAAAATCATCATCCTTCAATTAGAATCCAAATCAATTTATCAATTTTCAACCAAAATTCTAAAATCATATCAACCAGCATTTGAAAAATCAAATCATCATCTAGGATAGCATTTTTGCTCATAACTTCATGGTCTTAGATTCACTCCCATATATTGTCAGTATAGAGTTGTAGTTATACCCACGGTATATACGAGGTTTCATGGCCCTTGGTGTTATAAGGCAAATGCCATCATATCTAGGCTTCAAGCAAAGTCGGGGATTCCACATAAATGCGGTACTTCCATCTAAAAACCCAATTCCCAATTTATGAATCTCCATTCTGAATATCAACTCGTACGAATTTCAACACACAATTACAATCTTTCATTGGTAACCCATAAATTTTTGTCATTTCTCGCTTCTCGGTTTATCAACTTCAACCAAATGCTCTGATACTAGTTGTGAGATCACTGCCCTCTCTGTGCATCGAACTCTGGAGTGCTAGCAGCAGCAAAAGTAGCAACCTCACGTGTAGGGCAGAGCTTCCCAACTCGGGGCCTCGCCCACCACGAATGTCCGGGTAAGGGACTAGTCCGGCGACTCTTCCAAAACCAAACCTAGAAAAAACTTTCCTTGCCCAGAAAGCATAGGCGATTCCTCCAGGAAAATCTTCTAAGGAAAGTTTATGCAACGGGGTCAAGAGTCTAGGCTATTCTTCACTTGGATGACCGACTTGAAGGAGGAACAATCTTTACACTTGGTTCATAGGAGATCAACCCCTTTTTCCCCTTAATGAGGCACACCCATTGATTCTTTCCCATAGAACAAGAATTATCTCGTGACTTACTTTAACTATCGTAACTTTGAACAGAATTGAACTTTATTGTAGGAATCCACCGATCCAGCCTAATCCCATCCAATCCCATGGGTTAGCCAGCCACCCAACCACTATATTGATGGGATCCTTCTTTATAAAAATTTGGTTATGTTTATCTCGGGTACCAAGGAAAAGAGTTCCCAGGCCCCCTAGCCGGCACTTATGCAAAAATTAAATAGACACACCACTTACGCACCCAATATGAAATTGCATTTTCTCAGATTCAACTATTTCCAAAAAAGAATTGCAATAAAACCATAGTGCCTCCATCATAATCCTCAGTATTCTAGTTCTAGGGTCCAAGTTCCAATTTTTCCACTTTCCAACCAACCATAAATCCAATTTCCAGTCATACCTTCCTCAGTGTACCTATGGCATCATGCAACCAGAACGTCCACCACTTGGTCAGTCCCTCTAGGCTCACCTAGTACTTCACTTAGGGGCCTTACTAGAAATTATTTTCTCTGATCCTTAAAAAGCATATAATAATAAAATCTTTAGAAAATATAGCTTAAGAGATATTAGGATCACTACATCATTTATTTCTTGATTTCTCTTTGCCAGCATATTTTTATTTGAAGGTGCTATATCAAGATACTCTGAACCATCAGCAAAATATTTTACCTAAGTTGTCCAGGTACCTTCTTTAAATCTTGAAGATTCTTTTCCTCAAGATTCATTAGGTCATCTTTCATTACTCTTTCTTCATCAATTCTCCTTTCTTCCTCTGAGAAGACATCTTTTCTTTCTCCTTCTCATCATTTCCTTGATCTGTAGTTCTAGTATCCCTTCATGCATAACGTCTTCAATCTTAATACCTGCATCCTTGGGTTTCGTAGCTAGAGGTACATTCAAGATATTGAATGCTCTAGAGTAACTCAATGGTAAAGGATACAATAGCTTCTCAAATCTATATCTTATAATCCTGAAGGTGTGTATGTCCTTGTCCATAAGAGTGACCCTATGAGCATAGGTAGAACAAATGTAGCTGTCAATAAAAAAATCTTATGCGACCTCTTGAAGGGCACATAACACATTGCTGGCCCGTCTTATACCAAGTTTCTAATCATCACAACTTTTTCTCACAATTCTTATGTATATAAGCAAGGGTATAAGAATGTTATTAAGAGACTAAGGTTTTGTAAAAGGTAAGAGAAGGGTGTGTGTGTGAATGGACTTATGTTCCACTAGCTCACCTGTTTAAAGGTGGAGCTAGAAGGCATTTTGTATTGAGCAAGAAGCCTAGTTGTATTTTGAGCAACTTAATAAGCAAGATATTTTCTTGTATTTTATGAGTCTCTCACCTCCACATAATAATCTAGCATGAGCACCACGAAATTCTATCATGGTATTAGAGCTTGGAAAGATTAGGCCTTTTTGTGTGGTATAGAATAGGTCAATTTTATCCCTTTTTCTCTTGTGGAGCTGAACCTCCTGCCAGTGGAGGAGCTCGAGCAACCCGTGGAGGCAAGATCTTGGGGAGCTTTCAACAAACTAGGAAGATGAAGGAGACTGCTAGGTGCTCAGATTCATATGGTCAATCGATGGAAATCTTCCTTCGCTACCGCGGCATTGTCACGTGAGTGCACCGGCATTGTTTTCTGCACTCTTGGAGGTCGTACCACCATAGGCCATGTGTAGGCGATGGCAAGCTAGGGATTTTGAAGCCCATTATCTCAAGAGTCTACAGTCCAAATCCTAGCCCTAATGGTTGCTCCAAGCTCTCACAATCAGAGAAAAACCAGGCTACTCTCCTTGAAAGCCATTGAAGCTTCCATTAAAGCTTCAAAATCAAGTTTTTTTCTTGCTCTAATCCTCTCCTCTTTGCTCTAATCACCTAAGTGCTGTTGTCAGGGCTTGTTGCTGATCCTATTTTTGAGTTTGAAGCAATGGGCATACACCATGGCATACACCATGAGGTATTCATGAGCCTCATTTTCATCAAACTCCATCATCAACATCTTAAAGTGTGTTTATAAGCACTAATAGTATTGATTAACACTAATAAGGCTACTAATCTAGCAGAGGGAAATCATTCCAAAGTGTTTCTAAACACTATGAATTTTCAGTGCTTGATACAAAAGCATCAGGAAGAAGTTTCTTTGATGCACCCAGGGCTATAGACTTGTGTTGTAAAAAGATTGAAGAACAAGAAAATACTCTTCCCATAGAAGAAGAGTTTTTGGCTATTCAAGAATGCATGGGAAGAGAGCAACAAAAGACTCCATGCTCAGAAGAAGAGATGCCTCCACAAGGTTCAATTGACTTGTGGAAGGATAGGAGATTTGTTGAAGATGAGAACAAAAAGGTATTTATAAGAATATATTCAGAATCTATTTTTTTCAAGATATAATTTTTGTAAAGATAATCATATTTTTTCTCTTTGTATCTTGAGATAGCAGACAAAGATGGGTTCCTCAGACGAGTTGGAGGTACACATACTTTTGTTGGTAGAGATTCAGCCCTCGACCACTATATTTCAAGGATATCTCCAAGCATGTTGATCATTTATCATTCAAAATATTCAGATGATCCACGCATTCCATTAATGGCCTTAAAAATTTTGTTAGCATACTTAGGATATTCAAAGATACAGCATAATGCAAAAAAGATCATGTTGATATGGAGAAGATAGAAGCTTTACATATATTTGGATATGGATCAAGGGGTTGTGGGCATCGAGGGCATGTTAATTTTTGTGTTATGCATCTTATGCTAAGGCAATTCCTGATTTGAATACCCATTTCCTTGGAGGCTATCAATGGCTAAAGTTACTGAGGTATAGAGACAAACTACTTGAAGAAGATGAGGACTACCCTGGAAAGGAGGGTGAACAAATACCCAAAGAAAACCCCGAAAAGGAGGGAAATCTCGTTGAGGAAGACAAAAGAAAGAAGAATGGAAAAAGAAGACTTTTTTAAAAATGGCTTTCTCTACTTGTATTGAAAATTTATGTCACATAGTATTTGTCTTAATGCAGAGCAATTATTGGTATATAGTGTTTGCTGCGCTCATTTATAAGTGAACACTTTCTTCAAAATTTTGTAAGATTTGCATCACCATAACGTTTTCTCCATCTCAATCTCCATCTTGCATAGAGATAGAATTTATTGAGCATGATCAATGTTTATAATATATTGATGTTAATAGTAGTACATATATTTTTATGTGGTATTTTTATAATATATTGATGTTAATAATAGTACCTATATTTTTATGTGGTATACACTAACTTGGATTTTGAGAATTGCATTGTATCATTACATTTGTCTTTGGTAGAATGTGTTGAAGAGATCTCATAATGCATTTGTTTTTGTTTCCTACCACCGTGTTAAGTTGTATGAAAACAGTTGATACGTGCAACATAGTGTGTTTTTTCCATGCCTTGAGTACTCCATGTAGCAAGAGGCCACAAAGTATGGGCCATGTGTAAACAAAATATGCTCCACATAGAAAAAATAACATATTAATACTCGATTTATGTCATATTAATTAGTTAATGCATGAATTACATGAAACAAAAACTCTTGCTAGCTAGAAGGTTATGTCCTTGTTCCCCCAATTGTTTTCACAAGTGCCTTGATTGTTGTCTCAAATAGACTTGCATAGTCGCCTTCAATCATTTTCTTATGTAAGAGTTTTCCAGTCTCTCATACGAAGCTTTGTCATCCTTGGATCAGTAGCTTGGTTAGTTGTGTGCTAGCATAAAGCCTTCAAACATTCCCACACTGCAGGAACTTGTTTGTTCTCATAGTTTGACAAGAGCCTCCACGCTTTGGCTCCTCCCATTGACACATATGCCAGAACATCACCAATGGTACTTGACTGCTTATCATCCTTTTTAAGTTGTACATTTCCCCACCATGAAAATCCATGTTAGAGAGTAATATCTCATATTGCTCTAAACATGCATCTGATAGCTCTGATGGCAAAATGGAATGAGCATAGTCAAGATAAAGCTTTAATAGCTTATTGAGTATTCTAATTTTTGCATGTAAAGTACAAATGTGAACTCTCTCTAGCTTTATAGGAAGTATGGGATCCTCACATACAATACAAGGTTCACCCTTGACTTCAGCTATTTTGGTTGACTTTTCATTGCTCCCGGTCTTTGATTTCCCTTTACCCTTGGTTTGGTCTTTATCACCAGTTACTTCCTTTGTCTTGTCTCTAGATATAGGCTTTGTACAATCTATTTTGGGTTGTGCCATTCTAGACTGTTCATGCCTGCCATGCAATAGAGGCATGGGTTTGCTGATCTAGGACCACCACACACCCCATACATGCACTTCAATGCTTTTAAGTTGGCACTCATGTGCTAAAGTTTCCTACCCCATCCACCACTAGGTCTCAGTGAAATGGAGGCAATTTAAGAGGTATGGGCCCCATGGTTCCAAGGTAGGCAAACCTACTGAGCCCAATCTACTCTAGGCGGCGGGCAACTATGGTTGGAGCTACAACCGTAGCAAGGGATTGTGTAATAAAGGAACTTATTCTCCACCTTATGATTGTTCTTCATAAGGCTGTGGACATTGTGTCCACTGACCTGCTTCATCAAATTCTCCTCGAGGTGGGACAACTGTGTGGGATGCCAGCCATACTCCTTAAAGCGTCCCCCAGCTACATGCTTCTTCTTCTAGGGAGTGTGGGGGAGGATCTCTAGGGAGGAGTCAGAGTGTTCGGCCATTGGGTGGAGGATAGGAGACAGGAAGTGCAAGCTCAAGAAAAATATTTTGCAAGAGTTCGGCTAGGGAGAGAGTAAAGAGTGAGGAAAATGAAGTGGTGGGCCTCTATTTATAGGTTTGCAGGAAGGATACGACCGAGGAGACAAAGGTTGGTATGGATATGGCATCTCCAGGGTATGGGTGTACACTTCTAAATTGGTATGGGCATATGCTTCTGAATTGGTACGACTGTGGCACAGTGAGTGAAGGGGGTATGGCATTGGGTTGGTACAGCCGGTATGATCGTGGCTTCTTTTGGTATGGCCGTGGCATCTATTTGGTGTGGCCATGGTAGAGTTTTTTTTTGGGCACCCTGCAAATAGGTTTTGTAACCCGGGCTATGTAGCCAGTACCCATTGTGGGTTTTGTACTGACTCCATGCCCAGCTTGCCAAGGTGAGAAGATAGTTCCAAGTAGGTGATGGTGGGGATGGTATATCCCTTGGGAGCTCAAAGGCTTTCAAGGAGGGAGTAGCTAAGGATGGAGAGGACAAAGGGGGGGGCGGGGGGCTGAGTGTGGGTACTCTAAGGTAGCCAGATAATGAGGGGCGGGGGAGTAGCTGAAGTTGAAGGGTATATCGTAGTTAGGGACCATGGGCTTTGGTTGGGGGGTAAGGGTATGTCGTGAAGTTTTTGTTTCTCTTTTTCTTGTGAAATAGTAGTGGCGGAGGCCACTTTGGGCTTCCATTAGAGGGTTGGTAAATGCGAAATGACAAGAGTAGGGAGTTTGTACCTTGATGATTTGGGGACCCAAATTTGGTGATTTTCGATAGTAATTTTGAGCTTAAAGCATAGGTTTGGGATCCACCGGTAATTTGTTGTTGGGCAATTCTTAGGGTGTGGGCAAGGATGGTTCAGCAATGGGAAGCGTTTGGGCTAATGATTGTCTTGTACCCTATTGGACTTGGGGTTGTCGAATGGGTTGCCTTAGAGAGGGACAAGGAGCTGATGTTGTCGTATATGAGTGTGGGAAGTGGATTGACGAGGGATCCATAGAGTAGTGGTACCTTCATAATACCCTTGGGTTGTGAGAAGCTACACTTGCGAGAGTGCTTGCCCTGTGTGTGTTGGTTGGAGTTGTTAGTAGGGTTAGTGTTGTTAGCTTTTTTGGGGGGAGGGGGGGTCAGCAGTGGTGGTGGCATTAGAGAGTTCGGATTGGGCTGCTCTACTCTCCGTGTTGGGTAGTGGTGAGGATATACGAACGAGGCAGTGGGGTGTCCAGAGTGGGGAGTGGCCTTTTCTTTGAAGCGGTATGGATTGGTGTTGATTGGAGGGTGGAATAACACTGGTGAGGGGAGGATTATCATCTTAGCATGACGGAGGGGTAGGCACATGATCTTCATCCGTCATTAGGATTGTAACTTGTCCAGAGTCTATTAGGGTGGTGGTCCTTGCATCCTAGTCAATGTTGCAGTGGTTGTGTCCCATCCAACCACATCCGAGCAGAATCTCCTCATGCATAGTTCCTACAAGCATCACATAAAACTTCCCTTCCAAGGGATTATTTCCAATGTGGAATAAGGTTATGATTGTGCCTAAACATCGAACTGCTTGAGAGGCCACTGTTGTGACTGTGAGACTGGGGTATCTTTTAATGGGGGCCTCTCGAGGGAAAGCCATGTGTCATAAGACATTAAGTTGTAATTAGCCCTTGCATATCAACAAGAGCCAATTTTTGGGTGAAGCTTGTTGGGGTGGTCATTCCTAACCATAACAAAGCAGGTTTCACCTCCCAATCTTCCTCTTCAAGGTCTATGACTTGGGCCATGTTGACCACAATGTTTTGCCCCTGAAGCTTGGTTTGTTACTCTTTGGCCTCTTGTTGGGCTGCTTGTTTCATCTCTTTGTGTTTGGTTTTTTGTTGTTTTTTTTCATGAATGGCCCTAAGGGTGGTTTCAGTTAGTGGGACATAGTAGCGTTTCAATTTGCTACCATTGAAATATCTCGCCATCTTGACGTCGTCGAGTGTCTCTATCTGCACTATGCATTGTGGGGTTATCCTAGTAACTAGGAAAGGTCATAAGCCTCTGAGCTTGAGTTTCTTTTCTGGGTTTTTTTCCTAAAGAGGAGGACCATGTTGCCCTCGTTCATTTGTTTGTCCTTAAGTTGGTCATCATCAAACCACTATTTACGTGCCTCAAATTTTTGACAATCATATTATAGACAATAAAAGGAGGTGTGTTTCGTCAAGCTTTTCAAGCTCAAGCAGGCGACAACCAAGGATGTTACATCTGTGAGTACTTTATGGAGCTTTCAACTTGGCCACCATTGGCTTGGGGGTATTATGAGGAAGATTTTGGATTACCTCATTAATGAAGTGCACAAAATCTCAAGAGGGCATCCGAAGTGAGCGATAATTGACTCTTACAAGAATTTGGCAGTAGATGGCCCCATTTCGTGCAATAGTCCATGGCTACGATGATGTATCAAGCTTGAGTGTATCAAGCATGAGTGTATCGAGCCGCTGGACTAATGGGTCGAATGAAATCAATGCCCCATTTTTCAAACGGTTGCAAAGACATAATAGGTTTTAGGGGCATATTGTCCTTAAAGTGGGGAATTGCTACTCGTTGGCATTCATCGCACCGTTTGACATATTCTGCTCCATTGGTGGTCATTAAGGTTGGTCACCATATCCCTAATATGAGGACTTTACGTGTAGTGATATCTACTATGAAGTGCCCCAAACACAGGCGAAGTGAGCCTTTTCTAAAAGGAGGACATATTTGTCTTCTCGAACACAACGTTTGATAATTTTGTCTTTCCCCTACCTATAGAGTTGGCCTACAAAAAATTGGTAGGGGGCCGCCTGTTTAATGAGGTGACGTATAATCAATTGTTAGGGGGACGCTTGTTTAATGAGGTGCATGGTCTTTGTTGAGGAGTGGGTCAACTGGTAGGTCCTCTCCCCATTCCATAATTAAGCATAATTGGAACAAGGTGATGTCAGGTGAATCGTCATTGACTCCTCCCACCAGTGGCTTGCTGCCGTTGGGGATGCATGACATATGGTCTGCTAGGATATGCTGTGAGTCATTCTACACTATGACAGTGAAGTCAAACTCAAGCAATATTAGCAACAACCATCCGGTGATTTTAAGTTGTGCAGGGTTTGTTTACCAGATATAGAAGAACTTGATGGTTTATGAAGAAGATAAATTTGGTCGCCAGATAATGGCAAAATAGCTTGACCATGTAAACCATAGCTAACCCTTCCCTCTCAGCAGGTGGTGGTAGAATTTCATTCGGCCTCGAGTTGGCAGGCTGGCACAGCTGATGGGGAAATCCATCTTATGTTCACCGGGTTGCACCCAATTGCAAAGTCGGAGGCATCAATGTGGACATGAAATACGGTCCCAGTTGGGGGACCTCAGAATAGGAGCACTTGCCAAGGCTTTCTTTAGGGTGCTATATTCTTGTTGGCATTCCTCTGTCCACTCAAAGAGAATCAGGAGTCCGAAAGGGGGCGAGCTATATTGGCATACATAAAAATGAAACGCCAATAATAGCCAACGTGTCCTATTAAGCGCTGGACTCCCTTAAAGTTGGTTGGTGGTAGTAGCTCAAGGATGAGTCACACCTTACTATCATCAGTGGAGATTCCTTGTTTGGAGATAATATGTCCCAAGATAACTCCATGCCTAACCCAGAACTGGCATTTAAGAGGGTTCAAGGAAATACAGAAGAGCCTATAGCTTTCTAGAATCTTTCGTAAAACACTCGAGGTTTTGCTTTCCACGTGGAATTGACACATAGGTCATCCATAAAGACCTCAAGGAATTTCCAGAGATACTCCTTGTAGGCCGTGCACATCAAACATTGGAAGGTGTCGGGGGCATTGGTTAGCCCAAAAGGCATGACATGGTATGCATAAGTTTCCCATTCGGTTGCAAAGGCTATTTTGTGTTGATCTTTAGGATCGATCAATACCTAATTGTATCTAGAGAATCCATCCAGGAATCTATAGGCTTCCTTTCCTACAACTCTTTTGAGCACATGCTCTATGCTTTGTGAAGGGTAAGGGATAGTGATCCCGTATAGTGGTGGTATTAACCATTTTGAGGTCAATGCACACTTGTACCTTTCCATTCTTTTTGGGCACTATCACTATGGGTGATACCCATTCTGTGTGTTCAATTTCATAGATAAATCCGGCGTTTACAAGTCAATCAATTTCTTCACAAACCATCTTGAAGTACTTTAGATTCATAGGGTAATCTCTTTGCTTGACCGATCTCGCTCCATAAACCATAGGAATGGTGTGTTTGACCACTTTGGGAGGTACACCCTTCATATCCATGTACTTCCAAGTGAAGAAATCCTAGAATTCATTGAGGAGAGCGATGAGTTCGGTCTCTTCCTTGGTCGAGCGGTCATCCCCAATGTAAATTGGTCTTGGGTCTTTCCCCGCGCCTGCCAAGTTAACTTCATTCACCTTGGCTAGACCATCATACGAGGTCCCTGGCTCTCCATTTGTGAGACCTTTGGGCCGAGTCATATTGTACAAATCTATCAGCCATCTTCAAGGTTCTGAGGTGTTTGGGGACTTGTTTAGTCTCTTCTATCTTAGCACTTTCCTCTTCTATCAAATTTTTAGCTTTTTTTTTTTGCAAGTGCTAACTTCTTATTGCGTGCTTTTCATGCGGAGCAACAAAGCTTTTGTGGTTAGGGTTGGGGGTCAATGGGTTCTGTTGGCTTGGGGGTGGTCATGTGAACCAGGAGGGAGTTATTGGTGGTGAACTCCTTTTGCTAGACTTGGTTGAAGTGTTCATGTGCTTCAACTGTCCCTACGTATATGGGTGTCTAAAGCAGTAGGAGAAGACATAGTGTTCATGTCCAAGGAATCCATCGGGTTTGCAAGTTCTATGTGAGCATGTTCCCAGTAATGGTTTCGCATTATCAGCCTTTTTTCAAGCTCTTGAGTGGAAACTTCTGGCAAGTATGCGGTGCTAAGCATGTAGAGAGACGTAATCTCCTGCCCATTAGCTAAGCACAAACTTGGTTCCCGTGTGCCTCAGAAGTATATCCAAGTTAGCAAGGATATGTATCCAATTCTCAGAGTCTTCCAGCTCCGGGAGCGGTGCACATTACTTAGTATCCTTTTCCTCATCTATTATGTTATGGCAAGTTTGGCACTACTGCAATGCATCGGGTGGTTATTACTAAGTCCTCTAAGAATGGGATGAACCTTCCAAGTGTGTAGCTTGATCTTGACTGTTTGATATTTTTGTCGAATGTAGATGTGGTCGGTATCCCAATCATCATGGATCAGTTTTGTCTCCCTCATAAAGGGTCATCCAAGGATGTAATTGTACAAAACCGGCCATCAGCCGAAGTTCATTCGAAGGTGTGGGCAAAAGGTGGTTCCAAGGATCTTGATTTTTAAATCCTTCAAAATACCTATGGGCCATCAACAATGATTTTTACCAACAAGTTTGTGTCATCCATGGCTGTGGAGCCCTAATTTCTCCCAACATTGTTTGGTGACAATGCTCACTCCTGGCCCCCCCTATTTAGGATGGCAGTGAACTAGAGGTCGTCGAAGATTATTGGCAATGCTGCATTGATTTCATCACCTTTGAAATATTTTCCAAGTTTACTGACTCGAATCGTGGGGGTGCCAGTGATCTCATGGGGTTTAATGAGTTCATCCTCCTAAGTCTCATTAGAGCTATCTAGCTCCATGGATTCTTGCATCCCTGCTCTGAGGCATCCCTCCATCCAATCTTTTAGATCCTTCCATAAGCTTGGGCTACCTTGAAGCAAGGTGCCAATGGGGATCTGCATCTGAGAAGAGAGAAAGGAAGAGAGACCTACAATGTCTTTGGGAGAAGATGATGTTCCTTGAGGAAGGTCACCTTGGCTTGTCCTTAAGCTCTTATTCGTATAGGGTATTGGGATTTGGACCTCTATGTCTGTCCTTTTGAGGTGGTCATCCCCTAGGTTTTTGAGATATTCATCTACTCGATTTCCTTGGTGGAGGGTAGCTATCTCACAGGGGTGTTGTTGTGCTGCTTGGCCTATTAGGGGATACTTGGAGCTCTCTATTATATACCTGAGCCTCTTCTCGGTAGGTTGCATGTTGGAAATCGAGGGGCATGGATCTAGGTAAGTTGTTGGAGGCTCATCCTCTAGCTGATCTTGGCAGTCTCGAACCAATTCTTGGGCTGCCATTAGCCTTTCCTTCTCCTCAATGGGATTAGGGTATTCGGCTAGCTTTTTGGGCAGCTGGTTAGGGTCAATTGGCTTCCTAGCACGGGTGGCTGAAGGTAGAGATGTTCGTCTTTTGGATGAAGACATTGATGCATGGGTGGTTATGCCATCTTCTTTTGAACTACTTTTACCTAGCTATCCCCTTTGCCAACTTTCATGGTCTTCTTTCACAAGCCTCTAGTTTTGCATGCTTATTTTGGGACATTATTTTGAGATAAACCTTTGCGTGTCCTTGGTATTTTGAGTTCGATGCCTCTGCTAGAGTGTGAGCTATGGCCCTTTGTTTGTTTTGTAATCTTTGTCACTGCGTTGAGAGAGGTATCGTATGAATGAAGCTATCTCTTACACTTAGCAAGTTAATGATGGTGCCAGGATTAGCTTCATGAGCTTTTCCTGTTGTGCCTGCTCTCAACAGACAATCCTTATACATGTGGTCCCACACCCAACTCATAAAGGGGTTAGTGTGGAAGAACCTACGGAGGTACTTGCTATCCCTTTTTGATTAGACACTCAGCTACTTGGTGAGGTCTTGCATAATGGTAGCATTGCATGGATGGTCATTTAGCCATAGTATTCATGTCTTGTCCCCATGGGTAGGGGTGGTTAAGTATACAAGGAACATCTGGTCGCCCTCCATCAAATAGTGGCTTAAAATCTGGGAGGATGGTTTGGATGGACCAAGAGGCTCATAAGTGGGTCCTTCAATGACTTCCCTCTCACACCCTTTGAAAATTTTCGTCAAGGTTAGCTGACAAACAGGGGTGACTCGTGGTAATGGGGGTTGAGATGGGAGCATCGAGGGTGGTAAGGCCATCTCTGTTACCCTAAGGATTTCTATTTGGACCACTTCCTGGCCTGGTTGAGGTGCGTTATAAAGTGCGGGTGCTAGAAAGGCTAGCAGTTTCATAGGGTTTGCCGGCAGGGCGGCTTGAAGGGCTTGGGCTTGGGCGGCCCTTTTGCTAATAGCAATTTGTAATTTCATGACTGCCCCATCTTTGGCAAGTATGTGCAGTGGAAGGTGGGGCGGGGTCACAGGCATGGACACTCCATGCTAGTATGGTTAGCTTGACAAATTGAGCACCACACTAGCTCCTTCTTAGGGTAGAGATGGGGTTGACCAACTCGAATCTCAGCCCTAGCAGCTAGTTCTTTAGTGTTAAGTCATTTCCTGCATCAATGTAATGGCCATAGCATTTGACCCCTTGTCTCGAGGTGAACTCCTTACTTTTTCCCTCAGATCTAGTGCTGGTTGTTTTGAATGAGGCTTCCGATGTACCCTCATGAAGTTCTCGGTAACATGTTCCCTTGAAGTTATCCTCGAAGTCCCATAGCACTCCTACAACATTACTCAAAGGAGGTATGGGTGAGGACATACAAAGAATTATGTAAGGGTACATCATCTAGGCCTTCTAGAAATATCCCAATCATCCTTTTGTCAGAGAATTTATCTCTAGTACTACAACGAGAGTGGAGATACCTTACCTTGTTGATGTAGTCCCAGATGGTTTCACCATCCTTTTGTTTTACATTGTGTGATTTCTCAACGAGACTCCATTGGGTTCCTTGACGGGAGTATCCAACCTTGAAGGCCTCTTTCAAGGCTTTAAAGGTGGCCTTATCTTCTGGCTTCAGGGACCTAAACCATTGGTTGGCTTTGCCATCTAGGGTGCGGCCAAAGGCACTCACCTTGACTTGGTCAACCACATGGTCGAATGCTTCATAGATTTGATTAAACATCTCTAAGTGTGGTATGGGGTGTCGAGTCCCATTGAACTTAGTGATCAATTTAGAGATGTTAGTAGCAGGTTTGTTCCGCTCTTGTCTAGGACCTCCTTGTACAGGCTGAAATATGATTTCCCAATCGTGGAATCTCAAAATGGGAGCACTTGCTAACGCTTTCTTGAGGGTATCATATTCTTGTTGGCACTCCTTTGTCCATTCCAAAACAACTAGGATCCCGTATATAAAGGGGATGAGCTATGTCGACATACATGAAGATGAAACATTGGTAATGACCAACATGCCCCATAAATTTTTGGACTCCCTTAAAGTTAGTAGGGGGTGGCAACTTGAAAACGAGTCACACCTTACTGTTGTCTGTGGAAATGCCATGTTTTGAGATAACGTGTCTCAAGATCACTCCATGCTGGACTCAAAACTAGCATTTCAAAGGGTTACAAGAGATTCTGTAGAGTCGGCATCTCTCTAGCACTCTTCTCAGACATAATAGAATCTAGATGTGCTTTCCATGTAGAATTGACACAGAGGTCATCCATAAAGACTTCAAGGAATTTTTGTAGATACTCCTTGTAGGCTGTGCACATCAGGCATTGGAAGGTTCCTAGGGCATTGGTCAAATTGAACTGCATGAGGACACGATATGCATGTGTCCCATTCAGTGGTAAAATCCATTTTATATTGATCTTTTGGGTCTATCAACACTTGGTTGTAGCCGTAAAACCCGTCAAGGAAGCTAGAGGCCTCCTTTCCTCTATGACACACTCTAGCACATGCTTTGTGAAGGGTAATGGATAGTGATCTCATATCGTGGTGGAATTAACCTTTTTGAGATCCACACCTACTCTCACTTTTCTGTTCTTCTTGGGTACTATCATGATGGGTGAGACCCATTCGGTGTGCTCTATTTTGTAGATGAATTGGACATCTATGAGTTGATTTATTTCTTCATGGATAATCTTGGAGTACTTAGGGTTCATAGGATACACTCTTTGCTTTACTGGCCTTAGGGTCCATAGGATAGACTCTTTGCTTTATTAGCCTTAGAGCTCATAGGATACACTCTTTGCTTTACTGACCTTTCCCCTTCCACCATGGGGATGGTGTGTTTGACCACTTCAGGAGAGGCACACCTTTCATGTAGTGTATTTCTAGGAAAAACAATCTTGGAATTTAGTGAGGCAATTAGTAAGGTCTCTCTTTTCTTCTGTGGAGAGGTTTTCCCCAATATAGATAGGTTTTGGATAGCCAGATGGATCAAAAGGATAGCTACTATACTCCTCAACCCATATAATTTGACTACCACATATACCGCCGGGGGGAGGGATGCACGCATCGCTCAGCATGTAGAGAGATGTAATTTCCTACCTATCTGCCATGGCAAAACTTGTACCCATTCATTTTGGAAGTATATCCATGGTGGCAAGGATGTGCATCCAATTCTCAAAGTCTTTTGGCTTTGAGAGAGAGGTGCAAATTCCATGCCATCCTTTTCATCTTCCAACATTTTGTGGCATGTTTGGCACAAGTGTACGACTGTGGTCCTAGCAGTAGTCGCTGAATCTTTTTCCAGGGGTCTCCCACTCATTGAATGGATCTTCCAAGTGCATAGGTTCACTTTTAGTGTTCGGTCTTTTTTCTGAATGTAGATGTGATCCATATCTCAATCATGGAACATCTTGATTTCTCTCATGAAGGGTCATCCTAGGATGCAATCATAGGAAACGGGCTATTGGCCAAAGTTCATCACCACAAAGGTGTGTAGGAAATTGGTTCCAAGAATCTTAATCTTTAAATCTTGCAGAAGTCCTATGGGCTTTGTAGTGGCTCCATCAACTAGTTTCAGAATCAATGCAGTGTCATCCATAGGATATTTTCCCCATTTTTCTCAGGATTTCTTAGTAACAATGCTCACTCCTACACCATCATCTAGTATGGCCGTGACTTTGAAGCTCATTGAAAGCTAGGGGTAGTGTTGCATATTGAGTTTATCTCCTTAAAATCCCGCAGAAGTCCTATGGGCTTCGTGGTGGCTCCATCTACTAGTTTTACAATCAATGCAGTGTCATCCATAGGAGATTTTCCCCATTTTTCTCAGCACTGCTTATTAGTAACAATGCTCACTCTTGCACCATCATCTAGGATGGCTGTGACTTGAAGCTTATTGAAAGCTAGGGGTAGTGCTGCATTGAGTTTATCTCCTTCAAATCCCACAGAAGCCATATGGGCTTCGCGGTGGCTCCATCAACTAGTTTCACAATCAATGCAATGTCATCCATAGGAGATTTTCCCCATTTTTCTTAGCACTGCTTATTAACCATGCTCACTCCTACACCATTGTCTAGGATGGCTGTGACTTGAAGCTCATCGAAAGCTATGGGCAGTGTTGCATTGAGTTTATCTCCTTCAAAATAATATCCTAACTTATTCACCCGTATCGTAGGTATGCTTGTGATTCCATGAGATTCTATGGATCCTTCATCATTGGACTCACCCGGACTCTCTGGTTCCACTCGCTCCTCCATTATAGCTCTAAGTCTTCCTTCCATCTAATCCTTTAAATCCCCATCAACTCGGGATACCTTGAAGGAAGGTGCTAATGGGAATCTAGGCTTGTGAAGATAGAAAGGAAGAGACACCAGTAATGTCTCTTAGAATGGGTGTGGGCTTGTGAATCTGATGGTCCCTCTTCATGCTTAGGCTTCTCAAAGTTTAGGGTATAGGGATATGAATACAAGTGTCTGATTTTGTTATGCAATCATCCTTAGATTCTTAAGATAAGTAGCAACAACATGATCAACCTAATGTGGAACCATTATTGGTTCTGGTTCAACTTCTTGAGGGAGACCCTCAAAGAGTACTTGGTAGTTGAGGCCTCTATTTAGCTCCTAGGTTTCATTAATTGGTTTTATGCTAGGCATAGAGGAACTTCCTATAACCTGAACTGCCTGAGGTTCCTCCTCTAATCGAGTTTGAAATATCGGAGATTAATGCAACTATTGTAGATGTAAAAGAGTTTAAGGATTGGAATCAAGGAGAAGGGTCAATGCACGATCGGGTGTAGCCATTCGTGGGACTATTTTTGGGGCACTTTTGGGGCCACAGCGCGACGTGCGAGTGGATGAGATTTTGGATTTAGAGCGGGCTAGTGCTCACTTCGGTTTTTTCTGGCATACTAGCATATTAATGACTTTGCTCTAAACACTGCAGACCTTGACACGCGTCACCACGTGCATTTACTCTGTGAGCATTTTACGATCCTTGTCACCAATCGATGTCGTCACGCAAATGCAATCTGCCAAAACTCCATGTTCTCAACACCACTAAGCTTGACACGTGTCACTATGCAGCTCGCGTGCCTCGTTGGTCTCGCTCTTTGCTGTAAAAGACCACCGGGTGGTCTTTCCCATCGCGCAGAGCTGGACACGTGTCATTATACATGGCTCTCTCCACCATAGCGACTCTCTCCACCGTGGTGGTCTTTCCCATCGCACAGAGCTGGACACGTGTCACTACATGGCTCTCTTCACTAGCGCACTAGTTAACTCTCTCCACCACTGTGGTGGTTTTTGTATGCAATCTAATGAAAATGACCATCATCCGTGTGTTTGCAGGTAATACCACCGCGCTGGGTCTATTTTAAAGAATGAATCACGTTGTTATTCTAATCACGTTGGTGATATTTTCAAGTACTATTTCAACCACCACGTGGTTCCACATATCTCCATCTCTCCCGCCTTGTACTTATAAATTTGCGCTCAATTTGTTGTTCTACATTCGTTTAGAAACAAACTTCAACTTCTCATAAATAAACTTTTGTGTTTTGTCCCGCGGGAAAAAAAAACAAACTTCAGCGAAGGTATCTTCTTTAATCAAAATTGAATCAATCAAAGATGGAGCCCTCTTTCGAGCCACCTCCAATCATAGCACCTTCAATCAATCAATTGTGATACTGCACTCCTAAATTAATCAAATTCAATTCTTTAAAAACTGTGCATGGTCGCATGATTCACCAGCACGGTGGCATTACATAGGGTCAAATAAGTCCTAGCTCCTTCAATCACCGCTAGCGCGATGGCTAACACTATACAATCTCTCGCACATGTGGACATGTATGAAACAAAAGATACATATTCATCAAAAGTTAACAATTTGAGGGAACAAAAGATACAGATTCATCAGAAGTTAACAATTTGAGAGATTCATTTAAAGTGAACAATTTACGAGATTACATGCATGAAACAAAAGATGTATCAAAATAATGTCCTTTTTATATTGTAGTCAGCACAATTGGCAAAATTGGCGTTGTGTTTGTACATCAAAAAGGATTTATGATATAGTCTCATGATGTGAGACAAGCATAAAATGTATTTGTACACAAAAATGGATGTACAATACAGTCTCATGATGTGAGACGAGATCACTCCTCCATGAATCTTGCTATGCCTTTGTCAACATCCATAGGGCATCCATACAAGACGACACAATAGAGGCCTGGTTCATGCATCAGCCAAAGATGGGCAATGTAGAGTCCTGTGGGGAGCTGACCAAGAGTCCAAAGATGGTGCACAAGTGAATTTAGCAAGAGCCGGTTTGAATGCAAAAACGACCACCTTGTAGGCGAAAGATGACAAAATGGGGATGACGATACGAGGAGTAGGAGAGGCAGAGTGATACGAGGAGGCATTTAGGTGGAGTTAAAAGGCGTGATGATGGTGTCATTGAAGGGTGTGGCATTGGAGGGAGTGGAGGGAGCGGGTGTGGCGATGGAGGGAGTGGATGGGTGAATGGCGATGGAGGGTGCGGATGAGCAATGAAGCAAAGTAGAAGAGAGTGAAGAGCAAAGGTAGCACAAAGTAAGTGATGCAGTATCGTGAAATAGCCAAGTAGGAGTCTCTTAAATAATACTAGTTCCACCGGGCTGGTTGTGTACTCTACTTAATCTCATGGAAACTGGTGGTCTGAATAATCATGAAAGCTTGATAGGATGGCAAATGTCCAAAATACTCATGTAGCTGACTAGAAATTTACTGCACCTTTGATGCAAATCTTGGTGGAATCCCGGTGGTGGTCTGAGAATAATCTAAGCGTCTAGTCATTTACTGCACTGAACTTAGTCACATGCAAGCTCGGTGGTGGTCTTCCTTCAATCAATCAAAATTCGAGCTACCACTTAATTTCACATGCCAGTGCAGTGACTAAATCGACGCCGCCACTTAATTTCACATGCCAGCGCGGTGACTGAATCGACTCTACCAAATGATCATGATTGGTAATTAATGGCACTCTAATCTTAATGAAATCAATAAAAATCTAGGCCACATGCCTTGTAATTAAGTCTCGGGGGATGCCACCACGATGGCACTTAAGCCTGGTGGTCTTCCTTCAATCACTCAAAATCCAAGCCGCCACTTAATTTCACATGCCAACGCAGTGATTGAATTGACTCTATGGTGCTCTCCAAATGATAGCCGCCACTTAATTTCACATGCCAGTGCGATGACTGAATTGACTCTATGGTGCCCTCCTCCAAATGATCATGACTGGTATTAGGTAATTAATGGCACTCTAATCTTAATGAAATCCGAATACTCATGTAGCTGAGTGCACCCGACTACACCTTTGATCCAAATCCTATTGGAAACCTGGTGGTGGTCTGAATAATCTGAGTGATTGGTCATTTACTGCACTGAACTTAATCGCATGCAAGCCCGGTGGTAGTCTTCCTTCAATCAATCAAAATCCGAATACTCATGTAGCCAACTGCACCCGACTACACCTTTGATCCAAATCCTATTGGAAACCCGATGGTGCTCTGAATAATCTGAGTGACTGGTCATTTACTGCACTGAACTTAATCGCATGTAAGCCCGGTGGTGGTCTTCCTTCAATCAATCAAAATCCGAGTCGCCACTTAATTTCACATGCCAAATCCGAGCCACCACTCAATCGCATGCAAGCCTGGTGTGGCTGGTAATTAGAAGCTCGGTGGCAAATGTCCAAATAATCATGAGCCAACTTCAATCAAGGTGAATTATATTCAATGGGCCTATCCTCAATATGCCACCGCGATGGCTGGCTAAGGCCTAATTACCTTCCCCACTCTACTTAAGCATTTATTGCACCTGAACTTAATCACATCTAAGCCAGATGGTGATCTTCCGTCCTTCAATCAATCAAAATCCGAGCCACCACTTAATTTCACATGCCAAAGTCGAGCCACCACTCAGTCGCATGCAAGTTCGGTGTGACTGGTAATTAGAAGCTCGGTGTGGCAGATGTCTAAATAATCATGAGCCACCTTCAATCAAGGTGAATTATGTTCAATGGGCATGTCCTCTTTTTTCTTTTTTTGAATAAGGCATGAGGGATTATATTAAAACAAAATCGAACCGATTACAAGATGCTTTTTACACCGATTATATTCAATGGGCCTGTCCTCACTCAATATGTCACCGCGGTGGCTGGCTAAGGCTTCCCCACTCTACTTAAGCCTCCACTCTTCCATTTCCTTGCTCCCTTGCACTCTTCTTGCAACTATCCCCTCTCACACTCCCTTGCACTCTTCTTGCAACTTCTATCCCCTCACAATGGATTTGTAGGCACACAAGAGCAAGCTGAGGCTACTGAAAGATTGGCAGAGATAGAAAAACAGAAAAGAGAAGAAGCAAAGAAGCACATCAAGGAGCTGAATTAGCAGCTTCAAGATATTTGAACGGATGGGGACAATGCAGAGGAAGAGCTAGAAAGGATGAAGCAGACACTTGCAAATTAGGTAGCCAAAAAGGAGCTCCTCTACAAACGGCTCTGTAGCATGCAGAATGCATTAAACATTGAGAAAGATGATATGATAGAGAAACTAAGAAAGGAGAATGCATAAACCAGGCTACTGATGTAAGAATTGCAAAATAATTTCAATGCCAGGAAGAATGTAGAAGAGGCAACAAGCAGCCATAGTAAACGACATAATGAGACTGCCCAACATTAGCGAGACAGGTTTGATTCTCTGTAATTGACCTACAATGCGGCTAACGATGAGCTTTCCTTTTCTCTTCAGAGTTTTGAGAAGCAGTCTCAGACCTTGATTGATACCCAACATAGAAATGATGTCTTGGAACGGGCCTACACAGACATTGCTAAAGAATTTGAGGAGATTTGATAGCAGCTGGTAGAATCGGATGCAGCTTGTGCCAAAAGTCAGAAGTAAGTGGAGGTTCTGAAGAAGAACATCCGCACCCTCAGGATGAGAGAGGCAGGAATCAAGATGCAGATTGCTCATCATCAGACTGGTCACACTATGATACTCATAGCCGCAATAGTTAAATTGGATGAATATCCTCTTGTTTGCGATGCGAATGAATGCTCCTACATGCTTTGTGTGCAAAGGGCACATCATAGATGAATGCATGATCAGATGGCCGCAGTGTCACCACCCTCTGCATGTGTTTTGCTTTGGGGTGTTTGTGCATACAAAATCGAGATGCAGAGTTTGTTTGATGCCATTGCTACTGTCTTGGGAAAAAATGATATGCCTGCCTGCTGAGCAAATATCCACAACAAGAAAGTAGAAGCTGCAATGGAATTCCAAATTGATCATACACGTGAAAAGAGAAAGGAACTTGACCAGGCGCGCGAAAGGAAATGAGCCTGAAGAGAAGATGTCCAAGCTCACGGAGCTCGAAGAAATCGAAGAAAAGAACCAACCCTGTCAAAAGGAGCGAGAAAGACTGAAGGAGCTCGAAGAAATTGAAGAAAAGAACCCACCCTGCCCGAAAGAGCGAGAAAGGAAGAAGCCCAAGCGTGGAAAGCAATCTGGTGAAGGGAGCTCAAAGTAGAAAGAAGATGTATAATCTCTAAAATGTATGTGTAAGATCCCTGTTCCCACCGAGCAACGGATTCGGGTACTAGCAGTGGAAGTAGCACTTCTCGCGCGGGACAGGGGTCCCACACTTGGGGCCTCACCCACGGATATCCGGATAAGAGACTAATCCGTCGGTTGTTCCAAAACCAAACCCGAAAAAAGTTCCTTTACCGGAAAGCACGGGCGATTCCACCAGGATAACTTTCTAGTCTAACGTAGTCAAGATCATTTCTGATCGAGCTGATCCAATTGCATTTATAAGATACTTGGTCAGATCAAGGAAGAAACTTGCACTTGGATCATTGGAATCAACGCTTTTTTCCCCATTCAAGAGGCACAGCCGTTGATTCCTATCCATAGAACAATTACTGTCCGGGATTTACTTTATCTATCGTAATAACAGAATTTTTGAGTCTCAATTTATGGATCCATCAGTCCAGCCTAACCCCATCCGATTCCATGGGTTAGCCAACCGCCCAACCATTGTAGTGATAGGATCCAATTAAGAATTTGGTTAGGTTTTGTCCCGGGTACCAAGGAAAAGAGTTCCAAGACCCCCTAGCCGGAAGTTCATGCAAAAATAAAACTAGTCACACCACTTACACACCCACCAATATGAAATTGCCTTTTCACAGATTCAACCAGTTTTAAAACAATCCTTTAATAAAACCATAGTATCACTGATCACCATCTTCCAATTTATCCGATTGATTCTTAATTTTCCCATTGACATTCCTTCATCAGAGTATCTATGGCATCATTGGCAACTAGGACGCTCACCACTTGTCCACTCAGGGGCCGTTTCCTAGTTCCTAGCCCATAATACTCGGCAATATAATCACTTATCAAGATGGACTCTCGTTGAAGATCAGCAAGATTAACCAACAGATCCATATAAAGAGCCATGGACTCATCCATTGAAGACCAGCAAGGTCAATCAACCAGATCCATGCCCGATTTCAGAAAACAACTCTTATTCCTTGTTCTAATATCTTCCTCGACACATGCGTGGGTATCCTGGGCGACCCAGAGCCCGAGCACCGTATGGTCAGCACCCTCTAGGATCCTTCGCAGGTGACCTAGCGCTTCACTCATAGGCCGCTTCCTTGGCCCCTCATCCACTATACCGGAAGCTCACCATTTTAATCGCACTGAGGCTGGTCAAGACCTCGACCGACCTTGCTACGCGAGACGTCCTCCATTGACTCTCCGTCAGCAGTTGCAACTTTATCAGTTAGGTCTCCACACGACCTTAATCACAAGATGGTCAAAATGCTTTCCCAGCATTCTTGACATAAAACAGTCATTTACAAACAGCATTTACAAACAGTCACAAAATACAGTTTCTATATTAACTCTCATTTTTCCACATTATCCCTCATCAATCCACATTGCTTATTCCACATTCCAGTTATATGTGTACTCATCCCATCACATCATTTTCCATCTCATCATTTCAGATTCCTTCACATCACATATCATATATTCACATCCTACATATATCCACATCCACATCCATACATCCACATCTACATCCATGCATCTATTTTCACATCCACATCTACATGCACATTCATGCATCCTCATCCATACATCCACATCTACATGCATACATCCACATCCCATCCATGCATCTACATCGACATCCTCATTTACATCCATACATCCACATTCACACTCACATCTACATGCATACATCCATACATACACATCCACATTTATTCTCACCCTATCACAACCCATATACATCTTATCCCATCACATACACTTCTTACCTCATCCCATACACATCCTATCACTTCTTAACTCATCTTATCACATCCTAACTCATCTCTTATGCATACCTCTATGCATGAAATTCAATTATGCTAAAAGTAACTCTTTTATAATAAAATATTTATCTTTTATGCATAATATAAAAATTCAATTTTTCCACGATTACTATGAAATTCTTTCAATTAATCTAGGATGATAATTCTTAGAATATGGTAGGAAATCCTCTTTTCATGCTTTGAATGAAATTATTTTATGTGTAAATTTTTATAAAATTTTGCCATAGCTCCGCTACTATAACTAATAAATCTCAATTATTTTAAAAGATAAGGCTTATCTTTAAGGGAATGATTAGAATGATCCCTAATTGGATCATTAACCCTTAATGGATTAAATAAAAAATAATCATAAACTAAAAGCATAGATAAAAAAACTATTAATTTGTTCTCAAGCATAGATTAATCTTGGATTAAGGAAAAGCTTTATGAAAAGCTTCATTTGGATTAAGAATGGGTCATGAGTGTGACTATTTCTTAAGTGAGAGAGAGAAAAAACCATTAGAATTAAACATAAATGGAAATTTATGTAATTTCTTACTATCATTAATCAATTAACTTTAATAGCATTCAAAAACCATACCAATTAAGCTTCTCAAGCTTGAGAGGGGTTGAGAAGAGAGAAACATTGAGAAATTATAGAAAAGATCAAAATTCATCATACTTACCTTACAAATTGCTTAATTCTTTGTTCAGGGTAGAGGCCCCCAACCAATCAATTGGTTTAGTATGTTGATGGAGCCACCAATGGGAATTGAAGAAAGAGAGGTGTCAAAAACTAGTGAATTATTAAAGAATTCACAGTTCTTGGCTTAGGTGGAGAAGAGTAACAAAGCATAAGACACTATATTTTTTTCAACAAGGGAAGGCTTCTATTTATAGGAAAAATTGAGCTCCTAACCAAACAAACTGATTCTAGAATTTTCCAAGTCAGTTTGGTCACTTTTTGACCAATTTTAGGTCAGTTAAGCTAACTTTTTGGAACTAGACTTGAATGAGGAGAGAGGAGAGATGAAATATCTCAATTTTTATGAGTTTAAAACTCATTCAAGCATGTGAAATATGCACCTCCTTTAAAGAACTCCCCTTCCTTACATATGTGTCAAAATGGAATCATTATACCCAAAATATCTCATATTTTTAATATTGCTCCTAGTTTTTTACTAATTAACCTTGTACATTTTCAACTCTTCATCTTATGTGAAATATGCACCTCCTTTAAAGAACTCCCCTTCCTTACATATGTGTCAAAATGGAATCATTATACCCAAAATATCTCATATTTTTAATATTGCTCATAGTCTTTTACTAATAAACCTTGTACATTTTCAACTCTTCATCTTATGTAAGCATTTACTCATTTTTGGTTACCCAAAATATCTCATATTTTTAATATTGCTCATAGTTTTTTACTAATAAACCTTGTACATTTTCAACTCTTCATCTTATGTGAGCATTTACTGATTTTTGGGTATCTTCTTTAACAATTTGGATTTACCTCCTCCCTACACATGGATTGATGCTATTGGCCCATAGGAACCTTAATTGGACCATAATCCAAAAATTTCTGAAAATCTAGACCCTTAGGCTAAGGTCCTTTATACCCATTTCCAATAAATTCTAATTGCACATTGGAAAGTTCTTTTTGAATTTCTGTTTCAGGGGAACTTATTTTAATAAGATGAGGTAATTTTCTATTCAAAAATATTAAAAATATGAATATTCTCTCTCTAGAATATTTTTTCTCTCTAGGTTAAAACAGGCAGAGACGAGATCTCTTATAATTCTGAAGAGGGAATTGATTATAGGGAAAGATACTGGATATCTTGAGAGGCTGGGGAGGAATCTTACATTCTACCCCACTTAAAAAACGCGAGATGTCCTCATCTCGCAAACTGGGATAATTTCGCAAGATGCACGAATATGAGACTCAGAGAAAAATTTTAATCAAGATTAACCAACAAGAAAAGTCTCAAGAGAGCAAGATTCAAGATAAGAACAAGATTTAAACTTTATTCATTCTTGGAACATATACAGTAAAGATAGAAGAACTCTTTACACTTCCATAAGCCCGTCCATCATATGGTCACAAAAGCAGCACTCACAAGCTGCACAAGTATAGGGTAACTCATCTATGGGAATGATTCTACTGGTTATTGCTGCACCTATCTCAGTGGTATGAGGTGATCTAACAAAAGGACCTCTGAGAGGCAAGCCAAAAACGGGGTAAAGGCATATCTTCTCATGAGGAAGAAAACACGCCAGTAAGAAGACCCGCTCAGAAAACCCAAGATGCCTTGATCTCATGACGCAGTAGTATCGGGGACCCAAACCTAAGGCTTCAATAACCATAGCCAAGCGGACATTGTTACGAAAGTGCTGCTGACCCCAGGGTGTTACCCTAGTTATGTCTTGATAGGTCCGCCATTTGGTCTGCGCTACAGAAGTTCCCAGGTGAGGAAAAAGTGAGTGCTCATACTGTTCTATAAAGTCTTTCTTCACAGACTCTCTTGCGTCTTGAAGATGAGAAATCATCATGGATAAAACTAATTCCTGTTGCCAAGCCATGAAGGAGATTAAGAAGAAGGGAGATCGATGGAAGTAAGATTACTGTGAGCGACAGTTAAAAGTTACGACTTATATAAAGGAAGGAGCTAGCGTAACTTAGAAGCCAACGGTATCTTGCCACTGAAGTTTTACCGTTTTTCTTGATTTGGGTTTGGCACATATTTCTATGAAATACATTAAGAACTTTGAGATGAGGAGGTAAAAGAAGCTTGTAGGTTAAGTCACCTACTTTCATTGAATTCAGATATAAGGCTCACAATATCTGGGGGATAACTTCTTTACTCCCCAAGAGATAAAGAACTTCTTTTGGGTCGTACTCGAATGAAAACCAAAACCTTGGTATCCAAAACATCGATTTTTACTTCTGAATTCATTGTTCTGAATCCTTAAAACAGGCGTGACTCCTGAGAAGTATTCTAGGGAAAGGGTCTTCCTTTTTTAAACAGAAACTTTCTTTTATGTTAGAGAGGGAATAATTATAAGATCAAAAAGGGAGATTCTTACTCCTGTATACCTCGAAGGCTGGGGAGGAATCTTACATTCTACCCCACTTAAAAAAGTGCGAGATGTCCTCATCTCGCAAGGTAGAGGACAGCTCTTTTTCTTAAGATCCAATTTTATTCTGGGGTTCCTTATATTCTGGTCAACCCAACAGAACACTGGGATAAATATCCCTTATATAGAACTCATCATTAAATAACAATTCATTCAGATCATATCATTCATATCTTTAACATGATAATGGTCCATTAGACCGAAAAGTTTCCTTCGAAACATTCCTTCACGGAAATTTCAGTTAAGCAAGTTCTCAATTTGACATCCCTTAACTTGATCTACCGGTCAAGTATTAACAGTAGCAATCTGACAGCACGACCCACTAATCTCATAGTGATTTGCAGAATTCATTATCATCATTCTAGTTATGAATGAATATCATCACAGGGACTCGTCCCATTTCTCATCATTGTGGTTTCATTATATTTCAACTAAATTTTAAAAATCATCATTTTTCAATCAGAATTTTCAATCAAAATCCAAATCAATTCATCAATTCTCAAACAGAATTAAAAATCATATCAACCACATTCGAAATCATCATCTGGATAGCATTAACGCTTATAATTTCAAGTCTTAGATTTACTCGTATATACTGTCAGTAAAGAGCTACAGTTATACTCTCGGTATATACGGATAGTCACGGACCTTGGAATTATAAGGTAAATACCATCATGTCTAAGCCTCAAGCAAGTTAGGGATTCTATATAATACCATCATGTCTAAGCCTCAAGCAAGTCAGGGATTCTATATAATTGCGGTACTTCCATTTGAAGACCCAATTACCAAATTACGAATTTCAGTTTCAATATCAAATTGTATGAATTATATCACACAATTACAACCTTTTTTGTGCTTCTTGACAAATTTTTGATATATTTGGTTTCTCAGTTGATCTTTATTAGCCAAATGCTCTGATACCAACTGTAAGATCCCTGTTCCCACCGAGCAACGGAGTAGCACTTCTCGCGCGGGACAGGGGTCCCACACTCGGGGCCTCACCCACGGATATCCGGATAAGAGACTAATCCGTCGGTTGTTCCAAAACCAAACCCGAAAAAACTTCCTTTACCGGAAAGCACGGGCGATTCCACCAGGATAACTTTTTACTCTAACATAGTCAAGATCATTTCTGATCGAGCTGATCCAATTGCATCTATAAGATACTTGGTCAGATCAAGGAAGAAACTTGCACTTGGATCATTGGGATCAACGCTTTTTTCCCCATTCAAGAGGCACAGCCGTTGATTCCTATCCATAGAACAATTACTGCCCGGGATTTACTTTATCTATCGTAATAACAGAATTTTTGAGTCTCGATTTACGGATCCATCAGTCCAGCCTAACCCCATCCGATCCCATGGGTTCCAACCACTGTAGTGATGGGATCCAATTAAGAATTTGGTTAGGTTTTGTCCCGGGTACCAAGGAAAAGAGTTCCAAGACCCCCTACCTGGAAGTTCATGCAAAAATAAAACTAGTCACACCACTTACACACCCAATATGAAATTGCCTTTTCACAGATTCAACCAGTTTTAAAACAATCCTTTAATAAAACCATAGTATCACTGATCACCATCTTCCAATTTATCTGGTTGATTCTTAATTTTTCCATCATTCCTTCATCAGAGTATCTATGGCATCATTGGCAACTAGGACGCTCACCACCTGTCCACTCAGGGGCCGTTTCCTAGTTCCTAGCCCATAATACTCGGCAATATAATCACTTATCAAGCTGGACTCTCGTTGAAGATCAGCAAGATCAACCAACAGATCCATATAAAGAGCCATGGACTCATCCATTGAAGACCAGCAAGGTCAATCAACCAGATCCATGCCCGATTTCAGAAAACAACTCTTACTTCTTGTTCCAATATCTTCCTCGACGACGCACGCGTGGGTATCCTGGGCGACCCAGAGCCCGAGCACCGTATGGTCAGCACCCTCTAGGATCCTCTCATAGGCCGCTTCCTTGGCCCCTCATCCACCGTACCGGAAGCTCACCATTTTAATCGCACCGAGGCTGGTCAAGACCTCGGCCGACCTTGCTACGCGAGACGTCCTCCATTGACTCTCCGTCAGCAGTTGCAGCTTTATCAGTTAGGTCTCCACGACCTTAATCACAAGATGGTCAAAATGCTTTCCTAGCATTCTTGACATAAAACAGTCATTTACAAACAGCATTTACACACAGTCACAAAATACAGTTTCTATATTAACTCTCATTTTTCCACATTATCCCTCATCAATCCACATTGCTTATTCCACATTCCAGTTATATGTGTACTCATCCCATCACATCATTTTCCATCTCATCATTTCAGATTCCTTCATATCACATATCATATATTCACATCCTACATATATCCACATCCACATCCATACATCCACGTCTACATCCATGCATCTATTTTCACATCCACATCTACATGCACATTCATGCATCCTCATCCATACATCCACATCTACATGCATTCATCCACATCCCATCCATGCATCTACATCGACATCCTCATTTACATCCATACATCCACATTCACACTCACATCTACATGCATACATCCATACATACACATCCACATTTATTCTCACCCTATCACAACCCATATACATCTTATCCCATCACATACACTTCTTACCTCATCCCATACACATCCTATCACTTCTTAACTCATCTTATCACATCCTAACTCATCTCTTATGCATACCTCTATGCATGAAATTCAATTATGCTAAAAGTAACTCTTTTATAATAAAATATTTATCTTTTATGCATAATATAAAAATTTAATTTTTCCACGATTACTATGAAATTCTTTCAATTAATCTAGGATGATAATTCTTAGAATATGGTAGGAAATCCTCTTTTCATGCTTTGAATGAAATTATTTTATGTGTAAATTTTTATAAAATTTTACCATAGCTCCGCTACTATAACTAATAAATCTCAATTATTTTAAAAGATAAGGCTTATCTTTAAGGGAATGATTAGAATGATCTCTAATTGGATCATTAACCCTTAATGGATTAAATAAAAAATAATCATAAACTAAAAGCATAGATAAAAAAACTATTAATTTGTTCTCAAGCATAGATTAATCTTGGATTAAGGAAAAGCTTTATGAAAAGCTTCATTTGGATTAAGAATGGGTCATGAGTATGACTATTTCTTAAGTGAGAGAGAGAAAAAACCATTAGAATTAAATATAAATGGAAATTTATGTAATTTCTTACTATCATTAATCAATTAACTTTAATAGCATTCAAAAACCATACCAATTAAGCTTCTCAAGCTTGAGAGGGGTTGAGAAGAGAGAAACATTGAGAAATTATAGAAAAGATCAAAATTCATTATACTTACCTTACAAATTGCTTGATTCTTTGTTCACGGTAGAGGCCCCCAACCAATCAATTGGTTTAGTATGTTGATGGAGCCACCAATGGGAATTGAAGAAAGAGAGAAGTGTCAAAAACTAGTGAATTATTAAAGAATTCACAGTTCTTGGCTTAGGTGGAGAAGAGTAACAAAGCATAAGACACTATATTTTTTTCAACAAGGGAAGGCTTCTATTTATAGGAAAAATTGAGCTCCTAACCAAACAAACTGATTCTAGAATTTTCCAAGTCGGTTTGGTCACTTTTTGACCAATTTTAGGTCAGTTAAGCTAATTTTTGGAACTAGACTTGAATGAGGAGAGAGGAGAGATGAAATATCTCAATTTTTATGAGTTCAAAACTCATTCAAGCATGTGAAATATGCACCTCCTTTAAAGAACTCCCCTTCCTTACATATGTGTCAAAATGGAATCATTATACCCAAAATATCTCATATTTTTAATATTGCTCCTAGTTTTTTACTAATAAACCTTGTACATTTTCAACTCTTCATCTTATGTGAAATATGCACCTCCTTTAAAGAACTCCCCTTCCTTACATATGTGTCAAAATGGAATCATTATACCCAAAATATCTCATATTTTTAATATTGCTCATAGTTTTTTACTAATAAACCTTGTACATTTTCAAATCTTCATCTTATGTGAGCATTTACTCATTTTTGGTTACCCAAAATATCTCATATTTTTAATATTGCTCATAGTTTTTTACTAATAAACCTTGTACATTTTCAACTCTTCATCTTATGTGAGCATTTACTCATTTTTGGGTATCTTCTTTTACAATTTGGATTTATCTCCTCCCTACACATGGATTGATGCTATTGGCCCATAGGAACCTTAATTGGACCATAATCCAAATTTTTTTGAAAATCTAGACCCTTAGGCTAAGGTTCTTTATACCCATTTCCAATAAATTCTAATTGCACATTGGAAAGTTCTTTTTGAATTTCTGTTTCAGGGAAACTTATTTTAATAAGATGAGGTAATTTTTTATTCAAAAATATTAAAAATATGAATATTCTCTCTCTAGAATATTTTCTCTCTCTAGGTTAAAACAGGAAGAGACGAGATCTCTTATAATTCTGAAGAGGGAATTGATTATAGGGAAAGATGCTGGATATCTTGAGAGGCTGGGGAGGAATCTTACAGTATTGATGTGTATAATCTATGAAATAAATTCATTATTGCCAATGTTATCCTTCGATCCCAGGATCACAACTTTCAACTTTTCCCTTATTAAGGCCCAGGATCACAACTTTCAATTTTCCCTTATATTAAGGTAATTTAGGATCGCAACCAGTGCGGTGGTAATACTAGGAAGTGGTTGGTCTCTCTTTTTAGGGATCTTAACCAACATGGTGGTAGTACAGGATAAGTGGTCCTCACCACAACGCGGTGGTTTAACCAGCACGGTGGTAGTATTGGATAAGTCATTAACCAGTGCGGTGGTTGTTGGTATCGGGCAGATAAATCACACAATATTTAATTTAGGACAGTGGTAGTCACCAGCGCGGTGATATTTAATTTAATTAAGCTAATTTAGGACCGCAACTAGTGTGGTGGTAGTACTAGGAAGTGGCTGGTCTCTCTTTTTAGGGATCTTAAGCACGTTGGTAGTATAGGATAAGTGGTCACCAGCGCGGTGGTTTAACCAACACGGTGGTAGTATTGGATAAGTTATCACCAGCGCGGTGGTTGGTATCGATAGACAAATCACACAATATGTAATTTAGGATGGTGGTAGTCACCAGCATGGTGATATTTAATTAAATTAAGCTAATTTAGGATCGCAACCAGCATGGTGGTAGTACTAGGAAGTGGTTGGTCTCTCTTTTTAAGGATCTTAACCAGCACGATGGTAGTATAGGATAAGTGGTCACCAATGGAGACGATCAGACAAAGACCAGCTAGCTAGTGAGCGAGTAAAGAAAAGAAGACGTCTTACAGAGAGCAAAGAAAAGAAGACAAAGAAAACAAGCATAATACCTTGCAACATAGGAGGCACCAGGTTCTAACACAGCGTGTCAGGTTATGTACTTTATTCAAAAAATTCGCTAGAGCGGGAAGCCTGAAAATTCAAAAGTCCGCCAGCAAGGTATTGAAATTTTCACCCGCTGTGGTTTCCCCCGTCCGGCGATACATGTCAGCAAAATCTTGCCCCCAAGCAAGTGGAATGTGACCTAAAATGCTTCAAAACACCAATAGTCCAAAGGGCACGCTATCGGATTTGATGGTGTGCAATGTGAAATGCAATGACCCTTGACATGCTTATGAGTCGTATAGCAAGGAACTGCAGGGAAAAAGAAGCAATGAAAAACTGCAAATAGTGTTGGATTTATTAAAAGATCTTTGCACATGCAAAAATTGAACATTTTCAATTTCTTCCATTATTCCAAGGTGAATCAAGATATCGATATCACCAACTATCAGTATTTTAAGACCACCATGCAGTAGTCCCACTAGTGTGGATTCCATTTTTTCAATCCATTTAGGTTTTCAACAAACCAAAAAAAAAAGTTATTGAGCGTGCCCTCGAATGGGTATGCAAAATTTTAGCACATTGGAGGTCCCTTAACACTAGTTCTGTAATTGGACACTAAAGTGTCCTGAAAGTTAGCATTTTTCTTGAATTTTTGTGGGCAATCTATTAAGAGTTTTGAAATGTTCCTCAAGACCGAAAATTTTTTTGAGATTTTTTAAATTGCAGATGTTCCTCAAGACCTAAAAAAAATTTGAGATTTTTTAAATTGCTCTTTTCTTAGCTTTTGCAAGGCAATATTTTAATTTTCTTAGACACATGCTGATAAAACGCATGATTTTTATTGTTTTCAAAATAGTAGTAATTTGTACATAACTTTTAGAAGGAACATAGTTTGATCATGAAACTTGGCTTGATGGAAAGCCCATGATGTAAACTAAATCTTGGAATCATCAAACGATAATTATTGGATAAATTTTTGACTCGCTAATATTGAAATGATGTTTTTTATACAGGTGGAGCATGAATTTTTCTCCTTCCATATGCAAGCTAATAATGTAAAACTTGAGGTGCACCCATGTTATATAGGGTAAATACTACTTTGTTTTGAATTTTCCAAAACTTTAGAGCCACTTTTTGGGCCTCTTCTCATACATGGCCTTTTGCGCAACCTGTTTTTAATACGTAAAATGTCTAATTATGAGCCTAATTTTGATTTTCATCAAAGGGGAAAGCTGTGTAAGTGCATTATTTGTTGTAACTATAGGTGTAGACTACTTGTGCAAGCATAGTTATGATTAGTTTTTGAAAAAAGATGATCAAATTTTGTATTTTTATTTTTTACAGTTTTTTTAGAACTAGCCGATAAGAACCTACTTAAGTGGAGGCTAAGTTAGTGTCATACACATCAAATTATGGCTTATTTATCTCATCTCAAGCATGAAAACCAATAATCAACATTCTCATTGATAGGGCTACAATTTTTTTTAGTGGCGTGATTGAGTTTTGATAATACGCGTTACTTTTGCTGATTTTATACAACTTTTTTGGAAAAAATTCTAGGAAAGGAAAATGATTTTTTTGGTGAACTTCTACCTCCTTGGACTGATGTATGCTATCAAAATATCTTGGGAAAAATGCTATTGATATCATTGGATTTTTTTTTGAGAGAATGATGCTTGCATATTTGGAAAAATCTTGAAAAATCCTGAAAAGTGTTCATTTTCAAGACATATGCTACTTATGTACTTCCAAATAAAAAGGCATTTTATATGTTTAGCATTTTTTACATAAGCATAGGGTTATGTTATACATGCCCAATGAAGCATTTTGGTTTTTAAAGCCTACATTAGGAGTTTGATTTTTTTTCGCAACCCCCAAAAAAGGACACTCAAGTGTCCTGTTTTGGTACCAAACTAGTGTTAAACCATACTAGATGTTCTCAATTGGATGTGTCCTATGGTTGAGGAGAAGCTCACATAGTGTACTTTAGAATGATTACTTGGTTGCATGTATGTGCAGAACAAATTTTTGATGTTTTTGCATAAAGTGTTATAGCATATGCTATTTAGAACACATGCTTCACATGCCACATCGAACTTGTAACAATTTAATGATCACATTATAAGTTTTACTTCTGTGTTTTTTTGGTCTCATATTGAAGATTGGAATGTTTACTGCTACTTGGATACCAAGTTTGTCAAATTCCATTAAGCAGTGCATCACTTATGGGTCGGGCAAGTTACCTATATACAAAAAATGCCCTGAACCTCACCAAAAATTGGTACAACCAAGCATGCATTAACCCAGCATGGAAAGTCATGTATTAGATTTCTAGTAGTATACAGGACACCATGATTAGGCATGTACAGGATGCCAAGTCACCTAAGGAATCATGGGACACCTTGGTGAAGCTGTATGAAACCAACACCAAGGCACGAAAGATTCAGTTGAAGAATGAGCTTCATGCTATGGAGAAGAAAAATATTTCTGTGAATGATTATGCCTTGAAGATCAAGGGAATTGTGGAATCCCTTGCATCAATTGGTGTTTCTGTTGATGATGATTACACGAGGGTGTTTTTACTGTGGTAAGCCTGGACATGTGCAGGCATATTACTATAAGAAGAAGAGTGACATGTGAAATGGAGAAGTGCAGCAAAACAACTATGCATCCTTTAGCAGAAATAATGAGGATAATGAGAGATTATTTGTTATGCAACATGTGGTTAATGCTGTCTGGAAATGATATAGCAGCATGTAAAGATGATGTATGGTATGTTGATTTAGGTGCTTCAAACCACATGACAAGTCATTGGTGAGTGGTTCAAGGAAATGATGAAGAGTCTTGAAAGACCAGGTTTTGTTGAAACAGGGGATGCCACTGCTCATCCGATTGCCCATGTTGGAGATGTGACTTTGTCTATGCAGGATGGTAAGGTGAAGTACCTTGCAGATGTACTTCATGTTTCAAACATTACAAAGAATTTGGTTTATGATTGAGCAGGGTTTGCAAGTCCGGTTTAACCCTGATGTGGATGTTATGTAAAAGACTTTAAAGATAAGTGCAGGTTAGTTGCAAAAGGTAACAGAGTGGACAGAATGTTTACATTGAATGTAAATATGCCTGAAGTAAGAATGAAGTCTATGCAGACCAAGGAAATTGTGACAGGGCTGCATAAGTTTAAAGTTGAAGGTATGAAGAACGTATGTGAAGCATGTTAATTTGGAAAGCAAACAAAGCATGTATTTCCACATGACAGAAATGTGAGTAGGAATGTACTAGATGTTGTGCATTCAGATGTATGGGATCCTGTGAAGACTATGTCTACGGGTGGCACGCAGGTACTACGTAACATTCATTGATGACCACACGAGGAAAGTGTGGGTGTATTTCATGAAGGAGAAGAGTGAAGTGTTCACTCATTTTAAGAATTTCAGAGTGATGGTGGCTGAAAAACAGACAAGAAAGCATGTGGAGTGCCTAAGGTCAGATGGAGGGGGAGAATACTTCTCTGAGTTATTTGAATTCTTGCAAAAGAATGGCATTCAGAGACAATTTACATGTAGATACACTCTGCAGCAAAATGGAGTTGCTGAGTGAAAAAATAGGCACATTACAGAGATAGCACGAGCATTGATAGCAGCAGAGAAGAATATGCCGCATAGCTATTGGGTGGCTGAGGCTGTGTCTACAGCAGTTTATATCATGAACATGACTCCTACTATAGCCATACATGATGTAACACTAGAGGAGAAGTATACTAGAAGGAAACTTGATTTGTCTCACTTGAAAGTTTTTGGATGTATTGCATATGTGCATGTGCCAGATGAGTTGCATACTAAGCTGGATCTAAAGGTAGAAAAATATGTGTTTATTGGGTATTCCCTTGAGCAAAAGGGGAATAGATGCTATAATCTTGCTACATGTGAATTGAGGGTAAGCATGGATATTGTATTTGATGAGATGAGTAGCTGGTATGCTGCTGAAAAAGATGTTGTTGGGGCTGTTGTAATTGGAAATGTGGTTACACAGAATGCAAGTCAGCAATCACAGTCATTGAGTGGACCAGGAGAGTCCTCATCCAGTAGTTCTATTGATAGACCATGGAGTGGCAGACTGCATCATAATATCAGTCCTGAAAATGTAGTTGGTACATCACATAAAGGCCAAGAGAAAGTGGTTGAGCCCCTTGGTATGCCTGATATTTCTGCAGGGCATTCTCTTGTTGATGGAGATTCTAGTGGCTCAAAGATGAGCCTTGGTGAGGAGCTTGGGATTATAGCAATGAGGACATGTGCTATGAAGAAGGCTATGAAAGCCATCAATGCAAAGTTACAAAGATCTAGAAGAGCCAAAAACCCTATGTAGAGGTTGACTTATGATGGTTATGTGGCACATCACTATGCTTATATGGAAAAAGTTGTGTAGGTTGTAGAACCCACATGTTTTGATGAGGCTATTGGAAATGGGTAATGGGAGAAAGCTATGGAGATGAGGAGATGGATGCATTGTATGGAAATGAGACTTGTGATTTGGTGCCATTGCCTGAAGACAAGAAAGCTATTGGCTCTGTAAGTGGGTGTATAAGGTGAAACATAACAGTGATGGTAGCATAAGCAGGTACAAGGCTAGATTGGTAGCCAAAGGATATGCACAGACACATGGGATTGATTATGAGGAGACATTTGTCCCAGTTGTAAAAAAGATGATACCTATGAGAGTTGTGATTGCGGGGTGGCTGCAACTAAAGGCTAGTTTTTACATCAGATGGATGTAAAAAATGTGTGCTTGCATGGTGACTTGCAAGAAGAGGTGTATATGGATCAGCCACCAAGTTTTGAGGATACAGGTCACCCAAGGTATGTATGTAAGCTGCATAAAGCCTTGTATGGGCTGAAGCAAGCTCCACAAGCATGGCATGACAAGATAGAGATGCAAATCACTCTTTGTATGTGTGCAGCAAGAGTGATAAGGGTATTGTGATCATCACCATTTATGTAGACCTTATTGTTGGGGGTGACAACTTGGAAGCGATTGAGCATGTGAAAAGTCTTCTCATCTCAAAAGGAAGTTTGAGATGAAGGATTTGGGAGATCTGTGCTACTTTTTGGAAATTGAGGTCATTCGCACACCTGATAGTATTTGGCTTCACACACAGACAGTATGTATTGGATATATTGTCCAAGTATGGGATGGCTGATTTTAAGTCAATCTCGGTGCCATTAGATCAAAATGGCAAGCTTAGTGTGGATGCAAGTTATGTGTTAGAGGATCCCACTATGTACCGGAAGATTATGGGGAGTTTGATCTATGTCACGATCAACAAGCCACATTTGAGTTACACTGGTAGCTTAGAGAGCCAGTTTATGCAGGTTCCGCGCAAACCACATCTTGATAGTGTGCAATGCACGCTTCAATATTTGAGGGCCACGGTTGATTATGCATTATTTTATGCAGCAGGTGTACCATTGAAGCATATGGGTACACAAATGCAGATTGGGTAGGTAGCATCTCAAACAGGAGATCTACTAGTGGATTTATGTTTTCATTAGGGAATACTGATGTGACCTGGAGCAACAAGAAGCAACCCACAGTTGCCTTGTCGAGTACAAAGGCAGAGTATAGAGGATCTGCGGTGGAAGCATGTGAGGTAGCTTGGTTACGCAAGCTACTTTGCTGATTTGGGGTTGTATGTGGAGAGAAAGGTTGTCATATATAGTGACAATCTTAGCAGTATAAAGTTGGCCAGGAACCCAGTTTTCCATGTGCGGACGAAACACATTTACATTACCACTTCATCAGGGAGAGAGTGTTGGCAGGCGACATAGACTTGGCCTACGTCAACACACAGGATCAGGTCGCTGACATCTTCACAAAGGCCTTGGGAGCTGAGAAGCTCCACAGATTTTGAGATATGCTTGGAGTTTATGAGCTGGAGTTGAGCTTGAGGAGGGGAGTGTTGAGATGTCAAGCTCAATATGAGCGTCACTCATACCACGAGGTGCTTGCATGACTGTTCGACATTTACATCATGGCGAGTTTGGTAGATGGCATCGACATATCGTCGCCAGAGATTCTATAACTGGACTACACCAACTAGTCCATATCTACCCACTCCTCTTAGCGTGTTCACATATGGACCATTTATATATACTCTATTATGTGTGTTAGTCACTTTATCTTCTTGTAGACCTTTTTTGTTGGGAAAAAGAAGAAGAAGAAGAATTTTTAGCCTCTTACCTTATGTATTCTCTTCTACGGTTTGTGTGAGTGTGTGCGTGCTTGCAAGAGCTCAAGATCTCTTCTCCCCTGCATCTTTTCAAAAATGGCACTAGAAGACATGGAGAAAATAACCTTCATCAGCTGAATGGGGTGTGCGTGCTTGCAAGAGCTCAAGATCTCTTCTCCCCTGCATCTTTTCAAAAATGGCACTAGAAGACATGGAGAAAATAACCTTCATCAGCTGAATGGGGTGTCTTCGTGTGGCAACTGTCATGATGTTCGGTTTGAAAAATGTACTTGCTACTTTTCAAAGAATGGTGCAAGAGATGTTCTATGATTACCTGTCAAACTTCATGAAAGCTTTTGTAGATGACTTCAGTGTGTCTGGAGATTGTGTCTAGAGATAAGGCAAAGCACATTTATCATTTGAGGCTGTGTCTGTAGAGATGCAGAGATACAAGGCTTAAGCTAAATCTAGCCAAGGATGCATTTGTAGTGAGATTAGGAATACTATTAGGACACATTGTGTTAGCCCAAGGATTGGCCATAGATCTTGCTAAAGCAGAGGCCATATCCAAGATGCCTACTCCTCAGAATATTAAGCAGCTAGAGAGGTTCCTTGGTAAGGTTAAGTGGCATGCTAGATTTTTAAAATATTTAGCACATGTGGCTAACCCATTTTATACACTTATCAAGAAGTATGCAAAGTATGAATGGAGTCTAAAGTGTCAAAAGGCATTCTAATGGCTAAAGAGCATGGTGTTAACTGCACTAGTAATAACCACCCCAGACTGGAATGAAATGTTCCATGTGTATGTAGATGCTTTAGACAAAGCAGTGGGTAGTACACTGATGTAGCAGAAGCAAGAGGGGTATATGCAACCCATTCATTATGCTAGCAAAGCCCTCACAAGGGCAGAAAGGAAATACATCACAATAGAGTGGGAAGCTCTCTTAAAGATTTATGCTGTGAACAAGTTCCGACACTACCTCTTGGGAAACAAGTTTGTTTTCCACGTCGTGGATCATCAAGCCCTCATTTATTTGGTGAATAAAGCCTTTCTGGTGGGGAGTGGATGCTTCTACTGTAAGAGTTTGAGTTCACCATCCAGCACACGCTGGACAAAGAAAATGCGGTGGTGGACTTTCTCTCCAGATTAGATTTTGGAGAACCTGCTCTAGATGGAGTGGATAAACAACTCCCAGATACCAACCTATTCACAGTAGCAACTCTGCAGAAGTGGGAAAAAATTGGTATTATGATATGATGTAGTTTCTAAAGGATGGAGCTTTCCTGGAAGGTTACACTACTGATAGAAAGAAAAGGATTTCCTTAAGGAGCAGGAACTTCACTATGATTGCAGGGGGTAGCTCTACAAAAGAGGCATAGACCAGATCCTACACAGGTGTGTCTCGGACCATGAGTAGCAAATAGTATTAAGAGAAGCACACTATGGCATTACTGGAAGACACATGGGCACAGAAATCACAACCTGGAAATTTTTGCAAGCAAGACTTTGGTGGCCAACAACCATGAGGGATGCGAATAGCGAAGTAAAGCAATGTGATGTCTGAAGATGGGTCAACCTAGTGCTTCTGATAGATTTCCCATCTTGCCCATACTACCGTTGTTTCCATTCATGAAGTGGGTTTTGGACCAATCAAGCTCCCCACAAAAGGCAGCAAGTGTGAATACATCATTATGGCAATTGATTATTTCACCAAATGGCTAGAAGCTAAAGCTATTAAGAGAAATTCCACAGAAGAGGTGGTGAAGTTCCTCTTCAAGGACATTATTGCTAGGCATGGATTGCCAGTGGAAATAGTCAATGAAAGGTAATGAAAGGGTTGATGGAAAAGTACCTAATCAATCACAAGAAGTCCTCAACACCTATTACCCACAGTGCAATGGCTAGGCAGAATCTACCAACAAGGTTCCCAAGATCCTGAAGAAGATTATCAATTTCAACAAGGATGATTGGGACCAGAAGCTAGATGCATCCCTGGAAAATTCAAAATCTGGTGGATAGGACCATCCACCATGAAAAACCCAGTCAGTCAGAATGCCTTCACATTAGAAATCGTGGATGGTATGGCTTTTCCCAAAATAGTGAACGACTTCAAGATGAGAAAATACATGGGCCAACCGATGGAAGTTACACCAAAAGAAGAATAGGAAGAGGACAAGGAGCTAGTCCAAAGCATCCGTTGTGGCATGATCACACTAGCGGATAATGATGCGGAAAATCTAAAAAGCAACAGAGCTCTTGCTGCGGAAGAATTCCGTAGGGGTGGCCAGTCCACAGTTCAGAACACAATTCCGCAACAAATTAAGGCCAGGAGAGCAAAGAAGCAAGTAACCGAGTGTATGCCACAGCCAGATCCATGCCAACAATGCGAATTGATGTTAGCATAAGTAACCGTATGAAGGACAGCTGTCACAACAACGATAGTAAAATTCCACATGCAATGGTAAGACGGGGAGGCGGCGAGCAAAATTTAATGCCTTTACGCTACGACGACGAGGATGATACGAATCACATCAAGAAGTGGGGGGTCGAAAATGACAATGTCCCAAGAAAGGAAGGAAAAAGGAAAAAGCATCACAAAAAAGAGCACAAGGAACCAAAGTGTACATACTCTCAACCTGCCTTCTTGCACATAGCTCTCTCACCAACTCGCAACACTCTCTGAGAAGACAAAGTCATGCCAAAGGTCAACAACAGTCTAAGGCCAAAAAAAGGAACTAGCGCGCCGATGTCTGGAAGTGGGGCACCAGCAATCCAGATGTGAAAAAGACACAAAGCCCACTTCTAGAACATTAGGAAGAATACAGAGAAGCCACACAAGTTGAGTGGAGGCCTATCCCCATGGCAGAAAAGGAAATTCTAAGGAAGACCCCACTCCGACCGATGGTGAGACTTTTTGACCTACAAACTCTGCAGACCGACAAACAGAGGTCTTGGGTGCTCAAAAGAGCACGCAACAAGGCTGAAGAGGATGCAGAAGCATGCTACCTACTTAGATAATGTATACATTTCGGATTGTACTCCTCCAAAAATGTTCATAAGGTTTAAAGATAAATTTATCAAGGGAATAGGTTTCGGAGCAGATGCTCTAGCACCGGGCATGCCAAGTGTTGCACCCAACGGCTCAAGGGTGACAAAGTGCACAATCGCACCACTTCCCACGTTGTGAGCACCCCTTCGTATTGCATGCGTGAAGGTGGCAGGATGTAACCACAAGAATAGTTGTTGCCAAGATTAAGAAGACAAAGCTACTGCAAGGAGGTTACACACTCCTAATAGCTCACAGCAGCTAATAGCTGACAGCTAGTAGTGAGAAGTCAAACATGGCCATAGTCCTTAGGAAGTAGTAGTCTCTGTGTTGAGTAGTTGCTCTGTAATGATCCTGCAATGATTTCGGAAGTAATCCAGTAAACAAAAAGCAATGTTGCCATTCATTATGTCTCTGTGTTCTCTATAACGTGTTGAATAAGAGTGTTGTGTCTCCATTTTAATAAACATGTTATGCACTAGAGAGAGAGTGAGAGAGCTATGTAGTAGAGTGTGGAAGAGTGAAAGAGTGTGGAGTTCTAAAGTGGAGCGGTGTTTTGAGTGTCCCCATGACCACTCTAGAGTTGGTGTTCGAATCCAAAAGCTTTGGCGGGTAGCTACTCGCCTCCCACAACATTGCCTAATTGGTATGTTACTTCAGACCGCTATCTTGCCATTCCGCTAAGAGGAAAATCGGCGAGAAACCTGTTGGAACATGAAGTCAAAGTGTCCTACTATGTACTAGGAACTAGTCTTTGTGTGTGAGTTGCCATGTGGCACTCTTTCTATTATTCCATATAGTTGGGTGACATTGTATCACTTGTACTTCACTTCTATATAAGTGAGGTCTCTATCATAAATACATCATCCAGCAAGCTCTCAAGTCTTTTCATGAGCACAAGTCTCAATCTTGTGGCCTAACTGAACTTGAGTCTATGTCTGAGTAGTTAGCTTCTTCATCATGCTTGTCTTTGTGTTCTTTCCACCTTAGCTTAGCCTTGCTCAGTTCTTCCTGCTTTCTAGTCTAGCTTTCTAGCAAGTTAACAGTAGCTCAGTTGTTCCTTCAAAACCACACACTTCATGGGTTCCTTAGCCTAATGGGCTGGGGGTGGTTTGCGGGCGGATGTGGACCTACGGTTGTGAGCTACCATACACCCCTTCTATTTTGTGCTATCTTGTTGCTTGTGTTTAGGGAGATCTTGGGGCGATCTTACACTATACGTGCTAGCACCTCCCTTTTTATCTCCCATCATCATCTCGTGGGCCCATTTTCTAGCTTCTACACTTCCTTTAAAAACATTAAAGATCACATGATCTCTTGGGCTAGCTTCTACACTTTCTATCAACACCTCTCCTTTTGTCCCCCACCCACCAATCCAACCAACCTTCGCCAGAAAAGTAAAGCCATGCATGTAGCCATAGTAGATCAAGGGAGGGAAATAATGGTGGGAAGAGTGGTAGCCTATGTCATAGCTCGTACAATTTTGCAAGTGGTGTATGAATTTTGATTATTGTGGTCTGTATGAATTAGTTTGTTGGAAATTGGCTACAACAGCCTAATCATTGTTGTGTGTGTGTGTGTGTGTGTGTGTGTGTGTGTGTGTGAGAGAGAGAGAGAGAGAGAGAGAGAGAGATTTGATGCCCAAAGAGAAGAATTGCATTGACACGTCATGGAAGACAAAGATGTGATGCATCTTAATAATAAATAGATTTAATATTTTAATACAATGGTATTAATAGATTTAATATTTTAATACAATGGTATTAATATTTTGATACAATGGTATTAAAATTGCACACTAAGTTTGAAAGGAAAGAATAGGTGTCGCATTGATTTCCGTTCTTCTGTAAAAAGCCCAAACAAGGGGGTTTATTATGATGAGCTACTTCTAAAAGGAGCTCTTATTTGAGAAGTCATCTAATAAGGGTTTTGAAAAGAACAAAAAAAAAAAGCACTTGTGTGTGTGTGTGTGTGTGTGTGTGTGTGTGTGTGTTTGTTTTAGAGACATGCATCTTTGGACACCATAGCCAAGCCAGTTGATAGCATATTTTACCCATATAACGACACCGAATTGCACAAAATAAAACTTGAATAGGAACCCCATGCATAAACTACAAGGCTAGGATCGATCTCTCTCTCTCTCTCTCTCTCTCTCTCTCTCACTCACACACACACACACACACACACACACACACACACACACACAAAAATTGCTTGAAGAAAGTAAGCATTCTGAAGATAGCACGGGACAGGTGAGTTGTGAATGCATCGCTCAATCAACTTGATCAAGGGCTGTAATCTGTAGCATATATATTTCTCGATGTGACCAAGAGAAAACAGGGCTACAACTACAAGATGTAGGTGAAGGCCATAGGTACATCAAAATGTGACATTCGGATATCAACTTGTGTGTAATAAGGTGAAAAATGTGCCAAAGAAACAGTAGTAGTTGACCCTTTTTGTGTGTTTTGATGGAGCTTTTGCCATGCGAATCTAATCCTCCGTTGAAGAAGATCTCCTCTCTTCAAGTTGTCCTGATTCCTGTGATGCATGAGGATAATCCAGTCTTGCTTGATAATTGCCTGCTAATTGGTCCGAGTTTGTACATACTGAAGATCAACCCTGTGCAATTAACAACCACTAAGTCCTGATAGATCAAGCTTTTCTAAGACTTAGAAGCTCTTAATCCCTGGTTAAATTGATAATAGCGCTTTGATTTACTGATAGCAGCCCTTCAATCCCTGATTTATAACATGCGGACACCCCTTCAATCAACTGCCAGGCAGCCAGCGTAGAAGCTGATTCGAGATGGGTCTGCGTGGGTTTTCATCTCTCTATCTCTACACTTCGATCCAGCGGTGGCGGCGTGTTTACTGTGCTTTTTAGTGTAAGTAAGGCGGGAAGTAGAATTTCTCCCATTACTGCTGGAGTTGCTGTTGGTATTGATAAAGCTTGCTAAGCTGACATACTGTGTGCTCGGTTGGGTGGATAATTGGGGGAGATTATGAGGCTTCATGGAAGAAGATGGTGGTGTTAATGATGAATCAGTGATATGCAGGACTGCGGAATAGGTAGGGCTAACTACACACTCATAGTGCCATGTGTGGTCAAGGAGGTCATCAACAGAGAGAAGCTGGTTAGGCTGGTCAGTAATGGGTGCAGCGGGGCGAGCAGAAGTGCGGACTGATAGGCGAGGGCTAAACATGGTTGGATCACGAGAGAGAGAGAGAGAGAGAGAGCTAAGCGAAGGGTGATCAGGGGTAAGATGCAGTTGGAGAATGACAAGCACCTTTAAAGAATTACGATGGATGGTGGGCGAGAGAGCTGATTTATTATTATGTGAGCGTCTCAACGAGACTCATGCAGTTTCCTGGAAATTTCCAACGCCAGACTCTGCCTTTTTTTGGGTTGCCTGCCGAACGTGAAAACGTGTCCCTGGGGCCACTACTTTTAAAAAGGACGTTAACACGTCCATGAAGAAGATTTACGACTAACTGCATTAGTTGAGTTCATTAAGCTTAATAATAATCATTAACCATTTATTTCTTTGCTTATTTATTCATGCTTGAGGCTGAATTGTCCATGGACGCATACGTATACTCATAGTTTGTATATGTGTCAAATACAAAGTAATAGATATGGATTTTTCCATGGTAGATTTGCTTTCAAAAGTTATCATTTCAGCTCCTTAGTTTGGCATGCATCTACAGTCTTCCCAAAACAAGATGCAGAATATATATATATATATATTATATAGTTTATATTAGGAGTAACATTTACAACGTTGTAAAGATGTAATCATCAACTGTTATATGATTACGACTGGTTAGCGAATATAGCGCGCGCATTCATTTTCACCACGTTATTCTATTGATTCGTCTAAAACGTGAGTTGAAAATTGAAGAGTGAATAATAATCATATATATATATATATATATATAGGGGTCTTAAAATAAAGCACGTCCAGTCGGTGTGGAATCCAATTCCATGAAGAGCAGGGCGGCACAGCTCACACACAGTAGTAGTGGTGGTGGTGGTGGTGGTCACGCGTGCAATCGCGGATTAGATACCGTGTGTCGGCAATGCGTGTAGTTCTTGGGTGTGGCATGGGCCATAATATACTGCGCCAATTACTTTTGCGAAATACGGATTAACTAAGTCCCCCCCATTGGTTCGTTAAGCATTGACTTAATCGAGGAGTCCCCACTAATTTGCTCGCGTTCGCTATTAATACCATATCATTAGCAATTTCTCTTCATTGGTCTTATTATTAGATAATAACAAAAGAATAGCTTGTCTTGGCTTGTGCCTGCTTACCCGGACAAAATGGATACCACGAAGGCGGCATGCACAAGAAGAGGAAAAGGAACTCAACAAAAGGCTGCAAGCTTGTCGTACCCTTGGGCCTTGGCGAGACAAAACGGCTTCAATTTGCTGCAACATCGCCAGAATCTCAGCGCCCCTATTATGCAGGCATCGCATCGGCACAAACAACACTCCCGAGTCCCCATATTGGCCTACGGAATTGTCAACCAATGTATCCATTAAACAAAAATTAATTTAGTCAAAGGGTGTCTTTATTTTGTATACCTCTAATTTCTAAACAAATGAAAAACAATTTGGCCCGGGAAAACTTCTTCTCTTTAAAAAAAAAACAAGAGATGGGCATATAATTTGAATTGCCCTTTAGGCACATGGGTTCTCTCTTTGAGAACTTTTTACTGGCTACCCCAACACATGCACTATTTTTATTGAGCCTTATTCTAATCCTTCTTAAAATAGGTCGAAAAGCATTCGAGATCCCCCATCAGTTCGAGACGGATCTTTTTGAAAAATCCAATAGGCTACTCGGTAAAAGTAAGCATAGGCTAGTGGACATCTTGTTTTGGTCATGAGGTTTCAAGCACGAGAATGGAAATTAGTGAACTACACTCATCATATTAGTTCTCCCTCTAAATTGTAACAATCATGGGATTTAGATGTAACACAATTGTGAACCTACGAAAGGATAAAAATGCAGTTATGTTTCTTTCTCTACCTGGACCTCTACAACTAAGATCTGGTATGCAAAATAGGTGTCTACTGTCTTTGATGTAGACTTTTTGTAAAGAGATGTTAATATTAATAATATATATAATTATTATTGCCAAAAAATGTAGTTATGTTTAAAACTTTAAGAGTTGCAAATGTGATGTTTGAATTGTAGGATTATGTGTTCCAAGGGAAGCTCTTTGTTATACAAAAATATTTGCTTCAAACACTTACTATGCTTTTACATAGTTGTTGTGCTTTCCTCTCAACATTTTTATCCACACTTAAGTGTGCAGAGACATTTAACCACCTACTATATTTTCTCTCTACTCTCACGCATGGAATGAAGATTATGTTGATGGGTCAAGCATGCAGTTGAGAGAGCTCAAATTTCCCTGTAAGGCGGGAGCAAGTTGACTGTAGGGGAGACTGTGAGGAGTTTGAATGGAGGAAACCCTTTGAGAAAGAGTGGCTATGGCAACTCTCACACGCACAAAATGTTCATGCAAATCTCGAAGTATAGCTCATTCACCTACTTTGCAGTACCGTGCCATCTCCTAACGTCTTTAAAATTAATTAGATTTCTAGAATTAGTAATTTGTCTTACCCACCTTAAGTGGTGAAACTTTCACTCTACTTACCCATTACCCTACATCAAAAGTATAGATTTCTAGTCTAATTAGTAACTTGTCGTACCCAGTTCCTTAAGTGGTGAAACTTTCACCTTACTTACCCATTACCCTACATCAAAAGTATAGTATAATGCATGCCAATAGTATATACACCCTCTCATGCATCCACCCATCCATCTTTGTTGTTGCTCTCATCTCTCATTCCCCTCTGCCTCCCTATCTACCTCCCTTTGGCGTGCCCTCATCTCCTCTTCTAGTCTCAATTTGAAACACTTATTCTCTACACTATTGCTGAAGGGATCCTCTTCTACATCTTCAGCTGTGTAACGACAACAATCCTCATTTTGAAGCCATAGCCAGGTCTTCAGATATTCTAATAAAAATGTGTTAAGATATTTCTCTGATTGGTTTTCTAAATTCAGCATTGTCATCCATGTGCCCTTTGGATTGTGGTGGGCATTGTATCTACTGTCATCTAATATATCAATGTATTCTTGGCATTGAATACAGGATGTCCTCAATTTTTTCTAGAAGATAGATTTGGACCTGACTTCCCATGTGACTGTATCATAGGACTCATGAGAAAAGATACCTGCTATGCGTAGTCTCTGTTCCGAAAACACTTTTCTCAATATACCCTTCAAATCTTATGCATGCAAGAACTCCATACAAAGCCATGGAAGAACTTCAAGCACCATTCTAGAAACACATGAGAGTCTTTCCGACAATACACATGATGAAACTCGTTTATTGGGCGATGTTCCGAGGTCAAGCACTATAGCCATTTTCTCCTCTTCTAGGAGACTCGGCACATACCAAGGTTTAGGCATAGGCTGGATCTCAAGGAGAATAGTTTCTCTAGATGGATGCACGCAATTAAGCTTGCTTAAGGTTGTTTCTCTCTTCAGCCTTCTCACTTCGTGAATTGGCTTGCGCAACTGGTGGACCTTGTGCATCCTCATTCTGACTCGTATTCTTAATCTCATGTGCTTCACATACACAAGTCGATATTCAGCCAAAGGAATAGACATGGCCCCAATCTCTAAACCTATAAACCAAAAAACATATAACATACCTTGTGTATAGAAAATTTGAAAAAATGAGGCAATCTATTAAGATGTAACAAAATTAAGAGGAATGTATAGATGGAGTGAAAAATGTAGTCATGTAGGGAAATAACAGAGTTTCCATTACGATAACTTTTACATTACAAAGATATTGTCACCGTGGTGATCGAATAGCAACAGAGTTTCCATTATGATAACTTTTGCATTACAAAGATATTTCCATCGACCGAATAGATAGCAACAAAGAGAGTTCAAGCAAAAACTTCAAATACATGGGGTTTAACATTTCAGAGTTTCTTACAAGTGTGTGTTTTTTAGGCTTTCCTTACACCTACTACTTGTTTGGGAGGTTGTGGATGTGGATCCTTGGACTCATGGCTCTACAAGCTGCCTTGGTGTAAGACAAAGCTCGTTTTGAAGGAGGTACTAGCTTCTTTTTTGAATCTCCAAGCTCTTTGGGTGCGAAAATCTTTGGGCCAAGTACTATAGTATAAGCGTTCTTCTTAGACACCAGCAGAATCAAAGGAGACAATCTGTTAAGATGTAAAAAAGTTAAGAGAAATGTATAGATGGAGTGAAAAATGTAGTCATGTAAGGAAATAACAGAGTTTCCATTTTACGATAAATTTTGTATTACAAAAGATATTTCTACCTGCATGATGACGAACAGATGGCAACAAAGAGAGTTCAAGCAACAACTTCAAATACATGGGGGTTAACATTTTAGAGTTTTTTACAAGTGCATAGTTTTGAGGCTTTTCTCACACATGTTGTTGTGGAGGTGGATCCTCGAGCTCAACTGGTGGCTCTACAAGCTACTCTAGTGTAAGAGATCAAGGCCAAGCTCTTTGGGTATGAAAATCTCCATGCCAAGTACTATAGTACGAGAGTTCTTCTTGGACACCATTCTCTGTTGTTTGCTATGGAGGTGCAAATTTGGCTCTAGAGACAAATGCTTGCGGTTGCATTGGATGGATCCGTGGATGTGAACATGGCATGCACATCTTTGGCATTGGCTATAAATTGGGACTGGCTATGGGTATTAATAACTGGTTTAAAAGAGGAGTGAGGCTTACCCTCTATCTCATTTGAAAATAAAGTCTAATTTTGTATATGACTAGCTATTTTCTCAAACAATTTAGCAATGGAAATGCATGTGATTGATAGTGGCTATGATGTGCATGTGTGTACTATATGTTGGGGTGCTATGGCTATGGGGTGTGTGTGTATGTTTGGGATTTAGATAGATTTTGGGATGCTGTGATGTCTAGGGCCGAAAATTATGTTTGTGATTTAAGTTAGCATCATATGAAACCCAAATTTTTAAGAAGAGAGTAAATGTGTGTGTGTGTGTGTGTGTGTTTGTGTGTGTGTGTTCAATTAAGGTGTACCAAGGTCTTAACGAAGATTTGGCTATGGTGAGAGAATTCAAAAAAAGAGTTGGAGTAAGGTGCACTTAGGCAACTCCGATCACGATCTTTGTGCTATTCAAGTAGTTAGGGGCCCAACCTAGTTCTTGTGGTTACTTCCATACATATAACATGACATGGGTTTGTGTGTGCATCTGATCTTCCTTTTGGGCTACTTCTAAAACTCCAAATAGAAAGCTTAATACATAAGCTTAAAGGATAGAAATAAAACCAAGTACATGCCTGGAAGAAGAGAGGGAGACCTATGAGAGGCACTTGAGTGCGGATCGAATTCATCTTTCCACATGTAGAACCTGTTGGGTAATTAATCTTTGGTTCTACTCAACATCCTACACATGAATAAAAAATAGAGCATTAAAATGCTACACCATAATGAAAAACATACGACCAAATCTCTCTTGCATTTATAGATTAGCATACAAAGCTTTGACAGAAGCTGTATAATACTAACTACCACTCAAAGCTACCTTATTAGCATAAATAGCCTTAACAAGATTTCAGTGCACCCTAACTACACATAACTATAGACTCCCTCTCTTTTTGTTTCTCTCTAAGTTAATTCATTTATGCATGCATATGTATGTGAAAACAAATAGAGAGAGGGAAACCAAAAAGTCTTGGAGTAGAACAGTGGGCCAATAAAAGTTATGTTGCCTTTACAACTACCTTATTCTCATATAAAGCTCTAATAGAAGCAATATAATCAATGCTAACTAGCACTCAAAGTTGCCTTATTAACGTAAATAACCTTAACAAGCTTTGAGTGCACACACACACACACACATACCTCTCTCTCTCTCTCTCTCTCTCTCTCTCTCTCTCTCTCTCTCTCTCTCTCTCTCTCTCTCTCTCTCCAATCTAAAGTAAAATCACCTACGCTGTAGTCACAATATGTTTTGACCTCCTCTTTAGCAGGTTTTCTTGGTGGTGTAGCCCTTGTTTGAGGTTCTGGCATACTTTCATGCCCATGTTGGAAGATAGAGAGACTCTGTGGAGATAGAGTCGATAGATGGAAGTATGATGGAAGAACATGACATTTTATCAATAATAATATAAAAGCATAAATCTAGAAAATAAGTTGCTAAAAGAACTTTAATAGCCAAAGAAATAATGTAAAGACAGTAATGTGCAATAATCAATCAAATTTTAATCATTTGTAATACATAATACTAGGGATAAAAATTATGCATAATATATGTTTATGTAGTATTTTCAATACTACATTAAGATATAATAGTCAATTGATTAAGTTAACTATTTTTATTTTACACAAATAATTTACTGGGTATATTTTGCATAGAAAAATTATAATGTTGAAAAAGAAGAACATTTATTCCCAACAACAAATCTCACACATACATGAGCATTGAGAGAATCCGACCATCATGCTAGAAAGTGCCATAAAATCCTACCATCATGCTAGAAAGTGACATAAAATCCTGCCATCATGCTAGAAAGTGTCACTAGCATTTGGGAGGATGAGAAGTGGGACCAGATCTGTGGGCTGTTAAATAGTGAAGAGAGATCTGTGGGCTGTTAAATAGTGAAGAGCTATAGTAGGTATTTGATGAGGTCTATATTGATCCTGTGGCATTTGTAAAAGGTGGACTGTTGTATATGTGGTTGGATAGTATAGAGAAATATAATTATATTTCTTTTAAAAAAGGTGTCATCAGCATGGCTAGTTATGCAGTAAACGTGAAGATTAGTCTTCATTTCTCTACCACCCGTCCCCAATGATCAGAATATTCTTTGATAAAGAAGGAGTAATTTTGGGACGTGATAAAACTCCTAATTTTGTGATTGGACCAAATCCTATGACTTTTTACAGAATAAAGGCAAACTTGGGAAGGTGAGGCCTCGTGATCATGCGATCGATCAAAATGGAGAGCTTCCAAATGCGGTTGACATCATGCCATCCATAATGGAGACGCTTGTTGTTGTTGTTGTTGTTGTTGTTGTTGATGAGAGACAAAGAGGGAGGCCCACTCATAATAAGCTGGAGGGTCTCACGATACTCCGGAACTTGCCCCTGCGTCTGGGCCCTTCGATTCCGGTGGATACAATTCCATGTTTCAATTATATATGGACATCATGAAATTCAATATTTAAGGCTCATGCAAAATAGTTGGTTGCTATTGGTCCATCGTATTATACCTTCATCCACCCTTTAAATTTATACATTTTAATTTGTGACACTACTATTTATGCTTTATTTTAATGATTATACATTACGATGGGCTAACTACCTTATTACTTATATTGGGATATTATCCTTACCCTCCTACAAATTTTATAACCTACCCTATTTTTGTCCTACAAATACCTTTGGAGCTAGTATATACAAATGTGGTACAATCTATCAAAACATTGTTTGTAATTTGTGTCCTTTTTCATCTTTGCCATCATAGATTCCAAATGCACAATTATATCCTCTTTCTAATTGATATTATTTCTCTTCTTTACCTTTCATAATTGTAGCAAATCTTCCTACTTTGTGATGGTAGCCTTTCCCATATTGCTTGGCTCATTAATAACCCTCTTATCTATGGTACATCATGTATCCTTTCCCCTTGTTTGGAGTAGTCATGCGAGATGGAGGTTTTTGATTGGAACCTTGGGAGACTTGTCCATGCTACATTTTTGTAATGCAAAAAATTAACTCTCTTTTCCAAGCATATATTGTTATAAAACCTATAGAGTATTACATATTAAGGTGGTGGTGTAGATAACATACCAATTGTATAAGCAATTATGGTTGATGCTATGTGAACACCATCATCAAAGGCTAAATCTAGCTTACAACACTCTTCTTTGATGTGCTTACCTCCATAAACACACCCTCTTATACATATGCGAGCTATAAAGATTTTTGGTTGGAGGCTTGGGAAATTACATATACAAACATGTATGACTTAGCAAACGAGCCAACATGTTGTAAGGTGAGAGATGGTAAACAACTTACCATCATTTTGAGCTATGATATATTGTATTTTATCATGGCAACATGACATGAAATGCACATGTTCGATCCATTATTGCATATGCTAGTATATAGAAATGTAATAAAACTTACCAAGGTAAGAGCCTCAAAATAATGCTAAAGTTACTTATGTAGATAGATGTCTTCAAAGTCTAAATTATTGTCTTCAAAGTCTAAATTATTGCATATTAATGCTCCACCCTCATATTGTATTGTCCAGGCACTAGCTAGCTCATGTTTGTATGACCCCCATTAAGAGGAGTAGCCATGATTGAGTAGAATGGGCACCCAACATCCCTATATTCATAAGATAAGGTGGCCTATGATGCCAGATGGTTTAGACAAACCTTGGATTAGATTTAGCACACTACCAAATAGGCTACATGCTACATTGGATGGTTATCTCATAACAGTACACATATGGCATAGGTAGACTTTACTCTTGGACACCATATCCTCCTAACATTATGGGGCTCAAATAAGGCCTAAGTTGAGATCAGATGAATGTGGGAGGTGGGGCCGAGTCTACACTACAGACAGTGGCACCGACGACTATGATTGTGGACCTACATGCTCATGTCATGGGCCACCCTGCATATGCATGCCTATATAGATACATGGCCAGACCCTTCTCTACACAGTTCATCAGTCATCATTGTGATATTACTCTTTTCTAACTGTGATTATCTAGTAGTCCCCCTTAGAGAAATGGTACAAGACCCTGCCCACCACCATTTGGTGTTGATGGAAAGCTTAATGACACCAATTATTATCTAGTAGTCCCCCATTTGGTGCTGATGGAAAGCTTAATGACACCAATTATTGCCCACTACCACCATAATGTCATCTCCCACAAGCTTTAGGGAGGAATACCAATCCTTGCAATTGCTCATGTGCCTAGAATCCCTTACCATAATGCAATTGCTCATGTGCCTATAATGCAAAGTGCTTAATAAAAGGTTCACGTATGTCTAAAGAAGGTTGTACAAAAAGTCTTTCAAATGTTCTTTGGGTGTTCTAGATATGAAGAGAAACCTCCTTTCTATCTCATCCATCACAAACAGTGACTTGTGGGTTCACTTACATACGAACGGTGCAGTAATTCTTGATGGAGATGAAAGGTCAATGTAAAGGGAATTTAGAGAAACAACTTATATGAGCTTTGGCATTTGCAATCTAGACCAACTTGAGTAGCAGAAAACTTTTGCATGAGAGATATGGGAATCTCAATACGTAGACTCTTTAAAAGATGCAAAAAGGTAGGCTAGTTGAGCATTTTCCACTAATTTTTTATAGTCTAGATGTATGTGAAGCTTGTATGATTAAGCAGCACCAAAAACCCTTTTCACAAGAGGCCACGTTTAAGAGCCAAGGCTCCATACATGCTGATCTCTATTAAAACATGAGTACAATTGCACTTGGAAGTTTTATCTTTTTTTTCACATTGACACATTGATACTAGATTATTATAGTAGGAAGATTTGGGTGTATTTTCTTTTGGAAAGGTCTCAAGATTTTGGGGAAAGTGTAAGAAATGGTTTGCATTGATTGAAACTGACACATGAACAAATTTGAAGCAGTTTATAATATATGGAGGAGGGAAATCCATGTCCGATAAGTTCTTGGGTTGTTGTAAAGAAAGAGGCATAAAGCAACAGACGTTCACTACTGCTCACAGTCTATAACAAAATGGTGTTGCAAAGCACAAGAATTGTGATATTATTGAGATGGCAACAAGGAGTATTCTTAATGTAAGGAATCTATCTAAATACTTTTAGACTAAGACAGTTAACATGGCTATATACATTCTTAACACAAGTGTGACTCCGTTTACAGGCCTACTTGGGTAAGAAACCTCCATCTTCACACTTGAAAATTTTTGGGTGTGAATGTTATGTACATGTTCCAGATGAATGTTTTTGGATGTGAATTTTATGCACATGTTCCAAATGCTCAGAGGACTAAATTAGATGCTAAAATCCAAAAATGCATCTTCTTGGGTTACAGCATGGTCTCAAAAGGATATCGGCTCTATAACCCTCAAAGGCAAAGAAGATCATAGTGAACCATGATGTGGCATTCCAAGAACAACCACCTCAGATAGAGGAGGAGATTCCTCGTTCTTCATCATACGCAACAAGGAAATCATCAAAGCAACACAACCTCCACATGAAAAATGGGCTTTCTCGCATTTTGATGGAGGGAAACCCCGACCCACATATCCTATGGACATGGATTTTAAAGATGAAGAACAAGAGCATGCATGATGTGCCATAAAAAAGGTAAGCCATTCCCTAAAGTGGTATAGAAAAATTTTGGATGGATGTTCATCAATTCAGAAACATTTGAGTCTTGCATGAGGGAGTGAAAAAGATGAAGAATGCAAGGGTCTTGCAGGCTTGCACCTCTAGCCACTTTTGGTAGAGAAACCCTCTCTTGGGGTCTTACCGGCTTGCACCTCTAACCACTCTTGGTAGAGAAACCTCTGTTAGGGTCCTCAACCTTGCCTTCTTCATCATTACCTTTCAAATGGGTGAGGAGAAAAGAGGGAGAGAGATATGGAAAGCTCAACCTCTACCTCAATTCCTTAGTGAGTAAGAGCATGGGTGAGAAGGGGGCACAATCCTCAATCTAGCATGCATCAAAGAGAAGAGAGCACATAAGCAAGCATCAATCACAAAAGCATGAAATACTCAAACTCAATTGTGGGAATGTGATTATGTGTTTTCTCATTAGTCAAAATGTCTTATATACACAAGACTCATATTTATAATGCCCGGTTGCCTAATTTCCTAGTCTAAGTATATACTACTGGCATTACACAAGTTGTAAGTTTAGTTTTGACTATCTTTCAAGATTACACAAGTCATAAGCTTGAAGACTTCCCATAATCATTTACATGGAGTGGTTTGCATGGAATAAAAAGTATGGATCAAAAAGGGTTGCTAATGTGGTTAACATACGCCTCTCCCTTATCATAGTTCTATCCTCAGAATCATTGGTGAAATACATTGGGAGTTAGCAGTAGAACCCACTCTATCCAATAGAAGTTGAAGGGAGGACTTCAAGTACTAGGTGGTGTGGTGTAAAGAATTGTAGAAGGTCTAGAAGGCTATTTGGATGAACATATCTTTGAAGATGATCAGCCTTGCATCCATTGTACTTGCTTGTAGTAGTAGCCAAGTACATGTCAAAGTGTTGGGCATTTATTGATGTCCAAGGCAAGGGACCTTCTCACCAAAAAACTATGCCATTCTAGGAATTCCTCCAAAAGGGTGATGAAAGGTGGAAGAGGAAAATGGTGATTACGATGTCGGGGTCGGGCACTTGGTCATAATATGGGATGAATTTCCACATGGTGCAAAGAATCCATGCCTCGTTGAGAAGGGTGGGTGGCCAAGGTGGAGGTATCCATGGAATGTTGAATTGTTACTTTGGGTTCTACTCCAACTCTTTATCAAAGAGATCGAGGCCCACTCTCATTTGAAGTAATTAGGGATGACTAGGAGGTACCGAGGAGCATAATAATATTCCTTTCAAAATTTGGGCTTGAGAAGGTATGGCCATCAAATAGGTTTCTCTCCCATGAGATCATGCATGATGGGATCACATCTAGATAGTGGCCTTTTGTATCTGCCATGGTCCCTTTTGTGATGTGCCCTTGACCATTGGTTAAATTTTTCCTAGTAGATAACCCTTGATGAGGTAGAGGTCTGAGCGATCCATGATCCTATTAAGATCTGGGTTGGGGTTTTGTTCTATGTTATAGGATCCAAATTGCTTGGTTGATGTTAAGGCATGTAGTGGGTCCCACCAATTGAAAGGATGATTGTGGGGGAACATATGTTCATGCTCCCCTATTGGCAGGTGCTGGGATCTCACCTCCTAACACTTGCAAGGATGGGGCTGCTACTTGTGGGGTAAGAGGGTGGCGATTAACTAGCAAGGTGGAGGCCTTTGTGATTTCATTTAGGACTTCCCCTAAGGAGGTAATGGGTGGGGGTTGTTGGGAAGACAAAGGTGGGGATGGTGGGGTGGTGTAACCATTGGTTGGCAGAGTGACAATGACGAGTGTTGAAATAAAAGTGATAGGAGGGGGAAATGAGGTTAATGGTTGGGCATGAAGTTCTTTGGTTTTTATCAAGGTATAAGCTTCTATTATTGGTGTGTCAAAATGTGAGGTCCCTATCCCCGCCGCGCAACGAATTCAGGAGTGCTAGCAACAGAAGTAGCACTTCTTGTGTGGGGCAGGGTCCCATAATCGGAGCCCTGCCCACGGATATCCGGACAAAAGACTAATCCATCGGTTCTTCCAAAACTGAACCCGGAAAAAACTTCCCTTGCCTGAAAAGCATGGGTGATTCCTCCATGATAACTTTTCTCTAACGTAGTCAAAAGCTTTAACTAACTGAATTGATCTGACCGAACCCGTAAGTCCCATAGTCAGATCAAGGAAAAGATTGTACTTGGATCATAGAGACCAATGCTTTTTTCCTCATTGAGAGGCACAGCCGTTAATTCTTTTCCATAGAACAATTTTTGTCTGAGATTTACTTCATCTATCGAACTAGAAGAGAATTGAGTCTCAATTTAGGGATCCATCAGTCCAGCCTCTAACCCCATCCAGTCCCATGGGTTAGCCAACCGCCCAACCACTATAGTGATGGGATCCAATTAAGAATTTGATTAGGCTGTCCCGAGTACTAGGGAAAAGAGTTCCCAGGCCCCCTAGCCGGATATTCATGCAAACTTAAAACTAGTCACACCACTTATACACCCAATATGAAATTGCCTTTTTCACAGATTCAATAGTCTTTAAAACAATCATTTAATGAAACCATAGTGTCACTGATCATAATCCTCTAATTATCCAATTGAATCCTTATTTCCAAACATTCCTTCATCGGTGTACCTATGGCATCATTGGCAACCAAAACGCTCACCCCTGTCTACTCAGGGGCCTTTTCGATAGTTCCTAGCTCATAGTAACCGGCAAGTATTCACTTTAACAAAAATGGAGTCTCCATTGAAGATCACCAAGATCAACCAACAGATCCATATAAAAGAGCCATGGACTCATCCGTTGAGGACCAGCAAGGTCAATCAACTAGATCCATGCCGCTTGAATTCAGAAAACAACTCTTACTCCTTGTTCCAATATCTTCCCTGACGTATGTGTGGGTATCTTCAGTGACCCAGAGCCCGAGCACCGTATAGTCAGCACCCTCTAGGATCCTTCGTAAGTCACCTAGCACTTCACTCATAGGCCGCTTCCTTGGTCCCTCATCCACTGTACTAGAAGCTCACCATTTAAATCAAACTGAGGCTGGTCAAGACCTCAGCCAACCTTGCTATGCAAGACGTCCTCCATTGACTCTCCGTCTAGCAGTTGCAACTTTAACAGATAGGTCTCCACGATCTCATTCATAAGACGGTCAAAATGCTTCCCCAGCATTCTTGACATAAAATAGTCATTTAAAAATAGATTTCACATACAAATACAGTTCCAACAATATTTTCATCTTTTCTTATCACTCCACATCCTTTCACATTAGTCCCCATCTTTTCTCATCTTCCCACAATTTATTTTTTCTTCATCGATCCCTATCACATCACATCATTCCCACATCCAATCGCATCATCCACACATCAATCCACATCATCCATACATCCATCCACATCAATCCACATCATCCATACATCCATCCACATCAATCCACATTATCCACACATCCATCCACATCTTCCATACATCCATCCACATCAATCCACACGTCAATCCACATCATCCATACATCCATCCACATCAATCCACATTATCCACACATTAATCCACATCATCCATACATCCATTCACATCAATCCACATTCATTTCATAAGTATTCCCATTCTCATTCTAATCACATCTTTTTCTATCTCATCACTTATTTCCTCATTTATCCTCATCAGATCTCATCCACTTGCATCTACCCATACATCTCATCACTTCACATACATTAACATCTATCCAGTTTACATCGCATCTTATCACATCCATTTCACATCACATCTCATTCATTCACATCCCGATTCACATGCTAACACATTCATTCACGTCCCTTATCGTTCATTCACATCCCAATTCACATCACATCACATCCATTCATATCCCTTATCATTCATTCACATCTCGATTCACATGCTATCACATTCATTCACATCTTATATCATTCATTCACATCCCGATTCACATGCTAATACATTCATTCACATCCCGATTCACATGCTAACACATTCATTCACATCCTATATCATTCATTCACATCCCGATTTACATGCTAACACATTCATTCACATCCTATATCATTCATTCACATCACATGCTAACACATTCATTCACATCCCCTATATCATTTATTTAGATCCTGATTCACATGACATCACATCTCATCTATTCATTCACATTTATCTGATTCACATCACATCTATTTACCTCTCATTCTCATCACATCCATTCATATCCCTTATCATTCATTCACATCTCGATTCACATGCTATCACATTCATTCACATCTTATATCATTCATTCACATCCCGATTCACATGCTAATACATTCATTCACATCCCGATTCACATGCTAACACATTCATTCACATCCTATATCATTCATTCACATCCCGATTTACATGCTAACACATTCATTCACATCCTATATCATTCATTCACATCACATGCTAACACATTCATTCACATCTCCTATATCATTTATTTAGATCCTGATTCACATGACATCACATCTCATCTATTCATTCACATTTATCTGATTCACATCACATCTATTTACCTCTCATTCTCATCACATCTATTCTCATCACATCCATCCATCCATTCATTCCCATCTATCTGATTCGCATTACATCTCATCACATCTATTTACCTCACATTCTCGTCACTCCTATTCTCATCGCATCCATCCATCCATTCATTCCCATCTATCTGATTCGCATCACATATCATCACATCTATTTACCTCTCATTCTCATCACTTCTATTCTCCTCACATCCATTCTCTATTCATTCTCATCTATTTGATTCATATCACATCTTATCACATCTATTTTTACAAAATGTAAGAGAATTCTTATTTTTGATATAAAGATGCTTTACGCATCTATTTATGCATAAGAACAACTTCAGTGGGAAATAACACTTTTATAAAAATCTGTTTATGCCTCTATTTATGTATAAATTCAATTTTAAGGAGAATAATACTTTCGAAATAAATTATAATCTGTTCAAAAGCCTTATCCTAAGGCTCCAGATTTTTTGAAAATTTTAAATTAAGGTTCTGAGGGGTCAATCAGATTCATCCAAATGTATGGAGGAGATAAATTAAAGAAATAAAGAAAATTCCCCAAAAATGAGTAAATACTCACATAAGATGAAGAGTGGACTAAGGACCAAAGAAAATACTAAAAAAATAAATTTTTGACACCTCAAGAGTGGGGATTCCCCCCTCGTGAAGGAGGCACCTATTTCGCATGTGTGGTGGAGTTTTAAATTCTCAAATATTGAGATATTTCTTCTCTCCTCTCTCCTTATTCAAGTCTAGTTCCAAAAAGTAAGCTAAACTGACCCAAAAATGGTCAAAAATTGACCAAACTGATTTGGAAAATTCTAGAATCAGTTTGCTTGGTTAGAATCTCACTTTTTCCTATAAATAGAAGCCTCCCCTTTGTAGAAGCTTAATAGTGTTTTATGCACTATTACTCTACTCCACCCCAGAGCCAAAAACAGTGAATTTATTGATAATTCATTAGTTTTTGACCTTTCCCTCTTCAAAAGAATTGGTGGCCGCTCTTGTTGCAAACAAGAGTAGATCCCTCAAACCATCAAGACAAAGGAAAGCTCACAGAAATTTAAGTAAGCTAGAAATCCTACTTTTTCTTTATTCCTTTTAATGGTTTTCTAATTTTTATTTTCTTTAAAATAAAAAATGATGTTATGCGCCTTGTTGGAAAGGCTTTCCCCCTCTCTTCATTCTTAAATTCAGCCTTTCTTTATCCTAGATAAGTAATCAAATTATTAGAATTAAACTTTTCATATTGTTTCTCTTTTAAAAGTGAAATTTGATTAGTTTAGAATTTTTTAAACCATTTGGGATAATTTTTAGTAACTTGAGGATAGAAAAATTTGAAAAATGGTCAACCATACAAAGGAGGTTATGGTAAATTTTTCTTAAATTTTGTGAAATAAGTTTTATCTTTATTTATTAAAAAAGAGTAATTCCCACCATTTGTGTATTCTAAAAGTGTTATTTTCATTCTAGGCATAGAAAAATGCATAGTAGAAATATTTTTATTATAAAAGTGTTATTTTCATTAAAATTTAAATTCTATGCATAAAAAGATGCATATTGGTTATGTTTTTATTATAAAAGAGTGATTTTCATTAGATTTAAATTCTATGCATAGAAAGATGCATATTGGATATTTTTTTTATTATAAAAGTGTGATTTTCATTAGAATTAAAATCTATGCATAGAAAGATGCATATTAAAAATATTTTTTTTATTTAAAAGTGTTACTTTCATCAAAATTGATTTTTATGCATAAATAGATGCATAAAAGAATTTTTTTATTATGAAAGTGTTACTTTCACTAATATTGATTTTTATGCATAAAATGATGCATAACAGATTTTTTTTTATTATAAAAGTGTTACTTTCATCAAAATTGATTTTTTTACATAAATAGATGCATAAAAGGATTTTCTTTTATATAAAAGTGTTATTTCCATAGAAGTTGGATTTTATGCATAAATAGATGCATATAGAATTTTTATATCAAAATAAGAGTTCTCTTTAATCCTATGTTTAAAACCCATGAATATTGGTAAATGAATAAGTAAATACTCTGTGAGAGAAAATTCTACCGTTTCATATTCTCTAGGATAGTAATGAAAAAATTTAGAAAAACTATCGAAATCAGAATTTTAGATAAATGATTAATTTATTCCTCATAAGAATTCATGATTAGTTTTAAATTCAATTAAGCAAAATACTCAATGAATAAAATTCAGTAAATTAGTAATTGAAATATTACCCTTTGAGAAAGTTAGTTCAGGGAGAACCTTTCCAGACTCAAACCCTGAATCAGACTATGACCAAGACTTAATCTCCTTCATGAGTTTCAAGAAAGAAAAGACGATGTGACCAGTTCAGGAAAATTTCACTCAAATCACCCACCAAATTCTAAAATCAAGTTAAGAACCTTGATTTTGATCTAAGGATTAAGGTTACAAAATTCAAGAAATTCTGTTAGAATTTTAAACTTGTGATCTAAAAGTATTGGGATACGGATTTAAGATATACCCATTGTATTTCAAAACTGAAACTTTGCATAGAAACCCTGTTTTCTTAAAGAACTGTCTTACGCTAGAATGCTGGAGAGAGCTGCTTCTGCTGCTAGCTACCGGGAATCCCGTGTGCGGAGGGGACACCAGTTGGGATCCCACAGTCGGTATCAGAGCGCTGTTGTAAATTTACGGAATAGCAACAGAAGTTGCTTAAAATTTTAAAGTAAGTATGGGAAATAATGTTTTCACTTGTTAATATTATGTTGAATGAACTTCAAAAATTGAAAACTCATAAATTGAATTGGAAATTTATAGATGGATACCCCGAATCTATCTGGATTCTTGAACTCTCCCAGAGTCAGGATATGATAGCCTTTGCATTCGAGCACCTCATCAACTCTGCTCTACGACGACCCGAGTAAGCAGAGTGAGACTCGCACGTCATTTTGAGAGTCTTTACTTTCCTGATCCTATTGAGAGACGTCGATATATGTGGTTCTTTGGAGGACGATGTATTAATGTCAATACCAGTCAGCGTCAGAGGCTCATGCAAAATATTTTCTTAGACATGATTCTGATAAGGCTAGGGCTTGTTCACAACTCTTTGATCATTCACCCAGGAACTTCAGAATTTCATGCCAAGTTTTTAGGCTTCTTAGCCGCTTTATTCCTAGAAGTAGAATTATAGCACCTCTTTCTGTAATGAATCGTGTGTACCATGGTATGTCTCCTTCGCAGTTTCGCTTCTTTATGAGTACGCGATTGAGGCAGTGATTTTGGGAGCCGTGATGCTCTATGTATATATCGAAAACTTTTGATAATAAACGATGTTTTACAAAAGAATTCCAAATTGTTTTCATGATTGTGAATATGATTAATAAAATTATCAGAGTAAATCTTGTTTCATGAAGTATGATGAAATAATTATCTGTTTAAAGAATAATCGCAAAAATTAAATAATCATAAATCTGTTGTCAAAGTTACGTTGACGAAAATCTTGTTTGGTTAGAATGATGAGGCGCGCGGCCCGTGCAAGAAGGCAACCGGATCCTCTAATCGATGTAACAAAGAGTTAGATGTTCGAAAAGCCTTACACAGATCCCAACCTGGTCCCTTCAAGGGTGAAGGGGAGCAGTTAGGTGAAGTAGTGGAGAAGTGGATTGTGAATACTTTGATGTAACTGGCTACAATGAGAGAAGCAAGATGGCTCTCTCCAGGTTAAAGATTGTGGAAACAACCAGGGTCACTTGGAGGAAGCACTGCGAGACTAACCATCTCGACCAGAATACCCAGACTTGGACCGATTTTAAATCTTACCTTAGAAAGAGGTTTTGTCCTCCGGGCTTCCTTGAAACTAAAATGAATGAGTTCTTGGAACTAAAGCAGGATAGCTGGACAATTGAAGAGTACCATCAAGCTTTTGCCCTTCTCCTCAAATATTCCCTGCAATTGGATGAAGAGCAGCTCATGGCCAGATTCATTCTAGGAATGAACGAGCCATTGGACACCTTAGTGAAGAATGCCAAACTTGTCTCAATGGCCGAAGCTGTAAGAATGGCAAAGGACTTTGCCAAAGCCTTTGTTGTTAAGGTCCCGCGCCGAAGCCTACACCCTCTAACTTTAAAAGATTCCAAACCCCGGGAAGTACTTCAAACTTTTCTCCCCCAAAGAGGTAGCAAGGCCTAAATCAGAATCAGGATACTGGGAGATTCAAAAGTGAAGGAAGACCCTTCCCACAGAACACTTTCTTAGGAGCCCCACCACTTTTAAGGATTCAAAGGGATGAGCTCAGAAGTGAGAACCGGTGTTTTGGATGTCAGGGTTTTGGTCACCAGCTGAAAGACTGCCCGACTCTCCTGCCATGTCAAGGGGACAGGGAAGTCAAGGTTTGCGAGTGTGCAGAGACCAGCCCCTTCCTCCTATCAATCAAATTAGGGTCCATATCTCATCAAAATCAGGGCAATCCCAAGAGAACTCGAGCCCAGCCATCTGCCTCTGTCCTCTAGAGTAGCCTCAAAACTCCTTCCAAGAACTGGGACAACCAAAGAGAAAGATTTCCACCTCAGACCATTGCAACAGCCAGAGCACTCACAATAGTAGAAGTAGTGGAAGAGAAAAGAGGACAGATTTATGCAGCAATTGAAAACCAAGGGCCAAATCGCCAATTCTCTGTCATTCATACTCCAGCTGAGTATCAGGGTAAGCCTTTTAAGCTTTTGATTGATTCAGGTAGTACTCATTCTTTCATTTTCCCAGGATGCTTATGTAAGCTAGTCTTAGAATAGAAATCAGGGAAACCTATGCAGTAAGTTGAATTGGCCAGTGAGAAGATTCTTTTCACTCACCTTGAGATAGATCGTATTCAGTTCAATCTAGATGGGAATTTAACTGACTGTCAATTCAGAGTTATACCTTTGGGAGTTTTCGACGGGATCCTTGGAATGGATTGGCTCCACAAAAATCAAGCTGACATTCACTGTCACAATGGAACCATTTCCTTCCGTGACCTTCACGAAAATAAAGTTCAAGGAATCAAAATTTCAGGACCCCCAATTCTACAGTTAGTAAAGGCTTCTAAGTTACTAAAAGGACTTAGAAAGAAGCAGCTCATTTATGTTGTCAAAATGAATCCAATAAAGTTAAAAGCTAAAGAACCTGAATGGTTAAGTGATTATGATGATTTATTCCCAGTAGAATTAACAGAGATGCCTCCAATTCAGGAAGTAGATCATGTGATAGAATTGACCCCTAGAGCTCAGCCAGTAGCCTTGCGCACGTACAAAATGCCAGTTCTTGAAGCCATCAAACTCAAGGAATAGCTTAGACACTTGTTAGAACAAGGGTTTGTAAGACCCAGTGTTTCACCTTGGGGTGCGCCAGTTCTCTTTCAGAAAAAGAAAGATGGAACGCTAAGACTATGGACTACAGAGGCCTCCATCAGCTGACAGTTATTAAGAATAAGTATCCTATCCCCAGAATTGATGAGCTTCTAGAAAGGCTAAGTGGAGCCCAGATCTTCACAAAGATAGATCTCAAATTAGGGTATTATCAGATCAGATCAATGAGCAAGATATCCCGAAGACAGCCATCAATACTCGATATGGGCAATATGAATTCACTGTCATACCGTTTAGATTGACGAATGCCCCAGCTACATTCAATCATTTAATGCAGGGCATTCTCAGAGAATACTTGGATGATTTTGTTCTTGTTTTCTTTGATGATACTCTGATTTACTCAAAGAATGCAGCTGACCATGAAACTCATGTCAAAAAAGTTCTTGAGATTCTAAGGAAGCACCAACTCTTTGCAAAAAAGAGCAAATGCACTTTCTCTGTCGACCATGTTGAATACTTGGGCTTTCTGGTATCCAAAGATGGGATTTCTCCAGATTTCACTAAAGTCCAGGCAGTCATACATTGGGCTAAACCAAAAACAGTGAAAGAAGTCAAGGGATTCTTGGGATTGACTGGCTGGTATAAAATTTTTATACCAAAGTATGCTCTCATAGCTTCCCCCTTGACTAATCTTCTCAAGAAGAATATTCCGTTTCAATGGTCTGCCAGGTGCTAGAGTGCTTTTGATAAGCTGAAGATCGCCTTGGTAACCAATCCCGTCCTGAAGCTGCCGGATTTCTCTCTACCCTTTGAGGTAGTAACTGATGTCAGTGGTTTTGCCCTAGGAGGTGCACTCATGCACAGGAAGGTCAAAGATTCACTTTGATGACAGATCATCAGAGCTTAAAGTGAATCTTCACTCAGAAGGATCTCAACATGCACCAAAGAAGGTGGATGCAGACCCTGCAGGAATTTGATTTTGAAATCAAGTACCGCCCAGGCAAAGAAAATGTGGTAGCAGATGCCCTCAGCAGAAAAGCCTCCTTGCTTGCAATTACTGTAGTGTCAAATCCTTTGATTATTGAAGTAAGAGAGAAGATCATGCAGGATAGATTCTTTGGCCCTATTACTACCCTACTTATGCAAGAAAGCAAAACTCCACAAGAGTTGAACCGAGTTCAAGGGTACAGCCTGGATGATGGAATTATGTATTATAATCGCAGGCTATGCATTCCCAAAATGATGAGGGAACTAAGGGTCAAATTTTGAATGAAGCCCATGAGAGCCTTATTGCAGGACATCCAGGTTTCATCAAAACCTACATGTCTATGAAGAAAAGTTTCTTTTGGCCTGGTCTAAAAAAGGATGTGCTTAATCATGTATGTCAATGTCTGACATGTCAGAAAGTCAAGGCCGAGAGAGTAAAAATGCCTGGGAAGTTACATCCATTAGACATCCCCCAGATGAAGTGGGAATGTATCAGTATGGATTTTATTACTGGATTTTCTTCAGTGCAATCAGGTTACAACTCCATCTTCATGGTAGTTGATAGACTAACCAAAGTTGCCCATCTGATTCCAGTAAAAGAAACCTACACTGCAGTGGATGTGGCCAGTGTTCCTTAAGGAAATCTTCAGATTGCATGGCCTACCCAGGAGAATAGTAAGTGATCGAGATCCCAAGTTCACGTCAAGATTTTGGACTGCATTTTTCGAAGGAGGAGGAACTTTCTTGGATCTCAGCACAGCTTACTACCCCGAGACCGATGGTCAATCAGAAAGGGTAAACCAAGTAATCAAAGATATACTTCGGTCATGCTGTGGTAGGGAACCCAAGAAGTGGCTAAGTTATCTGCACCTAGTCGAGTTCGCCTACAATGCTTCTTATCACCGAAGTATTGGGATGAGCCCTTTCAAAGCTCTGTATGGACAAGATTGTTTAACTCCATTAACTTGGTTCGACCCATTGATTAGGGTCGAGATGTCCAGACAAATGCTTGACGACATGGAGCAGCAAATGCAGTCAAATCACAAAGATATAAAAGCTGCCCAAGATAGACAGAAGCAGTATGCAGATAAGAAGAGGTCAGATAGAAAATTCAAAGAAGCAGATATGGTCTTCATTCGAGTACACCCAAAAAGAAGTTCTCTATCTCTTAGGAAGTACAAGAAGTTATCCTCCAGATATTGTGGGCCATATCTGATTACAAAGAAAGTAGGTGACTTAGCCTACGAGCTTCTTCTGCCTCATCTCAAAGTACATAATGTATTTCATGTCAACCTTCTTAAAAAGTATATACCAAGCCCGAATCATGTGCTTGATGAGATGAAATCTTAACTTCTTCAACCCAAGGGCAGATGGAACTCCAACCTGAAGAAATCCTTGATGTTTAAGAAAAGGTTCTCACGAATAGAATTCTGAGAGAATTATTGGTTAAATGGAAGTTCTATTCTTTTGAAGATGCCACCTGGGAGAAAGAAGCCGAACTGTTGCGGGATTACCTCCCAGTTTGCAAGATGAGGACATCTTGCGTTTTTCAGGTGGGAGAGAATGTAAGATTCCTCCCTTGCCCCCCAAGATGTCCAGTATCTTCCCCCCTCTAATCAATTCCCTCTTCAGAATAATAAAAGATCTTGTTTCTACCTATTTTGGCTTAGAGAGAGAAAATATTCTAGAGAGAGATTATTCAGATTTTAGATATTTTTGGATGGAAAAATATCTCTTCTTATTAGAATAAATTACCCTGAAACATAAGTTCAAAAAGATTTTCAGAAGGTGCATTAGAAATAATTTATAATCTGTTCAAAAGGCCTTATCCTAATAAGGGTTCAGATTTTAAAAAAAAATAAATTAAGGTTGTGAGGGGCCAATCAGATTCATCCAAATGTATGGAGGAGATAAATTGAAGAAATAAAGAAAATCCCCCCAAAATGAGTAAATACTCACATAAGATGAAGAGTGGACTAAGGACCAAAGGAAATACTAAAAAAATGAATTTTTGACACCTCAAGAGTGGGGATTCCCCCTCATGAAGGAGGTGCCTATTTCACATGTGTGGTGGAGTTTTAAATTCTCAAATATTGAGATATTTCATCTCTCCTCTCTCCTTATTCAAGTCTAGTTCCAAAAAGTAAGCTAAACTGACCCAAAAATGGTCAAAATTTGACCAAACTGATCTGAAAAATTTTAGAGTCAGTTTGCTTGGTTAGAAGCTCACTTTTTCCTATAAATAGAAGCCTCCCCCTTTGTAGAAGCTTAATAGTGTTTTATGCACTGTTACTCTACTCCACCCCCCCAGAGCCAAAAACAATGAATTTATTATTGATAATTCGTGACCTTTCCCTCTTCAAAAGAATTGGTGGCCACTCTTGTTGCAAACAAGAGTAGATCCCTCAAACCATCAAGCCAAAGGAAAGCTCACAGAAATTCAAGTAAGCTAGAAGTCCTACTTTTTCTTTATTCCTTTTAATGGTTTTCTATTTTTTATTTTCTTTCAAATGAAAAAATGATGTTATGCCTTGTTGGAAAGGCTTTCCCCCTCTCTTCATTCTTAAATTCAGCCTTTCTTTATCCTAGATAAGTAATCAAATTATTAGAATTAAAATTTTCATATTGTTTCTCTTTTAAAAGTGAAATTTGATTGTTTTAGAATGCTTTAAACCATTTGGGATAATTTTTAAGTAACTTGAGGATAGAAAATTTTGAAAAATGGTCAGGCATACAAAGAAGGTTATGGCAAAATTTTCTTGAATTTTGTGAAATAAGTTTTATTTTTATTTATTCAAAAAGAGTAATCCCCACCATTTGTGTATTCTAAAAGTGTTATTTCATTCTAGGCATAGAAAAATGCATAGTAGAAATATTTTTATTATAAAAGAGTTATTTCTATTAAAATTTAAATTCTATGCATAGAAAGATGCATATTGGTTATATTTTTATTATAAAAGAGTGATTTTCATTAGATTTAAATTCTATGTATAGAAAGATGCATATTGGATTTTTTTTAATTATAAAAGTGTGATTTTCATCAGAATTAATCTCTATGCATAGAAAGATGCATATTGGAAATAATTTTTTTTAAAATAAAAGTGTTACTTTCATCAAAATTAATTTTTATGCATAAATAGATGCATAAAAGAATTTTTTTATTATAAAAGTGTTACTTTCACCAATATTGATATTTATGCATAAAATGATGCATAAAAGAATTTTTTTATTATAAAAGTGTTACTTTCATCAAAATTGATTTTTTTACATAAATAGATGCATAAAAGGATTTTCTTTTATATAGAAGTATTATTTCCATAAAAGTTGGATTTTATGCATAAATAGATTCATACAAAATTTTTATATCAAAAGAAGAGTTCTTTTTAATCCTATGTTTAATTTCCATGAATATTGGTAAATGAATAAGTAAATACTATATGAGAGAAAATTCTACCATTTCATATTCTCTAGGATAGTAATGAGAAAATTCAAAAAAACTATCGAAGTCGGAATTTTAGATAAATGATTAATTTATTCCTCATAGAAATTCATGATTAGTTTTAAATTCAGTTAAGCAAAATACTCAATGAATAAAATTCAGTAAAGTAGTGATTGAAATATTACCCTTCCAGAAAGTTAGTTCAAGGAGAATTTTTTTATACTCAAACCCTGAATCAGACTATGACCAAGACTTAATCTCCTTCGTCAGTTTTAAGAAAAGACGATGTGACCAATTCAGGAAAATTTCACTCAAATCATCCACCGAATTCTGAAATCAAGTTAAGACCCTTGATTATTCTGATCTGAGGATCAAGGTTACAGAATTCAGGAAATTCTGTTGGAATTTAAGACCTGTGATCTAGAAGCTAGAAGTTACTCCTTTGCAAAACATACCATCTCAAATTTGTGATAACCATGCCTTGCCTTAATCCTATTCTTGCCAGCCCAAACCATGAATTTTTCCCCTTCAAGTGAAACCAGTGTTCATTCAATTTATCCTCAAATTGTGCATTCACCAAATTCCACGTGGGTCCGCATTCTTGCAAATCCAAATTTGTGATATTCAAGTATTTCTCATCTAGCTTGTGTATGGAGACCAAGAAAGATGCACTACAGGACATGTAACCATTCAAGTCAAAACTTTTTCTAAGGTTTTCAACTTGACTCAAGGTCATTCGAATTGCCTTGTTTGAGAACAAGCCTGCATATACTGAAATGAGAAGGTGGCTCTATCATGTGCTTAATGCTAAATTCATTTAACATATAAGAATCCAAGTTGGATTTCCCTCCCTAAAATTTAGGGATGAAGCTTTTGTCTTTCCTTCTCTCTATCACCTAATTTGAACACCTTTCTCACCCAATTCTCAACATTAGGTCCTTGCACATCTGGCTGAACATGCTAATTTTCCTCATAATCAACATGGGTCTCCTCTTCATCCCCAACTTCATCTATAGCGTTCACATTTGCCAAAGTAGGATCATCTTGCAAATTAACAAATGTCCCTATGCTCTTATATGTAGAGGTGTATTCTTCACTTATTATTGTTTTCCTGGATGGGCTAGAATGCAATGCATAACTCTTGGTAGCTATTAGAGATATTAAACTCCATAAGTGTATAACAAGAATGAAACATACAAAAGAAGTTAAAAATAATAATGAAACAACAAAGACTCAAAAGAGGTGACATTATAGGTGTTCCCTTTCGCCTCTGTCACTCGATCCCACCACACCACCTGCCTTTAAATAATGGTGTAGTCATTAAGCATGTGTTGGCATGATTAAAACTAAAATGTTTTAATTTTATCTCTTACAAATAAAGTATCAAATTTAATCTAATATTTCAACCAAGAAAAATTTGGAGGCCCACTATATAGATGATTGTCCTAAAGAGTACAAACCTAGTAGCCCTCATATATATGCACATCATAGATCAAGAGGGAACAAAGTATAATTTCATAGTATCAAGAGAATCATAAAATGTATTGTGTCCCCAAGAGACTTTACAAAAAGACAAGCCAAATAACCCCTAGCTCAAATATGTATGTTATGATTGATAACATCCCATGTGCACACACTAGAGGCCCTTCAATCATCACAAGCAGGGATTGAGTGAGGTAGAAGAGCCCAGGTAGAAGAGAATGCTATACATAATTTAGGCAAGCACTAGCATGAAAGAACCCAAACACTAGCATCAATAACCCAAGGCATGAAGAAAATGCTAAAAACATTATTAAGGCATGAAAGAGAGCCATCCATGAGCACATGGAAGGTCACACCGAGACCTCCCATGTGCTCATGGGAGGCCCTTTACTCACAAGTAGGTTGGTCCAATATTAGTGTTGGATCAAAGGAACAAGATCATCAAGGGGATGGCCTAAGAGTTTTACAAGTAAAGTGTTACGAAGTTCAAGTTATGACAAACATTGTGTGGCCTTGCAATGTGCTTGCTACATTGCTCCTGAAGCTTCCATCTAGGTAGAGTACTGGAATGGCTTTCTATGCATGAATCCTTCCATTGCATTGCCATATAGGACCTTGGATGGACATGTGTTGCACATCTCTCTCTCACACACACACACGCAGGAGAAGGAAACCAAAGAGATAAGGCAAGAGCACTCTTGTATTCACAACACATGAGAATGAGGATTTTAGGGTTACATTTGACTCATATAGGTGACTTGGCCGTTCACACTTGGGCGCCCATACATGGCCGGCCGACCCTAACCCTTATCCTACTGATATCCGAGGTGCGCCTCTCATCGGCGATCACCCAATCCCTTCATCCTTAACATATGGTGCCGACAAGCCCGGCCCATGACTCAGAATATTTAAATTAATGACGTAAAATATAGTACATCGCCATGTCCGCCATGGGTTAACAATATTTTCATATTCTTTCTCAAATTTCTCAAGTGAAATATATTCAATATTCTTCTTTTTGAGTAAAAGATTCATGGGATTTACAAAAATCAATTCTACCCATATTTTCCAATAAAATTAATAATGCTCAAAATTCCACTTTTGATAAATACTCATAATTTGAATTATACCAAAAATTCCTCTTTTACCATTTAATTTCTTGGAGAGTCAATTATCATGGGAATTCCTCTTTTTGCATAAAATAAATTTACCAAAAATTTCTCTTTTTCCATTTAATTACTTGGATCTCAAATATCATGGGAATTCCTCTTTTTTGCATAAAATAAATTTACCAAAAATTCCTCTTTTACCATTTAAATACTTGATTATCAAATATCCCTAGCCATATTAAGGAAAATCAGCCCCTCACTAAATGAGCCAAGGTCAGAGAGATTGGGATAATCATGACAAGTAGGTATAGATTTAAAATGTTCAAGTGCAAGAGTCTGCACTCCGGATAGCCCTAATAGATACACGTGAGATACATACTCACTGGGATCCCGTTCAGCTTTAACCGATGCAGGTGGGATAGGTTGGCAATTGAAGTCAAACAGTGGGACATTATTCAACCAATTGTATATGTCAGATGAGGAACCAATATAAGAGAATCTGCACCTTTAACTATGTTAATGAGGCCTTCATGAGCATCCCATGAGCATATAAGAGAGCCTCCCATGAGCACATGGGAGGTTGGTGTTGATATTGACCTCCGATGTGCTCATGGGAGGCCCTTCAATCATAAAGAAAGCAAATGATTGGAAACAATATCTATTGCTAACAATTTAACCATACAGGCCCTTGGGTGAACATTTAGTCATGTTGCACATCCATGACAATCCCTAGCCATAGTCTCATGAAACCCTCCCATGAGCACTTGGGAGGCCGGCGTCAATGCCCCGACCGCCCATGTACTCATGTGGGAGGGCTTCATGAGACTACACCATTTCTTCATGCGTGTGATTGATGTTGCAAATGCAAAGTTTCTTTTTATGCTACCAACTACCAATGCTACTCCTCGTCATTCTTGTGATTGAAGGGCCTCCCATGAGCACATGGAAGGTCAACATCAATGGCAACCTCCCACGTGATCATGGGAGGCTCTCTTATGTTCTCATGGGTTTCTCATGAAGGGCCTCATTTAACATAATTTAAGGTAAAGATTCTATCTTTATATTAGTCCCTATCTTACATACAAGTGGATGCTGACATCCCATGTGCTCATGGGAGGGCTTCGGTGTACTCATTTACAACACGAGCTTCTGGTACCAATCAAAGGAGGTGAAACATCAAGAGAAGAAATTCATGAGCTTTTGGCACCAACACAAGCTTCTAGCATAGGTGGAAACCCTAGAGCTACAATGTATGTGAAAACAAGTGAGAGGAGGTGAGTAGAGAGAGGATGTGAGTATAGTTATTATAATGTGCTAAATTATAAATAGGTATATTAGTAATATAATCAAAATTTACTAAATTATGATTATATTACTAATATACCTATTTATATATTTATATAACTTTATATATGGGCATATATACATATAGGTCATTATTTGTAAATACATATAAAACTATAAATACCATAGCACTTCAATATATAAACCTATATGAAAAGTACCTTGCGACCATTGCCACACCTTTATGGCCATATTCCTTTAGTCTTTGAAAGTTACATGCCATAAATTGGGGCATATGAAAATGACTGCATCTCTCTTTATTTTCTCATTCAAAGTGATTATGATGTCTATAGAATTTGGAGACTCAGTGAGCAAGATCTCAACCATCCATAGAGAGAGAGAGAGAGAGAGATCATGCGCTCAAAGTAAGGCAACAATCAATCGATAGTGCGGAAGACAGTAGCCAAAATGGTTATCACAAGAGCAGGAAATGAACTAGTGCAAGTGAGGGTCATCAAACGTCCTCACCCCGCATAACCAGAGAGGAGAAGAACTAAGAGAGTGAAATCTGTCAGAACAGTGTGAGCAGAGTGTGGATAAGGACAGAGTGAAGGGAGTGAGTGATTCAAAGGAATAGCTGAGGGTTACACAGGAGGCAAGCTTACGATTTCTGTCTGAACCTCTATTGGAACTTGGTGTTAGTCACAAATACATGCTCAACTGTTGCTTATGTCTGAAGATGAAGGTCTGAAGAGTTGTTGCATGGAACTGCCTACATAGGGTAGTTGAGATCAAGGTTGTTGAGGCTGGTTCTGATATTGCACTACTTGGATTTAATCCTTATAAGTGGATGGTTGAGTTTTATGGTGTTTTTGTTGTCATGGGTATTATGCTTTGATTTTGAGACTGTTTGCGAAGATCATCTATGAGTGATTTCTAAGTTAGCATTGAGAGCTGGCTGATTGGGGACAGGGGGTCAACTAAGGTCTAGTTAAAGGTCAGCTGAACACCAGGAGTGGTCAGTCACTCTGGCAGATAAGATCAAGTCTGACAGCCAGAGGATTATCAGATTCAAACAATGGTTCATCACACAACTAAAGACCAGGTGAGGTTAAATAAGAGATTGTAGTGTTGAATCATTGTAGGATCTGAGGTGTTTGAGAGTCTATGAATGTTAGAGGACATAGGAAAAGGAAGGTCTAAAGTTACTTAAATCAGACAGTCAGATAGGAATCAGCACACATTCAGCAGAGGTCAGTTTACATGTTCAGTAGGGTTCTGGAGATTGTTGCATGTGGAGAAAATCTCAGAGTTTAGAGGACAAGAAGCTACCTGAAAATCAGATAGTCTGCCAGGATTAGACAAGAGTCAGAAACAGTTAGCTGAGGTTCGACTCGGGTGAGATAAAGTCAATAGAAAATCAAAGCAAGTCAGCTCTAAGCTAATAGGACTAAAAACCAAAGTTGTTGAGGATCGGATCTGACTTTGAAGGACATTCTGGTGGGTCACCAAATTCAGGAGGAGAGGGTTCATGTGTCAGCACACGGACTGCATCAGTGATGAAGAGTCAGAGGATAGCTGCAGAGCTGATTGGGGTTTAGCAAAGAGTCATTGAGTGTTCCTTGAGTATAGTTTAAGGATTGAGAGACTGATAGATGTTAGTTGTAGATGCAAAGACTGATTGTTGCTGCTCATCATCTCACAACAATGATGAGCCTCTTGTTCCTAGAACAAGGAAGTGCAAATGTAACATTGATCATTTACGATAAGTCTTATGGATAGTAACATATTTTTATGTTTGACAGAGTAGGAGAGTAGCTGGTGGTCCTAGTGGTGGGCAACTCAAATTGAAAGTGAAAATGACATCAAAGGTATTGCATAATGGTAATTTTGCCTTCTTCTACAACATATGAGGTACATGAGAAAAACATGTTATAAGAATCATGAAATAATCGCAGGAGCCATGATGTGAACAGAGTTGACAACCCTCAATAAAGTCTTACTTGTGGTAGGCAATCTAATAGACATAGCCACAAAATTAACAGAGAGGATAGTGGAACCCTGAACTTTCAACGTATTATAGGAGTGTTGGGGTCACTCTGCCAATCAAAAATAGGGTATCTCATGGGAGGAGAAAGGCAACTCGTGGCATGTGACTTGATGGTGGCAAGACTGCCCACTAGAGGTGATGTGCATGATGGAATGATGGCTAGGATCAAAGATTGGAATCAATATACTCTAAGGGATGAGGAGTACTTGTTTGACATTGCTAGCAGATTCTTGTGTGACACTAGGACACTATTAAGTATAGGCATTATGTATAGTGCAATTCATTTGTCCAACATTGCTATGGAGAGGGAGGCAGCTACAATTCATGGAGACCATAAGGTGCAAGACCGAGGTTAGAACGATATGCGGCACACATGTAAGTTTAATTGTCATTGTGATTGGCAGAATCTAAGAATACGTGCAATGTATGGTTGGCATGTGTAGTGATTTTCTTTTAGTTTGAGGTCGTTTATAGACATGGACACTTTTGATATGGCTTTCATGAGCAAAGGCATTGCACCGCAGTATGACGCTCCATAAGTTGACCATGTTTTCAATGACTGCATAGAAAGTAAATGGATACGAGAAAACAACAGGAGGCCATGGAGAGGAAATGAACCCCATTCATAACACCCAACGTACATATGTTTGAGGCATATTTTTTATTGTTTATATGTGTAGGAGGCTGGCAACGCACTCAATATACACGGGAACACATTGGATTCTATGCTGTGACAAGAGCAGGAGATGTTATCCTAGACTTATTTGCTAGTGCAGGAGATTTGGCTAGGGTATGCAGATATGTTGGGAGAAATGTTGTTTGTGTTGAGCCCGATGTTAAAGTGGCCACACATGCCTTGTTGCCACTTGCTTAGTTGTTGTAAAAATCTTCTCTGATGGAAAAATATAAAATAATTTTGTGAACTATTTTATAGTTAAAGTGAGTGTTTGTGAGGGAGGGAGAGAGAGTGAGCCATCCAATTGTATGAATTTTCATCATGCGGTAGGTTTGTGAAAGGTTGTGAAGCAAGGAACAAGAATGTAATATCTATGTAACAGAGAGGCAGAGAGAGATAGGGAGGGGGATCTAGCGAGACAAAGATATGGGAAGAGAGAGAGAGGAATTATGGAGGGGTGGAAAGGAATGTTGAGTGGTGAGATAACATGGGAGAGAGAGGGAGAGGGAGGGAGGGAGGGCGAAGGAGATATCGAGAGAGAGAGAGAGAGAGAGAGAGAGAGAGAGAGAGAGTGCTGCCAAGGGGGAGAAAAAGGGACAGAGATAGATTGAGGGGGGAGAGCATGAACAGAGAGAGAGAGAGAGAGAGAGAGAGAGAGAGAGAGAGAGAGAGAGAGAGAGAGAGAGAGAGAGAGTACAAAGGGGTGGAAAGGATTGCTGATTGGTTAGATAACATGGAAGAGAGAGAGGGAGGGAGGGAGGGATAAGGGGAGATTGAGAGGGAGGGATAGAGAACGATAAAGAGGTAGAGAGATAGGCTGAGGATGTATGGTGGTGGCAGGGAGAGAGAAAGGGACAAGGATAGACAGAAGAGGGGGAGAGAGCGTGTGTCTACATTAAAGAAGGGACAAGATGAGAGAGAGAGAGAGAGAGAGAGAGAGGATGAGAAGGACAAGGATAGACAAAGGCAAAGGGGGAGAGAGAGAGAGAGAGAGTGTGTGTGTATGTGTGTGTGTTGGAGGGAGAGGGTTTCAGAGAGAGAGAAAGAGATAGACCAAGGATGTATGGTGGTGATAGAGAGAGAGAGAGAGAGAGAGAGAGAGAGAGAGAGAGAGAGTGTAGGAGGAAGAGAGAGAGAGATGAAGGATGTACGACATGCAAGGACGGAGAGAGAGAGAGAGAGAGAGAGAGAGAGAGAGAGAGAGAGGTGTGGGGCAAGGCTAGGCAGAGGGTGAGGTGGATGGGGAGGGGAGGATGGAGAGGGTTGAAATTGTAAAGAGAGAATAGAGGGAAGGGTTGAGGAAAAAACCCAACTTGGAGAAGCTCGCTCCATGCCCTCATTCGTCCAGTCCGTGTGGAAAACATCCTAAATCAACGCTTTCCATGCTTGAAAGGGGGCTACATTATACGCTTTTTGTACATGCTCAAAAGGTGTTGTGTATATTCTCGAAAATGGTGTCAAAGGTGTTAATAACCTAGCACCCCTTGTTTAGAGTTTACAAGAAGTGTTACATGTGTTCTCCATATACTCACATAGGGCTTTCCATGGTCGAAAAGAGACTGCTCATGTTATTACATGCTTGTTTAGTGCTACCGGTCGTTGACAAAAGGGTTGTCCATGATCAAAACATTCTTTCCTTGGTCATGCTTTAAAGGTTTTGATATAAGACATCCAATACTCAGAACTTGACAAAAAGGCTTGCCCATGTGCAAAAATCTATCCATGCTCAAAAAGGCCTTGCCCATGCATAAAAGGTCTAGATCCATGCGCAAAAAGCATGTACATGCTTGCATAGGGGTTTCTTATGATACTTGTGTTTGGGAAAAATCCACACCTTGCAAAGAGAGGCTTGGCCATGCTTTAAACGTTCTAGTATAGGGTTTCCCTTGCTCCCAATCAATTGGATAGAAGGCCTAATTTTGCATAGAAAGGAGAGTCCATGTGTAGAAAGGCCTATCCATGCTCAGAACTTCCTGTTGAGACAAGGCTTAAAATTTCCATGAAATGGTTGCACAAGTTCTACACATGCTTGCATAGGGGTTGCTTATGATATTTATACGTTGAGAAAGATCACAACTTGGCTTGCCCATGCCATAAACATTATGGTATAGGGGTTTAACATGCTAGGAATAGGCTAGCCATTCCAAATAATGGTTCTAATGTCGTTTACACGTTTACAAAGGGCATCCATTATCCTAGGTGTACCTGTCCCCTTCACTTGCTTACAAGAAGGTGTGCAGTTATCCTTCACACATGCTCATATAGGGAGGGTTTAGGCCCATATAAGGAGGGTATATGGTGGTGCTAAGCATTTATATTCACCCTACATACCCTCTTCACAATCTCCTAAATCTTTCTTGCTGACTCTTTTGATGTGCATGGTGTCCAAGGTTGAACATTAAGTGTGTGAATGTATTATCCCATGGCATAACATAATAAAATCGTTACTCTCTCTCTCTCTCTCTCAAATGGGAAAAATCACAGCTACCGATAAATAAACTTTTTTCAACGTTTCTCCTTAGATATTTAAAAAAAACATAAATCTGATATGGAGTGGGAATCTATAAACTACATCACTATCTTATCACTTCCACTCTCCCTTGTAAATCTATGTATTCAAGCACATAATCAAGCTTAAGTCTCCTATAAGACCATGTGTGGGAACTGCATGGACCACCTTAAAATACAAAACATATATACTTTTGATATATTAATGAGTATGCAAAGATACCATTGACCTCTATCTATTTACCCAATATGCAAGAGACGGGTTGGCGAATGTTTTTATATATGGGTTGGCAAATATAAGTGCTTACACTTCAAGAAAGAGACATCAAGGAAGAGAAAAGTAAAGCTATTTCTCCCCATCATGAAACGGATAGGGGTTGAGTTTAGCAAAGAGGGGTTGCTGGAAGAAGAGATTAGTTGGCACAAATGGGGTGCACTTGCAGAAGCTCAAGAAGTGTTTGACGAGGTATTATTGCAAGATATGCCCATTACATGCATGGTGAGGGTGTACTAAATTAGGGTCTCTCTCCAAACGTAGTCACCTATGTTCACATCTTGAAAGCATAGGAGCAACTGCCAATTACGAAGAATGTTGAGATTCTCAAAGAGGGAAAATGTATGCCAAATATGGTGCATTTGAAAAATCATATTAGTATGTAGTTTTAATTGAGTAGCAATCTCAAGGAGTGTCCTCTTTTTATCTTATTATTTGTACTTTTTGTTTAACTTGAACTTTACATGCAATGGCTTCTCTCTAAACTTTGTAAATACTACTCTCTTTGAACTTGCCAATCATGCATTAGATGATAAATATGATAACATGGCTACAATCAAGGAACTTATAGTGCTCAATATCTTTTTGAATCTTCTATTTACTTCATTAAATTATGTAAAAGGACTACATCCTTGTTGAACCAATTGGTTACATCCTTGTTGAATAATCATTTACAAAAATTTGTAGTTCAGATTTGAGCATGTACAAAAGAATTGCACCCTTTGCTAACATTAAGCATATATAAAAAAATACATGGACTCCTATGTTGCGCCAAGCTTATAAATAGAAGAATACAAAATTGAGTACACCAATTGTGTTATATTGGTAGGAGATTCACAAAAATCCAAAAGGGGAACTTACTCCTGCTGCAAGCAAATCATGGGTATTTTCACTCCCTTTTTTAGAGTACAAATTGTACTTGGTTCTTCAAAAGCCTCGACTAATGTATAAACATATTCTCATTTTGACTTAGTCCCATTACTCATATAAGTGCACATAGTACACATTTAAATGCAAGCTAGGAAAGATTCGTGTGTATCAACACGCCCTTGAAAGTCAGGGCAATCACACAATGGGGTCTCACATATTCACACGACATATGGTTTGCATCATGACATGCGGAGCCTTTCTGACTGAATGTGGAATATACAACTAGGTCCAAGTATTAACTCAACTTGTATGACAACTTGTCCGCCAAGCTCAAGAGCCTTCTTTATACGATCCTCTGCCTTGCAGGTGATACATGTCCTATACCTTGGTGGCTTATAGTCGGTACTTAGAGTTGCAGTGGGTGTCTCCATGACATCTTGCATATTACTACTAGGTGCATGGACTTGTGGTGTTGCCTGCATTCTAGTTTCTTCAAGCACAAATCCAACCAATCTAAGTGATTCTGCAATAAGATTAGTGCCTAGGGAAACTTGCCACACATTAGACACTTCAGCAACAAAGGGGAGATGTTGCAATCAACTTGCCACGTGTGACTTACATCACTATTACAAAACCAGACCTGTTGTGTTGTCTTCCCTTAGGGATGGGAACATTGTGACTAGTAGCATGGGGCTAGTACACCTTTGCTGCAATTGAGAAGTCCACATTGTAACTAGTAGCATCGTGCTAGCACACCTTTGCTACAATTGAGTAGTCCACATTTCCCGTCACCTACAACCCATCCTAGACACTTCACCTTGCTTTTCATTTTTGTTTGTCGAGTGGGTTACTTGCCAGTTTAATAAGCTAGGTAGAAGGCACAACCTTGTGTTCGAGTCAATCTTTTACCACCTGTTGATCGATTCCCTCAAATTTGTACACAAGATGATATTACATAGAATGAGATTATATATGTTTAAAATGATGGAAGTTATTTTACCTTCAAATCAAGACATTTGGGGTTATTTTGCATTGGCATAGAACACCAAAACTTGTTATTTATTAATAGGATCATACGATTGACCAAGGGCTATAAATTGACAATAAACTCCTTTATTTGCAAGAATGTCTCATCACTTCATAGCAAAAAGATAACATGAGATTTAAGTTGAATGCACAATATTGACTTCCCATGCTATGGACAAATTTAGATTCCATGTACGGGCATTTGATACAAAGAACATGGGGTATTTCAGCCATTAGAAAATGATGCGTATGCAGCAAGATTACATTGTGGTTAGGTCAAGTTGACAAGGGTTGGCCATGATAGGGTGAAAGGGCCATTATATGGACACCATGAAAAAAAGACTAAAAGCCTTGCCTTCATGCATCTTTTAAACTCAATAGGAATCTACACAAGTAACCAACTTTGCTCTTTTATTTGAAGAATTTGGTAATTTCAAAATTTTGATTGGAGGCCTAAGGTTGAAAAGTCAAAAGGTCCACCCAAATCGTGAATTAAAAAAAACCATGTATATTCAGCCAATTCGGTGATACCACCTCAGAATTATATTTAGAGCTTCAGTGTTTTTAAATGGGTGGGGCATGGGCAATAAAGTGAAAATCTTAGATCAACTTTCAACTTGCTTTCATGGCTTCCTTCACTTCCACTGCTTATAAGGGACGAAGCTCCTCTGTCACCTCCCCAGGACGACTTTAACTTCTCCTTTTCATTGATGATGAAGGAGGCACCCTCTTCAAACAAGGCATTGGCAGACCGAACAACCTAAAAACTAAGCAAATGAAAGAGAAAATAACCCTAGAATTCGGAGAAACTACCTGTGATTGAAATGAACGAATAAAGTGGAGAGAGCGCTCTACCCTCTCATAGAGGAGAGTATTGGCTGGAACTTTTGGTCTTTGTCATACACGTCAACAGACTTAGTTTCCATGCTTCGATCGTTGCTAAGATCACTAATCAGTAATCACTTATGTATCAGTTAGATTCATGAAAATGTAGTTAGCTAAGCTTGCACGTATTGAATGAAGTTGCTTTGAACAAGATGTACTTGCAGCTAAAGCTTAGCAAATTATAAATTGCTACATCCCTGTTGATGATGAGCTTCCTACTGGATGATGTAGCATTTCCAGCGCGCTTTGACAAGTTAATTGCAGAGGTTCATTGCAAAGCAGTTTTGTCAAAATTGAGTATTGGATTTGAATGATGTGAAAAGATGAAATGTAGATTCAGGTTAGAACAGGGAAGATCGTCTAAATCTCTGTATATATTCACTTCCATCTTTCAAGACATATTTAGCTAGTGTGTCATGTAAATTGACACCCATTTCTCTAATGTGGTTTACAACCACATAGCAAACGCATCCAACCACTTTCAAGAGTGAAGGTCCCCTCTAAAACCCCATCATGAATGGGGATAAAACAAGAAAGTGTTCATCTTAGAATAAGGCAATGATAACTTTGACATCTATACAAGGGTTGCACATGCGGCAAGTGAGATATTACTGCCAAGACCCAACATATAAAACTTAAACTATCACTTCGAAGTAACCAGTGTCCTTAGGCCTCTTCACTTTGAATTGTCGAGTTGATTCTAACACTTTGCTACTTGATTTACCTACAAAATCATTCCAATGACGAAGTGGGCAGTTTTCTAAATTGGGCCCTATAAAACCTAAGATCTAAGAGATGGTCATAAATGGTCATACGCTTACCAATTCACACAGGCTAGTGCTAGCTAGCACAAGGCTGGAGATACATTCGCACGGCAGACTGGTATTTGCTAGTTTTCTACACCAGGCCATTCTCAATGCACACTTTAGGTTCGACAAAGTCTTTGTACCTTTTAAGCTCATGATAACCAACCAAAGATGCTATGAAAAGTTATGCCTTGCACAAGATGGAAAACACTTGAAATTCACCCGTGCTAAAGAAATCTTCATTAGCAGTATTGTCTGTTACATCCTGAAATCCAGTACACAAACAGTGTTATTAGAGAAACAAGCGGCGACTTTGTCGCCTTCCTTGTTCCAACAGACCTCAAAGATGCCTCCACTCCCCCTATAAGTTCGAACTAAGCTTCCATCGTGGACCGACCAGATGTGCAAGCATTTGTCAAAAGAACCACTGGCAAGGAACTCGCCACTCGGGCTGAAAGCAACAGAATAGACTGGTTCACTGCAGATAAAACAAGTAGAGTCAGGACTGCCAAGATATGTAACATAAAGGATACATAAAATAGGCAACCATTATAAATGCTTACATACACGTGTACCCACATGCATGTCCCAGTGTGCGTGTCTATCTGTATGTATGTGTGCATGCAGGGATGCAAAGATGAATGCATCAATGTATGCATGTATGGATGCATGCGTGATGTGTATATGGATGCATGTGTGTATGTGTATATGCATGTGTGTATCTATACATGCATGCCTGTATCTATGTATGTATGCATGCCAATATCCATGTATGATGGTTTCCATTCCATCTTCGAGATTATGATATTTCTTTGTTTTTTAAAGTCATGACGGTATAAAAACCTGTGCTCAGTAAGACTGAACAATTGCATCCCTCGTTCTATGTCCCACAATTTTATCGTAGCATCGAAGGATGCACTGCACAAGAAACACAGAGCCAATTGACAGTAACTCTCTCTCTCTCTCTCTCTCTCTCTCTCTCTCTCTCTCTCTCACACACACACACACACACACACACACGCCCCAAAAAAAACAAAAACTTTTATCACACAGTGCCTGTGATACCTAGCAAGCACTAGCTGCAAATTGGGGTTACTAGTCCCCTGTCCTGTAGGACTCCACTTGATAGTGTAAATTTCCTGCAGATTAATGACTCCACATCAAGTTCCGTGTGAAACATGAGTACATCCATTAAAAGGTTAAAGATACTTCTAGATAGCTCACCTTCGTATGATCCTTTAAATCATGCAAGCACTTGTCTTGTTTTGGACTCCAGATCTGCAAGACAGTTTACGAATAAAACCTCGACAACAAAAATGCCAAATATAGGGGCCGTGGCAAGGAGGGGGGGGGGGGGGGGGGGGGGGGATAGGGTATGGGGTGGGTGGGGAGGCAGGTGGTTTGGTTGGAAACAGAGGGGAGAGTAGACACACCTTTGCAGTGTAATCATCAGAGCAAGAAGCAAGCAACAAGCCTGAGGGATCCCACTTGATTGCATTCACCTCATCCTGGCAGAAAAGAAAAGAACAAGTACAGGTTTGCCTTTGAAAAATGGGTTGATCTAGCTGATTTGATTTACTTCTTGGTGAGAGAGAGAGAGAGAGAGAGATTGTCCATACGGTACCTGATGTCCAGCAAAGGATTTTATTGGACGCCCTTCTCCAAGCTTACAGACGTAGATCATTTTATCCGTTGAACAAGTTGCAAATGATACATTGTTTCGCCAATCCACATCCAAAGTTGGAGCTGCCAGATATGTACAGGTAAACTTTGACTTCTGGTTATATGCCATCAAAAACCTGTAATTAATTGAGTAATGCACATAATACGTATGCTCACAGCACCATAGATGCAGGAAACTCCCCAAAACACCCCTCCACGGGCATTTCGGCATACATAGCTGCAACCGAAACGTTTTGGCCACCCCGCCCTGCCTCTCCCTTTCCCCTTCCCTTCTTTCCT